>NC_060251.1:40417023-41815203 GCF_921293095.1 Ischnura elegans
ATCAGGCCATCATGTCTCAAGATGTGGCCTATAAGGTTGTTCCGTCTTCTTATTAAGGTTTTCATGAGGCTTCTCTTCTCTCCTACCCTTCTTAGGACTTCCTCGTTACTAACTCGGTCGATCCATTTGATTTTCATCATTCTTCTGTAGCACCACATTTCAAAGGTCTCTATCCTTGCTTTCTCCGCTGCGGTCATTGTCCATGCCTCACTTCCGTATAGGAGCATACTCCAGATGTAGGTTCTTATAAATTGTTTCTTTACTTCCATATTTAAGTTTCCCGCTGTAAGCAGGTCTCTCTTTTGGTGGAATGCTCTCTTCGCCTGGGCTATTCTGCTGATAATTTCTTTCTTACTTCTCCCGTCACTAGTTATCTTGCTTCCCAAATAACAGAATTCATCCACCTCTATCAGTTTTTGCCTCCCTATTTTAATGTTGGTCTTGACTTCTTCTCTTCTGCTGCATACTAAGATCTTGGTTTTCTTCGTGCTTATTTTCAGTTGATATCTACTCATTACCCTACCCATATTAACCAGAATATTTTTCAAATCCTTCTCTGTTTCTGCTATAACGGCTATGTCATCGGCAAATCTTAGCATGCTAAGTTTTTCTCCATGGATATTCACTCCCAATTCATCACCTCATCATTTATATTATGTTGAGTAAAATGTCTATTAACTATAATATTAATTCTCGCATGAATCTCATTTCGTTTCGGAAGAAAAGTTTCGTAATTTGTATGCATTCTTTGATATAAATCATATATATTTGTAAACTTAAAAACCTATCAGTGTACTAAATGTTGGAGGCATGGACGGACTGGCCGTCCATACGGGGTCTCAGGGAGCCAAGCCCAAGTCGTTTTTCTCTATCATATTGAAATCGACAGTTCCCACCCAATTTGGTGGTGTTTCTCTTAATATAATTTTCGCAAAAAAAAAATTCATCTTTTTAAAATTATAAGTTATAAAATTCATACTGAGTCATGGTATATGGGCTCGATTGGTGCATTTTTTCTTCTTCTCCTTCCCTCCCGAGGTGACCGGATTTATAAGTCTCGTCCCATGAGAGTACTCTCATGGGCTCATCCTCGGTACGCGAACCGATGTTTGATGAGCCATATCCAAAAAGAGTTATAAAATAAATTTTAAAAAGAAGAAAAAATATAACAAAATATTTTGCATAAATATTGCTATTCGGGATGTAAAAAATAATAGAATTAGATAATCAAGTGGAAAAAAGACAAAATATCAGAGAATTGCAAAATAATTTACTAATTTTATTATTAATATTTTCTGATCAACCTTTTAAATTAAACATACAAGTTTCTGCCATCACAAACATATACTACTCAAACAACACAAACAAATGTGGCAATAAAATTTGAGAATATCATCTTAGAGCCACTCTATGTTTCGAGGACGGACAGAAGCGATAAATTGAGAGAGATAATATGCCGAACGGATAGATGTGGGAATTCGTTTTTCCCCCAAACCATAAAGGACTTTAATAAATGCTAGTCGTAATATTGTTTGAGCATTTGCTTTTTCTATTTAGACGGCTGGTGTGCTAACACCCTCTGCCACACGCCCTTTCAGGCAGCTTGCGGGGTAGAATGCGGATGTAGATGAAATGCGCTCCATAATTATTGCATCGTAAACTGACTGGTTGGGTTGAGTATGGTTTACCAGAACTGCTTCATACGTGCCTCCGGCACGCCAAATAATGATAGTCCGAGACTACGCCGATCTACTCTCCTCGGATATTGTTGCGATGATCTCCTAAGCATGTCCCTTCACTTTTACTGAGGGGGTGAATTGCTCGTTGGAGTCCTTTGACCACGTTGCCTTGGTTAACCACTCCGCCCCTGGATAAAGTTTTTTTTTACCACAGGTATAAATCAATACATCGATTAGGTCTCATCATATTGTCATTAGAAATAGATTTAAAGAGGCGCAGAATTTTATTTGTCAAGAAAAGATCACAAGCACAAAATATATCCTCCGAATCAGCTTTCAAATTCTGTGAAATATTCTTTCCTGCGTCAGGGGATAGGGGATGGTCTACCAAAGGTAGTTTTCGAAGACTCGCCGCGTAACCTTAAAAACCGTCATGAGAAAGTTATAAAGATATTGAAATATAAGGGTCTTTCACATTTTTTACTGTTTACATAATTAGGGCAAAGTTTATGTTGTGTTTGTGATTCTCCATGTTTGCGTGTTTTTTTTTTATTGCAACGACATGTATTAACGCCAGTAAAACCAAATTATAATTACGCTACCACCCGACGGAATGGTCGACTGGTAACTTTATTTTTTTCATAATAATGCGGCAGGAAAATTAAATCTATATCATGGGATTTAAGTTTCAGAAATATAGACAATTTTCATTAATTATTAGCACACATGTTTTTGCATGAGTTAGCTGATAAAAGAGGTAATCAATGGCACGCAGGTCCCAAAAGAGAAAACGTATATAAGGACGGAATAGAAAAAGTAAATTGAGAGAAAGCGAAAGGATTGCACAAAAAACTTTTTTTCGGATTCGTGTCTCGCTCTATTTATGCTATAGCGGATGAAGTATGAGGAGAAAATACAAGGACAATCTACGTTTCTACTCGACCTTGAAACAGAGTCACTAAGAAAATAAATGTTTTCACCCTTCCCATTGTATCTTAAAGGAAAAATTATTACCAAAAAATATAATTTTTCTCATCAATAACAACATTTCAAATTATTCTATCCAGAAATTCATTTCCATGAGACAAATTTCATTTAGATAGATTGAGATCGTAAAGGGCGTAAGCTCTAGAAAGGGAGGCAAGAAAAGGATGTTGATCGGCAGAAGCGTTTGATGACTTGGACCTCGAGTAGAAGTTTGCAGGTAAGACAGGCGAAAAGCCATGTAAAAATGGGATTCTATGATGCGGACACTTAATGCCTGGAGTTGGGGCGGAATTAAGCTCTTTCTTTTAGGAGTTGCTCACTTTTCTAGGCCCGTGGAAGCAACGCAATTGCTATCGCGATTCGCCAAATATTCGTTCCAGATGATCTCTATAAAAAGAACTTTTAGGAATGAAACGCTCAAGTATGAATAAACCAGAAAACTTGATGGCCCAGTGAAAACAATCATAGAACAAGTGGACGAGAAGAAAGGCAAAGGGCTTCCCCCAATGAGTTGCATGGGATAGGTCATTAGGGATGTATTATATTATGAGTACGTCACTAAGATAAGGCTAACAGAGAGTGGAGTGTTACGCCAAGCCTATCTTGGCATTGCTGACTTATGATGATGAAATTAAAGTTTTAAGCGAATAATATGTCTCTTAACGTAAAGATATCTAAGATGAACGCTGAATTGAGAATGGTCGAGTGGGACAGAGATTAAGTTAAGAATAGCTATGGGAAAGGAAGCGCTTAATTAGAAGAGAAAGGTTTTATGTAGCAGTTTGGACCTAGAGCTGAGGAAGAGACTGATGAAATGCTATGCGTGGAGTATGGATGCGAAACGTTGACCTTGGGAACAGTGGCGCAGCGAGGGGGGTTTTGGGAGATAAACCCCACCCCCCAGAGCTCAGAGATATATTTAAGTTTAATCCATTTTACTTAATTGGATTAGGATTATTTATAGAATAGTGTTAGGATTAATCAAATATCCCTCAGAAAGCCGTAAAACTCGCCATTTTGAACCATTAATCTTAAACTTTTTCAGGAGGAGGGCCCCCGCTAATCCCGCTTACCCTGGCGGGTATGCAATACCCCCACAACCCTGAGTATTAGTTGCGCCTAAAAACCCCCCCCCCCCAGCCTTAATTCTTAGCTGCGCCCCTGCTCCCCATACGTATCCGCAGGGATGCCGACTTACAAAAAATATTGGGGGGCTCAAATCTTGCCTCGGAAAATTTTATAAGTAGTGGGTTTTAAGTCTTTAAGCATTTTAGAAGAGTCAAATGATCAACATTAGAGCACTGATTACTCGAATCTCGATATCTGGACACTCCGGGGAAAATCGACAAGCCTGACAAATTTATTCCTCACACCCATTACGAATTTTAGAGGGGGCCAGGGCCCCCTCAGGACACATGGAGTCGGCGCCACTGTGTATCCACCACTGAGTCGAGGGAACAGTGGAAGGAGAAAAGAGAAGAGGAAGAAGAAGGCTAAAAATGACAGACGAAGTGAGGTTAAAAATGTTGGAAGCAGCCCCATGACACTTCCTATCCCACTCCATTGGGAACCCACGGTCTTTTATTGAAGTCGTTTCCTCAACCTGCCGCACGTTTGCCGGGGCGGCGCCACGTATTCTGGAGGGCAAGAATTAGCGGGTAAGTTAATTTCCGTATTGTTGAGCGCATACTACAGGTGAGTGGAAATAGTCATTTTTGTAATTAATTAAGATTTAGTTTTCATTCATTTTCGAATGTTAGTCTTCTGCATTATTTCCTTATTGTTCTACATTAATATTTCGTGGATATATATCGCGGATTTACTGAAAAAAGGAAAATTCCGTGGACGTGTGTGGTACCGCGTTGCACCACTGGTTATGGCCACAAGACTTCGGGGATTTCGCTTTTTAGAGTCCCCAAGGACCCTGAGAAGCGATGAAATAGCTGTACGATTCCTTTTTTTGGTGTGCTAAAGCTCCAAAATTTATACATATTTTAAATTACAGGTTCTGCTGTTCCAGTGGTCAATATCATTCACAGTGGAGGAATGAAGTAACACTGAGAAAATGCAAGATGTGCGACGGCTCTCATCAACTATTCATCATTCTCTCCTACCAAATTGAATCTCTTAGAATGATTAGTAAATAGACATAGAAATTAGTAATAGAAAGAATTAATAGAAATGTTAAATTGTGAGTACTTAAAATTTATTTTTCATGACATTACCTTGCATTGATTGTATAAATAATCTCAGTTTCAATATCGTTGTGTAATCATTCTGGAAATGTAGATTTGATGTGTGTGTACATTATATAAGTTGGAAAAATGTGTATCGTTTTCATTCTTAATACCTCTTTCGATGATTTCTTTTAATGCAGCTGTTATCGCTGGTGCCTACAACTCTCATGAAAAGTACATTTACCGCGTATTAGCAGAATTAGCCTGTGGTTTCTGTCGTACTACTCATCTTATTTTTGGGCGAGGGATAATATTTCAGATTTGCCAGCACCTGAAAGTGATCAGACATCCGCAAATCCCTCGGATTATATCCATTGCACTGTTTTCGTGGAAGTTTATTCGGAAATTATTTGCAAAATCTCTTTCGTTCTTATCTTTCATATGGTATTTTACTTCCTTAAATCTCAAATTATTCCTTTGGTGAGTAGGCAAGCATCGTTATAAAATAGCCTTTAACGGTAATAATGGTACTTCCGGAAATTATTCACCCTGTTCAACGATTAAATATGCCTATTCTATACCCGAGGGGCGGATCCAGGATTTCTTTCTGGGAGGGGCACGAGCAAGGCCGTATCCAGGATTTTGTTCAGGGGGGGGGCACAGGGATACCTTGTTACACAAAACGAACGAAATGATAATGGGACCGTATTAAAAATAACATATTTTTAAGGGTCTGGGGGGGGGGGGGGGCACGTGCCTCCGTGCCCCCCCCCCCTGGATCCGCCTATGCTATACCCGCAAAACGTCCTTAGGATAGAATCATTTTTTTGGGTTTGCTGTGCCCTGCCATTATTATTATCACTTGATCGAGACTCAGGAGATTAAAAACATTAACATACGTCACTTCATAAGAAGTATTTCACTTCGGCCTCGGTAAGAAGCCGTTTGCGTTTCTGATATTATATTTGTTAGTGTTTGAAAGCAAGGAATAACATCTATATTCTTATAAGGCCGTGGAAACATGCCGATGGGCTCAGAGGCAATGGTGCGTACGTAGCTTCTATGACAACTTATATTAACGTTTACCACAAGAGAGCTATAAATAATTATTTCCTTAAATATACCTTTCCTCACTACATAAGGTTTTAACTGCTGACAATCTTTCGTTATGGCTGTAACTGATTTTACAAAGGTATGGAAGCAGACGAAGCTGAAATCCAACGCCTTCCATTTGATTAATACTCACGTATGAGAACGATTTCTAGGTATTTTTCGCTATAAGATGTTAAGTGCATATGAACTTGTTAACTAGTAACCACTGTCGATGTGTTTATATTCATTTTTGCCATAAATTAGTTCATAATTACTGAAGTATCGTATACAGATACGTAGGAAACTTGCCCTTCAGGATAGGTGGCGCCCCTACCGGCCTCAACGGGAAACGGCTTCATTAAATGACCATGCCTGAACGGAGAGTGTCCAGACCTTCTCATATTCTAAGACCGTGGTTGGAAGATATTATTAAACAAAAACAGTTTTCATGTGTTTATTATGGTTGGCATGTAAATGTTCTACATGGAGACATATTTTGGTTACAGTCAATAAACACAAGGTACATTGTTGTCCTGTTTAACTAAATGAAATAAGGTGTGTTTATTAATTTCTCTCAAGTAAACCATAAAATAACTAAGAATTCAACAAAAAAGATGGTAGGTATAAAGAAACCATGTAGAAGAGGAACGGGACAGGAGGAGTTGGAGAGAAATTTGGTGTTTGGACTTGCCAGTGGCCAAAGAACCAGTTCATGATTATGTCTCCAAAAAGACAAAATACGAGAGGTTGAGAGGTAATGATGCTTCGTCCTCTTGGTTAGTCCCAAATCTGATGAAGCAGAGTGAAAATAGGCTCGAAGCGTGTGCATTGATGAGAATGGTGAAAGTGAAATGGACGGAGGAGAATGATGATGAACGACATATTCGAGGCGGAACACGTGGAGGGTGAGAGTAGATTCTTTCGAAGGAGAATCCACCGAGAGCGAAGTGATATCCTCAAATATTATATATAAACAAAAGAAAATTACATTGGTGGAATCACAAAAGTTCTTAATGGAATTATCAAGGGTTTTCTTTAATTGAAAAAGGCATTTAATCTAAATGTATCTTTAATATCTCCCTTTGCAATGCTAAATGAATTAGAAGGAAAATATTACATAACATACTGTCCATACAGAATGATTTGATTCATACAAAGGTAAAAATGCCAATGAATTTACAAGAAAATATCCGTGTAGCGTACGCGCACAATGTCGAAGCTCCCTTGCGAAGCAAATTTCGGGCCACGTGTCGCTGTCTTACTAAAGTATCTCCTGCATACCTACTACTGTGCACCTGTCGCTGTTCTCCTAAGGCGCCACCCGTCTGCGGAGTAACCCGACATCAGTCGGATAAGGTCAATGATAGCCAATAGGGTGGTTTCCTATTATTTTTTTATTGCCCAAAGCGAAAGATTATTACTCCTGGAGTACGTATTTCATGCTTTTAGATGTTTTAATGAAAATATCTATTTTTCGCGATTAAATGAGACGTGAAAACTTTCAAGCGCGCGAAAATGCGACGGCTAAGTATGATTGCTGGGAAAACCCCGTGTGACGTCATTCAAGTTCCGGAATCCGTCATGTGAGGCCACCTTGGTGCGAGGCTATGAGCGCTGCTACGATGCAGGCTGCTAGCAGGTAGCTGAGTACCCTGCTAGCGGGTAGTGCTTGGCTTAAATATGGATTAATAATACCCTATCAAACGAAGGAAACTTTCCGATCTTACAATTAGGAAATTTTAATAGGCGATTATTAAGAGATGTTTCCCTGAGCTCTGTGCCTCATGCATGCATTGGTAATCTCAGACGATGTGAATCTCCTGACTACTCGTATAGCATCTAGGTCCCTGTGACGTCACGTGGAGTGGCATCGCAAGGGCGCCAATCTGGCCTTTTTCAAATGAGGTTCAAATTGACCATTAAAATTCGTCCAAACTGGGATTTCTAAAATCAAATTATTTTTTATATTATGAATACACTAATGGTGGGTAACGAATCGCAATCAATGCCTTTCGTTTTCTTTGATGAAAGAAACTACCCTTTTGGAGAGCAATGATGCCTCCTGTGATTGACGCTCAGTCTAGGTGAGTGTAGTCACAACTACACAAGGAATGGTGAAAAATCTTGACGTGGTTGAAGAAAAATAATTACAGTTTTGAAATCGGCATGCCTATTTTACCTTAAACCAGCTCAAAAATTGAAGTCAACGGAAAAAATTTAAAAATTGTTCCCCTGTGTTTATTTGACCTCGTGCTGGCGCATTAGCATCGAAATATAGCATCATTAAAGTAGAATTTCTTCACAATATTAATGGGAAGTTCGACACCCAGTGGCGTATCAAGGGGGGAGGTCCGGGGGGTCCTAACCCTTCCACCCCCGAAATATAAAAACACAACTACTTTCCTCACTATAAAAAAAACAAAATATTGAATAAAATCTTGAATTTACAATAGATTTCTTTTACAAATGAAGTTTTTTCGATTTTGAAAAGTGTTGAAATAAATCTAAAACCCTCGTCTCATTATCCCATTTTTTATTACCCCCCTCCCCCCCCCACTGGTTTTGGACCCTCCTCGAACGAAATTCCTAGCTACCCCGCCGTCGACGCACCCTTTAATTCCACCCTCCCCTCCCCCCAACCGGAAACAATTTTTTTGTTACGTGCCTGATTCTTGATGATGAAGATTTACTGAAGTTTTTCCCAGTTTTTTTTTTTCTCTCCAACTCAGTTCACTGTGAGGCGTTCGCTTTCGCGGGGTTTTGTACCCTAATACCTTTGTTCCGTTGTCAACAGGGGACTGTCGCCACCGTCGCCTCGCGTCCTCTCCTTTCTCCCGCGCGGCCCACTTTCGAACGGCGGCATGGCGTCACCCGCAAGATCTCGTCCCGCGCGAACATCCTCTTATCCATATTCCTCCACGGACGAGAGCCGACGTGAGAGTTTTCCGAGCACGGATTTGTTTAGTCCCTCACCGCTTTCATACCTGAGCGGTCGGATTCCAAAAAGGCCGCTCTTTCCGGTGCAGTTGAACGCGGTGCCATCGACAGAATGTTCAAGGTAAGGCATGTATAACATTCCTCCAATTCTTTAAACTTTTTATTCCCACAGAAAAGCTTTTTTTTTACCCATACACGGAGGGTACTCGTTCTTGTTCTTTTACGGATATGAAGACGCGTGCGAGTAGTATGTAAATTCGTGCAGTTGAACGCAGCCCTATCGACAGAATGTACAAGGCAAGCCATATATAATATTCCTCCAATTCATTTAACTTTTTATTCCCATAGAAAGCTTCTTTTTTTACCCATACGCGGAAGTTACTCGCCCTTTTGCTTTTACGAAAATGAAGACGCGTGCTATAGTAGTATGTAAATCCAAGTTGCCGTGTATGGGAATTCTCTCTTTCGATTGGGAAAGCAGAAACGGGAAGCCTAAGACTTTCTTTCGCCGCGATCGGAAGCGCTTTTCCCCACTTTATCAGCCCTTGAAGAGCCATCGTCTCGATCCTGACCTTCAACATTCAAATCCATCCCCGTAATGCCGACTCGTGTCTTTTCCCTAAACGGTTTGATATGGTAGGATAACATTATCTTTTATCCTGCGGGAGGGAAAGTTTGCGCTTTTTTCGGTTTATGTAGTGAACCAGAGTCCGCTGAAAAGCGTGTTCAAATTTTACGCATATTTATTTTTGACCGTCGCCTCAAACGGATTTGTAGGGTATTCCTATTTTTCTCGCAAATTGAATATAATTCTGGTGATAAATAATCTTCTTTCTTATTCACATTATTTTCTGGCTTCGGCCTTGCACAGCTCCCAATTATTGCACAAGTTCGAATAAATTCTTCTCGGGTTTCCAACCGTTTTAGGGTCTGCATATTGTAGGCCGACGTTTCGTTGGGACTCTTTTCCAACACCTTCAGGGCTGATGATCATGATTTAGTTGTCTTCATCCGATGAGTGATACCGATGTCACTTAGTCGGCATTATCAATTCTGAAGATCTTGGGAAAGCCTCGCAACGAAACGTCGACGAAATCTGTGATGATTGTGCGATGGACATTGAAAATGGAAATTGTTGCGTTTTTTTCTCTTAAAATTGTAAAACACATGAGACTAAGTCTCATTAAACTTCGCGCAGTTTTTACGACTTCAGTTTTTTTTCATAACCGCTGAATCAGTTTAGTGCCAAAAATGTTCGGCAGAATACCATATGTAGTTGAATGCAATCCTTTTTATATATTTTATTGGTAAGAAGTATTTTGTTTTGTTTTTTTTCCTCAAAGTATCCTCCAGCATAAACTCTCTCGTTGGTCGAGTAAAAACACATATGACATCTCCAAGAGATTATGAATAGACTCAGAATGACGAAACCAATACCTGCTTACTAGTTGAACTGACAGTCGACCTTAGCGCGCGAACAATGAATGCGAATGTCTGAAGGCTTCCGTGCGTTGAATAGAGTAGAAAATTGGCGCCATCGCATTTTTAGTTTTGCCGTACTGGCGCTGAGCTATTGTTCATGTGACCCAAAGGGGTAAGATTCGTGGTTGTATCTAGGTGCCCTCACCACAGTGGGGTTCACATCAAATATGCATTTATTTACAATTAGTTATTCATATGTATAAAAACACATTCAATTAAAGCATTACTTTGAAATATAACTAGAGTAAGTAGACACGTAAATGTTTTATTGGCTTATATGCTTTTAAAATTTTTTACTACTTGTGAGCAATGGCGTACATAGATTATATTTTTTGGTAGGTAGGCCCAGTTAGGCCATGAGAAGTGGCGTAGCGAGGGTCGGGTCCCCTCCCCCAAAATTTAAAAACACAATTACTTTGCTTCATCATAAAGGAAAACAAAATATTGACAAATCATGACTATACAAAAGATTTTGAAAAATGACGTTTTCTCAACTATGAAAACCGTAAAATTTAGGTAGTGAAAAACCCTCTGTTTAGTACCCTGTTTTTCAAAAAAAATTCCCCTGGTTTTGGACTTTCCCCGAACAAAATTCCTGGCTACGCCACTGGATATAAGTTGTGGTGTGTTATGTCCCTTTTCAATCTGAAAGGTTAATGTTATTTTTTTTTTTAATTCGGTATACATGAAAGTAATTGAATAGACGGTTTTCCATAGCCTCAGAAGATTCTGCCCTGGTAGGGGTCACACTGCAGGTCGTAAATCCGTCCCTGACTCTTCCTTCACAATTCTTCAAATGCTATCCTTTGTCACGTGATATGTCTCTTGCTCCCTCGTCATCCCTTGTTAAATTTCTTGCACCCAGCCCAGCCAGTTAGCGGTACAAAACCGTCATCCTTCAACTTTCTCCCACTTTAACCACTCCCGCATCAATCCGCCGGTAGTCTGCACATATCTGCTGAGGCTTTTTCTCGCATGCCTCGAATTTCTCTTGCCGATTTTTTTCTCTTCTGCCTATTGAAAGATCTAATAAACGGCTTTTTTCTGTTCCTTCCAATACAGAGGGTGCTTAAAAGATGGTAAACTTTCCCGGAAAACATTATTGATAAAATCCTCTCGGGTTTGGCACTGGGGTAAGCATAGGCGGATTTAAGGGGAGAGGGGGCACGTGCCCCTCCCCCCCCCCCCCCCAGACGCTTCAAAACTAGAAAAGATTTTTAATACGGTTAGCATTGCGTTCGTTTTATTTTGTGTATTTCTTAGCCTCAATCACTTAATTTAATATTAATAACTTTCATATAAAAATAAAAGAATATTTTCTACAGTAGTTGTAGTGTTTTGTTTTTAATCACAAATATGGGAGGACCTGTCAGACCCTTGTTTGCATTGCGTTCGTTTTATTTTGTGTATTACGTAGCCTCAATCACTTAATTTAATATTAATAACTTTCATATAAAAATAAATGAATATTTTCTATAGTAGTTGTAGTGTTTTGTTTTTAATCACAAATATGGGAAGACCTGTCAGACCCTTGTGTCCCTCAACCCCCCAAAAATACATCCTGGATCCGCCCCTGCGTGTAAGGCTGTTCAAGGTAAACGTTTCAATGAGTAACGCCCTCATCATCATCAGAACTAAGGCTGACTTAGCCCTGATACCGATGAAGGGGTTTCTATCTGCTAACCCTCTCTGGTTTGACACCTGGTAAGGCTGTTTAAGGTCAACTTTTTTCTCTCTTCTGCCTGTTGAAAAGTCTAATAAACCGCTTTGTGTCTATTCCTTTCAATACAGAGGATGCTTTAAGATCGTAAACCTTCCCGGCGATTATTACTGATAAATCCAGTGGCGGATACATATGGGGGGCATGTGCTCACCCCCCAGACGCTTAAAAACTAGATAAGATTCTTAATACGGTTATCATTACGTACATACGTTTCATTTTGTGTATTACGTAGCCTCAATAGCCTCGTATATTTTTGTGTCTACCCCCCACCCCCTCCTTGCGGGACCGCCTTCATTGCCGAACATCGCAGAACCACAATTGTAACTTTTTAATATCATAATATGACATTGTCTTGCGTATTATTTTGTTTCAATCCACATTTGTTAACTTTGAAGGTAAGCATAAATAACGAGAACTCTTCCAAGTAACTTTCGGCGTCCAAAAATTACTAAATGCACCTTCAAGTACATCCTTTGATTTCGTTCAGCAGCAACAGGAAACATAGTTAACCACAGCACACAGACATTCGATATTAGGGTATAGGTAATCAGTTTGAAAAAAAAACTTTCTAAAACTCAAAATATATTTTGCTCAAAATATCCCTTGAGTGTTTTCTGTATCCGCTACTGGATAAAACCTTCGGGGGGTCTGGGAAAAATAAAAAAATGTCAATTTATTTTAAATCATTTTGATTCTTAAAATTTGGGTTTCATTCGAAATTCCGCGGGAAATCATCACAACAGGGAAAACATTAGTAGGTATGCTATAATATTTGCTTCTCAATCTCTGAGGCTTTGGAGGGGATCCATCCCCCACCCCCAAAGTTATGCCACTGCTTTGAATGAGCATTCTCTCTGAATTCTGAATCCGAATATTCGCGTCGTTCTGATGGATTGGATGGAAAGAATTAACTGTAGCCTGCTTTCAAGTTCTCATCTGTTACCCAATCGGAGAGATGTGGGGAATGTCGTTTTCTAAAAATTTGGAGATAAACCCTGAGACAGGGGCGCAGCTAGGAATTAAGGCTGGGGGGGGGGGGTGCAACTAACACCGGGGTGTGTGGGGTATTGTATACCCACCAGGATAAGCGGCAGGTACGAGATTAATAAATTGCGGAATTTTATAGATAAATGGTTCAAAATGGTGAGTTTTACGGCTTTCCGAGGGATATTTTATTAATCCTTACAATATTCTATTAGTAAATCAATCAAATTAAGTGAAATGGGTTAAACTTAAAAAATTCTCTGAGCTCTGGGGGGGGGGGGGTTTTATCCCCCAAACGCTGCGCCACTGCCCTGAGAAAAACCCATTCTTTTGGCTTACGGTATGCTTTCTCGTATTTACACTTCTTACTTTCTATGTTTTCCCCAATGAATTCCTCTTTTGAATGAGCTGAAGGCCGTGAGTATTAGATGAGATGTTTGCTATGTCTTTTTTATTATTATTCAAGGTTCTGAAATGCAAATAAGAAAATCTTTGACTTTGGCCTTCTCAGAACCACGGTTTTGTTTATTTTATTAAAGGTGTAAAATACGCGGAAAAATGCTTTTGAATGTATCCTCTTTTCCTCGTATATTTTCTTGAGAAGATTCGCATGAGCATTGAGTAAAAATTTCCATACGCGATTTCCAAAATGACTGATTATGATGATATGGATATTGAGGTACTCAGCATTATTCTTCATCCTTTCTACAGCACGAGAGAAAATTATCGCTTAAGCTGCTTTACTTCTGCACTGTCCCAGTGCTGTAGTTGGGAAAAAATTTAGGCGGTACTCACAAAAAATCGCCAACAGCTGAGCATGTAGGTATTATATACATCCGGCCGCGATTGAAATGTCAACTCCAACTCTTATATTAGTTCCAAGTTGTGCCACGAGATAACTCTGAACAAGTAAATATTCATTTCCGATTTTTCTTTCTGACTTACATTGGGCAATTTACAGTAGAGCTATTTTTTACATACGTAAAAAGGTAGTTTAACCGGTACACTTAAAACGATTTTGGATTTTAGGGGTAAGCCGTACCGGCCCAACTACATCACTGCACTGTCCTAAATTTTCAAAGACGAGAGATGGCACAAAGGAGTGGAGATGATCTTGATGCGCATTTGCACTGGTAAAAGAGTAAGTTCGAAGCTTTTAAGGACAGGAGGGTAAGAGGGAGATAGCAAAGAAAAGGAATGTGCGAGAAGGAAGTCTAGATAGTTAAATGGAGCGTAAATTTTAAAGGATGTCGAATGCACCAATAACGGCCATTCTTTTAACCAGCGCGAAATACGCTTGGCAGTGGTATAGCCAGGCATTCGTGGTAAAGTTCGGCGTGGGGTCCAAAACCAGGGGTGCATAGGCGGATCTAGGGGGGGGGGGCACGTGCCCCCCCGTCCCTTATTTTTGAGATTAAAACCAGCATACAATAATTACTGTACACAATATTCAAGCGTCTGGGGGGGAGGGCACGTGCCCCCGTGCCTCCAGGGCCGGATTTACTCTATGTTACACTATAGGCACCTCTCTATTGAGCGCCGCTGACCAAAGTATGCATTGCATATTGCCTATGCTGCCAAAAGTACTACACTCCTTGAATGTTAATGCTTGGATTGGCGTAAAGAGTCGGTAACCTTTATGCACCAGTAGGCCATAAGTTTGTACATGGATGGGTTCCTTAAGATGCAAATCCTGTGTTTCCAGGAGATATTTTATGATTAAATAAATGTTACAAAATAGCAAGGAATTGGATCTTTCACCAATTTTTTGCATTGCGGACTTTAATAGAGTTTGAATAGCCAAGGGATTCAATATTATTCCATTTTTGATTTGCCACCTACATATTTCTCTAGCTAATCATAGAGAAAAACCAACTCTCTAACCCCTCCAAATCAAGGATGAAATTTTCAATGAAAAAAATCATATGGCTCAGCTGGAATTCGAACCTGGATCTCCCAATTGACGTCAGATTTACTACCCGTTACATCAGCAAGCCATTTTCTCCATTGCAAATTCTCAGACTTGGTTTACTGAACTAACTATTGACGTCTCAAGTCCACATTTTGGTACAGGACATGGAGGTCATGGTTATTTATGGGGTTGAGTGTTGTGGAATACCCCTCCAATGGGTTAGATACCACACCTGGATGGCTGGTTAGAGGGGCTCATATTTCCCCCTGTTACCCCCACCATGAATTAGCCATTTGGAGGGCCCAATTGGGGTTGGTGGAGATGGAAGAGCTGGATGAAGAGATGCATCTGGTGATTGCCATCATGATGACAACAAAAAACTCAGGTGTAGATTAAAATCCTATGGCGTAATGTATGAGGCTGAGAAGAAAAGTCAACACAGCTACGCTGCATTAAGTGGGGGGATTTGGGATTTCCACTCCCCCTGCAAAATGCTCAGAAGATTGTAACAAGTGTTCCCCTCCATTAGAACTCTGTTTTCTTTAAAAATCCCTGAAAATTTTTTTTCTTGGTACAGGCTTTTAATGGAGTGATTATGCACCCTCAGCTAGCCTCCTAAGCAGTGGCGTAGCCAGGGGGGAGGTCCAGGGGTCTGGACCCCCCCCCCAAAATATACAAACACAATCATTTTCGTTCATAAAAGGAAACAAAGTATTGTAAAATCAGGAATTTACAAAATATTTCTTTAACAAATGAAGTTTTTTTGTTGTGAAAAGTGTTAAAATTAATTAAAAACCCATTACTTAGTACTCAGTTTTTCAAAAAATTTCCTCCCTGGTTTTGGACTCCCCCTGAACGAAATACCTGGTTACGCTACTGCTCATAAGTATGGGAAACTAACTGCAATAGGTAGCTACAAGCTAAAGGAACTAAAGTATCATTATCACTGATCAACAACCCTAAGATTGGTTTGAAGTAGCTCTACACTCAATTCTCCTATCAGCTAATCTTTTCCAACTTACGTATTTCTTCTCTTTCACATCCTGTCCTCTACCTCTTCCATATATTTTATCTTAGTACATAAATTCTAAAATAATGTGACTGTAATGCCTTTGCATAATAGGGTTTTCCTTTTTTGACTTCCCAGGAGGGTTTCCTGCTTGTTCTGCTAGCTTGCCACTCGTATGCTCAGTTCTTGTCTCGTCCAGGACAATTTCCTGGCAATCCCCAACCACCTCGCCAGGGATCGTTCTTTCCAAGACCACAGCAACCCGGGCTCCTCCGTCAGCTGGCCAACTTGCTGGGCTTCAATGGTGGTGGGGTCTCTCCTGCTCCGGACTCCTTTCCCCCATCTGGCCCAGATGGCATCAGAGGTCCTGCAGGACCGAGGCCCATAGTGCCAAACCAACAGTTCTTCAGGCCGGATGGCCCACCACCTCTTGGACCGATCCAAGGGCTGCAGAACCCACAGCAGACCAATTTCGGCAGTGGTTTCAACCCCCAGGGAAGCTTTCAGAGGCCAGTTCAGGGTCCAAGACAACCACAGCCACAGTTTCTGAGCGGGCAGCAACAACAGCAAGGAAGAATACCTTTGGGAAGCCCTCAGATTTTGACTTTCCAAGCAGAGGATGTGAGGCCAGCTCCAGGATTCAATAGTATATCCCCAGGAAATCAACAATCTCCAGGTTTCCTCCAGCAACAATCAACACTTCAGGGCACATCAATTCGCCCTGCTGAACCCCTGTTGCGCCAACCAATTGCAACACAGATCACAAATGACTTGGTTGGGGTTTCCCAGTCAAATCTTGTTCAGCAGGCGACTTTTACCCAATTCTCCCAGCCATCCCTACAACAGGGGAATCCCATTGAACTGGTGTCAGCACCCACTCTGAATCAGACAGCAACATTGAGGGACATTTTAAGGGAGGACTGTGAGGATTACGAGGAGCAGGGATACTGTGACTCTTCAAGGAGGTACCCCAGGTAAGTGGAGGGTTGCTTTATATGCAAGATACATTGCGTTTTTTTAATCAAACAATGCAAAATCGAATTATTTTGTGGCAGTTCTCCAAATGCCTTTACATATCCTGTCCTCATTTCATTTAGATACCCTTCAAGGCTAAATTTATTGATTATCATATTCATACATATCTTACCTTCCATCATCATCACCATAAATGCCATATTTCTCCAAAATTCTCCTATTAATATTTTCTTCGGTTCTTTTGGTTATATAAACGGTCCTTCATCAATAGTTGATTATGGTAGAGTTTGAAAAGTTAAGAGACCTGGACCTGTCTTATTCCATTTTTGGATTCATCATCTACTTCTCTAGATGTGTATTTGTGACAAAATTCAATGGCCGTGACCCTTTTGCAGATAAGTTGATAGTGCCATTAACCTCAGCCAAGAGAGTCACTGAATTCCAACTATGAATTCCTCAGCCTCATACGGTTTTTTTTTGTAATTTACACTCTTGCTAGCAATGTGAGTGAGGTAACATTTTAGGGTGTGAATCATTCCAAGAAGATATTCTTGATATTGCATTCCCCAAACATTTCAGGGGGTTTGAACTCTATTGAAAGTGTCTACTAAAAGTTCACTGCAGCCTAGTTAAGTGTGGGTTTACAACCCCGGATCCAGTGGCATAGCAAGGGGGGGTCTTAACACTTCCCCCCCCTACCCCCCGAAATATAAAAGCACACTTACTTTGAATCACAAAAGAAAACCAAATATTGAAAAAAATCATGAATTTACAAAATATTTCTTTGAAAAATGTTGATGTAGGCTGCATTTTCTGGGTTTCACCGCGTCGTGGTTGCATTGGGGACAACAGTTTCTCCTACATTCCAGCAGGCATCTTCAGGTCGAAGTGATTATGCTGTCAAGTCAAGTCAAAAATTGTTTATTTCACGAGCAAGTGACAATTACATAAAATTTGAAACAACAACAACAACATAACAACAAAGCTCGTGAAGCTGTTATAGGCTTACGCCTCTTCAGCATTACTGGGATTTTTCACTGGTACAGGAGTGGTGTCGGCCCGGCATTCGCCCTAAGGAGTTGGGAAACCCGTAAAACCACCGTGTTTTGGCCGCCGTTATATAGGCAGCCCAGTGGCGTATGTTCTCCCTGATTGGTCGGCTTGTGGCCAATTGCACACTATGCTATTGGCCGCAAGGCGACCAATCAGGGAGAACATACACCACTGGGTTGCCTATATAACGGCGGCCAAAATACGGCATAATCACTTCGACCTGAAGACGCCTGCTGGAATGCAGGAGAAACTGTTGTCCCCAACGCAACCACGGCGCAGTGAAACCAGGAAAATGCAGCCTACATTACCAGCACACCGCAGAAGCCTTCGCACCAACTTATGAAAAATGTTGTAACATTTTAGCATGGAAAAGGTGAATAAAACCAACATTTTAAGAAAATAATTACACCACTTTATTATTTTTATAAAATTATTTGCTTGGAAAAAAGATTTCTTTCAGTAACATGTCTTATACTAATATCATTTTTCGTGGGCTTAAAGAAAATTTGTTGATAACTGTTGTTACAATTCAGTCCTGATTTTCCGTGAAGACTTGTAATTTTTACTTCTGGGGGGTGGGGCAGCTGCTCTTCTTAACCCCTGCCGGATACGTCCATGTCGGTGGATCCTAGCTCTCTTGAGAGGCTCCATATGAACTTGACATACCTCTGAGAAATACACCAAGTCCTTTCATGCAAACCCAGAGATCATGGGTTCAGTTCTTGCTTGGGTGGGTTTTTCCTCCTCCAAGGCTTAGTGTTATGCGCACATATGACAATTAGATGTTAGATGTACATTTATCACACATAAAAAGAATGAAAAAATATCGTGAGAAAAGGGATAACTTATCATACCCCATAAATTAAAAGCATCATTTAACATATTCATAAAAAGTATTAATTTCCAGGGCGATGAAAGCAAAATCCAAGTATGTATTACATTGCGGTCATGACCTATTTACACAGGGCTCTCTTCTTTATATTTACTGTTTAAAATTTATGATTTTGAATGCTACTTCATTGTTATCCTTTGAACATATTTTGTTCAACTTAGAGAAACAAGAAGGCAAAAACTTAATTTAAAATCACAGTGGAACCATACCTTAAAGTATGGGCATACCCAGCTGGGGGACAGGGGCAGTGGCACCGACTCCATGGGGCCTGAGGGGGCCTAAGCCCCCTCAAAAATTTGTTATGGGTGCGAGAAAAAAATGTGTCAGGCTTGTTGATTTTCCCCGGAGTGTCCAGATATCGAGATTCGAGTTATCAGGGCTCTAATGTTGATCATACAACTCTTTTAAAATGCTTAAAAAACTTAAAACTCAATACTTATAAAATTTCCTGAGGCAAGTTCCCGGTTTGGGCCCCCCCCCCAATATTTTTTGTAAGTCAGCTCCCCTGGACAGGGAAGGCAACTGACCCCCCCCCCCCCCTAGGAGAAAAAAAATAAATTTAGTTCAAAACAAAAGTTATGAACAAAATTTTCCTTTTGAAGAAAATATTAGTATAAGACATGGAACTAAAATAAAAATCATTATTTTTTCAAGCAAACAATTATAAAAACTAATAAATTTCTGTCATAATTTCCTTAAAATTTTGGTTTTATTAACCTTTTCTGTGGAGAAAAGATTTATATTTCCGTAATTATTAGTAGGAATCGCAGGTAAAAAGACGATATCTCGTCGACGTTGAAAACACGTCGATTTTCGGACCATATAGACATCGATCGATGTGTTACCATCGACGTTTTATCGATGAGTACTTCGACGTCGAATCGACGGAGATTCGATGATCCATTTCTCACTGGGAAAAGTTACAACTTGAACGACTACAACTAGTTTTGCCCCCCCCCCCCCCCCTAGTTTTCATTCTGGGTTCGCCCATGCCTGATAGATTCACAATGAATTTTGTATGCTCTTCATCATTTTATCAAATGAACACTACCTGTTATTTAGTGTTCCTAAGTAATTAATAGCCCTAATGATTGTGAAATGAATGCTATTTTTCAGGTTGCAGGTGGCAGATTTAGTGAGGAGGTGTGCTGGGATAGTGAATGCACTGTATGTCCCCATACCGGAGTCTAATGATATTGTATCCACCCACCTGCGGAAGGAGAAAAAAGAGGGTAATTCACTGAGAAATATCGAGCGTGCCAACCAAGCTGTCTGGTCGTGGGCAAAATATGCTGCCGGAAAAAGTTCAGTGTGCAAGTCTGACATTCGCCGCGTGAATCCGAGCTATGCGAGGGATATCTCCAAGAAGTGGGTGGTGGTGCTTCAACATCCGGAGGGTAATATGGTGCAACATGTGTCCATGGATAAGTGTACAAATGTCGACAAAGAGTGCCTCTCAGGGCCAGAGGGCAATAGGCATCCAGGAACCAGGTGCACTCAACGGCATACGCATCACCACTTGGTGACCTGGGACCCGGACAAACCGAGTGACTGTCCATCCTTACGAGCGTTTTCATTTCCGACTGCATGTCTATGCCACTTTTCCCTCAGTTCTTCCAGAATTTGAGGAGCGAAAGACAGGAAAGATTATTTCCACTCTATATTGATCTCAAAGACATTGAAGGAAGTTGGTGCACTTGTCACATATATGCAACTGTGATAGGTTAAGTATAATATATAGGCTTTACGTCCGTCATTACAGACAATGCTGTGTGAAAGGCATTACCATGGAAGAGTTTCAATAAAAACATGAAAAATATTTAGCCCACAAAGAAATGATAATACTGATTGAGTGACATCTGGATTGAAAAATAAATGATTAGTCTCACCATGACATATGTATTTAACCGGAAAAAGTTGACACGTTTGATCTTCAAACCCTAACTACAACCTTCCTCCCAAAGGATTAAGATCCGTATCTCAAATTACTTGCTCAGAATGCCTATTGATTGAGTTGGCACTACTAAGGAATTCCATGAGGGAAAATTCTGAATAAGCATGTTTTCATGTAACAGGAGCAAAAAGAGAGAAAGCATCAAATCTTTTTTACGCTTTCTCCCAGTTAAAAAAAAATATTTGCCTTAATATCAAAATCTGAAACAACTACTTTACAATACCTCCCTGTACGGATAATTTGTCTAATATGTGGTAACTAAATGGGTTCAGTCGGGTGAAACTTCAATATGTATCAAGGAAAGATCTAACATAGCACATGTCCATGTAGATTGCTTCGAAAGTTGATAGGCAATGGTTATGTTTACCAAGAAAACCAAGTGTTTGTTTTTACAGAATAAAAAATGTGTAAGTCTTATCACTCTCTATTCACTGAAAATCATGAATATGGTAAATTAAATTTTTATTCAGATTTATCTTTAAGTTTACAACTTTTCATTGAAAAATATCTTTACACGATTTCTCACATACTACACATTGATGACTTCTTTGATTGCAGATGTATTCGGTAGCAATACTACACCAAATCCATATCATCAACACATCCTATTTCACCAGCAGGGTATGTATCAACTTAGGCTCAAGCAAGGGGAACCTACTGAACACACTTCATATTACATATAGGCATTGAAAAATCGTAATACGTATACATATACTAAAAATTTATTTCATTGCATAATGCTGATGACAATAGAAGCCATAAAATATTGGATCAAAATATATAAGCGAATCATAAAATAAGTAGGTACTACATGGTGCACAGGCAAAACAAGTCGACCCAGTACACAGGCAGGTAGCCAGGAAATGGCTTCCGGGGTTGCTTTAATGATATGCCAGTTGCCTACATTGTTACTACATATTTGGTTCAATTCCCATGCTGTAGAAAACCATAAATTTCATCAACCCCTGAATATAGCTCATTATGAACATCTAATGCCAAATCACACAATGACGAGTGTAGCTCGTCATCAGGTTTCCATCATTTTAGCACTATTTAGGGGAACAATATAAATATTTCGGTAGCTTAACAATGTTAAAACGTCCATAATGTAAATAAAGAACCCATACTTCATGAAATATGTTGCATTGAGAGTAATATAATGATTATATTAAAAAGTATACTAGTAGCTATAAACGAGTAGCTATCATGGGCGTACCCAGCGAGGGATAGGGGAGGGGGGGGGCAGCTGCCTCTCTCTAGAAGCAAAATCGCACGTCTTTAAGCAAAATCAGCACTGAATTGAAATGAAAGTATTCAACAAATTTCCTTTAAACTCACGAAAAATGATATGTATTAGTATAAGATATGCAACTAAAATAAAACTATTTTTTCAAATGTCACAACTTTGCTAGCCGTCAGGTTCATCATCAGGTGAACTCTACAGAGATCCATCACATCCTTTTATACCAGGCTAGGAGGGGTAGGGAGGAAGGTAACTAGGTGAACGGATTGGTCAACAGAGAAGAGGGAGGGGGACGTTACTCAAAGTTTGTTGTGTTTTGTGTACTATGGAGCCTCAATCATTTAATTTCATACTAAATAAGTGAATATTTCGTATAGTATAGTGTGTTGCTTTTCATCTCAAATATGAGGAGACCGTTTACCAGTCAGGCCCTTGTACCCCCTCTCAGAAAAAAATCCTGGATCCACCCTTGCAGTGGAGCATTTATAGAATCAGCTGTGCAACAGTGTGTTGCCTTAATAAGTTGCTAATCACTCTCAAAGGTGGTTCTGGGACACAATAGGTGCACCTCTCTGAGGTGCAAACAAGTAGCTTCAAGTGAAGGGGGACAATCATGGTTAATATGATGGCAGCGTTTACAGTTTTAGTGGAATTACAATACCTTTAAATGCCACCTTTCAGTATTTGCTCACAAAAGCAGCATTTTGCATGGGTGTCAGGGATGCCGACTTAGAAAAAATATTGGGGGGGCCCAAACCGGGGATCTTGCCCCAGGAAATTTTATATGTAGTGAGTTTTAAGTTTTTTAAGCATTTTAGAAGAGTCATATGATCAACATTAGAACTCGAATCTCGTTATCTGCACACTCTGGAGAAAATCGACAAGCCTGACACATTTTTTCCTCGCACAATTAATGAATTTTTGAGGGAGCTCGAGCTCCATGGAGTCAGCGCCACTGATGGGTGTGATGTTATGCATGATATCCCAGTGCTTTCAGCAGGTTTTCATGCTAGAATATACATCCCTTCTATTACTCAGAATATTGATATAAATTTCTTTCCTTCCTTTCTACCCAATAAATTTTGCAAGTTGAGTGATCATTATAATTTAAAGTAGGAAAATATTAAATCATAACAATGAACTTATTTGATTAAATTTGTCATAAAAGACAGACTGTAAGACAAACACTGTGCAAGTTCATAACTACATTTCAGTTTGAATGTGTTAATGGCTGTGGCGGCTGGTGGTTATATATCCAGGGTGTGCATTAGAGAACATATATGATGATGAAAAAGGGCATGAAGTTCAAATGAATGCTGCTGAGTAGCACTGAATGCATTGACGGACTAGGATCCTGAGCACAGGTAGTGTAGGTGGCAGCAACACCGCTACACTTCCAGCAAGTTACTCACCAAATATGAGCGTGCGCACTCGCATCGTGTTGAGTCTGCTCCAAGCACCCATTTGAACATGGCATGCCTCCCAGCCTACCTAGTCCCACCCGAGCACCTTCAAGCGATCGCATAGACTGAAAATGCTGCTGGCACGATGCCATGGGATCGCACACTTGTAGAGCGGTGAATTCGCCAAGGAGATAGCTGTAGCATTTGGAGCTTCATATTTCATCCATATGTAGACAGGAGTTTCATCTGTCTCGTGGTAAAGTTTTCTTTTATAATTCATTAATGTTTGAGAGTGCATTTGCTAACATGTGTATATGCACGTGCCGCCACTGGTTATGGCATTCTTTCTGCCTTCAGCAATTGTACTTTGACATTACCCTACGTGACAGTTCACCCCCCCCCCCTTTCAAAAACCCAATCAGAAATCTGTATATACCACTATTAAATCAAAAATCTGAACTACCCCACCCTCTCTGATCAACTTCCTTATTTCTCCAACGGTCACCAACCATTTCCCTTCCCTCTCTCCCTTTCCACAGTCAGCCCTCCAATACAGAACCCCCTTCCTCCCCCGCATTCATTTTCCCTATTTATTCTGGTGACGTCCGAACTTGCCCATCAATTCAACCTTGTGTTGTTGTGAATATATCACTTCTGCATTGATAAATAGCACTGTTCACTCCTCTCTTGTCTTAATTTACATCTTGACCCGATCTTCTTGAACTTAATTTCCTAGCATTTTTAGTCTGTGAGTATGTCAGTGTTAGTAGTGATTGTCAAGGCTTTCTGGTTGAGAGGCTGTATGTATTTAGTCCCAGCGGTCTTTAGTCTATCCCCACAAGCCAATACAGTATAACCCCGATTAGTGTAAAACGGACAAGTGCAATACATTACGGCTTTTGGAGCACTTCATCTTACAATAACCTATCAGAAATGTTTTCATTTCTAGAGACTTATTCAGTCCCCATTCCTTTCAAAATTAAAATATAGTCTTTATAACCATATGGTGCATTTAGGGGGAGTAAGCAATCACAGCGCTACCACGACAGCTGTAGAATTTCCCTGTGAATGTGACCTCTACGCAGCAGCTCAGTTGGAGTACTTAAAGTCATTTTGGCAGCTACTTGATGGGAACTCTTATAGTAATTTTAGTTTGCTAATGGTCAGTGGTGCAGCAAGCGGGAGTTTTAGAGGATGAACCCCCCCAGAGCTCATATAAAATTTTAAGTTACATCCATTTTACTTAATTGCATTAATACTACTTATAGAGTAGTGTAAGGATTAATAAAATATCGTGCGAAAGATCCACAGAGAAAAAATCATTCGCCTTGACCGATTTTTTCTCTGTGGATCTTTCGCACGATTGTGCATTGCGCGTGACTTTTGTAAAAAGTTATCACCGCAGCTAGTCCCGGTATACTTTAAAACTAATAAAATATCCCTCTGAGAGCCGTAAAAATCACCATTTTGAACCATATATCCCAAAATTTTTCTGGGGACGGCCCCCCACACCTCCCGCTTACCCTGGTGGGTATTCCATACCCTCCAGACCTCCTAGTATTAGTTCGCCTAAACCCCCCCTAGCCTTCATTCCTAGATGCACCCCTGCCAATGATGTGTGCTAAATGATTCAAAGGCCTATACCTAGGGCTCACTCAACTTTTCCATTCAGGGAGGCTGAGAATAGAAGTACAAATAGAGGTCCACGTGGTGAGCGAGAGCTCTTAAGCTCTCATTCCCCTGAATATAACTGATGTGCTTTCCTTCCCTTGTTCCTCTACTGTCCTCCCCAATTGACATAAGACCCAGGCACAGTGCCAACTCTGAGCAGGGTCTAGAATATGAACATAAGGGTGACCCACCGGTGGGTCACACTGAGATGACTATACACGTGACCCACCAGTGGCAGTGGCTTACCTAGGATTTTGAAATTGGGGGGATTTACCAGAGATTTACGGGGCCCTTCCGGGGTGTATAGAAAACACCCCAGGGCAAAGAGGGTTCCAGAGGTCCTTCCCCAAAAATTTTGAGAGTTTTGATGTTCAAAACGTGATTTATACGATTCAAAAACAGTAACCTTCTTTGAGTATGTATTAAAATTAAGGATGTAAATTGGATGAAGTAAAAACTTCAAAGGCTGAGGGAGTTGTAACCCAGAAAACCCCACCCCCCCATAGTTACACCACCGACTAATGGATCCCACTACAGTCTGAACCTAGGAAGAGAGATCAGCTCTAAAGATCATGTGATGAGGCCATCAATGGGCTCTATACATATGGTCTGTCAGGATGAATGCCTCAAAATGTTAGATGAGCCTATGGATTTTGATTAAACGTTTAAGTCGCAGTTATTCCATACAAATACCATTTAGCTGTTTTCAAAATAGAGCTAGGCACAGAAAAATAGCTCCATTTATGCTATACTCCTCCTTTTAATTCATTTCAGAAAGAATGAAGTACAATAGAAAACCTAAAAAATAAATTTGACTTCTAAAAATTAATGAAATATTCAATAAATATCAATGTTGATAACAATTTATAAGTAAGTAAGTACCTTATTGTCCACATGGCCTTGCCCTCTGACTCTGTTTATATAGTGCTGCTGGTGTTAGATTCAGAAATATCAGTAATTGTTGAGGTAAAATGGTAATATCTGCCACAGCATATAACTATAAAACTTTTGGTTGCACTGTAGTTCTAAGCAACATTTACTCAATCATTAACTCAAGAGTATTTCAAGTAAATATTTTGCTTAGCAACTGTTGTGGCTGCAAAACATAGGATTACCACATTGCATTACCACCATTAGTCAAGTTAAATTCAAGAAATTCGGGTGGTAAAAAACATGTGTTCCACTTGTTTAATTCAATTATGAGACATTCACCATGTTACTTTGATGAAAGACAAACAAATGTAGGCACACAACAGTGGCTACATTTCTTTGTACAGAGCTTGTAACATAATGTAAACAAGCCACCATGTTGTTTGTAAATAATTTAAAACTAACAATGGTAGTGAGGGACGCGGAGAGAAGGAGGAAGGGAGTCGCGTATAGAGAGAAGGAAGGGATAGACGTGTTATAAAAGATTGGGAGAAAAATTAAAGTAGTGGTGTATTGAGAGACCGGAGGAAGAAATACGGCAGAATTCAAGATCAGCAGAAAGAAGAAAAGGACGCATAGAAAAAGCAGGCGTCTACGAGAGAGAAAGTGACCGGAGGAAAGGGATACGGCAGAACTCAAGATCCCCACTGGTGCAGTTTATGGCAGTGGTTCAGTGAGTGGTAGTACGGATAGTACAAATGAGATTGTAATAGTCATGGCGGCTTGTTGATGTTGTTTATGCTCACGAGTTTTAAATTGTAAAATTTCTTTATAAAGTGTTATAAAAATAATTTGTTAAGTAAGAGAAGTGGAAAATTAATTAAAACGTTACAAGCTCTACCATTCCTAAACAGGAGAAGTATAAAACATTTCTGGATATGCATTTCCCACAGCCATTACTATAGTATTTAACCATTCTGCTTTTTCAGATGTCACATTAAGCAACCCCAGAAATTCTTCAGCTAAGCTCCAGTATGAAGTTAAAGAAATTGAAGGGCCCAGTTCAACTAACTGCAAACCAAATAAATTTAAAAATTCAGAAGTCATTAATTATGAAGCATTTATTCAAATATTTCCAAATAATTCCAATTTCAGATTCATTACTCTAAACACTCATATATTTACACCATTTAAAAGAAAGAGGTGTCCAATACATAACCAAGAAGTTATTTGCTAACTTATTAAAAGTTGAAACACATAATGAATTTAACTATTTTAAATTAAATACTAACTAGTTAATGAAAACAGAATGAGTCTTATTCTGCAAATGCCTTTAAACCATACAGAGAAAAATATTAACATAACAAACAAAACTTCTCACAAAAAATTACCTTTAATTTAAATAATTTTAATATGCAAAAAAGTTCACCATGCACACTTCACTCTTAACACATGGGACAATAGCAATAAACAATAGCAAACCCATGTTTCTGAGTCAGGATTATTAAAAGCTGAGATAAACCAAAACTTCACCCATCTTTGACAAATCACAGGATCCATTCAACCCATCCTACCAAAGTGTAAAAGCCATTTAACTTCTGATCTTCATGCATTTGGCCTTCCAAATTCTTCTGCTTCACTACCATGATGAATATGGGTGAAATCTCCATAATTAACATGTGTAAGTGTTCTTTGCTGCAGAGCTAGATTTAGTTTGAGTGTCTCTATGAATTTGATATCCAATTGTTACTTTTGGGCCTATTCTCAGTCTCTCTTTTAATTTTCGCCTAAGGGATTAGAAGAGAAAGCATTAAAAACGGAAACAATCACATAATAAATACAAACAAACACATGCCTATTTTTGCAAAATACATACCCTATTTCCTTGACACTAGGGCCATTAGAATAGTCAGCGGTCCATAGACCTATTTTATCCATTTTACTCCTTACATTTAAAACTGCCCCACATACTTCGTCACTACACTCATCAAATGCCTCTCCGATCATACAAAGTAACTGTAAAGTATTAAGATTGATAAACATTCAATTCCTTTTCTAGGTAAACTATGCTACAACACAACTGCAATTACACACTCCTAAGCTAAAACACAATGTATCATCATTAACTTTGGAATTATGAAGCAACAAAAGACCCTTGTTAAAATGAATAAGTAAGCAAAATTAATTTTAAGCATTAAATTATAAAAATACCACAACCAGCAAAAGCTCATTCCCCAGAACAATATGGAAATATTTTCCCGAAGCTGATTATACAAACAGCTGCCGACCCAACAAACTTGTATTTGGCACCTCCTAAGTGTGTTGATACATCTTTTACTACAAAGGCTATGTCTTTCGATGCCCAATCAAATATAACAATATTTTAAAATGCTCTTCCTCTTGTTAAAATTTCTCGCTTGAAATTCAGCCACATGATTTTGAAAAATGCCAGCTTACATAGATGTCATAAAATTATTCTTAAACAATAAAAATGTACACAAATAGGGCAATAATTTTCAAACACATGTGCATAAACTATGCACACACTTTCCATGACCTTTCCAAGTTGAATACGCCAACTTAAGCATGTGATCTGTCATCAAAGCACCATTGTCATGCAGTGGCCAATAAGAGATCACACAACTAAAAAAATGCATGCATTTTCTGACTTTAATTCATTATACCCATAAGGAAAATGTTTCATTACCAATAACACTATGTCTTTCTGAGTAGGGGATCTTTCCCTCAAGATAGGGGTTCAGGACACCCAAATATTATTTGTGCATCGCTACATATAAGCATATTATGAACTTTAAGCTCAAACAACATCCACTTTTGGGGGTCCAGGTAGTAACAAATTATCTCACAAGCTTACAAAAATGATAGAATACACACTATTCATACGTACCACTTCTAGCCAAATGTTTGTGAGCTCATTTCTCTTCTTTTCCAAGTTGACAAGCCATCGCCCACCACGTTTGTTAGCATCATCTTCCCACATAGGCCTGATGCCCTTTTTGAAAAGGGAGTAATCACACCCCACACGAAGGTCACTTGCTGCTTTTATGTTGTTGTACAAGCTAATAAAGAGTAAGAAATTGTAAACAAAATTTAGTTCGACGAGTATTCATCACAAGAAACAAAAACTGTCACAGATCTACTTAAATCATTGCAGCACAGTGCCAAGACCTGGTACATATCTTCGATGGACTAACTCAAATAGCGTTCTTTTGGGAAATAAACCCACTATGTCTTAAGCTGAGAAGACATTTGAAATTCCCGAGTTGTGATTTCACAGCTCTTAACTATAAGGACATCATTAATCAGTCAGAAGCACATAGTAGGACACTAAGTGTGCAATTCAACATGCTTCTACACACAACATAACAGATTAAGTACTAATAATTCACCTGAACTTTTAAGTTTATTCATCATCAATTGTAGAACTATGTGAAAAACAGAAAAAAATCAGTTTCAAATAAATATTTTAACAATTTACTATGAAGGAATGAGTGCAAATAAAAATGAACACTGAAACCTTACGAGAGAAACTGTGAAAGTACTGTACAGCATTCCAACAATTTGAGAACTTACCCCCAAAAATCTTCAACTGTGTCAAAAGAAGTGATCTCGCGTTGATTTTCCTCCCATGATTTGGACCGGTCGTTTTCGTAAAACCATAACGTCCAAGTGTTCTGAAGGGGATGCTTAAAGAGATGGTGATCGGGTGCGATTGCCTCAACTTCTTCTTCCTCCTTTTTGGGAACAATCTCCTAAAAATACAAATTCCAATGAGTTTCCGCATGTGCTTGTAACTGTATAAGGATGACGTGGGGCAAGTTGGAAATTCACTGAAATGGTCAATACCCGCGATTGAAACATTGACCAATAAAATATAACAATATTTAACAATTCCTATTCTAAAATTATAGCTAAATTTAAACGAAAAAGCACTAGCTAACGTAAATGGACTCTGCTGTCGGCTAATCAGTATGGCCTTTTGAAACATTGGAACTACTGAGTCATACTTGGATTTGACAAATAAATATGGGTTAATACACTAAAAATATGAAAAATAACTTAGAAATACACAAATTACTAGTGAGTCACTGGTTTTCCCACAAGCCATGCCACCACTCCAAATCCTGCTTTCAGCTCGTTAGCTAACCTCGTTTCTCGATGTTACCAAAAGTCGAACACGTTGACAATCGCGCCATCTGTTTTTCGATTACCACAACACCAACTTAAACAGTGTTTTGTTTGACAAACTGAAGCAGAGGCAAAGGACTTGAAAGGATACACTAAAGTTAACAGTGATGAACTCGTTAAATTCTCGGAAATTTTACCGTTTTTAAATTATTGGACATCGCTTTTTATGTATTTTAGTTATTTTTATAATCTATTTGGTCGTAGGAGGTGTATTTTTTTAATATTTCGCAGTGAGAGGTCATGTTTACGTGAAGAATCACGTTCGTTTCGTTTTAATTGTGGTAAACAATAAAACTTCACCACGGACAACTACTATAGTATGAAGAGAAAGGTTACTACTTGATTTTTACATCTTTGCTTATAGTCTCTAATGTCGATTACTAACACCAACTGCCATAATAACATATTTTATTTTCTTCAACGTTGCTGTGTAAACCTTGTGTTTACCAACGTTTGCATCAGTTGTAACTCGGTAGAGTTTTATTGTATGTGCGAAATGCAGCACTGGTATTAATTTCTGCCATGCTTTTACAGCCTGACGAAGATGGAGAGGGCGATCAACTTTTACCCAAGAGACATTACCTGCCTCCAGATATGCATTTTAACATTCCACCTGTGCAAAATATTCAGTCGGGTGGGTGGCACCATAATGTAATGAATAATCTGAATAATGTTCGAGGTGGTGGTGGTGTTGGCTATCGCGGCCAAATGTGGAAGAACTGTAATCGGGGTGGAATGCCTTCTCGGGGAAACCCAAGATACTTCCGAGGCGTCAAGTCGGGAGGCCAAGGAAGATACGATTCTTCAGGCAATTATCCATCTTACAACAATGGACCATACCAGGTGAAATTGTGATTATTTAACTCAATGCTAATTTATATCATCGATTTGCAGTAGTAATTTATATTTTAGGTTTTTTTCTCAGAGTAGTTTCACGTACACAGTGCGAACTTCAGCTTCGATATTTTGGGTAGTAACACGCCATACCATCCTACTTAACTATCCGTTTTTGTAATGGATTCATGTTTTTAAGACTTTCCTATTGTGTGTGGAGTCCAGAATTCTAATATTGATGGTATTCATAATTCTAAATGGCCTGCAACTATAAGTGCTTCAAAGGTTACCGGCTGGGAAGTTTCATTGAAAAAATGATGCTAATCAATGATAGCTGCCTGTTTCAGTCGATCGTGGTAGAAGTTTAGTGAATATTATTTAAATTTCCTAAAGATAATTTATCGTAATCAAAGGAAACTGGATTTTCCTTGTGCGTGAAGTACTTGCTAACAAAGAGGTATGTGGTGACCATGGATGTGTGTACATATTATGTAGATATTTACTGTGGTTTACATCGTTCAAAAAATCTTTATTTCCTTCATTTTAGTGCGCCTGTTAATAATCTTTCTATTTCTAACGCACTCATTAGACAGTATGCATCGTTTGATGGTACATGTTTCAGTGCTATCGTCTAAATAATGAGAAATAGTTAATATAATTGTGGGATAGTGGAATCTTATGATTGATGATGAAGAAGTGTAAATCATTCATCTAGTTTGACATGATCCATATCTGTCATGATCATCATGAATAACCGAAGCCAACTACATCTTGGCATATATATCAGTTATTTCGGTGTTTGGCCAACGCATATGGCATCATATTTTTGTGTCTTGTTGGTATTACCCTCATGTAGCAGGCTTGTACTGGATCTTTCCCAATATTTCTCTTTGAGAAAATTTTGCTTTACTCCAAGGTCGCTACTGGCCAGAATTGCAGAGTATCACTTATATAGTCTGAATCGATCTGAAAAACCGTACTTAATTTCCTTCTTAAGGTGAGATAATATCGTATACATCTACGATGCTGTGTGTCAAATTGCGAGGATAGTTTGCCCTTTTCTTTATTTCTTGCATTAGTTATGCGGTTGTTTCTTGTGAACCTCATTTCAGTGTCTTGTTGGAATTGGTTTGTTCTCTAGATATGTACATTTTCCTGCATAACCTTTAATTATAATTGTGTAATATTCTCTTTCTTCTATGTAGAAGGGGTGGATGAGGATACTATTTTCTGAGCACTTGTGAATTTAGTGCTACCACTCAACATCCATTGAAGTGCAATTGTGCATTTACTGTCTGCCGAATTATTTTAGTTTTATACATAGCCCAGTTGGTCATGGTAGCAGTCACTCTGAAATATGGTCATGTGAAAGCATTCAGTTATGATCTTTGTGTCAAGCAACAATTAAAAAGTCATGTGAGCAGTGTTCACAATATGAGCCTTCAGCAACATTTTAGAAAAGCTTCAACAAAAAAAAAGTTTTCGTTATTAGCTTCATTGACTTATATTACTGATAAAATTTCTCTTCCATTGTTGTTACTGAGCAAGTCTCTGATCATATAAATGTCAGACTATGCAGTTAAGTTGGCACGTTGTTAAAATATTTGCAGCCTTATACTTAATCCGTATTAGGGATTAGTTTTTTCATTAACAATGGCCAATTTTCTAATATTTATAGAGATAGAATTTGAAAAAGAAAGACTCATATTTGAATACTTTAAATAGATTGCCTTCGTCTTTAACTAGTTGCTGTAAAAAATTGATGGCCTTATTCCTTAGGCAGATAAGTTCGTGGTGTCATGTGCTACTGCCTTGCGGGATACCATTTCTCGGCTACTCCTCTCTCCACAAATAACCATCAGGTACTTCGTTGTGGTTTACACTTTTTCTTCAGGGAGTAGTTTTCCTGTTTTAGTTAATGAGCCGGGATGCTTATGGCATTACAAACTCATGAATGAAGGCTGCAACATACACTCGTTTTTGCATTTTAATGTTATGGAAGAATGCCCTGATAAGGAAGGTTCTAGTCATCATAACTAATCTTTTCCTTAAATTGTACTGATTACTTTTAATAGATTGCGATTTTAGGTGTGAGTGCACAATCCATTTATAACATTCAGTAATGGTAGGAGGTCTGCTTTGTCAAATGTTATAAAATGGTTTGAAATATCTTGAATTTTTGTTGATTTTATGTAAATTTTTATTTATGGTGTCCATAAATTTTCAACAAGTAGTCAGATTGCTCCTGATTATAAATTGATTTGAAATCTTGCAGACCCTTCTTATCCTTAGATGTGTGGAATAAATCCATTATTATTTGCATTTACCATGAATTAAAACTCTGATAACCTGAATTTGCACCAGGTTCTATACTATTTAAGCTATCTAGCAATCTTCTTCATCTGTGAAGTTGAATAATGTGCAAATTTGCCATTTCAGTCATTGGGTTGTGAATGCAAGGTAGCTTTTTTTAGCGGCGATATGCCTGATTTAAGCTATGGTTACCAAATGGATCTATATGTGCTCTGTTGCTAATGATTGTAGTAAAAGATTACATTATCATGACCAACTGTGAGTGATTATGTTGACATTGAAGTTTATTTTGTATTTGAAAAAATTGGCTTATAGTTAAAAGTTACAATTGCTTACCTCAAAATGCTGTAGAATTTGAATATGAAGTATTAATTTTTGATAAAAGCTGCAGAAAAAGTAAATGCACCACAATTTTCCCAATTTATCCACCTTTGTTTTAGATAACTCGTTACTTTAATTTTTTTTAAATATCTGGGAAAATCTAAAATGAGACCTGTACTTTTTTCTTATTTCCATTATAAATGATTTGATTGAATTAATATTTTTTTTAAACAACACAAAAAACATGGTTTAAATAGTTTCTCAACATGCTTTTAATTATTAGGCAATTCTTTTTCAAACTCAAGTTTACTAGATTTTTCAGCCAATAGTGGTAGATTATGGGCTAGGAAGAAGGATAAATTCTTGAATAGATTTTTTTTAAAACTGCTATCTTGGAAAAAGGGGGAGTTTATTTGTTTTACTCAAAATATTTTTTGTTGAGTGAGCACTATGCAATTCAATGGTTGTTGCACTGTAATGATGAGCAATATCTAAAAAAAAATTTTTTTAATCAGCAGAACTCTCGTGATTTAGGGTCCACCATTATATATTTTGGAAAGTGCTTGTGGGAGTGAAAAGTAATTAGGAAGTATTATTTAATTACTTTCCTTCATTTTTTTAGCATTCAAACCCATTGACCTTGCCCGCCTCATGTTAAAATGAGAAGATTTTCTATAAATGGTGATAAGTCATTGAACATGGTATTCTATCCATTAATACGGAATAATCATTTTAATAAAAAAATTTCATCACTAAGAACTCTCAAATGAAATATGTATTTTCAGAATAGGAAAGATCGATGAGCCTTGAATGATGTAAATGTTTTTGAAGTTGCTGCCACATATTAATAATCCAGCACAATAAGGCAATTCCAGTGGTTGGCTTTGCTTGGGTTCTTTGAGCTGCATGAACCTAATGATGGTGTTTACTAACAAACTTCTTTCAGGTTTAATTATGACATCCAAGTGTTGCTGTGCATTAATGTGTTGATAAGTAATCAGGCTGCATTAATTAATATAGTTTCAAAGTGTTTATCACACAGGAATTAGTTCCAAGGAATGTAGGATATGGTCATTTTCTGCAGTGTTGGTGTTAATTTGCCTTTCTTTAATGAGTGCGTTATGATGTAAGAAAGCTCTTTCAATGGTGACGTACCTGATTTAGGAATGGTGAAGATATTGATCTTTATGAGCAATCTAGCTGTGATGAAGCACTTGGGAAAAACTGTGTGTTTTATGCTGGTTTTTGTGTTTCTCTGTGGTGTTGGAGTTGAAATGTGCATAATGGAATGTTCATAAACATTCTTAAAGTTGGCATTAATGTTTGCGTGTATGCTGGCTGAGTTAATAGTCATCTTGCGTATGGGGTTCCTGATGTTTAATATCTTAATCGCAATTAATTTATTCCATGCCCCAAAATGATTTTTATGATGAAGAGGAATCAGCCTGTGGTGATTTTGTCCTGGCTCCACAGGAGTGGAAAGGAACTTAGTCAATATCAGCATCGTTAAGTTCGTTTAAGATGCTTGAATGTTACATCATTTGAGGAACTGAAATGGAAGCTGATACCAGCTAATTATGTAGATACATCAGCAAAGTGAATACAAAAGTGAATTTCACCATGAAAAGTGAAACAGAAGGTGCAATCATTAAGCTTATGAATGGGAACTTACTACAAATGGTACACAATGGATTCAGCGAAAGAGTGATGAATATTTTTTGCCTTTAAAGTGACCATAAATCAATGTTATTTTTCTTGCAGTGTAATTATTCTTTTACTTTGGGAATTTTCGTCATGCTAATGGAAATGAAAGCATTAAATAAAAGATTAAAATCTTAGAAGATTCCCAAAAAAATTCTCATGATTGAAGCAAAAAGAAGTGGTGATCCTGATAAAGCCAAATCTCTTTTTGACATCATTTCCATATGAATATTAAACAGTGCACTGTCTCATTCAAGAGAAATATTTGAATTATGAATGCAGTTTACTTAGGTGAAAAAGGTAGCTGCTCCAAGCCCATAAATGCTGCTGAACAGGGAAGCCTTTCCCCTCTGTACGTGCTCCGAAGGAAAATTATTGGAATCTGGAGGATGTGAAAGTGCTGTATTGCTTACATTGAGCAATGAAGAATGCTAAAGATTTTGGAGAGTGCGTGAAATCAAATGGTGCCGATGTCAATCTTATAGTTGATACACTATTTTCCTAACGGTAGTGCTTCTGAATAATAGAAAGTAATTTCTCTTGGATGTGTTAGAAATGAAAATATGCAGTATGAGTGTTGATATAAAATGATGGTTGTGCTCATATGATACAGTATTTGAATCAACAATTCAGTAGTAATGCCACGTTATGTTTTTTAAAGTTCATAATTACATGATCTAGTGGCTAAGCTCAAAGCCAAGGAGTGAGTCTTCTTAGGTTTTCTTTTGAAAACCTTGGGTAGAAGACAGAATAATTTAATCGGCCGCATCATGAGATGCAATGATCTAGTGAAAATTATCATTGCAGGACAGGTGAAACGAAAGAATGGCAGAAGTCGGCCTGAATGAGATACATGGAACAGGTGATGAAGAGTGTGAAGCTGAAGACTTGTGTAGATGCTAAAAGATTAGCTGATGGTAGAATTGAGTGGATAGCTCTGTCAAACCAATCTTTGAATTGATGATGTTGATGATAATTTCATCCCATGCTGATAATCATGGATACTTTTCTTGGTGCAAGCGACTGAAATTCAAGAGATTTTTAATGCTCTTGTGTCTAACTACGGTGTTTTTACGGAATGTGTCATGAGGGGCACATGTCAAAAATTGAATATGTCATAGCTATGCCCAGTGATGTGAGTATGCTTCAGTATGACATTTATGCACCTGAGAAGTGCACATTACAAAAAGCTGAGGAGAGAAGCAGTGCAAGGAAATGGCTTTTTCTAAGAAAAATCAGTTTTTTCAACTTGCCGTAAGTTACAGGTGGATAACACTTTTTTGTCGAGGAGTGATGTAATTATATGGTGGAAGTGGTTCTAAGAAGTAGAAAATATTCCCTACATAAGTTGGTGTTTCTATTGTGTGGACTTAGTTCACAATTGAGAGCTGTGCAACAAGTGTCTCCATACGGATTTGTCTTCCCTGATCTCGTTATGGATGTGTGGTGGCTGTTATATTTCTGGAGCTTGCATGCTGTGTGGTTTTACCCTAATTTCATATTATGAGATGTCTTCTCATTTCATAGATCAGAAAAAAAATTATGCAAGCCTTTCTATTTAACCAGATACTGAGAACCATAGATTCCTCTGGCTCCAAATCCTCTCGCTACAAAGCAACTGAGTGCCATGAGTGTGACTGGGTGGTGGCATTAAGCTGTGTAACATAATAACAGCATCCTGCTCGAATTAATGAGTAATTTAACCACCCTCTCATGTTGTGTGGAAAGTTACTAACAGTGTCACTAAACTCTCTTGCCTTACCAGTCCTGGTGCTAATTAACTGGAAGTGGATACCCTTTTATATAAGTGTAAAAGGAATTCATCTTTCTTCTCCTGTTTACAATAATTGATCATGCTCACCATGTTCCTTGGTCTAATACAAATGCAAGTGTAATGTGCCATAGAGCATTAAATGAGAATACTTCCTGCCTGGAGGGCTTATAGCAACTCATGCCAAAAGCTAGCCGCAGTGGGATGATTCATCACAGTTTTTTTGCTGTTAATTGAGCATTTCACTTCAGAAAATTTTGCCTCAGTTTTGTGTCATCATCGGTGCAATAGCACTTTCGTGGCTTGTGTGTGAGAATAGCTGATTCAGAGATTGAGTGTCACACTTCACTTTGATGAAGGCTGGTGGAATGTACCTCAATGAGTGAATGCCATGCTAATGGAATCATTATGGATTTGAATTTAAGCTGAGGAAAATGTGCGAGATCTGTTTTGGATGTCTACAAAGTATTTGTGACAGAACAAAAGTCAGTGTGATCTGCTATTTTGGAAGAAGATGACATCAGGAGACTGTTGATGGCAGCATTGAATTTTTTAATTATGGAGAAAACATTTAAAACCTAAGGTAAAAAACAAAAGAAATTGATTTGAATTCTTAGAAATCCATGAAAAGTGGGAGAATTAGGATCCCATCACCTATTGCGGTCTGGTTCCTCTAAAAAGCCCTTGGAAGAGGAACCTGGCTTGTGGTTCTGTCTTTCGTAGTGTCCTTATTCATGACTTGAGATTCAGATTGGAATCACAGTGTTTTTATTGCATAATGAGCATGAAAAATACTTCTGGTTGCAAAAATAGTTCATTTGTGGATTACTGGTGGCTCATATTTATAGCATGTGCCAACACTGAAAAGTATGCAATAAATTTTGTTCATATTACTTGGCTCAGGGTGCAGGTGGAGTGGAGATGAGATGGAATGCATTATATTTTTTGGCTTAATTTTTTTATGTTAATTATCCCATTTTTGTTAGTTTATTTTAAGTTTCTGTTATACAAACCTGATCTTAATCCACTTTCTTCCTGCAGAGCGCTGGATATTATCACCCACAGCCATGGCCCCAAGATTCATATGGAGATACTGTTGTCACTCCTGACATTGCTGTAAGTTCTGATTGATTCTCAACCTAAGCTCAGCATTTGCTGGATCTCTAATACACTTAAGAGATTCATGCTGACGGCCATGCATATAATTCCAGCTTGTTTCCCATTACTCAAGATGTACTCCTATCATTTTGTTTTTTGCTGTAATTTCATTCTTTCATTTTTTTTGCTTCTCTGAAAACTGTTTATGATATTCTAGCACTTTTGCGACAGTGGGCGAATGCCATTGTACTTTGTAGTTTTTTGTCATAGTTAGTTCTTGCAAGGTCATGAATTTTTGTAGCTCTGATCTGATATTTTAGTTGGTGAAATTGAATAGATTTAGGTTTTAATCTGTAGATGTTAATTGATACCTCCACTGTTCAAGCACTCAACAATCACCCACCGGATTAAACCCGCTCATCTCGGAGCGCAACAATACGCATGCGCCCAGCTGGCAGTAGCCGGAGCACAAACGTTCACCTCCTAAGCTTGGAGACTTGGAGGTGGGCGTTAGTGTTCTGGCTACTGCCAGCTGAGCACATGCGTAATGTTGAGCTCCGAGATGAGCGGGTTTGATCTGGTGAAGGCACGGCAGGAACAAGTGACTTTGTACGCAGTCATGTGCGTGGGTGCAAAGTTAAGTACACCAAAGGATGAAGTTCAGCATGATAAAGTATTTGACTTAACCGGGATTCGAACTCGGATATCCCGATTGCCGGTCAGGTGTGTTAGCCAGTTACACCACAGAGCCATTTTCTCAGAGCAAACTTCGTGATGGGTTTACCGAACAAGATGTAAACGTCACAAGTCCACAGTGTGGCACATGTGGCAAGGGTCGTGCTTACTAAGCCACTGTCGGGGTGAAAAACCCTTGTTTTGCCGCTGGTCGGTGACGACGAATTTCAAAGACCCATCCTGAAGTTTGCTCTGAAAAAATGGCATGGTGGTGTAACTGTCTAACACACCTGACGGGCAATTGGGAGATTCAGGTTCTAATCCCTGCTAAGTCAAATATTTTTCATGGCGAACTTCATCCTTTGGTTTATTTAAATTTGATCCGGTGGGTGATTTTTGAGTGATAGTACGGTAAAGGTATTGCAATGTACAGTCGTGGTAATTAAAAGTACTGTATGGACACGCTTTGAAGCAACTTCAGTGCAAAATCTAAAAAACCAGTCTTTCATGTTGGTTTGACACTCTTAGTCTCCAGGAAAGAGATAGCCTGAGTGGAAAGGGGGTAATGAAGACATTTTCTGGCACTCTGTTCTTAGATTTGACATTAAAAAAGAATAGTTCTTTTTGCCCTTAGATCTTACAAAAAAGATAAAAGATGCCTAAAAAAAGGAGGAGATTAAAAAATAATGGTAGTTCACAATTATCAATGCTAATAAGGAGGTTTGTATTTGTGTTATGTAATTCAATCATAAGGTATATGTACTTATCTCACTCACTCAGTGATTCATTCAGCAGTTTGGTGTGGATCGGTGAGGGTAAAGCTCACCAGGGATCAGGGTTGGTGTCCATTTCCCCTCCCTGGTCCTCCTCATATGCAGAGGATTTTTTGTGTGTCTAAAGGCTTCATCTGGGATTAGAACCAAACCCCCTTTGATCAGTAGCCAAGCACTCTACCCTCTAGTCCACCATGCTGTTGGTGTAATTTGGCGTGAGGCCTCCAAAGTACCGATAATCACTTGTGAGGTTTTCATCAGTGCATCATCTTAAATGAGTTTTTGTGTGTCTCTTGAATGATTCTTCAGGTGTAGTTAACTTATTATGACTATGAGGAAATTTTAATTACATTATCATTACTCTCTTCCCCCCCTTGCATAGTATCGCATAATTTTAACCCTTTTCTGCCTTGAAAATATCTCCTATTTCCTTCTAATACGTCATCTATTTAAACTTATTTCAAACCCTTGCTTGTTAAATACAAGCATGTAGTTCATTTTTCACATTCGTGTACCTCCTTCAATGAGTTCTAGGACTTCATCTGTGATCAATGTAATTTTCTTGACAGCTGCTCTTCCATGAACCTCTTTTGAGGCCTCCTTTAGTCCACTTTTAATGTTTTTCCAGCTATCTTCATCAGTAAAATCCTCTTTTATTGTATCTTCCACTCCAATTTTAACACATGTAACCAATTTCAGCTCTCAGTTAGTCCCCACCCAGACATTCAAATGAGGAACTACTTAACGTCGAGGGTATTTTTTCATGAGAATTCAATCTTGTCGGTCAGCTATAAAATTAATGAGTCAAGTAACTGAGACAGCATAGGATAATAATATGCTGGTTCCCCTTGCCTTCTTCATTGTAGTACTAAAGCCATTTGAGTAAAAGTTACCATGCCTGCCATAATTTGAGTGTAGCTGTACCTATCTGTATGATTTCCCTTTTCCCTCAGTGAAGGAGACCTGCTGTTCTCTCCTCCTGGTGATGGGGAGTATGTATAATTTTTGGTGAAATCCCACCACAGCCCAAGGATAAACTGAAACTCCATCATAGTGTCATCGCTTTTTATCCACGACTGCTTATTCATCCAGTAAACTCGCTAATATTGCAGCAAACCTCTTGAACTAGAGGTGGACCTATCATCTACAACCCAGTTGACACAACCAGTGGCTTTAAGCTCAGCAGCTAGATTTCTTTTCTACAGAAGCCAGTTTCTTGATTGGCTTTGTAAACTCCTGAGACCTTGTAACAGTCTTTAAATCTCTACCAACTTTCAAGTGCCTAACTCCATACATCCCTGCCCTATTTTAATGCTATTCATTGTCTTTTCAACTTGCATTTGCCTTCTTTCTTGACAAGTATTAGTCTTTTCTGATGTGCCTGCAGTTTAGTCACACTGAAGTGGCTGTCCTTCCTCCTCTCAGCCAGATATTACTCCTGCATCAGTTGTTTCACCAATAGTCTCATATGTGGCATATTCTCAATTATTCTTTGATCACCATTCCTTATGTAGAAGGCATTTGAGATGGCTATATTAGTTAGGTTTTAATCTCCACCATATCATTGAAACTGTTTTAGCAACATCGATTTTATTCTGCTGCATCATTGAAGCTATGTAGCATATGTAGCTACATTCCTTCTAGCTTCTACTATTGATCTGTATTTGGATGGCATACATGGGTAATTATCCTTGTTCACAAAAATTTAATGTATGTCGGCGTCATTAGAACCTATTGTTCACTACCCAATATGGATTTGAGTACAGTCACAAGAAAGTTTATTGTCTTTAAAATGGTTGAAATGGAGACAATGCTAGTTAAGCATTGTCTAAAACATCTGTATAACCCTATAGTGTACCTCTAAGTTTAAAAAAATTAGTCATTTATGAGGCCTTAAGTTATTTAGAGATGAGTTAGTTTAGTTAGTTATACTTTACAGCTACTAATGCAGTTTAAGTTCTATTAGACAGAAATCAGAGATGTGCGAAAAATTGCTGCATTTTCTATTAAACTACTTAAGTGAAAACTTGGAGATCAGAGTGGAAGATATCAAGGTTCAGGAAATTCTAAACTATGATGAGAGTTCATGTGCCCAGGACTGTTTTTAGTGAGTATATAAAGTTTTTTCTAGCTTTAAAATGATTTTAAGATAGGGAGTTCTCAGTGAAAATATTTCATGCTTTGAAACTTATCAGTTAATGAAATTTGTGTGTTCATAATTTTATGGAGAAGGTGATTAGCTTTCCTCTGTGTAGTGTAGTGATACAAGTATATATTGCATTTTTTAATTAGCTATGTAGACATTAGAATTGATGGGAAGCCCTTGATTCGTGAGGTATGAGGTTAAGGCTTTTCTGAAGAAAAAAATAATGGAATTATCATTTATTTTCTATCATTTTTTATGTTTGCTCCTTAAGTACATTGTTAGGCATTCAGTCAAGTCTCTTAAGGAAGGCATATGAGTTGCTGAAGTGAAATGTTTATGAGCAGAGTTCTGCATTTCCTTGTGTGCTGCTCATCTGTTTGCCGTAAGGAGAAGAATCTGCTGTACCACATGCGGAATTTTAAATCCTTATATATTGGATGGGTAACTCATCATAATGTTACCTTATGAACCTTGGCTTGCAACTGTGTTTACCATGTACCAGAGACCTGATTTTTTGGGCAAGAATGGGCGTAAAAGATTGTGCCCTGATTACTAGCTTTGATTGGAGTCTCATAGAAGTCAAATAATGCCGGAGCTCTGTCAGTGGAATATTGATTCTAATGTTGAGTAATTACTCCAGACATGGAGATGTGCAACTTCTTGTGCTTTACTCAGTCTATTATATGGGAAGTTTACTTGAAGATCGTATGTTGTCTGTTATTTGGAGTGCCAGTTCCTGGAGATCTTTTCACCTTTTCTCTAATGCTTTATGCTTCGACCTACCTTCCATAATTAAATGGTACATATGGCCTAAGGCATCAAACAAATATATGAAAAACCAAGTATTCAACGTTAATCTCTTCATTGTTTTTTAACAATCAATACAAAGTTCGATAAATTTGATAGTTGTGAAATAGGCTCTACCAGTCAAATAATAATATTGAAAAATGACTTAGTGACTCGACTTCCAAGTGGAAAAAAATTCAGTGCTGTGTTACACTTTTAAGGTGCTTTTGTGCCAAATTATTTCAATATCGGTTCAATTGAATGGCATGTAAATGTCATCGACAAAGCTGTGGCAATCTCTTCAGGAGATTATCTTACATAAGTCTTGGCCATGAGGAAGATACACTCCTTGTTGAATCAGGAGTTGAATGTATATTTACTTGAAGTGAAATGTTCTTAAGTCTCAAGCCTTGATATGCAACGCTTTGCATATGGAATGACCATCATGTGGATTACCTATCTCCTGTTCGTTTCTGATGTTTTTTGCATCTCAAGATCAGAATTCATCAAACAGTGCTCGGCTCGTTCTTTCTTTTTTAGGTGTGTAATGCAAAGAAGGAAATCGTTGCTTAGGAGAATTGCAGATTTTTCAATCTACATCTATTTTTGTATGGATGACCTCTTGATGTATGTCAATTTTTTCAGGATTTTTCTTGAGTAGCTGCTGTTTCATCTGTATAAATCTTCAGGAAATCGTACAGTAGGGTATTTTATTTAGTGGTCTATCTTATACTTTTTAAATTATGATGAATGTAATACAGTGAAACCTCCATTTGCGGACACCTTTTTCTTACAGTAGCCAATTCCTCTAAACTGTTCTTCTTATAATTCAACTTTTAGGGCACCCCTGCTAAACGGACATATTCTTCTGGACGTTTATTGTCCGTAAGAGAGATGTTTCACTGTATTTAGAACTGGTTGTTGTAATGTGTGGCCCCTTTTTAAATTTGTTAGGAATTATGATCATTCAGTTATTGGTTTTATTGATGAGTATTGATACTATATCAGTGAATACTGATGCCTTTAACTCATAACACCCAACAAGTTCATATTGCAAGAGGCGTTGTTGTCCACTGTGCATCTTTATCTGTCTGTTGCTATAGTAATGCTTCATAAAATTTTATTTTTTCCCTGTGAATAATATTGAATATGTCTTCTCTGGTCATATTCTGTGATGAATGTTCTGTTGGTGGCAAACATTGGTCTCAGTGTAAGAACTGAGAAAATGTTCTAAATGATGCTATGTTGTTCCTCAACACATTCTCTGTAGTTAGAAAATAATTTTTTATATGGCATGACAAATTATATTTCCAAATTAGGCGACTTCGTTTGCTACTATACAAGCTTTCACATGCATATGTACATGCATTTGTACTCAAGGAGTATGGGTAGACTGCTAATGACACAATTCCAAAGAAACATTGGCAAATGATTAGCTTTCAACATGACTTATTCACTTCCGAGGATGTATGAAATTCTCCTTGATTAGTTCTATACTTAATGTGTTCGCTCTTTCTTTAAATTTAGCTGGTAATACTATGTAGTATGATTTTCCCAATCAACTTGAATGACAGGCTTTTGAGGAAAACTTAATTGAATAAAATTAGGTAGTTCAAAGGAATTGGCAAAATGAAAAACACTCAAAAGTAATTAACTATTAGGTTTATCAGAAAGAATGTGTTGAAGTGCATCGTGGGAGGTACTGGCATGTGTCTTGAATCCTTCATGTTTATGTATCAGTACCTAGCTACTGAATTCTTTAGCTTTAAATTGTAAGTCATGCATGGTGCAAACAGGTTCCTGTAATTTTTCAGTAACATTATTTTATTATTTTGTTGTTCATATTCCACATTTTACTGACATTCAAAGTCCATAATTTTCCATGCACTATATGTATTTCAATTAAAAAAAATTTAATGCATAACATGCATAAAATATAGTTGTAAAATTGTCACAGTTGTTTCAACACTTAAGTGAATGCACTTGAGTGCACTTGAGGCTAGAGGCTTTCATGCTAATATTAGCATTTCTGGGTTTGCACAGGCAATTGACATGCTCCGTTGAATGCTGAGAATCTTTTTCTTTAAAAATAACAAGAGGGAAGAATTCCTAGGTAGCTTGATTGGCAGATTTGATTTGATTTATTTCTTTTACCTGGCCCAGATGAGGCCACAATCCAGCCCCCTCTTCCTCTGGACCAGGGCTCTCTTTGCAAGGCTATAAATACGTAAATGAAGGAATACAGTATTCAGGAAAAAAAATTAACAACTGAGGTGATTTTAATAGGTGATTATTAAGAGATGCTTCCCTGAGCTTTGTGACTCATGCATGCATTGGTAATCTCAGACTATGTATAACTCCTGACTACTCGTATAGCATCTAGGTCATTGTGACGTCACATGGAGTGGCATCGCATGGCCGCCAATCTGGCCTTTTTCAAATGAGGTTAAAATTGACCATTAACATTTGTCTGAACTGGGATTTCTAAAACCAAATAATTTGTTCATTATGAATACACTAATGGTGGGTAACGAATTACAATCAATGCCTTTCGTTTTCTTTGATGAAGGAAACTACCCTATTAATGCCATACCCAAGTAAGTGAGTCATTCATGAATGTACTAAAGGCTCTTTTGATTGATTTGGCTGCTTACTCATTTTTTTTAGATAGTGGAAAAGCTCTTAAGGCTTTAACTTTTGTTTACTTAGGTGTTGGTTGTGAAGGTTTCAGTCCGATCCAGCAGTAGAGATTGTAGCTCAGCATAAGTGTGTGGAGAAAGAAATATAATGCGCTGTAGTAAAATTCAATAGGAAATGCGTTCTCACAAAATCTCTCTAATTCAATAATTTTTGTCTATGTGTCAAATATTTCAGTTTTCATTTATAGAAACAGATAGAATTGTCTCATTGTATTTAGAAGGAATGCATGTTTAACTGAACAAGAGCATTGCATTCGGCATGCTCACTGGAAGTAGTTTTTTTTTTTCTACCGAACTGATAAGAATTGTTCCTTTATATTATACCCAGTTTTTTTTGCCATTTACATATGAATTAGCTCTTAAATTTTTGGATTCCTCATGTAAAGGATGCATATTGAGATTGGAAAATTATGGTGAATAAAAATAGGACTCTTCACCTTTCAGTTAGATTACCGCCAAAACCAGAGATTCAGATAAAGAACTGGACTTAATTGTCTTTTTCCATGATGCATGATGTAGGTGACTGAAAAAATCTTGTTTTATGCAATCTTGCACCACGGGGGTTTTATTTACATTAGATAAACCCTTCCTTAAGAGAGTTATTTGTAAAGGAAGTTGAAATAACAGAAAATCCTCATTTTTTCTTTCTTCAGCTGGGTTACCGAGGTGCAATTAATTAATGTGTTTCACCCTCTCATTACCTTTAATGTTTCTTGCTCATGAAATCACTAGCCTGTGCATATGTGTGTTTCAGTAGGGAGATGTTGACAGTTTTTCTTAAAAACATGTAGTATCTCATTTCTGGTGTTATCATAGAATGGTAAAAATTACCTAAGAGCAAAATTGTGGTGTGCTTAGCATCAGATGTTTTTCTTTTTTCATACCATATATATGCATGTATAATCTATAGTATATGTTTCAGAATAATAAGTAATTTCAAAATTTGCTGTATTACCTTATATTTCTGACTCTTAGCATATGTGTAATTGTGTCATATTGAGAGACCTAAAGAGAACAAGTTAGAACTGTGCACTTCCGGAGTTGTTTTATTCTCAGTTTATTTCATTTAAATTCAATGAAAGTAAAAATTGTAATGGTTCCTTAATTCAGTTATTTTAATTATAATGGTAATAATTTTATTAAGTGCTCTTTAAAGTAAAATATGTGGATGTATACGTTGTAACTGCATCTATTCAGACATTATGAAGAATCCACAGTCTCTCAATATGTTCGCACTGAATATGAATTTGGTTCAATTATAAACTGCAGTGCCAACCCTTTTTCCTTATCATATATTTAAGTTTTATTTTTGACAATGCTTCAGTGTCATATCAGTGAATCATAATTCTTTGATGCCAAATCTTCCAATCTGCTGGATTCATTTTTGTATTGCATTTGCCCTCACTAACTATTTCATTGGTGAAGCCGATTGTGGCATGACCTCATCAAGTGAGTTTACCTTCCCTACTTAGTGATTCCTTGAAATTGTATAATTTTCAAAATTGAATTAACATTTATGCATTCTTAAGTTTCCAATCATATTAATGAATCTTTTCACTTAATACTATTTCTTTTAAAAAATGTACTGAATTCATTGAGGCTTACTTAAAATTTGGGATTGGGAATACTGGGATTTAATTTAGAATAATAATCTCATATTTGTGTAGCAGCCTTTACCTTACCTTTACCATACAACCTTCTTTCTCACTCAGTAATCCAGTCAATTTTTTGTGAAATGTGCGATGTAGTGGCTCTTTGAATAATTCCACTATGTGCCAGGAGAATTGAAGCTGATAGATCAAAAGAGGTCAGTTGGTGAGATGGGGTAGGATGAAACAGGTTTGATTGTTCCCCTGGTAACTTGATATTTTCCTTCGAGGCTAATGATTTATGATCCAAAGGAAAAAAAAGTCAGACGCATGGGCCGAGCGAGGGTGGAGATTAGTGATTTTGTGGAATGTGCGGCATAGTTACTTTTGACGTGCTTATTATCATACGGCACTGAGATGATTGTTCAGCCTCTTGTGAATATTCATACCATTTGCATGTCGTATTTTGCCTCAAAATTTTCTGTTTCTGAAATTCTGTCGCATAACCCGTATGCGAGCTTTTAAACAAAATGTTTCATGAGTAGGACTAGCATCGCAGTGCCACAGCACATGCGAAGAAAGGGTCAAAACTCTGTCTGCTCCCACTTGTGGGACGCTGCATTCAATGAAGCATTAATTTAAAACTAGGTTACCCGTGCGAAAATTTCACGCTTTCACGCTATCAGGGAATAAGTATGTTAAGAGGGTTCCCACTCAACCGTGTAAACCTCAAAACTGTGAATATGCCGTGAATTTTGTACTGCCGTGAAAAAACCCTGGAAATAGCCATGAATTTCGTCATGAAAACTTAAAAATCTCTCAAACTTGACTGTAGAACCACGATTGACAGATCAAAGGAAAAATTGATATTTCGATCACGTTTCAAGGCTGAGTCACATTCTGAAACTGTCCACGCATTTATCTGCACAGGTGTATTCGAAGTGTTTTTATTGGTCCGTGTGCCACGACAGCGCATGTGATTGGAGGACCGGTTGAGTGTTTATTTACCTTGGTGAAAAATCAGACACTTCTTCACTTCCCTGCCACTCTGCTCTCTCCATTTTCCCACTTACAACTTTTAGCGGGGCTTGGATTTTGCTAAAGATAGGTGACGTAATGAGAGACAGCACTTTCATTGCTGCGTTCGATTTCACGGCGTCTGTTGCATTTGTTACATTTTTAGTTAATGTGCGGCCGATGATTGTTGCATGATCAATTTTTCTGCCGAAAATGCCTTATCTACAAACCGTGAATTTGACGACATTTAGACTGAAAACCTGGAAAAAACCACGAATTTTATAATTTTGTTAGAGCAGGGGCCTAAGTCCGTAACTTGAATTCTCCTTTCTCCGGAGACTCTGTACTCTCCCGTAGTTTTCTCCCGACTGTAGTCCGTAACTTGGCGGAGAGAACATCAGTTCCTGGCCGCTACCGGAGAAAACTCTAATTCTCGGTATCGGACAGGAACGGCAGGTAGGTATGAAAAATATTGAATCCGAAGCCGGCGATACCGTGAAGAACCAATAGAAAAGCTTTGTTTCAAATAAAAAAACGAGAGGGAAATCAAACGATTCTCACCTGTAATAAGGGCTACTCGTTCATCATTAAAGTTAAACTTTCAAATAAAAGAAATTGATGCATCGAAATTATAATTGATAGTGGATAAATCGATTTAAATCCATCGCAGATATATTTGTTCATTAGTACACACAAAAGAGTATATTATACCATTGAAAAAGGAGAGACTAATGCGTAACACCAAAGCATTTTTATGTTTTAGATGTAGGTAATCTTGTATACAAACGGCCGCTGTATTCATTGATGATATATATGGCATATTTTTTTGCACTTCGGATGCTTACTTTCATTGGTGAATGCATGATGAGTATGGAAAAACATAACTATCAACGTCAGTATTACATGCATTTATCCTCGAAAAGCTGAAATACACAATGTGGGAGTGGAAAAAGAAAATTGAAAAACTTTACTATGCAGAAAAGAATCGTAAAGAAAATAACGTTAAGATAAATGTGTGAATGGTACATATTTATTCTTGCAAATACCTACGTGCCAGCAATTAGTAACATATGTTACAATCTCCCAAAATGTTATAGTTTAGGAAACACAACAACCTGCCTCGCTACTTTTAAAAATTTCAAAGACTGACAGCGTAGAATAGCGAAAACATGGGGAAAATGGTTTACTAGAGGTATATATAGAGAAAACAAAGCAAAATTACCCTTACTTGTACATATTTATTGCTCATCATATCACATACAGCACTACAACGCACACATTTCTATCTTTTTAATACTTATAATCATTATATTCGGAATCAACTGTTTCAATAAATATCTTGGCTCACAATAAATATAAAACACCATTATGTAACACTAATAAAACATGATAATCGGTTTTCCAATCACTTTGCACACACTAAAAGGATTTGCACTCCTTGAAGTTCGAAAGGATTCTTTACACCTCACTTCCTACTCATCACTAACGACTTAGAATCAGATTACGTTATTTCACATTAACATTGCGAAGACAATTAAATGAATAGGTTGAAACAAATTGCTAAACCAGTTATTGTAACACCAACAAACTTCGAATTTCACTATCACTCTCACCGTAACATGACCAAAACAAAAACAAACAACAACACAACGAAATGCGTGAAATGTAAACATTGCCAAAACCTCACATCTCACAACGGGAATTGGAAATAGATGCAATACGTAATAAAATCAAACAGAACTTGGAAGCGAACAAACGAATGAAAATTAACAGGCGTTCGATGTATCCCTAAAGTAAGACTAGTTCAAATATGAAACATATCCCCTTCGCAATACATAGTTAGATACCTTTCATCGTAATGTATACAGTTGATTCGTAGCCTAAATTATATACGTGCGAAATAATTTCGTCGAAGATGTTACATTCACAACACACTTCACTCTTTACTTCATCGTCTATGTGCAATCAATTCACTAAGGGGTACACTAAGGACACAAATTTTGTTCACTTATACTAGAGGCACAATGAAAGTTCACTGCACGTAGTTTCCTTGCAAATGCAGCCATACAAAAATTTCTATTCTTGTCACAAATTACACTACATAAGTTGCCTGCCAAACTTGAAGAATGCATTTTCGTGTTCTATTTTGTCACAAATACGTAAAAAACCATATTAGAATACAATTAGAACTGCAGTACGATCGCCCACAACGGTCCGCCATTGGTATTTTCCTCGTTTCTCCTATGGAGAAAATGAATCGCCGGGTCCCGGGCGGGTGACTCCCAAGCTCCCGTCCAGGGCGCCTCAGTTTCTCCAAATCGCGTTACGGACTTCAGTCGGGAGAAAGATACTCTCCAGGAGAGTCAGAGTCTCCGTTACTGGGAGAAAGTTTTCTCCGTTACCGTTACAGACTTCAGTTGGATGAAACTGGAGCTTCACGAGTCTCTTTTCTCCCAACTCGGGAGAAAACGAAGTTACAGACTTAGGCCCCAGGAACCCTGATTAAGGAAATGGTTACGTTTAACATTCCTCATACTCCTTAAATTTTATTTTTTAATATTTTTTTTTGTATGTTACTGTGCTTCTTTTGATCAGTTAAGGATTTTACGGGTTTTTAAGCTTTTTTTTTTTTTTTTTTTTTAAGTTTGGAATTTTAAAAATGTGTGGAGTCGATATACCTCATGGAAAAATCAGAACTTTTAAGTCAAATTGAATTCGAAATTGTATTTTTCGCAAGAAGCCTGTGGTTCAACGTTTGAAATTATACCTCATTTATCACTGTAGGTGATGGTAGTACCAGCGGAGCATTTATAGAGTGACAGAGGAAGACCTTTCTGTAATAATTAATTTAAATTTTGAATCCTGATTCGATGCCTTCAGCATTTGAATCCTAAGAATCCAATGAAGGGCAATATCTGAGGATATTTGGATCCAAGCTATCCGATCTGACCATCCCTAATTAATTTAGATGCATCCATAATTTATATTTCAGCATCATGTACCTTCAGCTTTGTGTTATTTCAGGATTTCTCAGTAACAGGGGTGGATTTAGGTCTTTGTTTGGAGGGGGTGGGAGAATGGTTCATTGCCTTTGCATCACCTTGATGGTATGCAATAGCTCACAACGATAATGCGCCTGAGGTCTTATGTGTGTAGACAAGTGACTTTTAGGTATTCATCAATTATTTTTAAACAGAACATCATTTGGTGAAGTGGAAACTTTCATTGGGGAGCCACCTTATGGATTACCATCTTTTAAATTTTTCTAAGAATTACAGGAACCAAATGAAAAACTTTACTTTCTCTGGTAAACAGGTTTTTCGCTGCCATTTATCTCATTACTGGTCCTTCTTGTCATCAGTTTCGGTTCCAACCCCAGGAACTGGTGGAACCGAAAACCAAAGAACTGAACCATCCATAAATAGGATCAAACTGTTGATCTTTGATTTTAACTCTAATTTAAATTCAAATTATTTGAACTCTAGTTTAAATTAAAAGTTTAAGTCATTTAAAAGCAGACTGTGGGTAAAAAATTTTGCAACGCTCGAAAAACTTGTCTGGGAAGGCAAATTTCCTGAATAGGGCATTGTCATTTTTAATTGTAATAGTAATTGGTGTTTGTCCTCATTATTCTAACCCCAATTTTTCATTTTCTACCGAAATTTTTCTACATATATATATGTATTTCCCATTCTTTGGCATCAAAGCATTTTGATTTCCTGAAAAATTGAATTGTGTTGTACCTTAAATCAAAACTTAAAGCTTTTACATGGTGAAAGGGATCCATGATAACAATGAAGAGAAACTATGATGCTTCCACTATTTATTATGGTACAAGAACAACTGGTTGCAGCTGTCAAACTATCTTTAGGTTTCTGAAGATGGCATAATGGCCAAAGGTATGCATGCTAGCATGAAAGGCATGCTGTTAGCTGTACCACGACCCCAAACAAGACCGGATCTATATAACCAGTTCAAGCATTGAAATTAATGGGATGATGTGCTCCTAGCAGAATTTAACTTGTTGGCCAGGCGCAATTTGTTTGAAAAAATTTTTTCTTTAGTCTTTCCAGATTCACTAGTCTTGCCGCCAGAAATGACCTATTTTGGTAAATTTCATGCATTGCCTCCAACTTCTCTAAAACCTAAATTGTTTGAGTGGTAGTGATCTGGTTCAAGAGTGTGGGACAATAGGGTGGTTTCCTATTATTTTTTTATTGCCTTAATCGAAAGATTATTACTCCTGGAGTACGTATTTCACGCTTTTAGATTTTTAAATGATAATATCTATTTTTCGCGATTAAATGAAAAGTGAAAATTTTCAAGCGCGCGAAAACGCGACGCGTTAGTAGGAATGATGGGAAATCTCTCCGTACGTCGTATTTCTGGTTCCCCCTCCGCCCGGTGAGGTGACCTTGAGGCGAGGCTTAGCGCTGATACGTCGCAGGCTGCCAGCGGGTAGCCTAGTGCCCTGCCGCCTGGTAGCGCTAGGCTTAAATAAGGATTATTAATACCTTATCAAACGAGGAAAACTTTCCGACCTTAGCCAGTTTTAATAAGTGATTATTAAGACATGTTTCCCTGAGCTCTGCGCCTCATGCATGCATTGGTAACCTCAGACGACGTATAACTCCTATCTTCTCCTATAGAAACTAGGTCCCTGTGACGTCACGTGGAGTGGCATCGCATGGGCGCCAATCTGGCCCTTTTCAAATGAGGATAAAAATGGACCATTGCCATTCGTCTACACCGGGATTTATAAAACGAAATAATTTGTATCTTATGAATACACTAATGGTGGGTAACGAATCGCAATTATTGCCTTTTGTTTTCTTTGATGAAGGAAACTACCCTATTGGTCAATGTCATAGGTGATGCTGCACTTGTGTGCACCAGCCCTTGAAGTTGTACCATAATAAAGAGTAGTAGTCCAGAACTTTCTCTTGATTAAACTGAAAGGATTCAGGCATAATCTGGTGTAACTGCATGATTTCTCAAAATAAAAGATAAATATATATATTTAAATTAATATAACTCTATGACTGTTTACAACTCACACACATAGGAAAAACTCATGTTCAATAATTTTCGGGTCAGGACTTAGATTCCTCAAGTGAAGCTGGGTTTGTTGTTGGCCTGCAAAATTAGTGGGCATGAGTTTTTATTCATATGTGTGTGTTGTATCCTGCTCTCTCTGTCTCAGAGTTGTAATTATCCCTAATTGCTGATTTCCACAATTGAACTTTAAATAACCATGCGTTTTAAAAATGAAAGGTAAAATATATTTAAAATAAAGGTAAAAATACGCATAAAATCTTATTGTGTTGAAATTTCTGGTGGTATTTTTATTTTCTGCTTCTCTTGATTGTTTTCATGGAATATAAGTGGTGTTATTTTTTAGTTTAGATCCCATTTGATTTTTCTCGCTTTTGCACTGTCTATACTTTATGATTTTTATTGCATGCGGTTAGTTTTTACCGTACGAAAAACTTGTTGAGTGTTGACTAAAGGGAGTAGTCTTTGGCCTCGGTGCCACCGCCCCCCCCAGGAACCCCCCTCAGCGCACTTCAGCAGCAGGCACTTTCTCAGCCGCAGAGCCAGTCGTCACACCAGTCGTCGCACCAGTCGCAGCCCCCGATGCCGCCCCCTCCCCCACCATCTCAACCCCCGCCGCCACCCCCACCGCAACCTCCAGGCCCCTCCCCGGGGCAGCAGCAAAACAACCAGCAGAATCAGCAACAGCAGCAACGGCAAAATCAACAGCAGCAAAATCATCAGCAGCAAAACCATCAGCAACAAAACCATCAGCAGCAGAACCAACAAAAGCAAAATCAACAGTCCCATAAAAACCGAGAACAGCAAAATCAACAGCAGGAAAACCAGCAACAGCAAAATCAACAGCACCAAAACCAGCAACAGCAAAATCAACAGTCGCAGGGTCAGATCTTGCAGTCGGTCGTCATCGATGAGTTGGGAGTGGAAGAGTTCACGAAATCCAAGAGTAGTAAGAGGAGGCCAATGTCTCAAAGTTATCCGTCTCGGCCGTGGAACAAGGAAGCTGCGGAAAAGGCTCTGTCGGTGGAGAATGAATACCTCAAGGGACTTCGGAGTCAAAGCCTTATAATTAGATTTCCGGATCCAGAGTTGTCGAAAGAAGTCGTGAAGAATTTTCATCCGGGGATAGAAAATGTTCATTTCCAAGTGCCCAGTGGGCCTAGGTAAGTAGGCAGCTCAGAATCTTATTGTTGTAGCTCACAAAACCTGGTGGGAAAATGCAGGGGTAGCAATCAAAATGAAAGTTAAAATTTTTATTTGGTATAATAAATCTTTCTGTTCTCAGGAGCAAAATATGGTAATGAAATAGAGTGAAACTCAACTTAAACCGAGGGGGATTAGGAGTCAAACTATGGCAGATTCAGGATTTTTATTTTTCAAGGGATTAACTTTTGACTGACATAATACTGTTGCTCATTTTCTGCACAATAACCTAGCATTAAGATCGAAGCTATTTCCTCTATTTCTCATTCACTAGACTTTTGGGCTGAAACTTATCAATGTGCTCACAGAGTAGTTTCAAGCAGATTTTTGTTCTTGGCAGTTATGTTGCATGAGAAATTAAAAATGAAGTAAGTACGAATGTAGTATCTTTTTGTGCTGGGATCTCACTTCACCTTTTGCTCATTTTCATTTCACTCGTAGCCAGATCAAAGGATAGGTACGCAGTTGATTTTGATTGGTATCCCTGTTGAACTGAAGTAACTACACATTTTTTAATGTTTTTTGCCTTTTTTAACATGAGTTTATACACACCATTTAACTTTTTCTGCTTAACTTTGTAGAACTCCCTGATTGGAATTATGTACCAAAAATAATCTAAAACTATGCCAGAAAAGATGGCTATCCACTATTTACTACTTAGAAGAGACTGTTCCTGGGCAACTTTCTTATCTTTTCCAAGTCTAGTCATGAATTTGTCATGCTTCAAACAGATAACTAATTTTGGTGCTGAAATGAAAATAAATCTGAATGCATGCAATACCAGGAAGCACTGTGTTTGGGTCCCTGTTTGGACACATTTTGCACTCTGACATGTGTCTTCAACCAGCATCAACCCCACCTTTGTTCTTCATTTGATGTTTTTCTTTCTTTTTACTGCTCTGAATTTGAACTTCTCCGTTGATGATGGATACTGGGTACAACTCCCTAACTGTAAAAGTAAAACACCTATAATTGCAGAAAGTAACCTCTTAGAATTGTTTCCTTGATCACATCCTAATAGTAAGTATTTAACGTTATTTTCTTACTGTTGAAACATTTAGGTTCTGCTTCGTTCAATTAGCTGATGATATTAGTCCAGATGATGTTATTAAAGATCTCCAGGATATTCAGTTTGGTGCTGGAACCCTGAAGGTGGAGAAGAAAATCACTAAAGAAGAGGATAATCTTGCCCCTGAAGCCATTGACCCTTACACGTAATGACATAATTTTTAGTATTTTTGACATAATGACATTATTTAATTTGCCATTTTTACCTAACATATGTTGCTAATATTAAGTGCTTGCTACTTTGAATGACACACATTCAATTATTTTATTACTAATATTAAATCTTGGGCAAAATATGTAAATTTTTCACACTGAATAACTTCAATGGTGTGATTTCTGCTGCATAATTACATATAAAACTGATCCACTTTTATCTCTGGTGATACATATATAAAATTAGTTTTGGTATCAATCACTTAAGTTCTGATCATATTTCACTACTACTATTGTGAATGTGTTTCACCTTTTTTTCATATCTTATTGTACTACTTATATATTTTTCTACTTTCCAAGCAAAATATAGGTGTGTATTGATAATGATATCTGTGATAAACACCACATGTGTTCGACTTTTTTTGTTTTGTACATTTTAGTATATCTTCTTTCTACATAGTCCACTTAAGCTTGTTCCACTACTTCTGTGTAATGTTGGGACCTAAGTCAATCACATGAAAGAATTTAAATTTAAATTGGTACTATGTACTTAATATTTTTCCTGTGAGCTGATATGGAGATAAAAACCTCTTCTTCCCCTGCATACAAATCTCTTTTTTACTGTATGGGCATAATATGGAGTTCAATTCTCCTGTAGAAAAGTATTCAAGTTGAATTCTGTGATTATATTTTCTTTTTCATTTTGCTATTGTGGAATTTTCTTGGTTTGCCATTTTCTGGTTGATACAGAAGCGGGGATGATTCTCATCTTTTTATGGTGTCACATTTTTTTCAGGTTATACATAGGCAATCTACCTTCCAATGTCAACATTCAAACGGTGAAGGAAAAGTTTCCTACTGCTTCCAGAATAGATATTGGGTTTGCACAAAGGATGAAATTCACAAGGTAATTATTTTTCCTCTGTAGATTACTCTAGTGATATCATTTTCAAATGCGATATTCAAAAATTAGGTTAATATTTAATCGGTCTGTTTGCCATCCATTATAATACAGGACACTAACCAAGTTTTGGTCCAGATTTGAATTTTTTGGATTCTATTTTTTTATATTGGACATTCATGATATTTACTAGTTTGAAAACATGTCAGGAAATATGAAAATGCATGAAATTTTCTATTATTAGGCCTAAAGACATGAATATGTCTTGAAATGAAACAAGGAAAGCCATGAAATACCAGAGTGCATTACAAAAAATCTAGAGTTATCATTTATTTGCTATGGAAGTCAAATGGTGGTTATTCCTCACCATGTTACACATTGTTATATACAGTGGAACCGTGTTAAAGCGAGTACTGGCTATTGCGAGACCCCCACCATTACGGGAGATAGCAGGTGCACCTTCAATTGACCCTATGATTTGCATGTGAAAAAATTCGTTTATATGAGGCCCTTTTGGTATTGGTGTATACCTTCAAATTCTCTCCATTCACGCCACTCATGGACATGCATGTATACTGTCAACTGCTTTCTGCCACCGGAGGAACAAAAAAAGATAAAAGTATTCACGAATCTTAATGCCACAATATTTTCACCAATGGGAACTACATATTTATGGAATGGCAGTTTACCTCATGGATTTGAGACAAAGAACTCCTTGTTAACTTCAAATCTATAGGCTGTTTTACACAGGGCACGGAATTGTGCAGGTTAGAACTGCATTTATTTCTAAATTATTTGGCGTGGAATTGCGCGAATGCATGAACAAAATTAAAACGGGCTATTTTGCCGTCTCACGTCCATTCATTCTCGCATATGTTCTAGCATTTCACCGCTTTACGCAATGCAATTTTGACTGTGCCTTCGTGCACATGTCAGATTGTGCAAGTACGTGCCCTGTGTAAAACGGCCTTAACAGATTGTCGGTAATTACAGAGATTGGTGAAGGTTTTCTGACGATGGAAACTCTTGCTATGGCGAGTACCAACACCAAAAGAGGCTCATAAAAACAAATTTTTTAACCTGCTAATCATAGGGTCAATTGATGGCAGTTTGGCTCTCTCGTATTGGTGGGGGTCTCGCAATAGCCCATATTTGCGTTAATGCATTTCCACTGTAGGTCACATCCTGGGTATGTTGGACATCTAGCAGCCCTACCTGCGGATGATCCTCGATTAATGTGCCGAAATTTCAGCCACCATGTACTGCAGTGCCTGGTGTTCTTCCAGAAAAAGCTTGAACTTATTTGACGGCATATGAGGCACACCGTTTTTCCAAAATAATAGCTCAAAATAATCACCTTCATCTTATATGTGGAGGTTCGACGTCCATGGGTTAATGTTCAACTCTGACTCCATTGTACTTACTAATATGTATTTACCTAATACATATATGTATTATTCAATAGAAGAATGCTGTGGTTGCCATTGTTATTATTGAGCTCATTGCATTTATGTGGTGTTATTTATTGTTTACTTATTATATTATATATTACTATTGTTTTGCTGGATTCTGCGATATCGAAGGAGTTGGAAGCGAGATATCAAACTGGATGCATAGAGAACAAGATTGTTATTATACAATCAAGCTCATTCGATATCTCACTTTCATTTATAAGATCATATAATAAGCAAAAAGAATGAACTTAAGTTGTTTAAGTGCTGTGCACTTGCATAGACTTTTTCTTGTGCTCGCCATACTGAAATGAGGGTGCGTCTTATTTGCCGTCAAATACAGTAGTTTGATAGTCTAAGTGGCTATGCATTTACATCTTCTAAATTTCTAATCTCTTTAAAATATTCAACCAGGTATGCTTTTGTGAGGTATAACACTGTGGAGACTGCCATTGAAGCTTTCCGAGCGACACACAATCTAGTCCTCGACTCAAGAAGTATTATTGTAAGATTTCGAAGGCAAAGGGGTCCTGCGGCTGCCCCAACACCCAATGGCGGTAATAACCCGTCTCCGGGAACTCCAAACCCACAACCGACTCAACCCGAAGGATCTCCTGCCCCGTCCGTGACTTCAGTCAGCAGTGTGCCATCCCCAGCATCTACCCCCACTCCTACCCCTGCTGTTACCACTACGGCTGTTACAACCCCATCGACTGCAACAGTTAAAAGAAGTAACCCTTCGTCACCCAGTAGGGCAGTTCAATCATTAAAAACACCACCTTCACCAGCACCAAGTCCCACAATCAAAGCTCAAGAACCTCCAGTGGTTGCAGCTAAGGTACCAAAGGTATGTTTTTATTTAGTTTATTAATTAAGCATGAGAAATTAATTAATTTATGAATGTAAATAAGTGGTGTATAATTAAAACAAAAAAATAATTGACACCATTTGTAAATCAATTAAATCTATATAGTGTATATAAGAGGATGTTTGTTTGTCTGGCTGCTATGCATTTCCATATGAATTGCAACCAAAGTTAGGCTGTACGTGCATCTCATGTTCCTGAACCCCGTAGTGCTTCTTACAGTTACTTCTGATGTGCCCCTTGCATCGTTTTCTCATTATCGTTTGTTACGTCATGTCCTATAACCTCTGCACTTGGACGTCAGGACATATGGGCACCGGGTTGTCTGCTAGTACAGTGTGTCCTCGTTTAACGTCGTCCCGTTTAACGTTGTTTCACGATAACGTCGTCCAAAAATTGAAACCCTTCATCATTTAACGTCGTTATTGCTTCGCGATAACGTTGTTCAAATTATGCGCGACGAAAAAAAAATGAATGGCGAATAGGACGCAAGCGCATCTGATGTATATTAAATATTACTATATTATTGCGATTGAAAATTTTCGTTCGACAGAAAAGGTTGGCGTGGGTAGCGTATGTTAAATATGCATCTGAGCGAATAATTATCGCCTCATTTACCCATTATCCGTATATTTTTCTGATTCCAACCTAAAAAAATGTCCACGAAGAGGAGTGGCTATCCTGGTGGTTCTTCAGACGTGAAGAAAAAACGGCGGCAGAACAAAAACTTGATATTATTATAAGAATTGACGAAGGTGCAACTGTTGGAGAGATCGGTCTAGTTTTAGGTTTTCGGGTCGAGATTTTACAATTAAAATTTCTTCTGTTACTGAAAATATCGATGTTTCGCCATTAAAATACTTTCTTAATTTAGTTTGTATATTTCATTTAATAATGCCTTATTCCCAACCTTTTATCTTTGCGCTGTGCATGAATCGTTATCATGCTGAAGTGAATAATCGGTACTGAGAGTTTCTCGCGATTTCCGCCGGGTTAAAGAATTCATCTCATCACGAAATGTGACTTGCACTTCATTCTCGTGCTCCCGAGGGTCAGATTTTTTTCATTTTGGCCAGGTTCAGGTGTCTCCCTATTGGTCACAAGTCTGCTTAAAAGTTACAGCTCCGATAATTGGCCTCCTTGGATTCTTACCCGGGAAATTCTGGATTCTTTACGAAGAAATCGATTGTTAGGAACCAATCTAAATTTTTTACATTGTTTCTTATGGGAAACACTGCATCGTTTAACGTTGTTTCGCTTAACGTCGTGTTTTTCAGGAACGAATCAACAACGTTAAACGAGGACTCACTGTATCTAATACAGTAGACTGTCGTTATTACGAAGTTTACGGGACCGAAAAACCAGAGGTTCGTATGAACGTTTCTCTTAGGAATCATTGAAAGAAAAAAAAACATACTTTGTCAAATTTCTTGTCTCTTAAATCTCCTGCTCTCATAATCTTCAGAGTCAAGTTTATAATACACGTGATAAAATTATGCGCAAGTCCTCAATATACAAAGAAGATGCATTCGGAGGCCTTGCTTGTAAGTTAATAAACTTATACAAGGCATCGAGGAGATTGTTTATCCTGTATAATGCAACACTGCATCACAATCTTGCGTTAACTCACAATTATGATGAACTGATCTAGCTTGCAACATAGCTGGAGCCAAAAAAAAATCACTCTCCCTGGATAGAAAGAATGAGCGAAACGCTGAGCAGTTCCTGACTTCACACCGGATTAAATGATACTTTGTTCAGATTATGCCCTAAGTGCGAGCTCCTCTACGCCACGTTGTGTTGCATCGGCAAACTCCGAAGGCGCCGAATTTGAAATTTCGGGTTCAATTGAATTTTTCGAATGTTCGTATCTCTGACAGTTCGTAAATCTAATATGCATAGGAAGAGGACTAACTATACGTCCAATTTACGAGAGTTGATGAGTGGGTCACCATAATTCCACAGGAATGAAGCTTATTGTATATGATGTTGCGTACATATTGAAGTATCTCCTACTGAAGAAAGAGCCATAATCGATGCTCTTGGGCGCAGTGAAAGAAGAGAGCTTAAACATAGATCAATGATGATAATGTAGTGTAGTGTCTATCCACCTAAATGCCGTTGCTTTTTCGCGGAACTTCATAATAAAGTTCATTTGGTATCTGCTGGGACCGGGACCGTGGTTCGTAAATTCATAATAACAAAAATTTCATAATAACGTTTCTTTTAGATTAGATTGGCCTTTTCGTCGGGACCAACAATTTGCTTCGTAATAATGAGAACTTCATAATAATATTGTTCGTATTAACGAGAGTCTACCGTACATGCTTTAGTGGATTGCACATTTAATTTCAATGGAGTCAACCTAAAAAAAACTGGTAACTTACCCATTATAGTGCATTAGATGTAACTACATAAGTCGATGAAAATATTTTTCAATTCCTGACTTTTTGAGGTGATCTCAGAGCTATATTCTAGTAATTCTAGGGATAAGACGTTCGAATAGTCAAATCACCGAATAGGGTGGTTTCCTATTATTTTTTTATTGCCTAAATCGAAAGATTATTACTCCTGGAGTACGTATTTCACGCTATTAGATTTTTAAATGACAATACGTATTTTTCGCGATTAAATGAAAAGTGAAAAATTTCAAGCGCGCGAAAACGCGACGCGTAAGTAGGAATGATGGGGAAAAGTCCGTGCGACACATTTCTGGTTCCCCCTCCCGCCTTGTGAGGTGACCTTGATCGAGACTCTGAGCGCTGATAGGACGCAGGATGCTAGCGGGTAGCTGAGTACCTAGCTGGCTGGTAGCGCTTGGCTTAAAAAAGGTTTATTAATACCTTACCAAACCAAGAAAACTTTCCGACCATACGCAAATTTAATAGGTGACTACAGTAGACTCTCGTTATTACGAAGTTCACGGGACCGAAAAATCGGAGGTTCGTAATAACGAAGTTCGTAAGAACGTTTCTTTTAAGAATCGTCGAAAGGAATAGTGTATTATAAACGCGATTAAATTACGCGGAAATATATATAAACAGGAAAATTCGTTTCAGTTTTTCAACAGAAGACTGCGCCATGACGCAATCGAGGGTTGATATCTTCCCGATACATGAACTCCGGTATTCAAACTAGATGCGTCCCAAGACCTTGTTCCTAGGTTGATAAAATTACAGTCCGGCCACCGAGAGTTGTCCAAAAACAGACAAAATGGTCTAGGTCTGGGTAGGGTGTGAGGGGGCCAGGTAAGAAAGGGAAACGCTGACAAAGTGTTCCATGAAGAAAAGAACCGGAAGGGACGACGAACGTGAAGGACATAGAGGAATAACTTGAGGAATTATTTGTTCTTGAGATTCGAAGAATGGGCTTATTTTGGTGGATCAGGCTTATTTTGGTGTTCGTTTATGCATTTGACAACGTTGTATGACTAGGCGAGGGTGTGAGGTGCGTTTGGGGGACAGCGATTGGCTTTATACCGTGCTGGCGCAGCATTATCCGCCCATCCTATTGTGCCGTAATCGGACAACCCTCGCCAGCCGGACTGTATGTAATTTATCGCAGAGTAAGGTTATCCTGCGGGATGCAACACTGCATTACACATGTGCGCTTACTCACGCTTGTGGCGAACTGATCTAGCGGGGCCTGTGATGCATTCGGAGCCGAAAAAATAGCTCCCCGCGGTGACAAAGAACGGGCGAAACGTTGAACAGTTCCTAAATTCACACCATTTTCATTGATTCCTTATTCAGATCATGATCACAGTGAGAGTTTCCCAGCGCCACACCGCGTAGTAACGGCCAAATCCAAAGGCGCCAAATTTGAAATTTGAAAATTTTGAATGCTCGTATCCCTGAAAATTCGTAAATCGAATGTGCATAGGAAGAGGACTGACTGTACATCCTATTTACGAACGGTTATGAGTAGGGCACCCTGACTACACAGGAATGAAGCTAGTTATATGATGTTGCATGTAAACTGAATAAAGAACCATAATTGACGCTCTTAGGCACAGTAAACGAGAATAACTTAAACGTGGCACAATTATTGAAAGTTAAGTGTAGTGAATATCCACCTAAATGCCGTGACTTAAGCGTGCAACTTCGTAGTAAAGTTCATATTGTAACCGCCGGGACCGGGACTTAGGTTCGTATTTTCGTAAAAACGAAAATTTCGTAATAACGTTTCTTTTACTATAGCTTGGATAGGCCTTTTCGACGGGACCAACGGTTTGCTTCGTAATAACGAGAACTTCGTAACAACGTAGTTCGTATTAACGAGAGTCTACTGTATTAAGAAATGTTTCCCTTAGCTCTATGCCTCATGCATGCATTGGTAACCTCAGACGATGTATAACTCCTATCCTCTCGTGTAGAAACTAGGTCCCTGTGACGTCACGTGGAGTGGAATCGCATGGGCGCCAATCTGGCCTTTTTCAAATGAGGATAAAATTTGATCCTTGCCATTCGTCTAAACCGGTATTTCAAAAACCAAATAATTTGTGTATTATGAATATACTAATGGTGGGTAACGAATCGCAATCAATGCCTTTCGTTTTCTTTGATGAAGGAAACTACCCTATTCCTCGAATAATGAGCTTTTTACACTTTTCGATATTCGATGACACAAAGTTATCAATTATGTACAGGCGGTCCCCGACTTTCGTACACAATGCGTTCCCGAAAACTTGTACGAAAGTCGAATTGTACGAAAGTCGAACCATTGACTTCCATACTAATTAGGGGTTACGTTCCAAAAGAGCGGAATTTACGTACTAAAACCTTTTTTTTCACGGAATTCATTTCAATTGACTTAATTTTAATAATATATTAATAAAACTCCTCAAATCATATAATTTATTTCGAAAATACGCAGAAAATGCAAATATAAGTTTAAAAAACAAGAACTCCGTTGGCTATCGAGTGAAACTTCCTCTTGGCGTTTAAGTTGACATTCCACTTATTACGTCCACTATAAATAAAAGGACATATCAAGTAGCATAAAAAAAATGTATTCGTTGAACCCGCACTCTGGATACCTTTTAATTTTTACACCAAAATTCGATGTTTGGCAGGTGACATTCGTGATCGCGTATATTCCGCATGTTATTCAAAAAAGACAAAAGACAAACGGAATTCGGGTGATATGTCGTGCAATATCGTTGCTGAAGGTTTACATGAATTAAACAGCACTCAAACGAAAAAACACAATTAGAAAGAAGGTCTTACTAGTTTTATTGAAAGCTATTCGATGATGTCTAGTCAACTTCTTTTGAAAAATATCTTCAATGAAGGCTTTCCTCTTCTCTTGATAAAGGAGCCTATAGCAGGCAGTCTCTCTCCCAAATAAATCACCTAGATCAGAGTCAATTACCAACAATTCCCTTCATTATATACGTTCATATTGTTCGCATATACTGCCAATACTGCAATTTGAAACAATTGAATGTTGGGATGCGCAATAAACATAGCGGGAATTTTAAAAAAATTACAGACCAGCGTCCGAAAGTCCGAATTTAGCGTACGAAAGTCGAGTAAAAGGTGTCAATTTTGAATGTACGAAAGTGCGAATTGTACGAAAGTCGAGTGTACGAAAGTCGAGGACCGCCTGTATTCGAATTTCAAATACACAGCACAGATCGTCCGTGATACAATTTAAATCCGTTGACAATGGTTGGGTCTCACATGAAGGTTTGCACATTTGGTTGGTTCAATTCTTTAATAATATTTTACAATACCTCATCATTGAGAGTAAGCATTACAATACCTAGAAACCTGATGACTCCACGAGGACTACACGAGGAAGAATGAGAATGTATGTATACCTTCAAATGCACTCGCAAAGGCTGTTCCTTTTCCGGCTCCCTTTTGCATGATCAAATTTGCATTTTACATGGTCTAATGTTAAAGTTACTGTCAATTTTATATTTAATATCAGGTTCTTGAGGAATGCAGTTAAGCAATACTAATAATATGACCTTCAATACGCATATAAGAGAGAGCAAAAGCACTGTGGTGCTTCATGCGCAAAAGTTTTATATAATCGGGGGTTACAGTTGCATCAGGATTTGGGAGCCATATGTAGAATGACTTGCAAAGTGTTCAGCATTTTTAATTTTCTTTTGTATTTGAAATTGGTGAAAAAATCCTTATTCACTAATGCAGTATTCGATATTCGAATTTGAGAAAAAAGCTATTCAACCCATCTCTAATTAGTTGACATATTTCGATGGCAGTAACAGGGTTGACTTGATAATTAGGAGAAAGTCGCGTGGGATGGACGTCCCTTCGTTTCATATTCCTTATGTGCTGCTTCTGATCAATCTGCTTATATAATATAATAATAATCTGCTTCAGTTACAATATCCATTAGAATGAAATTTATAGGCATTGCAGGTAAATTTAAATTGCGAAGAATGTCTTTTGAAGAGGATTTTTTTCGTCTTACAGGTGGAGCCAGAACCTGTCATATCTCCAAAAGCAAAACTCAAGAAAGAAAAGGAAAAAAAAATGGAAGTGGTCAAGGTAAGTTTTTCATGACGTGCATATTATTAAAACCATTTTCATAAATTGCTAACACATTTAAGTTTCAGTTTAGCCCTACTATATGTTAGATTTTATTGTGTATCCCTACAAATATGGATTTAGCTATAATTTTATATATGTACTCTTTTTCCTTGGTTTTCCTGTGTCAAAGGCAGCTCAATTAGGTACATAGTATTTTTCTGGTTTAATATTTCTCTCTCTAATTTAATCACATAATGTTTGCTTATGGCATGAACAATTGTGTCTTATGTGTTTCTTTTTTTTTATGATTATGATTCACTCAGATGATATTTTTAATTTTATGTAACTGGCCGTTTCATTTATTATGTCATTTTGTATTGTTGAGAAGTCAAATGTATCACCTGGGGCCTGTTTCTCATGGATATTTGCTCTCTGCACCCTCTGCATAGATCTTTCATTCTGTGATGTGGACAAAAAATAATGTAAAATCTCATTTATCTACTTCTACTATACTCTACAAAACCAATTTACAATCTTCTCGCCCATTTTGTATTATTGAGAGACCAAGATTGAGAACCTCCTATTCGTGAAACCTTTTAAAAGTCCAATTTATTGATTTTCCAAGTACTGTGAAACCTTGGTTATGGAATGCCTCTGATAACGAACAATTCGGATAACAACCAAAAATTTCCCAAAAATTTGCCTTGAATAGCGAATAAAATATCGGTTAGCGAACAGATGTGTAGCGGCCATGTTTGAGTTTGGTGCTGTGCAGTCCCAATTGGATACAAAGTACAGTAAAACCTCTTTACATCGTAATGGAGGGGACCAAAATTTGGGCAATTTGATGTATGGAGGTTCACTATAGAGAGGTTTCAGTGACAGGCACCATTTTTTCATATCCCTCGGAAATGAAAGGCACTTTTGTCTTTTAAACCATTATATTTATGTATTGAAACAAACATGCTTGCATTAGTGAACATATTTTTATTAATAACAGAAAGCGAGCGCTATCGCTTGATTTTTACTGTGATTTGAGAGAAAACGATGTGATCTCTTTTAATTCAACAGTCAATTAAAATGATTAGTATATTTGGATACCTTTTTTCTTATTTACTGTTAGGTATGCTCTCATATGGAAAACATGGCCACAACTAATGATTAACGTGAAAATTATAGCATATTAAAGGTGTATAAAAAAAAGTAAGGGTGAAACATTTATTGCTGAAAATTCATTCCATGTATGTAATGGTCTCTAGTTGTCTCGGTACAATTTGCGAAGGTAGTTAGGCTGTCTCGGGGGTATCTCCTTGGTGTGATAAGTGGAGGTTTTACGATATAAAAAGGTTCACTACAAAGAAGTTTACATGTAAATCTGACGGGACCATAAGGGTGGTATGATGTATGGAGGTTTATGATGTAAAGAGGTTCACTACATAGAGGTTTTACTGTAATACAATGTCTACAATAGTAAGTCTACAAGTAATACAATACCTATATACCCTTTAACTTTCATATAATAGCGAGTCAATAGGAGCTAGGAACCAATTATTCCTATTACCTTTATTTCTTGTGGGGAAAATTATTTCGGATAGTGAACATTTCGGATAACGACCAGCTTTCTGGAACGGATTGTGGCCGTTATCCGAGGCTCTACTTTTGTGCAGCTAGTATCTTGCATGCTGTGAGGCATGATGTGGTGGAAGTTCTTAACATCAGTAAAATTGGACATTGCAATATTTCCACTGGGTTTTATTTTGACAGGATGCATTTTGTTGTTACACGCACGCACTTGATAATGTTGTTTGTTACAACGAAACCCGTCGTATCAACCCAGTGGAAATATTGCATTGTGCAATTTTACTTATGTTTGAAGGGAGGGGGTAAGGTGGAGGATGGGGTTTGGATGTCGAGAAGTGGGGATGTAAAAGGTTGTGGGAGAAAGGGTCATTTTTTTAGGGTCTCGGATGAGGATCAGGGTGGGGGGGAGAGAAAGGTTCCAGGGTGGATGAGGGCACCACGCACGCCTTCACTGTCTTCTTTCGCATTGCTGCACTTGATAATGTTGTTTGTAACAAATAAAAGCAGCTGGTCAAAATAAAACCCAGTGGAAATATTGAGATGACCAATTTTACTAAGATGCAGCTAGTACCTTGTACCCATATTTTACAACACGAAGTAGACATGGAGGAACAAACATTTGTATGAATATGTCAGTGGTCGGAAGTGAGTTATACATTGCCGTAGACTCCCGATTATCCAGCTTCTGTCTCTCTCTGACTTCCGTGCAGTGAACATTGCTCTCCAGCTCACATTGTTGCCAAATTGTTGTTGGTTATTGCTGTTTGTTCCTCCACGCATACATTTATTTCCATGGACTGGCAACTCTGGTGAGCCACATTGAAGAGAATGGTGAGGTGGAAGGGGGGGCAGCGCCTCTGGTTGGCTTCTACCTCTCTACCGTCTAGCTGCCAAAAGTTGGGAAAAAGGGTATAGCAAACCGAAAATCCTGTTTTGGAGACTTAAATTTCTAATAAAATGGTTTAGGGCGTACACTTCTAAATTTCATGTCAGCCATTCAGCAGCTCCTCTCCAATTTTGGTTTTCATTGATACGCTGATATATCTTCTTTTCTCAGGAGGAAGAACCTGCGGAAGAAGACGAGGATGAAGACGATGAGGATGAAGATGAGGACGACGACGATGATGATGATGATGACGATGACGAGGAGGATGACGATGACGACGATGATGATGATGACGACGATGATGAGGAGGAGTATGACGATGACGACGACGAGGATGAAGAGGAAGAGGATGGAGATGACGATGATGACGACGAGGCGGAAGAGGATGATGACGAGGAAGATGACGACGACGATGATGACGTAAGTTCACCCGTTTCCCCTCATTGCTTGGCAGGATACTGTCGAACCTCACAAGTGAAGTTCCTCAAGTGCGACTGCCAGATCTTGTTCACATTTTGCTACATTGCAATTTTGCATTAACTCATGATGGTGACAAACTGATCTTGCTGGACGTGCAAAGTGGCTGGAGACAAAAAAGTTTTGCTGCCCGCAGGAAGGAAGAGTTGGCAAAATGCTGAACAATTCCTGGCTTCAAAACGGTTTATTTGATACTTTATTTAGGCTTTGCTTGAGTTCCAATATGCCATACCGCATTGCGTCAGCCAACCTCTAAGGTGCCAAATTTGAAAATTCGGGGATGCTTCAATTTCTGAAAGTTCGTAATCCTAATGTTCGGAAGTGGAGGACTGACTCTATTGCCACGATCGATGGATTTTTCTTCCTCATAGGAAAATCCACTAGGATTGGTAGAATATTAATTTCGTTTCGCTTGGTTTCGCTGTTAGTAGGGCCCGCCCGCCTTTGTGACGGTGCGGGATTCCTCGTCCCTTCCCTATCCCCTCCCCGGAGGCGTCGCTGGGCTCTCATCGCGGCGGCGCCTCCATTCCTTGTTCCTTCCCATCCTTCCCCTTCTGGGTGCAGAGGAGAAAAGCTAGCGCTTACAGTCCCTGCCCCAGGAGTGTATCCCTGCGAACCCGCCCTAGGGTTTCGTTTCCATTGACTGTATTGCCAAAAGGAGTTTCAGCAGTCAAGCCTTCCGAATTGGCTAGTGTTTTGCACTGTTTCTATTTTAATAAAATTGATTCCAATGAAAAAGAAACTCTCCATGTTCATGCTCAGATCGGAAATCGCCATTAATTGAAAGAATTCGGTAGGTCAAAGTGAAAGATAAGATACCACCAAAAAATAAATATATGTACCTCAATCAGCCATTTTGTAGGAGTCATTCATTGAAGTGGTAAATCATTTCTCTTCGCTAAATACATATTAAATTTCTAGATTTACTTACAACTCTTGCACAAATAAAATTCAGGCGGTTAATAAATTAATAATTTAATAGCATTTAAATACTGTACATTGTGACCAGTTTCTTAATTCTCAAGCTGTGTCTTCTGTGATTTTCAGGGCTTTGACTAATGTCCATTTGATACAGCCATTTACATAGTCCATTTGATTCCTTTTCCCTCTTTGATGATGTAATGCTGGAACATTGAGTGATGAGAACATTATTGTATCGCTTGCTCTAAGTGGTTCCTGAAAATGGTACTCTTTGCCATGAGATCGATGTTCTTCGTCATAAGTAATTTTTAAAACAATGTTAAGGTGTTTAGTTACTGAGTGCAAAAAAAATCAAGGAAGATTCAACATGCCACACATTCAAATTTCTACCTTTGATTTTCATGAAAAATCTCAGTGATGTTGTCTGAGATTATTAAACATCTGTAGACAATACATATTGTATCAAAGTCTTACTAAGATTCTCTGTGCTTAATATTGTCTGTCTTGCCTAAGATTCTCTGTGTTATGTACGTTGGACTGACCTCTATTCAGTTTCTCGTTATGAATTTATCTTTAATGAGAGCAAAAGTGTCTATTTAGAAAAAAATTAATTTGTGTGGGGGATATTTTTTTGTAAAATATTCATCTTCGAACAATTTCAATAATTTAGGAAAAATGATTTAGGAAAGGACTGTTTTCTCATGATTTATCGGCTAAGGTCAAAATGACTGCCAAGCTTTCTATATAGGCAGGAGAGTCAAGGTGGTTTAGTGTTAACTGTGATGCAATCATTTTTTTTCAGCAAAACATAAAAGCTGATCAATTGTTGATGAGTTGACTTTATGGTAATTTATTGTATGTAATAAGATACAAACAGCTGTAGCAATTTTCCAGACTACTTTATTTGCTCTACCGGTTTCAACATTTACAAGTCACTATCAAGAGCTCTTGGTGGAAAATGGGGTAACGATGTCAACGTCCTCAAAAGATGCAATATGGAATGAAAACTCAATTGGCCACAAGAGCTCTTGATAATTATGTGTAAACATTGAATCGGGTTGAGAGAATAAAATAGTGCGGAAAATTACTACAGCTGTTTGTATCTTATTATGTAAAAACTGCTTCACTTTTTCATGTAGAATTGCACATGCACTCCTTAAAATCAAAGTTTCTTAGATTACATAAAAATGTTAGACTTAATATTCAAGAAAGTTATGCATCTAGAGGGTTAAGTTTTTACATTCATACCGATAACATACTTCATATTAGAAAAAAACATCATGAACTCCAAGAAACGAAATTTCTTATGGCAACTAAACAATGCACTCTTTCATTGCAGGATGACCAGTGACCTAGTTAATGAGCAAAATTATGACAACATAAAGCTGCTCAGGTATTTTACTGTTGTGTTGAACTCTACGGAAGATTTTGCTGTTGATCAGTGGTTTTTGTGGTCAGCAATTGACCATTAAATGCAAAGTGATGGATTGTGTGTCACACGAAAGTGATTTTAATAGACCATTTTAATGTATTTAAAGTGGATTCAGAGGAACTCTGGAGCCAAAGAGAAATGTGTACTGTAAATTGGTGTCAATTACAGCCACTACTTTTTACTTTGGCTATTTTTGTTGCTCATCTCAGCTTCCACTTGTGCCTTCAGATCATATCGCCTTGCCCTCGCCAAAGCATCAATTAATTTGGATGCTTTTCCTTCGTTGTCATCTGGCAGATTGCAAAAGGTAAGAAGAACCTGAAAGAAATGATATTTAAGTGACGACTGTATATCAATGCCTTAATTTAAAAAAAAACGTTAAAGCTGAGAATGTGAGCAAACTACCTGATATGCCTGGCGCTTCATGCTGAAAGGGTATTTCCCCTCGATTTCTTCAATTTCATGATCTGGTACATTTAAGTAGTGAGCCAAATCCCACCATTTTCTTCCAATATTCTCTGAGATCATATCCAGAACTAGAAATGAAAAAGTATCCCTGATTAGTTGGATAGAATGATTTAATAAACCAACAGTTAGTGTCTTTAACATCAAACAAAACTACACACTCACTGTTACATGTTCTTTTTCTAAGTCTACTTATGATTGCTAAAAAGATGACTGGCTTAGAAATCACTATTACTATTACACGTTCATTTTCTAAGTATATTTATGATTGCTAAAAAGATGGCTGGCTTAGTAATTTCAGTTACATTTGATAGAGAAGCACATAGTAGGTAATCAACACATTTGAGTGCATGAGATTCTTACATATACCTTTCCAGGGGTTAACATCATTAGCAAAAATCCAGTTCAACTGTCATAATTCTGTTAATAACATGCAGCAATACCCAGCTGCCTTCTTTTGTCAGTTATAAGTGACAACTACGTGTTAATGTGTTGACTGTTTATTCCTGCATTGACCAACCCAACTTTACTCCTTACTTACATCCCAAGTTAGGCATAACACAGCAATATATAAATATGTTTATAAATAATATTTTACCCATCAGCATAGACACTGGGAAAATATGAACGTAAAGTACATAAATAGATTCACAGAATGCAGACATTGGCGTTATAAACAATAGAATGTACCACGTCATGCTTATCCCAGTCTTATTCTTATAGTTATTTAATATATTTTTGTTTAATTTGACCACTTCATAGAATTTCATAGACAATTTCTGATATATATATAACTTTGTTAAACCATGTCCTTTCGTAAATTAATGGGATAACTTAGTTTATAGCAATAGTATTACATCTCTCTTGATAAATATTTACAGGAATATTATTGTTCTCACATAATATAGTAATTATCATCATGTCACAATGAGGGGAAACTGGAGAGAATTTGTTACAGCACCAGCCATTTTAGATACGAGGAAGAGCATATCATAAGGTAATTCTCATTTATCATAGAATGTTGGATAATTTATTACAGTGGAACCTCGTTAAAGTGAGTACGGGCTATAGCGACACCCCCGCTATTACGAGAGATAGCCGATGCACCGTCAATTGACCCTATAATAAGCGTGTTAAAAAATTCGTTTTTATGAGATCCTTTCGGTGTTGGCTCTCGCCATAGCGAGGGTTTCACCACCGGAAGACTTTCATGAAGACTCCTTAACCTCTGTAATTTCTAGCGATCTGTTAGAAATGAAGTTAATGGAGTGCTCAGTCTCAAATTTATGTGGTAAACTGTCGTTCGATAAATATAATGATGACGAAACAATGCTTTGCATGATTTTTATTCAGTGCGGCGCTTATAAATTGTTTGAATAGTTAGTCGTTATTTGAGTAAGGAAATTTAGTGATGCAAAAAAACATTGCCTTTCATCTGGATTTATGCTTACGTTTATCGGATAGATGTTTGTCTGTCGCCGCACCACTCCTGTTCCTGTATATCTGTTCGCAACAGGTATATTGGCTATTATTTGCTCCACCTCCTGTAAAACGACAATTCGCTATAGCGAGTGTTTATTAGTGCACCGTGGGGTGTCGTTATATTGAGGTTTCACTGTTCTTAGTTTTCTTTTAAAATCAACCCATGAGTGATGTAAAATAGTTTCCCATAAATATTGCCACAGAGACACTATAGGTTGAAGTAGAAGCAAACAGGGTTCCCACTCAACCATGAAAACCATAAAACCGTGAATAAGCCATGAATTTCGTCTACCGTGAAAAAAACCTGGAAAAAGCCGCTTATTTCGCCATAAAACCTTAGAAATCTCTCAAACTTGATCGTAGAACTACGTTAAACAGATAAAAAGAAAAATCTATATTTCGATAATGTTTCAAGGCCGAGGCATGTGCAGATACTGTCCACGTACTTTTCTGCCCATGTGTATTAATTGTTGTGTGTGCCATGACAGTGCATTGACCTTAAGACTGCGATTGAAAGACATTTAACCTGGCAAAAAATCAGGCACACGGAACTTCTTCACTTCCCTGCCACCCTGCTCTCTCCATTTTCCCACATCCTTTAGTGGGACCCGAATTTTACTAACTATAGGTGATGCCATAAGAGATAGCACTTTCATTGCTGCATTTGCATTCAAGGCATCTGTTGCGTTTGTTACATTTTTAATTAATATGCGGTCGATGATTGTTAAGTGATCAATGTTTCTGACTTAAATGCCTTATCTACAGACCGTGAATTTGATAATAATAATAATAAATTTATTTCACCATTGGCAAATTATACATCTGCAAGGCTTAAGTCAATATGAGATACCAGCATACATACATGATTGAATATGAGATACCAACATACATACATGATTGAAAATTTTCCAGGTTCTTGGGAATTCTCAAGATAATCATTTCACTATATGTACAAAACATTAGAAACAGAGCTGAGAGGGTTATAAACATACTAACAGAAAGATGGAAAATTATAGGCATTCAAGTTGCCATCAAGAAAATTTCCTTTATAATGCATCCTCCAGGTATTCATTAATACTGTAATAGCATTTTTCAGCTAGGAGGCTTTTTAGTCTCCTTTTGAATTCGGAAGGTGATTTGCAATTTTTTATTTCATCGGGAACCTTATTGTATCTGATTGTATTAAATTGATCTGATGACATTTAGACCGTGAAAACCTGGAAATTTTGTGTTTTTATAATGTAATTAGAGTGGGAACCCTGAACAAAGCTGAAAAAATTAAGTTTCTTACATAGTGCCTACCTTTATAATGGAATACTTTGGTACAACATTAATGATACTTTGATCAATGCAGAAATTCGTTGTCTCCGGAAAGGAAATAAGTTTTGATAAATAGGAGGTACAGGGTGTTGAAGGAGGAATCTAAAATACTAAAGAAGGTGGTTGGGGAGATCATTTAAGCATTTTTAAGCATTTTTTTGTCCTATACGAATGGGTTGGCAACTCCGTAGTTACCAAGCTATGGCAACGCAAACATTTCTTTGGGTGCACTTTGCTGTTCACATGAAAATGTTTTTGCTTGAATGTCAAGCCTCACGAATATTACAAAAGAGGATCCTCAAGTCAGCCTCTAAATTTGTTGTCAACCGCTGCGCATTTTAATAGGTTTCAAACATTGCCAATCGCTTAGCTGACTGACAAATTGATCTGATTTTCACAGGGGAATACATAATATATAGTTGGGGTGTAAACCAACATTTACTTTCATGAAGATGTTATTTATGATTATGGGCCTCCTCTATGCAATCCCCTTGTCAAGCCGATTTGACATTTTATTTTATGCTCTGGATTTTTTAAGACGTTAAATAATTAAGGTTGACAAAAATGTGCAATAAGGTAGTTTCATATTTTTTTTAAATTGCCTACATCGAAAGATTATTACTCCTGACGTACATATTTCATGCTTTTAGATTTTTAAATAACCATATCTATTTGTCGTGATTAAATGAAAAATGAAAATTTTATCAAGCGCTCGAAAATGCGACGGCTAACAATAAGTATGAATGTTGGGAAAAGCCCGTGTGACGACATTCTAGTTCCAGTTGCCACAGTGTGAAGCCACCTTGTTGCGAGGCTATGAGCACCGATACGATGCAGGCTGCTAGCAGGTAGCACTTGGCTTAAATAAGGATTATTAATATGTAACCTATCAAATGAAGGAAACTTTCCGGCCACAGGCAATTTTAATAGGTGATTATTAAGAGATGTTTCTCTGAGGTCTGTGCCTCATGCATGCATTGGTAATCTCAGACAATGTAGAACTCCTATCTACTCGTATAGCATCTAAATCCCTTACGTGAAGTGGCATCACATAGGTGCCAATCTGGCCTTTTTCAAATGCGGTTAAAATTGATCATTGCCATTAGTCTAAACTGGGATTTCTAAAACCAAATAATTTGTATATTATGCATACACTAATGGTGGGTAATGAATCGCAATCAATGCCTTTCGTTTTCTTTGATGAAGGAAACTACCCTATTGTATATAACAGAGAACTGGAAAAAATTCTTTTTAGAGATGGGGGATGGATGCTGAAGGGAGAATATGACAAACTGAAGTTGCCCAATAGAAGAAGAGAAGTGGCAGCAGGGGAGAGAAATGAACTAGGTATCATGCCATTTATTGCTTTCTGCGAGTGAAGCGGAGGAACCTTACTGAGAAGATAACCCAGCAGAGGTGGCCGTTAAGGAAGGATGGAAAAGGAGTCAGAGAAGAGGCGAAGAGTTTGGTTTTCCAGTGGTGCATTTGAGCCTCGTAAGGTTGTCATGAAGGAGCTCGGAGAGAATGCGGTGAAGATGAACCCTTGCAGGAGGAAACAAGTCAGAAAACAAATGGGATAATTCCGGGTTATCCATTTAGAGGCTTGAAAAATAACATTGCATCCGTCACCTGGCCAACTGAAAGGTTTGTTGATGGGCTATTTCTCTCCTCAATTTTTCACATAGGAACCCTATCCCAGTGGCGGAACTAGGAATAGGCTTTGGGGGGATTAGGGTGATTAGTGGGGGCTGCCCCCAAGAAAACGGGGAGGAAAAATTTTGAAAAATAACATGCTTGAAAATGCATTTTATATCATTTTGGCACTTAAAATTTAACTTAAAGCAGAAGCAGTTATTATTTATCAAATCCAGGAAATATTTTTAAATAATTTTTTGATTTCTCTGAGGCTTTGGGGGGGGGGAGATCTATCCCCCTCAGCCATGCAGTAGTGACGCCACTGAGGATGAGCAATGCTGAATTATTAACAGGAAGCGTATTTCTTTCTCCATATATATTACCAAAATCAACGATTCGTTTCAGATATGTGTTTCTGTAATTGATATAATCACCATGTCTTGGTATACCCTGCTCCTTCACAGGTTTCTCGCAGGTCGCCGACCTCTTTGACTCCGTCAGTTTCGTGCATTCAACAAGTGCTGCCGTGAATTGATCTCGATCTCTCCCATCGATACCCCTTAGCTCCAATACATTCACCAAGTCAATCAAAGTCCTGATGTAATACATAGCTCTCGAGGAGTTAACGATGTGAGAAAATTTCGCTTTAAGCCTTTCCAAATTGTCTTCATTGATGGTGATGTCTCTGTCCCTTACCCTTTGGATCACCGAAACGTGTGGCGGAGGTGACGAACTTTTCATATTTTCAACGCCTTAAATTAACACAGATTAATTTCCTTGCTGTTAATATTAATCAATCCCAACACTTTTAGGGAATAAATCACTGTCACCGAGAAAAAAAGAAGTTCTTCATCTTCAACCATAAGGTTCGCAAGTGTCCTTCAATTTCCTTTCTGCACTGCGATAGCGGAAAACGAAGATAAATACCCGCGTTGTTGTAGTTAGGGAAATCCCCGCCCAGTGCGTGGTAGCTGAGTCCATCTGTTGGACAATCTAACCACTAAGAGGGCGTCCCTTCGTGAGAGCGGGTTGGTTGATCTCTCTCATTTCAGAGATAATTTTTAAACGGACGTCGTTCATAGTTATAATTGAGGAAGTGGTTAAAGCAACTCTTAAAGAATACGCTAAAGGGGTTGAGAGTTCCTCTCCAGTCACCGTTTTTTGGTTAAGGTACCCTTCGAAGCCCTTGAAACAATTTTATTTAAGTATGAAAACTAATTTAATGATTGCCTAAGTTGGTTCTCGTATTGTAACAGCCGGTTTTTGGCGGTCATGTACGTAATGATGATGGTCTAGCAGCCATAAATGATGATTCACTAAGGGCATTTTTACCAGTGGACTGCGCAAGTATGTTGAGAACTTCAGCAAGAACTTCACCTATTGTTGCTGTTTCTTTATTCTGGGGTAGATCATTATGAGGGTGGGGGAACGTACCCCTAATTTGGGGTTAGTCTTAAGACTATGCCTGAATCCGCCTCTTATTGTAATTAGAGAATGGTAGAGTTTGGATTTCACCTATTATCGTTTCTGGAATGCGGATTTAGTAATGATAATTCACTATTCAAATTGCTGGAGGTTACGTCAAATTAATTTACATTAATTTTTTTGCATTAAATTAAGTCGTGGTGGCTACCAGTTATTCAACCTGAATGTTGGTTTGAATAGGTGAGGGTAGAGCTACCACAGTGTAAGCATCAGGCGTGTGATATTTTTCACGCATTAAGGGGTTAGGGGAAAGGGGGAACCATAGGAATTTCGTTCGGGGGGGTGGGGGGGGGGTCCCAAGATCACGGGGGAAAATTCTTGAAAAACAGGGAACTAAGTAGAGTGTTTTAAACTAATTTTAAAAGCTTTCGCAAGCAAAAAACTTCATTTTTCAAAGAAACCTTTTGTAAATTCATGATTTTTCAATATTTTGTTTTCTTTTAGGAAGCAAAGTGATTGTGTTTTTATATTTCGGGGAGATGTCAGTACCCCCCGGACCTCCCCCCTCGCTGTGCTACCGGTGAGGGGTCCAATTAATTTCTCTGGACTGGCAGGATTTCGATTTGCGATGTCCGATGGCTACCTCAAGGTACAGAGGGCATTAAGCTAAACTCTTGGCTGATCACCCAGCCATTTCGAGGGGGCAGTGGCCATGGGTGCAAGAGAAAAATCGCTGAGTTATTCTCTTTTATAGAATATTCTACCATTTCTCTCGGTACAGTATATTCGGTTTCACTAGTGGCAGCTCACGCCGTCTTTATTTACAGGGGCGGATTCAGCATCAAATTTGAGGTCATGACCTCGGTACGGCAGGTACGAGAAAACCCCTGAGAGGTGTTCCTCCGAATAAATTTTCATAAAGATATACCAATTTATACGCATTTCGGAGCCAATATTCATTTATTTTCTTAGCAGCAGATGAAAGTGAACAATTTTAGACAATTAAGGAGTTTAACTATTGAGAAGAAATAAAAAGTCTGAAAAACTATTTATCTGATGAAAATGTTAAGAATTCTATCAAATTTGGGGGGGGGTCATGACCCCTGTCACCCCCCTAAACCCGCCACTGCCTTCATGACGGCGTTGAGATTCAGCAATCCCGTACCCTTCCTACCATATCCTTACCCTGGAGGCGTCGTCCAGTTCTCATCACGGCGGCACCTACATTCCCTTATTATTTACTCTGACTTCCTTCCTCTTGAGGTGCATCTGACTCAGTGGCGGTTTGCCCATAAGGACTCTCGGACGCCGCCCCTCCCAAATATTTGAAAAAGTAAAAAAAATAAATATCCATTAATTTATAATTATACATCTGATTAATCAAAGCGTTTTTTCAGTCCCATACATCGAAAGTGTTGGAAAAACACGAAAAGAAATAGCGCGAGAAGTTCGTATTTGTAGCCGTGGGGCGCTGGCCAGAACGTCCCAATCCATCCCCATGCAGTTATATGGAGAGTGGTAGTGGTGGGGGCCGCTGGTGCTATGACGCGTCTAACGTTGTGTCTTATGGAACTCTTGGGACGTCGTCCGAAAATGCGCAGAGCGACGTGTGAGTTGACATCGCTGCGCAGGCCGGCGGGCGTACAATCTGGCGTCTACTTGGTGCTGCCACAGAAAAGGGACGTACGGAATCAGAATGGTCACTGTACTGGGTGTAGTTATACGATTTTAATTTTTAATTACTGGTAGGTATTGCTACAGTAAATAAATTATCCCATTATGCTTGCGTTTTTTGGTGTTTGAATTCCGGAACACATAAAATCCAACCAGTTAAAGGCCGTATTGACGAAGGAAAACTATTCTCGAGTATTTGACACAGTTCTGTTATGATTACGAATTTCAAGAACCTTGGGGAAACTAATATTATAATATTTAGGCCTTAACAATGTATTCATATCTTCCCGATGATTAGAAATACGGTACCTATTTTTCAGATAAATTTATCAAAAGACCTGCAGTATTAGGAAAAATCAGTTAACATTCCCCACTGATTTATAATTTAAGAAATAGTTGCGTGCGTGAAAGGGTGAAGGATTAAATATGATTTAAATCGTTAAGCGTGACTTTAAATAGAGTCATTCAATTAATGTCATGAAGTGCCGCGTACAATGCACCTTTTGTGTGTAGGTTCATCATTTTTCTAGCCGTCCTTGTTGTATTAGTTCATGTTCACCTAATTCCTCAGTGGCAGAGCGGTAGCTATCTGACGGAAAATGCCCACTTGGGTCTGATTTAAGTGGCCTCGAAGAGTTCATATCAGTGAGGAAATCCTTACAGCTCCCATCTGTGGCTCAGTCGAGTCGTCTTCTTTTACGATCTAGAACTTATTTTCTGTTATATCATGGCAATGATTTCGAAGACACGGTTATTCCAAATGCGACCCGTTGGCGTCTCGTGTGTTTACCACATATGAATCTTAGACTCAAGGAGATGGTCCGTGACGTCCTTTGTTTGCGTGAATGCCTTTGCTGACCTTAAATTCGTCCCTCAGCTGAATCAGCATTAGTGGACCACGACTTCTATCTCCCTTGAGTCGTCCTTATAGTAACGGCAAGACTCTCGGAAAGAACGGAGTGAAATGAGTTCAGACATCATTTTCGAGGAGTTAATTGTGCGTAATTGGCGATTAAGAAGTTTCTTAGTGCTGTGTGTACATTCAAGAAGACAATTTTGAATTAATCAACAGTGCTCGTTTTTTTAAGGGAAATATAGGGAAAAATTGTCCCAATTCTGTGTCCAGGCACCTTGTTCTTTTTGGTCGTATTTTTCGTCGGCCTATTTTGTGTCGTCCCTTGTTTATTTATAGACTAGTGCCCTTGCCATGTGTTCAATCAGAAAGAAATTGTTGTCCAGCGCTGATTTCAACGAACGTGTAATTGATCACTTTGCTGGACAAAATGAAAGAAGGATGGACTTTTGCAATACAACTAAAGGCCTGTGAGTATTTCCTATTTTGTTAAAAATGTGTGAGAAATGTTTAATTGTTGATTTTAAATCATACTGTATTCAAGAAGTATCGCGAACACCGCCATCAAAGTTTACATCTGCAAAGCAAAGCGCGGGCATTCTAGTAGTGTTTGTTGCCTAGTGGAAGTCAGTGACACTCTCCTCCCTCCTCAGGTGTTACAAGTGTCATTGCTACCTAAATCATTGCAAATGTTGTATAGATTTGACAAATAACGCATTATTATTGCAAAACGAACAACAGAAGTGTATTGCGGGCATATCCGCACGAAGAATGTAGACGCTAAAACCTAAAGTTACGTATTTTCGTTTGTATTTGCAAAATATCGCAGCAAATATATTTTTATTCTTCAAGATCATTGATCAGTATCATCGAGAGTCCGGACTAAGCCGATCCGTATGACCGAGAGTCTACTGCATTTAGTATTTATTAATCAAGCTTTATTAGGAAAACTAGGTATTTTTGTTGAAAAAAAACGGAACGTATGGCATCACAGAATTTAATTCCTATATTGCCGTAAAAACTTAATAAAATACACGAAATATTCAAAAATTATGACCCCCCGGTGGAGTGCGCCCCCCCTAGCATTTGACTCACGAGCCGCCACTGATCTGACTTGCTTCACGGTCATCGAGAGCAGGCGCTGGTCCAGCATCAAATTTGGGGGAAGGGGGTCATCAGTGATGTCATGACAAAATTAGCAGTGCCTGAGCGCACTTTCCGTAACTTTTTTTAGATGTGAAATATTACTCTGCGTGTTTTGTTAATTACAAGTTATTATTTACATTTTATTACAAAAATTTTTGTTTCGGCTAGGAACGTATATATTAGAAATTTTAAGGCAACAATATTGATAAAAGTGTTATTTGTTTAATGCCGTAACGGCGTTCCGGCACCATGACACCTCTGGGGGTCATGACCTGGATCCGTGGAGTATGGAATACCCCCGTGGCGTAGCCAGGAATTTTGTTCGGGGGCCCAAAACTAGGGCGGAAAATTTTTGAAAAACAGGGTACTAAGTAGAGTGTTTTAAACTAATTTTAACACTTTTCATAATCGAAAAAACTTCATTTGTTGAAGAAATATTTTGTAAATTCATGATTTTTCAATATTTTATTTTCTATTGTGAAGGAAAATAATTGTCTTTACATATTTCGGGGGGGGGGGGGGGGGTCCGGACTCCCCACCCCGGCTACGCCATTGGAATACCCCCTGGTAGAATTCTCTTGTACCCATTGTCACTGACCCCTCGCAATTGCTGGGTGATCAGACAAGTGTTTAGCTTACTGCCCTCTGAACCTTGATGTAACCATCGGACATCCCACATCAAAATCCTGGAAGTGCGAGGGGGTTCAGGAAAAGTAATTTCCCCCTGGGAGAGAAGGGTGTTTTTACCATATGGAGTGCTACGCTCTACGATAAATACAGCTCAAATTTCTCTCACGCTTGGGACTTGTAGCCAAGCATTTGCATATATACTACCTTTACCCCTTTACAATGGTAAAAAAAATTAAAATATTTTTAAAAATTTGATAAAATTTGGGGGAGTCCTGATCCCTGTCTACTGGTGGACTACCTCCCTAAATCCGCCCCTGCTCGAATGCGTATCCCCGCGAGCCCGCCCTGGGTTTCCGATCTAGTGTCCGCAGGCTTCTTCCGTGGCTCGCCTTTCTTGGAGAGTGCAATTGATATCGGAGGGTTCATTTGGAGGGTAGGTACACACTTAGGTACAGAGAATGATTGGAAGCAGACTTTGACCAATATGGGAAGGATAATGTTCAGATATCAGCTGAAAATCGACAAAAAGAAGACTAAGATATTAGTCCCGCCAATATTTTTTGTTAGTCTGCATCCCTGCTGGGAAGCCGAATTACCAACTATGGAATAAGCGAGAAATAAACACTCATTAGAATACCGCAGGCGAAGAAGGCTTACTACAAAAAGAAGAGTATTCTTTCAGCTGAGAATACAAGCACAAAAGTAAGGAAGAAATTCTTCAGATGCTACGTATGGAGCATGTTTCTCTATGGTTGCGAGGCTTGGACGTTGACAGCAGCAGAGAAGTCAAGAGAGGAAGCATTCGAAACGTGGTGCCATCGAAGAATGATGTAAATAAAATGGATCGACCGTGTAAGTAGTGAGGAAGTGCTGAGAAAAGAGAACTCTTCTAAAAACTTTAAGGAGAATACGGGACAACGTACTTGGCCATATTAAGAGATATTAAGATAGGCCCTGATGAAAACAATCATAGAAGGACAGGTGGAAGGGAAGAAGGGCAAGGGACGGCCCCGAATGGGTTACATCGGACAGGTTCTAAAGGATGTAAAAGAGAAGAAATACGTCGCTATGAAAAGGATAGCGGAATGGACAGCTGCGTCAAACCAATCTTAGGAATGTTGACGATTTATGATAACACTGAAATAGCGTATCCTAAACATTTCCCGGGGGGTTGAACCCTCCCTCGATAAAGGGCTATAGTAAATGCAAGGCGTTATTTCGTTTGAGAATTTTCTTTTTATATATATACAAACGGCTGGTGTCCTAACACCCCCGCCACACCCCTATTGAGGCGGCTTGCGGGGTAGTACGTATAGTAGATGTAGAACCCAACCCGGCCCTGTAAAGGGGAAGTCATTGGTGTCAAGACCCTCCTTCTGAGGCAAGTAGCCCAATGACGCGAAATCTTGAAAAAAAGGAAGGCCTACCCGTGTCAAACGTGGGATAAGGATTAGTTCACCCTAATCTGTACTCAGTTTTAAAAAAATAGTTCCCACTTTTTCACGTTTTCAAGTTCGTTCGTTTTTCAAGTTTTCGTTCAAGTTGTTTCTCATATGGAAACTTTTGAGTATTCATCCGCCAAAACGCATGTCCATGTATAACTAACTAAATAAAACAGATAAAATTTAATATCAGTTTCATCGATCGAACGTGTAAATTTTTCCAATTATTTTCTCCATAGTTCAATTACATCGAAAAAAGTATGATGTGTGAGTAGCAAGCATTTCCAAAAAGGATCAGGAAAATGAATTGTATGTCTCAGTCGATTATCATTGGCCATTAATTTATCACCACTCGTAAGTAGTATGATATGAAAAAAAAGCCATTCATCCCGCGTTTAAATAGCCACGGGAGCGCGCCATTCATCGTATATTATTAGTAGCGGAAATCCTCAAATGTTATCAGGCTTGCAAAATTTCCGTTTATTTTCTCCCCTACTGCGAACGTTTCTTCATTTCGATATACGACCGTTGGGGGAGGATGAGATGTATTATAGATAAACTCAGTTCTAGGCATCCACCTTCCCCATTTATTCCACACTTTTCCTTTGATCACGGGCGAGAGCACCCCTTGCCCCTCAAAAAAAAAAAAAAACAACGAAATTTTCAAATCCTCTGCTTCTAATTTATCGTCTTCAACAGTTTCTTATGTTCACCATCTTTGTGGACACCCTCCTCATGCCTTTTCGTTTCAAACTATTTCCCCTTTTCCTTTTTTTTCGAAATGGGCGCATCTATATGTTTCTTAATTGGGGTTGGAAACGCGGAATTGGGAATATTTAAACATATCTTAAAATTACGTTCTAGAAGTGTTCTGAACCTTTAAAGGACTCTTGGTTATTGCATGTTTTCAATCGAAGTTGTTGAAATTTTGCTTATTTTTTTCAATGTCGGGGGTTACATTAGAACCTGTAAGGATTTGATTCTTTCCCGGCGAATGGTTCCCGGGCTTCCCTCCGGGTTAGGCAATGTATTTCTGCCGACGTTTTAATGAAATACTTGGTTGGCCAGCCCTAAGGACGATGGAGAATCATTTCATCGAAACGTCGGCGAAAATGGAGTGCCTAACCCGGTGGGAAACCCGAGAGATTGAAAAAAATCTTCTGTTTACGCTTATGCACTCGGAAACCACATTTCTGACGCCTCGGCTCCATTCTTGCATTCCTTCCCTAAGGGTCGCGAATCCGAACAATATTACGCGACTCGCCACATCATGACTCTCCCGCAATTTGTTAGAAAACATGACGTCATTTTCCACAAAAAATATCCACTAGTGGGTCTATTTATCGCAATCCCTAAAGGGAGGGTCGAGTGGCGTGATATCGTGCGACAGATGATGCTTTGAATGACTCAGCTTCCAATGGCAGATTTATTGAAGGAGGGGTTTAAGTCCAAGCTTAGGCAAGAAAATTGAGGAAGGCGAGTAGAAATAATACGTATTGCCTAAGAAACGAGATAGCATTGTACCGTGAGGTTTTCCATTTGTATTATGTGATATAACCCAGTGTTGTAGTTGGAAAAAAAATTAGGCGGTACTCCTCAAATATTGCCAACAGCTGAACATTTTTTATATATCCGGAATTCAAATGTCAAACTCCAACTCTTACAGTAGTTCCAAGTTGTGCCTCGAGATAACTCTGAACAAGTAAATAATCATTCGTTTTTTCTTAATGAAATCAATTGGACAATTTACAGTTGGGCTATTTTTTGCATATTTAAAAAGGTAGTTTAACCGGTACGCTTATAACGAGTTTGTACTTTGGGGGGTACGCCGTGCCGGCCCAACTACAGCACTGATATCACCGTCGGGTCAATATGAGGTAAATTCCATTAAATTCAACCTTTTGGAAAAACGCCAATGTTACCTTGACCATCATTTGCGTGTAGCGTTGTTTTGTCTCATATCTCTATGAACTTGTTTAACATATTACCTACTTAAATACTTATGAATCTTAATTTATTTTCAAACGAGGTGCAACGCCTAACAAATTTTTCTCTCTTCCAGGAAAATTAAAGAAAAAATGCAGGAAAAATGTTTATGAGAGAGAGGGAGTTTCGAAGAACTTTAAAAGTCTACCTTAATCTTTATGTTGAGTAAATTTACACAACATTTATCGCACATTCGTGGCCCAAAGAACACCGCTCTGAGTACGTAAATTGATTTGCGATCGTAATTAATAATACGTGGATATATTTTGATTTAGTAATCCAAAAGCTGTCTTTCCAAAGGGAATGGTTCCATATTCAAGTCTATGAATTTCGTGACGCGTGCGAGAATCTCACGTTCCTAAAATGACGATTTTACTTTGACCTCAGCAGCGTGCGAAATCGTCACCTCTGTGGTTGAGGATTTTTTGTATGCACGAATATTTTTTTATATCCTCGAAATTTATGCGTTCTTAATGTATGCGAGCTTGTAAAAACCTTGGTATCGACCTATTTTTCCCTTTTTTCGGAAAAAATTTGATGTGCAGTACAACTGACATTCGATTGAAGTTGCAGCTGTGAGTACTTAACTTGCCAATTTTTGCCCAACCAATGTGAGGAATAAATCGTGCTTAGTCACATTCCCCGCAATAAAGAGCCGTAAAAGCTGGCGAAAAGATGGTTGGTAAATTGGTATCCATCAGCATGCAAATAAAAACAATATCTTCCTTCAAAGCTAAAAAATTTGTCCCATCATCATCATTAGTCAACAATCCTAAGATTGGTTTGACGCAGCTCTCCATTTCTCTCTCCTATCCGCTAATCTCTTCATTGCTACATATTTATTCTCTTTTACATCCTTTATAACCTGTCCGATATAACTCATTCGGGGCCGTCCCTTGCCCTTTTTCCCTTCCACTTGTCCTTCAACGATTGTCTTCATCAGACCATCGTGCCTCAAAATGTGGCCAACTAAGTTGTCCCTTCTTCTGCTTAATGTTTTTAGGAGGCTTCTCTTTTCTCCTACTCTCCTTAGCACTTCATGGTTACTCACACGGTCAATCCATTTTATCTTCATCATTCTTCGGTAGCACCACATTTCGAATGCCTCCACTCTTGACTTCTCTGCTGCTGTCAACGTCCAAGCCTCGCTTCCATAGAGAAACATACTCCATATGTCCCATTAATTTAAAAAAAATATAGCATGAAGATTTTTTGGTTAAATAGGGGAAAAATGTTAATAATTTTGAAGATGATTAATTATTTTAAGCCGATTTATTATTTTTTATTTTAGGAATATTGAATGTGATAAAGCATCGTAACCTAAGCACTCGGAATCGCTAATTACGGTAAGTTATTTTGTATTACCTTCATTATCCTTGCTTTCCCATTAAATATGACTTTGAAGTATCTCGTTCCCAAAGATTTCCTTCAAATTTTTAACGAGAATATAAAGAAACAGACTTATATATTTTAACTAAATCATCAGATCACTGAATTGAGAAGATCATTTTATCGATATCTAGTATTGATACCGTAAAATTAACAGCTCTATATTACGTTGCTCTAAATGGAAAAGTTTACTCCGTTGACTCTCTTACTTAACTGGTTAAAGCAGCTATCCCATTAACATAGAAGCTATTTTACTAATCAAAGTCCCAACAGTAATAATTAATAAAAATGAAATTATCACAGCCTAGTTAAACCTATCATTTGTATGGAGTGAAAATGTAAATTATGAAACAAATGGAGAGACATAATCGCTGAAATAGCTTTAGCTATACTTATAAATACCTGTACCATTGCATAGATAGTGAAACTACTATCATTCCTATATTTTTTGTGAGCTCTTTAATAGTATACCAAAAATTTGACGTATAACGTCCCGTCTGGGTTATGTCGTCACCTAGGGCCGCCAAGAGAAATTAAGGAGCCTGAGCACTGATCTATTGGTGACGTATCTCCCCACCCCTTCCTCCAACTTTGAAAACACTTTAATTTTTTTCGGAACACTTCAGTGTTTCTGTAAAAGTGAGATCCAGGGAAAAGTTACCCCTCCAACAGTTCTTCCCCTAGTTAGCCTGTTATCGGTTTCAGTGGCGCGACTATGGGTTGGGGGGGGGGGAATAGGGGATAGATCACCCCCAAAGCCTCAGAGAAATAAAAAAAAATTTTAAACTATCGTCTAGATTTGACGTATAATAACTTCATCTGCTTAAAGTTAAATTTTAAGTACCAAAATGATGTTAAATGAATTTCCAGGCATGTCATTTATCGAAAATTTTCCCGGAACCCTCGTTGCCTGGGGGAGTGGGGTCCCCATCTCAGAACCCTTCATCCCCCCCAAAGCGTATTCTTAGTTACGCCACTGATTGGTTTATAATATCACTATCTATTACACAGTTCACAGCGCGGTGCATAGTCCATTTCAAAGTTTCCCGGCGAATGAAAGGATCGAACTACCATCTGGTGAGATTTTGCTGAACTACGGCGTTAAATAAGAAAAGTAGGAAGCGGTGTGCCTCAGTCAATTGGCATATGTTAGGGAAGGAAGTCCTGCCAGTGGAAGGTGTTTAAGACAAGTGTAATTTACATTGGTTACTGGATTGTGCAGATTTTTCCCAATTGTGAAGATAAGTGCCTCCATCGGAAGTTGAATGTCATAATACACCCCATAGCTGAGCTTGAAAGCGCCAAGTCTGGCGTTTACCGGCACCTTCCTTGTATATAGCGTGATCGTTGCCGCGGTGTAATTAGTCATTCCCCTCGTAAAGGCCTAATCCTTCCCTAACAAACCGCAACCATGAATTACATGGAAGTTACTATGCCCAATTACTCATATGTTTTCAATTTCGAAGAAGAATTTGTTCATCAAGACACTAGAGTATGGATGACGAAAAATTGGAAGTATGGTTTCTACTACGTTGGAATCTACATGATATTTATATTTGGTGGGCAACATTACATGCAAAGTCGTCCTCGGTTTCAACTACGTGGTGTTTTAGCGGTCTGGAATATAGCTTTAGCAGCATTTAGTCTCATGGGCGCATGCCGAACCGTTCCGGAATTCATTCATGTCCTCAGGAATTATGGATTTTACCATTCTGTATGCATTCCAAGGTAAGATTTTCAATTTTATTCATTAACTATTCCATTTCACTTGATTTAATTCGCTATTTTGACGATTGCTTTTTGTACTTTCCTTACATTTTAAGCGCTATGTAAAACCTGTGAGTTGTTGTGGGTCGTATTTTAGATGCTGTGTGCAGGTTTCAGTTGCTATAATCTTAAATCTGGATGCCCGAAATTAGTCTTATTATGTTAATAGTTCTTTGCTTGGCGATTTTCTGCGGGTAAATTCACAGAACGGCTACTTGGTAATTCATACTTAGGGTAATAATTATTGATCAGCTTCAACCGGTTGGGGGTTATTTTGATAAACCTAACCCACTCATGTTTTTCCTTCCTGTTACTGAACCGGGCTAATTTTTAGGGCATATATGACCTAAAGCCGCATGCTCCACTTTTTCTTCTGGACTAAATAGCAGAAGTTTACTTCTTGACCGTTCAAACCGGTTTTTCTCGGAATCTGGGCGACAATCTCATTCAAAATATCAATTTTCATTGAACATCGTGTGTGTTATAAGTGATTTTGTGATTTTTATAATGCAAGAGTCTTATTTTTTGTATTTCTCACGAAGATGTTGATGATCAGCTTCCGTGAACCAATTGACGTTATGAATGACTCGCATACCACTGAATGCTGCCTTATCTACATTTTTTCTTATGTCTGTAATTTTGTTTGAAATTTGCTATATTTGCCACTTTTCGTGGTCATTTTTTTGTAGTGAACTCGCATTACCCAGTGTTTTCTGTCATCTTCATGGTATTTTTTCATTTGGGTCTTAATGAAATTATTTATTCTATCAACAGTACGCTTAAATTATACCTTGAATTTTCTGTACTTATTTATAAAATCCTCTTCTTGGTAAAAGTCTGATCTTGAGCTGTAAATTCAGCGCACATTGAACATACCAAGATTTTCACCTTAACATTTTATGATATTATCTGCATTCATTGAGAGAGGTATATTAACTGCATGATATATATTAAGAACGCCGTGTAATCAAGTGTTGGATTCTTCACCCATGCGTTTTTTGTTGATATTTTGGTGTAGCCCACCTCTAACCGTGTTCAGAGTAATTGGTAGCATACTGATGAATTTACATTTGTCGTTCTTGAAGGAGCCTCTTTGTAATCATTTTCTTTGTCTTATGATTTTTCCAGTTTCATCGAGCAGGATAAAGTATCCGGTTTCTGGACCTGGATGTTTGTCCTGTCCAAACTCCCTGAGCTAGGTGACACTGTCTTCATAGTTCTGCGAAAACAGCCCCTCATCTTCCTCCACTGGTATCATCACGTTACAGTGCTCCTTTACTCGTGGTACTCATATACGGAATACACAGCCTCAGCCCGCTGGTTCATTGTGATGAATTACATCGTGCACTCCGCGATGTACACCTACTATGCCATCCGTGCTTCCGGCAGCGGGGTTCCTCCACCGAGGTGGATAGCCATGGCGATCACGTGTGCACAACTGGCTCAAATGGTCACCGGCTGTGCCATCAACATTTGGGCCTACCAGTTGCTCAAGGCCGGCGACAGGGACTGTCACATCTCCGACTTCAACATCAAGCTATCCCTCTCCATGTACTTCAGCTACTTCGTTCTGTTCGCCCGGTTCTTCCGGAAGGCTTACTTGGGCAGTAAATCGGGCAAGGGTGGACTGAAGAAGTGCTCCGGTTCGTCGGCGGACATGACCACAGCGGCCGCCCCGCCTTCTCCCGCTGCACACAGTTCGCTCGCCCTGGCCACCTCCGGGAAGGTCAAGGGTGGAGAGTGAAGAGTCTGTTTGGTCGGGCCGGGTGCCTTTCCCAGTGATCGACCGCAGCAGCATAGCCCATCTCTCGAGAGAAGAAAAAAATCCGGTCATTTTTTTCCCCCCTACCTTTTGCCTGTCTTCACCACACGACCCAACCTCCATAAGTCCCAGATCCCATCGTCATCACTACCTCACCTGCTGCTCCATCGATTTATATATTCACCGTCAATTTCTTCTGTACCTCTTTTTGTTTCTTGCCTGTGATTGTAGTGTGTTTGTGGACATGTTTTCAGTTCGGCTGGAAGGTGTAGTCAAGAAGAGCTGTTGCCTAGAAGTGATGGGATATATATATGCGCCAGTTCATTTAAAAATGGAGCCTCAGGCTGACCTTTGGAGGCAGGGAGGAAAAGCAGGACCCATCGTAAGCTGGGGTATAAAATCATGGATTTTTTAATTATTATTTTTCAAGTCCTCCCCGATGCTGGACAATCAGCATGAGAGAGATGGTGAAATTAGTGGAAATGTTTTTTCATCATTTAATGCTGTTGATTGTTGTTGTTATTTGATGCTGACTTTGCTTGTGTAAGTGGTTACCATGAGCATTCCTCCGTGTACATTTTGGTATGGTTACCTGAAAATCAGTTGTACTATCAGGCAGATTTATTTATGCCAGGTTTTGCATGAAGGTCGGCATATACAGTCTTAAATGATATGTAGGTGGATTTGGTATTGTATATGATTAATGCATTTTAAACCTACACTTTTTTGAAGATGGTAAACATCTGTTAGGTACGTGATAGGTACAGTGGAGAGGGCAGCTGTAAAATCGAAGATAGCCAATAGAAGCGCCCCAATTGATTTCATTGTGGAAGTCGGTTAACGGTGGATGGTCTTCCTAACCATTAATCAAACATTCATCCCTCACAATTCCTCATACTTAAGTTTCAAATTTATCCATAATTGTTGTTTCCATTCACAAATAGAAGAAGTAGTAATGGATCATTTTAGGACAGTAGGAAAAATCCTGTCAAGCATCAAGTTAATTTAATTACCTCTTGGTAGTCTCGGAAATTAACACTTGGAATAAATCTCATGCTCATTTAGTGGTTAGTATTTAAATTTACTTATGATGATTCTAGTGGATTGTTTATCAGTCGTGAATCTCCCAAAGAAACTGAGCATTTCACTATACTCAGTTCCTTGAGCAGTATTTTGTTTATATTTATCTTAACCTATGTGTATATCTGTTAGGGTGTGGAAAATATTTAAATATACCACATAACTCCTTGACAAATACCAGATCTCTCGTTAGAACCCTTGAGATGTATTTTGGAGGATTATTTTTACCCATTTTATCAGGTGTCATTCCCTATTAATCAGTTATGTGCGAGTTTAAAAACTTCTAATATACCTATTGTATCTTGTGAACCCCTCTGAACAGCGAGAAATTTAAATGTCTGCTCCACATTTTAAGCACATGTGATTAGGAAGGTTTTATTTTTTTTTTGAAAAAACTTTTATGAGGCTGTTCTTCATTTTCAAGTTATATTTTTGTTGACATTTATTTGGTTTATATTCATTCATCCTAATTGTGAGCTTTAGTTTGAGAAACAATACTGATCATGCATTAGCTGGTCTATCTTATTATTAATTAATGAGGGTGCATTTTCCTAATTGTAATGGTGCATTTAATTTCAACTTGGGAGACATTCCCACTTTTGGCTGATCACTTGCTATTGACTCAGTTTTTATTGTGTACTTTTTTATCAGGGATGCAATAATAGTATTATCAAGCGTAACAACTTCAGTATTATGAGTACTGAATTTTGTGATTATTATTTCTTTGTTGATGGCACTTTTGGTATCAACTGCCCTGTCTTAATTTTCAATGAAAACGTACAAGGGGTGGGAAAAAGTAATCAAACAACAATATTCAGCTTCATTACATTCCACTGAGTAAGCTTTTAGCCATAATGTGTTCATCTATTGTAATTATGATGGATGGAATCCATCTAGTGTATCTAAATTTTTCCTCTCATGCTCCCTTGAGTTTCTCCAGTAGCCTTTCCCACGGTGTTGCCTAGGCCCTCATAAAAATGAAGTTCTCCTGGCTCTTATAGCCTTTGAAAAAAATAACAAGAAATTGTGATGCCTGCAATTTTTGTTGCAATGTTAATGCATTCAAGGAAGATTTTTTAAAAGGCTTCGACCATTGCTACTATTGTGAGCAGTATGCCCTTCAGCCAATGCACATGCATTTCAAAAGTTATGATTTTCATTGATCAGCTTGTGTGTAAGTGCCGTTATTGCTTTGTTTGTGGAAATATTAAAATATTATGAATAATGATGACTTTTAATTTATATTTTCTATCTCCGATTTGACAAGGTTTTAATTTAATTTTCTGCATGCTATTGGTGTAAAGTGGTGAGACACAAGTCCCCCATTCCTGCGTCGTAGCATTATGAGAATTTTTTTTTGTTTCCGTTGTTTATGCACTTTTTTGCTATCATATTCTATCAGCTATTTGCTATCGGCCTTATGATATGAGTTTTGGTCACTGTAACTATGGCTGCTATTAATTAAATGAAAAAAAAATATTTCCATTTTATAATATCTAGGTTTAAATAACTAGGGCTGGTCTATTATTTTGTCTGTAAAATTTTTCACAGGGTTTTCATTTTCTTTTCCGCATTTGAATGATAGGGAAAGTAGTCTGTTTGATGTCCATCTATTTTAGCCCTATAGCTGCTTCTTTGATATTAGAGAGCAGTGTATAACATTTTTTTCGAGGTTCTGGATGATAATTGGCCACCTTTGCTTTTCTTTGGAAATTTCTTGATTTTTGTGGTGAATTTGAAGATAATGTACTTAGCAAAATTTTCAGTGCATTCAACGACTTGAGATTGGCATTGGAGTTCATTGCTATTCACTTTGTTTTTTTTTTGCACGTCAATGAAATATGGTCTCACTGAGGCCTGACCGAAGAGATATGGCACTTTTTGAAGGACTTTTTGCTTTTGATTTGATAATTTGTTGTATCAAAATTTCTCTTGGACACACTTGCGATAGGGGTACAAATTTCAGTGATTCAAGATGGATATTTAGGGCAATATATTAAAATAAATTTTTTAAAATGCTGAATTGTGTTTTGTCAAAGTGATATTTATGTATACTCTGAACTTTATTTAGGTGCAATCGATTCATGACAAGGTAGGAAGTGAAGATTACTGGTGACAAGAGATAGGGTTTGAACAATTTTAAGGGTAAGAGCAATCGCTGAACTTTATGGGAATAATTATAACATTTCGAAACAGACCTTCGAATCCAATCAGAAGCTTCCCCCTCTATTTCACAGAGGTTGCAGAAACTACCCCCCCCCCCCCCCCCCCCCCAACCTTCTCCCAGACATCTGATAGGGAAGCAGGAGGCGTGTTCGGGAATGCAAGTGGAAATTTCAATCGCTATTTTCGAATCCAGATTTTGGATTCGAAATCGGTTTAACTTTCTTCAAAAGTTAAAATTTTTAGTGATTTAATATCAGGTATAAGGACGAGAGTTTTTCACCATTTTGCGTAGTTTTTGTTTACGAAGGTTTTAAATCGTAACGAATGAATACCCGCTACTTTTTCACCACGTTTGTCGCTATGTCACAGTGGTTGGGATAATGGCGATAATATTTACGTATATATGCAGTTGAGTAGCCAAGAATTTCGTTTAGAGGGGGTGGGGGGTCAAAAACCATGGGGGAAAATGTTTGAAAAACAGGATACCAAGTAATGGTTTTTAACTAATTTTAACACTTTGTAAATCGAAAAATCTTCATTTGTTAAAGAAATTTTTTTAAAAATCATAATTTTTTAATATTTCGATTTCTTTTATGAAGGAAAATAATTGTGTTCTTATATTACGGGGGGGGGGGGTCCGGACCCCTCACCCCCTAGCTTCGCCACTGCGTATATGGTAATAAATGCACGTGTGTAGGCCTAAGAACAAGAAATAGGCTGCGAAAGAATGAAACTTCAGGTTTTTTTTATGAACAGCAGCCTTCTTCAACTTATTTCTGGAGGAAAATTCTGAATGCGTGGATATTCTTAGTTGTTCAACGTTAGTTTCTCATTTTTTAATAATAAGGCCTCGACTTGTCACTGAGCTAGCCGCTTTTCGAGTTCTGTCTCCTCCTGCGCCACCAAAGCAAGTTCATCTAGCTTTACGGCAAGCCCTAATAAGTCTAGTAAACGCACCTGCATTTGGTTCGTTCCGCGTGGGTGAATCAACTGAAATCTTTTTCCTCTTAGCGTGCTAGACGATGAACATTCCAAGTCAGCTGTTTCGTGTATCGCGTAGTATTGGAGATTGAGTTAACGCGCATAATTCGGATACGAAAATTAATGACCGTTTGTTAAAGAAACGGACCAGCCCAGAACATTCATCGCAGCAATTCTTTCTTCCTCCACGTCTGAACGAGAAAGGAGACACCAATTCATGCTTTTTTCTCTCCCGATTTATTATTTTTTTCGCCTTCGGACCCGTCAACTTTCTTTCCAAAGAGATACCGATGAAATATGCCCATTCGTCCATCGAACGCGCGAAAGAAAAACATGAGTAAGTATGCAACCGTGATTTGCTACTTTAAAGGAAATGGCCTGAAGTCTGCCCGGCCGGCACCTACTTTCTTTTACGAAAAAAACTTTCCATTTCTCAATAAGCTTGGGCGTCTCATGCTGATGGCAGCGCAGGTCCGTGATAGGAAGTCTTGGAGAGCGTATCCATACCTCCACTGCAAAAATGCTCAACAATCACCCACCGAATCAAATCCGCTCATCTAGTAGCCCAACAGTACAAATCTGCTCAGCTGGCGGTGTCTGGAGCATAAATGCTCACCTCCTAGCTTGGAGAATAGGAGATGAGTGTTTATGCTCTGGACACTGCCAGCTGAGCGGATTCGTACTGTTGGGCTACTTGATGAGTGGATTTGATTAGGTGGGCGATTGTTGAGCGTTTTTGCAGTGGAGATATCGGTATATTGTGCATACGTGTAAAAAAATCTGCGCTTGGCGTATAAAATGAAGTAATGTTTTCTCGAGGGCATGAGAAGTATTCTTAGGGGTCACTTAACCTAGAATGAATGTTTGAAAACACAATTTTCAATTTTTTTCCAAATAAAACATAATTCGAAAGATAATTTCGTGTGATTTATGTAATCGACGAGTTGAACGTCCTGCCTAAAGAGTATCGCTATCGTCAAGCCATGGTTCGTTTACCTACGATATTCAACCGGTTTTTGCTCTTTTGGTAGAGTTCATCGCTTTGCTTTATTTCAAAGAAAACAATCCACTTGCAAAAAAAATAATGGCAATTTTTTCCTCAAACCATATTGTGACAAACTCTTTATTGGACAGTATACTGTCAGCTGAGTAATGGGTCAGACAATTTCAGTAGTTCGTCTTCTAGACTACTAAATTCTGCCGAATAGTCGAACATAACATAGTGTGTGCAGTAGATATTAATCTAACCGTAGACTATCAAGGCTTTAGGCATGAAATGTAAGGTATTCCTTTCCATTATAGTGAGAGATAGTCTTAAGCGTACATTCTTCGGATGAACAGGTCAAATTACGCATTTGGCGTAGCTAATTACGCGGAACTGCTGAGTTTGCAATAGTTCTCTCTTCCGAGGGAAGGAACTTTCTCTCCGTCATCCTCCACGTTGAATTCTCGTCTGCAGTTTATCTGGCTTGTACTGAATCTCTGCAAAACTGCAATGAAGGTTTATGAAGATCACATAATGCTCTGTGTTGGATTTCTTAAACGCTATTCTTCCGCTGGCTTTCTTTTGTCTTGCATTGGTTGCATTAGTTTGTGGTTGTCCTATACTCCTCTCTAATGGCTTGTTTTGAATAATGGAAAGTGCATGTGTTTCTCATCCAACTCTCAAGCAACATATACTTTTGTCATCCAAATGAAGAATTATTGCCTCTCTTCTCTGCTCTGACTATAGGTTAATTTTCTTTCCCATATTCTTACCGGCAACTTTTTCGTTAGAAATAGGCACATGTGAGGTTAAGTTCACCAATCATTCGCTGTATTACGCTTGTATGTCGTAGCTGTAAATATTAATTGCGGGGAAGCGTTCTCGGAAATAATATCCAATTTTTAAAATTTGCAATCGTCGAACATAAGATTTTGGATCGAAATTGCCAAATCTTTCGCATGAAGTGAAACTATAAAGCGATTTAATTTTAGAACTATGGATACGAGATATTCACTGTTGTGCGTGGTTTTGTTTTCAAATGTTTAAATAGAACCGTATAAATATTCTCTATTAGCTCACCAGGTTAGTTGCTATAGAGCAAGTATTTAAGATATTAACACGTACGTATGCGATGGTAAAAAGGTGCGTGCAGGTATAACAACAACGGGTAAGATGCGGAACAACTTAACGTAGATCGTCTCCCGGCGTACTTAGGTTTTCTCTGAAAAACAACATTCTTCAATTTTTACTCACCAAAGAAATAAGTTAGCAAGGAAAATACTGCTGTATTCGTGACCTTCCGTGACAACTCTCCGAGTTCTTCAACGCAAGGATTGGTTTTGGTAGTTGAGAATAGAGTCCACCCTAGACTAGATCGCAGGGAATGCAAGTGCAGATAGGCAGGGGCGCAGCTAGGAATAAAGGCTGGGGGGAGTTCAGGTGCAACTAATACCGGGTTGTGTGGGGGCATGGGATACCCACCAGGATAAGCGATAGGTGCGAGATTAATAAATTGCTGCGGAATTTGAAGATAAATGGTTCAAAATGGTGAGTTGTTCGGCTTTCTGAGGGACATTTCATTAATCCTTACCCTATTCTATTAGCAAAATATCAATCCAATTAAGTAAAATGGATTAAACTTAAAATTTCTGTGAGCTCGTGGGGGGGGGGAGGGGTTATCCCCCAAAAACCCCCTCGCTGCGCCACTGCACTAGTATAGGTATGTGATAGACTTTGCGCTAAACGCTAGGAAACACGTCACTTTTGTCCCAAAGATAGGAAAAGCAAAGCTTTTTCTCTCGATGAAAAAAGAGAGGGCCGAATGAAAAGTCTTTGCCACTTCTACTATCTTACCCTTATTTACTTACTCTTACAAGCAATTAAGAAGAAAATTTCGTCATGGTTACCTCCCGGTTCTAATCAATCTCCTCGATTCGTCTGCGTATCTGAATCAAGGACTTCATATTCAAAAGTTTATCGTACGTATGTACTACGTTCGGAAACATTGACTCTTATGAAAGAGGAGAATGGAGAGGGTGAAGTGGACGGAGAGGAGGGGGAACGACGAAGTACTGGACATGGTGGGTAAGGAGAGGCAGCTTTTTTAGCTGAGATACGGAGGAGACAGAAGTTATGGATGGAGCGAGTACTAAGCGGAGAACAGTGTTAGAGGGTAGTATGTTGGGTAAACGAGGGAGAGGAAGGATAGCAATAGGAATTTTAGATAGAATGAAAGGGATAAGGCCTTATTATGGATTTAAGAGGGAATCTAGGAAGGGAGGGGAGGCCACTTTTAATACTCCATGCAAACCTATCTTAATCGGTATAATACTTAACTGCAATTTCCCCTCGAGGGTTAGCCGTTAAGTGTAATTCCTTAGTGACTATGTAGTGATGTAAGATCTTACATTTTCCCGACGTATCAGGAGAAGAAAGGATTGTCGGGTTCTCCACCGGGTAATTGACCGCATGTTTCCCGACGTTTCGAGGAATGACTTCTACTTCATACTCAGGGGACCTTCTTCACCATATATTCGAAGAGAAAATACCCTGAGGACGAAGAACAAGTCTTTTTTCTAAACGTCGGGAGATATTCAGCCAATCATTTGGTTGAGAACCCGAAAATCCTCTCTGCGGCTGCATAGTGGTTCAGGACAGGGGCGCAGGCAGGAATTAAGGCTAGGGGGGGTTTCAGGCGCAACTAATACTGGGGTGTCTGGGTGTATGGCATACCTGCCAGCGCAATCGGGAGGTGCGAGGGCCCTCCGACAGAAAAAATTAAGATAAATGGTTAAAAATGGTGAGTTTTACGGCCTCTGAGGGATATTTTTATTAATCCTTGCACTATTCTATAAGTAATATTAATCCAAAAAAATAAAATAGATTAAACTTAAAAAATTGTCTGAGCTCTGGGGGGGGGGGGGGGGGTTTATCCTCCAAAATCCACCCTCGCTGCGCCACTAGTTCAGGACGTCCTCAATTCTCCCCGTTCTTCGGCCTGGGCCTAGATCAAGGACCAAGGTCAGAATCTCAGCCAGGGAGGGAGAGGGAAGTGGAATTGTCGCTGGCCACCGTGAAGACGACCTTATTCTTTTCATGCCCGTGTGTTGATTTTTGAGGTGCATCTGTTATCAACGGGAAGCGGTCGATGCATTAAGTAGGTGAGTCACCAGCCCGTGGCGAAGTGGGGGTGTGCCGGCGGCGGCTGTGCTCGAGGAAACGATTCCTGCTCGCCTGCCTTCAGAAATAGATCCCGTCTCTGACCGCTACGAGCTCGGGCTGAGAAACGATTCAGACTTTCTTGTGAATATGCCGCCTATCCCTAGTTATTTACGTAACATTACATTTATGTCGTTAGAAGACAAATTTGGCTGCAGTTATGGTTTTCCACAGCAAAAAAAGTTAATTCGGCTTAGTGTTTCAATGTTTCTCAAGGTCAGGGGCGCAAATGGTGCATTTGTACCCCGACGATCATGCAGTGACATTGAAACCCTAGTCGAATTCAGAGGTGTTTTGTGGATATTTGCACGTAGTTATTCTTGTATGCGGATAAAGTTCACTTCGATGCGCCAAATACTTATTTATTCTTGTGCACAAATTCCCCGAAAAAAGCATCATTGGCGTTTTAAATCGAGGTTTTCAACTGAACAATTAAGCGTACACGAAAATATATGTTCTAGATGGGGTCAGCTAACCCAGGTGGGACTCGTACCCGCGACCTTTTGTTTGACAGGAAGGACATAAACTCGCTACCAACGAAGTCGCTTGGACTTAATTGCATATATCGCTTTAAGACGCCAAGGTGTGACGTGAGATACTAGCCTTTTCAGAGAAAATTCTGTTTTATTTTTAAATTATCTAATATATCGCGCTATTATTGATTTTCATTTATCGTCTTATATATTATTGAAATACCCCGCATACATCGATTTTGAACGTAAATCACAAGATTATAAAATCAAGTTACGATATGTTGTAGAAGAGGAGATACGAACATTTCAATGTTAACAATTTTCAGACGAAATCGAACCATAATGCAACCACCACTTGCCGAAGTAGACATTGTATTCCTGCAAATCAAAAACATGTTGAGGTGCTAAATTTCTTTCGAAATTAAACGATTTAAGATTGCAAACTAAAAAAGCGAAGAAGGAAAATTGTAAAGCCGTAATCAAAAGTTTTGATTTCATTGAAATACGCTGTATGCCTACTAAGGAACAACCTTATACTTTTATTAAGATGCCTTACATATGCATGCAAATAACCGCCGCTCGAGTTCTGCTGTCCGAGCCGAAACCGCCCTAGCGTATTGACTGTGGTGTATTTACAGTTCTCCGTAAAGCCCTCCATAACGTTACCATCATTCTTTCACGGATTCAGATGGAAGAAGCGCCGGATCGAAGGCGAATTAAAAATTTCGCGTGTTCCTTGAAATCGCTGTTTTCCCATCGTAGACAAGAGCCCCGAAAACAGTTAAGAAATGTGTGGGAAACAATGGAAGTTCTCATGACGGATAGCGATAAAGCGAGAGAGAGATTCATAATCGCGGCCATGCTTCCGCATAAGATTAGGCAACAATCAAGCAAAAAAAATCTAGTAAATTATATTTTTGGTGTGGACCCGTTCTCTGGTACCAGGGGTGGGACGAGACAAATCTTAAGGGGGTCCCGGTTTTAAGGGTTACTCCCAGGATGGGTGGACAATATACAAACCGTAATTAGGTTGAAAGTGATGATATTTAAGCAATGAACGGGCTTCCGATCGGGTTGATGTCTATATCGTCGCCAACGTTTTGAAGAGCGCATTGCTCATTTATCAAACAAGAAGAATAAAGGTTGAGAGTTGATTTACTTCACAAAATTATTGTAGAAGTTAGGATATATCGTAAAGTGGATACCCCCTCCTCCAATACTTGGGTTATTGTTATTCCCAATCACATTCAATGTATAAAGGCCTTTTTACACGATACGTTAACACGTAAAAGTTAATGTCTGTTTTGTGGACCGGAACGGAACATGTACGAAAGCATGAACCAAATTAGAGCAGGTTCTATTTTCCGTTCATGCATTCGCACAAGTTGAGTGGGTACACAATACATTCTCGCGAACATTAAGACATTAACTCGTGCGGGTTATTGTACTGTTTAAACAGGCCTTAAGAGCAAGCAAGTAATAAGTTCACGCTGATATTTTAGTCCCGATCTTAATTCCGTGAGTACGTGTATTTACTTTAGACTTGAATTTACTTTACCCAGAGAGAATCCCTTCTACATCTCAGGTTATTTGAGAGGGGGGGCGGTATGTTGTTCGCTTACACTAGAAAAATCTCTAGAAGCTGCCCTGGCAGTCTTATGGAAGAATGGAACAACCGGGTTGAGATACGATTGTCCAGGAGACAAGCCAGATGTAATTAGTGAATGTGCGTAATGTAAAAGGTGATTGGCTGTGGTGAATCGCTTGTTCTCGCTTAAAATTATTTCTTTTTACCGGCCGAATGCCAAATGCTTCTTTCACTGTCCAATGTAAGCCCGATTGTTTGGTACTTCACATGCGCCACGAAATAGTATCTATCTTATAAGATGAGATTTAAGTTTTTGGCTCAATAATTGTATATTATGACTTAGTACTTCCTAAAGCCTGAATCACACGATCATTTTTTTTCGTCGCGAAAGTGATCACTATCGAAATCACTTTTCCCGTCGCGAAAAGCAATCGCTCTTGTGATCATTTTTCTGAATCACACGGTCACTCCCGCCGTCGCTTTTCGCATCATTTCCAATATCACAGCTCGTTGTCATAGGACCCACATAACAAAATTATATAGCGTGTTTGTTTATTTATGTCGTTCCCACAATTGTCAAACATTGCGCTGCAATCGCTCCATAGGGGAATGCGTTCCGATTGGCTGATATGGGGTTTTAGTGACGGTTTTAGCGACGGAAAAAGCGACCGGACGAGTGATGAAAAATAGCGATGGGAATCCACATCGCGATCGCGAAAAACAATTGCCGCCGACGATCATTTTGCGCAGTGCTCGCGATAGTGATCACTTTCGCGACGAAAAAAAATGATCGTGTGATTCAGGCTTTACTTAGAAGTAACTTTGGGTTATTATGGGTTAACCAAACCATCCTACGGGTTGAATCGCAGAGTAATTCAATTTCAGGCGATTAAATTAGCCATTCATTGGTGTACCTGAAAATGTATACATTTTTTTGATGTTGCCTGAAACACACGATCATTTTCTTTTGTGGCGAAAACTGATCCGATCGCTTTTCGCGGCGAGAAAAGTGATCGCTCTAGTGATCACTTTTCTGAATCACACGGTCCCTCCCGCCGTCGCTTTTCGCATCACTTTCGATTTCACAGCGCGTTGTCATAGGACCCGCATAACGAAAATATGTAGCGTGTTTGTTTATCTATGTCATTCCCACGTTTATAAATTTTATGATATTTCTTGGAGTTTAGGTCAATGTAAAACAAGTTATAGCCAACGTTTCGATTTATTTAAAATCATCCTCAGGGCTATGAAAGAGAAAACATGAACAATATAAAATACAAAGATGACAACGATATACAATATTTTTACATTACAATATTTTTAACTTGTTTTACATTGACCTAAACTCCAAGAAATATCATAAAATGTATTAAACAAGGTCAAGAATAGAAGAGGAAAAATAATTATAATACTAATTATTCCCACGTTTGTTAAACGTCGCGCTGCAATCGCTCCATACGGGAATGCGTTCTGATTGGCTGATATGGGGTTTTAGCGACGGAAAAAGCGACCGGACGAGTGATGAAAAATAGTGATGGGAATCATCGTGATCGCGAAAAACAATTGCCGGCGACGATCATTTGTGAGTGATCGCGATAGTGATCACTGGGAAATGACGGATAAAATGATCGTGTGATAAGGACATTACTTATTGTTAAAAGCAACATTGGGTTGTAATGGGTTGATCGATTATAGCATTTTCCTCGCAACCTAGACGAGAAGATGGACAAGTAATGGCTGCAGGCAAAAAACTTTATTACGCGGGCTAAAGGGAGTATGCATCCGTGTGCCAACACCTCTGGGAATAGGTGTTAACCTGTGATCGCGTAACGTGTATCTAGCCGAAGACGTGGTAGCTTTCACTCTGAGCGAGAGAATGGCGACTCGGAGAGAATCGATTTTTTCAGGGCCAAGATTCGAGGTAGGTAGTTTTTTTATTAAGGGGCCAGCAGAGACTAGACCGTGGGGATTCCGACCTACCCCAAGGTCCACCGGAAGGGAAAAATAAACCTTCCCGCCGGGGTCGCTGAAACGATGCCTTCCAAGGATCGACGTGAGAATTTATTGAGGGACTACCGTGAATTGCACGTTTACGGTTTTTCTTATTTTATACGTTTTTTTTATTCATCAAATGCTGTGAGAAATTGAAGACTGGGATCCTTTGCCAAATTTATTTTATTGCCGAGTTGAAGGAGGTTAAAAAAAGAAGATTTCCTTTTACGAGTTATCGGTGGCGAAGCCTCGCAGTTCTTAATATTTTCACTGGAAGGTGAGAGTGTATACAGAAACGGTTTTCATCTTCTATCGTGGGACCATTTTTGATTGTAATGACAAAATGCGAGGTCACGTGACGGGTGTGATTGGCTATCTACGACAGTAACGGATGCTTTCATGCTGTTTATTTCGATCGGAAATTTTATTCCCATTAAATACGAGAATTTTAATAGTATCATACAATAATGATAAAGTGGGAGAAGTATAAGATTTTTAAGAAAATCTATATTCATCAATGGTTTATTATATAAATTTTTCAATTTCAGATGGTAATACTGAAGCTGGGGGTTCGATGATGACCTCTCTTTTAAGTACTGGATAACCATCATGAACGCCCTTGAATCTTCTTACTTTGAGGATGTAAGTAGCTGCTGCCGTACTGTCACATCATCCTTTTATGCCCAAAATGCAAAAAAATGAATTATGGAAGAATAAACTCCATCAAAATATATCGATAATGTTAAAAGCGGCATGCAGATCCCAGATTGGGTTTGGGTGTAGGAGTAATAAATTATTATTATTATTATGTAGGGTACACAGAGATTATTAAATGATAAACTGAACCTTTCACCGCTTTATTGAAATCGGAGGATATTTCAAGTGTAGCATACGTACTGGCCTCGTTCCCATGTTCCATGGAAAACTTAGATCAGTTTGACTTTAAGCTGGTTATGTTTTCTAATGGAAACTGCAGTAAACTTCAACTACGGTGTGCTGTTTAATTGCGGAAGGCCAACCATGATCGGAGGTTAATGCTGTTATTGGAGGAGGTAAATGTCTATGGCTATGTAACTGCGGTCACTGGAACAATCCCTAAGGTTTACACTTTATTGATCGAAGAATTTATGATGGCAGGTTGTATTATGAGGAGTAACATATAGGAAGGACTAATTATATAGGCAATGGAAAAGGGATGGAACAGTTAATCCATTACAATGGTGGCATGTTTAGCACGACCCCATACATTGAGCAACACAGTGGAGTGTAGACAAGATAACTGGTTCGGTAAACAGCCTAAAATATCGGCTTTGATGGAAATGTGGCTGGTAAGTTTGGCTGATATAGAGTCAAACAAAATTATAGCCTCGCCGAAAAATGTTATTACAGTAGATTCCGGTTAATTGGGACATATTGGGACTTGTGCACTTTGCCCCAATTAAGCGGCTGCCCCAATTAGGCGAACTATCCTGTATACGGGCATAAACAAACGTTGAAATGATAGAAAGAAGACTAAAGAATGTTTATAAAGCAACATAAGTTTATTAATCTGTTAATTTGATTAATTAATCAGCGAGTTTAGTTAATTTAATCATTTTTAAGAATGATAACAATTTAGTTAAAAATATATTTCACAGCCTCTGGCGACGCTGATTGAATGTCATTTACTTAGTCCTATTAAAGAAAAGTCCTATCCTCTTGCGAATCGTATAACAACAAGAGATTTCAAAATAGGGCAAGAATAGGAATATTTGTGAAAAATAAGAGCAAATCAAAGGAGGAAAATATAAAAAATAGTATTCTGAAAACAAAAATATTTAATTTCGACGCGAGTATAGAGTCTATGTCGCCGACTCATGGCCCAATAAATCGGCATGCTGTCCCAATTAAGCGGAGAATACTCTGGGATATTCCTCTATTGGGTTATGTTCTTCAAGATCTGCCCCAATTAAGCGGCTGCCCCAAGTAACCGGTGGACCCATTAAACGGAATCTACTGTAATACGATAGTAGGGCAATGACATTCACACTTTAAATCACTTTTGAGGGATTTAAGTCTCATAAACTCTGAGGAATTATTAAATTTAGCCAATTGGCTCTTCTTTACCATTCTGCTTATATCTAAATTGTCTTCTTTGGAATGCAATGTTACCTAGCGTAATCAGCGCAGCGTTACACGTGCGTGGAGACTATACTAAAATGTTTAAAAGGGTGAATTTAAAACTGCCAAATTCTTTGTGTCTCGACTAACAATCAAAGCCTGAATTGAGTGTATCCTATACCACTACCTTTTTATGATTTTTTACATTGATCACTTAAACCCAAGCACTGGTTCTTGGCGTCATAACTGAACTCAATTATCGCTTGTCTTCCGGTAATAACCAAACGAAGTGAGTTCATGATACTTATGAGATAAGATGGCATGGTAAAACTGGGGCGACGTAAAATAGGAACAGGTGGAGCGACATTTTATCTCCTGGACGGATACGAATGTAAATACGTGTTATCATGTATTCTCCAACGATCGTGATAAGACCTCAAATCAGAAAGTAATGGTATGTTTCTACAAAGTGATGAGTAGTAGTATCATGAACTTTTTTCTAGAAGAAATAGGAATAAGAACTTGTTAAAATTCATGAGAACACCTAACAATGCCTTCACCGTAATGTGCCATTATCTGTTATCAATTGATTTATGAATTATAAAAACTAGTCAGCAGGTTTTTTCCTTTTTGCAATATTAAATATATTTTACCAGCTCTCGATCCGTTGGAAAGGTATCAACATATCGGAGTGTCAAACCCGTGATTTCACTGCCCTGAAGCTGACGAGGAGTTTAACTTAAACTCAAGCGGCGAATTTATAGCTTCTAAAATTTGTTTACTCTTAGAGTTAAAATTTATTGGGACCCAGCCAAATTGATGGTCCACTTAGTACGCTGCTTCTTACAGCCTGGAGTTTCTTGATCATCAGAAATTAAATTTTGGTGATGATTCAGAAATGACTCAAGCAGAGGGAATGGTTCCCTGATCTGATTTAACGGTTAACAATACAAGGTAGGTATATACCGCTAATATTATATTACATGCATGGAATTAGCTCATGACAGGATCGTTACGTAAGAATTTAAGGTAAAGGTTAGTGAAGAGCAGTGCTGCAGTTGGGACGGTACTGGCCGGTACGGCGTACCCCCTAAAATCCAAACTCGTTGCAAGCGTACCGGTTAACCTACCTTTTTAAATATGCAAAAAATAGCCCTACTGAAAATTGTCCAATGGATTTCAGAAAGAAAAAACGGAAATTATTGTTTACTCGTTCAGAGTTATCTCGTGGCACAACTTGGAACCAATGTAAGAGTTTGAGTTTGACATTTCAATCGCGCCCGTATGTGTAAGAAATGTCCAGCTGTTGTCAATTTTTGGTGAACACCGCCTAATTTTTTTCCCCGACTACAGCACTGGTGAAGATTCTGATCTGGAGCGTAGCTCTTTACGGTGCGGAAACGTGGACACTTGGGAGGGAGGACGAGAGAAGTCTGAAGGCGTTCGAGATGTGGATGTGGAGAAGAATGGAAAGGTGAAATGGACGGAGAGGAGGAGGAACGAAGAAGTGCTGGTCATGGTGGGTGAGGAGAGGCACCTTCTAGATGAGATACGGAGGAGGAAGACGGTATGAATGGAGCGAGTACTTAGCGGGGAGGGGATGTTGAAAACAGTGTTAGAGGGTAGAATGTTCGGTAAACGAGGGAGAGGAAGGAAAATAATAGGATCTTTTCGAATAGAATGAAAGGGTCAAGGCCTTATTAATAATTGAAGAGGGAAGTTCAAGAAGGAAGACGTGGCTTTTCAATGGTTTTTGCGCACATACTATTTATTCATTTAATTCATTATATATGGACACATGTTACATTGATGAGTCATAGATGAGCTAAATTTATTTATAATAATTTTTCATATGTACGGCGGAGCATTGCCGTATTTTCTTTGAATGGCCAACACCTACACGAGATTGTATATCTGCAGGGTTGCCTAATTTCACTGATAATCTATGCATGTAGGGGTATTTTTTTGGCTGTTTCATCGATGCAATCTTGTAATTTGATTTTTTTAACCACATCCCATTGTCGCCTTAAAGTTTGCACACTTACTTGCTTCTGATGACAATAAAATATTCATTAATCTCATTTGAATTTTTTCCATTGGCTAGTAGCTATCTATTGAGGAAATTTAAAACTAATTTTCATATGGAAGATTAGTTTCAAATTTCCTCAATAGATAGCGCTACTTATATTTTTCGGGAAAAAAAAATTTGTAACAGCTCTGGTGTAATTGGAAACATGTTTCACCACTACAAAATTAAAAAATAAAAATAAAATTTTATTATTTAAAGAAACACGTTTCTTCCGAACACAATATTAGATGAAACAACGCATTCGTGCCCATTATTTTTAGTTTCCACCTCCGATCTAGAATGTTATAAAAATAAAATATAAAAATATTTTTCTTAACAAATTACTATGTTCATAATCCCTTTAGTAAGACGTAGGGGCTGTTCACGTTGGAAGGAAATAATTTAAGCAGAAACTGATTGAGGAAAAAGGATTTACATGTATTATTGATACCAAATAAGTAGTGATGGGCAAAGTCGATCATTTTAGTGATTCAATCATTTTGACTCGAGTCACAAGTGATTCAATCAATTGATTCAATCACTATGATCGAAAAGACTCAAATCAAGATTCAATCACTATGATCGAAAAGACTCAAATCAAGATTCAATCACTATGATCGAAAAGACTCAAATCAAGATTCAATCACTATATGATCGAAAAGACTCAAAGGAGTCATGATTGAAAAGACTCAAAAGGAATCATGATCGAAAAGACTCAAAAGGAATCAAGATCGAAAAGACTCAATCAATGGATGTAATAAATCACTTTGAATAATCGAATAAATACTGCCTCATCTGCGAAGAGCATTGATAACGCTGATTGCTATCCATATTATCATTTCATATACTATTTTAATTGTGAATTCCTAGATGAGTAAATTAGATTGCAAAAATGAAGGAAGCAGTGTCATGAAAATATTTGGGAAGGCGAAACTGCCACAGTTTCTTAACACTAATAAAATAATTTCTAATTATAGTTGATCAAAATATAACACAAAATGCACCACACACTATGCATGAATCTGATCTGCAGGATAATTTTATGAACGGCACAATAAAATATAACCAGCTATAACTTCTACTTCTTAACGTTCTCCTACAGGAGTCATCTTAATATTTTCCTTTTACGTGTATTGGTGTTATTAATACTGATAACTGCTGGAAAACATTTAAGAAAAAGATTACACAAGTATTCAGTTCTTCATAACATAGTATTTAATTTTATCACAACTATTTCTGCCCTGACGAAAAGAGATTAAGCATCGGTCGTTCCAAATTTTGAATCAAACCGGAAACCGAGATGATTGATATGAAACCGGAAGTCGGAGTGATTGATGATTGATGATCGACTTGTTTAACGAAATGAATCATGAGTCATTTGATACCTAGTGATTCAATCTTTTTGATCGAATCGTTCATGATCGACCCATCACTACAAATAAGCGATTTCCTGTATTTTGTGGAAACCTTAGTCAACCTTAGAAACTAATTTTAAGGCTTAGGGTCAGCGTTAATTACGTAATCACCACTCACGTATCATTATCCCAGTAAGGAATAGCAATTTTTTTTACTCAATATATTGCCAGTGCATTTTACGTTATTTTCAAGAAAAGCGTTTATATATTTGTATTGTATGAACTTAGGAACTAGTGCTAAGTATTAATGGATTGATTATAAGATGTTTAGCAGTATTATTATGTAGTTATACAATCTCATTGATGTGTATGTTTTTAAAAATTCATTTCAAGAGAGGACCTGATATTACTAATTGCTCTTGAAATAATAGATAATGTGCATTACTTAATTCCCCCCCTTTTTGGGGGAGGGGGGAGCTAGAATCCCCATTATATACACTCCTATGAATGGCGAGATTTTGTTCTTGAGCACAAGCTCCGGTATTTTTTATGGAGGGGGCTCAAGGGTCAGACAGCCATATTTGAGATTGAAAACAACATACAAGAATTATTGTGCGAGATATTCTCTTCATTTTTATGTGACTATATCAATGTGTTACATATCGATGGCTAAGTTCTAACAACACATATCTCAAATTCGGCCGGTTTGAGACAGGCATCTTAAAATAAGTGTAATAAAACTTAAAAAATAAAATACAAGCAAAAAACAAGTCTTTGTTTGAAAATGAATGTTTATTTTTCAGTTTTATGAACTTTTGGTTTTTTTTATTTCAGTGTACAAGTGAAAAAAAAATAATCGCTTTTTTGCTCTCCTGAGAAGTTGCTATTTTTGAGATACGTGTTGTTAGAACTTAGCCATCGATATATAATAAAGACACTTTTCGAGCCCCTTTTCCGCTAGGACGATACTTTTTTTCGAGCGCTAGTCAGCGAATGACCGGCAAATCTGTCTTCTTGACTTGGGTTCACGGTTTACATGATGGAGGCTCCCTTATACACAACAAAAACGAACGTAATAATAACCGTATTGAAACTTTTGTCAATTTTTTAAGGCACGTGCTCCTGTGACCCCCCTGAAATCCACCTACGCTTAGGGATGCTGACTTACAAAAAATAATGCGGGGGCCCAAACCGGGGATCTTGACTCGGGAAACTTTATAAGTAGTGAGTTTTAAGTTTTTTAAGCATTTCAGAAGAGTCATATGATCAACATTAGAACCCTGATAACTTGAATCTCGATATCTGGACACTCCGGGGAAAATCGACAAGCCTGACTAATTTTTTACTCACACCCATAACGAATTTTTGAGGACACTCGGGTCCCCTCAGGCCCCATGGAGTCGGGTCCATAAGGTCCATAAGTTTCTAAAAAGGCGAAAAAAAAACACTCAAAATTTTATTGATATGGGCGGAAAGGGCGAACGACTCGCTTATTCGCCCTCAACAATACTTAAGGTCGGCTTAGTGACCACGATGAAATAAACGTTAGGAGTACGTTTTGAACTGAATATTTACGTAATGGAGAGAAATTTAAATTTAATGACACTCGCGATCACATTAAGTTGCCATCCACTCATTGGTCATTTCCTTCATAACGAATGCTCAAATGTCCCCGTAATGTTAAATTCTATAAGTAATAGCAATTAGATATATTTTACAAAAGTATAGATTCGATATGTGTCGAATGGGAGCCTAGCTAGCAAATATATTTCAATAGTGCAGTATGATCAATGCTATGATGAACATATTCATTAAATTTCTTCGGTCTTACATCAATAGTTATAAAGATACGCCAATTGAAAGTCGAAACAGTATATAAAATATATATTCCCCCAATCACCCCAGACCGCCCCTGTGTCAACCCATCGGGTGAGTGTCAATTGCGCGTCGAACGGACGGAGTCGGAGTGACGGAGAGGGACGCAGGTGGCGAACGGGACGCGGCCGGACCGATGCGCATCACGTTAGGCATTCGCGAATGAAAACAGCGGGGAGAGAGGATTGCACCCGTCAACCGCTTGCGAATTAGGACGACAGGCTCTTCCGCCCGAACTGTGAGGACAAACTCCGTCGCCGCCCTGCTATCCGAAGGAAAAAAGGTTTGGATCTCTTCAATAGGGTGGTTTCCTATTATTTTTTTATTGCCTAAATCGAAAGATTATTACTCCTGGAGTACGTATTTCACGCTTTTAGATTTTGAAATGACGATGTCTATTTTTCGCGATTAAATGAAAAGTGCAAATTTTCAAGCGCGCGAAAACGCGACGGGTAAGTATGAATGTCGGGAAATCTCTCCGTGTGACGTATTTCTGGTTCCCGCTGCCGCCTTGTGAGGTGACCTTGAGGAGAGGCTTAGCGCTGATACGACGCAGGCTGCTAGCGGGTGGCTGAATACCCTGCTGGCTGGTAGCGCTTGGCTTAAATAAGGATTATTAATACCTTATCAAACGAAGAAAACTTTCCGACCTTAGCCAGTTTTAATAGGTGATTATTAAGACATGTTTCCCTAAGCTCTGCGCCTCATGCATGCATTGGTAATCTCAGACGATGTATAACTCCTATCTTCTCGTATAGAAACTAGGTCCCTGTGACGTCACGTGGAGTGGCATCGCATGGGCGCCAATCTGGCCCTTTTCAAATGAGGATAAAAATGGACCATAGCCATTCGTCTAACCCGGTATTTCTAAAACGAAATAATGTGTATATTATGAATACAGTAATGGTGGGTAATGAATCGCAATCAATGCCTTTCGTTTTCTTTGATGAAGGAAACTACCCTATTGTCTATATCCATGGACGTTATATTCCTATATTCATGGGCGTACCCAGCGAGGGGCAGGGGGGGGAGAGACTGCCCCCCCCCCCCTAAAAGCGAAAATTGCAAAAGTCTTTGAGCAAAATCAGTACTGAATTGAAACGAAAGTATTCAACAAATTTCTTTAAACTCACGAAAAATGATATATATTAGTATTCACATTCATTCATTCACACGACGCCTTAAGCGTAAACATTCAAATAAATTCAGAGGTAAGGAAAGAAAGGGATAGGGACATATAATAAAAAAGGACGAGGACAACGGTGCTGTGGTAGATGGAAAAAGTTAGAAATCAGAGGGTAAAATTGCTATAGCACCCGGCCGGCAACCGGGAGGTTCTGGGTTCGTGTCCTTGTCCTTTTTCTATTATATATTCCTATCCCTTTCTTTCCTTACCTCTTAATTTATTTGAATATATTAGTATAAGATATGTAACTAAAATAAAACTATTTTTTCAAGGAAATAATCTCATAAATTCCATGGCTTGCCCCCACCCCCATACTTATGATCCTGGGCACGCCGTTGTTTGAATCTCTTCAAATGTCTAAATCCATGGACCAATGCATGCATGAGTCACAGAGCTCAGGGAAACATGTCTTAATAATCACCTATTAAAACTGGCTAAGGTCGGAAAGTTTTCCTTGTTTGATAAGGTATTACTAATTATTTAAGCCAAGCGCTACCAGCTAGCATGGTACTCTGCTACCTGCTATCATCCTGCGTCGTATCAACGCTCAGAGCCTCGCCCCAAGGTCACCTCACTTGCGGCAGCGGGAACCATAAATACGTCACACGGAGTTTTTCCCGGCATTCATACTTAGCCGTCGCGTTTTCGCTCGCTTGAAAATTTTCACTTTTCATTTAATCGCGAAATATAGATATCGTCATTTATAAATCTAAAAGTGTGAAATACGTACTCCAGGAGTAATAATCTTTCGATTTAGGCAATAAAAAATAATAGGAAATAACCCTATTGTTGTATGCTGTTTTTAATCTCAAATATGGCTGTCTGACCCTTGAGCCCCCTCCATAAAAAATACTGGATCCGCCCTTGCGCTCAAGAGCAAAATCTCGCCATTCATGGGAGCGTGTATAATGGGGATCCTAGCTCCCCCCTCCCCCCAAAAATGGTGTAATTAAGTTATGCATATCGTCTTTATTTCAAGAGCAATTAGTAATACCAGCTCCTCTCTTGAAATGAATTTTTAAAAACATACACATCAATGAGATAATCTAACCATATATTAATACATGCTAAGCCCCTTCTTATAATCAATCCATTATCTCAATTTATAACTTATCACTAGTTCTTGAGTCAATACAATAATAAAATATAGGTAGTGATAAACACGCTTTTCCTGAAAAGAACGTAAATTAGAAGTAAAAAAATTAGCTACTCCCAACTCGGATAACTATGCTTGAGTGGTGATTACGTCATCAACGCTGACCATTAGCCTTGAAAATAGTTTGACTAAGCTCTCCACCAAATACAGCTAGTCGCTGTTTAGGCATCAATCGGTGTCGATATAGCATTCAAATCCTGATTTCCCAATCAGTTTCTACTTAAATTGTTCCCATCGGCCGTGAACAGCCCCTACGTTTAACACAAGGGATTATTAGTATGTTTATTTGTTAAGAAAAATCGTTTTATATTTTATTTTAATGACATTCTAGATCGAAGGTGGACACTAAAAGTAATGTGCACGAATACGTTGTTTCATTTAATATTGTTTTTTGAAGAAGCGTGTTTCTTTAAAGAAAATTATTTTAATTTTATTTTCTAATTTTGTAGTGGTAAAACATGTTTCCAATTACACCTGAGCTGTTACAAATTTTTTTTCCCCTAAAAATATAAGTAGCGCTATCTATTGAGGAAATTTGAAACTAATCTTCCATATGAAAATTAGTTTTAAATTTTCTCAATAGATAGCTACTAGCCAATGGAAAAAATTCAAATGAGATTAATGAATATTTTATTGTCATCAGAAGCAAGAAAGTGTGCTAACTTTCAAGCCGACAATGGGATGTGGTTAAAAAAAATCAAATTACAAGATTGCATCGATGAAACAGCCAAAAAATACCCCTACATGCATAGATTATCAGTGAAATTAGCAGTGGCGGCTCGTGACTCAAATGCTAGGGGGGGCGCACTCCACCGGGGCGTCATAATTTTTTAATATTTCGTGTATTTTATTAAGTTTTTACGGCAATCTAGGAATTAAATTCTGTGATGCCATACGTTCCGTTTTTTCAACAAAAATACCTAGTTTTCCTAATAAAGCTTGATTAATAAATACTAAATGCAGTAGACTCTCGGTCATACGGATCGGCTTAGTCCGGACTCTCGATGATTCTGATCAATGATCTTGAAGAATAAGAATATATTTGCTGCGATATTTTGCAAATAAAAACGAAAATACGTAACTTTAGGTTTTAGCGTCTACATTCTTCGTGCGGATATGCCCGCAATACACTTCTGTTGTTCGTTTTGCAATCATAATGCGTTATTTGTCAAATCTATACAACATTTGCAATGATTTAGGTAGCAATGACACTTGTAACACCTGAGGAGGGAGGAGAGTGTCACTGACTTCCACTAGGCAACAAACACTACTAGAATGCGCGCGCTTTGCTATTGCAGATGTTAACTTTGATGGCGGTGTTCGCGTTGATTCTTGAATACAGTATGATTTAAAATCAACAATTAAACATTTCTCACACATTTTAACAAAATATGAAATACTCACAGGCCTTTAGTTATATTGCAAAAGTCCATCCTTCTTTCATTTTGTCCAGCAAAGTGATCAATTACACGTTCGTTGAAATCAGCGCTGGACAACAATTTCTTTCTGATTGAACACATGGCAAGGGCACTAGTCTATAAATAAACAAGGGACGACACAAAATAGGCTGACGAAAAATACGACCAAAAAGAACAAGGTGCCTGGACACAGAATTGGGACAATTTTTCCCTATATTTCCCTAAAACAAAAACGAGCACTGTTGATTAATTCAAAATTGTCTTCTTGAATGTACACACAGCACTAAGAAACTTCTTAATCGGCAATGACGCACAATTAACTCCTCGAAAATGATGTCTGAACTCATTTCACTCCGTTCTTTCCGAGAGTCTTGCCGTTACTATAAGGACGACTCAAGGGAGATAGAAGTCGTGGTCCACTAATGCTGATTCAGCTGAGGGACGAATTTAAGGTCATCAAGCAAACAACGGACGTCATGGACCATCTCCTTGAGTCTAAGATTCATATGTGGTAAACACACGAGACGCCAACGGGTCGCATTTGGAATAACCGTGTCTTCGAAATCATTGCCATGATATAATAGAAAATAAGTTCTAGATCGTAAAAGAAGACGACTCGACTGAGCCACAGATGGGAGCTGTAAGGATTTCCGCACTGATATGAACTCTTCGAGGCCACTTAAATCAGACCCAAGTGGGCATTTTCCGTCAGACAGCTACCGCTCTGCCGCTGAGGAATTAGGTGAACATGAACTAATACAACAAGGACGGCTAGAAAAATGATGAACCTACACACCAAAGGTGCATTGTACGCGGAACTTCTTCACATTCATTGAATGACTCTATTTAAAGTCACGTTTAACGGGTTAACTCATGTTCAATCCTTCACCCTATCACGCACGCAACTATTTCTTAAATTATAAATCAGTGGGGAATGTTAACTGATTTTTCCTAATACTGCAGGTCTTTTGATAAATTTATCTGAAAAATAGGTACCACATTTCTAATCATCGGGAAGACATGAATACATTGTTAAGGCCTAAATATTATATTATTAGTTGCCCCAAGGTTCTTGAAATTCGTAATCATAACAGAACTGTGTCAAATACTCGAGAATAGTTTTCCTTCGTCAATACGGCCTTTAACTGGTTGGATTTTATGTGTTCCGGAATTCAAACACCAAAAAACGCAAGCATAATGGGATAATTTATTTACTGTAGCAATACCTACCAGTAATTAAAAATTAAAATCGTATAACTACACCCAGTACAGTGACCATTCTGATTCCGTAGGTCCCTTTTCTGTGGCAGCACCAAGTAGACGCCAGATTATACGCCCGCCGGCCTGCGCAGCGATGTCAACTCACTCGTCGCTCTGCGCATTTTCGGACGACGTCCCAGGACTTCCATAAGACACAACGTTAGACGCGTCATAGCACCAGCGGCCCCCACCACTACCACTCTCCATATAACTGCATGGGGATGGATTGGGACGTTCTGGCCAGCGCCCCACGGCTACAAATACGAACTTCTCGCGCTATTTCTTTTCGTGTTTTTCCAACACTTTCGATGTATGGGACTGAAAAAACGCTTTCATTAATCAGATGCATAATTATAAATTAATGGATATTTATTTTTTTTACTTTTTCAAATATTTGGGAGGGGCGGCGTCCGAGAGTCCTTATGGGCAAACCGCCACTGGAAATTAGGCAACCCTGCAGATATACAATCTCGTGTAGGGGTTGGCCATTCAAAGAAAATAAGGCAATGCTCCGCCGTACATATGAAAAATTATTATAAATAAATTTAGCTCATCTATGACTCATCAATGTAACATGTGTCCATATATAATGAATAAAAAGTATGTGCGCAAAAACCATTGAAAAATACAATATGAGTACAATAATAGGAAATTATCATGAAATAAAAATAAAAATCAAATAAAATTTGTTGAAAAATAAAAGAGTACAAGCAATCAAAATAGTCCTTGGAACCTTTGAAATAATTGATGAATGTCTAAAAGCCACTAGTCTCCGCATATGAAACCTCAGAAGCATATTCACCGGGGCGTATTGCATACCATTAAGGCACCACGTAAAGTAAGGAACTTTGTACTGCCCTCCAATATTCATTTGAGGACACCAGCGAGGCAACTATTGAAACTGTACTACTATAAAATTGAAAGCAAATGCAATTAGGGAATCCCAACCTCGACGCTACACAGCCACCACAAAAACCTGAGATTTCTCCATAATACCACCAACGAGATTAGGATTTTGCCGACGATAGATTATCCACTGAGGTAAGGATATCGTAGTCACTTGTAGTGTGCCGGTTGATCGCGGTTCCGCTAGGCAATTGCTCGATTTGGGCCGCACGCCTTTAGTCACGGCGCATTCAACTATCAGCGGTCTAGTATTGAGCTCATGTCAAATTTAAGGTAGAAGTCAAAGGCGCAGACAGGACAACCGTGTAGTATGCCAATGTGGCCCAACTGGGTGGGCTGACGTAACCGCCCTCTAGAGGGTATATACGAAAGGTTTTAGTTGGCGTGTTGAGTGCGGGCGTTATGTCTGGTCCTTTGTGAACTTCTTTTCTCGAAATACGTACCAGCGAATCTTGACCACTGAACGCAAGATAGTACCCTGCATACAAATCATTCGTTGAAGCCTAATCTAGGTTCAGCTAGCGTGTTTGGTGGGAACATTGTTTATGGTTATTTGTAACTTTCATCCTTGGACTTTTGCTGTGTGCTGGTGTACGTCAAAAGACAGCAGGAAACTCAGCTCACCCCATATCATGGTTCTTCTTAGCAGTGGTAAGTATCAGGGACGCCGACTTACAAAAAATATTGGGGGGGCCCAAACTGGGGATCTTTCCCCGGGAAATTTTATAAGTAATGAGTTTTAAGTTTTTTAAGCATTTTAGAAGAGTCATATGATCAACATTAGAACACTGAGAACTCTAATCTCGATATCTGGACACTCCGGGGAAAATCGACAAGCCTGACACTTTTTTCCTCACACCCATAACGAATTATTGAGGGGGCTCGGGCCCCCTCAAGCCCCATGGAGTCGGCGCCACTGGCTAAGTATTCTTTACAACACATACTAGACCATATCATTCTTCGACTGATTAGATTGAAGTTAATCGCTGAGCATGTAGAAATTGGGTTAGTTGAAGTCTAACCTCGGTTCAGCTAGTATTTATGAAGCGACTATTTTTTATCGTGATTTATTAACATTTTCTTCGATCGAAGTGTAACCCTAAGTTGTACAATACCGCTGCCGTTGCTTTCACGGGCTATCACGGAATTTCACGGACCCAATGAGCCTACATTCTCTTCAGTGCGGCTCTTGAATTGTGTTTTCTTGTCAGAGCTTCGAGCGATAGAGTAAAATACCTCATGCTTTTCCAGTGAATACTATGGTTGAATTTTTTGGGCCTCCAGGGAGAGGCTCATCTAGAAGCTCATTTTCTTTCTCAAGTTCAATGGATTCATTTACTGCCAAGCAATACTAAGCAATTGAGTGGCACTTTTAAGAGATAGTTATTTATTTATTCAACGGCCAACAGCATTTCATAACAAATGTTAAACAATACATGGATGTTTGACAAAGTTTTACATAACATGCAAGGACATCAATAACAAAAACAAATATTAAACTAACAAAAACTCAAAATATACAACAAGCAATAGCTAGAAAGATGATAACAACAACCAAAATAATAACAATAACATAATAAATACTAAAAAATAACCAGCAACTCAAAATATGTGCTGGCAATGACTACAAAGATTGATTCGGTCTATTACATGTGAACTTCTAATTAACATCCTTATAACATTCTATTACAGTCTTCATTAAATCAAGAAAATAAATAATATGTGAATTTGGTCAAAATTGTGCTGAAAAAGTCAAAATTTTGCGGAAGACTGTTTCCCAAGCGATGCAGCCGAGGCAGAGAAGTTGATCTTTGAGTTAGTGATCTTTGGGTCATATTTTATACCAGGTGTTTCAGGAGTAATCTTCAATACTAGGGGAGACATTGGGGGAGGGTGGTAATGGTACAAAATGTGCGATCATAATTGTCTGAAATAATTTATCTCGAAATGGGAGAGATTGCGCAATGGCATGGTTGATACTTCCTCAAAGATCTAGTTTAATTAACCTCAAAGTTTAATCGTTTCAGACAGTTATAATCGAACATATTCGTTCAACCTTAATTATTTTATGCCCTTAAAATCCAGAGTATTACCTAAAATGTTGAAAAGGCCGGGAATACGAGAGAAAAATCGTTTCCATGGTAACTGCAAAGTGCACCCAAAAAATTTTTGCCATTGCTCAGTAACGAAGGAGTTTCGACTCCATTTAATGGACAAAAAATACTTGAAATTGTCTCTCCTACCACATCCTAAAGTTAATTATTGCAGATTCCTCCTGAATCACCCTGAATAATTTCATTATTTGTCCCTTCCTCTTGACTTGACTTGTAGTTTATTTAACATGGTGTAGATGAGGCCACAATCCGGCCCCCTCATCCCCTGGGCCAGGGATCTTTTACATGGATAATGGGTTAGAGATAGTTCATTTTTTACAGCTCGGTTTATGTTAAGATGTTATACATAGGATGATGACATAAAATCTGCGAATAGATGCCGGTTTAGCTGTTCAAGGTGTGGTCCAGGTTATCCTCAACATCTATGATGTTCTGGAAACCCGGCTAGTTTATCCATAATCCATAAAAATAATAGATAAAATGACATTAAGACATAAATGTCAATTAAAACGATTAAGTTAACGATTATCGACTATGATACAAAAATTGTATTCGATATATAGTCAAACATCAGTCATTTTGAGGATTAATTAATTGGAAATAGTGTAGACGATGATGGTTTTAAAATAAAATCTCCCACATCTCGCATTGTTAAGGAGGCAAAACTTCAACATTGCATCACAATGAATGTAGGCCATGGTAGCATTGTTAGGTTGATGAAAACTTTAGCGACAACTAAGCGGTGCGTAACCTACGCGGAAAATGTAGCGGAGTATTTTCTACTCAATTTAGCATCACCGCTCCCGACGTGTTTCGATGTATATTTTAGGTGACCAGGGGCACTGCTAGGAATTTAGGATAGGGGGGTTATGGCCGCAACTAATACTGCAGTGTCTGTGGGGTATGGAATACCCGCCAGGATAAGCGGGTGGTGCGAGTCCCTCCCCCAGAAAAAAAATAGGATAAATGGTTCAAAATGGTGAATGTTACGGCTTTCTGAATGATATTTTATTAATCCTTACACTACTCTATAAGTATTATTGATCCAATTAGGTAAATTGAATTAAACTCAAAAATTTCTCTGAGCTCTGGGGGGTGGGGGGCGGTTTATCCCCCAAAACCCCCCCTTGCTGGGCCATTGTAGGTGACTGCCGATGCGATAGACATGTCGTATAAATCAACTCGTTGGGCGTTTGTCAAGGCGTTAAAAGTTATCAGTTTTTTTCGTAAAAAAGGTATAGTTACGGAAGTGCAATAGTGACATCTTTATTAATTCTTGAATATGTTTAAAATGTTTAATTGTAGTTTTCCTTTGGGTTATGAACTCATTGAACAATTATTAAAAAATATTAGTGCTGAACGTAAATAAAATGAATACTTCATTTCAGCGCATTACGCTTTGAAAGAGACCTATTTTACAGAACTAATATAGATAAACTATAATCATTTATCAAATTTATTTTTTTCTGAACGTCAACAGATTTTAAAATCAATGAAAATAATGATGGTATACCACTACATAGCGACGGTGATGAAAAAGGCAATGAGCATTTTTTGAAAACGTCGGACTGCTGTAGCATTCCTGGCGATTTCCTTTTTAACGCCGTTCCTTTGGTTTTGGTATTTGAGAAGGAGAAATTTTTCTCATGTGACGAGGAAAGTTCAGCTTGTCTCATTTACATGAGTGGCGAAGTAAAAAATCTCATTTTCCGCACTCATAATGCGGCTGGTTCATACTGTCGAACCTTATACTTTTCATACCATCAGACAACAGTATTGCGAATCACAAAACACGTATGATTCGACGTAAAACATACAATGAAACTCAAATTCCAATGCTCTAAAAATTTACTGACCTTCACGATATCTTTTATGCTAAAAGTTATTTCTATGCTCGTTGTCTTCTTATGTAGGGGTCTCATCTCCTTCATATTCATATTCTTCTTCTTCATATTCATACGGGGTTATTTCGTCCCGAACAATCACAGTCTCTTGTTGTGCATGTGGAACATGTGCCTATGACATTTTTGTACCTCCTGTTTCCAAAAAAAAATCCAGCTTAAACCTTTTTTCCAGCGAAGATTTCATGAACCGCCTCCTCTTCCCGTAATAGACAGCGAAATGTTTTTCTCCACTAATTTAAGGAGTCCGTAAACTTTCCTTGATTATTTCTATCAGAACTTTACGACATCAAGATTCAAAAAATGAAAATATGTTCCATCGATTCAAAATTACCTGAATCGTATTAAAAATGTAATATATTTCGTTTAAGACGAAAAAATATTGAAAGGAAATTGAGCAAAAAATGTCACATTATCATTAGGTACATATGTTACATTCTAACGATACAATTTTTAAAACAAGCGCTTTTATTTGTCAAATTTGAATCAAATATCTCATATTGTGTGAAGAAATTTTCCTTATAGGAATGAAGGTAATTGAGCAAAAATGCCACATCATCATTACATATGTTAGATTCTAACGATAAACTTTTAAAAACAAGCGCTTTTGTTGGTAATTTTTAATCAAATTTCTCATATTGTGCAAAGAAATTTCCCATGTAGGAATGGCCCACCATAATATACGATTCTCGGCCGATGCAAAATATACCCCACGGTTTTTTAAATCTCTTAGCTCGGTAAGAAATTGGATATCAAAACATGCCTAGATGACAAAGTTTCCTGAAATCATATCCTCTATCACCTCAGAAAGAGAATTCTCCTTTAAACACCATGTAAGTGAGAATGGACCCCTTTCAATTAATAGAGAAGGCTTTCACGTTGACTCATATGTAGAGCGTACACAAGTACGTGAGACTGAATGAGATGGCAATGGCCCGGAAAATTCTCCGTGACGCCTTCTTTCTCCACATGGCGTCCTCAGCGGAAACTTCCTTGAAAAAAATCTTAAATTGAAATGAGGTCATGCCGCGTGTGAATCATGCATTACGCCGGAATACTCAACTCCTTCCATAACGGATGAGAGTCGATCCTGGAAGAACATCTGTATAACTGAAGCAAGTCAGAATCGAATAGAGTAAAATTTAATTACTCATGTTTAACTATGAGGTTTTCTATTTTAACGTTTCTTGGATGATTTTCTATTGCTTATGTCACTTCTTTTTAATTTTTTAGGAAAAGTTTAAGTTAATTATCCCTTCATGAATTATATAGATGATAATGTGTAAAAATCAACTATCTATCAAATAAATTATCTATTCTCGGGATACCGCGCGGGTAAGATTATATGAGAGCGCCGACGTTTCGGCGTCTAATATAATCTTACCCGCGCGGTATCCCGAGAAGAGTTTTTACATGTTGTTCGCCGGGAAAGTGTTAAATCTTACATAAATTATCTATTGTCGCTGTACCCGAATCTCTTCTCACGTGATGTAACTAAGGTTACAGCAATAAGATAAGTAGCTGATAAATTACGCCTGATGATTATGTTTTTAAGAATACCGGGACTGGCTACGGTTATATCTTTACGGAGTCACCCGAAATGCTCAAATTGAGCGAAAAATCCACAGAGAAAAAAATCATTCGCCTACCATCCGTCCAATTTGTGCATTGCGGGTGACTCCGTAAAGATATCACCGTAGCCATTCCCGGTATACCTAAATTAGTCAAGAGATAACACCTCTATGTGCTCAAAGTTCGGGCTTTGATCTCCGGCTGTGGCGCTGCGCGCACGATTAGGATTGCTTGTGGCATCATTCGCTCAGCATACCAGCTTGTCCTATATAATCCTAAAATTTCCATAAGGAAGATTGACGCCTCGGTTGCCAAAAATGACTCGACCGGAAATTGGGGGATCTGGGTTCGAATCCTGATCAAGGCGAATGATATTTTCTTTGTGAATATTTTGCGCAACCTCATAATGACGATTATTTATTGAAACCCGGATATGTATGCTAAAAAAATAAGTGGTAATAGTAATATATATATTTATCCAAGAAACCTTCGAATTAAAGACATTTTTAACCACAAATAAAAATCAAAATAATGTATGAAATTGCAAGAATAATACGACATCTAAATTCACACACAGAGGCACTCGTGGTAAAATGAGGGAATCAAATCATACAGGAGAAATGCGTTTGAGAATGATATCGGTCTCGGAGATTTGTCAGCGCGGATTTTGTAAATAATTGGAGATAAGTAAACAATAAAATTCGTCAGAAAAGAAATTTTTAGCGATATTAGCTCTCAATATCGTATTTAGACGATGGACTTCCTTGAATTTGGAAACGTTGACAAAAGATGATGTGGGCATTTTCCTGATTTTTCTTCCGCGTCAGTTAGTTTGTGGACAACAGTTTTGCTGGCTATCCTTTGGCCAGCGTTTTCAGATCAAAGGTGGCGCCTAGAGACGTCAGCGAAACTATTGACCACAAGTCGACTGACGCGGAAGAAAACCCGAGAAAAATGCAGAGATCAAACCATCACCGAGGGAACCATTGTTTCAATATAGACAAAGGATGTTATTTTGATTGCTTAAACTGACTTATTCTCGCTATTGATGAATGGGTTTTAAGTTTCACGCGCAGCCTTCTCGTAACTTTGCCGGCCTCGGTGGCGGTGGGGTAAAGTCCTCCCCTGCCAAACCGTAGGTCGTGGGTTCGAATCCCGCCTGGGTAGGTGATCCCTATCCAGGGCATGGATGTTTGTGTTGTACTTTGTTAATATTGGAAACCCTCGTTGTAAAAGGCCGTTATATGCTGTTTACGGGGGATGTGATAAATAAATAAATCAAGGGCCTTCGACCGGCGCGCCAGTCGAAGGCCCTTGGCGGCCCGTCGGCTAATTTCTTGTGGCCCCCGAAAGCTAAAGAAAATATGGTATCACGAACCAAATATCGAAACACTCATAAAAAATAAACAGTGTCAAAAATCTCATTGACTGATTGAACTTTTTAACTAATATATAATAATATTATTTTATTTTTAATTAATATGATTAAAAATTGAAATTTTTTTCTTTATAATTTGATTGTTGTGGTGATAAAGTTGCGTGGGGCACTTTGGTCCTCCGTGCGTTGTGAAAACGATGTTTGGCCCCTGTAATTAAAAAACGGTTGAAGACCCCTGTCGCAAATGATCAGCAAGTGGCAGTGGAAAAAAAAACACCGAAAGTACCACTTCGACCCGAAGACGCCTGGCGGAACTGTCGTCACCTCTGACCACGAAACGCGGCGATAAGTCGGAAAATGGAGAAATCCACAAATTCTATACGCCATGGAAGACTCCGAGACAAGTTGTAGTACTCAGCTTATTAAAACAACTTGTCTGTTTCCACACTATTTTATTTTCACCGACCATGGTTTCGGCAACTTGTGCCACTGTCAAGGCACCTTCACCTTGACAATGGCACAAGTTTCCGAAACCATGGTCGGTGAAAATAAAATAGTGTGGAAACAGACAAGTTGTTTTAATAAGCTGAATATCAAAGATTTCCACCGCATCACGCCGGACACTGTATCTTGTATTCAAAGTGGCAGTACCTCGCGAGGGTGGAATGGGTTTGACTCACGGGTAAAAATACAGGCACGCCGGAGGTTGCTGTGCTCTGCGTGAGCGTATTATGCCAGGTCGGACGGCGAGCGACCGTTAACCCGACACACGCGTCTCAGTTATACACACGCCGAGTCATGGAGGGGGGCACGCGTGCGTGCACCTTGACTCCGACAACGCGACACTCCTTTTATCATCAGCTGTCCACTTCATGCGCTAACTTAAATTCGTTCGCTGCAGCTCATTGAAAAGAACTGAGGTCATCATATTCTCTCTTGACTGAGACTTAATTGCGATGTTTACTGCTCTCAAGCCATGTGTGGTGTGATTCGTGATCGATGTTCGCGTGGTATGATTCTGAAATTGTATTGTCAATAATGGAAAACTACTTATAGCGTGCTTGAGCGTGAAAATGATTCTGAGGACGTATATTCAAGGAGATGAACCTTGGACATTGAGATATATGGAAAGGAATACCATGAATAAAAAAAATATTCGAAGGATACAAATTCATCATGTTTTCCGTGCCTTTGTTCACGGAAACCTCTGACTTAACGAAAGTATTCAATTCCCTGGCGGACGGATAGAATAAGGATAGAATCTTTAGTACTTATACGAACGGTCCCAAATACGGACAAGGGCACCTCTTATATGTACACAATTTTACACTACTATGGGCACCAACGACAACGTTTTCTGACCCATCTCTCAAAAATTACAGTTTTTTTATTTAAGGTTTCATTCAGCTGGCTTAAATTTTATACCATAGTGCTTTATTTATTTGTTAACCATGCCACGGAAAATGCACTGTATCCAAAAATATTCAATGGATACAAAATTTGAATGTGTTTCGTATTTACAGATGTTTAATGACTTACCTTACGTAGCCCATATCTGGATGTCAAAGTTATCCCCCTTCTATATATTTCATTTTTTTTCTGCTGGCCCCAGTAACGCAAGGTATATTCAACAAGTTTCTTTCATCTTATTTATTTTATTCATTTACCATACCACCAAAAACAGCACTACATTGGCCATTTACTTGTTTTTTTCAACAAGTCAACAATTACCCTAAATGTACACGACCATACATGCCCTGGAAAGGAGCAGTCTACCTAGGCAGGACTCGAACCCGCGGCCTCTTGTTTGGCAGGCCAAGAATTTACCCGCCGAAAATTCATTTTAAAGCATAAATCATCTTTCCTCTCGCGATTTCCCGCGGAAGACATCTCTAGAGGGGATTTTTCTCGGGTGTTCCACCAGCTGAGAGCATCCATTTCATCTACATCCACAATCATCTCCGCTAGTCGCTTCAGCAGACTTGTGACGGGAGATAAAAGTTGGCTGCCCAATCCGAGAGATAGACTGCATGAGTTCGACCGGGCATTGATTTATCACATGCGCTGGGAAACGAATTCCGCTGCCTATCAGTGTGGAAAAATATCTCTCTCCTTTCATCGTATCAGGGGACTTGGAAGTAGAGTGAGGTTCTCATATGATCTTCTCCATGTCACCCTGAGAGGTAACTGCTCTAAATTGATCTTTCCATTCTATTCGGGTTTTCACCGCGTTTGTTGTGTTTTCATGACAACGGTTTCGCTGGCATTACAGTCAGCGTCTTCAGGTCGAAGGTCAGGAAATTGGAAAATTTTTTCCGCCTTTTATAGGCATAAAATTTTCCGCCTTACATAGGCGGTGGCGGCTGCTGATCCGCTGCTGCTCTCTCATTGGCCGGTTGTCCATCTCTCATTATCATTAAAACACAACAAACGCGGTGAAAACCCGAATAGAATGGAAAGATCATCTAATCAACGCCGCGAAAATCTTCGAACCTAAACTGCTCTAAATTGTTCAAGAGATCTCAGCCTATCACGTAGCCTCTGGGTGTCTAGAGAGTGGCGTAGCCAGGAATATCGTTCGGGGCGGGGGGGGGGGGGGGTCCAAAGCCAGGGGGGGGGGGACTTTTTGAGTAACAGGGTACTATGTAGACAGTTTTAAACTAATTTTAACACTTTTCATAAAAAACTTCATTTGATGAAGAAATCTTTTGTAAATTCATGATTTTTCAATATTTTGTTTTCTTTTATGATGGAAAATAATTGTGCTTTTATACTTCGAGGGGGTCCGGACCCTCGGGACCCCCCTCTGGCTACGCCACCGGTCTAGAGGCTCCTGACCTAATTCGCGTAAAAGCTGTGTAAATCCCTCTATTCGTTCGCAGCTATTTTGTACGAATGGCACTTCTTTCTTTTGTATTTCATCCATAAAATCATGCTAGAGTTAAGTCACGGTATTCACAAGAAATCAGAACCCCTGATGACCGAAACTGAGTCAGAGATAAAAGCGTCTGCAAAAAGGAGTAAATCGGTGGATGACCCGAGATTGAACTGTAATTCAGTGATAATTCGCATGTGATTAATTCTTTTTTTTCTTTCCTCTCTTCTCCTCTCGTTTTCGCCGTTGATTCTATCCATCCGTTCGATCTACGTCGTTCATGGATGACATCATTCTGGACAACATTAATTTTTCACATGGTAGAAGGAAAGGTACCGTTCAAATCTGATGTTTAGAAAATTAAATATCCTGGGATGACCTCTTAACAAATCTGAAACCGATCTCGGTTGGGCCATTTGGGCTATGAGTAAAATTCCCAACCTGCAAAAAATTGGTATTCATTACGACCGAAAGAGATTTATTAAATAAAATTTATTATACTTATGCACTATTAAGTTGAGAGATAAATCTGTCGCCAGCATGGATCGTGAGTTTATAATACATAGTCCGTTTGAAAATCATGACTCAAACAGTACATATGGTACTTGATGCATTTTAATTAACAAAAATCATTTCCAAAAATTCTGCCGAATACTTTGATAAAAAATGAAGCTCCGGTGCTATCAGTTCCGCCTAAAGCTCCGGATGATGTCACAGCGAGCTCGTAAAAAGCCGCAATCACGGTGCTAACAGTGATTCTGGTCCTAAGGCACCACTTGCCATCATCAAATTTTGATAAAGCGACACTGACCTTGAGTCATTACATCACTTTGGCCACTGATATCTCTCGGCTCTTTCTGCCGTTGCGCTCAAGTCCTATTATCGCCATTCCCAGGCGAATTAATAAACCCAGTGACGCTCCAAGCTACACGAGACAATGAAATTTTGCCTTCTACAATAATTGAGATATAGATTTCTAACCGTGCTGAGAAAGTCCTTTCCTCTGGTATTTATGGAGTGAAATTTTCACGGCCACCCGGCTAAAAACCTTTTTTTTTTGGTAGAATTAAACAAATGCATTCATTGTCAGGGTGGGGGGATGGTAGTCTATTGGGAAGATCCGTTGGTTGCTGACCGAGGGGTACCGGGTTCAAATCGCAGGTAAAAGCCCTCCTACACCCCAAACCAAAAATCTTCGAGGCTCGACGTGGCTCTGGGAAAGGTAATGGCCCCTCTATCCCTAATATGTGAATTTCACACGCCTGTGATCTAGTCTGGGGTGAGCTCTACCACTATTTAACCCTTACTAACCCAGAGCTGCTTCTGGGAGAAATTAAAAATCGAGACTATTTTGCAATTTTCATTCCACCTACAAGGGAGCTTCTAAGTGAGAGAAAAAAATTATATTTTGATGGGAAATGAGTTTGTTTTAATGCGCTCAAATGACATTTTTAACTCTCTCTAACCCAGAGCTCCGTCTGGGAGAAATCAAATTTCAAGACTTGTAATTTTAAAATTGTTAAAATTGTCTACTCAATCTTAATTATTGTGGCTGATACATATTTCGCCATTAAAATCTGCAGCACAAAAGAACACGTAATTTAAATAATTCCTGAAGAGAGTTGAAAATGTATACATTTTTGATGTTACTTAGAAGAAACTTTGGGTTATTAGGTTAACCAAACCCTCCTTTGGGTTGAAGAGAGCTAAGAGTAATTCAATTTCAGGCGAATAAATTGGTATTCGTTGGTGCAGCTCTCTAGATGTAATTGACTTAAGGTTCTATACCGGGCATGTGGATTGATCAGAGGACCTTAAAATTTAGAGGGTTAAAAAGGCAGAAATTAAAAATGTATCAGTTGTACGAAAGATCACTTTTACTGAGTAACCCTCCATATCAGGAAGATACATATATCGAGCTATGAGTGTTTATAACGGCTCTGAGTCATAACTCCAGCTGCTAATGATTGACACGGGAATGTAAGTTCACACAATCATTTTAAATATAATTTACTCTTCAGCTGGGGAGACGCTGCACCTGAAATTAGGTCACATTTGCGTCGATGTCACTACATACTTGCTATATATCATCTCATCTTCAATAGTCTTCTACCTGCAGATTGGTACGCAGTTCCTCTCGGTATTAATTTCTTCTCAATGTCTTCTGCATTTTGCTTCATCTATTCAGATGGCATGCAATGGGCATCACTCATTTCATTCTTTTTGTTGATCTGCATGTTTTTCCCTTGATTTAGTCAATACTGCCACATTAATGGAGTTTGAGTAGCATCCCTGACGTTGAAGGTGGAAAAACGTTAGGAATACCGAATTAAGCAAATAAGGGCTTTGTATGCTCATGTCGACCACTAAAATAATGATACACGTAATGGAATGAAAATTTTCATGATAATTGCGGAATCCTAGGGCTAAGTCATGTTTATGAAAATTTTGATGTATATATGTCCGTTTTGTCACAACAGAGGAGTAAATACTATGCATCCACCCGGCAAATATAGCAAAAGCGCTGAAATTCCATATCTCAGAGTAGAATAAAATTATCATTAATATAAGTGATTGAAATACAAAGCTAATCGCATATATAACCAAGCTTTGATATAATTTATTTTAAAACCAAATGAGAAGTCTTTGATATACCTACTTATTAGTCTTCCAACTGGGGAGACAGGAAGAGGGAAGAACATGAAGGAAGGGGGACTACCAGAATAAATTATCCATGGAAATCTATCTAAATCGGTAGAATACTTTCATCAATAGCCATTTCAATATTCCTAGGTTCACGCTACTTTTTTCTTCGACCTAGTATCATCCTCCATACCGCTTCATGTGATATGTGGACGATGCAGCTGTGTAAGGCCGTTGAACGTTGCTCACTGAAAGCGAGTTTTCTAAGCGCCTTGACCGCTAAAGTAGTTCTGTTTCCCTTAAGCCGAAGACTTTCGCAGGCGCTGCGACGCACTGCAAGTGACTGTGCGGCAGATGTGGCTGAAGTTCAGGTGCTGCGTCTCCCCAGCTGAGAAGTAAATTATATTTAAAATGATTGAGTGAACTTGCATTCCAGTGTCCATCATTAGCAGCTGGAGTTATGACGGAGGAGTGTTATAAACACTCATAGCTCGCTTATATGTATCTTCCTGATATGGAGGGTTACTAAGTGAAAGTGATTTTGCGTGTAACTGATACGTTTAAATTCCTGCCTCTTGAAGCCCTAAAGTTTATGATCCAACAGTGAACAGTGACAGAGGGGCAATTTTCCTTCGATGTTAAATTTAAGGATGACCACGCCATTATTAAACTATAACTCTCATACATCTCCATACTTTCCAGAGGAATATTTTATTTCATTCAATATGCTTTACGAATTACTCATTTTTATAGGTGGTAAAAATACTATAATGCGCTATAAACATTATCCCCGACGTATTTTAAGCCAAATTCTGATGTGAAATGGCTTTAAGCAGTTGTTGTGCATAATATGAATACATGTTGTTAAATATCGCAAATTCGTATTCACTATGAGAATGATGAGAACTAGGTGAAATTAGACTTGAACAATAAAGCGGTTTTTTCATATTTAAACTTCATTTTCCCTGTTATCTCATTTATTTTCAGCCACAATGCCTCTCCCTGATTTCCCATGACATTCGAGGGTCTTAAAGCCGTTCTTCCGGAAGAGTAACTTTAATTTTGAATGAAGAAAGGAATTTTCGCTTAAGGTTTCCTATGTGCAACATCCGTTATCCATTTCTTTCAAACTTCTCCACAAACGTAAAATGGATTGCAATAGATCTGGCCCCCTATTCATCAATGGTTCCGTGGCATCTGGAGTGGCGCTGGACTCGGAATATGGGATTAACCGACGCGAATGAAGCCGTGAGATACTAATCTACCTACGCTAATAATAGTGCCCACCTTCGAAATGGGGAGCGCGAGTTACGTCTACTAAGATAAAGGGACGATTCAGAAATAGCTCGGATCACAAGGCGTCTCCCACATTTGCAAATTGGCCTCATTCAAGGATCCGAGATCTCTTCCAAATTCACCCATTCATTCATTCATTCATTGCTTTTTCGAAGCCCTCTCTTCATTTATGCAACTACTTGCCACTATTTTTTATCTCTCTTTCTCAACTCAACGACTACCAAGAAAATCCTATACCAAAATCCATCAGTAGAATGCACCGCCCTTGTATGGGTAATTTCCCTTCGAATACAAGATAAAGATTTTTTTCATCGATTAAAGGGTTAATATTAGTAATCTTAGTAAACTAGAGGGCTGAGCTTATGCTGGTCGATGGGTCCTGTGTTCGAATCCCGGGTGAAGCCCCTAGACATTCTCGAAAAAAAACTGGTAGTGCGAGGAGGTACTGGGAAAGGCTGTGGTCCCTTCACCCTTGTTTGACATTCGCAGGCTTGTGCCTTCACAATTACCGTGCTTACCTTAGTACGGTAGATCTGTTCTTCTGTGCTGGCCATTTTCAATACTTTTGTGTTATTTCTAAACAGCAACCTTTGGTGAGAGGAATAGGTGTTTGGCATCATTTAAAGAATGAATTTTTTTTTCATTAACTTATTTAACGGTTAGTATCACTTTGTTAAAAAATTGCAAATAACGATTTTTCAAACGACGGACGGCGTACTATTAACCCCGTAGCAAAAATAGAAGCATTTCACGTGGCATATTATTACGCCCATAGCACACTAAGTGTTAATTCGGGGTGATCCCTGCCCTCAAATTCGAGTAGAATCATTGAGTGAGAAAAGACTAAAGAAAATCAGTCGATGTTATACTTCTAATTCCGCTGGAGTTTTTTTTATTTCCTTAAGGTTGCTTCTCTTCATAAATAGGAATAAGAATGAAAAATAGGAATGCAAATAATATTAGAAATAATAATAGGAAGGAGATAGAATATACAGCACGTCCCAAAATTTGTGACTCGGTTTTAAAAAGTCAATCTTTTTAAGCTTTAATATGTTTCAATCAAGAGAGGAACATCTAACAAAGTGAAGATACAAGTTTAATTAGTGCCTTCAAGTTGACCTTTGATGGTGACTTAAAATCTACCGAACAGCATTCTAGGAGCTTTCATAATAAATAGAAATGAGGGAACATTTAAGGCAGCCTGTAAGCTGGGACTGGTTGAATTATGTGGCTGGCGAAGGATTAAGAGGATTACAATCTCAACCATTGTAAGCGCGTCTCTTTTCAATCAACACGGGTAGCTCTCACGACCGAAGAGATACTTTTGGACTCGAATAAAAAAACTGACATTTCTTGAGGATAAATATGACACGCAGATTATAAACTGACTTTCATAAAGTTAGGATACGTCAAGCGTATTGTGGGAAGTTTTTCGGAGGAGAGAGTAAAAGAGAGGTGTTATTTCGCACTCGTCCGACCACACCTTGAATATGCAGCGAGCGTACGGGATGCGGTGCAGAAAGATCTAATCCGTGAACTGAATAAAATACAAAGGAAAGCTGCGCGATTCGTCAAAAACTGCTACGGGCGTACAGACAGCGTTACCCGGATATTAATCGAATTAGGCTGTTAGCCGCTAGAGACTCGGAGCCTGCGCGCTAGGCTTAGATTGCTCAAGCAATTGAGAATGGATATCTTAAAGGGCGATACGGAGAAAATCATATTACAGCCCTACTAAATTTCCAGGTCCGACAGAAGCGATGAATTTAGAGAGGCATTATGTTGAACGGATAGATATGGGAATTGGTTTTTCCCCCGAACCACAAAGGACTTTAATAAATGCTAATCGTTTTCTATTATACTAACGCAATAAATTTTCTTTGAGCATTTCCTTGTTATGTGTAAACGGCTGGTGTCCTAACACCCCCTGCCACACGCCTATTTAGGCGTTTGGTAGGGGGTAGGCGTATGGTATAGATGAAGTGCTGAAATTCGGAGCACCGCTAGAAAACCCTCATAGCAACCATGACACATTGAGCGGGGCATTCTTGGTGAAAATGCGCAGACACTACGGTTGGCATTTTCGAGGGGGGAGTGAAATTTTCATTTTTGTCGCTTAAGAGTGTGAGGCATTTGCTCGAAGATTTAAGGCATCCCTCCAGTCCTTAGGGGAAAACTTTCCTTCACTTTTGAGAGGAAGCCATCTATTTCGGTCCTTCCGAATGTGGCGATTCATCTGCATTTCCATACCTTAAGCCGCCATATGGGCGCCAATTTCAAGTGCTGAGTAGATTGGGTAAGACTGGCTAATATCTGGCCCCTCTTCCAATGCTGATGCTTGAACCAGGAATAGCGGAATTTTTAGCGTTTAGTGCGCAATTTTCGGTGACCGCGTCAAGAGAAGGAGATTGAATATTAGGAAAAGTAATAATATTAGAAATAATATTACGAAGGAGCTTGAAAATTCAGCATGTGCCAAAAACTGTGGCTCGATTTAAAAAAAGCACAACTCTTAAGCATTTCTTCTTTTTCGACGGTGATGTGGACATCTAAATAGAGAATAGGTCCAAGTTTACTTGATGCCTTCCGGTTGATATAAAATAGTGACGTAAGCTGGGATTGCTTGAATTCCGACTTATGGATAACATGTCTACCTTTCAAAATATTTCAATCAATTTGGCGTAGTACGTTTCGCCTCTGGCATATGGCATCTATGTGTCCTCGCTCTTGCTCGAGAAAAAATCTCATTCTGAATATAAACGATCCCCGATTTTCCCGAAAAAAATCTATGAGAAATGAGATTAACACAAGACATCTCAAGTGAAGAAATGTTATTAATGCCATTGAATTATTAGGAAATAAACTATATTTCACTAGCCTGAGGGGAAAAGGTGTGATTTATTTATTTATTGCTACTCAGTTAATGGTTAGGTTTTATTTATAACACTTTCTAATGATTTTGATTTTATAATTCGTCGTCACACCTCAATAATCCTATGATTGGTTTTACGCAGCTCTCCTCTCAATTATCCTATCACATACTTAGTCTTTTCACACCTATTATGCAATTCTTCTCTCGTTCTCATCCTACTCTACCTATTCCATATATTTCATACAAAACCTTTCTTTTTTGCTCTTGGCATCTTCTCGTCCCTCGACGATTGTCTTCACCAGGCCAACATGTTTTAAATTATGGTCGTCCTGTCTTCTTCTTGAGGTTTTCATGGGACTTCTCTTCTTTCCTACTCTTCCTAGGTGTTGCACCGGTTAATGTCGCTCTCGTGGGGACTACCGACGGTCAGTCCCTCTAATGAGGGTTCATCCTCGACTCCGAGCCTAATCCGACCTTTTCACGAGGACCTGAGCTAGCGACGGATGGACCCAAAACACCGGGAGGGCCCCCACCCATGTCGGCCACGTGTAGTACAATTTTGATTTTATAGTTCCTCTTGTGCTATCAACAATTTACTGCCTTTATCTGGCCCCTCTTCCTATGCTGATGCTTGAACCAGGAATAGCGGAATTTTTAGCGTTTAGTGCGCAATTTTCGGTGACCGCGTCAAGAGAAATAGATTGAATGTTAGGAATAGTAATAATATTAGAAATAATATTACGAAGGAACTTGAAAATTCAGCATGTGGACATCTAAATAGAGAATATGTCCAAGTTTACTTGATGCCTTCCGGTTGATATAAAATAGTGACGTAAGCTGGGATTGCTTGAATTCCGACTTATGGATAACATGTCTACCTTTCAAAATATTGCTTGTCAACATAAATAAAACGTCGTGATTAAAAATAGACTGTATTTTAGTTTTTTTTTAATGTCGTTGTTACAGCTTTTTAAGAATCGTTCTTACACTTGTGGAATATGCGCCGTACACCGACCGTCGATCTGCTGTGACTGTTGCTTCTGTCCCTTCCGGGCCCTTCACACTTTATTGTTCTTCAAATTTTCCAATATACATAGATAACTGTCTACCTTTAAATACAAAAAATATTTTCCACACAAGGATTACTTGATCACTACCATTTAAAATATTTTAATCAGTTAGGCTTAAAATAGTCCGCCCCTAGCATACAGCATATAGGCTCGAGAAAAAAATCTCATTCTAAATTTCAAATTTCAATCTATTCCAGCGCTAAAATTTCCACAGATAATTACACTTCCAAGAATTCATTATTCTATGCCCGAATCGTCAACGGCCTGACCCATTAACTACCATTTACTACTGCGCCTTGTGCCCCGCTGATCTTTTCTTTCTCCTGCACTCCAACTCTCATTATCCCCATGGTTCCTCATCCACTTCAACCCCCCCCCCCCTACCTTTGCAGCTCGAAGTCCCATCAAAACAGGGAAAACCACCAAAACCTTAGGTTTCTCTTTTTCCTCCACAATCACTTTCCTCCAAATCCAACTTACCTGACAGATAGATGTGCTTACCGTCGCGCCGGAACAATAAAAAGTTATGGCACCTTTTCACACGATTTATTCAATGCGACCGGTTTCGTCGCAGAGGCGACATCATCAGGTACAGAAATCGTTATATTAACATCTAAATAGAGAATAGGTCCAAGTTTTTTTTATTAATAATAGTTTATTAATAACAATATATACATATTCCATCATGTCTTTTAACATATAACAATCTAGGCCCCGCTAAGTCTCAAAGACTTGTCAGCGGGTTCCAATACATCACAAAAATATATGACAGCATTTGTATAATACAGATACATTTTCCCAACTAATGCAAGCATACATACACATGCGAACTAGCCTTCAATTGATATTCATATACATTAGTATACCAGTATCTGATACATTTATATACATTTTTTATATTTATATATTGCTTTCAGGGATAATAACATACATTAGAAAAACGGTCACTCGATTTCATTTACCTTCTTTTTCATTTTCCAACAACCAATTAACAGATATTTCAACAACATATTAACAATAATTTTTAACCATTGATCATCAAACATACACTTATTCCTTATTACATACATAAAATACACACATGACTTTTTTTAGTTTACTTGATGCCTTCCGGTTGATATGAAATAGTGACGTAAGCTGGGATTGCTTGAATTCCGACTTATTGGTAACATGTCTACCTTTCAAAATATTTCAATCAATTTGGCGTAGAACGTTTCGCCTCTGGCATATGGCAGCTATGTGTGCTAGCTCTTGCTTGAGAAAAAATCTCATTTTGAATCTAAACGACCTTTTATTAATCGTTAATCGTGATTTTGGTTAATCGTTTCTGTACCTGATGATGTCGCCTCTGCGACGAAACCGGTCGTATTGAATAAATCGTGCGAAAAGGTGCCATAACTTTTTATTGTTCAGAATGGATTTTCACAAGGTAAAGTCAGAAACAATCGAGTTTATTGTCGCGCCGGACTTGATATTTAAGGAGATGCATGCATGATCGATGGACCTGAAGATGTAACCATGTTGCGAAACCCGGGTCGTGCTTTTTTAATATATTGGTGAACCTTACAATGTTTATTCTTTCATTTTTCAAAGTTCACACAAGTTCTCACGAAGTTAAGTCTGTAATCATCAGTTATATTCCACAGAGAATTTCCATCAATCCGTGGTAATATGAGGAAGGTGAGATTATTTCATTTAATACGGGAACTCACGCAAGATTATCCAGAAGATACTTGCCTTCTAAGGCGACTCATCGTTGGCTAACGTTTAATCTTACCCTTGGGCAAGGAATTTTCTGCTTCATCCGTAATGCACTCGGCCAATTGTGTCTGGGGCTCAGTCGAGGGGATTTTCCTCGGCGCTCGGCCGTCGTGATAAGGAGTAAGCAGTATACATCCTGGGAAAGGAATGATAAGGAACGAGTCACATTTCTGTTTGGTTTAGATAATAATTGAGAATTTAGCAGTCACATCGGTGCGATATCAAGATACCGTGGTTTAACAGCCGTGCCACACTTGGTGGACCTTGAATCAATTAATTTGTTTGAGCGAGCACTGATATCGTGGAGCAAAATACATATTTTTTTAAGATAGGGGATAGTTAATCCTTGTTTAAGTTTGCATGGACCCGGAGGTAATGTCCTCGACCGTCAATTCATTGATAGGGAATTACATGGTAGCATACCAAGGTGATAACGTACAAAGCTAGATTGGTAATTCAAGTAATATACACTCTTTTAATATAAAAATTATTTTAAAATGATTTTGAACAAATTAGTATTGTTATTTTATGCACAGATTGTTTACCGTACGTATGGCCTAGTTTTGGCCTATCATTGAAAAGAAAGTGAAAGGAATGTCATATTGAAAAACTTTTCTTGTTCAGGTAGATTAATATTATTCTGTAAAACGATCATGACAAATTTAGATCATTATCAAGAAAGTAGGAGCATAGCATACCCAGATGTCATAATTATGTTGCACCGCAGTTTATATTACTTAATTCATCACGAGGTTTCTAAATAAACTGCCTATCTAATATTTTTACTTTTTTATTACTTGGCCTGAATGATAATGTATCGTGGGAAAATGGGGTTATAAAATTTTAAAATCATGATCGTAAACGAAATTATCTGTCTAGCAATTTCTTAGTTTTCTCTCCTTCATGATCCTTCCAAGATCATGACTACTGATCAAAGGTATGCTCGGTTCCTAATGCATAAATTTATTCGAGTTCGTAATTAGCATGTTCTTCAATACCAGCAGAGATCTAAGTGGCTTGTCACGGTGACATTAGCGAATACCGAATGTGTTCTTCGGAACGACCACCTCTCTTTCATCCGTGAACTGTGAACAGGGGCGGTCTGGCCAGGTCGGCTGGTCGGCGATCGCCGAGGGCCCCGAGCTTAAGGGGCCCCCCCACAACGCTCGTGTCTATCTTGAAGCGTATATGAAAGGTGTAATGAAAAAGTCTCGGATTAGTCGAACCAGTTTTTTTACTGTTATGATATTCTAAGATTCCATTGGTTGCTTCACTTACTACATACTGAGCGTAAAAAGATCACATGCAAAATAAATAAAATTAAGTTGTCAGAAGATAAAAGAGAACCTGAAATACTTTTTTGAAAGGGTTATTCGAAAAGTTTATTTTCGAGTTTGGTTTTTAGATTTCAGTGGAGTTTCAAGGAAAAAGTTAACTTAATAGATAATAGACTAATTCTACATCATTAGCATTTATGGGCTGTGAAATTCTCATTTATCATTGTATTTTTTCTAATGGAAATGCCATTTTTTTACTTTTACATGTTTTTTAGAGCCAGAACAGCGTCAAGATCCATTTCCAGGCATGCAATTTCCTAACATTATCCCGGGAAGGATCCCCGAATCCCTCGGTAAGCAGGGCCACATCATGAGGCATATCCGAGGGCCCCCAATCACCCCTGACCATCTGTGAACGTGGTTGGGCAAGGCAAGGCCCCTTACGCGGAATTGGATTCTTAAATCCACGAGTGTCTGATGTAACGAATGATATTGAAACTGGCGATGAACGTTGAACTCTCGTGTACCACGAAAAAAAAAGCTAATAGCTTAGATCATTATGAACATCTGGAACTGGATAACAAGCAATAACGTGTGAGTGGGCGGGTGATCTTCAAGTTTAGCATTTTATATAAGGAACTCGTGACAATCATTTCGAGGCGTCGTGATTGCTTCTCAATAAATATTTATGTGCCGTCAGCACCCACGGTATTTAATGTGAGCGGTTATCGCAGGGCAATTTTTTTAAACTCTGTACCCTCACATGAGTTTCTCGGATAGCAGACAATGCCGTGTGGGCACTTTTAACATTCATAATCATCATCATCACTGGTCAACGATCCTAAGATATTTTTGACGCAGCTCTCCACTCAATTCTCCTATCAGCTAATCTTTCTTTATCTACATATTTCGTCTCTTTCTCATCCTTCTTTACCTGTTGTAAACCTATATGTATAAGGAACTTTTAATATTGCGACGGTAAATTGGTTGCCAACGATTGCGATATTTAAGCCATTGAATATTTTTTTTAAATTTGGACCACGAGTTACGGGCCAATTCTAAATGGCTCGCTAAAATATCTTGGCGATCCTGTCGTCACTGGATATTTTTTAATTTAATTTTTATTATATCCAAGTAACTATTGAATTGCTTTCTCGCAGAAAGTATTTGATACAATATCTTTAACTGATGTGTTCTTTCTTTGACAAATCTTCAATTGTTAAAACTCGTTAAGGCAATTATGAGTAGAAAAAAATATTTTACGAAATATTTCTGTGACAGTTTTCTCCATGATTTCTTATCGGGGGAATAAAATCATAACAATAAGCTTTATACATGACAGTATTTATATATAAACCGAATTATTTAAATCAAAGTTGATGAATTATTGTATTCTCATAAATCTTATCAGGCAGGTCTACTTGTCCATCACTTTATCAGATTTACCGATATTTATTTTTTCAACTAAGTGACGATAGGTTTTTATGCATATATTCACCTTAGCTTCACCATATGAAGTTTTAGACATGATTGATTGTGTCTTTACATGTCTATCTTTTATCCGCATGCTTGCATATAAGCAGCTCATCAACAAGTAAACATTACATTTTATACCAGTTATTTGACATTAGACTATGAAAAGAAAGCCATCGTGCGATTGATTAATGATATTTTATGCGAGGAGAACAAAAAATAAATCATTATATTTCAGTGAGGGAAATATTTTTCATCGTGATTGGTACAAACAACTATTGAGCCGGATAAAAATATTCAACATTGCAGTCACAGAAACGTGAAGTCTTCTCCCCAATCATTTACAACTCCAGTTTTAATAAGGTTTTACCCATGGGTACGGATATCACTTCCTGTATATTTTCTTGCCATTGTTCCGAATCTTTTTATTTTTATATACATAGTTGTTTTCAGTATTTTTATGCATTTGATTCACGTTACATTGTATGTAGTTTTTTAGGTACTGGGCCACTGTAAATGAACAATATTGCTGTGTGTGGACATTTTCTACGTATAAAACTAAAAAATTGCATACATTTCTAATTCCAATTTTATGGAAAAGATTCCCAACCTTCCCTGACTTGTTGTTTTCAGCGGCTTGCCAAAATAGAGCAGGAATCGGATGGCTACTAAGGACTTCCGCGTAGTACGGAAATGACTTCCAATTCGTGAATTTTATTTTATTTTCCAATTACAAGTCCCTCGAAATGCTGATGCGAATCTCTTACGTACCATTATCGTAAATCATCGCATGTTCCAATCTTTTTGGGCCAGGTCACACCAAAAGATGTCTTTCCCATTTCTGGCCTATATTTTGGTTAACTACCGGAAGGAATGATACGAGTTCCCATTATAGCGAAGATTAATCACTTAACAAGACTTAAGTACGAGCTCAAGGTATAAGAATATATTAGAAGTCTGTGTATGCATACAGCGGCGACATTAACTTAAATCAAGTTTGTAATTTTTAATGCCCTCCCCGACACTGTAGTATTGACAAATCCCGATCATTGTTCTAACCATGTATTTTACTTCGATAGCCATTTTTGCGATTACATTGCATCAAAGCAACTATTTTTTTCGGTGAAAATTTTCTCTATGACCTCGGTTTTGTTTTAACTAAAAGCTTCCTTGAATATTCGATTGTAATCACGAGAGAAAACATTCCACAAGTATCAAGCGTAACAACCAATTTTTCTTCGAATACTTGTGAAACGTTTTACTTACACAATATCCCCAGAATTTTTTTCCTCAGCGAAATAGTATTTAATCGTGAAATTATTATGCGAGGTTTTCTTTACTATTTACATGCTATGGCCATTAAAATCGCACATGCTGTGAGTCGCATGTATTCTGCTCCGTTTACTTTGAAAATATGAGAACTTCAATACGGATTGAATCTCTTTCTGTAAATACAATACAATATTTTACCCATGATGCTTCCCTTTGCATGCATACAGCGGCGATATTAACTTCAATTAAGTTCGTTATTTTTAATGCCCTCCCAGACACTGACATTCGCTAACATTTATTTGTATTATCATTTACTTGACGATGCTACAATAATTTCCATGTTAATATTTCATTGGATTTAAAAACAACTTGATGCGGTAATAATAGATGCGAGCATTGATTAACTTCTGATCGAGAAAAAATGTAGCCCAACAGTATAATAATAGCTGTTGATGCATGAAAAAATTAATATTTACCTCCATTGATTAAGGGAAGACAAAGTCGAGAAGAACTTACGTCTTAACCCGTCTTGTTGCAAAAGTGAAATGATAGAATTATCTGCCACAGATAATTATCTGTAGAAATTTTGTTAAGTGTAAAATGTTAGCATACCAACGTTTATTTTGGATAAAATTTTCTCGGATTTGGGATGTTTATTACCTTTTGTATAGTACCTTTTATCTATAGTATTTCCCTGAAAAGCCTACGATCTTTTATCAACGTTAATTTTTTGTTTCCCTACCAAACTTCAGCTCACGAAGCCAAATGCTTTAGTGAATGTTCTTTTACCATTGCAGAAATTAATGCAAAATTACTTTTGGAGCAAGAAATAAGAAGAAAAGATTCCAAAGAACTAATATGCAAATATCTATTCCTACTTAGAAAACCGGAAGGGAAGAAAGCATCCTCAATGATCTTGAATAACAGGTTTCGAAGCAGGGAGTTTCTATTTCCACCAGCCTCTTAACTTCTTTCACTGGTATTCAACACGCGTTACTGCATTGCATAATGTTTGTTCTTCGTTCCCTGTCTGAGGCAAGCTTAAGACTGAAAAGTAAAATCAAAATCCCTGAAAACATTTAAAAAATAACCACACTTTTGTTTTTGAAAATGCTGAAATTTTAGATAATTTTTTTTTAAATATTTAAAGAAATGGTTTAAATTTTTGAAAATAATAAAATATCAGGGAAGAAAAGTTTAGCAAAATTTACCATCTATTATTTTAAGTAATAAAAATTAATTGGTAACCATGAACTTGATTAGCATAGTTACCATTAATAAGAATTGCAAAAAGTTACGTCAAAACGATAGTCTCTTCTTTTTTGTCACTTCACAACTGAATGTTTTTTACAGATTTACAACAGATACAATCTTGAATAACAGGTTTGAAATCGGGGGTTTTCTATCGCCAATACCCTCTTATCTTCTTCGGCAAGTATTTAACACGTGTTCCTGTATTGCATAATCTTTCTCCTTCATTCCCTGTCTGAGGACAGCTTAAGACTGACTGCCTGTGGTGCGGTCCCAATGCAAAAGAAACTGTCACTAAACTAGAATCACTGTTCGTGTACTTTCGACTGGCGAGGGGAAGCATCGCACGTTCACCAGAAGCGCTTATCTCTTTGGTGCAATTAACGCGAAATAGATATCGCATGATGTGTCTCGCTATCTGTGGACCGCGCTCACGCCAGTGCAATCCGTCCGATATTTCCTATCATGGCACTCTTCCGGTCTTTCGGAAAGGCTGATAACGAAATGGATTCCATTCGCGTGAATTTATGCCCTCATCATGACGTTACTGAAATGGAAACTAGCCGAGAAAATTTCAGATTAAAATTCTGCAAATAGGCTACGAGCAAGACAGAGGATAAATCTACATATTAAGCCGGCCAATCGCTTCAAAGACTTGATTTAGGCTTCTTCGAAAAAATATTAGGATCTTTATGGGTATAGATGAACTGGAAGTTAAAGCGACGAGTCAGTTCCATCGAGTTTATTACGACATGCTTAGTTTCTCGCAAATATTCAAAAAATTACGAAATTATTCCATGTGTTTTTTATTAAATTGCACACAAAAATCATAACGCACAAAACAAGCTCCTTTACGCAAACATAAAATCAGAAACACAAAAAAGTTTTAACAAAAGCCATACTCTCGAATTTGAAAATACCGAAATTTAAGGTATGCACTGAAAATAATTTGACAAAAATGTAATTTAAAGAAATAGTTCATACTTACGAAAACAAAAGTAGTTGTAGTTGTAAAACATTAGACGTAGAATTTTTAAGCAAAATTTATTTTTATTTCTGTAATGAAAAATGGGAGGAATGATGTTCAAATCAGTGAGATTCGCGGATGACCAAGCGTTTATTAGCCAGTCAGCGAGGGGGCTGCAGGCTCTAGTGGATGCGTTATGCGAGCGTTGCGAGGAGTATGGGATGAGGATTAATCACAAGAAAACTAAGGTAATGCGGTTTTGTAAAGCATCACGAGCGAGGAATGTGAGACTCAAGATAAAGGTGGGTGGTGAAAAACTTGATCAGGTTGAGCAATTCAACTATTTAGGCAGTACGTTAGAGGAAAACGGATACAGTAGTAAGGACATAAGAAAGAGATCGTTGTGTAAGAGTTTAAAGAAAAGGTTAGTGAAGAGTTTGATCTGGAGTGTGGCTCTCTACGGTGCGGAAACGTGGACACTGAGGAAAGAAGACGAGAGAAGATTGGAGGCATTCGAGATATGGGTATGGAGAAGAATGGAGAGGGTGAAATGGACGAAGAGGAAAAGGAACGACGAAGTGCTGGATATGGTTGGCGAGGAGAGGCAGCTTTTAGATGAGGTACGGAGGAGACAGAATGTATGGATGGAGCGAATACTTAGCGGGGAGGGTATGTTGAAAATGGTGTTAGGGGGTAGAATGTTAGGGAAACGAGGGAGGGGAAGGAAAAGAATAGGATTTTTAGATAGATTGAAAGAGAGTAGGCCTTACAGTGAATTAAAGAAGGTAGTGCTGGAAGGAAAGGGAGGCTCCCTGCTCACTTCTTGAATACTCCATGAAAACCTTCCTTAATCGGTAGAATACTAATAATAATAATAATGAAAAATGATAGGTAGCCACTAACTGAAATAGCTTTAGTTACCATCAATAAACATTGCGAAAAGGTACGTCAAAATTCTGGTGTCTTCTTTTTTTATTAATTTACAACTGAATCTATTTTCATTTTATTATTGTAAAAAACATGCTTTATTATTTACCTTTCATTTTGTTTATATCCCAAAATCATGTGCTCATTTTCATTCCAAGCCCTGATGATAGTGTAAAAAGGCACCGAAATGTTGGCAAAAATTGCGTTTAAAAATCTTTCAAGACCTACAATCCAAGACACCGAATTAAAATTATTATATATTTTTTCTTCAAACGTGAAACATATGTGATGACAGTTTCAAAGACATTTACGCCACCAGGGATGCCGACTTACAAAAAATATTGTGGGGGCTCAAACCGGGGATCTGCCCCGGGAAATTTTATAAGTAGTGCGTTTTTAGTTTTTTAAGCATTTTAGAAGAGTCATATGATCAGCATTAGAATCCTGATAACACAAATCTCGATATCTGGTCACTCCGACAAGCCTGACACATTTTTTCGTCACACCCATAACCAATTTTTGAGGGGGCTCGCGCCCCCTCAGGCCCCATGGAGTCGGCACCACTGTACGCCACAAAATAATGCAGCTTTCCGCTCGTAGTTGGTCATTTAAACATCAACCCAGCTTAGATTTGATCCACCCAAAGAGATTGTCCGAAACTCAGAATCAGAGAGTACGCCTACTAAAAGCAGGCAACAATTTTTAATTCAAACATGAGGTATTGTAAAAAATTGACCCCTATAATTTCATCAAAAACAAATTCAATCTCTCGCCAACTAAGACTGATAAAATAATTAGTATACTTATTTATTTTAATGAACGATTATGTAGAGAAACAGCCTCATGCCAATCCGATTATTTTAATTCTCGTGCAAAGTTTTTTTTGCTACATAATCAAACAAATAGACTATAAATTCGTCAATAACTTTGAATAGGTAGCTTAGACTCCCATGCATATATGCTCAGAACCAAACCCTACTAAAATAATCAAACCATGTAAATGTGGGAATAAATTTTATAAGTTAAATCATTAAGTACTCCATCATAATCGATTTATTTAAACATAAGAGCCCGTAGCCTCATATATGGGCTCCTTAACATTATACTTACAATATTGGTTTCCTGATATTCTCTTGGTAATGGATAGCAACTGAATGGACACTTAGCTATAGAAATATTTCCGGGTACGATGAGTTTCTGATGTTTATTTCGTAATTTTGCTCCCATGAAACGTGTCATTGTGCCCATCGCGAAAAGCCTTCCTCAAGCCACGAGCTCATTACTATTATTGATATTTACATCTATAGTAGTAATACTATTGATGGGGTGACAAATAATAATGATTTATTGCCTCTACGAAGCCATGGACACCGCCATTTCTCCTTAAGCATTTTTTTATACTTTTAGACCGATCTTTTATCAAGTCACATTTTTTCTTAGAGAAAATTCTTGATAATTTTATTCGCGATTGCGATATTAATGTTCACCCCATAATTGACAGAAAAAAATCGAAATAAAGAGGTGGAAAATCCTTTTGGCAAAATATCTATAAGGTAATGCTGTTAATATAGTATCTATATAAGCGACAATGCCACGTAAATTATTAATCATAGTAGTCCTAAGTGTCCCAATTCCGAGGTTTTTATTCAATGGAATAATTTTAGCATGGTTAAAAGAACTGCGTTGTATGCAAACTGTTTTAATCGAAACGTAAGGCGCTGAAAGGGATTAGAAAATAGCTTTTAATCACGAAAAGATAAACGATCAGCTAAAGAATGGCATTGATTCGGCATTGAAAATAAAACTCATTGAGAAATATCAAAATTAGAAATAAAGAAAGTTAGATGTATATAAAATTATAAATACAGAAAATTAAAAATAAATCAAATTGGAAATATAGGAAATTATAAGTATAGAAAATTAGACACATACCATCGAAAGTATCAGCTGATACATTCACGTTAGTTTAAAAACGGTGAACGGCTCTTTTCGGTATCGGGATGGAACAAAGTAGTAATACACTACACCGATTCGTCACCCATGCTAGCAAAACGATAATATTTTGCCACTTCTAACCTCCGCGTTTTCCGACGAATTTTCACTTCACGAAATGCCTCTCTAATTGAGTGGTATTGCCGCAACTCCTGACGGAAATTTTTGCTCGGCGAAGATTTTCTCGTTTTGAGACTAGCTCCGGCGAGAGTTCGCGCCAAAAATGTCATCTTCTTCCGAGCGGAAATAATACCTTTTCCCATCCGTTTCCAAAGTTATTTGCCCTTTCCCGGCTGAAAACATAAGGGCTTTTGCCAAAAATATCTCGCTTTAGCCTCACTTTGGTACATACAGACATAATTACACGTCGCTCTCTCGGGAAGGAGTTAAATATTTAGGCACCGTCATGATGGGAACTACTTTGATCTTCTCCTGCGCGGCGGACGTGACAAAAGAATCGTCTTCTCGCGGTACGATGGTATGTTTGTGGAAAGGGACAATCTTCGCTAGAGGGAGGTGTTGCCATTCTTGGAAACGCGGTCGCTGATGGCAAGTTTCACCCTGATGCGAATTTACTCTACGGCACGGGGATAATTATTGCTTGCGACGACTTATTGGCCCGGAGCAAACGATGGTGGAATGCTTTCGATTCGCCCACGAGAAAGTAGATATAGTCTCAGTTAAAAGCCAACTAGCAGTCAGAAGAATTCACTGGAGACGGTGAAGAGTATATACCGCGGGAGAAGTAAGGAGAAGAGCAGCTCATCTCTGGTTGTAGTCTTCTGAGGTTCATGTCGTCATTCATAAAAGATTCCTCTTTTCTAACCATTATCAAAGAAAAGCTATTTAATTATTACTTCAGCGAGCACTTACGTCGGTGAATTATATTTATTTTTGAAGTGAAAACTTCTTTAGCGGCGTTAAGCACTTTTGCGGGATGGGGAAAAAGCATAGAATTCGTGTGAGCGTCACCGACCCGACACCGGGATCGCTACAGCGAGATATACATATGCATAGTGTGTATAGTGTAAACAATGGTATAGGTTGCGTCACCGCTATACCTTTACATACGGAATACTGGCATCTGTCTGCTTCTAGTTCTATACTGTACATGTGTACTTTTTCTATGCAGTGCGTATTATTTTGTAGACTGTTAATAGAGATTAACATATACACTTTGGTAATATATTGTTAATATATAGACTGTTAAAGTCTTTTTGTTTTAAAAATATTAAAATTGAAAATAAAAATCTATAGTGTATATTGTATAAGTTCATTAAATATAAAGAGCTCGTGCATGAACGTGCAGAAGAGTGCACACGCTATAAAAATACAGGTCAGTACAATTTAAGGCAGTTTCTTTTATGTGCATAGTGAACAATTATAGGTTTAAAGCATATTAAATAAAAGAAATAGAAATATTTTAATATATAAATGATGTTAATTTCTATTCATACACATCGTATTTTTAATATATATATTTAATCATAAACGGTTTGCTGAAAAAAATAATTTCAATTTTTGTTGAAAAATGTGTATTACTGGAAAAATTAGTTCTTTAATAATATTAAATCTATATAAAAAATAAATGGATAATAATTATTTCAGTTTTCACTTCTGTCAGCCAGTCCCCCGACTGCCCCGTTTTTTTTTTATGGTGTTCTATCACAATTTAACTGGAGGTTTAGTTTGATTTTTCTATTCCTCTAGTTCGTTTCTGTATGTTCTCATTATTTATTTGGATTAATTTTTACTTCGGTGTATTTTTTTTGCTTTTAGCTGAGAACTGTGCCAGGTGTATTTTTTTATTGTTTGAGCAGAAATTGTTGGATATGTTTGTTTTTTCTCTTATGGTGAAACCCTGAGCATAAATAAACTTTCATTAGTTCATTCATTCGATAAAGAAGAAAAGTATTATGAGTCTTTGAATACTAAGTAAAATACATCTGATTTCCATAGACTACATAGCGAAAAGTGGCAAGATAAATATGATAAAAAGTATAGTGATTTTTAGAAAATATTTTTAGCAATTTTTTTGCTTTCCCATCGCTTATTTACAAAGAATTGTAACCTCAAAGCAGTACTGAACTTAAGCAACATGTGGATAGTTTTTGCCTCATGACTCAATTTTTGCCAGATTCTACGACAATATTATTACAAATTTAAGCGATATCGTGCATCCATACCAGCGACAAACCAGTAATGAATGAAACTTGACGATGGAGACTTCTTTACTGCTGTCGAATAAACAAAGTTAATTTTTGCCAGATTCTAAGACAAAATTACAAATTTGAGCTATAAGTACCTGCCACCAACCAGCTATTAATGAAATTCAGCGATAGACATCTCTCTACTACTGTCGAATAGTAAAATCAACCCAACGGTACAAATGATAAAATTAAAATTTGCCTTAGGTTGAAAATATTAAATTTCACAAATATTAAATTTCGTGTTATTTTTCAATTGTCTAAATCGAAGAATTATTACTCCTGGAGTACGTATTACACACTTTTAGATTTTTAAATGACGATATCTATTTTTCGAGATTAAATGAAAAGTGAAAATTTTCTAGCGCGCGAAAACGCGACGGCTAAGTATGAATGCTGGGAAAGGCCCGTGTGACGTCATTCTGGTTCCTGCTGCCACCATGTGAGGCCACCTTGGTGCAGTACTATGCAGACTGCTAGCAGGTAGCAGAGTTCCCTGCTAGCTGGTAGCGCTTGGCTTAAATAAGGATTATTAATACCTTATCAAACGAAGGAAACTTTCCGACCATAGGCAGTTTTAATAGGTGATTATTAAGAGATGTTTCCCTGAGCTCTGTGCCTCATTAATGCATTGGTAATCTCAGACGATGTAAAACTCCCGACTGCTCGTACAGCATCTAGGTATCTGTGACGTCACGTGGAGTGGCATCGCATGGGCGCCAAACTGGCATTTTTCAAATGAGGTTAAAATGGACCATTATCATTCGTCTAAACTGGGATTTCTAACACCAAATAATTTGTATATTAGAAATAAAATAATGGTGGGTAACGAATCGCAATCAATGTCTTTCGTTGTCTTTGATGAAGGAAACTACCCTATTGTAATAGCAGAGCACTATAAAAATGCATGAATACAGAGACATTTTATCGCTTGCTTTCGATGAGTTGTATCCTCAAAGACCTCTAAATGTGGACTAGAAATATCTAAGCTGTCCCAATGCTTTTTTATTGGACTCGATCGTTAAAGAAGGATGTGTACAACCTTCGTATGATTCAGAATCATAACTTCCTCGCCTCCGAAGCTTTCACCACATTGAGAAGTAAACCAAAAGATCACAAGTTTTCTAGGATATGCGTTTTTTGCGGCGGAATAAAGGCCTTTGTCATGGCAAGATGCAGCAGCTTTCGTTCTCGCCCTGGGCACTGGCACGTCTCATCTTCAAGTGGACTACTTTTGTACGATAAACTGCGCACATACCACTGCTCTCTCTCTATTTGCGGAGAGCGTCCTCTTCTTAGCAGGAGACACGCGATCGTTGAGGTCATTCCAATGATCGAGGGTTACTGGGACAAATTAGAAGGGCAAAAAAAATGCTGAAAGTAAGATGCTAAGCACCCATTGTAAGCGATTGTCGATAGAATCGTTCAGTGCGTAGGTGACAAGAAGGAGGTGGCTGGAGATTTGCAAGTATATGTGCACGATATCGCTCAAATTTGTAATAATATTGGCGTGGAATCTGGCGAATATTTAGTTGTGAGGCAAACTATCCACATATTGCATGGGTGCATTAATGCATAGAGTTTACAAATTTTGTAAATGAGCTATGGGATAGCAAAATAAAAATCAGAAAATATTTCTTAAAAAATGAACAGAAGATAGTAAGCGAATCGGAAGGTATACAAGAGGTAAAAGAAAAAGAAGGGAACTTAAGATTGTGCCCGATTTCTGGCGATGTTTTCTAATAATTAGCTTAGGAGAAGGAGATGATGAAGGACATTTAAAATTAGATAATGGCGAAGTTGTTAGTTCTCAAACAGAAAAAACAAGCATATGTAGCTAAATGAGGTACTTATGGGTGAATAGTATTTAAAGCTTCATGAAAGAAGATAATGGGTGGTTGATTCATGGGAATCCGGATAATATCGTTAATGAATGGGATGAAAATAATATGCCAATAATATCGAAATTGTGCGCAGTGATTGATGATTAGTTACAGGAGATGGAGTCGCTGTGGGGGTTAGAGTGTTGGGTTCACAATCAGAGGGCCTAGGTTCAAATCCCAGCGATGGCAGAGATTTTTCAGGCACTACCCTATCCCTTCTTCAGTGTTGTGTGGAGGACACTTAAAAGCGCAACATGACATACGTCGGATGGGACTTTATGCCTTTCGTTAAGAGAAGGCTAATGCCGACGCCGGGTTTATCTCCTTCCATCCTTAACTTCCCATCCCGATTGGTGCAAATGTCATAAGCTGTCAGTTGCCTCTTCCAAACACCAGTGGCGCAGCGAGGGGGGTTTTGGGGGAGAAAACTCAAGAACTCAGAATTTTTTTTAAGTTAAGCCCATTTTACTTAATTGCATTAACATTACTTATGGAATTTTGTAAGGATTTATAAAATATCCCTCAGAAAGTCGTAAAACTCACTATTTATCCAAATATTTCTCTGGGAGGGCCACCGCACTTCCGGCTTACCCTGGCGGGTATGCCACACCCCCAGACACCAACGAAAACACTCCTACCCTTAATTCCTGGCTGCGCCCCTGCCAAACACCATACCATACCGTACCGTACGATAATAGGTTTTCTGAATTCTGTCTAAAGAAACGACTCTTAGAAATGTCTGTTTAATTTAAAAAGACATTATTTTAGCCTAAGCTAATTAAGCTTATGTTTTCTAAAGGCCGTTTTACGCGATACACGGAATTGCGCAATCTGACGTACGTGCGAAGGCGCAATCAAAATTGCGTCGTGTAAAGCGGTAAATTGCTAGAACACATGCGAGAATGCGTGGATGCGAGACGGCAAAATAGCCCCTGTTCTAATTTCGTTCATGCATTCTCGCAATTCCACGCCATTTTAGAAATTAACGCAGCTCTAACCTGCGCAATTCCGTGCCCCGTATAAAAGGGCCATAAGAAATTATTAATTATTAGTTTCATTTTAGAAAAGTTAAACATACTGTGATGTTCACTGCATTTCTAAGGGATCGCTTGGTTCACAATAAAAATATATATTACAAAAAATATGTAATATAAAAGTAGCAGTAGCGCTTTTTGTAATTATAACTTTATAAAAGAGCCTAATTTTTCCCTTTAACCTCCTAACGCAAAGTATAAGATCTGTTAGTTTATTAGTTTAAATAGTTTTTGAAAGAACTACGAATATTTTTATGAGTCTTCGATCGAAAACTTGAAATCAAATGGCTGCGAAGGGGGTTGAAACCCAAAACCATCCATGACAACTTTTTTCTTTATTTTCTTATACATTTCCAACGGATAACACCATTTTACAAAACTGATCAACTAAAGAAAGCTTCAAGACGACTTCACAATAAAAAAAAACAAAATATACGACAAGTAATAACTTCACAATAATAAGTCTACAATGATGAAGTAGCTCTATGTAAGACAAAAAGTGCATGATAGTTACGATTAGATATGAATAATTTGAAATATAAAATTTTGATGTATAGATCTTTATGATTAATTTAATTGTAATGAGTGTTACCGATTATATGGCTCTCATGGAAACCAAGGTTAAACCATAGATGAGTTTGGTTGATTTGTAGGTGTGAGTACAGCATTAATGATGTTGGAATATCCAGAGGCGCTTTTTCCGAGTTTTTAGCGTGGTTAAAGTTCCGCCATCTTGGTTTGAAACTTTTCCGACTGATATTTTGAGGTGGCTGAGTTTTGTTCTGAAAATGAACCACTTTAAATTTAAAAAATGCTGCCATAATCATTAGCATTTCGCCGGTTATTGGCATCGGCTTTTCCCCATCATTTGCGATACTTCTATTCATAGTCCTTATATACCATAAGGACCATGCTTCTATTAATGTATAAACTCTATGTCTATTAGCCAATTTACTGGTAGAGATATCCTTGAAAATATACTTTTATACTGTAACCGTTGGTTATAGTAAAATTACATACCAGTATAAGCAAGGGCGTACCCAGGATCATAACTGGGGGGGGGGGGCAAGCCATGCTCTAAGGAGGGGGGGGGGGGGGAAGGCCAATTTGTGACATTTGAGAATGGAACAGGGTGAATGAAACTAACATTTTAAGAAAAGTGTAACAGCGCTTTATTAGTTTATGAGATTATTTCCTTGAAAAAATAGTTTGATTTTCGTTACGTATCTTATAGTAATACATATCATCTTTCGTGAGTTTAAAGAAAATTTGTTGAATACTTTCGTTTCAGTTCAGTACTGATTTTGCTTAAATACTTTTGCGATTTTTGCTTCAATTGGGGGGGGGGGCGGGTTCGCCCCCCCCCTGCCCCTCGCTGAGTACGCCCATGAGTATAAGTGCAGGTAAACGATTAGTTCACTCTCGTAAAATTTTATTTTCAGCTGAGCTGGTTGAAGAACGTAAACGTGGTGATTAATAATAATATTTCCATGGAAAAAGATGTTTGAGGCGTAATTTCGCGAAGCCTACCAATGAAGTAAAAAAAAATTTTACACTGTGCGTTCCATGGTTTATTTTAATGTATTATGATCAACAATTTCAACAAATAGTAAGCATTTACCCTTATGGGATTGTCTTTGGTCCAAGTGGGCGTGGCTTGTCCTACCCAAGCGCCCCCATTCCGGCCACTCTTCGCTCCGCGATCGAAACCAGTGGTGCCCCCTCCAGTTATTTACAACCTCCTTGGAGTACAGTATTATAGGGTAGTTTCCTTCATCAAAGAAAACGAAAGGCATTGATTGCGATCCGTTACCCACCATTACTGTATTCATAATATACAAATTATTTCGTTTTAGAAATACCGGTTTAGACGAATGGCAATGGTCCATTTTTATCCTCATTTGAAAAGGGCCAGATTGGCGCCCATGCGATGCCACTCCACGTGACGTCACAGGTTTTTATACGAGTAGATAGGAGTTATACATCGTCTGAGGTTACCAATGCATGCATGAGCCACAGAGCCCAGGGAAACATGTCTTAATAATCACCTATTAAAACTGGCTATGGTCGGAAAGTTTCCTTCGTTTGATAAGGTATTAATAATCCTTATTCAAGCCAAGCGCTACCAGCTAGCATGGTACTCAGCTACCTGCTAGCATCCTGCGTCGTATCAGCGCTCAAAGCCTCGCCCGAAGGTCACCTCTCTTGCGGCAGTGTGAACCAGAACGACGTCACACGGAGATTACCCGGCATTCATACTTACCCATCGAGTTTTCGCGCGCTTGAAAATTTTCACTTTTCATTTAATCGCGAAAAATAGATATCGTCATTTCAAAATTAAAAGCGTGAAATACGTACTCCAGGAGTAATAATCTTTCGATTTAGACAATAAAAAAATAATAGGAAACCACCCTGTTGTGTTTGCTCGTGCAGGATGGATGGGTTGGTTTCGATGTCCCCACAGAAGACTATCTTTCAAATTTGTCCTTGATGTCTGTGCCATCTCATTATCCTGCATCCCGACCATTCCCATGACTCGCTTGAATTTATTCCGAAAGACATCTCTCTGCTCTTATCTGTCCACTCTCTTGCTTGAACGCAAGAATCCATGAAAACTCAATGAGTTGAATACGTGAGGTAGCCGAATATATTCCGCCCTTCTTCCTCAAAGGGTCGATGCCAGTCTAATATTTTTAGACGCTCTGAATTAAGTATAAAATTATTCAAAGGCAGCTTCAACCGCCGTCGCGTCGCGATTGTGTAATTCCTTGCAGTTAAAACAAACACTAAAATGTTCAGGTGTATGTGGAACAATGTTTTACCAACGTTTTTCACGTCACCCAAGGTATTTCTAAGAAGCCCTCTCTTTCTAATGAAATGTCTATAGTTCAACTCATGATTGTAAGTTATGAATGGATACGTATTTAAGTGTGACGACAGCTTAGGTTTCTTTCCATGGGAGGAAATAATCATAATCATCACTCCGTTGAGTTAGATTGGAGAGAGTTTAGTGTCTGTCGAATGAAGATGCTTCTATAATAGCTTATTTTCATTGTTTTTCCACCTTAAATTACAAAAATGTCTATCTCAATTTGCGTTTTATCGCGTATCATATCACATGGCGTATCATGAATTCCCCTTCAACGGGTCTAAGTAATTTTGCAAAGCACTCAATATGTAACTGCCATGGGAGTGATCTTAAAATGAATTTTTTCAAATTATTTAGCGACATATTTGTAAATAACCGTAAACATTATCCCTCCGGTACCTCTGCATTATACCTCTGCATATCAAAGCTATCTGAATGCATTTCTTGACATGTTATATTACGCATGTAACTCGTGCATGAATCACTTCCTACGCTCACTATCACCAACTAGTAGTTTTATTTTGTATGGTTCGTGCCCTTAGCACTCTGGTAGTTTCTGGTCTTACTGCGTGCCATTGCCCTGAGTGCTAGGCCTGTGTCCGGATAACTAGCGCTGATTAAGGCTAGGATGAGCACGGCATGCTTGGTGTGGAATCACGCCGTGCCACACACCTTGGTGATGGCTTGAACGGTACCTCGTAGATTTTGATGTACCACCCATTCACTTGCAACGACAGGTGGTATAGAATAGACTCATCCAAACACAAAGTCGTTCACTGTGCAGGGCTATAAGCTTTTGCAGGGACGGTATTCTTCAACATATCAACCGCGGCTACTGCCTTCTTCGTGAGAAACTCATGCAAACACAAAATCGTCCACTGCACTGAGCCGTAAGCTTGTGCGGGGACTATACTCTTCCTTATTTCAACCGCGCCTACTGCCTTCTTCGGGAGAAAGACGGATGTAAGCTGGTGTATTTAAGTGTTGTAGATATTTGAAAATAGACTCATTCAAACCTAAAATCGTCCACTGTGCTCAGCCATAAGCTTTTGCGAGGACCGTACTCCTCGATATTTCAAACGCGGCCAAAGCCTTCTTCGGGAGAAAGACGGACGGAAACCGGTGTGTGTTGTAGATATTTGAAAAAATACTCATTCATACCTAAAATCGTTCACTGTGCTCAGCCATAAGCTTTTGCGAGGACCGTAGATACTCTTCGATATTTCAACCGCTCCCGCGGGAGAAAGAGCGACGAAAGCTGGAGTGTGGGTGTGTGTATATGTTGCATGGTACGGTACACACACTCGCGCGGGCTGTTCACCTGAATGGGAACGCGGCCTTTGCGTCCCATGCCGACGGACCGAATTCCATCCGGAGACGGCGTCTCGGCTGAGAGAAAGGTGGAAAATACTTGAGGGGGGGGGGAAGAGGAGGAGGAAGGCATTGGCTGACGTCAGTCTGTGGAGAAAGGGGTCAAGAGGCGAGCCCCGTGGAAGTGGACGGACTCCGACGTGTGGGCCCCCGGAGGAGGAGGAGGTGGCAAGAGGCTCAGTGAACGTGTGTGTTGCCAGCCAGAGGCGGAAGGATTCTTGTTTTCTTTTTGGTCGGAGGGAAGGAGGGGTGGCTTTGGTTTCTCGACTGCCTCGTCCTCCTTCTTCCGAAAATCTTCCGATTCGAAGAAGGATTTGGTTCTTTCCCGGCGAATGCTGTTGATGAAATCTTCTCGGGAAATCAGCCGGGTGATGATGGCCATTGCTGCCAACGTTTCGATGGCCTTCTCTGCCATCGTCTTCAGGGCGAATCGTCTTCGGCGGCTTTCAGTCTCCGGCGCGGGAATCGATGTTAAGAAGGCTAGAAAGTGACGTAGCAAGCCGGGAATGGGTAGCTACCCAAGCAGTATAGCTAGGACTATAGTCTTCGGTATTTCAACTACGGCTACACCCTTCTACGGGAGAAAGGCCGACGAAAGGTGGTATGTGCTTATGCTACATGACACGGTAAATACTCCTGTATAAACTGTCCGAAGTATGGCAAGTTACTGTAACTTTGCCGAGTAATATTGCCAGGCATTGGCATCACTTTTTCTTTAATGGTGGCGAAATAAAATTTTGATTCACAGGGTTATTTTTAGATCATTTTTTATGCATCACTTTATGTCAAAAAGATGTGATTGTTATATATTTATGATGTGAACCTTAAAACGCATCGATTATATGAACGCTAGAAAGTGACGTGGCGATCCGCGCCCGGGGATGGGTAACTACCCAAATAACATAGCTTTAATGGTGGTTGTAAATCGACATTGATAAAATTGATTAATGAAAACATTTCTAAGTTGATATAGAATATACGAAAATGTTTTAAAACTTTGATTCAAAACATAGTCAATAAATGTATAGTAAGTATAAATAGTATAGCAAGTAAAAATTGCTTATTACGAATTTCAGAGGACCACCGTTCTATTTTACTATAAAAAGGATTTCTTTATATCTAGAATAAAGTGTTTTACCCGATACATCACAGGATTTTCGGCTAATGTTCCGTAAATCGTCTTTATTTAGGCAATAAATCCGTAACAATCCACCCTTTTGTGAAACTGCTGTAAAGGGTAGGGTTATAATATCAACAGTAGAACTATTTGTAGATGGCCACACGAGAAAACAACTGATGATAAAGTAAAGAACGGTTTAGTAGCAAAGATGGCCATAATTTCGTTTTAAAAGAGGAAAACATTCCCTAAGGGACCAAGTTATGGTTCGTAACATCGGGTATTTCGTATCATCCGTAATTGTTACATGCGGGGATATTGGCATCGTCGATCATAGGAAAGTCCAAGGGAGCGTGAACTCATCTCGTTATAGGCGGGATTTCGTTATATGCGTGATCGTTACAAGGGGGTTTTACTGTATTTTGTTAAGAAATGCCAAGGCTAAGAACACTTTTGAGACATCCCAAGGTGAATATTAGTCAAAATACTGGACCTGGGTTTTGTGTGAGATAATATTCCACCTTAAGTAGTAAACCCCGCCTTCAAACGCATTTTATATTCGTCAACGCGGCAGCAACGACGTTTTTTCCTTACTCTGCTCATGAGCCTTACTGTGCGAATGAGAGAAGCCTCATGAAAACCTTGATAAGAAGACGGAACAAGCTTTTAGGCAATATCTTGAGACAATGTGGACTGATGAAGGTAATCGCTCAGGGACAAGTAAATGGCAAGAACAAAAAAGGAAGACCTCGAACAAAATAAATGGAACGGGTAAAGAAGGATGGGAAAGAGAAGAAACGCGTAGGTGTGAAAAGGTTAGCTGGCGGGAGGATTGAGTGGAGATCTGCATCAAACCAATCTTAGAATAGGGTGGTTTCCTTTTTTTTAATTGCCTAAATCGAAAGTAATCGAAAGTAAAAACTCATGGAGTACATATTTCACGCTTTTAGATTTTTAAATGACGATGTCTATTTTTCACGATAAAATGAAAAGTGAAAAATTTCAAGCGCGCGAAAACTCGACGGCTAGGTATGAATGCTGTGAAAAGCCCGTGTGACGTCTGGCTGCTGCTGTGTGAGGCCACCTGGGTGCGAGGCTATGAACGCCGCTACGATGCAGGCTGTTTGATGCCGAGCATGGCGGCAGCGTAGAGTACCCTGCTAGTAGGTAGCGTGCGTTAAAATATGCGTTATTAATACCCTATCAAACGAAGGAAACTTTCCGACCACAGGCAATTTTAATAGGTGATTATTAACAGATGAACCCTGAGCTCTGTGCCTCATGCATGCATTGGTAATCTCAGACGATATAAATCTCCTGACAACTCGCATAGCATCTGGGCCCCTGTGACGTCACGTGGAGTAGCATCGCATGGGCGCCAATCTGGCCTTTGTCAAATGAGGTTAAAATTGACCATTAGCATTCGTCTAAACTGGGATTTCGAAAGCAAAATTACTTGTATATTATGAGTGCACTAATTTTGGGTAACGAATCGCATTCAATGCCTTTCGTTTTCTTCGATGAAGTAAACTACCCTATTCCTGACTGGTGATGATAGCTCTGCATGTGTAGAGGACGTAATCATTCGCGGGGAATGTACCGTACCATCTAACATATACGTGCAAGCTGTCTTTGGCGGTCATTTATCGAGGGAGAATGTAACCGCGGTTTGAAGTGATATCGAAGTGTAACTGCAGTTTGGCTTCCTTGCAGGAGGATGTATCGAAGCGGAGGACAACCCGGAAGCTAAGCTGAGCCTACTGCAACACTTCTAATGAAAGCCTCCATCAACATCGAAGAGTAACTGTTTTTGGGATCGGTTTGATGTAATTCGGGAATCCAGACGAGTGAGACGCCAACTATCGACCAAATTAGGAAGTAGAGCTCTAAGAGTGCCAAGCAATTACCTTAGGAAACCGCGTAGACAAATATTTGGCATAGTTGGGTATTTGCTGAATTCCCTTGAAATATTATTGGTATTAAGCTATCTTAACGTTGTAATTAACATATTTTATGCATTCATATTTATGTTTAATGCCTTTTAGTTCCCATTCTTTGCTAAAATTTATCACCTACTGTAACGGTGGCTTGTATGTTTAATGCGCTTAAGGTAAACAACGAATTACACTTTTTCTTTTCTACCCTTAAAAAATAGTTTTTTCTTCTTGAGCCACGCATTTATGGTCATTAAGAGCCATTTGAGTTATCGCCGCGAGTTAGGAACGAATATTTCATCTATAATTTATTACTTCCTGAATATTAATTGCCATTTGTCGTCGCTCCTAGGTTTTGAAATATCTAGTGTCAGCCCTCAGATTGGACGCTTCGCTTAGCCGTGGTTCTCCCCGCCTTCGGCCTTGAGCGTCCTCACTGTGTACTGGGTTTCCATCAGCTCTTTTTACCTTATTCTTTTCTAATTAAAAGAATCACCTCTGCTACCGTTATCATCCTCCAAACTTCGATACCGAAGCGTGATGGGTACATGCAAATTCCGACTTGGGTGATATGATGGAACCTCGTGTAATGTGGGAACCGACCGTATACCGCGGCGATAAGGCGAGGATTTCTAGTCGTTTGGCTAAGAAGGTTAACTTCGTTAGCGGGATCTCCCTCCGCTATTCCATCAATTCTATCTTTGTCGCAGACGATGTAAGTAGTTGGACGCTTCTTTCAAGTGCCAATTTTGTGGGATTGTTGTCAATATTCTACAAGACTTTACAAGGCAAGGCAAAGTAAGTTACTTCTTACAAGTACCAATGCTATGGGATTGTTCTCAATTTTCTGCAAGACTTTACTAGGCGATGTAAGAAGTCAGCCACTTCTTTCAAGTACCAATATTGTGGAATTCGATTTCATGCATGACTTTCTTCGGAGCTGCATATCTGTCCATTCTGTTCCATACCTTCACGCATCTGGTGAGTCATCGCAGTTATCATTTTAACAAGATATTGTAATATTTCCACTGAATTTATTTTCGCAATACGCGTTTCGTTGTAATGACAACATTCTCACGCACATCATATCAGAGGCGGATACAGAAAACACTCAAGGGGGGGCGCAAAAGATATATTGAGTTGCCTTTACTTTTATCGAAATAAAAAGTAATCAAGTCACAGGCAGAGTAAAATAAAATTTTAATCAAATTAATTATACACATATATAAGACAATACCATCTTATGATATAAAAAAGTCGTAATTCTGGTTCTGCAATGCTTGGCAAAACGGCCGGACCCCTCAAGGGAGGGGCGCGCGCCCCCCGCGCCCCCCCCATCTGTATCCGCCACTGTCATGTGGATGTAAGCTCTTCTATAAATATATTCTGCAGATAAAGGAGAGCGCGTAAGAGGAAGGATAGGGTTTGGATGTAGGAAAGTGGGGAGATTGAAGGTTTTGGGAGAAGGGCTCGTTTTTTTAATTAAATCTAAATTCATAGGGAATATTGCAATTTTTTATTTAACCAACCACCGCATCGTACCTCACACCATATCCGATCATCGTGGTTGTTTACAATAAGTCATTAGCCTTCAATAATTCATCACCAAAAGTCTCCGCTCAAATCTATCTAAGGTTGCCGTTCATTCTTATAAGTCTCGTGACGTTGATGTTGTCGCGATTTGGCTGACTTCAATTTGCTTCCGCTTGCAAATTTAGAACCTTGTTTGTGAATATCGTAAATAATTCCTTCTCATCTTTACACTTGATAGAACATTATGTGACAACAAAGCCCGATTTTATTATGCCTGACCATGTATTCTCTTTGATCGTAAATTATCTGCAATAGTTTGCACAATAGGGTGGTTTCCTATTATTTTTTTACTGCCTAAATCGAAAGATTATTACTCCTGGAGTACGTATTTTACACTTTTAGATTTTTTAATGACGATGTCTATTTTTCGCGATTAAATGTAAATTGAAAATTTTCAAGCACGCGAAAACTCGACGGGTAACTATGAATGCCGGGTAATCTCCGTGTGACGTCATTCTGGTTCCCGCTGCCGCAAGAGAGGTGACCTTCGGGCGAGGCTTTGAGCGCTGATACGACGCAGGATGCTAGCAGGTAGCTGAGTACCATGCTAGCTGGTAGCGCTTGGCTTGAATAAGGATTATTAATACCTTATCAAGCGAAGGAAACTTTCCGACCATAGCCAGTTTTAATAGGTGATTATTAAGACATGTTTCCCTGGGCTCTGTGGCTCATGCATGCATTGTTAACCTCAGACGATGTCTAACTCCTATCTACTCGTATAGAAACTAGGTCCCTGTGACGTCACGTGGAGTGGCATCGCATGGGCGCCAATCTGGCTTTTTTCAAATGAGGATAAAATTGACCCTTGCCATTCGTCTAAACCGGTATTTCTAAAACCAAATAATTTGTATATTATGAATACAATAATGGTGGGTAACACATCGCAATCAATGCCTTGTGTTTTCTATGTTGAAGGAAACTACCCTATTGACACAACCATCAACTTAATTTTTTTTGCAGATCGAGCATAATCAGAACTGTATCAAGCTTTTTTAAAGCACGTGAAAACATTTGGTCGGGTTTGCATTGCCGAGAATCAATCCGTCATTAATTTTACACAGCTAACTTGCTTCTTCATCTTTCCGCATTTGTACATGCATATACGTATAGTTTTTTCTAACATTTTTTCCAATGTGTCGGAAGAAATATGCAACGGTGTTTATTTAGTCATTGTTTTTCAGTAAAAATGTTTCCTTTATTTTCAAGATTCATTCCTCTAAACCTCAAACTTGTCATGCAACAACAATATGCGAAAAAGGTCTAGGGGTATGTCACGGCTTAAAGCCTCTTTGCCTTTAAGCTAGTAATGCTTCTTTACACTACCATTATAATAACCGATTTGGGCCAAAGCTAGCTAATGAAACAATGAACCGCAACGCAAAATAAACTCTCCCTCTACAAATGATGTTTCATGCTCATGGCTATGTTCTCAGATACAATGGAATCATAAGAAATAATACTTCTTTTGTAGTGAATAGACTTTGTTTACGTGAAATGCCATGTCCTATTAGTGTCATCTGCTCACGAAACCAGAGTCTGACCCACTATATATACACCGGAACAAAACGTACGTGTTTGGCCAATTTTAACGAGTCATGCTTAATTCCATCATCTGAGAATTTGCCCATTCAGCATATTTATTATAGACGGTTTTTCAAGGTATCAGAACAATGAATGAAACATGGGGCAAGAAAGAATTGCTTACAATTTAAAATTATAAAAATAAAGCTAGGCTTTGTGAGGTTTGTATATTTTGCAAGGTGAAAAGAACTTGACCTGATACAAGAATATCGAGATCATATTAAGATTATTATAAATCTGTAGGCGTATTAATCATTTCTTTATTTTTTTTCATTTACCGATGAGAAATACGAGGAAATGTTTCAAATTTTGAACATATTTTTAAAAGTTTAATTTCTCTATTTTAATTGTGGCGGGTGGCGGGGGTGTAAAGTCCTCGCCTGCCAAAACCGAAGATCGCGTGTTCGAGGCCAGCCTGGGTAAGTTGCACCTATCCAGGGTACAGGCGTTCGCGTATGTCCTTCATCGTTGATTGGTGTTGATTCCCCGTCTTGAAGGCCTTAGATGAGCTGTTTACGGGGAGATGAAAATATATAAATGATAAAATAAATAAAATGAAGAAGAAGTAGAAGAAAGCGTTACTTTTTCTGGGGCTTAGGTAAACGGGGATGGCGCAAGAAAGGGAAGAAAATCATCCTCTCACATATATTTCCATAAAAATTGACGCTTTGAATAATTTGAATCTGGAATCAAATGCTAAAAATTTCGAGTTTTGCAAATGACCTAGCTGGTTCTATTGGCCGACCTTCCGTGTCTGCCGTGAGACGTTTCGTAATTGCCTCGGGGACTACTTTCTCCGCTAAAGGCTCATCAAGTCTAGTCAGTGACGCGCCCATAATAGCATTAGAAATGGGTGTAAATTGGCGACATGGTTTAGCTAATTAATACTAGCTAACACTCTGCCTTTTTCCCTGAAGATAGCCAAATGCCATGGCCCTCTCATTATTATCCAGAACAAGTCTTATACAGATAAGGTTAATTAAAGAACGACCCAACAACTACCTGAGTCCACTAATGGCTGACGTGATAGAACTGAACTTAACGGCTTGAGCTTGCCAAAATGGCATTTGGCCAGTGTGATAACCACGGATGGCATTAGAAACTAGACGAAAGTCAAAACCAGTAAAATTTCAATAGTTTCGTTCCCGGGAGTGAAATGTAGAAACGAAATGTATTTAAACCCGGGAAGCTACATTCAGGGTCGAAAGGAAATCGGAGTCAAAACTACTTCAAGTCACAACTAAAGTAAAACTATGGGACGAAACGCAGATAATCTTTCGCACCGGAGCAGAGCCGGCCTCAGGGCGGGGCGACAGGGGGGACCGCCCCGGGCCCCGCGCTTTGGGGGGCCCCGCGTTCGTGAAAAAAAATTAAAATATACGATAGTTTTGAAAACGAACTGCGTGATGGTATCATAACGGCGTAATCACGAAGTCTGAATTTTGGAGGGGAACACATACTTAGCCAGAGAGTGGTAGGGATTCAAAATACTCGAGTTTGTAGATGGGGTATAGAGTTTAATATTTTAAGTGAAGGGCCCCGCACTGAAGGTTCGCCCCAAGCCCCGCACCTGCTAGGACCGACCCTGCACCGGAGGGACCGCGTGCTCGAACGTTTACGTTCCGTTTTACTTGTTATCCCTGGCGATAACTCAAGTTAGTGGTGTTAAGACGAGTTAGATTCCATCGTACTTCTCCAAACACCACAGCGAATGGAAGACGACGGAGAAGGACCAAGTATTTTGTGTCAGGAAATAATGGAGAAGGATACTAATAGGCTATGCAATATTGGATTAGAAGGAGCGCTCAGTTGAGAGGCGTATGAATTATATCACAGTTAACAGATACGAAACGAGTTCCACACTTTATTCGTAAGCTGTTCGCTCTTCTCCATTTAAATCGCGTCTGATCTATCGCAGCAGTGAGTGGCTCAAAATATATCTGAAATATTCTCTATGAAATTTATCTACATACTACTCCGCAAGCTGCCTTAAGGGCGTGTGGCAGGGGGTGCTAGGACACCAGCCATTTGCGCATAAAAAGGAATTAATTTACGAATTGTCGTAAATTACGTAACATCCCCCCTTCATAGTTACACCACTGATGATCGGTGTATACTGATTAAATGTCTGTGGGATGCAAACTGGGTCAGTTGATTATGTTATGTAGTCATTTACAAGGATGTATCAATTAATGTCCAAATGAAGTTAGGATGAACTCTTGCATTGTCAGTGGGAAAACGTTTGGACATCAACCTGATGACTTAGATAATTTCAATTTGCATGTGTACATAGTTAATATACATGTGTATATATAGTTACATAAACAGGTTAATTTTTTGTGTTTTCATAATTTCCCGTAATATTTATTTTACCATCACTACTGTTTCGACAATTACGTAAATACGACGAAATTACGGCTGGCATTTGTTAAAGTCCTTTATGGTTCGGGAGAAAAAGGAATGCGCATATCTATCCATTTGGAAAATTATCTCTCTTAATATATCGCTTCCCTCGGATCAATAAATATAATGGGACTCTAATATTATGTTCTCCGTGTCGCCTGATGGATATCCATTCTCAATTGTTCAAGCAATCTATACCTAGCGCGTAGCCTCCGAGTCTCCAGCGGCTCCCAGCCTAATTCGTTTAACATCTGGGTAAATCTGTCTGTACGCCCGAGGCAGTTTTTGACGAACCGCGCAGCTTTCCTTTGTATTGCATTCAGTTCGCGGATTATGTCTTTCTGAACCGGATCCCATACGCTCGCTGCATATTCAAGGTGCGATCGGACGAGTGCAAAATAGCACCTTTCTTTTACTTTCTCATCCGAAAATCTTCCCACAACACGCTTGACGAATCCTTATTTCTTAAGGGCTATGGCGCAAATATTTCTTACATGTGTTCCCCACGAGAGGTTCGAGGTTATCGTCACTACTAGGTACTTCACTTCGTCTGTTGCCTTTAAGTTAATAAAATCCACAGCATAAACATGGTAATAGTTAAAATTACTCGATTTCAATGTATCAAATTCTCTTAGTCAGGCGTATCATCTCCTAGAATTTAAAGTTTTTCGAATTAGTCTCTTTAAATGCAAAATTCTAAATTTTATCGAAAATTTATCTTTTCTTCAGTATTTACTTTAAGGAGATTCATAGTGAGGTGTGATCAGAAAAAAATACCTATTTGACCCATTATTTTGGAACGCTAATGCTAACGAGTTTGTCAATGAACCCTTATCTCTTTATGAGGGTTTTACATATATTTTGCAACGGCACCATACATTAAAACCGGCCCAGCAGACAAAATGACATAATTTCCTAGCTGGTCTTGTTGAGGTGGTTCAAAGATAACAGAAATTAAGTTCTTGGCGAGATATTAGGTTCCACGTAAACCACCGAAACGAAAATTATCTCTGGCAATATTATCTTCTCGACCAATTTTGACTCGTGATTGTTTAACTTGATAAGTATATGCAGAATGTGTCATTATTTTTTTATTATTGAGGTCATCTTTCATCAATGATAGTAAACTGGTGGGGATGGCCAATTTTTTGGAATCATCAGGATCACATACAACCCCAATATATTTCCAGGTCTGACTGAAACGATAAATTAAGAGAGATATTTTGCCGAATGGAAAGATATAGAAATTCGTTTTTCTTTCGAAAAATAAAGGACTTTAAAAAATGCTAAACGTAATTTCATGGGAACATTTACTCCTTATTTGCTAACGCCTGATGTCGTGACACCCCCCTCCATACGCCTGTTGAAGCGGCTTGCGGGGTAGTATATAGATGAAGGGCTCTACGCTGATCCTATCAGAATTAGAGACAATTTTTGAGCTGTGGAAAAAACTAACTGCTGCAAAAATTTCAAACCGGATGGTTTCTTATTTTTTTATTGAGTAATTCGAAAGATTATTACTCCTGGAGTACGTATTTAACGCTTTTAGATTTTTAAATGACGATGTCTATTTTTAGCGATTAAATGAAAAGTGAACATTTTCAAGCGCGCGAAAACGCGACGGGTAAGTATGAATGCTGGGAATAGCCCGTGTGACGTCATTCTGGTTCTGGCTGTTGCCGTGTGAGGCCACCTCGGTGCGAGGCTAAGAGCGCCGATACGATGCAGGCTGCTAGCAGGTAGCAGAGTACCTAGCTAGTTGGTAGCGCATGGCTTAAATAAGGATTATTAATACCCTATCAAACGAAGGAAACTTTCCGACCATAGGCAATTTTAATAAGTGATTATTAAGAAATGTTTCCCTTAGCTCTGTGGCATATGCATGCATTGGTAATCTCAGACGATGTAAAACTCCTGACTACTCGTATAGCATCTAGGTCCCTGTGACGTCACGTGGAGTGGCATGGCATGGGCGCCCATCTGACTTCTTGCGTATGAGGTTAAAATTGACCATTAACACTCGTCTAAACTGGGATTTCTAAAACCAAATCATTTGTACAATATGAATACGCTACTTAATGGTGGGTAAGGAATCGCAATCAACGCCCTTTGTTTTCTTTGATGAAGGAAACTTCACAGAGTGAATATAAGATCATTCACTCAGTGATTCGATCTGAAGGTTGATTTGTTTTGGTGTGGGTAGATCTCATCCGGACTAGGTCAGAGGAATGTGAATATCATGTGTTCAGGGGAGAGGGGCCAGTTCATTTCCCTGGGCAACGTCGTACCTCGAGGAATTTTGATTTGGGGTGTCCGAAGTCTTCACTCGGGACGTGAACCAGGGACCGAAGCGCTCTATCCGCTTGGCTAACACGCCTGCATTGACATGAGGTAAAGTGGGAAAAAAGAGAAGTCTTCTGGCCAACATTAGAACATACGTAAACCTAATTGGCCACATCATAGGAAATAACGGTCTCACGAAGGCAACCGTCGAAGGTCGAGTGGACGGGAAGACGAGCATAGGGAGACCTTGAATTTGTTTTATTTACGACGAGAGAGCAAGGATACAAAATTGAGGACAGAGTACCTACGGAAATATGAAAAAGTTTGCCCATAGGAGAGCTGAGAGGAGAGCTGCGTCAAACCATTCAGAGGATTCTTAACCTGCATTGGTGGTTGGAACAGTAGGACACTGAAGTTAATATGGAAGGCCCGAGTGAGTTACATACGGCAGAGAAAAGGTGAAGAAATAGGTTAGCCGATGGGAGAGCTATGTCAAACATATCTTACGATTGGTGACTTATGATGATGATGAGTTTTATACACAGACCGTGGAGTGATGATGAGGCTCCATAGTAGGAAATACGACGCGAAATCAATCATTTGACTTGACCGGGTTCCGAACCAAGATCTACTGAATTCCGGTCAGGGCAGGGGTTGGTGCGGTGTCTAGAATCGGTTTCCCAAACCCCCATGGATTCGGGCTCAAATCCTGGGGGGTGGCATAGATTTATGAAAGGCTTCCGGGTCCTTGCCAGAGTGCTCTGTTGAGGGCACTCCAAGTAAAGCACCCCTTCAATGAGTATTTTCTGCTAAATTTTTACGTATTGTTATTTCCTTTAATAATTTGTTTGATGATCAATCAAATTTGAAAATACCTTTGTGCTATTCTTGGGACTTTAAAAAATAAATTAACAAAAGAATCTTCCGATTTATTACTTCGTCTCAGATTTGGAATATCAATCTAGGTCGCGTGGCAGGAGCCGATAATCCCTCTCGCTCTTCGTTGTATTTACTCCGAGAGTGTGTTATGGTTAGAGCCCACCATTGACGCCGTGGGCAGTCGCGAGGACTTTTACGCACGCCCTTGCTTTTACGGAACAGCTTTCCCCGCGCGACGAAGTCGCCTGCTCACGCTACCCGCCGGCTGCCCAATCCAGACGAACACCGGAACATCATACTCACACGCGCGGCGGCCACATTCTCACCTCCCCTCGATCACACCCTCCTCCCCTTCCCCCAATCACACCACCCTCCCCTCTCCCGCTCATCAAATCAACACACACCTCATCCCACCAGTTAAAAGTATTCCTTCCTTTCCCAACCCTTCCTCTAATGCATAGAAACGCTTACGAACAGCAGGGTAGCCAGACATTTCGTTCGGGGGTTCTAAACTAGGGGTTAGGGAAATATTTAATAAAAAAGAGTACTAAGTAGAGGATTTTAAACTAATATTAACCCTTTTCATGATCGAAAAAACTTCATTTTTCAAAATATTTTTTTAAATTCGTGATTTTTCAATATTTTGTTTTCTATTATGAAGCAAAGTAATTTTGTTAAATTCAATCGTGTCAGGCGAAACATGATTGAACTCCTTCATGATGTATCAGAAAGGAAAGTCAATGGCAGGTTCCATACGTTATCAAATACTGCGACCGGCTTCAATACATAACTGCCTGATGATGATGACACTATGTGTTGAAACTGGTCGCAGTAATAAATTGTGGACACTACCATTGTCTTTCCTTTCTGATACAAAGTTATTTTGATTTTACATTTCTCGGGGGTTCCGGACTCCCCAGACCGCCCCTTTCGCTAGGCCACTGTTTGCGGATATTTCATAATATTAAGGTGCGTTTACGCTGAATAACATGTTATATAAACAAGTTAAATATAACATCTTTTACGGAAAAGTTAAAAATCAGTGTAACATATTACATGTAACATTGTGTTATAAAACAAAAATTCGTTTAATACAATAAGTTACATGTTACAAATTACACGGATTTGTAACTGTTTCGTGGAACATGCTATAGTGTAACTAGTTTATATAACATGTTACTCGGTGTAAACGCAGTTTTAGAGAATTCTCAAGTCCGCCGCTAAAATTTATGTCGCTCCGCGCGCATTAAAGTCTGATTTCAAAGGGCATAGCGGAGTAAGAGATTGAAAAGTCCCCCCTCACGGATTTTTCCCAGACTTAGGGCATAGGATTTGGGATCAAACAGGATTAACCTCCCCACACTTCCAGCCCGCTAGAGGCACACCAGGGCCGGCTAGCTCGAAATTTCGATTTCCACTCTTTTTTAAATATCTCCGCCCTAAATATATAGCCGGCGGCATAGACAAAAAAAAAGTTGCAAAATTGAACATTTTAGATCATTAGATCAACATCTAGATCATTTTTGAATAAAAATTTTATAACACGCATCAATGAAGATTCAGAGGATGACGAATAAAATTGTTCAGTGAAAATTCACCAAAAATCGATGTTTGACCAGATATTTTTTATTTTTCATAAGTTTTTTTTTTGTTATTTGTATGCCAAACAGTAAAAAAGTTGCAAAATTGAACATTTTGTACTCTTCATTTTAGCACGTGCCTCACATTAACCTATGATAAAATCCCAAGGGTTTAGCGTAGTTGGGGTAGTCTCAAGGAGCTTTTCATTTTGGAATATCTGACTAGTAGGTCCTCGAGGACGCATAATATATCTCGTACTCTTACAAATTAAATCTATTCTCAGCTGTGAAGGAGTAGGTAAGGGGTTTGGGTGTGTGGAATTTTTTGATTTGAAATAGCTTAGTCGGAGGTTTTCGGAGTCCTGAAGCCATTTTCGGCACCAGCATCCACAAAGCTCTCTCCCTTGAGGTTGGAATTGCAATCGGTATGATTTTGAGCGTTAGTGAGAGGACTAAATATGTGCAAGTTGGTATGAAACGGGTGTTGTGGGGGCAAAGGTCACGGGAAAAACAGCAAAAAATGGTCAAAATGACATATTTTTTTTTTTCGGGGTGTTCCACCCCCTAAATGTTCTTTTTTCATTGCATTAGCCGAAAGGTATTTAAATACTCCTTCGAAAAACATTTTTTAATTGTGGCCCTCTCGAAAATATTTTATGAAAACTAGCGTTTGAAATTTTCAAATCGACGCCATTTCTCCTTATGCCGCTGAAAAGTTGTGAAAAAAATTGGGCATATGCCCCATTAAGAAAGCCATCAAATGGCGCAAATTACATTGAAAAATATGCTTTTTATCTCGAGATATTTAAAAAAGAGTGGAAATCGAAATTTCGAGCTAGCCGGCCCTGGTGTGCCGCTAGCGGGCTGGAAGTGTGGGGAGGTTAATCCTATTTGATCCCAAATCCTATGCCCTAAGTCTGGAAAAATCCGTGAGGGGGGACTTTTCAATCTCTTACTCCGCTATGCCCTTTGCCAATCGCGGCGCTACCAGTCATCTATATCCACTTTTCACGAAGTACTACTCGGCAGTAATACGTAACTGAGCCAATAAATCATATAAACCACACACTCAACTCATGCGAGACGACCGTTCCACTACGGTTTGTGGCGAAAGCCACACCGTTCGAGATACAGCTGCCTAGTGGAGCTGCCGAATAAAATGCGCGCGAAACTACAACAGATATAAGACATCCGCCACGTTGTTGTGCCTCCTTTCGCCTTGGTTACGCACCTCTAAACGTTTTCACCGCTTTTTATTTTATGCCCCCCCCTCCCGTCGACTGTCGAGGTCTCCGGGGGCGGTGAAGGCTTTTCGAGGAGAGGCATTGGAGAACGTTTACGGCGGACAGAACAAAACAAATGAGAGGATGGAAACAAAAATTACGTAAGCGCACGAAATTTCCGTGATCTCTCTTACGAGTCTCTTTCGTCGTCACGCCACTGCGTGTTTGCAATCGTGGATGAACGGATGGGTGAAATCTTTCGGATGCGCGGGGATTCCTCGGCGAGCTCTTTCATTTCAGAAGATATCGTTCGCGACCGCCGGCGATGAACGAAGAAGCTTTTCTGAGCGGTGAGCCTAGGGGATATCAGGAACATCAGTGAAGGGATAAATGTAAGCTGAACTTATTAAATAACTTGTCTCTCCTTCACTCAGTGATTCAACTCGAAAGTTAGCCAGGATAAGTTGTGGTAGAACTCACCCCGGATTAAGCCGAAGGCGTTTGAAATTCACTCATTCAGGGTAGAGGTGCCCTGCTGGGGAGACCAGTACCTTTTCACCTTTACCTGGACCAATTTGCACCGAGTATTTATGCTATAAATTTCTTTTAAGCACGCTGTTTTCTAGAGGACGAGTGGCGAAGATACCTTCATATTGTACACAAGTAATTTCTTTAAAAATCTCACCACTTATTGCCATTGTCAATAACTGACCTAAATGATACTGTTGACTTCTGCCATACTGGTCAACATTTACGGAAGTATACGAAACAAAAAAAATGGACAAGTAGAGCGCAGGTAGGGTCAATAAGTGAAGTTCTTGAGGTAAATATTATGGTGGCAAAAATACAATGTCAACAAAATTTACTATGACTACAGAAATAGCCCTTTATATACCTTACGAATAAAATCAGAAACTGATACCAGAAAACCTATTCACGCAATATACCCACGCTTTGAAGAAGATGTATACTATATTAGAGTCCTTTCCATTTACATTTAGAACATTTATGAAGCCAGAAAATTTATAATCCAAGAAAAAAATTACTATAAATACCAGCATATAAAAACATGAATACCAATTCAAAGCTGGATTAGGAGCATAGTGTAAGTGAAAGGGTGTTTTTTTTTTAAAAAGATAAACCTCAACGGAATTTTCAAGAGTAAACATGTTCCTGCGAATGAATATATAAGTACAGCTTCTTTTCACTTTTCTGTTCGTTTATTTCGAATAAACATCGATATTCAAGTTATTTTTTTTCATCAGTGGTAATCCTTTTTTGTAAGAATGCTTCCGTGATTCGACATAAATACCTCCTTTTCATAATGAAAGAAATAACCCCTAAGTTCACAACTTGAATTATATTGCGCCTTGTTTAAATAGTTATCAATGGAGAGAAGAAGACAGCGAATTCGTCGAAACATTTGCGTTCCTGTAGGACTCTAATATAGTATACATCTTCTTCAAAGCGTGGATGTATTGCGTGAATAGGTTTTGTATATCTTCAAGAGGGACATTGATGGGTATAGAATAGAATAATTATTTACTCAGCTGAGGAATTTATCTCAGAGAACAGACGTAGCAAATATCTCTGACAGACCTAAATCTCGTATAGGCCAAGGAAATAAGAACAGGAAAATGTATTCGACCATTTTCATTACGAGAAACAATAGGAGCGATGAATATGAGATAACAATTAAACCAAAAATATGAGTGGGTTGGAAGCCAATGGGTACAATTGATTTCTCTTTTCTATACAGAGTTAGGTACAGAAAGTTGCTATAGAAAACAAACGAGATCAATTAGATGTTTAATAGTGCATTTGATTTTCCACTCGATGTCAGCACACAACAGAGACTCACTCGTTTCCCTTGGCAACCAGATTTTTGTGTATTTATTCTGACAATTAACTTTACCTAAGCAAGATAACTAGTGACGGAAGAAGTAAGAAAGAAATTATCAGCATAATAGCCCAGGCGAAGAGAGCATTCCACCAAAAGAGAGACCTGCTTACAGCGGGAAACTTAAATATGGGAAGTAAAGAAACAATTTATAAGAAACTACTTTTGGAGTATGCTCCTATACGGAAGTAAGGCATGGACAATGACCGCAGCGGAGAAAGCAAGGATAGAGGCCTTCGAAATGTGGTGCTACAGAAGAATGATGAAAATAAAATGGATCGACCGAGTTAGTAACGAGGAAGTCCTAAGAAGAGTAGGAGAGAGGAGAAGCCTCATGAAAACCTTAATAAGAAGACGGAACAACCTTATAGGCCACATCTTAAGACATGATGGCCTGATGAAGACAATCGTCGAAGGACAAGTGGAAGGCAAGAACGGAAAAGGAAGACCTCGAACAAAATATATGGAACAGGTAAAGAAGGATGTGAAAGAGAAGAAATGCGTACGTGTGAAAAGATTAGCTGATAGGAGAATTGAGTGGAGAGCTGCGTCAAACCAATCCTAGGATTGTTGACCAGTGACGATGAACTTTACCTAACTCTGTTGAGAAAAAAATCACTTGTACCCCTCGGCTTCCAACCCACTCATATCATTTTGAATACGGAATTTAACGTCGAGTTGAGGACCGTTTCAGGCCACTGCTGTAGCCAGCGCATCACCGAAGATTCATGAAACGAATTCGTCGCGGAAATTCGGATTCACGGATGACGAACGCGCATTGGCCCGTGGCTGAAATGTTTCACGGATCGATTCTCGGCCCTGCGAAACTTTTTATACGAATAACTTCGAGGCGTTCAGCGAAAAGTTAGCGAAATGAGGGACAGGGGGACCAAGTTTTTGCAAAGGCAAGTGACCCGTATTTTCTGCAAAGTTATCGAATTCGGGATGCGACGTCGATGATTCGATATTGAGATATCTATTTCTCCTAATGGCCATCAATAGCGAAGATATGTTCAGAGTTGGAGCAGGGCCGAAGTGATTACCCCAGTACTTAATGAAGGGGCAAATGGCAATGGACAAATCTGTTTGTTTTTTAACGTGAACTTATATTGCCGCTGAATGACACTGGTTATAGCGAAAAATGAAGACTTCAACTCAGATCGATTGACACTTCATTTGAAGAACATCACATAAAGAAGGTATTGTTGCTGAATACATAAACAAACTAGTTTGGTCGCCAACCAAAGAGGACAAAACTTTAGCGATAAAATAGTAAACATAGAACACTTTAAAAAAATACAAATATCCTCAAAATCTCCCCTTAAAAAGTTACATTAAACATATAGATATTTTTTTAAGGATTTAAAAAAAACACTGCAACTCGCAATTTAAAGTAACAGCGTATTCAGTTATCTTGATTCCTAGATCAACGTGTCCGCAATATTATTTTAGTCTGCATAAATAGTTGACCGTCTTTCTACACTCATAAAAACTAAGGGCTTAATATTTTTATTTGTGTTCATAACCTGAGGCCTTGCCTGAGTCCGTATCCAGTGGACATTGTCCACTCCTGAGTTTGAGTGAAACTGAGTAATCAGTAACGATCACATTTTATTTACGTTTCAATTGTGATAATTGTATTTAAAAATATATACGTATTAATTGTTGTGTACCCATTGGTTTCTTAAATTAATCATTACTCTTCGCCACATACCTTACCGGGTCACGTAGTGCGAGTTGAGCGTGAGGAACGTGACCCCGCGCGGAGACACGATTGGATTTTCACGCGCATAACTTTTCTTAAGTTGAGATAGTGAGCTCTGAATTATAATGTAAGTAATTTGGAATGCCTTAAAACGTGATAATCAAACTGCACGACTTAATCTCTATCCCTGATCCATTTCTAAACTAAGTTTTTTGTGTAGTGAATTATGAACAAAAGAGGAAAAATATTTACTTGAAAATGCTTACTCTAGGATTCGCTATTGCTTGCTGTGGGGGTTCTGCCTGCAGCTTTTCCTGGTCACTTCGTGCAATTTTTGTCTGCCGTTTGTTCCTTTAGGTTAGCTTTTTTCGGATATATCGTACCTGCTTAAACAATCTCGGAAAGTCATACCAAACAATAGGATGGCTTCCTATTATTTTTTTATTGCCTAAATCGAATGATTATTACTCCTGAAGTACGTATTTCACAGTTTTAGATTTTTACATTACGATATCTATTTTTCGCGATTAAATGAAAAGTGAAAATTTTCAAGCGCGCGAAAACGCGACGCGTAAGAATGAATCTCTCCGTGTGACGTATTTCTGATTCCCGCTGCCGCCCTGTGAGGTGACCTTGAGGCGAGTCGAGCGCTGATACGACGCAGGCTGCTAGCGGGTAGCTGAGTACCCTGCTGCCTGGGAGCGCTTGGCTTAAATAAGGATTATTAATACCTTATCAAGTGAAGAAAACTTTCCGACCTTAGCCAGTTTTAATAAGTGATTATTAAGATATGTTTCCCTGAGCTCTGCGCCTCATGCATGCATTGGTAACCTCAGACGATCTATAACTCCTATCTTCTCGTATAGAAACGTGGAGTGGCATCGCATGGGCGCCAATCTGGCCCTTTTCAAATGAGGATAAAAATGGACCATTGCCATTCGTCTAAACCGGTGTTTCTAAAAATAAATAATTTGTATATTATGAATACAGTAATGGTGGGTAACGAATTGCAATCAATGCCTTTCGTTTTCTTTGATGAGGGAAACTACCCTATTCTTGGCTTCCTGGCTTTCTGACTGTAACAAGGTGTGGAATAATGGTTGTCACAATCACGATGAGTCTGTTTCTCCGCGATGTTAAAATTCCTCAATACCGTCGATATTTTACCCACAATGAAGTAAAGACATCAAGACAGTTGGTAACTCTGTAGTAGATAGAAAAAAATAGTTTTTCGGCAATTTTTCCTACGCTTTCAGACGATTTTAGAGAATGGGGGACCAATTCTATGAATTTTTTTCGTATCTCGTCTCGTTTTCCTCAAACATTTGCATGAGTAAGTCAACGATTAAGTGGACGGAAGTGAGTTTTATAGTATTTTTATGAGCTCTGCCTTCATGTATCCAAATCAACTCACTTGTTTTAAAAATGATTGATTATCTAATATCCTGAAAAAGAGTAGAATATTGAGAATATAGTTCCTAATGTTATAGTACCAGTGTTAGTAAGTAATCGAGTAAAAGTAGACGGACTACTTTTAACGATTGCTAACGCATTATTTGCACTGGTAACGAATAATTTTTATAAAATGTAATCTTTGTTTGTTAATTACTCCTTACGTTGAAAGAGGAATCTTTATTATCGTTGTAATCGTTTCATCCTCGTAATTGACGATTACTTTGCTGATTTCACTGATTTAATTACAGATAACTTTGGATCTCTGAGCACTATAATTTGCGTTTTTAGGTTCAGCCACCCTTATTTTGTAGATTACTTATGATAAGTACAAAATATGACACCCCAGGTATTATTTCACTCCTGGTGTTACTATGACTCCATTATTCCATTTTTTACTACACTAATCGGCAGTTGCGAGGTGGTCTCCATAGAGTGGAAAATATTTAAAAGAAGTAATTTTAATTGTAACTTTAATTTTACTGATTACTTTTTCAAATCAGTTATTTCGACTCGTTGTAGGGTGGTTTCCTATTTTTTTTATTGCCTAAATCGAAAGATTATTACTCCTGGAGTGTGAATTTCACGCTCTTAGATTTTCGAATGACGATACCTGTTTTTCGCGATTAAACGAAAAGTGAAAATTCTCAAGCGCGAAAACGCGACGGCTAAGTAGGAATGATGGGAAAAGTCCGTGTGACGTATTTCTGGCTCCCGCAGCCGCCCTGTGAGGTGACCTTGAGGCGAGGCTTTGAGCGCTGATACGACGCAGGCTGCTAGCAGGTAGCAGAGTACCCTGCTAGCAGGTAGCGCTTGGCTTAAATATGGATTATTACTACCTTATGAAACGAAGGAAACTTTCCGACCTTAGACAATTTTAATTAGTGATTATTAAGAGATGTTTCCCTGAGCTCTGTGACTCATGCATGCATTGGTAATCTCTCCTGACAACTCGTATAGCATCTAGGTCCCTGTGACGTGACGTGGAGTGGTATCGCATTGGCGCCAATCTGGCCTTTTTAAAATGAGGTTAAAATTGACCATTGCCATTATTTTTTATTTTTTTATTTTAAAGAAATATAACCACATACAGCATATGCCATTTTATAGTGGCCAGGTAACAAAACATAAATTAGAGGACGAAGACGCACTATAACATGTAGAAAACAATAATTACATTTACAAAAACAAAAGGACAACAAGAAACTGCAGTGACAGACTACCTCGGTGACAGATAGGATAGGGAAAGGCTTATGAAGGATTTCAATGGAAGTGCAAAGGGGTCGATGTGTGGAGGGAGTGAGTTCAACACAGAAGTAATGCGGTAGAAAAACGAACGTTTAGTGAGTGAAAGTCTAGGAATGGGCACGTGGATTAGGGGATGAGAACGGGTAGGGCGGGGTTGAACTTTAAAATTGATAAAAGAGAGCAATGCTGGGCAGTCGATGGTGGAATTGAGAATCTTATAAATAAGTTTTAAATCAGCTGGATCATTCGTCTAAACTGGGATTTCTAAAACCAAATAATTTGTATATTATGAATACAATATTAGTGGGTAATGAATCGTAATCAATCATTTCGTTTTCTTTGATGAAGGAAACTACCCTATTGGTCACTTTTTGTGAAGTAACTGTTATTTGAGATCAGTTACTTTTTTCAGTAATCTTACGAATACTACAAATAACGTGTGGGCTAGGAAATCGGGTCCCGAATTTCGAAAGTCATCGGAGAAAGAGAGAGTTCCAGGCTTTATCCTGATTTCCCGGTGCACTCACAGCCGGAAAATGTGCACTGGTCTCAAGCCAACTTTTCGGGTGCAGCAAGGTATGAAAAAAATGAAGAATTGGGTATTAAAAAGAATTACTACTTTCACAAATCACCTCCGCACGACTGCATTGAATTTTTTCCAACCACACAGATCGTGCGATCAATTCTGAATTCAATGTGCACTGGCGTTTTTAAACGTATTAAAGCAGTTATGAGAGATCGCTAAGTCTACATCTATATACATCTACATAATACCCTGCGAGCCACCTCTAGGGTGTTTGGCAGGGGGTGATCAATCACCAGCATGCAGCGTCAAAGCGCCAAAACGCCAGTGCACATTGGCGCCAAAAATTGCCTATATAAGAGAGGACTAAAAGCTTCACTTCATCCTTCACCTGAGGACGCTGGCAGGAGAGCTGGCGAAACTGTTGTGGTTCTTCGACAACGGACGCGGATGCAGCCCGAAAGAATGCTGAACTCAAGTAATCACCGCGGAAACCTGCGTACGAATAATATGGTAAGCAAGTGGGTTTTAGAGATGATAGAGGCTTACTCGCTAGGCTAAGTCGTTTGGGGAGTTGAGGATGGACGTCTTTCAACGTGATACTGAGAATATCATATTGAAACCAGACTATATATATGCATTGATGTGGCAGGAACGATGGAATAAACGGATGGGCCCATGATACTCCAAAACTAAATTTCACATTGTTCCCTTCCTTTTCCTCCAACAAGACTGTTGTTTGAGCACACTCACATACAGACAGAGACTTATGCTGTGGCGAGGCGTAAAAATGTGAATTTTATTTTTAGAAATTCACACATCCATGGAAAGACATGCTCATTGTTAGAATCGAAGAACTCCTCCTTCATATCATTAATCTTTATTAGTGAACTACTGAAGTAAAACAAATAATGTCGATTTTCATAATTATAAACTATCTTATACAGTTATCAATTATAAGAAGTTCAGGTTTGGTGGAGGGGTGCAAGGTTTTCGGCTATGCTTTAGCTATAAGATTCTCCAGTCCAGCTGATACAAAAATACTATAACGGAACGTTTCCAAAGTGAATTCGCCAATTTAAAAAATAACGATATCACCCTGACTCCAATATATTTAATACAGTTATAAGGCAAGTCTCCGACTTTCCCTAGTAGAAATTTTAGATACCACTAACGACGAAAAATTTGTTACAATTGAAATTGAAATCCTTTGATATCATATTTTTTTATTGAAAGTGGTAAGTTTATTTCCTTATGAGCGAATGGGCAAGAAGTATTGAATCAGATTCTGATATCATTACTTAGTTGATCGATTATCAATGCCTAGATTTAAGCGTTATTTGGCACACAAATTTGACATTCAACTTTTAGGATGAAAATATATTTTTTCAATGGCAATTTTCTTTGGAAATCTTTGTGGTAGCTTTTATGGCTGCCAATTGCGCACCATTACGGTGATAGGATTGTATTATTTTGAGGATGAGATGTAGCTAGCTAAAGAATATGACTCCATGAAAAAGGGCTCCTGATATAATTAAGTCGAAAAAGAAACTACAGCGAAAAATTAAAGTGAAGTTAAACTACTTATCTAAAAATGTAATTATGGAGAAGATTACATTTATTTTCCATTATTCATATGTTGGATTAACTGAAAGAACCATCTACTGACATTCTTTAAACACGATGTCGAGAAATTTTATTTTTATGCCAAGAGTTGTATCACGTACGAGACCGATAGATGTGTATCCATAAAAAAATATTGATTCATCGACGTGGGTTAATATCTATTTCTTCTATTTATGATCCTTATTGAGCGTTCAATTCCAACGCGAGGAGGATAGCCAGAATACGAGAATCAAGCTGTGAATTGCTCTATACACTTCTGATACGAACCATGCGAATATATCTTCCAGCCGAGACTTGTGGTCTAATTTACTCACTCGCTACCTAAAAGGGGAATCGGTATCTCGCCAATCTTCTTATCACCTATTCTTAGCCCTCTATTCATTCCGGCGGCAGCAAAATTGGGAGAAATTCATCAATAATTCCTCGTCCAGAGGCCCAAAAGCCAGCAACTTATCAATTGTATACGATCGTCCACCCGGTGAATTTCCCATCATTTCTGCCACAAAATATTCAGCATGGGAGCGCCGAAAATTGACCGCTGATACACTATCATTATCAGGTAAGAAAATCGTCCGTTGCCAGATAGCACGTACCCGTGAGTCTAACAATGAACCCAATAATTTGCATCTAAATGCCGACCTGAGAACCACTGCACTGAACTTGTGGCAGGGGGTGCTATAGCAAAAGCAATTAAAGGAAAAGTAAATACTAACAATAAATTGAATATTCCCCGGAGGAGCATGTCAGCAAGCCTCCTTTTCTTGCCATGTAGTTCGTAAATTTAATTAATTATAATTGATTTCATTATCGTAGTGCTATATTAGTGGTTTTAGGTTCAGTTGCTTGCCTCCTTGGAATATTCATTGCTTTAAGCTGCCCCTAAATAGTAAATATCCGTATTGTGTGCCAACAGGGTATTGAAATGAAGGTACATATAGGTGTTTTGTAGTTGAAGGCGAGAAAATATTCATGATTCGATGGCTAAGTTCTAACAACACGTATCTGAAATTCGGCCGGTTTGAGACGGGAATCTTAAACAAAGTGTAATAACATTAAAAAATAAAATACAAGCAAAGGACAACTCTTTACTTGTAAATGAATGCTTATTTTTCAGTTTATTAACTTTTGCTTTTTAATTTCAGTGTACAAGTAAAAGAAGTTAATCGTTTTTTTTTGCTCTCCTGAAAAGTTGCTATTTTGAGATACGTGTTGTTAGAACTTAGCCATCGAATTATGCATATGATAGTGCGAAAAATCCACAGAGAATAAAATCATTCGCCTAGACCAGGATTCGAACCCGGATCCCCCGATTCCCGGTCGGGTGTTTTTGCCAGTTAAGCTACCTATGTGATCAAAGTCCTGGCTTCGCTCTCCGACTGTGGCGCCGTGCGCACGATTTGGACTGCTTGTGGCATCATACGCTCAGCAGTCCATACCATCTTGTCCACAAATTTCCACAGGGAAGAATGACGCCTCGGTAGCTTAACTGGCTAAAGCACTCGATCGGAAATCGGGGGATCCGGGTTCGAATCCTGGTCGAGGCGAATGATTTTTCGCACAATTTGTGAATTGCGGATGACTTCGTTAAGATATCCCGGTATTCTTAAATTCATACGTATCTTCAGATGACTAATTTCTCGTATCAATTCAAACGAAGGCAATCATCGCTCAGATGATTCGGACAGGTCATAGGATGGGTTCATGAATGGAGGCTCTCTTCACGACAAAAGGCTTGGCACGAAAATAGGCTATAACACAGTGGGATTCGCTGACTATAATTAAAATTATAGGCACGTAACTTTGCAGTAAAACTCAAATTTGAAATCACCTGGTCGATGAAATATGACGTGATTGACAAAATAGCCTGTGAGACGTTTATAAAACTTTTATGGTGATACCCAACCAGTTCCAGCTATTTGGTCAACTTTTGGTGTAATGGTGATAAGTGTCTTTCCACAGGCATCATTCTAATCCAGTTCTATTTGTGATAGAGGGTGGTAGATATTAGGTTACGAATCGTCAGGCGTATCCATAAAAGGAGACTCATTTCTTCCGTAAAACAATTTATACTTGAGCGGTTTCAGTTGTGAAGCCATCCTTGGGTAAATGGTAAAAGCCCTATCTACAGAGACAGTACAATAACACAAAGGTATTAGAGCGTGGTAGGATTTTGGCTACGAATAATAAAAAGTCCCCATTTTAAGGGTGATTTGTTTCTTTAAGATAATTTAAATCACAAGAAATGGACCGCAGGTCTCATTTTTCGTCAATACCACAGATGACGCAGATTATAACTATTCAGAAGGCAGTAAGACTACTTACTCCAAGGATGAGTTCCATCGGAAGTCACACCAATGGCTGGGTCCTTGTGTAAGTGTGATAGGGTGTTGGCTAGTTATAACGAATAGTCTCTTATTTTCAGCCGACCCTCACGTAGCTAACTTCGTTCATGTTACAAAATTTCTCCATGTTTCGCCATTAATATTTCCAAAAAGTTTACAGACATGTTAATGGGAGACTTTTTCTTAAATTAGGCTCAATCACATCTTTAAAAATATTATCTATCCTCAGGAAATGGTAAAAATATTAAAATATTGCTAGAGATTTCTAAGAGTTGACAACAGAAACCAAGCATTTTCAGAAATGAACGATTAAAACAAAGAAAAAAATAAGGCGAGGAAAAAGTATGACAAAGTAAACAAGTCATGCAAATAAAGAGTGCGTAAAATTAATTTATGGCAATAATATGAAGAAGAAAATAACTCCTTGGCTTAATTCCGATACGTAACTGTCGACGCATTCATTGTAATACGCAGTGTTTAGAAATCGTTATGATGAATGCGGAGAACTATCTGTGAAGAATATAGCTTTCTCTCAATTCAATTTTACAGAGGAAAATTTTACAGGTAATTTATAATAAAGAATAGATTAAATGCATCTAATAGATGTTACTGGAGCCTATCCAAATTACTGAAGAGTAGACTCCTGTCAAGAAATACAAAAAATAGAATATACACAGTAACAATACACCCGGTTCTCTTTTATAGGGCGGAGGTATGGACCCTAGCAAAATATATGCGGAATAGGTAAATAACATTTGAAAATAAAATGTTGAGAAGGATATCTGGACCTGCATTTGAAGAGGGCGTATGGAGAATACTGAAAAACAGAGAGCTCAGGAACCTGAAAAGGACTGTACCAGATATTGTGACTGTGATACGAAGTAGGAGAATAGGGTAGTTTCCTTCATCAAATAAAACGAAAGGCATTGATTGCGATTCGTTGCCCACCATTACTGTATTCATAATACACAAATTATTTGGTTTTTGAAATACCGGTTTAGACGAATGGCAAGGGTCAATTTTATCCTCATTTGAAAAGGGCCAGATTGGCGCCCATGCGATTCCACTCCGCATGACGTCACAGGAACCTAGTTTCTATTCGAGAAGATAGGAGTTATACATCGTCTGAGGTTACCAATGCATGCATGAGGCGCAGAGCTCAGGGAAACATGTCTTAACAATCACTTATTAAAACTGGCTAAGGTCGGAAAGTTTTCTTCATTTGATAAGGTATTAATAATCCTTATTTAAGCCAAGCGCTACCAGCCAGCAGGGTACTCAGCTACCCGCTAGCAGCCTGCGTCGTATCAGCGCTCAACTCGCCTCAAGGTCACCTCACAGAGCGGCAGCGGGAACCAGAAATACGCCACATGGAGCGATTTCCCGGCATTCATACTTACGCGTCTCGTTTTCGCGCGCTTGAAAATTTTCACTTTTCATTTGATCGCGAAAAATAGATACCGTCATTTAAAAATCTAAAAGCGTGAAATACGTACTCCAGGAGTAATAATCTTTCGATTTAGGCAATAAAAAAATAATAGGAAACCACCCTATTGGATGGCTTCATCATGATCAAGAAGGGACGAGGATGCATTGATGAGATGAGAGTGGAAAGGTCAATCAGAAGGAAAAGGCCGTTGGGGAAGAAGAAGAGGCTACGGTGGACTGATCAAGTGGTTGAAGATATAAGAAGACTTTGGGGAGCGGTTAACATGGCGTAGGACAGCGGTGCCTGGAGACAACTTGTTGGAGCAGGGGCGTAACTAGGAATAAGCTTTGGGGGGGATGAGGGAGCTCTGGGGGGGATGGAGGGGGCTTTGGGGGGAGATGAGGGGGATGAGTGGGGGCTATTCCCCCAGGAAATGGGGGTTTCAGGAAAATTTTTGAGAAATAACCTGCCTGAAAATGCATTTCGCATCATTTTGTCACTTAAAATTTAACTTTTAGCAGATGCTGTTATTATATATCAAATCCAGACAAGATTTTCAAATGATGTTTTGATTTCTCTGAGGCTTTTGGGTGGGGGATACATCCCCTACTCCCCCCCACAGTTACGCCACTGGATTGGAGTGTTTAATCTAAAAAAGAGATCCAATCCATGTTTCAATACTTAAGAATTCAGAGCCATTTTTCAAACTAGCAATGTTCAGAAGGTCATACGTCAACGCTAGTTTCAATTGGTGACGTCAATGATTGCTATTGAGATTATCAACAAGAGAAAGGGTTGTTTCAGGAATGATTGTCAAAATAACGAAAATCTGATAACAGATGTGTTAAAATAATACATCAATAAAATAAAAATAAGCTTCTGAAGTCTGTGCGAGTTAAGAAATAAACAGCATCCAATTGTTGGTAGATGACAAAGCCTCGTCGCTTGAGACGTGGGAAATTTTCACTAAAATGCTTGAATGTACAATAAAACTAATGAAATATCACTGGAAAAACTCTAAAGATAAAAGGCACCGAAAACTCGTTGATGGAATAGCCTAGTCATGCTGACTTTTGGTGGCTTCAAAAATGAAAAAAAAATCTCACGAAAATGGATATAGGATGCATGAAATTTTTTGTTAGCTCAGATATCCCAGCTAAGAAAGACGCATTCATTTAACTGTAGAAAAAAATTCAAGTTACCAAATATTTAGTTGAGATTTTTTGGCGATTTTCTCCAGGGATAAGATAACGAAAACATGTTGGAAACCATACGGCTAAAATATTTTCTGAAAGATTCTTGAAGTGCGAGATCTACAACTGTCCACACTCCAGACCCCATGAGTGAATAGGTTAAGCCTGACTCACACTATTATTTTCTTTCGTCGCGAAAAGTGATCACTAGAGCGATCGCTTTTCGCGACGGGAAATGTGATCGCTATAGAGATAATTTTTCTGAATCACACGGTCCCTCCCGCCGCCGTCGCCTTTCGCGCCACTTCCGATATCACAGCTTGTTGTCATAGGACCCGCATAACGAAAATATATAGCGTGTTTGTTTATCTATGTCGTTCCCACGATTGCCAGACGTTGCGCTGCAATCGCTCCATACGGAAAAGCGTTCTGATTGGCTGATATGGGGTTTTGAATGCGAGTACAGCCATTTGCATATGGATTTGGAAAATGAACCGTCAAAGTTTTTTGACGACTGTTGGATGACACTTTCCGTTATATTATAAATAGTAGAGAGGAAATTGTAGATACAGGTCTCAGGTCAAGCGTCTACGAGTGACAGATCCAACCCAAACTTGACGTGTAGCGCGAGAGTGACTACGCCTGAAGCTCCGCGTAGGTTGGCGCCTGCAGTGGACGCGGGTATGTCTGACTCTGGGTTATGGGATTTGCCGCTCGAAGCCGCTTCTTTACGATTGTATAGCGTGAGCGCTAAGCCGCCTGAATACGCTTCTAGTGCACGACCAGCCCTCTTCAATGCGTCCTTCAATACCCGATGCGTGACCCAATATTCCGCCACTGGTCTCACCGTGGAGAAAGAGCTTCCACCTCCACACTCCACATTTCTCCGCCTCCCCAAGGGCGACCTTTCTCCTCTCCCATCCCACCATCTCGACTCTCCCGATCAACAAATGCGCATCGGGCACCCTCCCTTCCGTCACTTTCTCCTTCAGGAAGGGAAAACCTTTCCTCCCCTTTCCCAGACGACAGGAGCCGGATTACCGTGATACATCGACGCAACGACGGAGGTATCCACGCCGCATACCGTTGCGACACCGGTCGGCCAACCATTACGGCGTTGGGGAAACGTCACAGATGCCCCTAAACGAGGCGAAACGGGAGAAGCGTCCCAAATTGTAATAGGTGATATTTTTATATCATTTTGAAGTCATTAGTTCTGGTGAACGGTTGTAATCAGTAATATAATCAGGTTGTAATCAATGAAATTTCCATGGAACTTAAAAATGTGATGATTTTCCAAACCTGTCGAAGTAAATCAATGGTTGAAGGCGATAATTTATTGGCAATTCTAGACATAATAAATGAAACAATATGGATCGTGATAAATAAAGCAACTTTGTACTCTCCTCACAACTTTTTAAACATATGCACCTGATTGATTTCAAAGACTTGGTAGACGATTTATTCGAAGAGAACAGAAGACACTGGCGGTAGTGTCAACGAAAGTGTTTACTTCGCCACAGCAGCCAAACCGAACCATGGTAACCGAAAATGAAGAAGTTCAACAAGCTTAACGTTGTCATCAAGGGTGGAAGCGTTGGAAATACGAGGAGTGAAGGAGATGATGACGATTTACAGACGATCACAGAAAAAATAAAGATCAAATAGATCGATCATGTAAGTAATATAATAGCCTTGAGTATAAGAAAAGAAAAACCTTTAGAAAAAGATGGAAGGAATTTTGCTGACCACAACGAACCACTTGAGACCAAAACGCTGGGACCCGATGGTCAAGAGTTCGTGACGTCTTCAACTTGTCTGTGAAAGGGTTATGACCGACAATGTATCGCCACCGCCAATACATCGACAAGATTTCGATCGGAAATCAACCAAATAAGTGTCTCTTCATTAGTCAAACAATCACAATCGACGATAAATAATATTGGTGAACGCTACCATCGCCCCCCACGCTGAACGTGTAAAATTCTCAAGCCTTTGGGGAAGTGTGGAGTGAGTTATTCTGTTTCATATCCAAGCCAACTCAGCAATTCAACTCTTGGGCAAACGATGCCACTGATTTTGAACAATCTCGCATGACAACCATCTTGTGCTACGTTCATTCTAAGTTTGGAAAATTAACAAACTTTGCTTTCCATAAATTAACTTTTAATCATTGACTTGTTTCTATACACTCTAACATTTTCAAGACTCTGCGTATCGAAACTAATCGACGATTAAAAGTTAAATTGTAGATAGCAAAGTTTTTTTTTAATTTTCTTGACCTGAAATGGAATTCTACTAGGTTCTAAGGTCTCAACAATTCAGCGCATACGTTCAGGAGCGGATCCATGATTTTTTTTCTGGGGAGCGGGAACACAAGGCTCTGACAGGTCTTCTCATATTTGATATTAAAAATAAAATATAAGAATTACTGTAGAAAGTATACTCTTTATTTTGATTTGAAAGCAATTAATGATAAATTAAATTATTGATGCTCCGGAACACACAATATAAAACGAACGTAATGATAACCGTGTTAAAAATCTTGTCTATTTTTTAAGCGTCGTGCCCCCGTGCCCCCCTAAATCCGCCAATATATACGTATATCATTCCAGAGTATCGTTTGATTTTGGATACGAAGTTCTTTGATGAGACCACCGATATTTCAACAATCGGCGAAAGATTTATAAATCATGGCTACACATTTTTAAGTGGCTTCGACAGCCGTGATCGTTTTGTTTCATGATATTGGATCGAAAATCACCCGACCGAAGCGATGCAACACTCGATGTTACGTTCCAGTGAATTTGAGATTTCGCATGCTGACGACCCCGTGGAACTTAACGACCTCGCTGACGTGAACGACACAATCCGTTTACGTTCGATGAGTTTCCGAGGCTCGTTAGATTGTACTCCATGTTTTCAGGGTACAGGTAGGTGGTAGGGTTTCCCACTTCCATTCCAACAGCGTTTTTTTACGTAAAACCATCACGTGAACTACCTTTCGTCTGGCTCCTACCCCTCGATCTATTTGGAATGATCACCCCCTACCAAACACCCTAGAGGTGGCTACCAGGGTATTATGTAGATGTAGATGAATGGGTCACCCTACCGGAAGTGATTTACTATTAATCCCGTCAGTGCAGCTATAGCTGTCATAGGAACGCGCAAGCCTTTCCACCGCGACAAAGGTTTTAGTCCAAGGGAAAGGCGTGATTCTTTAATAAAGTAAAATACATGGAAGAGAAGGATAAGCAGTTAAGAAAAAATATCGCCCACATTCAGCCATTTTCTAGTAAGTTCGGAATAAAAAGAGGAAGGGATCCGGCACATTTATAAGCGGCTCTGAGGGCAGGGATGCCGACTTACAAAATATATTGGGGGGGCCCAAACCGGGGATCTTGCCTTGGTACATTTTTAAGAAGTGAGTTTTAAGTTTTTTAAGCATTTTAGAAGAGTCATATGATCAACATAAGAACCCTGATAACTCGAATATCGATATCTGGACGCTCCGGGGAAAATCGAAAAGTCTGACACATTTTTTCCTCTCACCCATAACGAATTTTTGAGGGGGCTCGGGACCCTCGGGCCCCATGGAGTCGGCGCCACTGTCTGAGAGCTTGATTGCAGTGATCAAGGTGTTTAAAGATACTGGATCGAAACTCAACCGACCTAAACAATGCAACAGACGATGTCACTTTCCAGTGAGTGTGAGATGCCTGAGGTGAGAAGCAAGCGTTGATGAGCGGATAAGGGTACCCAATCGCACCAAAAAATCCACCGTAACTTTCTCGTATGCTTTACATGAAATCTTTCTCTTTGAAATAGAAAGCAAGCAGCATTTGTAATAGCAGTCCTGTTAACCAAAGCCAATTATTATTTGCCGATATTATCTTCGAAGTAAATTCAGGTCAGTTTACACCAATGCCAATTTTCTTAAGGGAATTGTTTGACAACTACAAATGAGTTGAAACAAAATTGCCTGTTATGGCTGTTTTAATGAAAGATATGAGCCTGATTTAGTCATATAGCCTCAAATAGTCAGACACCGTACAGTGTCTATAAGTGCCACTCATTTAAAACAGTTGGAAAAAATCCATAAATTATAATAAATCTAAGAAAAATGAGTATTTATACTCTAGATTTAAAATAATTTTGAAAGGGATTTCACCCATAAGAATACAGATCAGGTTAGTTATTTTCCTCCCTGATTAGACGCATTTTTTATTCTTCACTAAAAATATTCCAATTCATTTTAAAGAAGCTCAAAATTATTAAATTGGGACACGAATATAAAATCATTTATTTCTATTATTTTTATGGTAAAAATTATTGACTACACATTTTTCAGTTGAAGTTGTACTTAACTGTACAATTTTATAAAATGACAATATGATATATCTCAGAAATTTTTTAGATACTGTAAAATTTTAAAGTTGGTGACTAACTATTTGATTATTTATTACAAATGACTATTTTTTACACTTATGATAAACTATCATTTAAATATATAACTATCAAATGTATTATTTATTTAAATAATTATCATTGTATCCTGATTGTATGTGACTATTTATTTGTTTTAATGTTACAAATGGCTATTTTTTACACTTATGTTAAACTATTATTTGAAAATGTAACTATCAAATGTATTATTTATTTAAACAATATTATTATTTCTTTTTTTGTTTTTTAATTTTATTCAGTTTTCACTGAGTTCTTTTAGTGTAATGCATTATTAAAGCCTTTTGCAATTTGACGTATGTATTTGGATGGAGGTTGAGTATTTTGAAACTATTTTGTATATGTTTTGGGATGATACCGGTAGCTGAGATGACAATTGGAGATACATAAACCTGTTCCATATTCCATATTCTTTTTATTTCTATTGTTAATTCTTGTTACTTATTTATTTTTCCGGCTATTGTCTTTTCGATGTTATGCGACAGTGGCACAGCAATATCAACTATGCAACAAGATCTATATTTCTTGTTAATCAACATTATATCTGGTCCATTACAAACTATAGTTTTATCTGTTTGGATAGGCAAATCGTAGTAAATTTTGAATGCGCTGTTTTCAAGCACTGTTTCGGGGTGGTATTCATAGTATGGGGTCATGGCATCTATTAACTTGTGTTGGTAGGCCAGTTTTGGGTGGATAATTTTTGCAACCTGATTATGTCTACTTAAATATTCTGTACTAGCTAACATCTTACATATTACATTATTATTATTATTATTAAAAGAATATTTCATATTTATTATTCATTGTAAATAAATGTTCGTAAAAAACTTCAAAAGAGGGATATAAGAGCAGAAAAAAATAATCATCAAACCGCAATTTGTTGATGACATAGCAACTTAAATTCTCAGAGGGGTAGTAAGTTTGGGAAAATTGCCTGTCTGAACGGAAAAAATAACAAACTGAAATATTTTTTGACGATGAATAGCTAGAAATTGTGTGTCGGTGGAATTGAAAAAGGCATAGTCATACTTCAGCAATATGGAAGCAGATAATGAAAAAGGTGGGATAATGTCTCTGTCTTAGACTTAAGGAATGAAGTCCGGTAAAAACAATAAATTTGTCGATAAAAGCAGGTATGCAAATAGCTTGCGAGTAGAATTATAACAGGGATAAATCATATAGTAAAGGAAGCTTCGTTTAAACAAATTAAAGTTTGCTTAGAGTCGTTTGTCGATTTATCAATCCCCTACTGGCATACCGTTCACGTCTAGAACCGATGCTATACCGTCTCACCAGAAGTGAACTCGAACTGTATCCTTTCCATTGGCAAAAAAACACACACGGATGCACTCCGCTGTCCTTTGCGAAAAGCTTTTGTCTACACTCGAATGACGTGATACGAACGCGTTGCGCCCGTAGTCCCTTCAATTTTTTTTCTTCCGAGTATTTTTCTTTCAGGAATTAGCTCATCGCTTCCGGACGTTGTATGATTCGGAACATGAGTGGGCGGTTGGTGAGGTTGGGTGTTACGCCTTCTTGCCGCTAGGGGAGGGAGGAGCAAGTGAAATAAGGGGAGGGAGAAAGGAAAGACTTACGGAGGGGAAGGGGTGGAAATATTTTTTTCATTCATCCTGTGCTTCATGGATGAAGGTTCCTTACTGGAAGATTCAAAGCAAATAATTTTGGACTATGTCACTTACGGAATGTTTTGCTGTCGTAGATGGTATGTATTCGAGACTAAAATCACCGACGGCGGCGCTGAATGCAGTGACGTAATTTGCCAACATGGTCGACGCATCGAGGATATTGTTGTGATGATAACATGGGTGTGATAGGATGAATCATCGAGCCACTGCGAAAATTAAAGTAGAAAATATGAAGGAATATTATTCTTGCCTTTAAGGAGGTATTTCGAATCCTAGGGGCAACGAAAAATAGCAGTTGAGATTAAGGAATTAATAAATTTTAGCTGAAATATCCTCTACTATCTCATGGCGATTACTCCAAGGGTTCCCATAAATGAGTGACTCCGAAATAAAACATTAATCACAGCAGGCTAGAAAAGAAAAAGTGCAATACGTCGGTTACCCCAAGTGCATTAAAAAAACAAACCACCGTCCCAGTAAATGATGAATTGTAGCAATGAGTGACAACTAAAAGGCATTTTACATGAATATAAATGCATCAAATATATTATTTACGGCGTTGTGATAGCTTAATACCAAAAATATATTTAGAAAAATCAGTAAATTTCCAGAAAAAAGCCAATGGTTTGTCAACGTGGTTTCCTTTGGGAATTACTTGGTATCCTCGGATCTTTACTTCCGAATTCAGCCAATAGTTGGCGTATTTCTTGTCTGGATTCTCGAATCATCATCATTAGACAACAATCCTTGGGCTGGTTTGACGCAGCCTCTCACGTATCCGCTAAACTTTTCATGGAGACGTATTTCTTCTCTATTACATCCTCTATAACCTGTCCTACGTAACTCATTCGGGGGCCGTCCTTTGCCCCTCTTCCCTTCCACCTGTCCTTCCACGCATGTTTTCATCAGGCTATTATGCCTTATAAGGTGGCCAACTAAGATGTCCCGTATTCTCTTAAGGTTTAAAGAAGACTTCTCTTTTCTCCCACTTTTATTAGGACTTCCTCATTACATACTCAGTCAATATATGTTACCTTCATCATCCTTCGGTAACACCACTTTATGAATGCTTCCAGTCTTGAAAGACATTTTTTTTAAGTTTAATTTTTTAAATTTTTTATTACGTGGGAGTAGATTTTTTTACCTGAGAGAATTCCATCATGTCCTATTATTTAAAGCTGGAGTAGCTGCGAATCTTCGGGATAATAATGTGGTGGTTTTCCCTTGCCTTCCACATCGTAGTACTGGAGCCGTTAACGTAAATGTAACCGCGCCTGAAGTGATATGAGTGTCGTAGTACTGACCACCGTGGCCTCCACTTTTATTCATAAGAAGAAGAGCTACTGCCCTCTCACCCGGATGATGTTTGCGGTCTCCCATCGCTAAGTCGCGGCATCTTCACAGATTTAATGTATCATTTAGATGGCTTATCTTACCCAGGTATAGACCCATACCACCTCGGAATGCCGCCGCGTTTGTCCACGACTGCTTACTCGTAAATAAAACTTGCTTAAATCACAGCTAACCTTTATATCTAGAGGTTGACCCACCATCCTCAACCCGGCGGATTCACTTGGTGGCTTCATGCTCAGCCGCGAGCAAGAAAGAAATAGTCAGTATTATAGCGCAGGCAAAGAGGGCTTTCTACAAGAAGAAGAATCTTTTTACAGCTGAGAATACAAGCTTATAAGCAAGGAAACAATTCATCAGATGCTACATACGGAGTATGTTTCTCTGTGGAAGCGAGGCTTGGACGATGACAGCAGCAAAGAAGTCAAGAGTGGAAGCATTCGAAATGTGGTGCTACCGAAGGATGATGAAGATAAAATGGATCGACCGATTGATAATGAGGAAGTGCTGAGAATAGTGGGGGAAGAGAGAAGTCTTCTAAAACCCTTAAGCAGAAGACGGGACAACTTAGTTGGCCACATTATGAGACATGATGACCTGATGAAAACAATCGTAGAAGGACGGGTGGAAGGGAAAAAAAGGGCAAGGGACGGCCCCGAATGAGTTATATAGGACAGGTTATAAAGGATGTAAAAGAGAAGAAATATGTAGCTATGAAAAGGCTAGCGGAATGAAACCTGTGTCAAACCAACCTTAGGATTGTTGACTCGTGATGATGATTATGGGGAGTGATAGAAGGTTAGCATTTAGTTTTATTCAGAGAGATTTGAGATCAGATGTGCTTCCACACCCTTGAAGTTTTTCCATGCATGATCTAATCGACAATATTAAATTAAATCGAAACTTGAAGCTTGTGCGTGGTGGAATGGATATATTAGGGGAAGGGAAAGATATTATCAACAGCAGACACTTTGTTACTTCCACAAAATATTTATACAAATTTCTATTTTATAACCGTTTTCGGCTGTTGCACCATTATCAAATAGTGTCATAAATCATATTTTCTGTGTTTGATAATGGTGTAACAGCCAAAACCGGTCATGAAATATAAATTTTTATAATTATTTTGTGGAAGTAACAAATTGTCTGTTATTAATAAAATATTACATTACTTGCCCTGAATGAGTAAAGTTAAATAAGATAGGTTATGAAGGATATAAAAGAGGAGAAATGCGTCACTCTAAAAATGCCAGCGGATGGGAGAGTGGAATATGGAGTTGCATCAAACCGATCTTAGGACTATTGACTCATGAAGATGAACGAAAAAAATTGATCTCATTTGTAAATACTGGAACAATTATTAGACGTAATCGAAGTGGAAACAATGTCACTGGTTTGCTCAAGCAAGAGAATGAGTATATATTCACAATGGTCGGCTAAGAAGACGCGGTCGATCGTTCCCTGAGCTTGCGGTGTTCCCTTGTGTTCAATGTGGGTTGGCCTTCATCCCTCGCTTCTTTCTTCGAGCACGGAGAAAAAAGCAGGGAATCCCTTTGGTCGTCTGGCCAGATTTTGCGACAGTCGGCCTTCCCCCCACACCACACCACTCCCCTCAACCTAAATCGATCGATTGGAGGTATAGAACTCTGGCAAGCCACTTGATTTCCTTTTTTTGTCCAGAAATTAAAGAGCGTTTCACTTTTCCCTCGGGAAGTATCACGTTCTCCAAACAGACTGGATTTGAGTCGTATAGTTGTGCTCTGGTTCGTTCGTTCATTTCAGGAATTCATCCTTGCGCAGAATCAAATAAGGTGATGGGCTTGAAAACATTTTTATCTTCCCAATCGAACGTGGGTCATCATTTTGGGTCTTGTGAATTTGGAAGGGAATGTATGGAAGTGAAGATCACATGCCAAGGGTACCGCCCGTTTTATTGTACCAGTAAATATTTTCGGATAGGGATAAAATTCATAATTTATCCTGAGCTTGCGGTGTTCTCTTGAGTTCAATGTGTTTTGGCCTTCATCCCGCGCTCCTTTCTTCAAGCAAGGAGAAAAAAGCAGGGTCATCATAAAGGAATGGTGTGGTTTTGAACATGGTTTAAACGAAAACAGAATTACTGACAGTGCGAAAAATCCACAGAGGAAAAATCATTCGGATGATTTTTCCTCTGTGGATTTTTCGCACTATTTGTGCATTGCGGGTGACTCCGTAAAAAGTTATCACCGTGGCTAGTCCCGGTATACTTTCATACAGAATTACTTACAGTTTATGCTTTTTATTTTTAGAATTTTTTGTCCCAAAGAATTTTTACATCATTTGAAAAGTTCAACATGTGCATCCTTAGTTGCTAAAAAATGTTAGTTAGTATTACTTACTTACTTACTTCCTTGGCACTACAGCCCAGTATGGGCTTTGGCCTCCCTTTAGTTAGTATTAGTTAACATTATTTAGTTAATGGTTGTCATTTATTCTTTAATTCTGTTCATTGTGTGATTTGGGTCGCGAATTTTTCAGACTTTAAACAACGCTTTTGATGCACCCCCACCAGAAAAAATTGTTAAGTATGAGATCTGGATATCCCAACTACCTTCATATGAATTACTGAAACCGCATTATTCATCAATGATAATCCTGCATTTAACTATACACATATCCATATATACTCTATACGGATATGCTTTAGAATACTTCGAAGGCCGTTCCAAGGCCGTTTTTAAGTACCGATAGTTTACTGACTGAAGTGACAGCTGAAGCGGAACAATTTAAAGTTGCGAAAGTATAACTTAAAGTATATATGTGCGCTATTAGATCATTAGTTGCTCCGTTAATACGAGGTTAGAAGAAATTTAACAAAGCCACAGAAGGAAGAGAAGAGACTGTGGGAAAAGAGATTCAAAATCGAACAAAATTCCGAATTTTTAGTTTTCAATTTAATATAATTTTTCTAAATATTATAGAAAAGGGCATCAGAGATTTAATCGAAAAGGGGGCCAAATCCTTCGCAAAATCTAATGTAACATGTTAGTACATACCTTATGTGAACAGAATACGCGTGAAGGTAAGTTTGTACACGTCCATTGGGCTATTTTACAATTCCCGTGCCGTGACAGTTCGATTATATTATTCAACCAACTGCCACTTCCATCACTACAAGTGTAAACATATTCTATGCATCTGAAGCTTCTTATAACAAATGCTTTGGGAATATATGACATTTTTTTCGATAATACATGGCCGAAATTTATTTAAGGTAGCTTTCATCAAATTAATACTACAGTGGAAGAAAATAATCTCATAAGAGTCCTTTTGAGTCCATACCAACGTTTAGAATAAAAAAATTGCGGTAAAGCTGTGTTCTCACGGGAAAATTATTCCTAGAGATTACTGTGACTCCAAATTTGGAATAATTCCATCGCAACAGACTTAAGCAAACAATTTTAACCATCAATTTCAATCAAAAACATCAATCAGTTTTTTTGACATTTTTTAATGGAGTTTTTGGCCCTCTTAAAACAGTTATACTTCATATCTATTCTTAAATGTATAATATCTATACTCCTTCAAAACATAAAGTAACGCTACGGACGATGATGTGTAAAAATTCAAAGCATTCGGCGGGTGGGAATAAATAAGAAAAACTAGGCATAAAAAAAGTCATCCGATTTTTTCCGAAAATTGCCAACCGTCAATTTCAGTTTTTTTCGTTTTTTAAGGAGTTTTTTTTTGCCCCTATTATAACCTAGATACTTTATATCTATTCTTAAATGTGTATCAAGAATTCTCCACAACGGAAAATAACGGTATCGACAAGGACGTGCAAAAATGTCAAGCGATCGACGGATGGAAATGGTAAGAATATATAAAAAAGATATAAAAAAAGAATACACGGTATTTTTTTCGAAAAATTTCAACCGTCGAGTTATGCTTTTTTTATTTTTAAGGAGTTTTTTTTACTTTATTAAAACCTAGATGCTCCATATCTTTTCTCAAATTAGTATCAAGACTCCTTCAAAACATAAATAAAATAACGGCAAGGACGAGAACGTGGAAAAATGTCAAGGGATCGGCGGATTGGTATTCATAAAAGAACTATGCATAAAAAAGACATAGTTTTTTTTTCTAAAAATTTCAACTCCAGCTTTTTCGTTTTAGTTTTTTTTTTTGGTCCTATTGAGACCTAGGTACTTCATATATATTCTTAAATTAGTATAAAGACTCCTTCAAAACAGAAAATAACGGTATGGACGAGGATGTGGAAAAATGTGAAGCGATAGGTGGATGAGGATGGATAAAGGAACTAGGCATAAAAAAAAGTTACCGGAGAGAGCATTGTCCACATACGGTTGCACGTGGAGCGATGATGCTCCAAATAAGTGAGCGTAAATGAGGTAGGGATGACGACCGCTTTAAAAATAGTCTCCGCTCTCCTATAAAAAAAGGCCTATCATATCAGGGTCATTCTATTGATTCGGGAAGGGCAACATTTCTGATCATTTGGATTAAAATGTTCCGTGATAAATTCAGTCCTCCTAACAAACTGCATATTCATGTTTATAAATATTTCACTGATCCTTAGTCAATTTCTCAGTCATCTATGATGAGAAAATTATTTTTTTACCTTATAAACTATACAATAAGGGGTACCCATATATTCCATAATTATTTAAGTATGTCCAAAGGTAATATATATTTGAATGTAAATGGAATAAAGTTATATATTATTATATTATTATTATTATTATTATTATTACGCCGCGAGTGGGCAAGCAAGAAAATTTGTCCCTCTACGTTTTATGCTTTCGTCAAAAACTCGGTGAAATATTTTCCAATATCAGCGCAAGTATATTGATTTTAAACTATACTTTTTCCTTTCAGAATTAGAAGATTTGATAATTATATATTTTTCCTAAATTGGATCAAAATTCTACAATGGGTGGGACAATACCTTGTAGTATTTCATTCCATTCTTTGAATTTCGGATCAATGTGAAAAAAATAATGCTCACTTTAATAATGCTGTAGGAGATTAAATTTCGATGTTTGCGCATAAGGATGCAAATATTATATTGGTAAATTATATCACCTCATTTTGCAACAGCAGTCAAAATTTCCTCTCACAATCTTAACCCTGCATGCCATGATATGCAGAGAGACTGCATTCTTCAAATTACAGAAAAAAATTACAACAATGTAGTGTTTATGATCTTGGAGTATAGGTCATGATAAATAAAATACACATTTGGCCAACGTTTCGGAGATTTATTCTCCTTCCTCAGGGCTCTGTGATAGAAAAGTTTCGTTACTAGGCTAACTTTTCTAACACAGAGCCCTGAGGAAGGAGAATAAATCTCCGAAACGTTGGCCAAATGTGTATTTTATTTATCATGACCTATACTCCAAGATCATAAACACTACATTGTTGTAATAATAAGGAAGGTCAGGAGAAGAAACTTTATTCATAGAAAAAAATTAAAAATAACAACGATTTCCTCGTAGTAATTTAGTTATTGCAAATTTCTCCGTAAGCTAGTTCATTTAAAACGAATTTCATTGAACATCTACGAGTAATGAAATAGAACTGCATGAAACGTTTTGAAAATTCATTGAAAAACAGGAGCTATCATTTTCTAAGCGCCGCAGAAATCCAAAAAATCGTGCCGCTTCCACACACAGTCGATTTGATACTTACCATCGAATGAATCAATTATTATGAATTTCATCGATGATTTACGAAAGTGAAAAGGAAATGCCAAAACTTGCCTTTTCTTTGCCTCAAATAGGCATACCGAGATATGGCATCTCAAACGTGAGTGTCTCCACATTTTGAAACAACGACCACGTAAACTTTTTTCGGTTCTTCGGAGTGCTCAGTTTTTCTCAAAGGCGCAAAGTAGTCGCATTGACGAAGGTTGAAGAAACTGACACACCTAAAATATTGCCCACTAGGTAAACGATGACCCAGAGAGGCGGGATAAATTTATGAATTTTACGGCCGACGTTTATGACCCGCCTCAGAACACAAAAGGTCTTGAGAATGATGAACACAGAGGGTTAAGGAAGAGAATGTATGTACACAATTCTCTGCGGCTACCGAAGTTTTATCTCCTGGTAAAAGGAGTGGCATAAGATGGCATCATCACATTATTTTCGTTATTAATATCTATTCTTTCAATTGAAATTCGTTTTAAATGAATTACCTGACGGAGAAATGTGCAATAATTAAATTACTACGAAGACATCGTCGCTATTTTTAAAATGCTTCCTTCGCAATTATAAGGCTGCCATGGGGACATAAGATACCGAGGGGAAATTTTGACCGATGTTGCAAATTGAGGTATTTTAAATGACCAATACAATATTTGAATTCTTTACCTGGCTTTGGAAAGGAGGAATGGAGGGGAAATGAATACGCTGTCAATAGTGCTAGTGTAGTTTTTTCGCCACAGCAACCGGTAGTGACCGAAATCAAGTATGAATTGAGATATAGTCACATTACTTTCTTTTCGACATTACATGAGGATAAGTTATCTCAGTCGATCTTTTGCATATCTCAGGGGGCATCCGTTAATTAAGTGAGGCTTTCCGGGAGGAGGGGGCAAGCCGATTCTCACTCAATCTCACGTAGGGGAGAGGGTGGGGTCGTGGCAAGTGTCACATAATATTTTTTCCGGAAGAAACAGTGTAATATTGAGATCTTAATTATCTTGAATACTAGTCTCAACTGATGTGAAATAAAAATAAGTAAACATATTGTTTTTTTAACCATGTAATGAAGCACATATTAACGTATTTACACAGAAAATACGCATTTTGAACAATCTCACGTGAGATTATAGGTAGGGGGTCGAGTCAATTCTCACGATATCTCATTACGGTGGGAGGGGGGTTCTAAAAGTCGCCAAAATTACCTCATGTAATTAATGGTTGCCCCCTTACATAAAAACAAAAAAACCAACACCTCCTTTCGGCACTCTGTGCTCTCCATATTTGGTGAAATGCAGCGAAAGTTATTTGAGGCATATTATTGGCTAATTCAAGGTCGTAATCGAGAGAAATAAAAAAGGAACGAAAATACATGAAATACGAGGCTACAAAAATTAATAGTTAATGATAGGTATAGAAACCTTTCCAAATAGGCGAATTCCCAACCAGTGGAAACAATATCCTCACTAGTCATAAAACACTCAATGATATCTCAATGATATTAGTTTTAATTGCTTAGTTACCTCAACAAGAAATTGCAACACTTTCTTTGTTAAATTTTGTAAAAACAATATTGTTTATAATAATTTGGTCACCAGGGCAATGAGGTTATTTAACAGTGCATCACATGTGACTAATGCTGACATATTTTATGATTCTTTTGACTCATTTAAACGAAATATGTTAACATATTTGCTGTCAATACACTACCTATCAACTTGATGTAACTTGTATATGATATGCTAGTTTTATTGCACTATAATTGTAAGTGTAAATGTATTAATTTTCTTGTAATTTTCCATACATTTAATATTTGTAAATTGGGTTTACTCCCATAAAGTAAATATTATTATTATTATTATTAAATCTGGAAGAGCCATTTTGAATTCTTCGTTAATATCAACGGCACTCACCCGAGTCTAATTTATCTTTATGCCATTAGAACCGATACGCACGAGGAAAAATATGTAGACCATGAGGTCACTACAGGCTTTGTCACAATTGATATGGAATACGTGAAAAATCTGTTTCCATGGGTCATGGAACTCTCAGCGATAGGAACACTTATGACAAAATATTGAGAGAAATATGTGTCATGCCTGCCAATACTTGGAACTTCAGATTTTGGGGGAGTTCATTAAATCATTTGTTTTAAGAACTAAGTATTTTGTGGAAATTAAACTATAACAACAGCATTCTTCTAACCTAAGAAATATTTAGAGATATTATCTAATAATAATATGCAGAGACACCAGTATTGTAATTGACACTGGGAAACAGATCACTCAAGAAATTGCCATTAACCAAGGAGTTAGACAGGGTTGCAGGTTATCTCCAACCTTGTTTAATCTATTTATAGAGGACGTTCTGAGAATATGGAACGAGAATAATTTAGTACCAGGCTTATAATTGGAACCATCTCGGTACTTAAATAGAATGCTGTTTGCTGACGACCAGGTTAAAATACAAGATAAAGAGGAAAATCTACAGATGGCTGTACACAGACTGCATCAGTTGGGTAAACTATGCAACCTGAAAATTGCAAAAACCAAAACAAAGACTATGGCATTTTTAGGAGACAACCCGATACGAACAAAAGTTGTTATTGAGGACCAAGTCCTGGAGCAAGTGTCGCATTTCCAATACTTAGGATGCGATATAAAATATGACGAGGACAAAGATATTACAGATAAAGGTAATACTTTTGAGAGAATATGTGGCAAAATTAGAAGAACTCTAAAAAAAATGAGAAAAGGAATACAAATAAAATTTTATAAAGTGATAGCAATCTGTACTCTACTCCACGGATCAGAATATTGGGTATCAAAATAGAATGAATTAAGGCAGATAGAATCGTCGGAAATGAAATTTTTAAGATCAGGGAGAGACCGCACAAGATTGTATAAATTAAGAAATAAATTAAATAAGAGGTGAACTGGGTGTCCAGGCAGTTACTGGTAAATTAGAAGGATACAAACACAGATGGAAGGAACAAAAACTTCGAGTGACAAATGAAAGAATTCCAAACAAGCAATGGTATTTCAACCAGTTGGCCAGAGAAGTGCTGGAAGACCAAGAAAAAGATGGTGGTGTGGAGACGGAACAGAATTAGTAGCCTAATAGAAGATAAAGAATTAAGATCTAAATCACTAGGACGGGAAAAATAAGTAATAGAAATAAGTAAACGCTTAATAGAGCTGTAAAGATAGAATTAATATATAGTACTTTGAAAAAAAGTATCAATTACTGTTTTATTATCCACTTTCACTTTATAAAGCCATATTTACTATTTAACTCTCCCGACTACACTGAGTAATACTTCTTTACAGCATTTTTTTCCAAAACACCTGCTGGCTTACTTAGCCTGAAGAAGTCGACGAAATCTCCCTCTAATTAATTTATATCCACTCCATCTACATGAATGAAGCAGTTAAGCCATAAAACATCACGGCATCAAAAACCTCAAATAAAAAGGTGATACTAAATGCATTATTTTATAGTTGATTAGCCCCTTAACGATGTCAACAGTGCCGGAAAAATACGTATGCAGGACCAGTGGATCAAATTTCTATGCTCAGGATTTATCCACTTTTTTATCTCCAGTTTTTCGTCATAAAATAGCCACAACCTGACGAAATAATTAAATTTCCAATATAAGATAGAACCAAAAAACAGAAACGGAGCTCAAATAAACTATGATAAGGATATTTACATAACAAAACGTACCTACTGTTTAGGGAGAATTACACAATGCAGAAACATGCACTCAGAGTAAAGTAGAGGAAAAAAAGCTGCGGTCCTCTAAAATGTGGTTCTGATGAAGACAGTTATAAGTATCTTAAACAGATAGTACCAACTTGGAGTCACTTACAAGAAGAAGAAAAGGGACGAACATTGATGTACGCAATTCCTAAAAGAAGGAAACCAATAATATGGTGGTTTCCTATTATTTTTTATGGCCTGTTCCAATTATTATTATCGAAATCCTGGAGTACGTATTTCACGCTTTTAGATTTTTAAATAAAGCTATCTATTTTTTCGCGATTAAATGAAAAGTGAAAATTTTAAAGCGCGCGAAAGCATGACGGCTAAGTATTAATGCTGAGTGAGCCCATGTTAGGTCATTCTCGTTCCGGCTGCCGCCGTGTGAGGCCACCTTGGTGCGAGGCTATGAGCTCCGTTGCGATGCAGGCTGCTAGCAGGTGGCAGAGTTCCCAGCTAGCAGGTAGCACTTGGCTTAAATAAGGATTATTAATACCCTATCAAACGAAGGAAACATTCCGACCAAAGGCAATTTTAATAAGTTATAATTAGGAAATGTTTCCCTGAGCTCTGTGCCACATGCACGCATTGGTAATCTCAGACGATTTAAAACTCCTATCTACTCGTACAGAGGCGTTACTAGGAATATGCTTTAGGGGGGGGGGTTGTGGTGGGGTGGGGAAGGGCGACCTCCAATCCCCCCACCAATGGGAAAATTTTGTAAAAAATGAAATGCTTGCAAATACATTTTACATAATCTTGGCACTTAAAATTTGGGTTTCATTAAAAAATTACGTTCAAATGTACCATATGTCCAAACTAGACAATGGTTTTGAATATTATTTTTATTTCTCTGAGGATTTGGGGGGGGGGGATCTATCCCCCTCATCCCCCCGACATTATTTAATAGTTACGCCACTTAACTCGTATAAAATCTAGATCCCTGTGACATCACGTGAACTGGCATCGCATCGGCACCAATCTTCCCTTTTTCAAATGAGGTTAAAATTCATAGAATAAAATAAAATTACTTTGTTTTATTCCACACTTTATTTTAAATAGCACGACCCAGGTTTCAGCATCTAATGCTATCATCACCTGATGATAGCATTAGGTGCTGAAACTTGAAACGAAACAGTCGTTCTATTTAAAATAAAGTGTGGAACAAAACAAAGTAATTTTATTTTATTCTATGATGAAGAAATTCCACAAAGTAACGCCTGAGACTGTGTCTTATATTAAAAGATGTTAAAATTGGCCATAAGCATTCGTCTAAATTGGGATTTCTAAAACCAAATAATTTGTATATTATGAATACTCTAATGGAGGGTAACGAATCCCAATCAATTCCTTTCGTTTTCTTTGATGAAGGAAACTACCGTTTGGGCCACCTCCTAGGTATCTCCGAGTGTATGCAGTACCTTTTTGAGTAAGAAGGAAGAGGTAGACTAAGAGCAGAATCCCGGAAGGATATCTCAGCAGGCAGAAGGTATGATGATGTAAAGAGACTGGCTATGGAAGGAGAAATTTTGTTACCCAACAACCTTAGGTCAGAGGATAAAAAGACGGAAACACCTCGCAGACCACTTTGAAGGTTGGACTCTTCTAATTCCATCAATTTCATTGCCAGTTAACGTCATCCGATGCAAATTAAGCTCGTTATAAAGTGGTGTGATAAAATAATGTGGAATTGTGTGCAGTTGAGTGATACAACTGTAATCATCAAAGCGTGTAGATAAATTAAAACAGACATTTAACCAAATTATTCTATTCATGTTTCAATGGAGCATCCATCATCACCTACTTAGCTTGTGAAGTTAAAGGTCAAAGCTATCCTGAGGGAAACTTCGGAGGGAACCAGCTACTAGATGAAATAGGATCGAAGTTTTTCCCGGCGAACAAGTTGAAACGTCGGCCATGGAAAGCCTCAACCGGTGGAAAACCCGAGAAGAATTCCTTCAGCTACTAGATGGTTCGATTAGTCTTTCGCCCCTATACCCAGCTCCGACGATCGATTTGCACGTCAGAATCGCTACGGACTTCCATCAGGGTTTCCCCTGACTTCGTCCTGGCCAGGCATAGTTCACCTTCCCAATTAATTCAGCTGTAATTCAGCCTACCCTCACTCATCCAGTCTGTTTTACAGAACGATATCATCACTCGGAGGAGGATATGCATGGTTTCACGGTTTGATAATCAGTGGAATACTTGAAAGCAATAAAATTGCAAAACGGCTGATAAACATCCCATAGCATAGTGTTGAGCATAGTCATAAAATTAAATTAGAATGCTGATTACTTTTTTATCTCGCAAAATAATAATAATAATAATAATATGATTTATTATTCTCGGATTTACATCCGTTAGAACATTTATCTGTAGCCAGATTTTAGCTCAGCAATAAATTTAACCAAATAAAATATTACCAGTTAACAAAAGATGGGATTATACAAAAACTTCAAGACAATTTAAACACAACAGAAGTAAATAAATTGTACCAATCAACAGAAACCAACATGCACAAAAGATTCAAGTCAAACAAGTGCAGCAGAAAACAACTTGAACGAATTAACAAAAATTAACACATAACAAAATTTTAAGGTCAGTCTAATACAATGGAAGGAAAAACAAATTGAAACAATCGACAGAAATGAAATATTTAAAACAACTTTCAAATCAATCAAAATAAAGCATAGGAAAAGTATACAAAAACATCAGTAGAGAACACGCAAAACACGTCTATGCAACGTACAAGCAGCCAGTCAGGATGAGCTGCCTAACATCAAGTATAGTCTATTGCGTAACACTTGTAGGGATGAAGATTCCTTAAATGTTATGGGAGGCTATTCCATAATTTAGAGGCGGCAACTGTAAATGATTTTTGAAACGTCGTGGACCTATAATGAATAGAGAGTCTCGTGAGAGTTTTCATTGTCAGCCTTAATCCGTTAACGTCTGAATTAAAAATTTCATCCGAACTTTTTCGTAATATTATATTTTTAAATCAATTAGAATCTGATTTATTTTATTGCAAATTTTATACTTTTAGCACCAATAGTCTTGAAGATATAGCCTGGTACCATGTGGTACCCCTTTGCTAAAAGGGGTCAAAAGATCGAAATTAAATAAACATTTCGAATTTAACATTTTAATGCCAAAACGTTAAATATTTTCTATTTTACGCAGGAAGAAAGATTCGTTTTCATCCAAAATTACTCAAAATGTCAAATCTTGCTTATAAGGGCAAACTTTTTTTGAAAACTTTACTATAAATACGCTTATCTGTGTATAACTCTCAAAATCCCTAATAAAGTACAAAAAATAAAAAAGGTACCTTTAATATTGCGCTACCAGCTGGTACCATATGGCACCGCTAGGCGTTTACGGGTTAAGAAAGCGAAAAAATGGTCTTATAAAAATGGGTGATCGACTGCACAATAAAATGAGGCAGGTTTTTTTTGGTAACCCAATGCCGTTTCGTTTGTCGTAGTGAAGGATATTGTTCAGATATGATTATGCATTGCATGTACCAAATTTTCTGCATTTGATAACACTCTGTTCATTAAATTAGATTTTATATTAAAATTTATGAGAAATTGCGGAGGCTGGCAGAGTTCAAAAGTCTTATATGTATTGAATGCTTGTTTCTAATACCCCAAATAACATTATCATGAGGTATTAAAGCGATTCCGATTTTTTTCATGGGCAAGGCCAGGAGATCTCTCTCGGTGGTCGTGGACAGGCTCATTTTCTTGAAGATTTTTGCATCAGTATAAAGAAAATTATGTATCTCCTTTGGAGTCTGAAGTTATTTTTGTATTGTCAAAGCGAATCAAGTGGAGTCATGAACCCCCCAAATTTTATCTTGCCACATTTTCTCTTGGATGAATTATTAATATTTTTTAATTGTTTTAAACTTCAGTTTGGCTATTAATTTCTTCATGATTAAATCTTCATCATCATCATCATCATTAGTCAACAATCCTAGGATTGGTTTGACGCAGCTCTCCATTTCTCTCTCCTATCACCACATTTTGAGGCACGATGTTCTGATGAAGACAATCGTTGAAGGACAATTGGAAGGGAAAAAGGGCAAGGGACGTCCCCGAATGAGTTACATAGCACAGGTTCTAAAGGATGTAAATGAGAAGAAATACGTCGCTATAAAAAGGTTAGCGGATAGAAGAGAGAAAATGGAGAGCTGCGTCAAAACAATCTTAGGATTGCTGACTTATGATGATATAAAATTTTTCACGATGCAAGGCCCCTCTCTTCCTGGGAGGAGGGTATTCCAAACTTCCCCGGACATAGGTCATGACCCTCTCCCAAATTTAATTCAGAATCCGTCCCTGCGTATAGTCTGTAGGAATTTTGGCCTAGACTTAAGGGTCATTGATCCATTCGCGATGTGTTCTACCAGTTAGAATACCACAGAGTGATCTAATGAAAATGGTAAACTCTTACTGTTATGTCCATTATCATTAATATGATAACTAAATCATAGCTAAATCGTCACCTTATACTTATTTAATTGCCTGTCGGAATGACTTCTACTCTATTCGTTTTTCATTTCATTCAAAGAAAAATAGTAGAGTATTTTTCATTAAATACTCAAATTTAAATAACTATAATTATATAATCGGATTTTTTATTTTATAGAATAATGAGTACTAATCAATTTTGCAAATTGAACCATTTTTCATCAAATTGAAATATTTTTAAATTTATCCTTAGATAAGGTTTCTAATGACTGATGGTACCGAAATAGCTATATCATTCGTTTGTTTTGTTACATGAGGCTCAAGAAATGAAAAAAAACCTGTCAATTAGTATCATGAAACCACTTATATCGGGAGATCTGTATCAGTGTAGAGACTGTAATTCCTCTCCTTCCGTGCTTAAAGTTTTTTCTTACGGTGTATAGCAAAATCTGTAGCAGTTTTCAGTGGGATAACAGGATCATGGATGTACCCAGTGGGGGGCAGCTGCCCCCACCCCCCCAGAAGTGAAAATAAATTTAGGTCAAAACGAAAATTTTCAACAAATTTTCTTTTGAAGAAAAATGATATTTGTATAAGACAGGAAACTAAAATAAAAACTATTATTTTTTCAAGCAAATAATTATAGAAACAAAAATATCGCTGTCATAATTTTCTTAAAATTTTGATCTCATTAACCTTGTATGTGCTTAAAGGGTACAATTAGAACGACCAAAGCTTGATCCTGGGTACGCTCTTGAACAGGATGTAGAAACGACATTATGAAATGCGGAAGCAATAACTGGAATCGATGAATGAATTATGCTATTTGGGAAGCGGAATCATCAACAATGGAAAAATCAAAAATAAAGTGTCTCATGAGGATTTTTTAACAGACAAGGTAACCCGTGCGAAATTTTCGCACTTTCAATTGGATTTTATTTTCAATATTTTTGCCTGCTAACGATACGTTACTTTGGTTCAGTTATGGACTTAACGGGTTTTAAACCTTTTTTTAAGGTGTAAATTTAAAAAATCTGTGGATTCGATATTCCTCGAGTGAGTAATCGACATAGAAAAATCAAAACTTTTAAGTCAAATTAATTGGTTAATAGTAAAGTTTGAGATTGTAAATATATTTTGTCAGAAGCCGGTGATTCAACGTTTAAAATGATACCTCATCACTGTGTGTGCAGTATTAGCCGAGCATAAATGGAATGACAGAAAGATACCTTTCTGTAATAATATATAGGACAGGAGTGGGCATTGCCCACAGGGCAATAGGGTGGTTTCCTATTATTTTTTTATTGCCTAAATCGAAAGATTATTACTCCTGGAGTGCGCATTTCACGCTCTTAAATTTCCGAATGACTATATGTATTTTTCGTGATTAAATGAAAAGTGAAAATTTTCAAACGCGCGAAAACGCGACGGCTAAGTAGGAATGATGGGAAAAGTCCTTGTGACGTATTTCTGGTTACAGCTGTCGGCGTGTGAGGAGACCTTGGAGCGAGGCGTGAGCGTTGATACGACGCAGGCTGCTAGCAGGTAGCTGAGTACCCTGCTAGCAGGTAGCGCTTGGCTTAAATAAGGATTATTATTCCCCTAACAAACGAAGGAAACTGTCCGAACTTAGGTATTTTAATGTGTGATTATTATGAGATGTTTCCCTGAGCTCTGTGCCTCATGCATGCATTGGTAACCTCAGACGATGTATAACTCCTATCTACTCGTATAGAAACTAGGTCCCTGTGACGTCACGTGGAGTGGCATCGCATGGGCGCCAATCTGGCCTTTTTCAAATGAGGTTAAAATTGACCGTGGCCATTCGTCTAAACTGGGATTTCTAAAACCAAATAATTTGTATATTATGAATACACCAATGGTGGTTAAGGAATCGCAATCAATGCATTTCGCTTTCTTTGATGAAGAAAACTACCCTATTGCGTTGGCTTGAGGGCCACTTTGTACGAGCGGAGGTTATAGAAAGTCCGCACCGGTTACAATGATTGTATTCATCAGTTAAGATTATATTTAATTTCAGAAAAAATATTTATTGTATAATAAAAATTAAATAATAGTGGTAGTTCGATTCTACTCATTTATTTGGTTAATTTTATATTAGTTAGATTTCTAGCTGCTAGTACATCTTCTAAGATATATAAAATTCTTGTATCGCGGTTTTTTGTTTCCAACGCATTCTAGGCAGATATAATATTAAGACATTCCATTTACCACCTCCAAAGCTCAGGGATCAACTAGTGAGAGTGAAGGATCCCCTCGGACTGAAGACGCCAGGAGTTTACGAAATTCCATGCGAGTGCGGGAAGACATATATTGGAGAGACCAGTCGGACCATTGAAACTAGGACGAAGGAACATCAGGGGTACTAACGGCTGGCCCAACCGGAAAAGTCTGCAGTGGCGGAGCATAGCATCAGTGAGGACCATACAATGGAAGGAGACGAAACTGCTATGCCGGGCACATGGTTACTGGGACCGCCTTGTCAAGGAAGCCATTCAGACCCGCATCAACCGCAATAACTTCAACAGGGACACGGGCTTCCAAATGAGCAATGTTTGGAAACCAATATTGAAGTCCATTATATACAACAAAAATGGAGGGAAAACCACAACACGCCTGAACCAATCAGGGTACACCTGACCTCGGATGGAGTGTATATATACTGGAAAATTTTCGAAGAACGGCATTCGGAAGATCCCCTGAGGATGATCAGCAAGTCGCGGATCGAAACGTCGGGAGACATGGACGACATCAACCGGTGGAAAACCCGAGAAACTTTTCGTTTTTTATGACTGCAGACCTTTTTTCCTTTACATATTTTAATTAGTGATAATGGTCACATTTAGTTTAAACACATACCATTGGAAAGAAAAAGAAATGTGTAATCTTATTCTTGCAATCAAATTTCGTTTCCTGTGTGATTTACGGTGAAATTTGAAAAACACATAAAAATGCTAAAATTTTATCGTTTTTGGCTTACAGTCCCCATGACGGCCGTCATTATTGTTTATGTAGTAAGACGTCTCTTCAGTCGATACAGTTTGCGATACCAGCGGAGCTTTAAATTATTTACCTGAGTTTTTTTATTTATTGGATTTGCCAGACATTCCATCGCACGTTTACAACAAGCTTGGATCTCCATTTAAATACGATTCGTAATTTGAACCCACCATGGCTGTGCAATGGCATGCGATTACTCACTAAAAATTGATGAAAACCCTTGTCGAAGCCTTTTGCCAGCCAGCATTTTGAATGGAAAGTTCTACGTAGAAGATTTATTACTACCACAAATTTGCCATTTTGAATTTAAACGGGTTTACTTTCCAATAAGATTGGCATTCGCAATGACAGTCAATTCGTCTCAAGGAGAAACGATATCTGTTTGAGGCTTAGATTCAGGTACACCGTGTTTTTCACTCGGACAATTATACGTGGCATGTTCTCGCGTAGGTAAACCATGCAGTTTGTTTTCCATGGCTAAAGATGGACTCTTTAAAAACATCGTACACTCCATTGCACTAAGAGACTGATAATTTTTATTTTTTTAATTTCCATAATTTGTTCAAGAGACGTAATTTGAAATGTGTTGATCAAGATAATAAAAGTACAATCAATTTAGAAAATGAATGTTTGGTGTTTTGTTATTTTTACACGTCGTCATCGTTCATAGCGCGCCATTCCTCGTTCAGTCATATACCATACATATACCACACACTTACTTAAAGTTAGTTATTTTTTAATTGACTGCCAAAATATTCTCTAGAAATAATTTATATGGCATAACTACGTTTGCCGGCTCAGCTAGTTTAATTATATAATCAATTTAATGAGACAAGCGTGCCCTATCCTATTTTTTTAAATTCTGTGTCGGGCCATCATTAACTCTGTGGCGGGCCGCATGTGGCCCGTGGGCCACATCTTGCCCACCCCTGATATAGGATATTAAAATAGGGAATCAAGAACTGGAATAGGTGAATGAATTCCGTTATTCTTTTACAATTATCGTCCATCACCTTTGACTAAGCTTCCGGTATACTTGTGAGGAGAAAGGTCAGGGTTTTTTCCTCTTAATCACGACGCAAAATTGGCTCCAAAACGAGTTTCGGTATCCTTAGCAGCGTATATTTCCTTTCCATTCATTCCTCTCCTTCTGCCGATCACGTCACTGAATCTTGGCCACCCGGTCACGTCGTTCACCCTTCTCGGAAGAGTAAACCCACTCGTCTTACATCATCGTTTCCCCTCCGCCTCGCCGCCCGCCTTCATAGACTCAGGAAATACTCCGCACTAGCGGCGATAGCAAGTCCCCCCGCAGTAGCTCATGTCTGAGGCTTAAAGAGAACGCCACACGAGTTTTCTGCTCCGCCATTACGTAACGCTGTCTCATTGATGGGAAACCCACAACCGAGAGAATGCATTAATATAATATTTTGATCACGCATCCGCAAGCATTAAAAAAAGTGTGTAAAAGAAGTGTGCCCTTACCACAACCGTAAACCCTGGTTTTCGAGACTTTAAAATCTAAATTTTTCCCTAAAAAAATATAAAAAGCACACCCGTTTTCTAACAAATATCTTTCACCTTGTCCTGTGATTATTTCTCGATTATCCCTTGGTCCACATCTTTTTCCATCTCTCTTCGCAAGCAGTATACTACCTATAGTACTCATGAGGCTGTATTCATGCACAAAGAACCCTACTAAAGGGTTCGCCGAAGGGTTAAAGGTAATGAATGTGTGCTTTTCTCATTGCTGATTTTGGTTTTTCCTAAAAATATCAATTCACATGCCGGCAGCCTGAGATATAAGAAGCCGGAAGCCAGCCGTTCTCCGAAATTTTTTATCACAATGGGGTTGGAATCTAAGAAGTTGCATCACCGCATACACTAGGCATTCTAAATAACAGTTTATTTCGTACTTTCATAGTTTTCGTATTCTTATCACACGCCTATCAAGATGGTTTTCCGGGTTTTACGTAAATGTATATGTAATGCGAGGGAGTCGCTCTCAAGCGGAACAGTACGTAATATGAAAACAATTGTTATCTTTCCAAACGGTAGAGGATACATGATAGATCATCACAACATTTTTACTGCGAGACGCTAGCCAAATAAGAGGTAATAGAAATTTTTCATAACATGCACATTTCGATATTTATACACTATTTCTTGTATTGCTATACCCATTTATAGTAACGGACCCAGGATAGGAATAAGGGTGGGCTAAGTGGAGGTAATCTCCAAGAAGTAGTGGGGGCCCGAAAAAAATTACCATTCCCTCTACTGTAAATTGGATACCCAAGGGGAGGGGCTATAGCCCCCCCTTTATAGATCCGCCACTACCCTAATATGTCGAGAAACAGCTCCACAGGGTATATGTACTCGTATATAAGTTTTATACAAGTATTCCTGCTGAAATAACACTAGAGGTTTTCATAATGAGCACGAGATTTATTGGGTGCAACACATTAAAATACGAGCGTCATGGCCAGCCATTATGTGACATCAGACTAATCTTACTGAAAGAATGTGGCTTTGTATAATCGTACCTAGTCTCCACTAATTGTAAGTACGTATCTAACAATTCTTTTCCGTCTATATGTAATTTTTGTATTATCTCGATAGTCAGAGGAGCAAATTATAAAAATATTTCTGTTCCGTAACATATTTCCCTATCTTTTCCTGTGATACTTACTGCTGTAAGAACAACGTAGTGTGTCAAACAAACTGTAGGCAAGAGTATTAGGTAGGAGAGGTACTTAATTGCAATTACCCATTGACATTGAAATTTTTTCTCAATGAAAAATCTTACTTTTTCAGCTCTTATAGCGTATAATCGTATCTACTCTCCACTAATTGTAAGTACGTATCTAATAATTCTGTTCCGTCTATATGTAATTTTTGTATTATCTCGATAGTTATTTAATTGATCATGGCACTAAAAATTTAATATGGATCACCACAACTTATACATACATCCACCTGCTGGCGCCGGTGAGAAGGAGACTTCAATGAAATTACAGTTGTTACACATTGAAATTACACTAGTTACAATGAAGGATAGGATTTGAAACAACTAGACTCTATTCAGTTAGACTTCCTAACTAGTCTGCGGTTACTTGGTCCACCGAATTTCTCCTGATATGCTTAGGCTCCAAATTCACTTTAAATCTCAAATCCGCAAAGTTTACTAAAATTAGATTGACACTCAAAACACAATTCATTATGATTTGTAATTGCATGTCCTTCATCGCAGCGAGAACTGCCGGTCACAGCACGAAAATGACTCCCAATTGAGTTCTGAGATTCGATCTGTCTATTATATGGATTGATGTTTCCGTCTTTACAAGTGTCGGAAAAATGTCTACCACAAGTATAACATAGCCGACTCATCGTTTCCGTTGGCCGTTTCATCAGACAGAGGGCGTCAAACTTAATCACTGCTGCTAACTACTACTTACTGAATTCTTTAAACGTGTTCGATTCTTAGGCAGGAAATATCTATTTTGAGGTGAAAGACCGCGTCAGCACATTTATTACACAGATACATCTACACCTCGCAAAAGGATGCGTGGTGTTATGTAGAACTATTAGCTCTTGTTAGAGCTTACGAGCGAAATAATTTTGAGCAATTGTTATAGTGTTACCTAAGTTATTTCATTAGTTTACACGACAAAGAAGAGAGGGCTTCAATTAGCGGAAGATAAAGTATTATAAGTCTTATATAAATGGTCTTATAAGGAAACAAATGTTCCTAATCCATAACTACACAGGTAAAGGTAATATTGTCTCCTTTTTTTAGATTTAAGGAATGATATCATTCCGTCAAATCACGCCATAGCCAAATAGGAGGAAATAAGACATATACGCAAGTGGAATGAGTGAAATATATTTCTTCACTTCCGTTAGAGCCGAGGAAGGCTAATTTGGTGATTTTTCCGATTCTGGGTTAATTTCCGCTTCTCCCACGCTAAAATAGTAAACCCCGATTCGTGCAAATCTCACATATTGGAAGAAATGCGCCCAAAACAGGTCGCCTTGGTGAGTAAAAATACATTTCTTCTCTTTTTAACCCCTGTCAAATAACGTTCATTTTCAAGGAAACTTTGCCAAATATGTGTAACGAAATAAAATTTAAAATTTAAATACATCTATATCTGTTATCCTTCAAAAGGACTTACATTTTGTCTATTGATTATTATTTGAAGGTATAATTGTTTAAAACAGAATTAGTTTGTCAAGGTAGAGTCTGGGAAATATTGTTCTGAAAGACCTTCTTTTTTGTCTCGTTTTGAACTCATTTGCTGCCGTTTAGTTTTGCGAATGGTCGCATTTAAATTTTGAAGTAGCGGAAGCGCATGAAAATAAATGTAAATAATAACTTAAGTAACGATAGCACGTACGGCAATAAGCAATATTTATATTAAGAATCACCTTTAAGTGTCTAATATTATCTTTCAAACTCCAAGCAATAGAATATAGGGAAGGGACTTTATGCCGCTCTTCCAGTGTAAAATCAAAACGAGTTCGCCGTTCCTCAATTCACGCTACCTGAGCCTAACGGTGATAATTAATCGAGCTGCTCCCGTGACATGAGCCGATTACGAGCATTTCGCAAGTTGCTAGTGGTCCCCGTGTGAGAGTTCGACGGTTTACTCCAATAACTTCAAGCTCATCCGTGACACAAGTAAGGGCATTTATTTCGCGTTTATTACACGCCATTTTCATCTCAAGTGCCCATTATAGATCGTAGAACGGCGAGGATTTTTATTACCACTTTCAGAAGTTCTTTCCATTACTGATGACTCTTAAGGTGACGAAATGAGATCCATCGATACATAATAATAGTAGTAGTAAAGTTCATAATAATAATAAATACGTATAGCCGGAAATATAAATAAGCACCAAGAATTGGCAATAGAAATAAAAAGATTATGGAACATGGAACATGTTTTTATAGAGCCTATCGTCATCTCTGGAGCCGGTATCAAAATAAATAAAAAATAATTTTACAGTACATAATCTTAATCCAAATCCATACACCAAACAGCAACATACCATAATGATTTCAACTTGTCATATCACTAGATAATTTCACAACAATATTAAATATAATTTTTGGTTTTTTCCCGGCGAACAATGGACGACCTGACCCGGTGTGAAACTCGAGAAAACTTCACTGCAACAATATTAAATAGTAACTCCGGTTGGAACCCGTACAGTTAACAAAAACATTCGGTGAAAACTGAATAAATTTTCATGAAAAAGATTATTATAATAAATACGGCGAACAAGCGTGTAATGATTGGGTGAGATATTTGCTGGATGAGAGAAGTAGGAGTTAAAGAGTGTGCAAGGACCGCATGCTGAAAAGCATAGTGAGTCCCCTTGTAGTAATATTTTAAGGTGTCTTTAGACTATCTCAAGACTTTGTCCCATGACTGACCTGGGACTCGTCCGAGATATTTTCTGACCTGTTTCTCGGACATCCTGCTTTTTTTCCACGGCTGACTTCGCTGTCCACCGCAGGTATTGCTAGATTTTTCGTTGGACGCGCAAATGAAAGTTAATTTTATGTGTAAGATTACAGATTTTTTTTCTCAACTCAATACATAAGTTTATTTCATTATAGCTGACATTTTAGATCAATCAATGTCTCATATTCATTGAAAAGTGCATCGACCATTTGATTTTCGAAAATCGCCGTAGCTTTTGGAAATTACTTTAACTACGGAAACTACAAAGAAACTAACTAGCCGTAGCTAAAAAAAGCTGTTTCTTGTCTTTATGAACGTAAAAAGTGTCCCGAACAGATAATTGGACTTTGAAATGCTTCAAGAACTAAATATGACGGGGCTTAGTTTGGAACTAAGTCCTGTGAACACAAAGACAGTGTAAATGGGTCTTCGTATGTAGTTCGATAAATTATTAGTATGTTATTCTTTCACCCCGATGACGATGAACGTGACGTTCATTGAAACTTTGGTGATTGTAATTTCGCTAATGCCGTCTAATGTCTGTCGGAGTCAGTCTATACGCAAATAAGAAAGAAGCCGAGCTTTCGGCGCAGCTTCCGCCGTGCGCTACCCAACCCATCCCCCAGGTCCTACGACCGTACACTGCGAATTAGCCATTCATTCGCTCGGATTATACAAAATTTAGAAGAAAAAATTTGCATCCTTTACAAGACACATCATACCCCTTCTCAACCCAAAACCCAACGCACCTCGCCAAAATCTGTCATTATTTTCGGTTGTCTTTTCTCGTCTGTGATGGCTGCTGCTGCATAAAAGTTACCCATCCGACACCAAGATTCCTAACAAAAAAACGTCGTATTAGGAGCACTGTATTAGTAGCAGAAACGTTTCTCGGGTTTTCCACTGGTTGATGTTTTCCATGTCTCCCGGATTTTGGAAGACCCCCTGAGGATGGAAAGCAAGTCGCTGCTCGAAACGCTGGGAGACATGGAAAACATCAACCGGTGGAAAACCCGAGAAACGTTTCTGCACCTGATACACCGGGTAAACCTAAGATCATACTGTATTAGTAAATTTTTATTTGTTCTCAAAGCGCTTTCGCCCTCCCCTATGATTTTTTAGAACGTGAAATAAGTTATGTGTACTAAGTTTGGCGAGGATCCGACGAAAATTGGCGATTCGATAAAACTTTACTGTTGCCGGAAATGTTACCAAGATGTACTACCCCGTCAAAACCTCGCGCCGTTGCTTCGATTCGATGCTGTTTCTCATCTTGGCTTCCCAATCAGCTCCATCTTAGGGAGGACCTCAAAACAGGTATTGCTCGACCATCCTCCCACCCGAAACACTGGCAGCGCCCAAAACTCGTTCCGCTTTGCCACCTAACGCCTCAGTTTCCAACTCCGTCCCGTTATCATGAATTCTCCGTGAAGGTCCGCGAGAGGAATTTTTTTAGGCGTGACGGCGATTTTAAAAAATAAATATTTTTTCCACGCATCACAATTCTAATGGTGGCCCCGGTGGGCACCCACGCGTTACTGCGATTATCTCGACAAGGTATCATTTTGAGTGAAGGTACACATCTGTGTCACATGCAAAAATTGAATGTTGTCTGATATGGGTAGGATAAATTATAGATATCAGCTGAAATCAGCACAAATCATAGGCGAATTTAGGAGGGGGGGGCGGGGGTACGCGCCACCCCCCCCTCTAGACGTTTAAAATATAGACAAGATTTTGACTACGTTCATTTTATTTCGTGTATTACGGAGCCTCGATCATTAAATTTCATATTAATAACTTTCATATCAAAATAAAGAGATTATTTTCTACAGTAATTGCTGTATTTTGTTTTTAATCTCAAATTTGAGATGACTTGTCAGGCCCTTATGCCCCACCCCCCCCCCAAAAATCCTGAATCCGTCCTTTGCTCAAAAATTACCTATGCAGCAGACGATAAAAAGTCAAGACTAACATTAACATAGGGAAACAAAAACTCGTAGAGGTGAAAAAATTCTGTTATTTGGAATGTAGGATAACTAGCAATAACTCCACACTTATATTACGCGAAAAATGCCACAGATTTCGAGGCATCATTGAAGTATTCTACTAATTAAGGTAGGTTTCCATGTATGTAGTACTTAAGAAGCATTCTGGAACCCCCTTATTTATGGATTTCTCTTTTCAATTCACAATAACGTCTACTCCCTTTCATTCTTTCTAAAAATCCTATTCTCTTCCTTCCTCTCCCTAGTTTACCCTACATTCTACCCTCCGACACTGTTTACAACACCCCCTCCCTGCTTAGTACTCCCTCCATTCCTACACTGTCTCTTCCGCATCTCATCTAGAAGCTGCCTCTCCTCACCCACCATGTCCAGCACTTCGTCGATCCGTTCCTCTCCGGCTACATCACCCTCTCCATTCTTCTCCACACCAACATCTCGAATGTCTCCAGCCTATTCTCGATCAATTCCTCCTATCTAGGGGTTAGATGGAAGATGGGACTTTCTACCCCCAATCTCGCCAAATAAAGGCGTATTATTATTACTATCTCTTGGTGTTCATGTTTCCGCTGCATGAAGCGTTACACTCTTTTTAGCCTTTTTTATCAAGTCGTCTCATGAATGTCCTCTTACCATTTGGAAAATTTGGACTGAATTATTCGCATATTGTACTCTTACGTTTTTTTACCTCGATGGATATCGAGATTACGGAAGGAAACACCAGCTTCAGAAATTTTCCACGCTTGATTCGAGAACACACCAATCTAGTGTTCAACGGGTTCCCGTCATTCTCAAGGTGTCGAACACCAGCAGAGTACCGATATAGGTATGTGCTACAATTGGGGTGGGGAAAGCAAATATCGATTCCATGCAGTGACGTCATGGCAAAATTAGCAGTTCCGGAACGCACTTTCCTTGACTTTTTTTAGATGTGGAATATTACTCTGGGTGTTTTTTTTATTGCAATAGGGTAGTTTCCTTCATCAAAGATCACAAAAGGCAATAATTGTGATTCGTTACCCACCATTAGTGTATTCATAATATACGAATTATTTCGTTTTAGAAATGCCGGTTTAAACGAATGGCAATGGTCCATTTTTATCCTCATTTGAAAAGGGCCAGATTGGCGCCCATGCGATGCCACTCCACGTGACGTCACAGGGGCCTAGTTTGTACACGAGAAGATAGGAGTTATACATCGTCTGAGGTTACCAATGCATGCATGAGGCGCCGAGCTCAGGGAAACATCCCTTAATAATCACTTATTAAAACTGGCTAAGGTCGGAAAGTTTTATTCGTTTGATAAGGTATTCATAATCTTCATTTAAGCCAAGGGATACCAGCTAGCATTATACTCTGCTAACTGATAGTATCCTGCGTCGTATCAGCGCTCAGAGCCTCGCCCCAAGGTCACCTCACTTGCGGCAGCGGGAACCAGAACGACGTCACGCGTACTTTTCCCAGCATTCATACTTAGCCGTCGAGTTTTCGCGCGCTTGAAAATTTTCACTTTTAATTTCATTGTGAAAAATAGATATAGTCATTTAAAAATCTAAATGCGTGAAATACGTACTCCAGGAGTAATAATCTTTCGATTTAGGCAATAAAAAAATAATAGGAAACCACCCTATTACTATTCACATTTTATCACAACATTTTTTGTTCTGGTTACGAATGTATAAATTAGAAATTTTGAGGCCACAAAATTGACTAAAATTTTATTTGAGAATTATGTCTTTTGTTAATCAATACCGGAACGGCGTTCCGGCACCATGGCACTGGTTCTATGAGAATACCACCAAGTGTCGCCGGAAACTGTTATTTTAATATCGGTTCCCCGTCTCCGTCCACTTCTCCCTTTCCATCCTTCTCCAGACCCTTATCTCGAAAGGAGATTTGGAGTATTGTAAGTAACGGAGTAACGGGTAATTTAGTAACGGAGATTCAGTAAAAATGTCTTCATACGAAGTCTTATTGGCTGAGTGATTATACCGTAATAGGTGAGGGAAAAGTTGTGGCAACAAGGGCAACAAGATTGGGCAACAAGGAAGAGAAGGAAGGGGCGTGGATTAGTAATAATTATTGCCAGTAATATAATCAACCCCCTTCCCCTATTCACCTTTTACCATATCTTATACCCAGCCTAATCTATAAACCACATCCTACACCCGGCCACCCCACGACTCTATCGGTAGAAAATGGCCCTGAGCTACCGAAATTTGGTTTGGTTTTTGCATTAAATACCATCGGAAAATTGCCTGTGTTTGTGCCATCATAAATTTTTATTTATACGTGATTGTGCTTTACGAAACATGAGACGGAGAAGAATCAAATGCGTGGCGAGCAGAAAACTTGTTCTGTAGATAATATGGGAGGCATTAAATTATTACCCGTGTGTGCCTTCACAATAACGCGGAAAACTTATGAAACCAGTTTGTATGAATGCAAACGTATATAATCGTGGGAAGAGTGTGCATTTACTGAATCGTAATCAATTTTATGTTTGAATGAACATGTGTTTGTAAAGGCTCCTCAAGTTTAGAGCCGCAATATTGATTGGCACGGAAAATGTTGTCGTTGTTTGGGGTTGAAATGGAAAATAAAAAACCTTGGTAACTTTTCACTGGAAATTTTTATTGGTGCGACGTCTTTCAACGCGTCGTACCAATAAAAATTTCCAGTGAAAAGTTACCAAGGTTTTTTATTTTCCATTTCAACATGGATTTTCACAATGTTAAAGACAAATCGATTGATTTCGTTGTTTCTGGTTGTTAGTCGAAAATGAGTAATACAAAATATAAAAATTGATGGATAAATTCACTTACGTTTGATTCATAAATTTTAAATTCATCTTTCAATTAGGCAATTTCGCAAAAGTAGACGGGAATAATTAATCAGAGAAAATCAGTTACTGACGGTTGATTTGCATCGCAGATTTTGACTTACTCGATAGCGACACCTATTGGCATGTGATATTGCCTAAAGCTCCATCTCGATCAAAGTCTCACATCTTCAACATAAGTATTATCCGATACACTCCAAATAACTCACTGCAAGATAAACAACCTAAATTTTAATAATTACGAATGGTGAGATCTAATCCTATCCAGAGGATTCACGTGAGATAGTGGCAACCATGTAGATCTACAAAGATCTCTTCATCGGTTTGAACAGGTATTTTAGGCACGTTTTTATCAACGCAAGAATGATAGCATCTAATTTTTTGTAGCACAGGACATAAAGCCACCTACCCGAAGTTTTGATTCGATAACTTCCTGGAGTCTATAAAAATCTGAATTATTTGCAACTTTCTTATTTTTTACTGCTCGAAAACTAAATGTTCGAGGAAAACCAGGTCAAAAATTAGATGTAGCTGGAAAATTAGAGGTTGAATGTCAATTTTCGCGAGGAAGGAATAATTTAGAATCAATGCATCAATTTCAAATGCATCAAAATGCAATGTTTACTGTTACCTTTTATTTCCGATCCCTTCCAAAATGTTGCGGAAAAACTATATACAGCTCATAAGTGATAGTGGTGGATCTATGGAGGGGCTGAGGGGGCTATAGCCCCTCCCTTCTGTATCCAATTTACGCAAGATAGAATGGTAATTTCGTTTGGACCCTCACTACTGCTGGGAGATTATCCCCACTTAACCCCCCCACCCCCACTTGTTCCTATCCTGGTTCCTCCACTGACACCTATTTCTACATGCCTCGATAGCATAGACCTCTAAAGCACTGAAGTGTGAAAAAATAGCTATAATTCTCTAAACGGTGTCCATAAAAACTGTGCGCAGCAGGAATGGCAAATGTTTCCTTCCGGATGGAAACGAAAATGTTTCTTTTCTACCTGGAGGGAAACGAAAATATGAGGCTTAGGTTTAGTTTCGTTCCCGCACGAAATTAAAATCACCAAGGAGTTTAGTTTCCACCCGGGACGAAATCCCAATTCGATCCCAAAGCTGATTGGACGGGGAAAAGAGGGAATAGTTCCGACCCATTACGTTTGACATGCGTGTAGAGAGGTTAAAACATTGAGCTTAAAAATCGGATCGCCGGTATTAGTTCACCGCTCTCCTGTTAGTGGTAAAAATATGAGTTCCCCCTGCATCTAATGGTGGTAGGCCGAGCCTCTTCTTCATTCGACCATACTTCGTACTCGGTGTGTGGGTCGAAACTAAACTGTTCGAAGGTGAAGCACGTGATTCCTCCGGTGCGAAACCTTATCTACGTTTCGTTTCGCCCCAGAGTTTTAGTTTAGTTCCCACCGGAAGTAGTTTAGACTCCGATTTCGTTTCGACCCTGAGTTTATCTCCCCGGGTTTTAATCCGTTTGGTTTCTTTTCTACATTTCGCTCCCGGGAACGAAACTATTCAAATTTTACTGTTTTGACTTTCTTTTAGTTTTTATTGCCATCCCTGATGCGCATGCGACATGTCCCTTTAGATATGTAAACGCAGGAAACCTGAATATTACTTTCTAGCATAAAAACAGTGTAGAACAAAATAAATGGCAGAAAGAATGTGGCACTTTGGCGACAGGGATTCAATTTTGAGAAATTTCACCGGGACAAAGGTGAAAAACTGGCATTCATCGTACTTCCAGTTCGGTCGCTAACTAGTAGCCGTACAAAGAGAGGATAAGCATTGAAACTAACCCCGCATTAAAATAATGGGAGGCAGAATATCCTAACTTATAGAATTTATCCCCAGCATATATCAATCGTTCCTTTTCCTCTCCGTCCATTTCACCTTCTCAGTTCTTCTCCATACCCACATCTCCAATGCCTCGAGAGAAAATTGATGGCTTTCGAGATGTGGGTATGGAGAAGAATGGAGAAGGTGAAATGGGCGGAGAGGAAAAGGAACGACGAAGTGCTGTATATGGTTGGCGAGGAGAGGCATCTTTCAGATGAGATACGGAGGAGAAAGGAGGTATGGATGGGAGGAGTACTTAGTGAGGAGGGGATGCTGAAAATGGTGTTAGAGGGTAAAATGCTAGGGATACAAGGGAAGGAAAAGAATAGGATTTTTAGATAGATTGAAAGGGAGTAGGCCTTACAGTGAACTGAAGAAGGCAGCGCTGGAAAGAAAGGGAGGCTTCCAGATCACTTCTGTAGTACTCCATGGAAACCTACCTTAATCGGTGGAATACTGTAATGTAATATATCAATGAAACTACCCTGATAGTTGTGATGAAGCGTTATTGGTGGATAGAACGCAAGAAGTACACTGAAAAACAGATGGTCACTTTTCCATTCTTCTTTGTTTTCCTGGACTTAAAAGGGGATCCTGCTTTTCGTGAAGCAAACTCAGCCTCAGCAGCTTCAGACACAGCAGGCAGGGGAGAGAAAGCTTGAGAGACTGGATATGAACGATTGAGGAATGATGAAGGTCGAATGGACGTAAAAAAAAATCTCCGATGAAATCTCTGGAAAATGGGTGAAGAAAAACAACATAGCTAAACCCCAAATGTACTGAAGAAAAAGTTATATCGGATCCATTAGGACTTCATCAAAGCGGTCAAAACCAGAATCTGTGTGGTTAAATCAAATAATCTGTGTAGCGATCCTATTGTAATACCAAGATTTTTGTTTTTTAGGTTACTCCGCAGAAAAAACTATTAATCAACAGTCTTTGCCAATGTTTTGGACTGTAAATTATTAAACATTAGAGCTCAATGGGGAAAACATTGCTGACCTCGTATTTATCTGATGATTCCAAAAATAATATTGCTTAAAAAAGATTTCCTGACACCTTTATTGGTGATATGATGATGATAGGATGGAACTATTTAATGAGAAAGGTAGTAGAGGAAAGAGGGTGGGAAATAGGCTCAGAAGAGGATGGGAATAATATGCATTAAGATATGCGGGAGAAAGGTATAGAAGCAAGATGTCGGGAACAGTTATTGGAGAAAGAGTGAAGGTAAACCCACATGAGGAAGGGAAAAGATAAAAGCAAAGACTACTAAATAGCCCTCAAAAGCTAATTATCTGACCACGTATTGTTATTAATTGTTGATTTTGCTATTAATTACCACTGTCTAATGTAACTGAAGATATACAAGGGCGGTTTTTTTCAACTTCCGATCGCTCGGCAAAAATACCAAACAAATGACATCCGGTTACTGCGAGGATAGGGTAACTGCATATCCTCAGCGCCGCAAGCTCAAGTAATTTCTGACCGTAAGTTGTTAGTTTAAGATTAGTCGCAATCTCATTTTACTACACTGCCTCAATTGATTCTCCCGCCCAGTGAGCACTGCGGAGCGATAGCCAGAAAACTCGCCTAATGGCTTCAGTATTGACATGTCTTCACCTTTGTGCTTATTAAGGAGAATTTTTGAGTTAATGCAGCTGCTTGGTGTGAAAAATTACGCTTATTCCCATTCAAAATAAAAGAAGAGACATTCTGACTTCTGCATGTGCTCTGAATCAGAACACATGCAGAAGTCAGAATTTTTCGATCACCCGCCGTGAAATGGCCTAGTGCCGTGTGACTTCCGTGTTTACGCTGAAATGAAGATTTGGCTTTGAGGGAAGCATTTTCAAACGGGCGATGTGCTCTGGGACAAAGGCGAAATTCATTAGAAGTCGTTGGCGACATTATCCTTTGAAAAAAGTTATAGTAAAGCTTGTCCACAGCCACGACCAATCCCTCGATCGCTCAGGCGATTATGTTGAAAGTACACCATCAGTGTGTTCAATATTTACCTATGAAATGATTCTCAATCAATCACTTCGTCTTCTGTTCATGAGCCATCGGAGCTTGAAAAAAAAACGGCCCTCGTATTTAACCGCACGATGAAGGAGTGAGGTCCTCACTTCTGATATTTTTTTTTTTAATCTAGCATGAGCATCACTTTCTTTTATTTGTGTATTAAACCTTTTGTTTCACTCGATAACTTCCAATATGTTTGTTCTTTTTTAATGGTCATTCCACCGAAAACAGCACTGTGTTGGCCATTTTTTATGTCGCGGTTTTTCAACTTAAAAGAATAACGTAAACGAACATTTATGCCCTGTATAGGAGCAATCTACTAAGGCGGGACTCGAACCCGCGACCTCTTGTTTAAGAGGCGATGACGCAGACCTTCTATATTCCACATCACACTGCTGTTTTCAAAATTATCAAAAATATTTTTGGCACAAAGCTAACTGTGAAAGAGCAGAACTTCTATGGATATTATTTTTTCACTTTTCCTATTGCCACATCGCAAAGCATAATATCAATTTTCCTTGAGAATAACACATTTACGTGAGCAGCGGTTTTTTCAAGGCTACGTTCTGCTCTTTCTCTCTCTTTATAATAGTGATCACATTATAAAGAGGACCTATCAAAGGTAGCGAGCGGAACTAAAAACTTGCCTCACATGTTCTAACTTTAAGGCAAGCCAAAGTGGAATTTTAAAGCACTGATGACTTTTTTATGAATGTTCGGTGAGCACCAATGGAGGAGATAAGCAAACCAAATCGTCCCTTACCAGCTGTCATCCAATGAATTTCTCATGATTTTAGCAGCCCATGGATGGCCGCGCTGTACATTTTTAGCTATTTTTTCATCAATAAAATAGCTGATCCTTAATCCAGAAAATATCCTACTTTTTCACCTAGATATATTTTCTTGCTAAGAATACTTTTACTTCTAGAAAAAACTTCAGCTGTGCAAGCGCAATGGAAAAAGGCTTTTTCAGCAAAAGGGCAGTGGTAGACAGAAAATAGCGGAAAGAAGAGAGCGAAGAGATTTTTTTTTAAAGACATTTCACCTAAACTAAGGTCTAAAATTGCTAATTCATTACATGCTGTCACCAATCAGTACTGCAAGCGTTGCAGTTCATAACAATAGCATTCCCAGACATAGCATTATTTAGAAAACAGCATATCGAACTGGAGCTTTCGCGAGGGCTGTGAACTAGTGTCACCCCTAATGGAGAATTATTTCAGCAAACAGCACGGTAGAGGCGAAAAACTAAGGATAGTCCTTACTACCAACAGTTATCGATAGATCCTCTTCCGACTATCAATAGTTATCGATAATTTGCCATATTTCTTTTTTTTTAATCCACTTTGTATGTATCACTTTATGAGAATTTTTGTTTTGAAAGGATATTGCTAATAGCAGTAAATAAATTGAGAAAACGGCTACATCAAATTCGTATATATTTGATACATTTATGAGAAAAAATAGAACAAGATCAAACAAAAACATTTATAAAATGAATGACGCCATAGGTACAACTAAACGAAATGATCGCATATGAGTGTACATAAACTTCACATAGAGCAAAGTTTTGCTGAAAATGACAATCGGATACTATCGATAGTAGCTGTACAACTATCGATAGTAATCGACAGCTGTAACTATCGATAGTGTTCTCGATAGTTTTCCTCCCCTAAAGCACTAATGTAACAGCACAAGTAATAATGGAAGCGTCGAATGAATTTAACTGAATCTATGGCAGTAAGTAGATGATGCGACGAGACTGGGAAGACGTTTAAGTATCATCCCATTAAGTAAGGAAATGGGGAACTTTTGAGTTTCATATGAGGTACGCAGTTTTTCACATCTGGGATAGCAAATGGCTCTGCTGAGATGACGAACTGAGTATTCGTGGGGAAATGCGTTTGAAGTGTTGCCGTGTTTGGGAGTAAAACGGAGGAAAGGAGCAGACTGAGGACAGAAGGAGGTCAACCTCGTTCGAGGTATGCGTCGCTCCGGCGAGACAGAATATATCAGACCAGTTAAGTATGACGGAGTTTAGACGAAGAAGTCAGGATGTGTTCCAATCAAAGTACATCCCCTAATTATATACTATGTGAGCTCAGTATCTCGTCACGAAATACTAGGGAGCTTACTTACGTACGACTAAAAAGCTCGTATGTCGATGCGGCCGTCAACAATTTATTCAATCGATTCAGGCGCGATATAGAGGAAGTTAGACGTTTTTAAAATAAAAAGTAGTTTCACTTCTCGATGAATATTTAATGCGTACGACGCGATTCGACTGACAGTGCCATCATATATGGTACAAGACAAGAGCCACCATCTTGTAGTGCAAAAGTGCAACTACCTTTAATTTCAACGATTTATCTACAAAAACAGAAAATTTAGACAATGAAAAGTCAGATTTATCAGCATATTCTTTGGAATTGCCGTAAATATGAGAAACTCTACCACAAATGTGCTATTTAGTATGGAATTTGAGGTGCGTTAGTGAGTTTTTTTTTAGCAAGAGAATTTTCGGACGTGATTGGTAAGAAGATGTCTCAATAGCTAGTAAAGCGGTACCACGACCAAGTAGTTAGCAAGACAGTCTCTCGAAGTTACTTTTCACGCAATACAGACAAATTTAGTTTTTACATGAATATTTTAAGCACGCTTAGCCTAAACCTCTTTCTTTAGTCTGCGGGCACGTCTCGAGTTCTGTCTCATATGCTAACATGCAAAAACTATTCCCAGCAACTTAAGGTTGTGAGGCTATCAAGCCTGGTCCTGGTTAGAAAAATTAGTTGAAACATTATAATCGTGGCACTTCAGCGAGTGAAGTACTTACTTATAGAAGCATTGTACATGTACATTAACATGTAAATGTACTAAGTAGAACTGAAAAAAAAAACAAATTTAACAATTTTCTCCATCCAAAACAGTAGAAGGATATATCACAACTATCTGATTGGCATGAGGAATTGTACTACCTTTTGGGAAAATTAACCCTACATTTGACTTAAAATGTATATTATAAGAAAATTATCGCACATCATTTTTATTATTCAGACAAATACATCTCAACTGTGGCTTTAATATTTTTTCCCCTCCATTTCCCCACAAAACAGCGCATGATGCCTTTATACGGGGGTTTCACAACTAACAATAGACGATCACGCATATCCATGCCCATAAGCGCTTTTATTTGAATGATCCAGCGCTACTTTGAGTACATTGCCTTTCAAAAGATAAAAAAATACGCTCTCTCGTTTTATCAGCATAAACCACTGGCATTAACACGTAATGTAACATGAAGTCACCTGGCGAAATTCCGATGATGTAGAACATATTTTTGCGCCGCCAGGAAAGCAGAAATTTCTGCTAAGATTCCCAAATCACTACAGCTCGCCTGATCTCTTAGCGTGACGCATTTCTTGTTTTAACAGTTAGCCGTTACTTTGAAAATTTCACTGTATTTTTTACTCTATTTGATCCAACTCCACGTTGGCCTGCATCTCAATTTCAAAATTTTGACATCAGTTAATTTTCACATTCCATATTTCAAATGGTTAAAAAGCGTATGCTGATAGTGGTCCACTCTTTGTAACTGAAAATTTAAAGAAGAAAAACTAAGGCTTGTCGATTTTCCCCGGAGTGTCCAGATATCGAGATCCGAATTATCATGGCTCTATTATCATCAGGGAATATTGATCATATGACTCTTCTAAAATGCTTAAAAAACTTTAAACTCACTACTTATAAAATTTCCCGGGGCAATATCCCCGGTTTGGGCCCCCCCAATATTTTTTGTTAGTCGGCATCCTTGCATGAATGTACTCATTGATAAGTATCGAGTAACAAGGTACCATAAGAACTGAAAAAAAGTAAATTTTAACCTTAGAGTGACTACTTTTATGCTCAACTTAACAAAAGTATCCATTTTTTTAGATAGGTATCTTTTGACTTTCACTAGCTAATATTTTTTAGATATTCTACTTCAATCAGTACATTTTTTTACGACCATCGCAGGTGAGACTTGAAAAGTAAGGCTTTAGGCGAGCCACTTTTATTGCCGTATGCATTGCGGTTGGTCGTAGAAAGCCTGCATTACGGATTAAGCGAACTGCAACAGATGCAGTGGCCAAAGTGCGAATCAGCTTGAGGGCATCTGCACTCCACATATCTCTCCAACACACGGCCACATTTCTGCTTCACCTGTACTTAGTGGGTCAACCTGCGGTCGCGTCATTGAAGTCCATCACTTTCCCATTTTCTAATGCGCTTTTGCGACGGCAATTGTTCGATCGCGCATCGGGGAAAAATTCGCCGCATGCCGAGGCTACGTCGGCGGGTGGCGTCCTTGATAGGCTTGCGTTTTCACTCGACGCGTTGGTTTACGTTGCGTGTTGCGAAAATATCATGGGGACTCAACGGAGAGCGGACTGTGTGGCGCGGCGTTCTCCGAGATATAGTTCACTGACCACCCCATGCTCGGATTTCGCCGATGAACAACAGCTGCTCAGATAGCTGCGCTGAGTCGCTCTTCGCGTTTTTACATCTCTAGAAGATGCACCACCAATGCAATTTGTACCCAATGATCGGTAAAACCACGCATAGAATGAAAATATCGACTAAGGTTTTATCTAGTAGGATTTTGTGTACTATTCTAAGGATAAATAAATAATTATTATTTATTATTATTTATTTATTTATTATTATAATTATCATTATTATTATTTTTCACAGCATTTTTGCTGGTTTTAGGCGAGTTTCGTGTATCACCAAGTACTCTCGTCTTTTTACTCTTTGTTGAAACATTTTCTGACAATCCGGCAAGTATTTAAAATTGCTGCTTTTTGTATTGTAATAAACAAGTTTTTCGGCAGTCCAATAGTTTGAAGACCTTGATGGATTGAATGAGGCACTACTCCTGTGGCAGAGATAATGATTGGTATTATGTGTATTTTATCTGATTTCACAATCTCTTAATTTCATTTTTAAGTTCTTCATACTTTTCCATTTTGTTGGTGTCGGCCGTAGTGATATTATGCGAATTAGGTGCGGCAATGTCTATCAAGTACGTTTCATTGTGAGTTTTATCTTGCACTACCAGATCAGGTCTATTGCTATGGACTGTTTTGTAGGTGATAATTGAACGGTCATAATAAATCTTACAGTGATCGGTTTCAAGGATGGTTTTAGGTGTGTGCTTACAATAAGGAACTCCATTTTCTATGAGTTTATACTTTAGAGCTAATTTCTGGTGGATGATGTTGCATATTTGATTGTGACGGTGCAGATAGTCTTTTTGTCATAAGTTAGTACATCCACTTGTGATGTGCTGTATCGTCTCAGAGGCATTATCACATTTTCTGCATCTGCCATCCAATAAATTTGGATTTTTAATTATAAGTTTTTCATAATGTTTTGTTTTCACCACCTGGTCTTGTATTGCGATCATATTATTATTATCATCATCATTTTTATCTTTTTAATTTCACATGCTTCAGTTTTCACTGACATTTATGTAAATAATACGGGTTGTCACCAAAGTAACTCTCAACTGTTTTGTTGAGAAAAGTTGAAATTATTATGGCCATTTGATGTTGAATGATTGTGTTTGGATTACGGTTGAGTGTTTTAAAACTATTTCGTATTTGTTTTGGGATAATACCTATTATTGGTTTCTATATTCCATTATTACTATTTTTCCTATCATGATGATGGAAGAAAAAAAATCTCGGATTATAAGCCACGCATCAAATAAACAAACATGTTCAGGTCCATTTTTCATTTAAATGTGGATAATTTAGTTACCAAAGAAGTGTTTTCCTTCCATCATCATCACGAATAGCATAGAGGAAATAGTTTGGTGAATCAAAGAAAGAAAGAAATGGAAGGAGGAAATGAAATACAGAGAGTGAAGCACTTCATATATCTGGGGCAACAGCGGATACAGATAATCCTCTAGGGGCGGGGGGCGCAAAAGATATTTTGAGCTACCTATACTTTTATACTTATTGTTAGTAATGAAAAATAATCAAGTTACATTCAAGGTTTAAGATATTTTTATTTAAACTGATTTTACGCGTATAGCACAAGACAATGCTCTCTTATGATATAAAATATTTACAATAGGGTAGTTTCCTTCATCAAAGAAAACGAAAGGCATTGATTGCGATTCGTTACCCACCATTACTGTATTCATAATATACAAATTATTTCGTTTTAGAAATACCGGTTTAGATGAATGGCAATGGTCCACTTTTATCCTCATTTGAAAAGGGCCAGATTGGCGCCCATGCGATGCCACTCCACGTGACGTCACAGGGACCTATTTTCTATACGAGTAGATAGGAGTTTTACATGGTCTGAGATTACCAATGCATGCATGAGCCACATAGCTCAGGGAAACATCCCATATTAATCACACATTAAAAATACCTAAGTTCGGAAAGTTTCCTTCGTTTGATAGGGGAGTAATAATCCTTATTTAAGACAAGCGCTACCAGCCAACAGGGTACTCAGCTACCCGATAGCAGCCTGCGTCGTATCAGCGCTCAACTCGCCTCAAGGTCACCTCACAGGGCGGCAGCGGGAACCAGAAATACGTCAACCGGAGAGATTTCCCGGCATTCATACTTATGCGTCGCGTTTTCGCGCGCTTGAAAATTTTCACTTTTCATTTAATCGCGGAAAATACATATCGTCATTTAAAAATCTGAAAGCGTGAAATAAGTACTCCAGGAGAAATAATCTTTCGATTCTGGCAATAAAAAAATTATATGAAACCACCCTATTTTGGTTCTGCATTTTAGGCAATGTGGTCAGCCCCGGAAGGAGAGGGGGGCGCTAGCACCCTGCTCCCCCATATGTATCCGCCACTGACCTGGGGACAATGGTCACAAAGGATAATTATATTGCAATAGAGGTTAATGCGAGGTGAACAACTGGAAATCGAGCAAGCTATATCACAAAAGCATTCAAAGCATTCATTTAATGAGTGACGGTGAGGGGAATGGAATTTATTCACAACAGCAATCCATATAATTTTTTCCATCGTCGAAATATCTTTAGTTCGACCCCTGACAAATCCCATAACATGGGAGGTGAGGGATTGAGGTGAAAAAATTACTATTATTTACGAACATGTCGATTATTACGCGCAAAATTGAGAATTTACGCATGAACTCTTCTCGGGAAATCAGCCGGATTAGAATGGACATTGCTGCCATCGTTTCGATGGCCTTCTCTGCCATCATCATCAGGGCGAATTATGGACCTGGTTAGTGCCGGATTTATATACACAGTTGGGACGGTCAAGTCTTATGAAAAAAAAATCATATGAAAAATAAAATAAAGTTGTTAGGCGATAAAAGAGAATCTGATGCTTTTTTTAAAGGGTTATTCGGAAAAGTTATTTTCGAGGTTTTTTTTAGATTTCAGTGCAGTTTCAAGGGACAAACTCACTAAATTGATAAAAGTCTCAATAATTAATAATTAAAACGAGCAAAATTTGTATTAATCCATCAATTTATTTTCGTGGTACGACTAGCTTCGACGCAGCGGCGTCGTCCTCAGATACGTACCTGAGGACCTGAGGAAGGTACCTGAGGATGACGCCTCTGCATCGAAACTAGTCGTACCATGAAAATAAAGTGGTGGATTAATACAAAGTTTGTCCGTTTTAATTATTGAAATGAACTTCCACAAAGTTGAGCCTGAGACCATAGAGATTATTAGATAAAAGTCTATTATACAATTTAAAATTTATGAGCTGCGAAATTCTCACTTATCGTTGTATTTTTTCTTACGAAATTGTTATTTTTTTAAACTTTTATATAGTTTTTGAGAGCCAGACCAGCGTCAAAATCCATTTCCGGGCATCCAATTTCCTGAAATTATCCGGGGAAGGACCCCCGAATCCCTCGGTAAGCATCAGGGTCCCATAGTGAGGCTTAGCCGAGGACCCTTAATCAGGGGTGACCACCCCTGCTCGCAGATCAATTCACATCCGTTCTCTTTTCATGTCCTGACCGAAGAAGCAAGCTTCCTTCATGAGAGCTCATTATTGGAGCATCGATTCCACATTCTTTTTGACCCACTTATCCCAAACACCATCCGAAAATGCAATTAACTGGAAATAAAAATGTTGATGCTGGTATTTTGTGATCTTCTTCACGGAGGAAAGGATAGATAAGGTCAGCGGAAATCCAGGCTTTTCATGATTACTGTCCGTCGAACATATTAACCCTCATCCAATTTTCTTTCCTTTATACTAACCATATCAGATTTATTTACACCGTATGCACTTCTCAGAGACCTCTCGGAAATTAAATACCATCGACACCATCCTAACGAAGGAATTCTATAAGCAGTAGTAGACTTTTATCTAATAATCTCTATGGTCTCAGGCCCAACTTTTTGGAAGTTCATTTCAATAATTAAAATGGACAAACTTTGTATTAATCCACCACTTTATTTTAGTGGTACGACTAGTTTCAGTACTATATAAAAGTCTATAAGCAAGTAGCAGTATATAAAAGTCTATAAGCAACTGTCACATTTTAAAAATGTAATCTATAATAGATCGAAAAATAAACGTTGTTATATTCAACTCAATATCTTTTTCTTGACATCAATTGTATAATATGTATTTGAAAACGGTTTTTAGTATAGGTCTGGGTCTAAATTAAGGTATCATAGAATGCGAAATAATAAATTATAACACTGCGGAATTAAAAGAATGAATTTTATAAAGACCTTTACAGCGATAACAAAAGTTTTTTTACATATCTCTACAGTTCAGTATGCATGATAAACATGCATTTTGTTATATTCCACAAGGTATTTATTGAAAACTGTAAAAAAAGCGAACTCGCGAACCATTGATATGATACAGAATTTTAGTTAGGAGGAAAAAGATAGTCTTTTAAAATAGATTTCTCAATAAATACTGACAATGAGTGGAATTTAACAGAGTTTATTTATGTATCTATCATGCCACCAATGCACAAAGTGAATTCGTGAATCATGGATGTTAACTATAAGCATATCCTGCTTAATAATGCCTTTGATTTAAAAAGTGTTCATGCTTAGGAGAATCAACCCCCGCAATACCATCGTCCATTACATTAAAAGGTGTCTTGCTAATTATTAAAAATGCCGTTAGGTACAAAACGATTCCAAGCATTAGATGACAAAAATAAGACTAAAGTAGTGAGAAGCGCAGTGGTAATATAAAAGTCAAAGGAAGCTTTTCCAAAATATCTTAAAGCAAACAAAAAAGAGGGGGTTTAAATGTGATTACCCGAACGGAGGCCTGCATCAGCTTAATTTCTGATAAAAGCTTCCAGTTCATGTAAAAAATATAGACTGTACAATTTTAATTTAAAAAGCCGTATCCTGGTGACAAGGAAAAGCAAAACGACTGATACCATCGTATAATTGTTTCAGGAATATTTAATAAGTTAATTTGATCCCATTAATTACTTATCAAATAGTTTCATCAATAATAGGTAGGATTATTATTACATGTTAACAATTATTTAGTTGAAAATTCATCCATTATTATTATTCAGAGTCCTACCAAAAAAATAATTTTTATGCAACCTAATCCGAGGCAGTACTATAGCAATGTCATTTTATCCTATTTCAAACTCTTTTTCTCCTGCCAGAATAATTAAATTAATTTTTAAAAACTCTAAGCCATAAAAATGCGATTTTAAGCCACAAACATCTGAAGATAAAAAAGACAAATTTATCCAATGTTTTTTTTCTTGTAATTTGAAATGTTTGCTTAAGCGCTTGGTAACAAACCCGAGGCATAGAACAGACTATTCTATGTAACTGATATTGGCTTTTTTTTATCAAAAACCTCCTAATGCCTACTCTACTTTATGTGACAAAATTCAAAACAGTTTTCACATATAGGACATGATAGTGCTTTAAAATTGATACATAGGAAAATGCGAACTTTGAGCCACAAACATCTAAAGATAAAAAAGATAATTTCTTTCAATGGTTTTTTTATTTGGAATAATTTTGCCTAAGCGCTTGGTAACGTACCGGGGTATAGAATCAGACTACTCTATACAACTGATATTGGCTTGTTTTATCAAAAACCTCCCAATGCTCTACTTTCTGTGACAAAATTCAAAACAATTTCCACGTATAGGACATGATAGTGCTTTAAAATTGATACCATGTCATTTATACACGGTTTTGGGAGTTGCAACGGTTATTTAGACAGTCAAGAGAAGACCGATTAGCTAAGAATCACAGTTAACCTGTTTTTATCTTGACTAGTTTGTGAAACGCTACATAAGGATGAGTTTTGTTGAAACATTTCCCTATCATAACCGGTTAAATGAGGTATAGAAGTTCAAAGAACTCTTTAGACTGGAAAAAAATGAAATATCGAAATTTTCCCCAATCTCTCTAAACATAAGTAGTCTTTATATAAAGTCATTAACCTGACGCGTAGTAAACAATAAATACTCCCTTGTCAAATGTTAAGAGTAAAAGAGGTCTTGGCGAACGAAATCAAAGAAGTGCTGTGCTTTCTTAAATCTGTCCTTTTCTCGGCGATCTTAAAACAATGTAACTTGATGTAGCTTTGCCCGTAAGAGCCGTCGCATCAAATGATATTTTCCTTCAATAACAGCCAAAAAGTGCGTTAATCGTGAAATAGATTTTTATCCTTCCCACCTACCCTATCAGATGTATTTGTACGGAATCTATGCACTTATCACAGCCCCTTAGGAAATTAATTACTACCGTCACCATCGTAACGAAAGAATACTGTGTGCATATGAAACTATCACATTAAAAAAGTTTATCGTGGTTAATCATGCATTTGAGGTGAAAAAATTTATTTATAGAAGACTCAAACTCGACATTACCTACTTACATGCCATTACAGTTGTGTAATATTATTGTATTATACTTATAATTATTATAATAAAATAATTATAAGTATGATCTATCGGTAGAAATACTTATAATTATTATACATAAAAATTATAAGCATGTTGCTTAATTAGAGGGATTGCGGTAGTTTTCATTTCCATAGATGAAAAAATTATCTTCCTTGCCAAGTTTAATGGTTAATTTTAAGCCAAATTTGAGATATTCTCAACTGATGTCTACCTATCTCAAGTCGAATTGCGCCATTTTAATATTTTGTGAACCAAGACATGATCTTTCATCTTTCTTTTCATGAGTTTTCAAATTCTTAGTTATGCTAATCATAGTCAAATCAAGTTGTTATGAACATGTTTTCCAAAAGTGAATAATCCACAATTCAGAAAATTATTAAAATCTAAACGTGTAAACGCAATCAGACTAGATCTAACTTTAGTTCTGAAAATTTTGACGGTCGGAGTCATATTTGAATGATTCCACTGAGAATATGCGTAAGATTGGAAGCGAAATTTTCCCTCTGATTGGAATTGTCACCCTCGTTATAATTTACTGTAATGCACACAGGAGGACATCAACGCATATTTCTGCTGTTGGTCAAATATGTGTATGTTTGGAATAGTCTTTAGTGTGCTCAGCAAAATCAGGCGATACTTGCTGGCACATGTTACTGCTGATTAAGTGAAAAAGAACAACCGTATTTGTACATAATCGACGAAATTTTCTGAGAAAACAACCGGTTTAACTCAAGTTTTGCTCGAGTAAAGTCCTGAGGTCAGTGCACTTGATGTTTTTTAAAATTTAGTGAAGCGAGTGAATTCTCAAATCAAATCTTTGAAAAGTTACAAATACAGTATTTCTTGCTCACGAAGGCAGCAATATATTCATCAAGTTTAAACGCCTCTTGTTTTTTTTCAATATTTAAACACGCCTTGATTCTATTTTGAGGTGTTTGAGGCACTTCGCACCTTTTCCTGTAGGCCACGTCGGAAATCGAAATTTGTACGAAATTTTCACATATTATCAGAATAAAAACCTATAAGGAATTATCTCGGTTCAGGCATAGGTTTTCATTGCCAGTGCCCATATATATCTGGTAAAAGTTTGAACGAGAACAGCGGAGTTAAGGCGAGTGGATATGTAATAAATTTCTCCGGTAGAAATTGCTGATTGGCTCAATAAGTTCCTGGAAACATTTCTTCCATTTTTAAGATGTAGTCATAATTTTTTTCCAACGGCTTGTTGAACCTATTCCCCTTCAGTGAGCGCAAGCGAGTTATTTACATAAAACAAATTGAAAAACTTTCTGTGCTTGGAGCAAGACAAAAAATTACCGTAATTACGATAGATTTTTTACTTATTCGTCAGTCATTTTTAAGAAAAGCACCTTATAGCTCGAAAAGATTCTTAGCATCACTTAGCAAGAATTTTGACTTCGCCTTAGGAGATAATAAACCTTCTAGCCACCTTCTCAATAGCTAGGAGAAATATTTTGTTGTAACACTAGCAGAGGCTGGCTAGCAGCTATAAAACATTTAAACATTAAAATAATTAACTTTGACGCTGAACAATTATAAGAAAGGTCAGACAGATAATACAATCAGATGAGGACTCCTTATAGCTATGCATTATTTTATCACGTTCTCACGATTTCTACATTTTTGAACTGTTAAAAAACGCGTCTTTTAGTTCGAAATGATTTATCAAGAAGAAATGATAATTTATTTTCCTGAGGAGTTTAAAATGTTACTAGTATAAGAGAATGGATTTTAAGTTTTGTTTCATCGTGTGATAAATAGTAGAGACTAGAAGAAATCGGAACCAGAACATGGTATTGGCAGAAACGTAAGATCGAAAATAGTGATTTTCACCATAAAGGGAATAAAATGAGTTGGCGGGAAAACATCACCTGAATGCAAGGAATTAAGGACAAGGATACGCCCAGGTTTAGAGCTATTACAAGCATGAATGTAATACCAGTTCAACAGCTGTACACTCAGAGAGAAATAATTGCTGGTGATTAAGTTGGTATCTCCGGAATTTTCGAAGCGAGTAGCGAAAACTAAGAAAATCTCTGTGAGAGAAAAAAAAACTCCGTTTAAGACAGCCAAAAATATTAATTTCCAATATTTCGCATGCACTTACTGAAGGAATAACTTATACATTGATGATCTATCCTGGCTCTCAGTGAACAGGGCAAGCGAATAATCGTTTTCTAGGTTTTTGCAGAAGAATAGAATAAAAGTCGATGAAAATAATATGGAACACAGTCGCGGCTGTTGAAAGCTGCGATGAGCATGTTAAGTTGATTCGACTTAAGGACAAAAAAATGCATTCAGAGCAAAGAAATATTATTGTAAGTGTATCACCTTAAATAAATGAATAGCACTCGATTACTTATTTTTAGGTAGCATATTTCTTTTGCTAATAAGCCCAAGCCAAAGTAAAATCGTTACGCTCTAGTCAGTGTGCGTATCACGAAAATAGATTTGTATTATTAACCCGTTAGACGCCCAGGATTAAATTTTATAAGAGAAGCCCAGGCTTAGAAATATGCAAATTTATATACTTATTTATAATAAATAAATTAATAGCATTGGTATTAATACTCTTTAATTTAGCTCAAATAAGATGGAATAGTTTGAGAACTTGGCGATGAAAGAAGTTATTTTCTGAACTATTAATATTTAGAGAAGAAATAAGTAAGTTCCAGGACTGAGAGTGCAAGAAATAGGATATTTTAGATGCAAGGAAATTGGTTTTTCATTTGGACTTACTGGTAATGAGCCCACAATAGAAATTAAGACAAACAGAGGAAACAACAGGCTGAAAGGGCAAAGCTTGCGAAAATCACAGAAGCAATCCAGCAACGCCATTTTTGTCGCCGAAAGGTAATCCCTGAATTCTGAAACACTGGGAAGGAGGAAAATTCAAATAAAATTCACTCATCAAAAATTGTGTATACTGCGTTAATATTAATTAAAAGCAATAATATAAAAATAGTCGCTTTCATTACTGGCTTACTTCTACAAGTTTGCGGCAATTAAATGCAACCAATTCAAGCCAAATATAGTAGACCTACTAGATCTAGTAGCGTATACTACATAAAAAATTCAAGGGAGGGGGCGCAAAAGATATCTTGAGCTGACTTTACTTTTATCGTGATGAAAATTAATCAAGCCACATGCAAAGTTCAAGAAATGTTTTTAAAGCTGATTATATACATATACTAGACATTGCCACCTAACGATATAAAAGAGTTACAATTGTGGATCGGCAATATTAGGCAATGCGGGCGAACCGCAATAGGGTTTAATTTAAAGTTATTAATTACATTTGTTCGGAAAGTATAGTATATCGAGCCGAATTCTAGCTTCATTATTTAGTGAAATTCAGACACAATATTTGTTAAAGATATTAATTTTTTTCGTCATCTCTTGCTCACTTCTATAAGATTAAATCTGAATTCAGTCAGATAACCAGGTAGACATTCTCGTTTAAGGTGTTGGCAGTATACAAAAAACAAGCAATAGGAAAGAGACTTATTACCGTTGGAAGACCTGTTCTGTATAGCCACTCCTCTCTCCCGGAAAATGCTTTGAAGATTTCCACAAAAATATATAAGAAGTGCAAAACGTTTTTTTTTTGTCAACTTTATAATGTGATTAGTGAAACTCAGCATAAAAATTGATTTAGAAATTTAAAATAAAAATAAGAAATGGTCTCATTGGTGGGCTCTTCTTTTCTTTTCTGGATGGTATACTATTGACAGTAGTAACCGTCGTGTCCGATAAAAAATAGAAGTTATATCCTGGGACAAGACGGCTATTTCATTCTCCGGTTCTAATCACAAATGCTTCACTCATCTAAGCATGCCAACATGTGGCTAATGTGTACAACTATAGAGAAAAGGATTGGTGGATAAAATTAGGTGTGTCTCTAAGAAAGGTATCTTGATTGTTACTGTTCGCGAAAGGGTTAAAGATTTATTGAGTTATCTCAAAAACTACTGAAAATAGCATGTATACTTGAAATATAAATGTAAAATACGATATTGCTTCACTCAAGCACCCTTACAAGGCCTTAGCGAGTTGGTTTTGTATTATTTATAATAGATCATGGAGAGAGCGTCATGCACCACGCTTTGATGTCAGACCGGTAACTTTGTGGTTATAGCGTCGACGACTTCATCGTATGCAATTATTTCCGTTGCCCTTCTCGGGCTAATTTATTCGTGTTTTTTTTCTTTAACTTCTATCAAGGAATTTGACCTATAAATAATAAACTCGTTGGTCAAATATTTAGTATAATATTTATTAAATTACTACAGTGTATGCTTTTTATAACGTAATATATAATTTTATTAACGCAAATACTTCGGCGTAATTCCTCGAAGGTTGATAAGATCAGAAAAATTTACGCAGCTTTTAAAATAATCTACCTATCCAGTCGTGAAACCGCGAGATACTAGGATTATAAACGTAATTCTTAAATTTTTTGATTAGTGAATACATCAGCAAAAACTTCTTTTGGGTCTTCCACCTTGCCGATGGCCACTGCTTCTTATTTTAAACGAAGCAATGATTAAAATGCAAACGCGAACTGCGTTCGAATATTCATTCAAATACTTTATATCCATCGTAGGTTTTTAGGACGGAAGGTAAGGCAAATTTTATCGGTAGCATCAAAGTGATGCTCACTCGATAATGTCAAAATATATAACATTTTTGGTACGAAGATCTCATGTTTCTCCGGGAAACGAAGTGTCTTGAATGAATAAAACACATCAATACTTCTAACCTTTCACGGCTGAATTCTTTGCTTGTATTGCTGTCGAGCATTCACCTTCCCATTCCCAGTAGTCCATATCTCTCTCTGAATCACCGACTTTTAAAAATTTAAAAAAAACAAAGAAGGAACAAGTTTTGATTTCCTCGCTTCAAGTTTTTCCGCTTCCTTGACCTCTGATATTAAACCTTGAGTTTTTTTTTCAGAAATATCGTACACCGTCGCGTAAGCATTCAGAATGGTTCTTTTACTAAGTATATATCCTCTATTTTGGTTTCAATTTCCTTAAAAATTCTAATGTCACATTATTTTTATTGATTTTATTTACGAAATAAAAAATTATGAACTAAATAAAAATTTAATTTAAAAAATATTTCAGGGGGGTTCTTAATATTCGCAATATTTAATGTTAAGTTTGCAGTATGCCACTAAGTTCTATAATAATGGAATCTTCTGACAAGCATTATGCCTTAGAAGGGCCAACTTTGTATATATGCAAAAGAAAGGCATTCTCTTCACTCTCTCAATAAAAGTAACGTTCGGAAACGGATAAAATCGACTCTTCTGATGCGGTGAAGATTTGAATAATTGATTTTCCTTGCCGCACCTGAATATGCATGTTGAAAAAAATCCCTGAAACTCATGTAGGGGAGAGTTGCCTAAATCGCACCACCATCCTAGAAAACAATGTATTAGATATAAATGCATTCTAATGGCTGCATTTGAAACTTCCTGCACCACCAAGCACACCACTTTTCAATAGTAGCCACCAGTGTAGTGACAAGTCAGATGCGTAGGTATTACGAAATGAAGTGTCTCTTCTGCTATTTCTTTCGTCTTTTCACAAGAATATTGAAAACAAATAAGTTGTATGTACATATTTTTCTGCATATCATATTTTTTAAGTCTATTTTGTTTCATTTAGTGCTATTAACAGCGTAGTTTTGACCACGTGTTAAGGCAGTGGAAAAGATTTCATATAAAATGGCGGTCGCTCCCAAATCGCACCACGTCTCTCTATACCTGTGCAATGTTAGAAGTCTTTAAAAAGCTGCCGTGAAAAGACTATTCTTGAGCACAAGCACTTCTACAAAAGAATTGTAAATTTTGTTTCGATTATTGCGTTCGAATTTATTAAATTTGTTAATTAATAATTATCTATATACTATAAAGCCCCTTAACGACAACTCACTCATTCATTCATTCACTCATACAAATGTTTGGGGTGAACGAGACGAGATACGACAAAAAGTCTTATGAAGACCCCCTCTAAAATTGTCTGAAACCACAGGAAAAATAATATAAACAATAAATTTCCAATTATTTATTTGTTTATTCAATTAAAATAGAATATGGGGATTAGTTCAAAAAATGGCCACCAATATCCAATGGCAATAGCCACACCTTTGTTTATGTAAGCAAGAGAATCTAAATTGGAAAAGAAGATAAAGGAATGAAAACGAAAAACTGATAAAGATAAGGTAGGAAATTTAGAAAGTAATTTTTGAAATGTCCATTTCTTTACGTCTTCTTTCCACATGAACAAACATTTTTTTACATCAAAGCGTATTCAAATGAAAAGCGGAGAAATAAAAGGTAGGAAATTACTTATTGTTTTTGGTATATTACATCGAAAGTGTGGTTGTTATTAATTTCATAGTTTACAAGTGCACATAATGCCATTTTAAAAAGATAATTCGTACTGTTGACTGTAGTTCATGTCTAGTTGGCGATACACGATTGTACTAGAAAGACTTTTAAGCAAGACTTACATTAAATATATATAGGTAGGTAAAAATGATTTTATTTTCATTTGTTGTGATGGCGATAACTTTTTATTTTTCTTACGTTCTTTTTTCCGATAATGTCCTTGTTGTCCAATAATGTTATCCGTGAGCTGGTGCGTCAAAGACAGTGAATAATACAATACGGAGGATAAATGCAATTAACGATATTTCTTATTCAATTATTTGTCTTGCAAAAATCACGTTTCCTTGAGTGACTAAGTTATTCAATTGTAAACATTATCGAAATCTTGGAATTCACAATGTCTTGTTCACCAAAGGCTGTGATCTGCTACTCACCAGATTTATTGTGCATTGCGTTTGATATTAAAGCTGTATATTTGTTAGCTGAGATATTTGTGTATCCCGATTCATTAAAACTTTAAATAGAGGTATTTATGAAGTGCATTCCGGGTGAATTGGGTGTTACAGTGGAACATGGTCTCAACGTTTTTTGTATTTGAATTGAATAATTTAGAGACTCTTTCAGACTCGTAGAAATTTATTTTACCTTTTTAGCCTCTCAGAAAAACGTTTGTCTCCTATAAGTATTTATTTTTATATTGTAGCCTACGTACCATGCACTCGTTTTACGTGAAAGTGGAAATATTGCGTATACCTAATCTAGCCAACATAAAAGTAAACGATCCTTAAGTAACAGGTGGCAAAGTAAAAGTGTAAGACCTCCCACAGTGACCATAACAGGCCGCAGGCCTTTTTCGGAGGGATCTGGGCAGAGCCCCCCCAGCGAGCAAAGCGAGTATATTTATTATGTTCGATTTCGATTATTCGAGTTTTTATCAAACAAAATAACTACATCTATTAATAACGTCAAAGATATGACTTAATTAACTTTTTTTCTTTCCTTATGTTACGGATATTTTAATGCTTGTGTTTGTTCCGTTAAGGGATCTAAAAAAATAACCTTAAATAACTTACCCCTCAGCCTCTCATTGCCATTGAAACATCATTTCCTAATTTTGGCCTCAAGTGCTGCGATTTGGGAAACCGGTTGCCTAAAAAGTACCGTTTGCAGAGATTTGAAATTTAATTTTTATACATGTGTTCAACTTGGAATTGATTGTCCCCAAAAATTATGAGAGAAGTAGACATTCCTCCCCAATTAAAGTAGCATTAAAAACTTATATTGAGTCACTAATTTTTGAGTTAATCCGGGTTTTTTTCAAAATTGGTGCGATTCAGGCAACATTCCCCTACATTATGATTTTGTTCCTTTCCGACGTGTGATACTGGTTAAATCTTATCGGGTTATCCACCGAGTGAGCACTTATCTGAGTGTAGTGCCCGGAAGAAGATGGCAGGGGCAGTCAACGAAACGTCGGCCTGCGAACACTTCGCCCGGTGTAAAACCCGGGAAATTTTCACCAGCGACATAGTTATAATGATCTCAAGACTGTTGAAACATCTTCACTCCGTGATTCAACCAGGAGGTTGTTCAGGAAAATTTAGGGTAAAGCCAGGTATAGACACAATGACATTGCAAATTCATAACTTCAGGGAAAAGGGAATGGGCAGTTACTTTCTCTGGGACAACTCACAGTTCGGGTAATTTAGAGTGGCGTGCCCGCCCGTGCGTGGCGCTTCACCCGGGAATCTAACCCGGAACCCTCTGGTCAGCATCCACGCGCTACACTTACAGCCACATCTCCATACTACCCCACCAGCCGAAAAGCAAAAGGTGTGTGCAGGGGGTGTAAGGAAACAATCCGTTTACATATAAAAAGCAAGTACTCAAACAAAATTATGACTAGCATTTATTAAAGCCCTTCATGGTTCGGGGGAAAAACGGATTCCCAATTCTATGCGTTCGGCTAAATATCTTTCTTAATTTACCGCTTCTGTCTGACCTGGAAATGTAGTGGGGCTCTAGTATTATCTTCTCCGTTTCGGTGTTAAAGATGCCAATTCTCAATTTTTCAAGCAATCTAAGCCTAGCGCGCAGCCTCCGAGTCTCCAGCGGCTCCCAGCTTCATTCGCTTAACTTCTGGGTAACGCTGTTCAATGGTCTTAGATATTCGATTTATATAATGCCCGGGTGCAATGAATGTTCTTCAATTGTTCGAGGATGTGCATATTTCCCATATCTATCCGTTCGGCAAAATATCTCTGTCAATTTATCGCTTCTGTCGGACCTGAAAATGTATTAGCCCTCTAAGATGATGTTATCCGTGTCGCTGACAAAGTTACATATTCTGAATTGTTCAAGCAATCTAAGCCTAGCGCGCAGTCTTCGAGTCTCCAGCGGCTCCCAGGGTAACGTTCTTTGTACGCCCGGAGCAGTTTTGGACGAATCGCATAGCTTTCCTTTGTATTTTATTCAGTCCACAGATTCAAAAGTCTTCAACCCACTAGGTTACAAAAGTATTTTACCCACTAAGTGACGAGGATGAGATATCACATCGTCAAACATTCACGCGACGAAAATAGTCTCTGACAGCGATGACGAAACAGCCACGTTTCCAACGGTAGGGTTTGCTATTTGGGGAAGGCGACCGACAGCTGAGGTCATTTGCGCCATGAGGGAAAGGTATGGAAGGAAGGAAGGAGAGAAACCCGGCGTCGGAATTAGGCTGCTCTGGACGAAAGGCGCCAAGGGGACCACGGCTTAACGTCCCATCCGACGGACGAAGTGTTGCGCTGGAAATGTTCTCCACACGGGATTGGGCGGCCTCTCAAAATTCTCTGCCACCACCGGGATTTGAACTCCAGACCACGGAGTGGGGTGCCAAGACTCCAGCCTCCACACTAACTCGATCCTCCGCGCTTTCATCATACCTTTCGTTATTCCGTAAAGTGAAGTCGGAGATTAAGTTATAAAGCCGCTGATAAATGTCAAACTTTAATTGAGAACCTCGGTTCATCACAAAAACAGTTCTTTGAAGATTAAATTCCCTCAATTTTAAGAAATAAATACTCCATCCTTATTGTCAAAGGTTATTGTCCCTTAAGATAATGAATACTTCATCTTTAACCTCTTTCCGTGAGGAAAGTATCAAATGTTAGAGTGCGTGAAATTAGCCAGTAATATCTACGTTTTTTCCCATCGAAAGCTAAGGATAAATTACGCAAGCGGAAATGTATGGTGAGGTGAAGGGCATAGCAAAACCTAAAGTGAATCATAGACAATTCTCCTGAAAGAAGATGACACTCATTCCAATTCAAGGCTATGTTTATTGCTCTCGCAGATTTTCCTCCTAGTCGAGGATCCTCCATCCTAGTTCCCATCAAGCCGCCCAGCGATGCATTGTGGGTGTACACAATCACCGTCGGCTGATGGGGCGACAGAAAGGAGGTTAAGGTAGTGGAAACTTAATCAACAACTTCCGCACGTACGTAGAATCATGTCAGAAAAGGAGTCAAAAAATATATATAGCGAGAAACTGAACCGTGTTCCAGCAACGAAATAGATCAACATTCAGCGAGAGCTTTTTCAAATGCGAATGATGTTCGTAATCTACGCCGTCATTATTTTAGCTTGGCTTCAATTCTCACGTTTTCCATTGAATTTTTTTGCGAAGGATAATAGAGGACTTGGACCTAAATATGCATGACTTTTGTGCCTGGGTAACTTAAATTGCCCTTTAATGGTCTTTTGAATGTATTCTTTGTTGCAATGCAATCAATGCCTCGAGAAACTTCTTTTTCACATGTGTTTGTGAGCCCAAAAAAAATCCAAAACTGCTTTGGCTATTTTATGGCATAATAAAAATGTCTATCGTGAGCACTAGATGCGAAAAATTGATTGACTTTTTGTACCCATAGAATAAACAAATACAAGAGCCTCCAAAGTAACTGCGTAGTAACAAAAAGTTGAATCCAAAATTGAAACCCTTTCATGGGAATTATTATGTATGATTAAAAGGTTATGAATTGTTATTAATATTTTGCATAGCCATGAATTAGTATGTGTGTCGTCTAGTTATGGGCATTACGCAGGGACGCCGACTTACCAAAAATATTGGGGGGGTCCAAACTGGGGATCTTGCCCCGGGAATTTTTTTAAGTAGTGAGTTTTAAGTTTTTTAAGTATTTTAGAAGAGTCGTATGATCAAAATTAGAACCCTTATAACTCGAATCTCGATATCTGGACACTCCGGGGAAAATCAACAAGCCTTACACATTTTTCCTCACACCCATAAGGAATTTTTGAGGGGGCTCGGGCCCCCTCAAGCCCCATGGAGTCGGCGCCACTGGACTATCACCTGTCATGGGAAATGAAAAAGGATAGCATATGACATATTTATTATTTGATATAACTTTGCAGCGGTGCGCGTAACTGCGTTCAAAGTCAATAGTTATGTGCGGTGCTTTGATTTGATGTATTGAATTTATTCAAATCCTAATGCTCATAATTCGTGTGTGTTAGATTTCACAGATATAACATTTTCATCGAATCGAAGTAAACCACATGGGAATAAACGCTATCGTCCTAGTCAATATGTGAGAGAGAAATCGTGGTCACATGTCCTGAAGATTAAAAGCTCCCTCGTCTGTACTTACTCCAGGAGTTTTGCCAAATTATGGATGATTTAACATATTCCCGGCGAAGAGAATGAATAAACATCTCGGATTTAGTTATACCAGGACTAGCCACGGTGATAACTTTACGGAGTCATCCGCAATGCACAAATTGAGCGAAAAATCCTTAGAGAAAAAAATCATTCGCCTTGACCTGGATTCGAACCCGGATCACTCGATTTACCGCCGAGTTCTTTAGTCGGTTAATTTACCGAGGCTTCATTATCTCCCGTGGAAATTTGTGGACTGTACCGGAAATCGAGTGATCCGGGTTCGAATCCCGGTCGAGGCGAATGATTTTTTTCTCTGTGGATCTTTCGCACAAACTTTTCTCGGGTTTCCACACGGGTGAGAAATTCTAAATACGCCGACGTTTCGGGTTCCGTCTCTGGGGCTCATGAATAAATATTTGAAATTTAAATTCAAATATTTATTCAGTAGCCTTGAGAATGTAAGAATACCCGAAACGTCGGCGCTCTTCGAACTTCTTTCCCTTGCGGAAACCCGAGGAGGCTGTTCGTTTAAGTAGTACCAACTTAATCCATTCGCTTAAATCACTCACTATCCAAAAGACGGATTTTTTTATAATCACCGGATATGGCGACTCCATTTTGCTTTCAACCTCTCTCATGCTCAATACTTTGATGACATTTATTTTGGCAGAAGCATAAAATCATACTCGTGTACAACCGACTTCGTTCTGGAGGCCAGGAAGAGTTCTACCGAGTGCTTTCGATTTGAAGACTTAGCGTGGATATCGTTCAAAAGGAGATGCAGCAAACACAATGGGAGTGAGACAGAGAAATATTCATCTTAGCCAGGGATGCCAACTTACAAAAAATATTGGGGGGCCAAAACCGGGGATTTTTCCCCGGGAACTTTTATAAGAAGTGAGTGTTAAGTTTATTAATCATTTTAGAAGAGCCATATGATCAACCAGTGGCGGATACAGAGAAAATTCAAGGGGGGGGCGCAAAAGACATCTTGAGTTACCTTTACTTTTATCGCAATAAAAAATAATCAAGTCACATGCAGAGCTTCAGAAGTTTTAACTAAAGTGATTTAACACACATTCAAGACAATGCCATCTTATGATATAAAAAAGTTAAAATTATGGTTCTGCTATGTTTGGCAATACGGGTGGCCCCGCAAAGGGGGGGCGCGCGCCCCCTGCGCCCCCCATCTGTATCCGCCACTGTGATCAACATTAGAACCCTGATAACTCGAATCTCAATTTCTGGACACTCCGGGGAAAATCGACAAGCCTGACAAATTTTTTCCTCACATCCATAACGAATTTTTGAGGGGGCTTGGGCCCCCTCAGGCCCCATGGAGTCGGCACCACTGTCTCAGCACGTAAGAAACTTAGGCTCAAACGGATACATTGTGTCATCCAGGAGAACAATTTAAGCGAAATAATTCAAGTGAAATATTAAAACAACTAAACGGAAACATGATCCGAAAAAAGTTAAATACTATAAAAGTATAACGTATAGAGATGCAGCGGTAGATTGCAAAGCTTTCAGGATACGTTACTAGGTATAGATATACTCAATATATAATACTCGGGATATGTTTAAAATATAGATTCCTTTAGATTAGGTAGAATGGTTGACGTAAATCAAATTTACATTTGCCATGAAATAGCATCAATCATAATGCTTTTTTTTATTTTGAGAAGAAGATAAAAGATGATTTTTGAAAAATACTTACTAGGGAATAGGTGATCTAAATTTCTCATTTATAGTAAGTAATATTTGAAAAACTACAATTTCTAAGGAGAATACGGAGTAACACATAGAATGAAAAATGATTCAACTACCTACAGTCAGCATGAAGAGGAGCTGACGAAAAAAGAAGCCTTCACACGATTCTTGGATAACCATGACAACCTCAAAAACTTGCACGTACGAAGGCATCAACCTAGATTGCGTAGCGCATATTAGACGAGAATTTTCAAACGAGTGTGTAAAAGGCTTGCTTACCATCCTATGAATTTCTCTTAATGCCACAGTGGAAAGGGAAAATATATTCGAAGCGAAAATTGCATCACATTTTACCCCCTTTTCTGATCTACAAAATCAATCATGCTCAAAAATATTACAGCACGCACGAATAACCACAGCGGATGTATGACATCAAGAATTAAGATCAAACCATTGCGAGTATTTAAAGGTTTACATCATAATTCCATAATATGGAAGGCCAGATTTTAAATCCTTCTTTTCTTCCCCAAGCGTACAATAATGTTGTTCTGATCAGGGGCGCCGACTTATAAAAAATATTGGGGGGGCCCATATCGGGGGTCTTGACCTGGGAAGAGGCTAAATTCAAAGTGTGTTGCAGCACCGAAACACTATCATAATTCACACCACTTGTTTTCAGTTAACCTGCTTACTACCTTATAATTATTTGTTTTAACACATTGTTGAATGTATTTTAAAAGGTAACTATCGTCAAGCATGGGAAATAAAAATACCAATGTACTTTTGTGATTTCACAACGCATAATATAAATTAATTATTTTCTTGAATTATTGAGGGGGCTCGGGCCCCCTCAGGCCCCATGGAGTCGGCGCCACTGGTTCTGATACAGAGATGCAGTATCCATTGTACTGCTATCGGATTAGGAATACAAGTAACGTACTGCTATGCAAAGAGTACTGCAATATTTATAGAATGGCAGCTAAGGTAAGATGGGTAGACATCATTATCAATTTATACATAATTTTTGACGCTATTTTATTTTTTTAATATATCAGTAAGGCTAATATCAAACTTATTGGGAAATGTTTTGGGCATTTTGTTTAATGTAGCATTGGAAAAAATTATTTTTAAGTAAAGTATTTATAAATGTATTTATTAATGTTCCCGAAAGCTAAATCGGGGAAACATGGAGTTTATTTGATATATGCTGGTCATAGCTGTGTAAATACGTGAATGTGAAAGCGATCTCCACTCTCACTCCTATGATACGTTTCGCAGCCTCAATAATTTTACGCAGTCATTGAACCGGCGCGCAAGTCACAGCCAACTCTTTCATCCGTCAATCTTAGTAACCTTCATTCTCGAAAGGTAGTCAAATTCAAACGCTTAGCGAGAGTTTCTCGGAGGACGATTATAAGTGAGTCCACAATAAATCTTCCAAGAAATTAATAACCTACACCAAAGAAATATTGTGTTAAGGTAGAGTCTTAAAAAGAGCATCCGGCCTTCGCATAAGGTCTATTCTTTAAGAGAGTTCATCGCGAAACTTGGTTGATAGAGGCTGTAAGATAAACATAATTTCTTTTATGACACCCACGAAAATAAAGCACCAGACATTTTTCTTTGGAATTAATGCAGGGTACACTGCTTCAACGTTTTCACAACATTAGTCTCGGCCTTTATATTTGAAATGTGGAATATCCTTGATCGTGGAGACTTAATCGAGAATAAATCAATATATAAATGCAGCTGGAGATGTGTTTTATTGACAATTAGGCTAAGTAACAGTATCCTGCTGCTACCTTACAGATATTACTACGAAGAATTAGATTCTGAATTTCAAATCTGAGTCAACTTTTGGGAATCAGTTCGAGTAGGGAATTGGATGCGCTTACTTGGCGCAAATATAACGACCCTGTCGTTTTTATGGAAACTAAATGCCGGCTCGTGATATATTTTTGGAATGTCTTAAGTCACCCAGAATGATACTAAAGAAGTAAATACAATATACAGCATAGGATATTCTGAAAAAAAAAACTGAAAATTCGAGTAGAACCGATGGTAAAAAATTCGACTTAAACACTATTTCAATACAAAAGTCGAGTCAATAAGTATGATGGCTAAGTAAAAGAAAATGCCTAGTTATATATTAGAATTTTATAAATTTCTGGAATATGCGCGACTGATAATAACTTCATATCCAATAATAATTTAATAGCCGCATTTCTTCTAATGAAGCTGATCAATGCCTCCGAAAGAAAGATTACAGAGATGACTATATTTGGGCTCAAGTAAATTCAGATGCCACTACAAAGATGTTACATTTTGGATTATCAGTTTGAGTCAGGAATCATAAGCGCATACTTGGCAAAAAAATATCGACCCTGTCGTTCTAATGAAAACAGAATTCCGAGTCGCGAATTATCTTTAGAATGTTTTAAGTTATTATTTTTTACCGTCGGTTCTACTCGAATTTTCAGTTTTTTTTCAGAATTTCCTGTGCTATATATTGTATTTCCTTCTTTTAAGTCTCCCAGAATGTTAAAATTGAATCATTTACTGAATTTTATTTCATTTGATCGTCTTCTTCTTATTTCTCAATTCTTTCTAATTTATCCTAGTGCATTTATTTCGAGTAAAAAATTTAGGGTCATCTGGGATGGAGATGGAACAAGATTGAAGCTAAAATTTATGCTCAATCTTCAATTGCGTATCAATCTCTGGGGAATATTTTGTTCTGGGTCAACTTAGGCGGAAATAGGAACCGGTTATTGCATGAAAAATGCAACGCTCCCCTTCACGATGAAGCCTACCGCATACTGGGTCGTATTTCACACTGCCTGGATTCAGGGATAAGGGTTTAAAAAATGGATGACCCTGTATCCTTGGGCACCGCAGCCTACTCACCATCCATTAAATTGGGAGCGAAGCGTTTGCCCTTGTACAAAGATGGGGCTACAATTGTATAGTAAATTCCAGTCTCATCTTCCTTATCAACCCATAATATTTACTAGATTTTCTTTTTCTATCTTGGAAGATTTCTCCGTAGCTCAGCTTAAGCCTTGATCACAAGATCATTTTTTTCGTCATTACCGAGTGATCACTCGCAAATGATCGCTGGCAATTGTTTTTAGCGATCACTCAAATGATGAGGATTCCCATCACTATTTTTCATCACTCGTCCGGTCGCTTTTTCCGTCGCTAAAACCGTCACTAAATATCAGCCAATCAGGACGCATGCCCGTATGGAGCGATTGCAGCGCAACGTTTGACAATCGTGGGAACGATATAGATAAACAAACATGCTGTATATTTTCGTTATGCGGGTCCTATGACAACGAGCTGTGATATCGGAAGTGATGCGAAAGGCGACGGCGGGAGGGACCGTGTAATTCAGAGCAATGATCACTAGAGCGACGAAAGAAAATGATCGTGTGATTAAGACGCAAAATATGAAGTAATAAAGTAAGCATACTCCACGTGGAGTAGAACACAATACGATACCTCCAATGCACAAGGCTCAACAATCGCCTACTGAATCAAATCCCCTCATCTAGGGGCCCGACAATACCAATGAGCTCATCTGGCAGTAGCTGGAGTACAAACGCTCACCTCCGAAGTATGGAGTATCGGAGGTGAGTGTTTATGCTCCGACTACTGCCAACTGAGCGCATGCGTATTGTTGGGCTACTATAGTCTATTCACTTTATGTCTGCGGGTGAGCTTTCGTGAGAGCCCGGACATTCTCGGATGGCTTCGCTGATAGGGGAGGGGTAGTACCGAGAGAGAGAGGAGGAGCAAACATAACGTTGCCAAATTTACATAGCCGCCCTACTTTGTCACTGAAAACGTGTGAGTCATAGGTGGCCAAAGGATTTTGGCCCCGGCCAGACAATATACCTACTCATTTGGAAGGCATTGGGGATAATCCTTTCACAGAAGCCCATGACATTGTCAGCTATCGCGCTGAATGAGACACTATTGGTGGAAGGCATACTTATAAGGAGAACGCGTGAGATTTGGCAACACTGGTCCACGAGCAAATTCAAGATGTTCACTCGGCGGAGGTCTGAGAGCGACTAACTGAGGCCACGCCTACTGTTTGCTGATTGGCAAAGCAAAGTCACATGTCGAGACGCTTTCCCTACACTTGCTTTGACCACACCAGCTCACCCGCAGAGATAAAATTAACACAGTATAGATGAGCGGATTTGATTCAGTGAGCATTGTTGAGCGCTTGTGCAGTGGAGGTATCGAATAATGAATTATATGAATGTTCAAATATTTCTGGAAATGGAACGAAATTTCAAAAGTTTGATCATTGTATATTTTATTACAATTAGAAGCAAGCAAGTATGCTGAAGTTTCAAGCTTATCCTACAGTGGGAAGTTGGTCAACATCTTTAAAGTTGGACCATGACGTTATTTATATCGAAGAGAGTGTAGCTGAAGGAATCGAATTTCATGGAAATGGCAAGAGAAAAAGTATATGTAAGAAAAATGTAAAGTTTCATCAATGTTAAAGTGATAGAAAAAATTGGTGCAATAATGAAATAAATACAAAATCTATGGATGATCTCAATGTTATCCCCTATGAAAAAATTGTATAAACCTGTTTATACCTGCCATGGCAATGTATAAGAAGGTATAAAAATTTGTTACAGGTTTATACAATTTTTTCATAGGGGATGGCAATAATACAAGCGTTAATTAGACAACAACATAGTCTTAAAAAACGAAATGTGTACTTTCAATACCGATTTTTTTTCTGCGTTAGGTTCCATTCAACCTTTGGAAATAATTGTATAGACAATAATGACTGGTAATATTTTGAGGATATGAAAGTCATTAATTGAAGAATTTGTCGGTAAAGTATGTCGGTGAAAGGTTTCTTGGGAACTGTATTCCGAGATTTTCTCTTTTCACGATAATGAAAGGATGAAGGTCTACACCACTTAGTCATTGCACTCTCGATGTATGAAGCAAAACACTTTTAAACGTATTCAAGCAGGGTATTGGCTGAGTCATCAGCCTAAAAATAATGGTATACACCAAATACATGATAAAAATTGAAGGCTGATACGGTTCTCACATTATATCAGCGATACCATTTCACAAAAATGATACCTTCAAAAGTTACGAAGTATGTTGGAATAAGAAAAGTTGCAGCCGTTTCTGGTTGTCAAATTGAAATAACTTTATTGAAATCAAATTGACTGAGAGTTTTTCAATCTTTTATATTGATAAATCCTAGCCAGCATGTCTGCATCCAGACTATTTTTATTATGCGAAAAAAAATTAATAGATAAATATGAATAAAATAAATATGAGGATAAAAAACACGTTTTTTCTAAACAACATTAAATGCAGATTTTCACAGCTTCTTTTATCTATGTTGGTGGTGGTTCGCGGGTATTGCTGTGTAGAAAACATTTTCTCTCAACGTTTCACTCCTCCTACTGGGAGCGTTATCAAGAGAATGGAAAGATTCATATCATTATCTTGATTTATCATTCTCTTGATAACAATCCCAGTAGGAGGAGTGAAACGTTGAGTGAAAATGTTTTCTACACAGCAATACCCGAGAACCACCACCAACATTAAATGCACATAAAAGATAAAAATGATCATTTCATCACTTGGAGAATAAAGTTTAAGTGCCGATTGCGTTTATTAGAAATGAATGTTGAGTAGCGATGAGCGATATATCGCTAACTGTGATTAAAACATCGTTACTGAAAAGTAGCTGTTGCTGCCGGTGACTTATTTCTCGAAAACACTATGGTTGTAGATTCTGTAAACAGACTGCTACCAAGTGATGTGCGACACACTGCTACCTGTGATTGAAGAGAAGTAGCCATCACTGCCAGTGACCAAATCACTAAATACTCGAAATCACTGCGACTGTGAATACGGTAAAGACAGCTTCGGCTACTACTAACTGCAGCAATGTTACGTATAGTAGAAGATGTCTTATTCATCATCTCTGATGAACAAGATATCCTTTACATAATATACAGCCAACGATTTTAATGTAAAATATCCTTAAAAAAATGCCGACGGGAGTTTAATGATTGCCACTTATCAATTCCTTAACAATATCAAATTCATTTTACTATCGTAATATAAACTCAGAATGAGAACTATTCCCTCAAAATAATATTTTGTTTAAGTTTCCAATTTTCAATGAGTTTATTCCACTTCTACGAGTGATTCTCATCGGTGATCGCAGCCATAGTTTGAAATCATCGTTGCTTTTGAGTGGCAGACTCAGAGTTAAAGAAATGGATGAAATATTATTCTTCCGGTCATCAATAGTATAGCAGGACCAATGGTGACGAATTAAATGCATCCGAACCGTATTATTCTCATGAATTCTCATCATTCTATTACCATTACTAGTGATGGGTCGATCATGAACGATTCGATCAAAAAGATTGAATCACTAGGTGAATCAAATGACTCATGATTCATTTCGTTAAACAAGTCGATCATCAATCATCAATCACTCCGACTTCCGGTTTCATATCAATCATCTCGGTTTCCGGTTTGTTTCAAAATTTGGAACGATCGATGCTTGATCTCTTTTCCTCAGGGCAGAAATAGTTGTGAGAAAATTAAATACTATGTTATGAAGAACTGAATACTTGTGTAATCTTTTTCTTAAATGTTTTCCAGCAGTTATCAGTATTAATAACACCAATACACGTAAAAGGAAAATATTAAGATGACTCCTGTAGGAGAACGTTAAGAAGTAGAAGTTAAAGCTGGTTACATTTTATTGTGCCGTTCATAAAATTATCCTGCATATCAGATTCATGCATAGTGTATGGTGTATTTTGTGTTATATTTTGATCAACTATAGTTAGAAATTATTTTATAAGTGTTAAGAAACTGTGACAGTTTTGCCATCCCAAATATTTTCATGACACTACTTCCTTCATTTTTGCAATCTAATTTACTTATCTAGGAATTCACAATCAAAATAGTATATGAAATGATAATATGGATAGCAATCAGCGTTACCAATGCTCTTCGCAGATGAGGCAATATTTATTCGATTATTCAAAGTGATTTATTGCATCCATTGATTGAGTCTTTTCGATCTTGATTCCTTTTGAGTCTTTTCGATCATGGGGCCGATTGTGTAACTTTACGTTCGAACGTAACGATCCGGTTCCCGTGGATTTTAGATCAACAACTCGAAAACAATTGAAGGAGCGATTGTGTAACTTTACGTTCGAAAGTATTCCGGCTCTCGATCGAAAGCATCTCTTCGTCAACACATCACTTGACGATAAGGCTATCGAATCGTTCGCAGGTGAGGTTTGGGATGGAATTTAAATGTTTATTACCTTTCATGGCCACGTTGTATGTCCTTTTTTTGGGATTAAGTGAATTATGCAATCAATTATATTCATAAATCGCAGTGTTATGTTGTTGATTACGTGAATTTGTAGTGAATTGACATAAATAATTGCAATTTGTGCGTATTAGTTCACTATGGTATAAAGATGAGCAAGTTTACATTTGCTTCGCTGTGTAATGCGTGTGCATTTAAAATGAAATTAACTCATGTGGAATTAAGTGAATTAAACATTTTATTTAATTTATACATCATTGTGTTATGTTTTTAATAACGTGAATAAGTAGTGAAATTACATAGATAAATACAATTTGTACGTGTTAGTTTACTATACGATACAAAGATGAGGACGTTTACAATTGCTTCGCTACGTAATGTGTGTGCAATTCGTACGTGCAATTCAAATGAAATTATCCTTTTTGTATGCTTCATTTAAACGTGGTTCAACTATAGTATATTAGGTAAATTATAGTTGTGCTATAATACATTGCCAAAATTATATTCTCTACAATGTTTAATTTAATTCGGATCATCGGGCAGTTATTGACAAGTAAATGATTTAATTTATGTATTCAAATAGTTTATTTTAACTTCTCAATGACGTCTTAAATTAAGTTGAATTTATATGGTTTATGTACTTCAATTAATGTCTCTGATGCGATATGGTTTCCTCAAAAAGGGTAAATTTTTTGAAGTGATATTCGGGTGTTTGAGACGAGAGGAGATATCAAAGATGACTCTGCATATTTGCTTTTTCTTTCAAGTAATAGGTGAAAGGTTTGTGATGATGAGAATGTTAAAAAAAGTTAAGGATTGTGCGTTCCGGCACTGCTGATTTTGCCATCACGTAACTAAATTAAAGATAAAATGATCAACGTATATAAATAATACTACTCCATTCATTCACACGACGCCGTAGGCGCAAACATACAAATAAATTGATAGGTATGGAAATAAAGGGATAGGAACATATAATAGAAAAAGGACGAGGACAAGGACACATGACTTCAATGTTCCAAGATTCCCACTTCTCTGGGTACTATCCTTCCCGAGCAACGCCGGGTAGCCTTCTAGTTTTGTAAGAAACGGAAAGTAGCGCGTGAAAATGATTAATTTGCAGCATAGCATTCTGTAAATGACAGCAAAGGAGAAATCAAGGATAGTGTCCTTGAGGAGCAGTGGAGAAGCGGCGAGTAACTCGGCAAGGGCCGTCAAGAGTCATCGACTCATTTGCATTAAGGATGAAACCCGTCCATATTTCGCGGCTAATATTTCCATCACTAGGTACGGCTATGCTGCAAAAGAGAGGAGGCTACACTGAAAGAATTATATTTAAAATAGAGGAGCCTATACTGAAAAAATTATAATTAGAATAATTGCCAGCAAAAACCGTTTTGAGCCTTCTTACCCCCTATTTGTTAGTCTTAAGTTATTGCCATTAAGGTACATGTTTGTTTATAAAACTTTAAAGTTATTTTTTTTTGCGAAGTGGTAGTTTTCCAGCAATTTCTGGAACCGAGCATGGTTATAACTTACGTAGGAATGTAAATTTTCTAGTTCCTAAGCCTAATTTTTCTTTATTTAAAAGATCATTTCTTTATTTGGAGCCGAAGATTTTTAATAAATTACCTTGTTTGATCAAAGAGTTAAAGAGTATAAATAAGTTTTGTAAAAAGGCCAAAGATTGGTTGTTGTCCCATGGTGATATGGATGATCTTTTTGATGTTTGTGAATAATATACATATTATTATATATTATTTTTATATTTTTGTGAAAGGAGGAAAAAGAAATTAATTTTGTTCTGTCCACATATTATACTTTATTCTTGCTTATTGTGAGTATTGTATCACATATATGTTTCATAGTGATAATGTTTCAAAAATATTATATATACTTTCTTTTTGTTTCTGGTCTGCCGTGAAATTAATTTTTAAGATGGTAGCTCCCTTGCTGGTTTTTTAACCATTGGAGCTACCTAAGCTCCATTTGTGTTGTCCTGTTAAAAAAAAGTGTACATTCAAGCTTGGAGTATTAAATTCAAATTCAAATTCAAAAAAATTTAGTAATAAATACCGGTTTATGATAAAATTCATCGAATCTATGGGTTCATATGGATTATGGAACATTGAATATTTCGGTAACACTTACCGGTTTGATAAATACTATCAAAATGGCCGCAGCAGTTTGATATAAACTACTAAGATGAAAATGATAATAAAACCAAAGTAGCCTGCGCATATGACAGATTTTCCGCCTAGAAAACGTTTTTTCTGAGTGAAAATCATGAAATTAGGAGTTAAACGTAATTTTCCGCAAAGGAAATACAAAAAACATGGAGAAATAATATGCCGTCAGCAAATATAGCAACGGACTCTAACAAAGCTTGAAAGAGTTTTGTTACCTAGGAAACCGAATAGCCAACGATGGACAAAGGAACAAGGAAGACGGAACAACCTTATACATGATATTTTGAGATATTGTGGCCTGATGAAGACAGCGTCGAGCAGGTGCGGATCCAGGATTCCTTTCTGGGGGGGGAGGGGCACAAGCACGGCCGTATCCAGGATTTTGTTCTGGGGGGGGTTCTTCTTTGCTGTCATTTACAGAATGCTATACTGCAAATTAATGCTTTTCACGCGCTACTTTCCGTTTCTTACAAAACTAGAAGGCTACCTGGCGCGGCGTTGCTCGGGAAGAAGAGTACCCAGAGAAGTGGGAACTTGGAACATTGAAGTCATGTGTCCTTGTCCTCGTCCTTTTTCTATTATATGTTCCTATCCCTTTATTTCCATACCTATCAATTTATTTGTATGTTTGCGCCTACGGCGTCGTGTGAATGAATGGAGTAGTATTATTTATATACGTTGATCATTTTATCTTTAATTTAGTTACGTGATGGCAAAATCAGCAGTGCCGGAACGCACAATCCTTAACTTTTTTTGCAAGTGAAATATTACTGCTGGCGTTCTTTTAATTGCAAGTTATTATTTACATTTCATTGCAAAAAGTTTTGTTTTGACACGAATTTTATTATTAGGAATTATTAGGAATATTATATATATAGAAAATATTAGGAATTTTGAGGCAAAATAATTGAAGCAAAACGCGCTGATATATCTTCGGAAATAATATTGATCGTTAAATGTATCCTTACGTAGTGCTTATGTGTATCATTGCGTGAACCAAAAACGTCATGTGAACGCATGCTATTGCAAAAACGTTTTCACTAAGAGGATTAATAGTTAAATGTAGAATCCTTTGAGTTATATCAAGTGATGATCATTTTGAGCGTGTGTAGAGGTTTGCCTACCTGGCAGGATGTTCCACCAGAGAAGTTGTATGACGTATCACAAACGATTATGAGAAAACGACGCAAAAAGACGCTTTGAAAACAACTGAAAGTAGCACTACGTGATTTGAGAGCTTGTGATGCACCTATGTGCTAACTTTGGTCGTAATCCGTCGAGTCGTATGGAAACGCATAACGGACAGACAAACGGACGACAAACAGACAGACGGACAGGCATCTACTGTTATGCATATAGATCAATATTTAATACTGCAATTTTATGCAGTTATGGCTCGGAGGTGAAGCTAACATTCGCGGGCGAGGTCGATGTCCTCATCCAATCATCATTCCAACATTGTTCGGGAAACTGTTACCCGTATTTGCTCTGCCAAGGGTTTTACATTCTCCCGCAAGTGGGACAGCTTTGTTTTGCCATTCTCCCGCAAGGCGAATACAGTTTCTTGCGACATACTCCTACTCTGGGCCCTTATAAAATTATCTGCAATCACATATTTTATCTCCCTTTCTCTTGGAGATATCTAGAGACCACTTAACAAAATCCACCATTGATTTTACCGCAGACCATCGGCGGTGAAATAGTCATAGAGCCAAGCAGTGGCGTAACTTGGGGGGGGGGGGAGATTAGGGGGTAGATTGCCCCCCAAAGCCTCAGACAAAAAATCATATTTAAATTATTGCCTCTTTTTGACATTCATTAACTGCATTAAGTTTGAATTTTAAGCGCCAAAATGATGTAAAATGCATTTCCAGGCATGAAATTTTTCAAAAATGTTCACAGAACTCCCGTAGTCCGGGGGGGGGGTCCCCTCCCGTGCCCCTCCATCCCCCCTAAAGCATATTCCCAGCTACACCACTGGAGCTAAGAATACGCAATATAGGGTTATTTAAAAGAATCGTGCTGTTTCAGTAATTCAGAATTAATTAGATAGGTGGTAGATAATTTCAAATTTTCACCTAGTCTAGTAATTCTAATACTGCAATGATGACGTTGATGAATAGTTAGCGCTATTTACAATATTTTATTAAATACTAAGAGAAGTATAGAAAATGAAAACTTAACGGTAATTAGGATAATTGGTAGATTTTCAAATATTTTTAAAATGGTGCTTTATTAAAAAGAGGGTGGTTGGTCTGGTTATTTTCTCATCAGAAGAGTTTGTACGAAGTTATAAAAATGTTTGCAGCATTTGATGGTACCGGGGTTTAGATTTCCAATGAAATTATGCGAAAGTGAAACTATAAAAGAAACTGAAGCTGGTGAATATAAGGATTTAGAATATAAGGATAGTACAATGTAAAAGTAAAAAAGATGATTATTCATGAATTTTCGCAATGGACAGGTATTTTTAGTCCACGGCTTCACCAGCAATATTTTGAAATCATATCTTCGACTTCTAACAGAATTTCCCCTAAGATATTAATACAAAAAAACTGTATTTATTCTCTATAGTACTCTGTGCAAGATTTATTACTTCTCAGTTTTAAATGTAAGTATGGCATCATACAAGACCTCTCCTTTGAATTTCTCAACTCTCCCCTTGCTCACTTACTAAATATTTTTATCGATATTGGTTGTATAGCCTTATATTCTGAATTTTTCATAAAGGCAGGCGCATATAATTTCATTGCCCATTTTATACAATATTATTTTTTCGGACAAGTCTCAAAAACATGACGATTAGGCATAAGACAGCAATTTGTATGAGTTCCATCATAATTAATCAAATACAAAAATCCATTGCGATCCGCCAATACCACGAGAAAGGTCATAATTTTTTTAATTATCTCACCATTTTCTTTATTATATCTCCCATTTTTTACCATAAAATCCCCAAGATAAAGTTGGATATCCATAACTATTGTAACGTACTAATTTGTCGCCGTTCAATCAGTAATTTATCGGTATCTAGAGAAACAGATCCTCCTCTTAAGATATATCCCACAATTAACATGCTACCGAAGGTGATTTAAAGAGGAATTTGCTTCAAAACAGCAGAGAGAAAAAACACTATGCAAATCCGACCGAGAATGTAAACATGATTAGGCGTCTAGTATTTGTGTCTCCATTTAAATTGTTTGAATAGAAAGATCCCCTACCTTAGCTCTATGCCTTAATGCCATGCAATGAAAAATCGAAACGTATGCTGTAAAAAATATGTCGTACCTGAGGATGCATTCCAAGAAAAAAATCCTATGTGTTTGCGATTAATAAGAAATAAAAGGTGAAAAAAATCATTATGCAAGACTGACGGAGGTAACACCATTGAGGAGACGGCGTCTACATATCTGAGTGATTGACTCAGGTGTATTCGTCTGAATAAGAAAAGAACCCTAATGTCCTCGATTAAAGGCTCTTTCACATTCTTCTGTCTCTTCGGAAAACGTGCGCTGAATGTCTAGCACAGGGGAACGTTTAAACCACTGGACAAATCGACCTTATTAAGGAAATAGGAAAAGTGAGAGAAGGAATCATTTTTAATTAATTTAAATGTCTTCCCCACCATTGGCGGATTCAGGGGTCACGATACCCCCAAATTTTATAATTTTTTTTTAATTTTGATTAGTTGAATAGTTTTTCTATCCTTGTAAAGGAGTAAAAGGAGTGAATATTCAAATAAAAGGCTGCAAGTACCAAACATGAGAGAAGTTTGAGTGGTATTTATTTTATCGTACAGATCGTAGCACTGTACCTGATAAAAAAAACCCTACTGTAAAAATCAAGCTCAAAAATAAAATATTGTGTCTATAAGCGTTACTCCGCACTCTCCGGACCCAGATCACGACCCACCTTCCTCTAAATTCAATGTTGAATCCGCCCCTGTGCCCGTACACGTAATTAGTAATATTGTTCTCTACATCGTGGTTAGATGTAGGGGAGACCGGGGTAGTACCGCATGGCGGGGCAATCGCGTGCACCACAATTTGAGATCCGCTGGAGAATATAGTGAGCGCAGGGAAACACTACTGCGTAGCGGAAGGAAAGCGAAACCAATAGAGACAATCTGGGAGCTTCTGTCTTTACGCACGTGTATGTGACGAAAATTTTACTGTTTTGTCAACTTTTCTTATAATTTCAAAGACTAACTCGAGCTGAGGTAAGTGAAAAATGTTATTAGTGACTGTATTCAAACTAGTGGCTTTCAATAGCCCATACCATGGGCTATTTTTAATTCCAAAAACAAGTCTTATATTGTTCTTATTTTAGGTAAGGTTTGAAAATGCTGTGTCATGTCGTTTTGGGGCAATTCCGTACACTTTGCATGGAAAATAACGTGCAAGGCGTAAGGTGTACGATATTGCCCCATGTTGAACGATAATGCCCCACATAATATTATGACTTTTCCGAGCAACTTGAAAATCAAATTGCATATGTTTTGAGAATCCATATGCGAATTATGAAGGACCTATGAATGGGTGAGTTGCCAAATCCCCCAAGTACACGCGAACCTCGATAATCCGAATGACCTTCATCCGTCATGTCGTCAGTTTGTCTGAACTATTTACGGATTTTTATATTTTGATGCTACAATAAAATTTAAATCTTAAATGGGAAAGGATTTTTTAAATTTTAGTTTTATGTAACTGACTCTTATTACAACAAAAATGAAGGGTTTGGTATTATTTTTATTCTAATATAAGCTAATGTGCTATGCTTCAATTATTTCAATGGTAGAATTAAACTTTAAATTACATTTTCCATCCTTGTTTTTCCCCTCACAATCTTTGCATAATCGTTTAACATGGGGCAATACCGCACAGAGCGGTCTAACCGATGTACGGTATAGCTCCGGCACTCGGGACAATACCGTGCTGTTTAATGATTTTGTAAAATAGGTTATACAATCACATTAAGTTAGATTTTCCAAACATGAAGCAAATAATTGGCGGGAAATCGAATTTCCTTCGAAATAATATGTATGCCTTATTCATTGAAGTTTTTAATTGAAAGATACAAAATAAAAATGCGTAAGTGTACGCTATTACCCCGCTGTGCCCTATACAGGTATAGGCTAAGCTAAGTGCTTTAAATCCCAGCAAACGCAAACTGGAATATCAGGTGATTTACTTATGGTAGCATAAATACAACAGGATCATTTTAATTTTTTAAGGGAAAATGACTAGAAATGCATTCATTTTGAACCTTATTTGTGTACAATGATATTGAAGTGTGCTCTATTGACAGCTTTTCCATAATTTTGATTACCATATACCAAGCATTCAAAAAAATTAACTCGGATCAAAGTTTACCGAATTCGTAAAAAAATTCGGGTCTTCGAAAATGAGCCTTAGTTTAGTATAGTTTTATCTTCATTTTTTTCCCAGTAGTTAGTCAAACTTCCCGGCATTAAAGAACGCCTTCGTCGATGCCGAGTTAAAATGATTCACGCGTCTCCGAGCTATACCTGTCGCTCCGCTGCAGCAAAGCATGTCTTCGGAGTGTGAAGGTGAAAACTTTTCGCTATTTCATTCATTAAGGCATATTACCTTAAGTTCGAAGTATCCTCTGATTAAGTGAATACAAAAAATATACGCGATGTAACTGAAAAAAAACTTTACTCCTCCAACTGAGGAATTTCAATTACAATGAAATATTTTAGCCGCTATTTGCATTTTCCACCGTTAGCAGAAAAGGATTTCTGTATTAACTACCTGTAATTCCTGTTCTTCTAGCATAGAAACTGAGGAGTTTATGTACTTACCAAGAGGCATAAGCTCAGCTTTCTCAGGACTTTGAAATACCTATTTAAAACGGATCACTACTCACGATACACAAGGTATGGATATTACTTACTGTTACACTTATTCTACAATGGTATTTTTTCTTGCCAATTTCTAGCGCATACACTCCTCCCGTCAGATGGGACGTTAACCCTTTCTAACCCAGAGCTGTTTCTGGGAGAACTCAAATTTCAATATTTTTCATTTTGAAAACTTGAAAATATTACAATCAATGATAATTATCCCGGCAGCTAAATATTTCGTCATAAAAATTTACAATACAAAATAATGTTTAGTTTAGATATCTCCTCAATAGAGCTGAAAGTTTAAACATTTTTGATGTTGCTTAGAAGCAACATTGGGTTAATAAGGGTTAAGCCGTGGTCTTTTTGGCGCCTTTCGTTAAAAGCAGGCTAACGCCGACGCTGGGTTTTACCCTTTAACCCTACCCTTTCTTACGTACCCATCCCTCATGGCGCAAGATATCTCAGGTGTCGATCACCCCCATCCAAATACTGTACCATTGGAAAACGATAGGTTGAAATAGAAAGTGTATGGTGGAAGTGTAGAGGCTTATTTTATGTGGAGACATGGATTCCTGCATATATTTGGCTGGATATGTATTTTTTCCGTTTTATTGAAATCAGATCTGTGAGTTGGATTCCTTACCTACCCTCGCATGCCCAATGCGGAATGAAATCAGTTGAGTACGTAAGAAGAAGCATGCTCACAAAAGCGTATGCGCGCCACAGCGTTTCGGACTTCATTAGGGCAGGAAAAACTTTCGTCGCTCACGTCCGCGGGGAGTCTCGTTCTGCCAAACGTGCTACCCTGCTACGATTCTACTAAATCAAAACTGAGCGCAGTCGCCAACATGGAAAGCGCGTGATAATCAGGCTACTGAGTGCATTATAGCCACTTAGCGCAGAAAACCTCGCCGAAGAAACGTCCGCTGTCTGTGGAAGAACTCATCGTCTCTCGACTAAATGCGTCTCTATCGCTGAGAGCAGCTTAGTGGCAATAACAATTCCAGATATAACCACTAATATTCCGAATACTACCTCCGAATGCATTACCACAATTTCGAAGTTTCCCTGTCACCCTGAATATGCCGATAGGCGTCGAAACGGTGGTAGCGTGTTAATAAAAATTTTGTGGAAAAACAAAGTTCAATTTTTTTTCATCCAAAACTTGTTAACCTTGATGTAACTGGAAGCATACCTGATCGAAATTCGGGAGGTCCGGGTTCGAATCACGGCAAAGGCAAGTGATTTTTTCATATCGAATTTCATCCTAGGTGTGCATAACTGAAAAAACCGTGTCATATCTTATATGCTGGATTACCTGAGATGAACTCGAATAAGCAAAGAAAAGACTTGACCAGCTCGACATCCAATGACAATTGAATCGCCAAGGAGGTGAACCAAATGCACTAAAAGAAGAAAATAATACCTACCGATATCATATTTTGTACTGTAAGAATGAACTTAAATACCCATGTAATAGAGCCCTGGCTCGGAAGAAGAGGAGGCCGGATTGTGGCCTCAACCGAACCAGGTAAAATAAAATAAAAGTCAAGTCAAGTCATGAGAGGAGAGGAACTTTATCCGTCGAAGGCTCGATTTCGGGATAGCAACTTAAGCAGGAAGCAAATAAAATAGTAAAAATAACTGCTAAAAGTCGGCTTTCTTCCAGAGTCCTTACGGTGTCAACAACTTCCTCCTCTTGTAATGACTGAGACGGAGATGTCCGGAGGAACGAGGAAAGAGAGATGTGTTATATTTCCTCATCGTCCCCTTACGGACGTAAGACCGTGAATGGGCGAACCAAAAGAAACACTTTGAGGATTTTCTATTAAAAAATATATTGCTAGAATACTTGGCACCCATAACGGTTTGCAATAAAAATAGGTTATGATGAAATTGTATGAACCGTTTCAGGCTTGAGGGGTTGGAAATGCGATATATCCTTGATAAAATATAAAACAACATAGCAATTCCCACACTTTTATATACAACTCCTTAAAGTGTGGAAACTATTGTTTATTTAAATTTTACCATGGATACGAAGAATTCGTTTAATTCGACCTATGTTATAGAATGGTGAAGTGTCTGCATTTTATTTTTATCATGACTATGGTAGTACTACAAACTTAAGTTCTGTAATGACATCATTATATTATAGCAATAATTAGCAATTGCGTATTCTTATACAGGTGTCGCTAATAAAAGCATTAAAATGCTGATTTCCAAAAGATATTACTATTTACGAAATGTAATTTTTATGTGTAGTTTACCCCTCACAGTGAAATATAAATCGTTACTTTCGTTATAATCGTTACTTGTACGCAATTAACGATTACTTTACTAATTTGTCTAGGCCTACAGATAATTCAAATCCCTGAGTAGGTACTTTAATATTCTTGTTTAGGATCAGTCACTCTTATGTTGTAATCACTTATGATGGGTACAAAATATTACAACCCTTGTGTTGTTGCACATTCATTAACAGGAAGGAGCTTCTGAGAGGATCGTTATGTAAGAGTTTAATGAAAACGTTAGTGAAGAGTTTGATCTGGAGTGAAGCTTATTATTAATGCTGTCACCTTCAAAATAGTACCCATTAGATATCATGCTTTATCTGGAGTGTAGCTCTATGAGGTGCGAAACGTAGACATTGAGGAAGAAGGGCGAGAGAAGATTGGAGGCATTCGAGATGTGGGTGTGGAGAATTTTGGAGGTGGTGAAATGGACAGAGAGAAGGAGAAACGACGAAGTGCTGGACATGGTGGGTGAGGAGAGGCAGCTTTTAGATGAGATACGGAGGTGACAGAGGGTATGGATGGAGCAAGTACTTAGCGGGGAGGGGATGTTGATAACGGTGTTAGAGGGTAGAATGTTAGGGAAACGAGAGAGGGGAAGGAAGAGAATAGGATTTTTAGATAGATTGAAAGGGAGTAGGCCTTAAAGTGAATTGAAGAAGGCAGCGCTGGAAGGGAAGGGAGGCTCCCAGATTATATCTTTAGTACTCCATGAAAACCTACCTTAGTCGGTAGAATACTATAATCTAGAAGTATTGTTGCAACAGTTATAATTGAATTAATAATGAGCAAGTGGAATTGCAACTTTACTGATTTATATGACTAAATTATTCCACATTTTTACTCCAATATTCGGCTATTGTCAGGTGGTCTCCATAGTGGACAATCTTACTGGTACAATCTCATCGGTATCGATAGAAACCGATCCTCCTTTTAAGATATATCCCATAATTAAAATGATACCGCGGGTGATTTAAAGAGGAATGTGCTTCAAAACTACTTGGGGGAAAGTTGCTTGCAAATCTTACCGAGATTGGTCCCATTATATGGCCGAAAACGCTACAGTTAGAATTGTAATTGTAACCGTAATATTACGGATTATTTAATAAAATCATTAATAATAATTTGAACTCTTAATTGATTAATTTTTTTAATTAATTTTAATTGATCCCTGTACTTTTACCAACACTGATAATTACTCGTGGATCACTTTTCGGATCACCCACCTTCATAAAGAGGCAGTGCAAAAAAAAATGCGAAAAAATTTGCCAACCGTAGGCTTTCTTCTGAAGGAGGCCTTGCGGTATCATCAAACTCCCTCCCTCTCTCGTAACGAGCGAGACGGATAGTAAGGCGGTAGAAATAAGGATAGAGAGAGAGGCCTTTTATTTCCGCTCCGTCTCCGTAAAGACGCCTCGGAATCCGAAACTTTCTCCGACTGGCTGCGCGTGGACTCACGGGAAGAGGGAGGGGGGATATCCCAGAAGGGGGAGTGGAAAATAGTCCAGGAAAATATACAGCTGACCGCTTCTTTTGAGTTGACATTCCGGTATGAGAGAGCACCCGCAAGGCGGTTACACTCGTTGCCTAATAAGTAGCCGCTGCGAAATACGCCCTTAGATAATGTAAGCAGTTGCTTCAAACTGACAATTTTTGTGTGCATGTCACCTTCGGTAAGCGATTTCCGACGTATATTGTGGATATATTAATGTTTTAAGTTCGGTAGAAAAGTTTCTCATTAAAAAGTTACAGAATATAGTTTGTGGATGGATCTTTTGCACCATGCAATTCTAAATTACACAATCGAAGTATTGTTGCAATAGCTCCGATGAAGGTGTTAATATCCGAGTTCATTTTCATGATGCGTGCCCTACATTTTTTATTTTGTATAAAACGCACTATTCACCGAAAAAATAAAAAGTTCATGATTTAAGTTTGACAATAAAGTTTCTTCTCAAAATTTTATTTGATTTAATTAGTGGATTGATTCCATAATTAATTTTTATGATACCAGTCCAATATTTTTATTTTGTTCACAATCTAGTTATCTCAAGAAAAATAAAACGTTTATGTTCCAAGTTCGGTTCTGAAGTTCCTTCATAAAACTTTATTTAATTCAGTTAGTGGATTAGTGCGTTTGCACTATGCAATTCTAAATTGTTGCAATAGTTCCATTTAAGGTATTAATCCATGATTAATTTTCATGATACGTGTCCTATATTTTTTAATTTTGTTTACAATGCACTAATCTCAGGGCATATAACTGCATATATACTTATATATTATTATTAATATAATGATTCTGTCATTGGTCTGTTTATCTCCTGGAGATCTAGATGGCATACCTTATTATGATTAGTTTTCCTGGGAGCAAACTAGCAATATGTTGCACACGTTCATGATCTGAGTGGTGAAAAAGACTCAGGCGGGACTGGAACCCGCGACCCCACAATTTGCAGGCGAGGACTTTAACCCTGCCGCCACCGGGGGCAACCATTTCACTATGCAAGATGCTTGCGGAAGTGTGATTCTACTAAATAAAAAAGTAATAGTTTACAGTGGTCAGGAACTAATTACCACCAACTTCCGGGATTTTCTCCGACAACTTCAAATCTTCTGCAAGTTCTTACGAAAGTATCTTGCGCAAAAATATTGCCCGCGGAAAATCCAGCAGTAAGTAATATTGACCAATGCAGATAGGAGAGACTTAACTAGAAAATATATTGGTCCCAACATCTCATGAGGAGCTGGTCATTTTCTTAAGGAGCTTGGCCCATATGACCCACGTCACGCGTTTACAATATCTAGCACCATTCCATTGTAGCTGCATCTCATTATAGCATATATTTACTGGATATAAGGTTATTAAATTTCCTTTGAATAATTATTTACCCTCAGGGAATCATAGTATAAGAAAATAAATATTTGAATTGTAACCCGAGTGAAAACAAGAGGTAAAGTCCGATAATTTTTTATATAAATTTATTATTTCGTATGTGTTAAGTAAAAAGAGCAACCGTGTGAATTAAATGGCCAATTTTGATGATAGTAGCGACTGCACAATAGTGGAAGCATTCGAAATGTGGTGCTACCTAAGAATGATGATGATAAAATGGATCGACCATGTAATTAATGAGGGAGTACTAAGAAAAGAGAGTAGGTACTAAGAAAAGAGGGAGTAAAGAGAAGTCTTCTATAAACCTTAAGGAGGAAGCGGGACGACTTGATTGGCCACATTATGAGACATAATGGTCTGTTGAAAATAATCATCGAAGGACAGGTGGAACGCAAGAAGGACATAGGACGGCCGCGAATGAGTTGAATAGGACAGGTTATAAAGGGTGTAAAAGAGAATAAATATATCGATATGAAAAGGCTAGCGGATAGGAAAGAGAGGAGCTGCGTCAAATCAATCTTAGGATTGCTGTCTTATGATAATGATGACAGACTGCCCCTTATTTAATGATTGAACCTCAACTTTGTTTTTGGTATAGTAAAGATTCACCCTTCACAAACCCTAGGTGTGCGAATTTCAACAATTCAGTAAACTTTTCATCTTGCAAACCTGCCTTGTCCTAATGTCCTGAAATTAAGAGTTTAAGTTTTCCTGGATATACACAATTACTTATACCACTTATTTTTTCATCAGAGCGCGACCCGGGTTTCAATGAATTATCATCATCTTCAGGCGCAAATTATGATTTGTTTATCTTATTACTGTTACCTAGTTACTTGATGAATTTTAAGTTATTTTTTTAATAAGTGGTATAAGTAATGGTGTATATCCAGGAAAACTTATAATGGAATGCCACAAAGTATAGCAAGAGTCAGCGAATTTTGTCCTGAGATTGTTGTCTTAAAGCACTGTATTATTATGCTGTCCACACTATATCTTAACTTTCTCTCACTTCACTGTTTATTTTGCACTTCAACTATTTGATAAAAGGTAGGGGGCCAGTTACTTTCCCTGGGCCTCCATCCACTCCTATTTTTGTTTTGGAATACCCAAAGGATGCATCTGAGGATGACTCGAACACTCCGATCAGTAGTTTAATGCACTCGTCACACAGCATCCAACCTTTCTTCCCAAATACAACTAAGGTGAAAAGTACAAAGGGGTAAATATACTTACGTACATAATGTAAGACTCCGCCACCACTCTGACGACCTCTTGACCCAGCCAATTCTTGCTCCCATTTAGGAATATGATGGTGAAATAGTAATGAACTCGATCTAAAAAAAACTTTTACCGACGTTTGGAATGTGATTGTTCAGTTAAGTGTAATGCCGTGAGATTTTCGTGAGTAAGGAAAAAATGGCAGAGCATTGAAAAAATTTTGATGAGTATTATAACGGGCCTCGTTAAATATCCTCAGGGGATAGAACCGTAACATTTTGTTTGTTCAGATTATTAAGGACAGAGCTGCTCTGCTGAAAATTTCTTAAGAGTTTTGGGGAAAGGAAAGCGGTAAAAAAAACTGTGGTGGATTGCAACGTGCACTATAGCAGAGCTCCTGAGACATTTCTAAAGGCTGAGCTTATGTACGCATTTCTTGTTTGATTACAACTCTAAAGATGGAGCCTCTGGCATTTACCAAGCACCTCCATTTCACTAGAATTTTGGGGAATAGGGGTCCAGAAATACTCTAAGGAGCTGACTGGGGAATAATTGCGACTAATATTCCGAGCAACACCTAGGAAAAGTTTATCTAAAACTTTTAACCAGTAAGCTTTGATGAGAAATTAAGGCTGAATAGCCCTGCTGAAAAATATATTTGACAATAATAAATCAAATATTGGCATGGAGGAGTAACAAATTTCTCTAATGTAACCTCCTCAGCATAAAACCTCTCTTTATTACTTTAGCCAATTTTTTTAAATTCGGATTATTTTAATAAATATGAATTAGCTAAAAATTCTCAATTTACAACGCCAACATCAATAGCATACTCCAAAATGCAACTTCATCACTAAGGTTCTTCGAAAAAGACCAATTTAAAATAAAAGTTAGACCTAACCTTATTTTTACAATCGTATTCGTTTTTAGGAAAGGGAAATGCATAAAAAAACGGTTTCATTATTTATTTTGCGAATAATAATTGGTAACAAGAAGATGTAAATATTGAGAAAATATAATTAAGGGCTCCATTTATCATAGGCTTATCAAAATAGGGTAAAGTTTCCTTAATAAATTACCATAATACGCACTTTTCATCAGGCAATTTTGTGCGCATTTGTTTTTTCAATAAATGTCAGCGGTCTCTTGACAGACACATTTTTCTCCAAGCGTGACCTCATAACCTGGCTTTCGCGAAAAAATCATTCAGTAACTAGTCACTTTGGAAGACCTTGACTTTGGTGCAAATGCACCTCTACCTATGTGTTTTTCTCCGTCGACACAAGCTCCGAAAAGTTGTACTATCTTCCCGCAATTACAAATTATGAGTTTCCACCAAACTGTACGTATATTGTGTTTTTTCCGAATTTTTACGTGTTCTAGGTAATGAGAAACATAAATAGTTAACCTGCCAATAGCCTTCAGGCCGTCGCTTCTAAGAATGTCAGATTGAGAACGTCATAAATACCGTTTGTTTTTACAGCCAATAATACCCTGCGACTTAGCAGAAAGCATTCAAGACTTCAACCACCACAACATTCGCCTGACCTAATTACCCATTTGTTTTTCCTCGTGGTAAAAGAAAATATATTTTCGAGTTACCAACAGACGCACCTGAATGCGTCTTACATATTATTGCGTCTGATGAACTTTCTAAGAAATCCACATGGCTCGGAACTAAATAGCGGCTCAGTAAGCATAGCTTTAGAGTCATGGAGGAGAAAGTTTTCCTATTTCCATTGGCTCTCGAGCCCATCAGCGTGTTTTTGCGTAATTTCTTTCCCAAACGCTTGCTTTCTTTTCGAGACCACTACCAATCGTCGCACCGAAGCCCCTGCGGCATATGACGAAGTAGGCCGAAGACCTTTCCGTATGAGGATCGGAACCAGATTTATGTTTGATGTAACAATGTAAATGACTTCACACAAGAACCACTTGGAACCACGGACGTTTTTAAAACCATCACCGGAGGTGAAGGTCATTTTCATCCATGATTATTTTTGCAATTTATTTCATGTATTTGCAAGTTTTTTTTTAATTCTTAAATGTACGATGTGTTTTATACAGGATTAAGGGTCTCCATGGCTAATGGATCACACAGGCTCCGGTAAGCGATCCGCTTAGCTAAAAATTAGATTCTTTTTTACTTTTTTCTTACATTGCTCTTTTGTATTAGCTAAAGTGACGGTAGCTTTGGTAAAATAAGTGAGAAATATACAGATAGTGCAGGAGCCTTTTAATAGCAGAAGTAACTAAAGGATATTTGTATGAGAAGAAATTTGCGATGGGTCAAACCGATTCTGGAGCAAAAGTAGGATAATAGTTGACGTTTCACTTTTTCAAATTTTGTTTCGGCCGCTTTTCATACAAATTATATTTAAATTATCGTAATCTTAAAAAAAAATTAAAAAGAAACAAGAGTAAATTGCCAAATTTATTGTACTTCAACAATGAAAACATAATAGTCCATTTAATGATTGGAAAATATTATATGTGTTCACTAGATGTCCTATAACAGTAGTGCTAGGTAAGAATGGCAAAGGAAAATCTCGGATATAATATGGAGTAGATGACAAAGGATATGAAAGAGAAGGGCTACGTGAAAGTGGACTGATAAGTTGACTGTAGAATTGAGTGGAGTGCTACGCCAATCCATTTTTAGGATTTTTGACGACTGACGATGAATAAATATATGAAAGACTTCCAGAATTGAATACCTAGTTATGATGTGGTGCCGTCCATTAGATTCATCTACAACGTATGGTCCAAAGAGATTTTAATATTATCAAAAATTAATATGCCTCGACACCTACCAAATGATAAATTTGATTAAAAATTCATGAAATTACGTTCACATACACCTGTGGTTCAACCTTTTTTCACAGCTCACAAATTAACTTAACACTACTTGTGCCACTAAGAAGAGAAATAAAATGAACTAGATTGGAAATGGTCCGATATTTATTTTTAAGTAATTTTTTGTCATGATTTGGACCAATGCCGCTCGCTGACCGTAAATATAATGAAACTTAATGGGCATGAGAAAACATTATAAATTGCAAAGCGTCTAAGTAGTGCCTGCCATAACATATGTATTTCAAAATTTATCTTCATATGATCCTTTTCACCGAAAAGCCTACTACACAGCTGGTTTCCTAAGGGTTCAAAACTAGATACATTGTTTTTGTTTGAAGAAAGTGGTATCCATGACTCCAGGATCGAAATAGGTCGATGTAATAATAATCCATTGCAAAGACGGCGTGGCGGTGGGTGCATAGCTTCAGCCTGAGTTCCGGGAATGAAATTTGTGACGAAGTGGATTTGGCGCGCAGTCGGGTGTTATTTCCTGCACATGGATGTAACCTCACTCCGTGTTATTACTCCGATCATCCCGCCGCCTAAGCAGGAGGAATTTTTGACCGCGCACATGTCGCGGTGACGCGGAACACGAGGAAATCCGGCTGCCGTGCAAAGCGTCACGTTCTTCTAAGGGGGCACGCTGTGGCGTTGCCAAGAGACTGGGGTAAACAAACGAAACCTGCCCCACTAGAGACAAATAGATAATAATTAGAATATGACAGCATAATGAAGAGTTCTTGACCTTTATAATCAATCTTTTATATTTATAATCTATCTTTGCTAATGTCGGTTTAGTCAAAAGATCAGCAGTAAATTGAAAGGGAGAGAAGCCAAGGGGTGCAAGTGACATTTTTCTCAACAGAGTTAGGTAAAGTTATTTGTTGGAAGAAATACACAAAACTTGGTTCCTATGGGATACGGTTGAGTGTCTGTTCTTTGCTGGTATCGAGTGGAAAATAAAATGCACTAATGAATATTTCATTGATCTAGTTTATCTACACCTAATTTACGTACCTAACCCTGCATAGAAAAAAGAAATCACTTGTACCCCTTGGCTTCTGACCCACCCAATTAATATGTAACGGATAACTTCAAGCTTAACTATTTGTCAAAGTTTCCAAAGGATAATAATAAAACTTCGATAGGTTCAGATGTTTATTTAAATAAGCACGACCCGTGTACCATAACATGGTTACATCATCAGGTGGAACAAAAAAACCTGAAGATATAACCATATTATGAAACCTGTGTAAAGCCTATATAAATATACAAGTGAAACTTGCAAAGTTTTACTCTTTTAATTTCCATAACAAATTTAAGGTAACATTTTTTAAAAAAAGCTTCACAACTTTGGGGCATTAATAGAAAAAAAATTAGCGAAGACATGACGCCATCTACCATCCCTATGAAGAACTAACCGCAAACTGCCGTCGACACACAAACTGAATTGAAATTGTGTTGCATGGTTTCTTAGCTCCCTCACTATTTTTCCAGAGTTATCTCCTCCATTCCATTTTATATCCACACAATTTTTCATCCCAAGATTTCATCTTCTATGACTCACGGTTTGAATTAACAAATCAGCGATGAAAAGCGCATTAGAAGCGCATGACAAATGACTACGAAGCAGGGCGTTCCTACAATTTCTCGCTAATTTTCCCATTAATTCGAAAAAAATTAACTTGCGCAAAAATATTGCCAAATGAATTGAAAAGGTATAGCGTAAAATCCAGCAGTAAGTCTTATTGGCTAATTGCAGATAGGAGAGACTTAACTAGAAAATATATACCTACGTCACGCGTTTTCGTTATCTGGGATAGTTCCACTGGAGATGCATTTCCTTAGAGTATTTATTTACTGGATTTAAGGCCATTTAATTTCCTTTCAACAATTATTTAGCCTCATGGATTATAACATAGGAAAATAAATATTTGAATTGTAACCCTCATGAAAACAAGAGGTAAAGTTCGATAATTTTTTTAATGCATTATTTCGTATATTTTATGTAAAAAGGGCAACCGCGTGAATTTAATGGACTATTTTGATGATAATAGCGACTGCACAAGAGTGGAAACATTCGAAATGTGGTGCTACCTAAGAATGATGATGATAAAATAGATCAACCGTGTTAGTGATGAGGTAGTGCTAACAAGAGTGGGAGAAAAGAGAAGTCTTCTAAAATCCTACAGAGAAGACGGAACAACTTAGTTGGCCACATTATAAGGCATGAAAGCCAGATTAAAAAAATCGGAGAAGGATTGGTGGAAGGGAAGGAGGGCAAGGGACGGCCCCGAATAAGTTACACAGAAGAGTTTATAAAAGATATAAAAATAACAAATACGCTTCTATGAAAAGGATAGCTGATAGGAGAGCGGAATAGAGAGCTGCGTCAAACCAATCTTAAGGCCGTTTTACGCGGGGCACGGAATTGCGCAGGTTAGAGCTGCATTTATTTCTAAAATGGCGTGGAATTGCGTGAATGCATGAACGAAATTAGAACAGGGGCTATTTTGCCGTCTCGCATCCACGCATCCTCGCATGTGTTCTAGCAATTCACCGCTTTACACGACGCAATTTTGATTGCGCCTTCGCACGTACGTCAGATTGCGCAATTCCGTGTACCGTGTAAAACGGCCTTTAGGAATGGCGACCAGCGATGACGATGATTAGAATAAGCCAAACCTTTAATAGCATTTCGCACATTTATTAGCGCAGCTTCATGGATTGAGATTTTTTATAAATTGATACAAATCTCAAACTTATCAAACTCTTGATTTAACTGAAGGTATATTTAGGGAATTTTAAATTTCTACCATTACAATTGCAAGTTTGTTGGATTTTTCTGTGAGTCAGCGCCATATATTTATTAACAGTGAAACATTCTCAAACCCTTAATATCTACTCGGACATAAATGAGAGAATATTGGTAATACGATTTAGATTAGACTTACTCATAGTAAGGACATGGAAATTTATAGAACTAATTCGTCAAAGAATATTGATAAACTTTAGTATATTTGGGAGATTGTAAACCAATTGAGTAAAGAAAGAAGCAATCGAAGAGTTCACATAAAATGCCTCGTCGGGTTACTAGCTTTACTTGATTTAACCAGATTATGAAGTGTCTTGACTGCGATTAGCGTCATCTTGATGAATGGAATCGAATGCAAGCGGTGTTTAACTGGATTTATACTTATTAAAATCTCTAAATTGATTCATCAGATGCTAATAATTATAGGCTCGAACACATGGAAAGATATTTTGGCTGCTATTTGTAGCCATTCATTTTTAACCAACCAGTAAAGTACTTTATGACTCTAATAAATGTAATTGCGAACTGAGGCAATTAACTCTCACCCGAACTGCACATAATGTTTTCGTATTTTCTCACGGACTGACTGATGTTGTCCTTCCAACTACTGCCACATGCCTTCTGGGACGACTAGCGGAATAGTATAGATACGTAGATGAAGTTGGTACGAAGATATAAAATCCCCAGTGCATTGAAGAGGCTATTTAACCCTTTCTAACCCAGAGCTGATTCTGGAAAAAATTAAATTTCAAGATTTTTCATTTTGAAATCTTGAAAATTTTACACTCAATAATAATTATCCTGGCAGGTAAATATTTCCTCATTTAAATTTACTCTACAAAATAGAAGGTAGTTACGATATTTCCTGGATAGAGCTGAAAGTTTAAACATTTTTGGTGTTGCTTATGAGCAACATTGGGTTATAAAGGGTTAAACCCGCCAGCCAAGCAGAAATACGGAAGAAATTTGGCGCCAAACGGGACCAAGACGACGGGCATATGAATCGCCTACTGCAGAAAGGCATCATGTCCAATTTTGGACGATTTTTCTTTTTTTTCTCTAAGTTGTTGCTAGGTGCAAGACTCAACGTTTCCCACTAAAAGGAAAAATGGCCGCGGTTTATTATTCACATGACAACGCCTTAAATATTGTGTAGTCCTGGACTAGTTCCCTTTCTGCGGTAAAGAGTTGCCTGGCAGACGCGTCAACTAACAACCAGTTCACTTATTTGCATACTGTATCCCTTGTATTTTCTGTCCAAGACACTCGGACAGCTCACTATCAAAATCATTCAACGAATGTACAACTTTTATCTATCATGAAGGTCATGTCGGTAAGGGGGCTTACAAAGCATGTACAATTTTGAACTGGTACATAAAAAAACAAAAATGAAAAAGATAAAAAAAAAGGACTTTTTTCATATCAAAATACATAGTAATAATGACTTTTCCATCCGAGAATCACCACACGGCGCAGTGTAACATGAACATCGCCGGCTTGGCAATGGATAATTTTAGACTAAGGACGCTGAAGAGTCGATCCGGACTCCTACCAAAAAAGCCAATTCAAAGGTACTTTCAATTAAAATTTAAAAAATGGAATATCTCAATAAAATAAAGGTATTCATACGTGGAAGAAAATTGAGCTTTAGGAATCTGCTTTTGTTATAGCAAACATCAATTTGTTTACATACTGATTGTTCTCCATGAAAAGTCCTAAAACATTCTTGTTTAGGGCAAAAAATAAAGATGTCCATAACACAAAAAATCTCTAGCTAATTCTCTTAAAATATTTTTCTTACTTTATTAGTATACAAGTTCCAAAATGCCAATTCATATTTTTTTAAATGTTAAAAAATTTCTGTATATGGTATATATGGGTTTACTAGGTTTTTTATTTCTCCTATAAAGTTAACCAAATTGGGAATGATGTCTATCTGCAGTTCGCGGTTCATGTATAAGCGAACCCTATGGATTAATACCACTTCGACATGACGACGCCTGAGGCAAACTCTTATAACTATAAACAAATAACAAGGTTGGAAACTCCATAAAATGCTTCCATTCGCAACATATGTAGACATCCTATTATTATTATACCACATTTAAGGGGAATACTCGAACTTTATCTGAGAAAATGCACGGTGGTACATTTTTTGCAGCGTTCATCCAACTATAACCGTGTTTATGCTGTGGATGGAATTAAAATAAAGGCAACAGGCGAAATGAATTACGTGCGAGTTGCGATAACCTGAAACGTCTCGTGGGGAACATATAAAAGAAATATTTGCGGTATTGCGCCGGAGAAATTAAGATACGTCAAGCGTATTGTGGGAAGATTTTCGGATGAGAAAGTAAAGGAAAGGTGCTATTTCGCGCTCATCCGACCGCACCTTGAATATGCAGCGAGCGTATGGGAACCGGTGCAGAAAGACTTAATCCGCGAACAGAATAAAATACAAAGGAAAGCAGCGAGGTTCGTCAAAAACTGCTACCGATAGACGTTACAGACGGCAGGTGTACAGATAGCGTTACCCAGATGTTAAGCGAATTAGGCTGGGAGCCGCTGGAGACTCGGAGGCTGCGCGCTAGGCTTAGATTGCTTGCACAATTGAGAATGGATATCTTTAAGAGAGACACAGAGAACATAATATTAGAGCCACAATATATTTCCAGGTCCGATAGAAGCGATAAATTAAGAGAGATTTTTTGCCGAACGGATAGATACGGGAATCCTTTTTCCCCCGAACCATAAAGGACTTTAATAAATGCTAATCGTAATATCGCATTTCCTTTTTATGCGTAAACGGCTGTTGTCCTAACACCTCCTGCCACACGCCGTTTAGGCGGCTTGCGGGGTAGTATGTAGATAAAGATATGTGGCATCATAAATTCTGTATGCATTAGATAGATATATGTATAAATTTCCCCTCTTGAACAGAAAATCGATTGTACAGGATTTAAAATCTGTAAATTTTTACAAGACAAATATTACGCACTCGAAATGAAATACCCTCTCGGGCCAAAAGGGCTGCGCAAAACGTGTCATGCTACACACCCACCGACCTTTTAACTCTCCAGAACGACTTTTCGGGGCCGAGAAATCTCCCACTAAATAATTCCGAGGTCGAGCAGCTTTGAAAAAAAAGGATTTTTCACAGACTTTCGTTTTTGCCGATCTAGCATGAAAGCGGAGACCTTCGAGCGGAAAGATGGTGCAGCTGTTGAAGTCATTCGAGAAGGCGACAGGCGACTGAGGCATCTTCGTTGCAACGTGTCAGAGGATGACAGGTTACGAACAGGGCTGGGCAGTATTTCAAATAGGAGTACTTAAAAATACGTATTAGAAATACATTTGTAGTTTGTATATTTTTTTTGTATTTCAAGTATACGATCTGGATGTATCTTGCATTTCAAATACGGATTTGTGGTATTTTTCCATTCTAAAATAATAAAAACATTTGTGAAATACTTTTGAAGTATAGCTCTGATAACACTTCTGTAACATTATGCTTCAGAGATTACTTCGTTTTCGTTACAATCGTTTTCTTCATACTTGCAACTATTCATGACAAGTGATGACAGATTATATTTTTTTTTAAGATCTCTTAGTTTCTATAAAAATGCATTCTGTATTTTAAGAAGTATTGAAAATGCTATTTTGTAGTTTTTTTCTCAAAAAATAATTTCAAATGTATCTTCTATTTTTCATTTAGATACATTTGGAGCGGTAAATTAAATTTTAAATACTCCTCGGCCTGTATTTTGTACAGCTCTGGTTAAGACTAACACATGGAAAGATATTTTTGCTGTGACTTCCCACTTATTTATTTTTAATCGAATATGGAATTGTTCTAATAAATGCTAGTGCAAACTGAGGCATCGAATGAATGAGGGCCCCAAGGGCCTTTCAAGGGTACAACAAACCGTGGCCGGGACCCAGTAATTCAAATGATACCCCCGATCACCCGGGGAGGGGAATGGATGGGAAGGAATGAAGGAGGGAGGCAGGCGCCGCGATAGGGGCCCGTCGACCCCTCCGGGGTGAGGATAGGGACAAACCCACGCCGACATGAAGGACTATGGGGCCCACTACTAGCGAAACCATTACTAAATTTACCAATGAAATTTGAAGATTTTTCTATGAAGAGAAAAATCCAAAGATCATTTCGTTGAATTGCGAACCGAGGTGGTCAAATATCGCACAAACTTCACCCAAGCATTCTCGTATTGTCTCACGAGTCAACTGATGGTCCTCTTACCTCTTTTCGCTATACCCGCCTCAACAGGGGTATATGGAATAGTACACATACGTAAATATTTACGCCAAGATTTTTATTCCACTTTTAAGGGGAACTTTAAGTAGACTAATCATTTTCAATAAGTACGCCTCAGCTGTTTATCCTGTCAGCCGACAATATCATTCCTTCATTATTCATTATCTTGGACTGTATCTTAAATCATTCTATCGCGCATTTAACCGATTTATCCAGGATCGACTCATCCGGGAGCGGAGATTTTCAGTATCACAATACAGTATCGCTCCAGTTAATTCCAGTTTTGGTGGTTCTCTCCAGAGAAACACTTTCCGCTGGCTACCTCGGCTGCGGCGCGGCGTGCCCACATGACCTTGTCGCACCTTTTATGAAAACAAATGGAGCTAAAAATTCGAGAAAGGAAGTGACCCAGTGATCTGTGGACTTCAACCATGGGAATAGGGTGGTTTCCTATTATTTTTTCATTGCCTAAATCGAAAGATTATTACTCCTGGAGTACGTATTTCACGCTTTTAGATTTATAAATGACGATATCTATTTTTCGCGGTTAAATGAAAAGGGAAAATTTTCAAGCGCGCGAAAACGCGACGCGTAAGTAGGAATGATGGGAAAAAGTCCATGCGACGCATTTCTGGTTCCCCCTCCCGCCTTGTGAGGTGACCTTGATCGAGGCTCTGAGCGCTGATAGGACGCAGGATGCTAGCGGGTAGCTGAGTACCTTGCTGGCTGGTAGCGCTTGGCCAAAAAAGGTTTATTAATACCTTATCAAACGAAGAAAACTTTCCGACCTTAGCCAGTTTTAATAGGTGATTATTAAGACATGTTTCCCTGAGCTCTGTGCCTTATGCATGCCTTGGTAACCTCAGACGATGTAAAACTCCTATCCTCTCGTGTAGAAACTAGGTCCCTGTGACGTCACGTGGAATGGAATCGCATGGGCGCCAATCTGGCCTTTTTCAAATGAGGATAAAATTTGACCCTTGCCATACGTGTAAACCGGCATTTCAAAAACCAAATAATTTGTGTATTATGAATACACTAATGGTGGGTAACGAATCGCAATCAATGCCTTTCGTTTTCTTTGATGAAGGAAACTACCCTATTCCCGCACAAAGCAATATCATCTCCACCTCTAAGAGGATGAAAGGTGACTAAATCATTAGTTAGTCTCCCATACTTCCTAATTTTAGTTATAGTACGTCATTTAAATGCATGCCCGATCTTGAGCACCGTAGTTATTCCCTGTGGTTTTTTATCCACATTAAATACTAATCACACTTTTTTGCAAGTGCATATTCGATGTTACAACATCTCACGGAATCATTGGGTGGGCCAAGTTGTCAAGCTGCAAGATAGTGAAATGCGTGCTGAAATTCAATATTTGTTCATGCAAAATTTCTAATAATTTGGTCATACTCAAGACTCCCACTTTTTGAAGCCTGAAATAGTCTATCTACCTTATATATGTTTTTGGCTCGTAATTTTGAACGTTTATATCTTATTTATAAGGATGAAGTCAACTTTTTGCGGAGAGATGTAAAATTTGTGGGCAATACAATATCTTCTTTGATCATTATTAATCGGGCTTTGAATCCTTCAAATGAGATTTCCTCGGCATAACTGTTTCTGTTTTTCATATTATTTTAAATGGGCTGTCGATAAAGATTTAGGAATCACGGTAGATGTTTTCCAGGAATGGTTTTTTAGTAAACTTCTTCATTTGATAAAATGTCCAATATACTCTTCTTCAAACATCGCAATACCGCTTAAAATATTTATTTTCGATTTCTTCAAAGGTATTTGCCCGGTGCTAATTAATTCACTTTATCGCCCACAGTTATAACTTAAACACAATCTATAGATCCAAAGGTTTGCTAAATCGAACTTCAATGCCCCTGTACAGGGTAGCAGAGCTGCGCGAATGTAACCCACATGAAATGTATCGCACGAAATAATTGCGTTTCTCGGAATGTACGTTACTTTCTTATTGTTACATATCGTACTTGACGAATTAAGATAACCCCTTGATATCAGTTTTAACGTTAAATTTGCTAGCTATATAGGCCAGTGTTTTTTTGAGAAAATTTGCCTGCAATCGGAAAAGGCTCCTTTTATTGCTCAGTTAGATACGATAATACGGGATTTGTAATACTGACAATTAATTTTTGTTCTTAATATGAGGGATAGGACGTGATATTATCTCCTCAACAGCCTCAAGGAACACATATGGAGATCGGTTACAAAGGAAGACTGAATGAAAAACACAAGCTTTCCCTTTCCTCGATCTCATACTAATCCTCATATCCTCTGTCAAGGATTACACGACGTTTTCGTGACGATGACAACACAGGCAAACAGCTGGGATGCCAAGTGAGAAACTCCAAGTTTCCTTGCTTCCGACGTCCAAGGAAGAATTCAAAGTCATTATTTTCCTCTAAAATAAATGTTACTATCAATTTAGCCACCTCGCTACTTGGCACCTAGCACATTCAATCGGCTAAAATTGCAAAAATTCTTTATAGGTATAAAAGATACAATATTTCTCATAAAAATTTCCTCTCGAGTGCCTTGATCAGCTCATTCAATCGGCTAAAATTACTGAAATTCTTTATAGGTGTATGCGGTACAATATTTCTCGCAAAAATTTCCTCTCAAAAGCCTTGATCACTCCATTAAATTCCTAAACAAAGGCTCAATACTTAATGACGACGATAACCGGTCGAACATATTCATTTCTTTAAAAAAATTCGAATTCAGAAAAACTTTTAATCTCAGCATTTCTAGACGATGGGTTCTGGATGAATGACTCAGCTACTTTACCCTCCCACGATCACGATGTTGACATGCGTTTCATTATTATTCCCCGGAGTGAATGATTTGGGAAAATTTATTTTGCTTTTTCCATTTGAATCTCTATTTTCTATATAACCATATTCCAGGTAAAAACAATGATTCCATTTCTTTCCGTTGATATCTATGGGAAGGCCGAGTGGTCCTGACGGGCCTCAGATAGACAAATTTGAAATTTCATTAACATGATAGCACGAGAATGTCATTAATCAATTTGGGAATGTTATAGGCCATCGCAGGTGTATTTTTTCGGTGGCTGGAGGGCACTGATTTTCTTAAAGTGGTTAAAATTTTACCAATAGAAAGTGCGTTACATTTTATCATTCAAAGTGGCCCATACTATGCCAATCTATGCTCCTAGGCCTATTTATATCATTAATGTTATTTGATTAATATTAGTGATGTACCCTTGTTTGCAATAGAAGGAGACTCGCATGTCTAGATAAGTTCTAAATAGGATCGAAAAAGTGAACCCTGTAAAAGTATTTATTTTTGCTAAACTCGAATTTCATAAAATGGTGGATGCTCGGATATTTTAACCGAGGCACCCAATAATTCTAGCAGAAGAGTACCAAGGAATAAAAAAATGTCACATTCTAGGTAATAGGGAATCCAATTATCCCCCTATTCTCCCTCTATTAGTTAATTCATAACTGCTCAATACGCACGTGGTTGAGTCTAATGATACAATTTTACAATTAGCTACTAATTAAATTTCATGCAGGTACATTATTGCTTCCTCGCAAGATTTCTTCCCACGGTCGTTCCGAAATCCCAGATGTTTATTCCGTCAGGTCATTAGTGCATTTGTAAACGTGCTGAATCATCCCTGCATCCAGCAGTTATTAGCTCTGCTTTTTCAGAATGACGCTGTAAGAAAATTTCCCCATGGCATAGCATCCATGACACAGAGCTCATGTATTAAATGATGGGAAAATCCACAAGCTCTCTTGCCTGTTTGCTATTTGAAAAATCAGTCGGCTTTCAGCTATAAACGATGGATATTTAATTCTTCGTTAAAACTTTCGCGGGTACTCGTCATGTTAAATAAAAACTTTTTGGGCTATGTCGCTGCTTCAATTTTTGGGTGGCCCCAACGTTTCCCGATCTATCGATCGCAATAAAAAAATAATTAAGTCACTTGCAAAGCTTAAGAAAGTTTCATTTAAATCTATTCTACACACTCACAAGACAATTCCATCTTTTAATATAAAAATGTTACAATTGTTTTTCTGCAATTTTCGGCAATGCGGGCCTCATGGGGGAGGGGGGGCGCGATCCCCCCGCCCGTCATATATATCCAACACTGTGTCGCAATGAAAGGCAACAATTAATCAAGCAATCTATTCGTTTCAAATAGCCATCAAGCCTTTGAGTGGCGCTAGGCCCAATTCGTTAGAAATCCGTGTGACTGTTCGCTTGTTGAAAGTTTTATTTTTTTATTTTTTTTTATTATTACAAACTCTGCTTTATTGCCAAGGATTTAACATATTAATAAATAATGTGTTATAATGATGATAACAGCAGTAGTTTCAAAACAATTGCTTTAACCAATATAACAAAAAAAAAGATTTTTATAACATTAGCAGCAATATGTCCTCACGGTCCTGCTAAGCCAATCAAGGCTTGTCAGCAGGTGCCGGCTGGAGTGTGTAAACATAAAATTATCCATAAAAATACATATTGAGTGCGTTCACAGATAAAGAAAAGACAAAAAGAAACAAAACCATGTATGTGGAATTAACACTCAATTAAAATACAACAAAATATTTTCATTTGCAACAAGCAAAAATATCTCTCATTTAAGTAGTACAATTTCCATCACAAAAAAATGCCTTCACCCACAAGAAAAAGCAAGAATAAAATAAAATATACTATTATTTAATATACTATATATATAATATTTTGACGAATAAAATTGTAATATTTCACTCCACAGAGAATGAGGGCTCAGGGGACCCCTTCGAGGATACAACACATCGGGGCCGGGAACCAAGCCCGTGGCTTATACGCCCGATCACCCGGGGAGGGGCTGGAGAGGAAGGAAAAAGGAAAGAGGCGCCGCCGCGATGGGAGCCCGTCGACGCCTCTGTGGTAGGATAGGAGCGGAAGGAACGGGACGGGGAAAAACACCTCAACGCTAGAGAAGCGAAGAGTGCCCCACTAAACAGCAAAACCAAGCAAAGCTATTAATTTTCTAACGATTTTGGAGGATCATTACTATGAGGAAGAGTAATCCAGAGATTCAAATCGTTAGATACTCCACAGGGCAATCAGAATTATGCGGCGTCGTGGATGCTGAGGAGGCTCAAAACGGGACCGTATAAGCAGATCTGTTGAAGAAGGTGCAAGTTACGCGCACGCACCTTCTGGCTCGGGATCGGAAAAAAACGTCCGAGTGTGTCTCGCCCACAACAACATTGAAACAAAACGCCCACGGGGAGCGCAAGGGGGATGAGGAGGCGATGCGCGGACTTGACCTCATTATGGCCCCAGGTCTGTGTCGAAACCTTGCGCGCCTGACCCAATGAGCCCAACCCATGCACTTCAAAGGATGGGCAGTCGTCCCGCCAGTATCGGTCGAGCGATCAAAATATCGATGTAATCGAAATCGTCATCAAATGGACCGTAATGTTAAAATTGCCCTTCATTCATTCACAGTAATGCATACCTAAGATTGGGATCAGGCACGTAGCCTTCGGAAGGGGACTTACGGAGCTTCAGGCACTCCCGAAATTTTTCACTTGTGGCGAGTACCCACGATACGAGTTGCCTTCAGAAAATCACGGTCCCGCGTCCTCCGAATATCGATCGAGCTATCGAAATATCGACGGTATGTAATGAAAATCACCGAATTGACCGTACTATAAAAATTCCCGTCATTCATTCATAGTAATGCAAACCTAAGATGGGGATGGACTTGTGGGCCCTTCCTATGCACTTAAAAAGACATGATATTGACCAGTGAATATCGATCGAGCGATCAAAATATCGAATCGATATTATCGGAAAAATTGCAAAATGGATCGCAATATTAATATAATATAATAATAATAAAAATATCGCATGCCCTTTCCATGAACTTCAATTACCGGCACCACGGGGGGAGAGGGGGATTTTTCTCCTCATAGAAAAATCTGCCAATTACGTTAGTAAATTAAGTAATGGTTTCGCTACTAGAGGGCCCGATTGTCCTTCATGGCGGCGCGGGTTTGTCCCTATCCACCTTCCTTACACTCCTATCCTCTCGCTCGAGGCGTCGACGCAGAAGCGTAACCAGGAATTTCGTTCGGGGAGGGGGGATTCCAAAACCAGGGGGAAAATGTTTTGATAAACGGGGTACAAAGTAGAGGGTTTTAAAAGCAATTTTAACACTTTTCATAATCGAAAAAACTTCATTTGTGAAAGAAGTATTTTATAAATTTATGGTTTTTCTAAACATTGTTTTCTTTAATGAAGGAAAATAATTTGGTTCTTTCATTTCGGGGGGGGGGAGGGGGGGAAATTCGGCCCCCCGGACTCTCCCTGGCTGCGCCACAGACGTTTTGCACTCGATTCGTTCAAAATGAACGATTTGATGGAAGATTCAAATCCGCCGAATCCAAATCTTTCAAAATGAACGATTTATGTGGCAGATTAAAATCCTCCAAATCCAAATCGTTCAATAAGAACTATTTGATTTCGGCTCGACTGCGTTGATGCTATCCACGAAAGGCGGATGAATCACTAGATTCTGACTAAAGTAAATACAGGTTGGCAACAAAAATCAATTCTTCACCTTAATTACTATTGCTTTGACTTGTAGGTTTCTGTGTTGTGTATCATAGTGTGATGGAAGAATATATTCACTGATTTCGTTGAACGCTCTTCTATGATAAAATCGTTTTCACGGAGTAATCAGTTGTTTGAGTGTTCTGACATTATCAATGAAATGAAAATTCTTGTGGTACGGGAATTGTTAAGATGGAATGAAAATGAATTCTTCATTCTCACAACTAAAGGTTTTTTACGTATGAAAGTCTTTATGAAATATTCGCATGCAATGGAACAGTTAATAACATCTGTAATCTGACGGATTGAACTTCGTTAAATAGTTATTTACGTTAAGAGTAATTTCATTTCACAAAAAGTAATTTTAGAATAATAATTTTCTGTAGCATAGTATTCCGACAAATGGAAGAGGTTATAAAATCTGAAAACAACTTATTTAAGATGTTTTTGGATAAAAATTAATAATCATTGTGAATAGATAGTCCGTCATGATACTTGAAATACAGTAAGTTGACTGATCCGAGCTTTACACGGATTAGAGATTTTACGAAGATTCACATGGATTCGATGTTCATATAGATTCGATGTCCAGATGGATTCCGATTCATTGCCACGAATCAAATCTCATGAACCGAATCCTTTAAAATACACCGAAGTTCTACCCTCTTAAACGAGGAATAGAGGCAAATAACTGCACTATGAAAATGTGGAGGGGCTTGAAAAGAAAACGTCTGCATTGGCAGGGATCGAGAAAGTAACTGAAGAAAGTATCTTTAACTATCCTTACATGAAACGTTTAGAAGTAACAATATTAAATCACATTAAGTATTGTTGAAAATGTTGATAACTTTTACCATACATTCTGGAGGCTGATTTGGATGATTATAGATAATTGTATAAAATCCTGATCGGTGAGTAAGGATTGGCATTGAATATCAATTTCTGACTGTCATGTACTGTTTTTGGAAATAACGTGTTTTTTAATCTCTAATTTTTAATTTTTACTTTATTCTTTAAGAGGTGAATCATGTAATCGATCAAACCAGAGCTGTTCAAGAAATTCTGAACAAAAACATTTTATAGCTATTGCCATCTATTGAGAAAACTCAAAACTGTTTATCCTTCGGCACTAGGTCGGCATTGCAGGGCGGGTGATCGAAATGTCCCGTTCAAATTGCTCGAGGAACAGTTGGGCTGTATCAGCGCTGAGATGACGGGCGTTGCCATGGATCAGAACACTTCCAGAATTCAGCGTGACTCATCTTTTGTTTTGAATAGGAATGGACGTAATGTTTCACACTTTTTCAGACTCTAGCCACATTCTAGAAGAATTCTTTTTTATCGTCTCAATGCTGAAGCCATTCGGCGAGTTTTCTGGCTGTCGCTTCGCAGTGCTCACTATGCGGGAGAATCAATTGAGGCAGTGTGGTTAATGAGATTGCAACTAACCTTAAACTAACGACTTAAGATCAGAAATGACTTGAGCGTATGGTACGGAGGACGCCCAATTGGGGTAAGATAACGTGGAACCGTGGGGCACAATACCAATAACAAAAATTAATTTCACATTTTACAGAAATGTTTTCACTTTTGAACGATGCAATCGGGCTGGCTGCACCTTTTTACTCCACTATAAATAATTCTAAGGCATTGAAGGCCGGTTAACTACAAGCATTAACATTAAGCATTTTCACTAGTTCACGATGATGTACTTAATAGTGTGAACAGTGTAATTTTAAACGAAATGTAAAAACCAAATTGGAACAGGTTCCAATTTGGTTTTTATTATTTTATTATTTTCGGACTACAATGTAAAAATTAATATAAATAGAACACCCAAAAGAAAAGAACAAATAGCAGTTGACTTGAGCGTATGGTACGGAGGACGCCCAATTGCCCTACCTGCGCAGAACCCGCCTGTTGCTTGTATGGTGTGTTTGCTGAGCTATCGGAGAATGAAAAAAAACCTCCCTCGTAAGCCAATCTCTGTTCCTAGGCCTACTAAACAGATTAATATCTTTAAATTGTCAATAGTGATATGACCCTATTTGGAATAGGTGAGGACTCGCATGATTAGATATAAATCTAAATATCCGGAGTTAGATCGAGGAAGGAAACCCAGTAACATTATTTTTTTTGCTTAACTCGAATGTCGTAAAATTTAGACGTAGGCGTGGGAGTATTGACTGGAGAGCTGCGTCAAACCAGTCGTTTGATTGTTGAACAGTGACGATGATGATGACGACATAGCTAGTTAATTTCTTTTTCAATTAAAAGGTCCATGAGAGAGCGCGGATGCAACCACTAGTGGGGGAGGATAAGGCGGGAAGCGGACCGAAAAAGCATCGCTGTCCTCGACAGGAAATGCGTCGAATGGAGCAGCGGTGAGGGCTTCCCTACCCGCGGACTTTCCCGCTCGTTGACGCAAAAGCTATAATAAAAACCTCTTGGGAAAGTGGATTGCGTGAACGCGGGCGGAGGAGTAAAATTCCATAACAAGGGAGATTTTCTCTCATAGAAATATGCCACGCAAATAAAGTAAGGAGTGCATTCCAACCAAATAGCATCCGAATGGAGCGAGGTAAAAAAAATGACACTCAATCACTAATCACTAATATTGTCAATTAAATTTTTTTTTTAATTTCAAACCTTCTGATTTTTCTCTCTTCAATAATGTACGGAGCACTATTTAAAAAGCATTTGATAATTTGCAATAGATTATCGAAACGGGTATGATTTCTTTCCCATACAATCATTTTTATTTTATTTTTTCAAAGCTGATAGTGAGATTCGCACTTTAGCTACATTCAAACAGAGAAGGTGATCAACTTTTCCTCTTTTTTCCGTGTTTTGTTTTCCTATACGTACTACGCATCGTTTGTTATTCAAAATGCACTCGCAAATTTACCGTTAGCGAGAGAATTAATATAATTTGACATTACATATTTTCTTCTTTTTAAACATGCCAACACATAAGGAGTAGAATTACTTTTATATATTATAATGTATTTCTTTTGGATAATTTAATATATTATATCTTGTACATGTTTTTGGATAGTGAAAGGATTAATATTGCTGGGTAAAGAAATGGCATAAATATAAATGTAGATTGAAAGAATTCCCAACGAAATATAAAATGATCTCATATTCGTATCAATTTCTAGTCTTACCTTTTTATATTCGCTCTACAGTTTATTAGACTTAAACATTACGCTTCTTCCGTTGAATATTTCAAAAATACATTACAAAATAAGAAAATATTTGATAACTTAAGTGCATTACCTCTCTCAGAGTAGGTATAACACACGTATATTCCATAGGATGGTTTCCTATTATTTTTCATTGCCTAAACCGAAAGTTTATTACTTCTGGAGTACGCATTTCACACTTTTAGATTTTCAAATGGCGATATCTATTTTTCGCGATTAAATGAAAAGTGAAAATTTTCAGGCGCGGGAAAACGCGACGGCTAAGTACGAATGCTGGGAAAAGCCCGTGTGACGTCTGGCTACTGCTGTGTGAGGCCACCTGGATGAGAGGCTATGAACGCCGCTACGATGCAGGCTGCTTGCTGCAGAGCATGGCGATAGTGTAGAGTACCTACCCTGTAAGCAGGTAGCACTTGGCTTTAATAAGGATTATTAACACCCTATCAAACGAAAGAAACTTGCCGACCAAAGGCAATTTTAATAGGTGATTATAAAGAGATGTTTCCCTGAGCTCTGTGCCTCGTGCATGCATTGGTAATTTCAGACGATGTAAAACTCCTGGCTATTCGTATGGCATCTAGGTCCCTGTGACGTCACGTGGAGTGGCACCGCATGGGCGCCAATCTGGCCTTTTTCAAATGAAGTTAAAATTGACCATTAACATTCCCCTAAACTGGGATTTCTAAAGCCTAATAATTTGTACATTATGATTACACTAATGGTGGATAAATAATCGCAATCAATCCCTTTCGTTTTCTTTGATGAAGGAAACTACCCTATTATCAACCTGATCTAATTTGCAAAAATTATTTGTGTAGATCAACGACGTTCCAGTCTTGATACAGACTTAACTTGAGCAATTCACCGCAATTCTTTTTCAGCTCTTTTTGAATGAATATTTTTTGTGAATGAATTTAAAATGAAGTCCCCCAATGAAGACGAAAGCTTTATTCTAATTTAAGTAAGTATTTATTTCCTTATCAGAATTTTAAACGTTAAAATTATGCTCCTTAGCTCCCCAAGAAGGGTATCAACTATGATATCTGAATTTCATTTAGTATGAACTAAAGTTGGAATTACGGCCTCCCAAAGTTGAATTTAGTTGTGAAATGACCAGTTTTTGTTGTCTCGATATTTTTTCAAGCTGGATGGAAATTAATTAGTAACTTGAATCTTAAAAGCACATGTTTTCTCTATTTTAAGATTCACAAACTGAAACTGATATAAAAAATCAACAAACAACAACGCACATGGTAACTCAGAGAAATAAACATTGAAATTGCATACTCTTATATACAAACAGTTTTCAATGATTTATGGCGTCTTCTTAAGACTCCTCGGGACGAGTTGTGACGCAGCACATTGAGATCAACAAACTGATAATATAGGGATTGGATGAGTAAGCTACCAGACTCTTCCACCCAAACTTTACGAAGATATTTGCTTTTCGTATCAGGACTTTGCAAATAACCGTAGTGAACCCGGGTTTAGAAACTAGGTACCTACCCTCCCTTTCCTGGATACGAGTATTTTACTAATGCTACGTTTGAAGGAAATTATACCCTCGACGATCAAATCTTTCATCGCTTTAAAACACAACTATGAGTATAGGTGAATATTTTGCCACAGGAAGAGTCTGAATACTAACCTGGTACAATAATTAACAGTCGTGAGAGTTGAAATTTGCACTTTAATTTTAAATAGCTTGCAGTGGCTTCAATAAAAGTGATTTAAATTTGATTTGTGGAGGAATAGCCTTTGAAAACCTCAATAAGTTTCGCAAACAACAAATTGAAGCGTAAACTATACTTTAATTCACTATTACAAAAGCCTGAGTTGTCTATAAATTGTCCACGCGCGTGCATGAAAAGGCTTAAATGCCACGAAATGATGCTTATTTGGCAGCAGCAAGTTTTGATTAAAATGACCTCAAGCCGGCTTCAACACGTGTCACGATCAGGAGACTAATTCTAAATGGCATAGTCTATTGATTATGACATGTGCATTTCGAAACCTGTTGGCACTCAATAAAATCTGGTGTGGATAATTGTAAGGCGTAATTATTTAACCATTTCAGAATTCCACTTAATGAAGGTCGAAATTTTTTACGGTTGATTCAAGGTTCTTGCGTAATGTTATTGCAATGTAAATATCACGCCAAGAGTTTAACGACCTTATAATTAGCGAAATATAGAATTTCGCGTTGTACGAGTCTCCACATATATTTCAACATAAAAATAAACCTATTTCTACAATAATTATCTAAGGGCTGGGTGGTGTAATTTGGTGGTAAAACTGACCTGGCAATTGGAAGATTTGGATTCGAAGCCCAGCCAAGGCAAATGATTTTTTCATGACAGAGTTAATCCGCGGTGTTTCAAAATAGTCAACCGGATTATGTTTCATTATAAGATTTTTCTCCAAAAGTAGTGCTAGGATGTCGTGTAGTGATGATGCTTAGTGTCCCACATTGATCCAGTTGAATATCAACGGTGTCAATTCAAATTTTGCGCGAGATACATTGATCTATGACTACGCTTGAGTCATTTTTCGATGCAAGCATATGTCGATGAGAGTAGGTAACCCTCAACGCTTGAGCCCCAATCACTGTGTTCGATACTAAATTCGCGTCTTCAAAACGATTTGTCCAAATGTGGGTGCTTCAATGGAATGAAAACGCGTAAAGATGGGTGGTGAAGGGTGGTGTATTATCAAATTTAAGGTTCACATCACAGTATAGAAGTTTCTCGGCTGATGCCACGCCGAACACTGCCCCCTTTGTCTGTGTCTCAAAGCGCGGCCATTCAAGCATCCATCATTTCAACCCGAAGGTCCCGACACACTGCACTCACTATATTGTGGAAAAGTTTCCATCCTACGCTTTCGTTGCCTGCCGCCGGTTTTTCCCGCTAAATTACTGCTTCCGGAAAGACCTTAAAAAGCTTCCATCGTGTGGAAGATGGCTTTTGGGTTCCACTAAATTTCGACGTCCCTGAACTCACCTTGGTGCAGGTCCAAGCTATTGGCTGAATGCTACAAGGCACTCAATATTTTGGGCAGCCGTTGTAAAATAGAACTTTTCTGTGTACCGGGACATTCAGGTAAGTATTACCGGAAACGAGAAGGCAGATGAACTGGCTAAGGCCGGCGCTGAACAGAACCCAAATGGCCCAGAACCAATGGTGCCAGTTGCCCCCTCAATGGGGATGGCTGCAATCAGAGGGTGGGGACCAACTCAACACTCAAAGATCTGGCGAGAAACACCGGGGTTACGTCAGGGTAAAACCCTTATAGGAGAGCTCTCTCCTAGACTCGAGAGAAGACTTCTCCTTATGAACAGAAGTCAATTGCGAACGGTAGTAGGCCTGCTTACGGGACACTATCATGTAATGAGACATATGCACCTGCTGGGGGTAACTCAGAGAGGTGTAGATGGTGTGAGGCGGGAGAAGAAACAACCACCCATCTAGTATGCGAGTGCCCCGCAATTATGAGGACTCGATATGGACACCTGGGCTCACCTTTTATAGAGCCCAAGGAGGTAAGAGATCTTCCCATTGGGGACCTCTTGTCCTTCGCTAAGGACATAGGCCTTTATGGGTGGTCAGCTATCGGTGGTTAGCACAATGGACCTACAGGTCTAAGCGCCCTGGGAGCTGATCCCCCACCGCATCATCAATCAATCAATCAATAAAATTTCGACAGAGGAAATTCAAACGGGAATTTCTGAAAATGGCAAAATTTCAAATATCATTCGGCGTTTAGCAGACGCGAGCTTCGCGAGGATTTAAAATGCGTTCACGTAACGTGCACCGCAGTGAGCGTGGAGTTAATGCGTTCCACTCTTATTCTCAGATCTCGCATTACATAATTGCCTCACTTTTTAAAATTATTCAAGTTATCGAGGCGAGTGAAAGTAAGAAGTTGACTTCGTTTCCAATAATAAATTATTTATAATTTTTTTAGATACCACGAATTACATTTCTGCATCAAAAAACCAATTTACTCTCATTTCAAAGAATTCATGATAAATTCTTACAGTTTAATGAGGAAAATAAACAACCCGTGGCTGGGCTTTTTTAGGCTGGTGAAAATCTCTGGATGTATGATATCCGTGAAATTATCTGTATCGAGAAAAAAGAAAACTGAGCCATGAAATTATACTCGCGTGGATAGCAATTAAATATGGCGATTTTAAGCAATTCCTGACATACATTTCATTTGTGAATGAAAATACCTTTCCATTGCTTCATTTAAATATTGACATCGGGAGTAGATTCCTAATTATTTTAGTGATATTAACTATATTATAACAATGGAAGCTTTAAATTTTTTCCGGGATTTAAAAATTCAAACACCTGCGGTTACCACTTTGGAAATAAACTTACATCCTTTTTTGACTCGAGAAGTGTCGTCAGTGTTCTAAGAAATTTCTTTCTAAGTTTTAAAAGTTCTAAGTTTTTCATTATTTGATTAAAATTCATCGAATTTTAAATCAAGAGATAAATAAGGCAAAAATTGCGTAATAGAAGAAATATGCTGCTTTTTATTGAAGTTTCATTTTTTTCTGGCTAAATACACATTTGATTCTGTCATCGAAACCTTAATGTCTAATAAAAACTCGTAAAACGATTAAGATTTTGCTATAACCCCTTGCTGTTCCACCTACTATAATGCAATGGGGGAAGTAATTGGTACGGAACATTTGAAAAGTTAACCAGAAACAGCCAGACATGAGTTATCATAATTGAAGACTCAGTTATTCAAGAACGAAGGATTTACTCTCTCGAGAGGTGAAAATCTACAGGTAACCACGGACTTGCGAGCGCTGTTGACCTTCGTCTAAATAACTAATGCACAAAAACCTGTTGCGCCTCGACCTCCCCTGGAGGTTTGGGAAGCAATCCAAATAAAAAAGCGAGACAAGTAAAATTAGAGGGGAAAGTGGGTAGACAAATGACCAGCGTATTGAAATATTGGAAACCTGAGTGCAAGAACCAGTTTTAAGACAGCACTAAAAAACTTTAACCGTGAATAGCAGTTGCAACACCCTGCATATGAAGAACAGCTTTCGTTAGATCTGAATTCGTGCGACCTGTAACATTTTGTGGGCGTAGTCACATTGGCCGGGCGAATGCAAAGAAAAGCAGCCGTATGAACACGTGTAAATAGCTTACGCATCTGTTATGGTCACGCTTTGTGCAACTGCATAGGAAACTGCAGGTTGAAGATAGGATCATACGGGTGGGAGAATGAATGCTATGAGTAAATATTGGCATTTGGAGGAGGCGAACGACAGGTGAGGTCATTTGTGCCATGAGGGAAGGGTAGGGAATGAAGAATGAAGAGAAATCCGGCGTCAGAATTAGCCAAAAGTCTATTACCAATGGTAGTCTACCATTAGTACCATTAGGAGTGGCGTATCCAATTTACACTAGACAGAATGGTAATTTTTTCCGACCCCCACTACGGCTGGAATTTTCAACCCCACTTAGCCCCCCCTTGTCCCTATCCTGGATCCGCCACTGACCATTAGTACCACTACCATGCACATTCATGCGTGCCTAAACAAATTCTCTCAATACTGTTAACAAAAGGCGCCAAAGGGACCACGGCTTGACGTCCCATCCGACGGGCTGCGTGCTGTGCTAGAATCGCCCTCCACATGGTAGAATGCTATCTGCCGGGGAGATGGACGTTTTTCCTCAGAAATAAGTAGATTACGATGTGCAAGTGAAAGTCTAGGAGACGTAATCATTCATTAATGCTTTTCGCGGGAATTGGCAAACGAGGAAGATTTTTTTCGGCATAAATTATCTTTTTCTTCTATCTCCGTCAACTAGATGCAAGGATGGAGATCAGTGGCGTAAATATGGGGGGGGAGGAAATGAGGGGGATAGATCCCCCCCAAAGCCTCAGAGAAATAAAAATAATATTCATAACTATTGTCTAGTTTTGACTTATAGTGAATTTTAACGTAACCTTTGAATGAAACCCAAATTTTAAGTGCCAAAATTATGAAAAATTTATTTGCAGGCATGTCATTTTCCCAAAATTTTCATAATAATATTATTCATTATTGGTGGTGGGTGGGAGATCGGCCTTCGCCCATCCCCTCTCATTCCCCCCAGAACATATTCCTAGTTATGCCACTGATGGAGATAGATGGAGTAGATGACTATATTTTAAAGTATACCGGGACTAGCCGCGGTGATAACTTTTACGGGAGTCACCCGCAATGCACAATCGTGCGAAAATCCACAGAGAAAAAATCATTCGCCTTGACCGGGATTCGAACCCGGATCCCCCGAATTCCGGTCGAGTGCTTTAGCCAGTTAATCTTTCGCACGATTGTGCATTGCGGGTGACTCCCGTAAAAGTTATCACCGCGGCTAGTCCCGGTATACTTTAAACTAGTCTAGAGCGAACACCCCTTGTGTTCTATGTCCGGGCCTACTCTCCGGCCTTGGCGCTGTGCGCACGATTTGGACTGCTTGTGGCATCATATGCTCAGCAGTCCAGCAACACCTTGTCCGGTAGTGTCCGAAAATATCCACGGTCCATCGGTAGCTTAACTGGCTAAAGCACTCGACCGGAATTCGGGGGATCCGGGTTCGAATCCCGGTCAAGGCGAATGATTTTTTCTCTGTGGATCTTTCGCACGATAGATGACTATAGATAACAAAAGAGCGACATGGAAGATTACTGACAAAATCCTGAGGGCCAAAGGGGCACTGAAGTTAGTGGAAGGAAAACGGAATGTTTGGTAGGTGACGAGGGGGAAGAAATGAAGCACGGTTTATGGTAAGGGCGAAGAGTGACAAGACGTCAACTGACCTGGAGAGCGATATAGCGTGGGAAAAATTAGCTTCCAGCCATTATAGAGATGACGTACCCACTAGTGTGGCTTTCACGATAGCCTACCTCGCCACTATACCACTTCCAATGATTGAATCCATATCGCAACGCATTTTCTGCAATACATTTACGATAAAGAAAGTAATCACGCTCCAAAACTCTTGACCTTTATTTGGTCTTATGCTGAAATAAGGACACAAAAGCTAATTCCACTTTTTTCAATTCAAAGCTGTATTAGCTCGACTTATTTATTATGGAATTAATATACCAATTTCACCGCAAATATGCATGAACCTTCAAACATCCTCAGTATAATCTCAATCCAATCATTTTATCACTTTTCCTTCAATCGGTTAAGGATTTTTAATGGCTCTAAAAGCTTTCTGTCGCATTCTGCTTAGCTCATCCATCAATAATAGTTTTATCCTCGGCTAAAACAACCGATAAAAACAAGCAATGGAAAAAACTAAGCAGTTTTTATACAGTCGATTGATAACATTAGGACAAAAGCAATTATGGAGAAATAGTTCTTGTTTGTGCCAGCAAGGTTTCGATAAAAAGTTTTTTCTCATTATAATTTTCGTATTTCCATGCATAATGTCAATAGTTGCGTCATGCAAATTCCGGAATAAGAGCTATTTAAGAATAGAAGAATGCGAAAACATGAAATTCCTTTCCTCGCATTAGACGTCATTCCCTCGGAAATAAGGGCGATGTAAAAGCATTCGATGTTTAATTGAAAGTTCTTAAATGGTAAAAGGAAATTTATGGATTTTTTTTAGATTAAAAAATTTAATTTCATAGATCACAATTTAAAATTTAAAATCGATTTTTCGTTCACTTTAAAGGCCTTGATTAGGGAAAGATAATGAATGCGTTATGTCACTAAAGTTTTTAAAATGACTAAATTTTATAACAAATTTCAATCTTCTGATCGATATTTGATCATGTAGCTTCATGAAGCAACCCCAACGATTTTTCTTCTTTTTTTACTATATCCTATTTTCCGTCGCAAGTGAAGGTGATTAGCCAAATTTTAGGAAATTTTAATATTTTTCCCCTTGCTTTATTTAAAACCAAAAAGACGAAAATCACCCCGCGGCAATGTCTACTCTACCAAAACGACGATTTACGTCTCTTGGGCTTTGAATTAAGTGAGAGGAACAATATGAACATTTCCTTACATGAATTTGGAAATATTTTTCACTTATAGCATACGTAACTTCGATGTTCATTTTCTTTTCTACTCCTAGGAAATTAAAATCTACCTTTTGGCCATTCAAAAAAATCAAAGAATGGGCAAAATTTAATTTAAAAAAACTATTTGTGATGCGAATATGTCGTTATCTCGGAAAAATTACAATAAAATGCACCAATCAAATATTTTTTCCCGTGACGAGATGAAGAAGACGACCGTTTCGCCGTTCCAAAGGCCGTTTTACACGGTGCACGGAATTGCGCAATCTGACGTGCGTGCGAAGGCGCAATCAAAATTGCGTCGTGTAAAGCGGTGAACTGCTAGAACCCATGCGTGAATGCGAGACGGCAAAATAGACCCTGTTCTAATTTCGTTCATGCATTCGCGCAATTCCACGCCATTTTAGAAATTAATGCAGCTCTAACCTGCGCAATTCCGTGCCCCGTGTAAAACGGTCTTAATAGTTTTTCGCGTGTTCCGCTTCACTCCTTCGACCGTAGAAGCTTAACTTTTTGGTTTAAGCAATTTTCAATGATTCATTGTTGCAGTCAAATAAACAATGAGTGAAACGATATATGACACGAACCTATGGAGCTTCTGCAGGATTTTATACAATTGCTTAAAGCCCATCGTTCTACCTTTTTTTGCGCCGATAGTAGCCAGACTTTCCTATAAAACGCTATCAGGAAGGTGATCGGGTTGGTGTGGTGGCTAGAGTGTTGCCTTCCCACTTCGTCGGCTTGGGTTCAAATCCCGGCGGTGGCAGAGAATTTTCACAGACTGCCCGATCCCTGCTTGAATGTTGTGTGGAGGACATTTCAAGCGAAACACTTCGTCCGTCAGATGGGACGTTGAGCCGTGGTCCTCTTGGCGCCATTCGTAAAGGCCGTTTTACACGGTACACGGAATTGCGCAGGTTAGAGCTGCATTAATTTCTAAAATGGCGTGGAATTGCGCGAATGTATGAACGAAATTAGAACATGGGCTATTTTGCCGTCTCGCGTCCACGCATTCTCTCATGTTTTCTAGCAATTCACTGCTTTACACGACGCAATTTTGATTACGCCTTCGCTTTTACGTCAGATTGCGCAATTCCGTGTACCGTGTAAAACGGCCTTAAAGAGCCAGTGTAATGCCGACGCCGGGTTTCTCTCCACCCTTCCTTCCGTACCCTTCCCTCATGGTGCAAATGACCTCAGCTGTCGGTCGCCTCCTCCAAACACCATACCACACCGCTAGTAGGAAGTTTTGAGAAATAGAAAATTTGAAGAAAGCAAAGAAAAAGAGTTTATCAATTAGCACCATCGATATATCCTAGGTTGCTAAACACCTCAGTACTTTCAATCATCCAATTAATTTTGATGCAGCTGTTTACACCGTTTGAGAAAGAGTCTACGGTGGTTTTCTTCGAGCAATATGAAATCGCTCATTTCCTATAAAGTTATGTAATTTAGATCATGTTATCTCCAGATCTTTCTATTAAAATAACAACCACCCTCCAGTCCGACAATCCTCTGACCTTCGCCACCAACGGCTTTTTCATTGATTTACATTCTCTTCCGGCATAATGTATCCTCCCCTTAAATCCTTGCTTTATAAGACGTAGAATATGGAAAATCTTTTTATCTTGATGAGGGTACGGGTTCCGGTATGGTTGGTATGTATTACAAAAGTATGTACTGTTTAAGTTGCTGAATTATCGGATTCAGCGAGATAATTTGCCTCAGTTCTTAATTTTGAAATTATTTTCAATATTTTAAAAATTTACAGCCTAAAATAGACATAGTTTGTACATCATTATATTATGATAATGGATGAATATTTCCCGAGTTAAGGAACGACCTCCGAGACCGATATCTCCTGGTGTTCGTGATTAAGGTCGCATTGACGGATGACAAATGTAATTAATGTCAACGCGTCCTTAACCCGGAAAACATTTATAAATTTAGTCACCACGGAACCCTCCGTACCAAATTATGATAATAATTACATTATAATATTTAAATTGTGAGCTTAATAGATGATATTCTAAAAATCACTATAATTTATTAAATTTCCCTATCTTTTTGCTTGATCTTGTTAATTTTTTTAATGCCTAGGACAATGGCGTACCTAGGAATATGCCTGGGGTGGCGATTTATCCCCCCAGGCAAAATCTGGTAAAATTTTTGAAAAATTACATCCCCGGAAGTACATTTTACATCATTTTGGAACTAAAAATTGAACTTTAAGCAGATGCCATTATTACATTCTTCTCCCCTTGAGAAAGCGACCAGCATCGGTCGGGAAACGTTGGGGCAACCCAAAAAAAAAATTGACGCGGCGACATAACCCAAAAGTTTCTATTCAACAATGATTGCATGTCAAAACTAGGCAATAGTTTTGATTTTTTTCTCTGAGGATTTGAGGGGGGTCTATGCCCTCACCTATAGTTGCGTCACTGATTCACGATATATTCTTCTACAGTTATGATTAATTTTATCTGAAATTATCGATTTTTTAAATTCCTATATTGAGGCATTTTTAATTAATGAAGTCAGAAGGTACTCCAACAAATAGTTAATTTCAACCGGAGCTCACTCATTATTATATAATAATTTTAGTATATGTAACTTATACATGTAACCTCTTTGGAGGAATCAATAAATAAAATCGACAATTGCCTATGATAGCTAGCCTCTTTCACCATCTTGCACAGTCCCGCAAACAACACAGTAAGGAATAAACTCGTTTAACTAGCTTTATTTACGCAGAAAAACGTGAGATAATTCTTTTGATTGATCATAAGAAACTGGTTTTCACGTGAGCTAGGGGAGTATAAATGTTACGCGGAAGACATGTGCTGTTCGAGGAATTCAACCTTTCCCTTCCTGCCAATGGCTCATGCTGTTTTGAAAGCCTCCGGCATACGCTGAATCCACCATAGTATTCCACCTATGATTCATTGATACAAAATATTTGCCAGAGAAATAATGCCTTGATCTATCATTGAAAAATTGAGAATAGATATCTTTAGGAGCGACACGGAGAACGTCATCTTAGAGGCCCACTAAACATCCAGATCCGACAGAAGCGATAACTTAAGAGAGATGCTTTGTCGAACGGATAAATATGGGAATTCGTTTTTCCCCCGAACCATAAAGAACTTTAATAAATGCTAGTCGTATTTTTTTTAGCATTTCCTATTTAAAAGTAGAAGGCTGGTTCCCAATACCCCCTGCCACACGCCTTTTTAGGCGACTTGCTAGGTAATATGTGGATGTATCACATTGCATAGATACAAAATATTTGCCACGGAAATACTGCCTGTGTTCTATAATTGAACAATTGAGAATAGATATCTTTAGAAGCGACACGGAGAACATCAACTTAGAACCTCACTACATTTTCCAGGTCAAAGCGATAAATTAAGAGAGATATTTTTCCGAGCGGATAGATATGGGAATTAGTTTTTCCCCCGAACCATAAAGGACTTTAATAAGTGCTAGTCGTACTTTTTTTTGAGCATTTTCTTTGCAAACGGCAAACACCCCTGCCACACGCCTTTTCAGGCGATTTTCGACAGAAAAAATGAAGGTATCTCCACCCTGGAGAAGCAAGTGCAAATATTTGCACCCAGCACGCCATCTCAAAAAAGACCAAATTTAGCTTCATCACGGTGTGCTCTGCACAATTCCCAAGTTGGCTCGTCTGCATGGCTATAGCAAAAATCGCAAAAGCCCTCAAGCAAAATCAGTACTGAATTGAAACGAAAGTATTCAACGAATTTTCTTTAAACCTTAATTCTTCGTTGAAACTTTCGCGGGTACTCGTCATGTCGAATAAAAAACTTTTGGGCTATGTCGCCGCGTCAATTCTTGGGTTGCTCCAACGTTTCCCGACCGATGCTGGTCGCTTTCTCAAGGGATTCTGAAGAGTTGGGAATTTAAATTCTTATTTATAGGTATCTGTGTCAGGTAATTGGGGGGAGGGGAGCGGGCGGTTGGAGGAGTGGGTTGCTGATTGTTTTTTCTTACTATGGGTTGGTAAGTACGGCTAATTTTATACCCATGAAAAATGATATGTATTAGTATAAGATATGTAACTAAAATAAAACTATTTTTTCAAGGAAATTATCTCATTAACTAATAAATCGCTGTTTTAATTTTCTTAAAATGTTGGTTTCATTCACCTTCTCCATGTTAAAATGTCACCACTTGGATTGCCACCCCCTAGACCATGGCTTGCCCCCCTTCTCCCCCCCCCCCCACCCAGTTATTATTCTGGGTACGCCCTTGCTCGTCTGCTTCAACATCTCATATTAAGCCAGCGTGTGTTATGATGTGGTGAACCAGTAACACTTCCAAAAGTAAATTTCTTTCCGATTCCACTCGTATGCATACAATTTGCTACGCAATTCCCCTTTTCTATACCTTTTAACTGAAGAAGTCATGGAAACAGGTACTAGTCAAGGATTTCGCCAAGGTTCTGTACCTGTGAGTTTATTTTATTGTACCCCCTACCTGATATATTCTGCGTAGGTAAGCTAGTTCTTTAATCTTCGGCGATTTAATCCATTAACATTCGCCGATTCGGAAAAATTCTTGGATAAACTGAACAGTTGAAGAAAAGAATGCGTCAGAAAATCTCAAAGAGGGAATAAATATTCAGTGGGTGATGCTGAATTTATATGATATTAATGCTGCATATTGATGAGTGTTCTGTTATCGTATTTTAATGATCAAAACAGAATGTCTACAGGAGCTTATTAAGGAAAATAACAATCAAAATGATTGCTCGCAATAATACGAAAAGCGATGATGTTTGTTATTTTTGTTGCTTTGGCAGCGTAATCTTTCTCTCAGAAGAATACCAACCTACTGAAAGATATTTGTTGACGTAAAATTAGTCGGAGCTGGTAAGGGAGAAAATTGAGCAACATAAAAGGGATAGGAAATGAGAATAAATTAAATTATCTGATTCTACTCAACCTGAAGAAACGAAATGTTTCCCCACCACAACTTGTGCTCTCGAGCTCTCCGATACGACGAGCCAAAAAAATTGTAATAGAACAAAGAGTAAACTAAAATGAATTTAAGATCAGATTATTAACCACTAGTGGATATGTGTTAGGCTTATTTAGCCAAATTAATTTACATAAATCGTGTTTAATCACTTTGGAATCCCTAAGTATGAAAGATGCACCTAAATACGTATGAGCATTTATTCAGGGCTAAAATCTGAATTCTCTCACAGCTTACGTTAATTCAGTAACAAAAGTTAGAGGGCTTTTCCTCTGAATACGCGAATCGCTTAAAATTTAACTTGAGGTAAAATATGATAGGTAAACGTGGCTTTATAATGACATGTTTCAATTCTGAAAAAAATGAGAAAATGTTGATACTTTAATAAAAATCACTAAACCTTTATTTTATTGTTCGATAGCGCTAATGAGTAAACACTCTAGATTTTTTATTGCTGAAAAATCAGAGCTGAAAAAATCGATGGCGATGACTAAAGCATGTTCATATCTACAACAACTCCTTTTGTCAAACGAAACTTCGCTGACGTAAATTACTGTCACTCTACGGATAGTTATAAGATTCTAATTCATAAAAGTATATTGAAGAGAAGTGCATTGCCGGTTTAAAGCATCCTTCGTCCATTGCTCCTCATAATGAATAAAGATCGGTTTATTGTAACAGTCTATTACATATACTTTAATTAAGCTCTCTTCCGTCGGCATTCATTCTTAAACCTATCCAAGTCATTTTCATTTTTTATGCCCAACAATATATCATTTCCAGGCTTTTGCAATGGTTCGCAGCATAATTTGTCAGTACAATATTTACTCTCAAAATGCAACAAATTGCTACTTAAACGAAAAAAAATAATAAAATTATTATAGACAAATTATAATGTCTGTAAAATATAGAATATTCTTTTCATGTTTTAATGTTTTCAAATTTCATCAATTTACAGTTTCATCTTTTGCTAGCACAATTAAGACACTATACAAACAACACAAACATAATGCGCAAAATAATAATCGCTAATGTAAACTGGTTGGAAGTGGTGGTCTGGGGCTGAAACCCGTCAAATGATGTGAGATCACTCTGATTGCTTAATTATTTGAGGCGTCAGACGCTCATGGAGATGGTGTCGTTTGCATTGCAATTTTCGCATCAAAAGTGAAATATGTTTACAATTCAATTTTTGAAAGATAATTCATTCTAGGCAGTTTTTAAAGTTAAATGGCGTAATATCATTTGCAATAACAGTAATTCAATGGAACTTGTTAATTAAAGAGAATTTAAATTTACCGAGTCCTGGAGGAGTGCCAGTTTAGGTGGAAACAGATTGTTTTCTTACTCCCTTAGAGTGATTGCATTCCTTGAGGTCTTTAGCATTTATTAATTACTGCCCAATGTGGCAACACAACAAACATATGTGATTGCCATTTAGTATGTATGAGAATTATATATGATAAATATATACTAAATACTACGTCAGTGTTCGTACCATTTGAATTACCAACCTAATTGCGGGCTCGTTCTCTACGATTACTAAATTTGTTGACATTGACTTCCAACTGCATAGCTTCAAGGGTGGCACTCGCTAGAATTGCTCCCCGGACCCTCTTCCGTCCAGGGTCCATTATCACGGTAGCTCTCGCGGATATCGTCACTCGACACCACTGACATCGCAGACAGAAGAGGCTCCAAGCTGTGACCGCGAGTTAACTGCCTATTACGTGCATCAATGCGCTCTCGGACCTTCGATCACTGGCCACGTGCATTCTCCACCGCAGGGGCTATACCCAAAAGGGTACATATGACGAACGAATCTTTGAGAAACAAGTATACTGCGCAGTTGATGCCGTCACATTAATTAGACCGGAGAATATCCGCCTTGCATATGGGACTCTTCGGCGGAATAGTCCAAGAAATATAAATTACATGAACATAATCACTGGTCAATGCTCACAACAAGGTTCTGTACGAATGAGTTTATTTAATTGTACCTTCCACCTGGTTTATTGTGCGCAGATATGCTAGCTCTTTAATCTTCGACCATTTTATCCATGAAAATTCTCCGGATCGGAACAATTCTTGGGTAAACTGCATAGACAGTTGAACAAAATAATAATGCAGATAGTGTTAAAGAGGAACGTAACATTACTTCTGTGATGCTGCATCTGTATGACGAGAGTTCATATCCATATTGACGAGTGCTCTCTGATCAAGTGTTAATAGTCGCAACTTAAGATCGAATGGAATGAACGGCAGATTTACACTTCGAGAGATTTCGTCGTTATCGTTAATTGTCCTTATAGTCTGCTATTATGTGTCAAACGAATTCGTGCACCCCCAAGAGTAGCCAAATAATTTAGTACCTTTTGTTCCTGGCATGGCTCTAATCCGTTTTGTATTTTTCTTTCCTTCTATATACTTCCCTGTTTTTTATTTATACCGTTTATGTTTACCATCTGGAGTATGCTCCTATACGGAAGTGAGGCATGGACAATGACCGCAGCGGAGACAGCAAGGATAGAGGCCTTCGAAATGTGGTGCTACAGAAGAATGATGAAAATCAAATGGATCGACCGAGTTAGTAACGAGGAATTCCTAAGAAGAGTGGGAGAGAAGAGAAGCCTCATGAAAACCTTAATAAGAAGACGGAACAACCTTATAGGCCACATCTTGAGACATGATGGCCTGATGAAGACAATCGTCGAAGGACAAGTGGAAGGCAAGAATGGAAAAGGAAGACCTCGAACAAAATATATGGAACAAGTAAAGAGAGATGTGAAAGAGAAGAAATACGTAGGTGTGAAAAGATTAGCTGATAGGAGAATAGAGAGGAGAGCTGCGTCAAACCAATCCTAGGATTGTTGACCAATGATGATGATGACCGTTTATGTGCGTAATCCAGCACCTGCAGCATTTTCAAATCCCTGTGTTTTATGTGCATGCCTCCCAAATGTCCATGATTCTCATGAACAATATCACAAAAAAAATTTCTTGCTGATAATGAGTCCAGTGCAATGATTCCATTAAATAGGAATGACGGAATGGTAGGAGTAAAGGAATGGTACGGATAACACAAATTTCTTTACTAGAAAAGACTGCAGAATATATGAGAGAAGTTATTAAAATCTTAATGAGCGATCTACCTCTGTTAGAAAAATATTTCAACACTCCACACGCATTTTTTCACATATTACACCTTTATTGTTGATCATAGTGTGTGTGAACACGGAAGTTGAAAGAATATGAGTAGACAGAGGATATACCATAAAAGCTATAAAAATCATGTGCAGAGTTCTGTGTTATTAAGCTTGCCAAACGTGTTTAGCGCCACGTAGAGCATATTACTTCATGGAAAGCCTCTAAGAGAGGGATCAAGATAATATCGAAGCATACATGGGTAACCCAACACAAAAAAGCCAAGATCTATCCTTTAAATGATACTTTTTATATAGTTGGTTCATCAGCCAGCGATATTTCCAAGCAGCTTTTTTATTAACTGAGTTTCAAGTTATGGTGTCTATCTTTTATTCTTTTAGGGGGATTATTCTACACTATTACGCCCCGAAAAGTTTAGAACTGCCCCCCTAAAAATACCTTAATCTGGTTAAAAAGCATGGGTAATTAGGTGCTCATTTCCACTATTAATCCTGTACACAGGACTTTTATTAAATACACGTCTGCACTACATATACTTAGCAGGAAATAGATAAATTCATGCAGACCATGGGGAATACATAATGTTGACTCAATCGTTATTCAGTTTTTACTGATTCAGCTCCTGATAATAAAAATACTTACGACATAATAGTCGGCCTCGGTGGCGGCGGGGTAACGTTCTCGCCTGCCAAACAAGAGGTCGCTGGTTCGATTACTGCCTGGGTAGGTTTCCCCGGTCCAGGGCATGGTTGTTTGTGTACATTTATTTGTTATATTTGTTGGACACCCCGCTGTAAATTGGCCAATAAGAGTTGAATCCGGTGGTTTGAAAATAAAATAAATAAAATAATGTCGTATATTTCATGAGGTGTCGTGGAAACCGATGAAACAAGTATTTTACGGTAAATTTAATAGATCCTATAAAAATTAATGACTTTACATCCGTCAAATCCTTTTTATCCGTCAAATTGGTAACGCATGATAGGGAAGGTGCTTCGATGAGACTGATTTAATTCCTTAACACTCTACTAGCCCTACAATGCGCTTTGAAGCGAATTTAATTCCAATTCAGATTAAAAGCAACCATAATAATGCACCGAAATCAATACAATCCCCCTGTACCTGTGATCACACACAAAAGCGCAAAAATCAGAACATCGCACCGCGGATTTCATCAAAATATTGCAAGGATTTATGCTCGATGTAACAATGGTCTAACCCAGGCTTGTACCTCGGCACAAGTCACAGTGCACATCCCGCTACACCACCGTCCTAATCCCTTAAACAGTACATAATTCCTTAATGGACTCTAAAATAATTTAGACATCACCTTCACAAAATGTATCCCTCATCATCAAAATAACTTAAACTTTTTTCGTTAGACGTTAAACCCCTTTCTTTCTCACTCCAAGCGGCTTGTTTTAATTCACCACATATTCGTATAGAATGAAAGAATAAATATGCTAAAAAACAAATAGATTGGCTAAGGCATCGTATCGTTTTCACTCATCTTCAATCAGTCGTAATCGGCAAAGCGGTAATCGTATCTTCTGTGCATTTTAGGCGAGTGGGTAATTCAGATTCCGACAATTACGTTGAAATAACAATCACGCAACAAATGCGTAATATTTTTACGCTCATGATTAGTCGCTGGGGGAATTACCTAATGCATCTAACTGGCATAAAATATCTTCATGTGAACGGACTTGATTGCTCTCAAACGGAACGGACTTGATTGATTTCAAAGATGCCGGAATTCCTAGTTACGACGCACTTCGCGGAAGACGATTTCCCTCTCTCGTAACCGGTAGTGCACTCCAACGTACAATTTTAAGGCAACTTATCGAGTATTTTTCATGGCTTTATTAAGAACACGTGTTTTGTTTTAATATTGCATAAAATGGAGATATTTTTTAGCCTATAAATCACCCATTAGCATTGCCGCCCTGGAATGGAAGAATATGCTTACCGCATCACAATCGAGAACCGAATGAAAAAAACTTGTCAAGAGAGTTGATTACAAGTTTTTCTGAAAAATTGTTTGTAGATAGATATAAACATAATCATTGTTCAGGAAAAATTTGTAAGAACAAAATTATAATGATAATAATAATACAGTTTTCAGGCAAATCAGAAATTTCAAAAACAGACGAACTTTTCGATTTCTGAAATGTGTCTGGGCATAATGCATAAATGATGTGTGAATGATAAAGCGTAGTAAATGTATGTACACACGTTTAAGGCAATTGGAGTTACTCACCAATCCGGATTTGATACAGCAAAAAAACCTCATGATTTCTTAACTTAAAACATAACATAACAGAACAGTAAGTAAGGAATCATAATAACATAAACACATATTTGAAAAAAGAGAAACTTAAGCTATTCCCGAGAAAGTAAGTAATAATAATATTTTATTTTGTATGTTTTAACAGATCAGCAATTTTTTATATCAGTTCGCATCTTATTCCATGTATGGCAAGCTGTTTCAAGAAATTATTTACTATATACAGTGATGCGATGCTGTGGAAAATACAACAGATTAGCATGACTAGTTGATATTGTAAAAACAGAGGTGCAACTAAGGTAACAAATCATACAGTTATAATAGAAGACGAGAGAGAGTAGGAGATGAGAAAGAAAGAGATCCATTATCCCATAGTAAATGTATTTCATTCCAAACCTCATCATAAAAATCAAAATAATTAGAGTTGAATAGTACATAAAAGTTATGAACTCGCTCATTTCAATATTAATATATGAAGTTGGTGAAACAGTACGTCCAATATGTTCTGAGCATTTGAATCCCGGGAAAGAAATATTTTTATCCAATGCATAAACAAAACGCCAAGAAAAACAGCTTCTCTCGTTAATGATTGCTAACGGTGAAATAAGTGTGTCTCATATATTTTAGAAGAATCCACTACAGTCATGGATGCTACATACAATTTGATCAAGCAATTGTGAATTGGCGTTATTCAGTATGGCACCGAAGATTTCGTATTAAAACTATACCTAATTATCAATCGTCCAAAAGAAAGAAAAATTAAGGGAAATTACGAATTCAAACAGACAAGTATGTGAAAACACTACTCCCATTTGAGCAAACTAAATGCAACCAATATGAATGCTTTCACTTCCTGCTTACATTTGTGCAGTCGTCTTCCCGAAAAAATTTTGCAGCTCTCCATATCTTCACGGAGTATTACGTGTGAAATGATCGAAATAACTCAACTCTTTGATCTAGATTCGGGATCATACCGATAGTTATGAGTCACGTGTATTGTACAAACTGGAAAATGGAATACAAGAATTATTTATGTGGTTTCGAGCACTAAAGATAAACGGAATATGTAGATCACCTGTTCTCCGTAGTGGAGAATGTAGACTTTTTTACCTCTATAGATGTTCCTTTAAAAATGATTTCGCTCGAATATATTTCTCTTGGTCAAGAGAGTTGATGATGCATTATTCCATTGATTACGAGAAAAGCAAAGACTGAAATAAGATATGTAAGAACAAATATTCTAATTAAGACCATAAATTTTACATTATAGTTACAAAAAAGTGATATTTTCCCCAAAAGATGACAAAATGCCAGGATATGGAAATTAGTTTACGACGTATGCAAGAATAAATATTCCAATTAAGACCACTTTTTCGGTGGGCATTTCTTGAGAAATACTGAGAAGAACTCCGTTCATCGACCTAGTATACTTTTTGCTGACCCTGCAAGCAACCTGAGGAGTGACGTTCGGAAGATTCGCGAGAAAGACACGTGTTACGTCACGTTCAAGGCGGATCAAGTTCTGCACTAATCAACGCATGCAAATATTTTCAAGCATTGTATTCATGCGTTTTATAATCGTACTAATGTTTTGCTTCCCTCTCTCTCTCTCTCACTCTGTTTTGACGATGGATAATCTACTCCACACTCGCCCCGATTCTTCGATGATACGCAAAATTCTCTATCAAAACACTCACATACCGCAAAAACAGGAACTAAGAACTCACCCATTGACGTCAATGGCTAAATCAAACTCACGAAGCGCTTTTTCCTCGGCAGTATAGCCTCAAACGTCGCGGAAATACTCGCAATGCGTCTTTATTGATGTCTCATTATTACACCCGTTGCAGGAGAAGGAAAAATTCTGGATAGCCTTGGGAGAATTCCAAGGCAGGTCGATCGAGAAAGAAAAAAGCAGTCAGAGGATTGCATGATCTGAGAGATGGCCGCCTATCGTAAGAGCAGCGGAACTCGTTTGCATAATGAGTGCCATGCGCCATTTAGGCTAAGTCTCAGGAAAATAAACAACCTCTGTCGAACTTCTTGGCGACCTAAGTCATAGAAATATTTGCGCTAACGCCTTGAACGTAGGAGGCACATGCGAGTTACTTTGGGAGACTTAATGAAGGCAGTGAAATCTAAATTATATATGACTTCTTGAGGGACGATAATTATTCCGGTGGCTTTTACATACTTTTATTGACTAGTAGACTTTTTTTAAACTCGATTGATGTTCCTTTGCAAATATTTTCGTTCGATTATATTTCTCAAGGTCCAGAGGGTATATTACACATTAATAGCCCATTGATTTAAAAAAAATAAAGACTTAAAAACGATATGGAAGAATAAATATTCCAATTGAAATGATAAATATTCCAAAATAATTTTTAAGTGATCTTTTCCACTTTTTAATCTATATTCCAGCTTTATAGAAAGAAAAATTACAAATTTCCATGATATCATTATTAAAAATAGAGCTCAGCGATATATTTTCGTAACTTGTAGACAGAATCAGGTGAAGAACAACCTTTATTTCCGCGTGGAGTTCGACCCACGCAATTTTCAAGCAAAGGCAGCGGCAAGCTAAAGGCCATATGTGATTATCGTTAAACCGTATGTGAGCAATGATACAATGCATTAATTTATTTGGAAAAGTGACCCTATCAAAAAACAGAGTCACTTCGTCACAAAAACTCACTAACTCTCAATTAAAATATCAGTTCATACTTGATCTTTGTATGTTTGCATGTCAGCATCTTATCAACGCCGCGGAAATCTCTACAATATTATCACTACATTGTCATTTTATCTCTTTACATTATAAATATGCTCCGCTGGTATTTCCAATTTGCAACCCTCAGCTCAATTAATTATATTTCCCTAAAAATATTCCTCACAGAGTAAAGCCACTAGTGTGAACTCTATTGATTTCTTGCGCATATTCAGTTCAATATTTATGGATGAATAATTAGTTTCTTAGAAGTTTATACCCGTAAATTTGGAATAAAAAAATACAAATAGTAGTCAATTTATATTCAAAGATAAGCGTAAATAACATATGGCAAAAAGGATATGCAATTGAGTGAATCCATGCTCCTTCAACTCGGGGTTAAATAATTTTTAGGCAGAATTTTCTATGAGGTTTCGACCACTAAAGATGATCAGAATATGTAGATCACATGTTCTCCGTTAGTATATACGATTTATCCACTCCAGTAATTTTCAGTGAGGAGAATAAAGACTTTTTTATCTCGATTGACGTTCCTTTACATATGCTTTCGCTCGAATATATTTCTCTAGGTAAAGATATGATACAATATTATTCCATTGATAACAATAAAAGCAAAGACTGAAATAATATATGTAAGAATAAATATTCCAATTAAGACCATGAATTTTACATTATAGTTACAAAAAAGTGATATTTTCCCCAAAAGATAGAGCTATTGAGCGTCATATATATATTTCTGCGCAATGATGTGATTCTGAAATATTTCAATTATTCTCAGGTGATCTCAGGTTCAACTAGTCAATCAGGTGATAACCTTTAAAGCAGTAATATTTTAATGATACAGTAACATTTTTATTGGTAATCATAAACAGTTTCTCAAATAAAAAATACAAGATGCCAGGATATGGAAATTAGTTTACGACGAACAATAATAAACCAGTCTTACTTGTTTGAAAGAAATTTCTAGCGAGTAATACGGATCTAAGCGATACGTAGGTTGCTAAGAGTAGCTGGTTGGAGAATTGAGTGGAAAGCTGCTTCAAAACAATCTTAGGATTGTAATCCTTCATCTAGAGATGATAAGTGCTGAAATTTATCCTGACCTGCAAAAAAAAGGAAAAGTTTCTCGTTTCTATTCTGTGGAGGGAGGTTGAGCAGGAGTGGAAATCTTTATTCAGCTAGGCAATATTTGAACGAATAATTCGGGAGTGATGCAAGGGAAGAAGGATGAACACGTCAAACAGGACGCAAGAATAGGACGTAAGGAAACAGAGAAAGAAATAAATGACTCGCGTGTGAGTTCAGAGTCATCGAAGATGTTTAGCAAACCCACGATTTCCACATGCGTCCATGACCGAGACCTAAACCTCCACCCGAGGTGTATTATCGGTTAATCTCGCACGGTAAAGGAATTTTCGCATCTAAAGGTGAGATTTCTATTTACAATGTGAAGACAGACCCAGGTGGGAGCGCATCGGAGCCATAGTATGAATTGTATTCATTTCTTGCGCGTATTCAATACAATCTTTCTGAATGAATGATGAATTTCTTAGAATATTATACTGGTAGCTTTGTAAATAAAACCCAAAAAGAAGTCAATTTACAGTCAAGGGCAAGATTGAATTACGTAAGGCAAATGAAACCTTGAGAATTGAATCGCTGTGTCATAAAAAGATGTTGCCACCGTTATTATGAAATATGTAATTTGTCCTTGATCGTACAGTACGACTTTTATTTTGACTTCGTCAAATATTTATTTTTAATCCATGCCTCCTGAAGAAGATCCAAAACAGTACAAATTAATGGAAAATAAAGACTTAGGTTGAGATAAAACAATAAAAGATATTCTATCGAAATGAATCCATGCTCCCTCAACTCGAGGTAAAAAAAAGTTTAGGAAGAATGATTATAAAGGTTTAGAGTGTTACGATGAACGGAATACGTAGATCACCTTGTCTCCTTCAATACATAATTTTTCTACTCTACTAATTTTCAGTGAGGAGAATGTAGACTTTTTTAACTCAATTGATGTACCTGAACAAAAATTGATCACTTTCAGTAAAGGAATTCTAATATTACATTAAAATATTCGAAAACAGTGTTACGTACCTGAATTTAAAACATGAAGGTCTCAAAAAGATTTACAATTCATGGTCATTTATATAACTGTGCTAATAATGTATCATTAAACTTGCCGAATTCACCAGCCCCGCTTCATATGTGCTAGCCAATTATTTATTTAGGAGTACTTCCAGATGAAAAAATAGTGTAATTCCCACGACAACTTTCTTCTGAACTCATGTCTTTCCCCAAGATAATGCAAGATGCATAGCAGCATTCCCGTTGACGAATGTATTTTTAAGAATGGTATGTGGTTTGTTCCTTTTTCTTAGACTTTCCCCATGACTTTTGCTGATAATTTAGGAAAGTTACTTTCTAGCGGGTTTAATCAAATGCGATGTGAGCCATGAAGTATGACGCGGATGAAACGCATCAGAGCATGTATCGTATGTAATCTATCAGTGGCGCCGACTCCATGGGGCCAGAGGGGGCCCGAGCCCCCTCAAAAATTCGTTTTGGGTGTGAGAAAAAAATGTGCCAGGCTTGTCGATTTTCCCCGGAGTGTCCAGATATCGAGATTCGAGTTATCGGGGTTCTAATGTTCATCGTATGACTCTTCTAAAATGCTTAAAAAACTTAAAACTCACTACTTATAAAATTTCTCGGGGCAAGATCCTCCGTTTGCCCCCCCCCAATATTTTTTTGTAAATCGGCATCCCTGTAACCTATGATACATACTCTAGAACCAGGGGTGCCGACTTATAAAAAATATTTTGGGGGGCCTATATCGGAGGTCTTGCCCAGGGAAGAGGTCAGATTTAAAGTGTGTCGCAGTACCGAAACACTATCATGATTCACAAAATTTGTTTTCAATTAACCTGCTTAACCTTATAATTATTTGTTTTAACACATTGTTGAATTTATTTTAAAAGATAACTATCGTCAATCATGGGAAATAAAGATTACCAATATATTTTTGTGATTTCACAAAGCATAGCATTACTTAATTATTTTCTTGAATTATTGAGGGGGCTGCGCCCCCCCAAACGAATCTTTGAGGGGGCTCGAGCCCCCTCAGGCCCCATGGAGTCGGCGCCACCGTCTAGAACGCAGACAGTAAAGCATGAGTCTATTCGCAAACAATATAAAAAGCGCTCCGCATTTACTTTCAAATAGACACTCTTTACACCTATTTGCCTGTCATTTGTATATCGCGTTACTGTTTAAAAATGTACCGCAAAGTATCGTGATAATCGACGAGTATTAAATGAGTCACTACAATCGAAAAGTCAGAGTTTTCAAATACATAAATAAAATCTTAGGTGCTTGTGATGAATATTATTTTTAAACACCAATCAACTTTACCTTGATTTAAAAAAATCGCATGACTGTGTGCACTATTAAAGCTGGCAAGTTATTATTTTTATCATTGATGAGTATTCATTTTATCTTGCAAAGTATACCTCCTCTATAAAGGTAGATCCAGGATTTTTTCTGGGGGGGGGCACAAGAGTCTGACAGGCAAACGATCTTCTCATATTTGAGATTTTAAAAAACGTACAATTACTGCATGTATTTCTATCTTTAGTCAATATAAAAGTTATTAATATGACATTAAAAGATTAAGACTCCGTAACACAAAGAACAAAACGAACGTAATGATAACTATATTAAAAATCTTGCCTATTTTTTGAGCGTTTGGGGGGAGGCACGTGCCCCCGTCTCCCGCCCCCCCCCCCCCAAACGCACCTATGCCTCTTACGTCCCTTTCAAATGGAAGAATATCCTTTGAATGAAAGAATGCATAATGTTTCTGGAGAAAATTAATATCTTTTAATTTAATTCATAGACTTGTGTAGGACATGATTGTAAATTCTTGAATTTTTTTTTCGAACCCGAGAACAATTTTTTTATTTTGGATGGACGACATTTTTGCGCAGCTATACTGTTACAATTTTAGCCTTTTGAAGCCAGCCTTACCACTGCGCGAAACTGGCAGTCATTTTAATTATAAAAGAAATTTGAGAATCATAAAACATGTCAAGAATTTAAAATTACAAAGTTTACATATTTTTTTCTTCTCACAGTGAGTTGCCCTATATGCAATTTTCACCTGCCCTCAAATTTGACCTAATTAATGTTCGACGATTATCACGGCAATTTTCGGTACAGTTTTACATTTTTCACTATCCAATAATGTATACGAATAACATGCGCATTGATGTATAGAGCGTCTATTTAATAGTAAATGCGTACGGTATGGTGCATAAGACTCGATAGATTAATTTTTCATATGTTACGTTCTAGATTACGTATCGCAGGGTACGTGCATGCACCAATGTGCTACCATCTGCGTCAGTCTTCATGGCTCATATCGCAAATGATTAAACCCGCTAGAAAGTCCCTAAATTTTCTGTAAAAGGCATGGAGAAAAGTTTGGGAACAAACCACCAAACCTAGGTAGAACTTTCAACAATACATTCGTCTTCCTGAGGACTCCGGTTACGCATCACATTCCCGCCGAATGCTGATATTATCTTGAGGCAAGAATTGATTTCAGAAGAAAGTTGAGGTGGGATTTACTCTATCATTTTGCTGGAATCTATGCACACAAAAATAATTGGCAAGCACATATAAAGCAGGGCTGGTGAATTCGGTATGTTTTATGATGCATCAGTCGCACTGTTATATAATTACGACGGATGGTGAATATTTTCGAGACTATTAGGTATGTTATTCAAAGAAATATATCTTAAGTAAAATCTTAGAATGCTCTTCGTGTGGCAAAAAACGTTCTCAAAATACCGATTTAAAATAGTTAAAGATTACAAATAACGCTTAAGCTTAACTTTAAATATTCAAATTCAATATAAAAAGAACAATTGCCAAAGTTAACATTTTAATGTAAATGGTAAAATTTTAATCCAAAGTCATCAATTTATATTCAGGGATTTAATAGTGGTTTGTATCTTATTAATGAGATATGGATAAAAATTAAATTTTTGGTTAATTTTAAATCCAAATTTTAAAAACTTAATGACGAACAAAGAAATATTACATAATGTATCTCAAGAACGATAGCTGTCCTTTCTTCGGGCACAGTGATTCTGCATTTCGACCAACTGAATTTGAATGAATGATAGGCTATTACCCCATCATTCCAATGAATCATATTTTTTCATTATTAGGAGATAACGCAAAACGTCAATACCATTCAATAACACAGGCCTTGGAATATAAATTTACAATGAAGGAACAGCAACTTTTAAACAATAAAATATTACCATTTCTATTGAGTCATCATTATTAATCCATACTTAGGGGAAGGGCATATTAAATAACCTGCGCAAATAAAGCTCGCGTGAATAATCCTTTCAAATCTTTTATCAACACGGACAGGGTCTTGGGGACAAAAAATTTGACGCATCATTTGATGCCTGAAAAAGTCTCACCACAAACCATTCGCTTAGACATTCATTTTTTTTTCTCCGAGCATCTTTTGAATTTCAAACCTTTTGTATTCAACTTGAGACTTCTGGCCTTACACAAACTCACTCACATTTTTTTGCCAATTTCAGCTGCTGTGCACCGTAAAACGACGCTTCATCATTGCGACATTGAAATATCAACGTCACCTGTAAAAGCAGCAAAAAATACGTTGTTAGTCGGCCACGTGTAGCATTGTATTTTTTCTTACGCCATCTCCCGCAAGAAATCTGTAAATACCGCGGCAACGTGATCATTTAATTATCATAATAGGTCCACACTACGTCCCATCATATTGCTAATAGACGCAAATTGAAAAGATACTAACGGATTCTAATGGATAAAATGCTAATATTAATTGGGGATAATGGTATTCGACGGTAAAGTAACAAAAAATAGGCTTAATAAATTTGTCAATCCTATATAGCTACGCATTGTTGGTGAGCAGAAAACCCGTTTGGAGTTATTGGAATATAAAGTTGGAATAGAGAAGGTAATCCTTAAAATACAGTAAAAAATAAATAAAAACTTGGATACCAGTTTTTTCGATGAACTTGGTTATTGTATGGTGAGATTTTTTATTTTTTCGCATTTTTTATTTTTTCGCATTGAATTTGAAGACCACATCTTTGAAAATTTTTATTCTCCCCAAATTAGTAACTTCTTCGTCCATATTTTGAGATTTATTACCATCAACAGTCACATGATATGAATGTTCTATGAACCTTATCAAGGAGAAATTTCGCTCGTTAGTTAAGATATTTAGTGGAGCTATACTTTAAAATAAAGTTATGTATATAAAGTACAAATCTGACATCTTAGTATTTTATTTAATTAGAAGGCCATAAATAACTCTTGCAAGTATGAATTCAAAGTACCTTGAAAGGTATTCGGGAGTATTTAAAATAATGCGGAATGTATTTGAAATAGTAGAATGTTTGATATTCTGAATTAACAGTTTGTTTTTGAGGAATAATGGAGGAGTATAGGGTAGAGTGTTGGGTTACTGATCTGAGAATCCCCAATTCAAACCCTGAGTAAGGTCTCCGTCATTTCCACAAAAAAAATCCCGAAAATAATTTCAAGTTTATCCTAAAACGTACTTATATATTTCCATAAAAATCAATTACTTCCTAAAATATATTTTAAAACCCGTACACGAGGTAGCCCAGGTAATAGATCAGGCCCTTACCCTGAATGTTTGGTATGTTATACCTACAGTTTAAGCCAGTGGCGTAACTAGGAATATGCTTTGGGGGCGGATGGGTTGATTTGATTGGCCAGCGGTGGCGATCGCCCAGACAACTGGGATCCGGGAAAATGTTTGATAAATGACATGCCTGGATATACGTTTTACATCGTTTTGGCAATAAAAATTTAACTTTAAGCGTATGCAGTTATTTTATTTCAAAACTAGACAGTTGCTTTAATAACTTTCATTCTTTCTGTGGCTTTGGGGGGGGGGGGGACAACCCCTTATCCCCCCATAGTTACGACACTGGCTTAATCGAGGTTGATTTCCATCCACCATCACCTATTTAACCCATCATTCGGGTAAAACCTCTCAAAAAGTGATTTTGTCTTCAATTTCTTTATCTTACTTATTATCTTTTATTCCAATATTTTACCTACAGGGTGTTCGCGCTCCTCCGAAGATTTAATGCCAATTCAGAATAGGGTAGTTTCCTTCATCGAAGAAAACGAAAGGCATTGATTGCGATTCGTTACCCACCATTAGTGTATTCATAATATACAAATTATTTCGTTTTAGAAATAGCGGTTTAGACGAATGGCAATGGTCCATTTTTATCCTCATTTGAAAACGGCCAGATTGGCGCCCACGCGATGCCACTCCACGTGACGTCACAGGGACCTAGTTTCTATACGAGAAGATAGGAGTTATACATCGTCTGAGGTTACCAATGAATGCATGAGGCGCAGAGCTCAGGGAAACATGTCTTAATAATCACTTATTGAAAGTGGCTAAGGTCGGAAAGTTTTCTTCATTTGATAAGGTATTAATAATCCTTATTTAAGCCTAGCGCTACCAGTCAGCAGGGTACTCAGCTACCCGCTAGCAGCCTGCATCGTATCAGCGCTCAGCTTCGCCTCAAGGTCACCTCACAGGGGGGCAGCGGGAACCAGAAATAAGTCTCACGGAGAGATTTCCCGGCATTCATACTTACGCGTCGCGTTTTCGCGCTTGAAAATTTTCACTTTTCATTTAATCGCGAAAAATAGATATCGTCATTTAAAAATCTAAAAGCGTGAAATACGTACTCCAGGAGTAATAATCTTTCGATTTAGGCAATTAAATAATAATAGGAAACCACCCTATTAGGCACAGAAATTAGCGCATTTGATTTTCCACTCGATGTAAGCACAGAAAAGAGACTCACTCGTACCCCTTGGCCACCAATTTTTCGAATATTTCTTCTACCAATTTCTGTACCTAACTCTGTTTAGAATAAAAATAACTTGTAGGTACCCAATGGTTTCTCACCCCCTAACTTTATAGAATCCCGTTATTGATCTGAAATACTCTCGAGCATATTTCAAATTCTTCTAAGCCCAATAGCAATGGCTATCCAAAATGAAATCGTTGAGCATAAATACGCAACACATTTTTTAAATGAAAGAAATCTGATAAAATATGTAATAGCGAAGTTCCAATACTCAGAAATTCTTAACAATACTCAGCAATCAATTTGTTTCCTCTCACGTTTCCGTTACCATGGTAAGGGAGAGAATATATCCAGGGTGTTTCAGGAAGAATCTGCATTACTTCAGGAGGTGGTTGGGGAGACAATTATAAACGTTTTCGTCCATAAAAATGGGGTCGCAAACTCCTTACTTAATCCCCAAATGAGTGAGATTGCGCAACTTGTTGTTGGTACTCGCTCAAAGCTCTCGTTTCATTGAGGTCAAAGATTAATTGTTACACGTCATTATAATCGCATATTTTCGTCCAACCTTAATTATTTAATGTCCTTAAAAATCAAAAGTTTTTAAAAAATGTCGGAATGGCTGTATACCATAGAAAAACCGCTCTCGTGGTAGCTGAAAACTGCAAATGTGTTTACGTTACCATAGCTCACTAACTATGGAGTTATGATCCCCTATTTATGGACAAAAAATGTTTAAAATTGTCTCCCCTAACTCTTCCTGAAATATTGCAGATTTCTCCATAAGTATCGTATTGATACAGGATGATGATCTCATTCACTACGGATAGAACTGCTGTTAATTCAATTCACATTAGATCGTTCAAGCACCATGAGCGAAAGAATACAATAATGACTATACCGCAGCGCACCTGAGGGCTGTTGTTAAAACACGCCGACGTAATCTCAACACATTTGGAGCACTTCTTTGAGCAGCACATTAAAGTTTCTTGGAAGAGCTCATTTCATTTTGCTTTTAAGTCTGAACATTGCGGACTTTGTTGACGATTTTGTTACTTTCGCTATATACGGTGCAAACAATTACTATGCACATTTTAGCTTTGTCGTTTTCTTCCGAAGACGCTGACTGGCAATTCTTTACGGCATTGCCCTCCGGAGGATACTCAAACTTTTGCGTCTTTTATCGGTGTGAAAGAAGGTCGGAGTAAGTCCGCCCTACCGGGGTCACCGCGCTGGAATGAGCATTATCTACAAGCTAACGTGCGGGATGGAGAACGTAAACAAAAAGAGACTCGAGGCATCGAGTACACACAACATGTGTGACAGAGGCGGCTGAAGAAATATTTTTCCCCTGCACACAAGAATGAGTCTTCGGAAAGATGCGCGTATCTTAGAAACTGAGAGACAATGTGCGGAACCCATTAAGAAGGACAGCAGGGTTCGGCAACCCGCAGGCCGTACGCAGCCCGCGAAACACGACATCAAGGCCGTTTTACACGGGGAACGTCATTGCGCAATCTGACATGTCTACGAAAGCGCAGCCAAAATTGCGTCGTTTACCGCGGTGAATTTCAAGAACGCATGCGAGAATGCATGGATGCGAGATGGCAATATAGCCCCTGCTCTAATTCCGAGATCGCATTCTCGCAATTTGAAAAATGTTTTCAGCACTAATATGCGCAATGACATACCCGTATAAAACGGCCCTTAAGCAGCATAATTGCTAGAACGCATGCAAGAATGCATGGATGCAACAAGGCAAAATAGCCCGTTCTAAAGGTCATTTAACTTGGAGCGTGTCATTGCACAGGGAGATTAAGCCCCTAAAATAAGTATTCTATATGACATATGATGATAATAGCCAGTAACGTTATTACAATAAAATATTCTTTCAATTTGGCCTTCATAGATGGCTATTTTTTAAATCCCAGAGTTCTAGTTAGCGCATCGAACTGAAACCTTTAAGGAATTATGATAGTGAATTTACGCTCGGAAGTACTGGGATAAGTTATCTCTCTAAGGCCGATATCTTTCTACAGACATGCAGCGATCTAAATATAAAAAAAGGGATGTCTGTTTGTCTATCCGCTAAGCGTTTCCATACGGCTTCACGGATTGCGACAAAACTCAGTACGTAGGTGCATCTCATACTCCCAAAGTTCTTTGTGCTGATTTGGTTGTAGCTGACTCGTCCTTTGCGTCGTTTTCTCATTACCGTTTGTTTCGTCACGTCATTAAACTTCTGCGGTTGGTCATCCTACTGGGTAGGCACACTTAGTGACACGCTCATAGGGTGAACATAACTGAAAGTATTCTACACTCTACCAGTAATCCTTTTGCTGCAAACCTTTTGGCAGGGGAATGCGTTCAAACGTCGTTTTTGGTCTACGCACGGACGGACTGGCACAATCATAGGCGGATCCAGGGGGGGGCACGGGGGCACGTGCCCCCCCCCCCCAGACCCTCAAAAATATGCAAGATTTTTAATACGGTCCCATTATCATTGCGTTCGTTTTGTATTACGAGGTATCCTTGTGCCCCACCCAGAACAAAATCCTTGATACGGCCTTGCTTGTGCCCCTCCCAGAAAATAAATCCTGGATCCGCCCCTGGGCACAATGATCAATGTTGTGGAGCAAGGAATAAGCTGATCCCATGTGCAGCATACGGAAATAGTTCTTTCCATTGTTTGCTGTTACATATGTATACCATCATCATGCCTGCTTTGTTCCGTTACCGAAAATTCCTGCCGTATAACCGTGAATTCCACTTTCCTGAGTACCGTCCTTCCCGAGCAACGCCGGGTGGCGTGCTAGTGAATAATATGTTCGTATTTTCGGGAACATATCTCTCCTACAGTCATCAGTGAGTCCACATTACAAGTAACTTTATCCAGAGGCCAAATATATATAAAAATAAAGATCTCTGCAGTTATTTTCATACATCAGCCGACCGCTTTCTTCGCAGAATGGCCGCGGTGGTACCACAGCATAATACTCTTACTCTATGATGGTACGTAATAGGACATTTTCCTTGTCTGCTCAGATTACCTACAGAATAACACCCATACTTTCGTCTTCTGTCAAGTATACGGTTTCGGTAAAAATATATTTCAATTAACTTCTGTCCCCCTTTGATCACTGACATCACAAACTCGAGTCGTTAAAATCTTCATAATGGACAAAGCTGAGCAGTATTTCAAATACAAGTATTTTAAAATACGTACTTGAAATACATTTGTAATTTTATTTGGTATGACAAATACACGACCTGAATGTATCTTGTATTGTGTATTTCAAGTACAGATTTTCGGTATATTCCCATTCTAGAATAAGAAATACTTTTGAAGTAGCTCTGATAACACTTCTGTAACATTATATGCTTCAGAGATTACTTCGTTTTCGTTAGAATTGTTTTCTTCATGTTTGCAACTATCCATAACGTGCCAAGGCAGGTTATATTTTTTTAAGATCTCTTATTTTCCATACAAATTTATTTTGTATTTAAAAGGTACTTAAAATATTCTACGATTTTTTTTCAAATGCCAAAGTCAAAGGTATTTTGTATTTTGCATTTTATATACATTTGGAGCGGTATTTTGCATTTTACACTTCAAATGCTCATCGGCCTGTATTTTTCCCAGCCCTGATTACGGGGCGTTGATTAAAAAGGTAGCTAAGGGTTTTAAACTAATGTTTTAGCAGAAAACTCTCAATCAGCTCATGGACCATTATGTTTTTGCCGTAGCTCGGAATATGGTGGTTTCTTATTTTTTTTAATTGCCTAAATTGAAAGATTATTACTCATGGAGTATTTATATCACGCTTATAGATTTTTAAATGACGATATCTATTTTTTGCGATTAAGTGACAAGTGAAAATTTTCAAGCGCGCGGAAACGCGGCGGCTAAGTATGAAAAGCCCGGGTGACGGCTGCCGCCGTGTGAGGTGACCTCGGTGCGAGGCTATGAGCGCCGATACGATGCAGGCTGCTAACAGGTAGTGCTTGGCCTAAGTAAGGATAATTAATCCCCTATCAAACGAAGGAAACTTTCCGACCATACAGGCAATTTTAAAAGTTCATTATTAAGAGATGTTTCCCTGAGATCTGTGCCTCATGCATGCATAGGTAATCTCAGACGATGTAAAACTCCTGACTACTCATGTAGCAACTGGGTCCCTGTGACGTCACGTGGAGTGGCATCGCATGGGCGCCAATCTGGCCTTTTTCAAATGAGGTTAAAATTTACCATTAATATCCGCTAAACTGGGATTTTTTAAACGAAAAGATTTGTATTATATGAATAAACTAATGGTGGGTTACGAATCGCAATCAATGCCTTTCGTATTCTTTGATGAAGTTGACTACCCTATTCCATAATCCCTATTTTTTGGCGGTACCGAGCGGGCTATAAGGGGGTTCAACCATTCCCAACATTTCTGGAAGATAGGATGCAAAGGTACCCCTCCAAATAAATCGCCTCTGAAATGTATCCTCTCTCTTTCTTATACCCCTTCCAAAAATATTTTTCTAGCTACGGCCCTGAATTCACCACCTCCATATTCGGCGCAGACTCGGGCTAATAGAGGTCGCAGGGTCACCTGTTGCGCATCGGTTGGAAGGTAATCAAGGTAAGCGGTTTATCGCGAACCTTTTATGCACCCAATGATAACCCCAAGCCGCCACCAAATTGCCCATAAGTCGGCCTAAACGATATCCGCAGCGGGTCGACTTTCTGACGTTTATTAGCTGCCATTGTGCTCGGAACACAAGTGTGCCGTTTGGAAAGTGAAAGGGATACATCAATGAACGAAAGGGAACAGAGTAGACCCGCGCACTTTCTCTTCCCATTCATAAAACATCGGTCCCAAGGGAGGACTTTTCGCATCGAGACGTCAACCCTAATCTAAAACAGGAATTTTTTTGTCGTTTACGCAGTCCTTGAAATTTGTAGGAACCCTCACCACACCCGCTTTTCTCTCTATTTTGTCAGGCCGGCATTTTTTCATTCGTAGTTGTACACCCATTACAGTTCAGTTCTTAAGCAGGTAAGTTCGCGATAGTGCGACTAAAAACTATTACTTTTCGCACGTATCATGAGAAAATTTTCAAGCAAATAAGTTTTCTTGGTTAAATTATTGACATTGGAATACCACATATATGTCTCTTCGTACCTAGCATATGATTGGTTGTTTAGAAAACAGTATCGAAAAATCCATATGTATCTCTATATAGAGAGCCAACGAGAGTCTAACACAAATTGACGTTGAATTTTATACATTTGCCAGGTTTCCTAAAAATAATTATTATTACTACTGTCATTAAAAAATCCATAAATCATTAGAAACCTGGAATCAATTTCCACGCTAGTAATATTTATTAGATACTATCCCGTTTATTACATGAAGATTAGTATTACGCCCCCCTTGCTAACGAACAAGTGCTCCCCTCCCACTCCCCTCTCTTTTCCATCCCCATCAGTGGACTCCTACAGTGACAACCTTAAAATTTCTAAGTGCCTACGCACCTATGTGCCATTAACATTTCCAAGAAAGAATATCACGCAGTGCTTCTACTAAAATTCCTCCAGTGACCTATGTCCTTCGGGGAAATCATTATCCCATGCCCGCACCATCCACAGCCGGACTCATGAAATACCGTAGACTTTTGTGACTTAGTTAACTCAATGTACCCCCGCTAATCCTATATATGTATAACCGAAGAAAATATCTACTCGGTGCTCTTCTTTTTAAGATTTTCAGGGAGGGAATCCCTAATTATCTCCGGGAAATCTTTATGAACAGATCAATAACCACTCACATGTCATCTCATGGACTATTTATGTTATCCTACTCCACGTACAACTACCTACCAGAAATCATTTCTAGTAACGGCATCTAAATTTTTGAATTCTTTCCCTGAGGAATCTAAAACAGAAGGGCTCCAACTATGCATTTAAATATAAATTATACGTGGCTTTACTCAATGGAGAGCGAAAATAAACTCCTACATAAAATACAGCCAACATATTCCGTGTGTTGTCAAATTTCACTCCTTGTTTACGTGTCATTCCTTTATTAGTTGAGTATTAAACAACTTTATTGTTATTACTTGATATTTTCATGAAATTTGTGCTTTTGATGAGCCAATTATTGTAAATTGTGTTTTGCTCAAGGGGTATACCCAGAGCATGAATAAATATCTACTCTATTCTAATCCTCTCTTTCTTCTCCAACAACCCTACCTTTCTTAGCCCTCGTCTCCTCACCCACCTTAACCCCGCCCTCCCCTCGCTGGTAAGATACCTATCCACACATGAAAAACCCTCGTCATAAACCAAGGCTGCTCCTCCTCCACTTCCATTCCCTGCTTAGCCCCACAGATAAATACACTTAACTCCCACCCCCGCCCACTCAACCAGTCCACTCCCTTCCGATAGATGTCCTCACTGTCGTATTCAATATGTCATGTATAAATATAAGATGCACGTAAGATCAGTCACCTGAAGATGTAACTACGTTACGAAACCCGGGTCGTGTCCATATTAATATAACAGTGAACCTGACAAAGTTTTACTCCTTTATTTCCAATTTAGCGGATGAGGTTATTCACATCTCAAGAAACTCAAAATAATCTGCGGAAGATAAATTTTGGCATCATTTCCGCTTTTCTTCGTGTTATATCATATATATTTTTATTCTCACCACAATTTCTAGTTTTTGGACCACACTGGCATAGCACCTAGGGCGACTGTTGTCGCGTTTCATGAAAATGCTTAATTCCCGCGATAAATGATACCTGACGCGACCGACGCTGCATCAAAATGCCACTCACTTGTCGCAGAAGACCGGTATATTGCTCAGCCACCGACGATGAAAGGAAGAAAGTGATGGATGTACCTACTAGTAGTTGCACCTCCCCACCTCAAGGTTGGCAAACCTAATTGATGGCTAGTCTGTTCAACACTCGTCTAACCACCCCGTTCAGTTTCTTCCGGGACAACTTTGACGGAGGAAAAATTCTAGCATCAAGGCTGATTACTTGAGATCGGGTCCATTGCAAGATCTGCGGGGTCTACCTGGCAGCCATGCATCCTAAGGCAACACCACGATTTGGATTGCATTCCACTCTGCTGTTGCAATCCGTTTTTTTTTTTTCAAAAGATTTTGTGAGGAGGACAAGGGTGCAGTTTTTGTTACTAGTATTCACATCATTGGCAGTCATCTAGATAAATTCATGATTTGTAAGTAATGCTCTGCCCTGTTCTTTAATAATGTCGTTAAGGTGGTAAGAGCGGCATCGACTGAATTCAAGTGATGTAACTTACTCGGGTAACCTATTATTTACGCTAAAGAGTCGCCAAAAATGTAAACAAAAGAAAGCATAACAAGAAATGAAATTTGAGGGAAATTTTGCACCTCAGCACAATGCAAACGTCAAAAATTATTTTTAAAAAGGAATTTACAGTAGTCAACATGACTAGCTTCAATACTGCTTCGAACCTTTGCTCACTGAACTGTGACTACACACCTCGACTAAATATTCACAATCTAAGCGGTAAATCCTATTTAAATATATATATTTATTTATCTATTTCTAACAAAAGATGTGTAAGACGTATGTAAAAGCCGTGAAACTAAATATATTTGCGTAATTTTGGCGAAGTCGGTGTAGTGGTTTTCGTTCTGCTATGTTGGTAACAAGAGATACCGAAGTCACCATAGCAGACGCTGCGCCGGCGACCATCTTGCCAGTTTCTGGCAGTTTTTCGCAAATATCTTTCTCATTTTATGATGAACTTCTACTTTTCTTCACACTTGGATTCGTCAGAAACGTTTGCTTATAATGGGTGCAGTCTCAACAACATCTTGTTACAAACAGCTTCGCTAACTCAATAAAACCGTAATTCTCCTTTAGAACCCATGCTAAATTATCCTAATTTTACCCTCAAATATGTCAAAAATGGCTCATGGGAATCCTTTTTTCATTGGATTATTATTAAATTGCCTCTTTCAAAGAATATGTGACCAAAGTTTCATCAAATTCTGGCAACTTTTAGCGAGGCGCTACTAACTGGCTTAAAGGTACTAAAAAATGCTGTTCTATAGGCGACAGATGAAAACCGAATGGCACGATCGATTGAAAAATGAAGACGTCCTAAGAAGAATATCGAAGATGATAATCATCACGAATACTTAAAGATTAAGACGACACAGCTGAATCGGCCATATCTTAGGCCCGATGAATCGTCGAGGGAAAAGTGGATGGCAGAAACGGAAAAAGAGGAGGATCATTTTTGTTAAGGAATTAAAAATCCATATTAAATGCTTTGAAGTGCCGGAGAATGCAATTTGGAAGCATTAAAAAAACATGAAGCATGAAGAATCAAAGCCATCAAATATTAGCCAAAAATTGTGATTTAGTCTAATCAATTTAAATGTTTTCCATGTGTGTTGTTTTATTTTATATTGTGGGAAATTCCTGTTTTAATGATTCGAAGAGTTATTTCCGGGGAATTTTTAACGAAAAGCAGTTTTAATCGTTAAAAATAATAGGACAAATAGTAACACTACCCTGATTCCTCCTTCCTTGTACGACGTCTTAACTCCCACTCCCCTGCAATAAATTTCACCATTACAGATGCCTATTTCCACACGGAACCTAGTTTTCTTCTATTATTTGGTATAGTGCCAGCAATGCTTGAGCCAGGAGAAAAAAGAAAAAAATGGAACCGTCATCACGCTATAAATTTTACGATGCCGTCAAAGATTAGTAAGGCCGAGAAAAAGAAGCAAAGGCAAGATAAAAGAAGCTCTAGCTTTGCGGTATTGAAAGGCTAGTGATGAAAAAATATCCGTAATACTATGGCTTAGCACGCTGAGACCGTAAAATAATCGTATAATTAACGGCCCTCCAAGTGGTAATGCCTTTTTTTTATCCATCTAACCGTTTTAATTTGGAGATTTGGGATTCAGTTTCAAGTTCATAGAAAACTCAGGAGCCGAATCCCTTTTTAATTGTATACGCAGATTTTTTTTAACAGGTAACACATTTCAACATTTCATCATTCATATTATTCATTAATAAAAACAATTTTCATTAAAAAGTTTTTATCGCGAACTAAAAGAAATAAAATAAATTTCTCTAAGAGTCTCTAAATTATTTGCTACATGTAAAAAAAAAAAAAAACATTGGGCATATGTTCCACTGTGACACCTAATTTGTGAACATTTTTTTGTTATTATGACTCTTTCATTCTCGTTCCTCTAAATGATTGCAGGGCTGCCATCGGATTTAGGTGGCCATTTTTTGGACAAATCTCCATATTCAATTTTAAATTCCGATTAACAAATTAATATGCAGTTAAAAACATAATAAAAGTGTTATAATATTGCATCGTCATCTGGTTCTGAGTTATCCTGTAATTTTCAGCTTCGTAGCTTAAAATTGAATTGCAAGATTTGACCCGAGCAAGATGACAAATAACAAAGCGAGTTTATGAAAACTGGTTCATAAAATGGGTGAATGATGAAGAATTGGATAAAATTTAGAAACATTACTATTAGTCTCATAATAATGAGAGGCTTCACAGAGACCACGATGGACCCAAACATTGAACAGCATATAGCATGCTCCGCACATAAGTTAAGAAGGAACTGAGCGTGAATTAGGGAGTAGTAAGGTATTTATTTTTGACTTTTGTGATCAATTTCTTTGAAAATATATTTTAGAGCTCAAATAAGAATTATACCTCGCTTTTTCGGCGTGAAAAGGCTGGGAAAAGCCTGAAAAATGTATGCATCAAACAAGCTAGTCGAAGAAATGTTTAAGCTCTTTAAATTTGCTCTTAATGTACTTTCTTCCTTGCTGCGGGGAGAAACGAGTTATTCCAGCCCCTCCGTTAGTCCTTACCTCAATATGTGATGGCCTTCCCGTTGCTACCACTGCCATCTCGTGTGCCCGAAGAGCAATAAAATAAGCACCAAACCTTTCAGCGGAAGAAGTTAATCGTCGCCTAATTAGTTACGCTGCTTTCAAATCGAGCGTAATTGAAGCCAGGCTCAAGGACCTTGCATAATTTGGAAATTACTCTCAGTCAGATATTCAGGGGAGAAATTCGATTCAAGAATATTTCGCCGTTTCTCATGAGAAACTTCCACAGATTGGTTCTTACCAAGTAATATTAATGTTCGGCTAAAAGTTCTCAGGGAAGTGTAACCCAACTGCTGTGACATTTTCCCATTTTCCTAAAAGCAATATATATTGAAAATTCAAAATATCGATTTATCCACACCATTCTAAAAAAAATCCAGAAAATATGAGGAGAGCAGAAGAAAGATCTGAGGTTTTCCCGGCGTATGATGTTGTTGAAGTTATTTCGGGTTTCCCACCGGATAAGGTTCTCCATCTCTGGTCGAGACACGACCATCGAAACGTCGGCAGAGATAGAGAACCTTATCCGGTGGGAAACCCGAAATAACTTCAACATGAGGAGAGCAGGTTGAGCAAATTCATTCACATCCTGTCACACTGTCTCATAGTATTTATAATTGATTTAATAGAGGATTTTTTATAGTTCTCTCGGAACTGAAAAAGACGATTAACCTCACATTTTCGTGAATTTGACATTCAGCATAATAGCCGTACACAGCCATAGATTCTTACCACACACACGGCTCGCAAGATCACCTCTTACGAGTCGATTCCATAAATAAGAAGGGAATAATACGAAATGGATCATTAAAACCATCGTCCATAGATCCACAATCCAAGAGGATTTCATATTTCTGTCACACTACTTTAATTATAAACTTTTCCACCCTGAATGCATAATTGAAAGACTTGAGAATAGACGAGTAGTGAGTATAGTCCAAGGCAGTGCTTAATTCCTAATATTTTAGGTACCGGAACGCATACGTACCAATACATTTAACCCACAAGATTTTCAAATATAAGCCTTCCCCCCTAAATACTTCCGTTTTTTTTAACTCGTCATAAAAGTTTTATTGAAGGAATCATGTTTGACCAAATATTAAAAAAACGATTAAATTCTTTGACACCACCCAATTCTCACCACTTCTATTCCGTGTAACTGAGGACTCCTTGTGGAAAAAGGAAAACTTGAACACATATCTGACAGAATGACCATCACATTGTCCGAGCGAAGAAACGGAATTCCGAACTATAGTCCGACCCATTCATCTCGCCGTGGGGCAGTGTGTATTACCTCGCCTCCCCTTTTTCAACTCCGTCAGGGAATAATAATATAAAAGCAACTGGACACGTTTCAAAACCGTGCGGTTTTTTCCCACACGAGTGAAAACGCGTAATGTGCAAGAGGCGTTGTTCTCGATTCATTACATCCGATTAGGGCATTGTTTATAAGCAGTTTTCAGCTCAGCAATCAGTTAAATACTTTAGTAATGAATTGAAATCATTACCAAATGAAAATGTACAACACTGAATATTCTGCGTTGGAAAGGTCAATTAGGTTGGGCAAGTTAAGAATAGTTGCAATTTTAATTTTTTTTATTTTTGCAGGAATGAAGAGCCTTTGATTGGTTTAAGAACGTTGCTCCATGGTTGTGAGGCGGCAGCGGTAAAAAATTATTTTTTTAAAGCAGTGGACCGATAATGGATAAAAAGGAAGGGACAACGGTTCACAGCCAATACATGTATGACAGCAAAAAGTGGCTTCTCTGTAGCCAATACCTTAGGCCAACATATTAACTCCAACTTCAATATGTGCATAGTAGGGGAAGAGGAAAAATGTTAGAAAATGAATTACTTAAAATGCATTTCATCAAAATCGTCATACTTCCCCTCTTTCGTTTGTAATAAATGCAATTAAATAAATTTTCCAATAAAAATCAACCATACGAAAACAAACACTATCGTGAAATCAGCTTTGATAATGATTGCGCTGCACTGTTAAAAGATAATGGCCGCACCTAGTTGATTTAAATTGTAAATGTTTATTTGAATATTCTTTAAACTTCCTTCAGATGAATGATTTACGCTGACCAATGCTGGCTATCGCTTATTATTCTATCTTAGCTCAGTTCTGGGAGCTAGTGCGGGATTGATTGGTAAAAATTAAGTCAAGAATTAGATAAGAACGCAGCACTAACTCACACTGACAAATTCACACCCTTAAACTGACGGATGGAACCACCCCAAGTATCAGACATGCACCTGTCCTCCCAATGTCATACGTTCGCTCCCTTCGGCAAGAAGCAAATTTCCGGTTTGGTGCGAAAGGCTGAATATCAATGGGAAATTAGCCTCGTCTTAGGTGACAGCCACGTCAACCTTGTGAGTTGAACTTTTCCCACTGAGTTAGTCGTAATGTAAGTACCGACCTGACGTTTCGATAGCTGACCCTGCCGATGACCAGTGGGAGTAACAGGAAATCATGAATTCTTTCATTCGTAACAAGGCCGGAGCCATAGCATATTTTTCAGAGGGGCTCATTTGGAGTGGGGACACATTTCTGGGGGGTTTGGGTGAACGAGGTATCCTTAAGACTGTATCCCCATAAAATATTGTGAGGAGGTGGGTTAATCTTGAGAGACATGTGTGTGGTAAGAGCCTAAACCTGTGTAGGACAATCATAGATAATGTCAAAAAACACATTAGGCCAAATATCCGCCAGTGTATATTTAAAGGTTTTTCAAGTCTGTATCCGTTCCAATAGAACCATTGAAATTCTATCATTTGTCGAAGCCTTATATACCCCCACACTCCGGCCTTGATTCATTAAACAAGTGTTCATTGAGATACGGTGGAACAGTACCATCAGGAATGAAAATTCCTTTGAAAATTCCATGTAAAAACTTTATAGGATATGAAGTGTATTTAGCCGTTTCCATCCCTCTCCGCTCCACATGCCTCGCATTCTGATAATGACCTAGAATGAAATTCTTATTACGCTTGACTACAAAGCATAAAAACACGAATCACAAATTTCAACCACTTAGCAAGCCATTACCTCATCAACCTCAGCCGCAATTACTATCTGCTAACCATTAATTCCTAATGCAAGAAGGACCTTAAGAGACTATCAATTCTCGGCTTTACACATACTTATTCCTGTTTACAAAAAAATAGGCTAGATTGAACACGATGTTTTTTTTCCACTCGGAAATTTGAGGAGGTGATCATTTTTTTATTGGCATGCATTTAGCACCTGATCATTTTAACACATGGTAAATGAGGAGTCAATGAATAAACTTCAATTACTAAAAAAAATAGTGACTAATTCCGCTCTCAAGGTAGAAATTAGTCCACTTATTAGCTTCAAGTTCTAAAAACAACCGAACGGTATTTAACTACCGCTAAATCATGAGCTTAACACATTAAAATTTTAACCTCAACTCGAAAATGATACCAACGACCTCACCTATCAAAAAAATTTGTCATGATTATCACTTCGATCTCGGATTCAAGCGTGATCAATTATGCATTACAATTTTTTTTACTTGAACCACTTCAAAAACAAGAAGAAGCAATGTGCACTATGTGTTTATCTCTATCAATTACAAAGCATTGGGGATCGGGTTGATGTAGTGGCTATAGTGTTGGCTTCCCATTTCGTGGGCCCGGGTTCAAATCCTGACCGTGGCGGAGATTTTGCAGACTCCCCGATCCTTGCTTGAATGTTGTGTGGCGGGTATTTCAAGCGCAACACTGCGTCCGTCGGATGGGACGTTGAGCCGTGGTCCCCTTGGCGCCTTTCGTTAAGAACAGGCTAATGCCGACGCCGGGTTTCTCTCCACCCTTCCTTCCGTACCCTTCCCTCATGGCGCAACTGACCTCAGCTGTCGGTCGCCTCCTCCAAATACCACACCATACCTTATTTAACAATAGTAATTATTAATTTATTAATTATTTGGCAATAATGTCAATAAAATTTCTAAATAGAAAACATACGGTGTGCAATTTCAACTACCACATCTCAAAAAAATATATTGCGGATGTATTATATTTTAGTGGTGGGGAAGTAACCAAAAATGCATTTGTTTCATAAAGTATAATTTCATATGATCTATCATCATCTCTCTTTCTACTGCATTAGCACCAACTATATGCTAATTATCCAACATTAAAACGTGGATTCACTATGCTTTTGCGGTTTATGTTTCAGAAGAACGTAGGTATACATTTCTTAAACAAGAGTATTTAATGCATAAAGACACCGGTGTATTCTTATCACTATGAGCAATGAAATTAGAATTTTGCGTAAGTGATCATTAGAATTTTGCGTAGGAAACTTCGAAATTCGATAGATTAAATCAACGTATAGCCAATTGACTAAACACTCCATAGCCGTCATTTATTAGCAACTTCATAAGTTATTACTTAAGCTAACTCTAATCTCTTAAGCTATGCTGTACTTCTAGACCTAATTCTATTTCTGAACTCAACACCACTCAAAGTGACGTTTAGAATAGCTAAGTTCACCATCATCTTTAAGACGAGTGATACATCTTGAAGGCGATGATGTGCCAATTCACAATATTACAAGATGGAAACTTAAGAACTCTTCTTTTGTCTTAACATGAGGATTCAGAGGATGCTAACGTGGAATTAGTCGTATCTCTTTCTCCTAACTCTACAGATCTCTCGGCATAGGACGCAGAAGGCGTAGAAAAAGAGAGTTGGTTATAAAATTGTTGGGCATGACGGTGAAACCAGAAAAATGAGGAGAAAGTTCGAGAATGCCGAATTGATAAGCCAGGGATACCTTTTCGGCTAAACTTGGGCCCAAGATGTTTTCCCTTTCTTCTAAACAGCCAGCACTGATCTCACGAGAAGCCCGGTGAAAATTCGGCGTCGGAAACGCCTCTTAAGTTCCAGCTGACTAAGATGAATTCGTTCACCAATTATATTTTGTGCCGTATCTAATAGGGTAGTTTCCTTCATCAAAGAAAACAAAAGGCAATAATTGCGATTCGATACCCACCATTATTGTATTCATAATATACAAATTATTTCGTTTTAGAAATGCCGGTTTAGACGAATGGCAATGGTCCATTTTTATCCTCATTTGAAAAGGGCCAGATTGGCGCCCATGCGATGCCACTCCACGTGACGTCACAGGAACCTAATTTCTATACGAGAAGATAGGAGTTATACATCGTCTGAGGTTACCAATGCATGCATGAGGCGTAGAGCTCAGGGAAACATGTCTTAATAATCACTTATTAAAACTGGCTAAGGTCGGAAAGTTTTCCTCGTTTGATAAGGTATTAATAATCCTTATTTAAGCCAAGCGCTACCAGCCAGCAGGGTACTCAGCTACCCGCTAGCAGCCTGCGACGTATCAGCGCTAAGCCTTGCCTCAAGGTCACCACACCGGGCGGGAGGGGGAACCAGAAATACGACGTACGGAGAGATTTCCCGGCATTCATACTTACGCGTCGCGTTTTCGCGCGCTTGAAAATTTTCACTTTTCATTTAATCGCGAAAAATAGATATTGTCATTTAAAAATCTAAAAGCGTGAAATACGTACTCCAGGAGTAATAATCTTTCGATTTAGGCAATAAAAAATAATAGGAAACCACCCTATTCAGTTTTCTCATTGTAAAAAATTTGAATGTTCCTGTTTACTTGTCCGTTTTTGCCTTACGTGTCTTCGGCGAAGAAATTGAAGTTCTCAACCCTTTCGCAAAAAGGCCCAAAGAAAGTTACCGACGTCACTGCCCGCAACCATCCAGTAACCTTGGGTGCCACGCAGCAATTCTCTGAACACGCTATTCATCGAGCAAATTCGGAATGAGCCTGCGGGATCAGATGACGTCACAAACTCGCGAGGGCGGAGATTTTTATTACTTTTTGCGGAATATATAATTTTTCTTTTGCATCTCCTCAGAAATGTAGAATTTTCTCACCCATCGTCCGAACTGATTTACTTAATTACTATTCCAAATCAGGTCCCCTTTGGCGGGACTTCATCGGTTACTCGTCATTATCGTTTTGACGTTATTACAACGTTAGGCATGAGGAAAACGAGCACAGTATTACTCACACCCCAAGTTCTCACTTTTACTCGATGTAGCTAAACTAAATAGCCTCAAAAATCTTGTAAGTCTTCAAATCGTGAAATTACTGACATTTTAACACGCTGCGCACGGATTTCGAAGATTCTAATCATTTAGACGCGTCAGCTAAAACAATTATAAAGCTCACGATAGGGATGTGGTCAAACGTTTCCATTTGCTGTTCTTTACTCACTAATTTTCGCGAATAAAAATGTTTGTGGCTTCATATTTTTGCCATTTTCCTCTCGATTTTTAATATTCGTGCCGTTATTGAAAACTTTTTTTGTGTTTTTCTTACGTTTGATAAGATAAAGTTATAATTCAAACGTTATATTTTTAACGACATTTAGACCAAACCAAAGACAATTCTCCCAAATTGGCAACATATTTCCAATCTCAACATCTCTACCCAGATGCGTCGTTCCTCTTCCCCGGTACGCAACATGCTCACCTTCTAGCGGGTTCAATAGCGACGTCGTGACGTTATTTTCAAGGTAGAATTTGGGAGACAGCATCTTCAATGTGAAGAGATGGGGAGAGAACAAGATCTGTCGATAATTTTTTTGAAGATTTTTGATAAAATTAATAATGAACAATGATTAAAATCCGGTGCGCTAGGGTTCAAATCCCGGCGGTAACAGAGAATTTTCAGAGACTGCCCCCGATACTTGCTTGAATGTTGTGTGGAGGGAAATTTCCAGCATTTCAGTTCTAATATTCGATACTTTCCTCGCGGAAATAGCTTAAAGAAAAAGTATTCATTGTCTTTTCTTGCGATTAAGGGGCAATAATCTTTGGCAATAGGGCGAATTATTTATTTCTTAACATTGAGGGCATTTAATCTTCGAAGAACTGTTTTCTCTCTCAGTAGGTTTTCGCAGGTTTTTCACGCCCCCCTTCTTGTGTGGGCGTTTTCCTGCAGTGGGTTTTTTCCAATAAGGACGACAGTCAATATCCTTAGGTTTTTCCCACGTTCACTAACATCTTTTTACACTTGGTCAATAGTAACTTTGTTAACTTATAATGCTAATTGTTGATTGAAAATGGAACTTCTATTTATCTTTAATGTAATTTCTCTGCATGTAATTTCACGAGCAACTAGACAATGTATTTAACTGCATATACTTAATGTTTGACGAGGGGTTATATGGAAGATGGGACTTTCTAGTCCCAATCTCGCCCAATAAAGACGTATTATTATTATTATTTTCGTGATTAAATGAGGTTCTCTATTAAATTTTGACATTTGTCAGTGGCTTTATAATTTAATATCAGACTTCACTTTGCGGAATAACGAATGATATATGTAAAGCGTGGGGGATCGGGTTGGTGGGGCGGCTGGAGTGTTGGCACCCCACTCCGCGGTCTGGGGTTTAAATACCGGTGGTGGCAGAGAATTTTGAGAGGCCGTCCGATCCCTGCTTAGGTGTTGTGCGGAGAAATTTTCCAGCGCAACACTGCGTCCGTCGAATGGGACGTTGAGCTGTGGTCCTCTTGGCGCCTTTCGTTGAGAGCACGCTTATACCATCGCCGGGTTACTCTCCACCCTTCTTTCCTTACCATTTCTTCATGGCGCAAATGACCTCAGCTGTCGGTCGCCTCCAACAAATACTATACCATACCTTATTTAACAATAATAGGGTGGTTTCCTATTATTTTTTTATTGCCTAAATCGAAAGATTATTACACCTGGAGTACGTATTTCACGCTTTTAGATTTTTAAATGACGATATCTATTTTTCGCGATTAAATGAAAAGTGAAAAGTTTCAAGCGCGCGAAAACGCGACGCGTAAGTATGAATGCCGGGAAATCTCTCCGTGAGACTTATTTCTGGTTCCCGCTGCCCCCCTGTGAGGTGACCTTGAGGCGACGCTTAGCGCTGATACGACGCAGGCTGCTAGCGGCTAGCTGAATACCTTGCTGGCTGGTAGCATCCTTATCAATTGAAGAAAACTCTCCGACCTAAGCCAGTTTCAATAAGTGATTATTAAGACATGTTTCCCTGAGCGCTACGCCTCATGCATGCATTGGTAACCTCAGACGATGTATAACTCCTATCTTCTCGTATAGAAACTAGGTCCCTGTGACGTCACGTGGAGTGGCATCGTATGGGCGCCAATCCGGCCCTTTTCAAATGAGGATAAAAATGGACCATTGCCATTCGTCTAAACCGCTATTTCTAAAACGAAATAATTTTTATATTTTGAATACACAAATGGTGGGTAACGAATCGCAATCAATGCTTTTCGTTTTCTTTGATGAAGGAAACTACCCTATTATTAATTTAATAATTATTTGGCAATAATATCAACAAAACTTCTCAATGGCAAACACACGGTGTAGAATTTCGACTACCATATCTCAATAAATGTATTAGGGATGTATTATATTTTAGTGGTGGGGAAGTGGGGCGGCAAACTGATCTTTGCCACCCTGACAAAACTCCGGCCCTGAGGGAGTGTAACTTGCTTAACACCTTGAGTGCGGCATGACGTGATATCACGTCATGGTGCGCTATCCCCTGGTGCTGATGACGTGATATCACGTCATGTGTACCCCGAGGGTTCCGGCCCTCCGTAAGAGCTCGGTTCAATTCTTTAATGACATTTCACCCCCCTAAGTTGCTCAGCAGGGATATAGGAGCGCATTTGTGGACGCCGTTTCAAGCAACCTTTCCTGGGAGGATCGGGAGAAATTTTTTCTTTTATCTTAAGGTAAGCCAATTTTCATTCATTTTCTCCCCTGTATTTTATGCTATTATTTTTATTTATTTCTATTAGTGCGTGAGTTTGACAAATTTTATTTGAGTTTTATTTTACAAATCAAAAGTATTTACTAACTGGAACTTACTTATGTGTGTTTATTAATTTTTTATTGTTTTAATAATGTTTAGCGAGAATATAGATTTTTTCCATCCTTCCTTTTTTCTTCTTGCGAGCCTTTCATTTTTCGAACCTTTATTGTCTGATGTTAATAAGTTTTATTCAATTAATACATGCAGTACTGTGATTAGTTAAACTTTAATTTAAATTTGAAAATGCCATTACATTTTTTATGCAACGTAACATATCTCTAACTTTTGCACCCTTCCTTTGTTTGTCAGTGCAACTCCTAAGCAGTGAGGGGATCGACAAGCGGCAATATTACGAGAGTGAAGGAAGTTATTTACGGAAAAAGTGTAAGTAATTTATAATATTTATTGTTGATATATGTATATTATGCACTTATAAACATTCTTATTATAATTGCAAATAACTGTTTGCACATTATCCCATGGATTGGCGAAAAAGTGCTTAGGAGTTACTTTATAAAAATGCTTTTATTTTCTCGATAACCGTGAAATCAATGGCTTATGGGTGCTTTCAATTCTTTGTCTCGCCATTGTGAATATTTAGTTCTTAAACATAGTTTTACATTAGTAAAGCTGTTTGTAGCATTTCAGCTTTGGCCTATTTCACCGAGAGTGTTTACTTTGATCCTGTTATTTATCGGAATTTAAAAAAAATACAATGTATTTATTGCAGATGGTACGGAAGCGAGAAGTAAAACGGAAAATGTTTTATGCTGGCAGGCACTCAATGCCGCCTGAAAGAGGTGAAATTCTCTATTCATCAGCTTTTGTAGATGATCAGTAGTCTTCAACCTTCCATCAGGACCTGCAGCCATCGACGTCGAGGGAGGAAACCTCCGCAAGGGCACAAACATTTCCTTCTTAGCTCTCTGCCTTCTCTAGAAGAATGTACACGAAGAAGGGGGAGCTCCTGGAAGAGAGCGGGATCAGGCATTCTCTGAAGACTCCGAGCTAGAAATTAGAGAGGAGGAGGGTGGGGAGGAGGTTGAACCCTCACAGTCAGGTACTGCGTTGCCTCCTTCTACGCCAGATCCCTTTATGTCAATCACTGGCCCATCCCCTTTGTCCTATTCTTTCCTGAACCCTCTAACAATACCGTCCGTCTTTTGCGGTGGACCCTTAGTTCAGTGACCCCTCAAAATATCACTTTCATAGAAAACCCAGCTCTCACCATTCCACCCCCTTCCAAGGACCCAAGTGTTTTTTGCGTCTCCTTTTCCCAGACACCCTCTTTCGTATACAGACATACTTTCTCATAATCTTCGAAAGAATAGGTTAGGAATTGGAAACAATTGACCTATGAAGAGTTTTACCTTCATAGGCCTAATATTTCACAAGGTAAGTATTCCTATAACCAATATATCCGACTTATGGAGCATTGCTATCTTGTTTGACCTGCTTTGCTTTCGGATATACATGAGTCGTGATGGATTCTTTAGCATTCTTCAAGCCCTACATTTTTCAGCGAATACCGGCCCAAACGAATCAGAGCCTGAGTATTTCCTCTAAAAAAAATCCGTCCCTTTTAGATTCATTTCACTCCTCCATTGATTCCCTAATAATTCCTTCCCGAAAGCTATGCACGCTTTTTCATTTATCGTGAACTCGCCGGAAAGATTTCCCTTATAAATTCCGTCTTTCTGTCATTAGATCCTTTATTCTTCCATCCCACATTCCTTATACCAAGCCACTTTTACCATCAATATATCAATCTCACTTCCCTGAACTCATCCAAGAGGAAGGTGGCAGAAAGAAAAATCGATGGTGCAAGTATTGCACTATTGCGGTGCAAGCACTCTTGGGCGTAGGAAAGAGACCGCAGATATCTACATTGGCTGCTAGGTCTCCTCTAATCTGTCCCGAGCTTTTTTCTTTCTTTCATGAGAAGGCATAAATAGTATTATATATTTTTGTATCATATATTGCAATAGTATTATAGGTTGCCTTGTTTAGTAGCTTTGTTATATTGCAATAGTATTGTAGGTTGTTACATTGTTATAAAATTTGTGAGAGAGGTATTTCCTACACAGGTAAAACATACATGACTGTACGTAGTGGTATATAATATATAATTTAAAAATGGTCATCATTTCGATTGTATTGAATTTGTTTTGGGTAAATAAAATATTTTTTTTCATGTTATGTGCTCCTTTTTTCAATAGTCTAGGGCTCTTACATAAATAAGAAGTAACTAGAGATTTCCTAGCGCGATGGAATTACTCTTTCCCTCGTGTAATTAGAAAGAAAACGTATCGTTGCTTTCGGTAATCGGGTAAGTAATAAGGGGCATAGATGCTGCAAATCTATTCCTAGCAATACGTATTATTGAATGGTTTACTCGAATTGATATTATTATGCACCAAATGAAAAAATATTATTGCGGTAAAAATTTACATCATTTTCAGATTTTCGCAGAATATTCGTAGTAAGAACCGCGATACGTGGCCTAAATGAAGATTACTTGTAAGATGTTTGCTTGCAAATACTATTAGTTCCAGTTTTTATGCATTAATTTCTAACTCGGTAACATCATATTGAAAAATATGTTATTGGCTTGAGTTCAGAAGATAGTAATGAGGAAGTTATAGGTTGATTATTTCTGTTTCCACATCCATTTTTATTTCGGCAACGGAGCCTATACCCCAATAACCCTAAAAGGACACGTATCAGCAAAATATTTCCCCATACCTTCCCCATCTTTTTGATGTGCCGATAGCACTTCCAAAAAGGTTATTCCTAGTTCTCACAAGTGGACCGACTAAATCTTACTATCACCCCTCGCTTCATCTCCGTACCACCTCCAACCTTAGAATAGCCGGCAGGAGTGGTGCACGTCAAGAAACACCCTAATACACCGTCGGAAAATAATCTCGAAAGCAGAGTGCCACCCATCTCAAGCACCTGCAGTGAAGGGAATACATAATGGTATGTGAAAACCATTTTTGTTAAATATCTGATGCTTACGGGTGGTCGTATGGGAAGAAAGGAATTGGATCTGAAAACATGAAACGAGTGAAGGAATTTGTGACGAGAATAGTGGCTTCAGAAGAAAATGTAGAAATTGTTCAATATTATCGAACCCTACCCCGATACTTAGGATTACTAGTACAAGGAATACGCCGAAATATCTTGTGCAGAATTACCATCACAATCAAACAGCTGTTCACGGCGATTCCTTGTACTTATAACTTGCATTACATCCATCTAAGCCAAAAATTTCCCTATGGCAGTGGCAAAATACCAATGGCGATACCAGTAGAGCATAACAAATTCATTTTCCTCGTATTTTTGTGGATACATAGCGCAGAAAAAAAATTGAAAGAAAACGGTGGCGCGGGGAAAAAGCTGACAGTATGCAACCCGCATCACGTTTATATCCCGCTGTGCGGGTGACGTGATATCACGTCATGAATAAAAAAATTCATAGCTAGCATATTAGGGCCAAGAAAATTTTTTCATTATTTTTCCCAGCTCTTTTGGCACCCATGCATGCGTTTTGCATTAAAAAACGACAGCCGCACCGGGGGTCGATTTTGAGTTTACATGGTCAGCATTGAAAGTGTTAATTCATACACGAGCCAACGGTATGAAAATCAAAATGATTTTCGAGGCTCTCTTCAGCAGAATTTCCATCAGTTATGAGAATTGATCGTAAATGTGATCAGATTCCTCACCTTAGTTAGCACCGTGATGAATTTCTCAGAACAGGCGCTGACTGCAAAACTTCTGAGTGAAATCAACAATACGGCATAACGAAGATTAATATTTACTAGTATCTGCGGTAGCGATATGAAGTTTCTCTTTGTCGACGAATGATATAATTTGAATCACTAGAGAAAGCGTGAACTTAAATGGCGTTATCTTTTTTTTTTTTGTTATGATCCAAGATGCCTCGGCGTGGCCTCAGAGAGAGAGAAACAGAAAAGGGAAAGTGTGAGACAAAGCTCGACTATTGTGGTCTCCTTCGAGCTACAAGAAGTCAACCTTGGAATATGGAAAACAATTCCCTAATTTTTTCCGGCAGTTATACTCAAGGATTCATAAGGAATACAGGAGGGAATTCCTCGGATTAAATTATGATTAAAAATTAAAATGGATGCGCTATCCTCCCCGGACCAGGGCAAATCCCTAACTAGAATGTATTTTGGAGAGAAAAACCGCTTTTACTATTAAGCACTGATATGACACTGATATAGCACTGATATAACACTGATACTCTTTGAACCCCTCCCTACACATAAATCGCAGTGAAAATAGTCAAAAAAATGTTTCTTTACCTTGTAAACTGCCAAGCTTACTGTTACCAGAGGCAAAAAGCTTGGTCCTTTATAGTGTCATATCGAGCATGGGCGTAACCAACATGGGGGCAGGAGGAGGCAGCTGCCTCCAACCCCCCTCCCCCCTCGGAAGCAGAAATGGCAAATGTCTTTAAGGAAAATAATATTTTTTTCATGCAAGTAATTTTAAAAACTATTAAAGAGCTGTTACAGTTTCCTTAAATGTTGATTTCATTCACCTTTTCTATGCTTAAATATTACCTACAACTTGAACAACCATGGCTTGCTCCCTCTAGTTTTGATCCCGGGTACGCCCTTGTCATCGAGCTCAAACTAAATATACACTGAGTGATAAAATCTTTTGCCGACATTCGTGACGCCCTCTTTGTATGTTGATGTTATGACCCAAATGTTATTTGATGACTTTACTCGAATTCTCTACGAATTTTGGACCCCACAACATCACAGAAAGTTTTGTTCTGCAAATACGCTGAAAAATCAATGGAAATCAGAGCGCCTCATCAAGAAATTTTACAAACCAGCTGGGACAGTTAACTCATTAATTCTTCATGTTACGGTCCTGCTTAGGTAAGAAGAAAATTATCTTTACACCTTTGCTTTCAGACGAACGATGTATTGAGAAATATAAATTTCAAAGACATTGGGCAAGCGATAGAATTATTGGAGAAAATGGGCGGTAAATGTGTATGATATTTGTTCACTTGGATAAATACTCGATATTCATTATACGGAATCACTCTTATTCACGATGGGACGTCTAATTCATCGCATACGCTTTCAATATAACAATCGATAATATTTGCAATTCGCCGATCATAGTAACTTCCATTTCTTCGTTCATATATTTCTGTGCAGACCCGGGTTGACGCCGACCATTAGGAAAAATAGTTCACCACTATTTTTGTAGCGCCTGTATGGTAGGCAATACAAACTAGCAAACAAGGATTTTGTTGAATTTCCGGTTAAAAACATAATAGAACCTAATTTGAAAATCCGTATTCACTGTTTCTTTAATTGGAGAGATAAAAGAAAGCCTTCACCAAAAATTCTAATCCCCGAACACGATTTTTCTCTTGCCCCTTCAATTGGTCAATTTTTCAGTGGCATGCGCTGTATAATGGCTCCTTAAACGAACATGAAGATTCCCAGCCTGTCTAATGTTTTTTTTTTCAAGCATTTCGCCGCAAGATAGCTTGGTTACTCGTGTTGGGCCTCGGGAAGTGGCTCTACGTTCAAACTCAAAGCGTCTTTCCCGGTAGGGTCACACTATGGGAATATGGGGGCGATCGTATCTCATCAAGAAAATATAATATTAGTCATTATAAACGTGGTTTCCCAACACACGTATTAATGCACAATTTCTTTACGAAATGCCTTAGCGATTCATGTGTGTTCTTTTCTAAAACGCGATTCTCATAAAACACAATGTTGTTGAGAGGATTTGCATAACGTTCAGGCGCCCCAATCTTGCTGCCGCCCGCACCATATCATACGACCATAGTTCGTCAGTGAAACCAGCCACTCGGATTCAGTGATAGTTTAAATGAGAAAAAAGTTTTTTCTCATTTATTTGAATTTTTTTAGTAAGATGGTAACTTTTTTTAGTGTATACCATTATTTCTTTAGTTTATGCTAAAAATTATGCACTTTACCAAAAATATCATAATCTAATACCAAAAATCAATTTTTAATGATTTAATTTAATGATAATAATTTAAAATGAGGTTATCCATACAAGATTAATCTTGACGACGGTAAAATAATAGAGAAAAACGAGAAATATTTCCCCCAAATCATAAGAGTGGGGTAGCTAGGAATTTTGTTTTGGGGGGTCCAGAACCAGGGGGGAAAATCTTTGAAAAACAGGGTACTAAATAGAGGGTTTTAACCCTTTATATCCCAGAGCTGCTTCTGGGAGAAATTAAATTTCAAGATTTTTTGTTTTAAAAAAGTGAAAATTTTATACTCAATCATAATTATCATGTCAGCTACATATTTCGCCATTAAACTCTACAGTACAAGAGAACCTGTAATTTAAATATTTCCCGAATAGAGTCAAAAATGTACACATTTTGTATGTCACTTACAAGAGCAAGAAGCAAGACTGTTACAAGCAGCATTGGGTTATAGTAGGTTAAACTAATTTTAACACTTTTCATGATCACAAAAGCTTCATTTTTTTAAGAAATCTTTTCTAAATTCATGAAATGTCAATTTTTTGTTTTCTTCTATGAAGCAAAGTGATTTTGTTTTTATATTTTGGAGGGTTCTGGGCCCCCCCCCCCCCCCGCCAGATCCTCACCCTCGCTGCGTCACTGCGATTGAAATTGTTAAAAAGACCAAATAATTTCAACAGGGAAGATCAGTGCCCACTGCCCACTCCAAAAAGTATGCAAAAGAATAATTCAATGAATAATTTCCCTCTTTACATGAATGTCTGTGGCAGAGGTAGATTAAGGTGGGAGGCCAGGTGAGGGGTTTGACAACCCAGGGCCAGCCTTAGGACGGGGCGACTGCCCCGGGCCCTGCGTTCGTGAAAAAAAAATTAAAATATACGATAGTTTTGAATCAAGGTATCATAACGGCGTAATTACAAAGTCTGAATTTGGGAGGGGAACACATACTTAGCCAGAGAGCGGTAGGGATTCAAAATGCTCGAGTTTGTAGATGGGGTATAGAGTTTAATATTTTAAGTGAAGGGCCCCACACTGAAGGTTCGCCCCAAGCCCCTCACCTGCAAGGGCCGGCCCTGTGACAACCCCTTTCCCCACTTATTCCTGGAAAAATAGGGAAGATGGTAATCAGGGGCACAGTGAGGGGGGATCAAGGAGGTCCGGACCCCCCCAAAATATTAAAACATATAAAAAAATTAATCAAGCATAGAGCAAGGGAATAAGTCTTTAAATAATAAATTATCATTATGTTATTGAAATAGGTTTGTCCCTTTGTTTAAATAATATATTATCAAACAATATGTTTGGGCTTGGCCACTTGGGTAGTGTAATGGCAGTACTTTACAGCTGGTCAAATTTTGACTGTATACCTTTTTAAAAGAAAACAAAACATTGAAAAATCACTAATTTACAAAATATTTCTTTGAAAAATGAAGTTTTTTTTATTATGAAAAGTGTTGAATTAGTGTAAAACCCTCTACTTAGTATCCTGTTTTATTTTTTTAATTTCCCCCATACCCTGTTGTTTTTGGACCCTTCCACCCTCTCCCCCCCCTTCGAATGAAATTCCTGGCTATGCCACTGATGATAATCATTAAGGTAGCTCTCTAATGAAACTTTTTTTATGTCACTAACTCAACAAGCAATATTTAAAGATAGTGAGAGAACATCTGAAAGCCACTTTTCTATAAGCAGTCACATAAATGCTGAGGAGCATTTGATACCACCATTGCAAAACGGAAAGTAGGATACCGCTCATCGCATGCTGACTGCTGCATTTACCCAAAATTTTTATTGCTGCCTGTATATCTTGCACTTGGGCTCTTTCCTAACAATAAGGATCACTTAGGGGCTTGACCCTACCAGACAAGTCCTCCCGGCAGGAGATCTATTCTGCACTGGCTGGCAGATAATATAGTGTACTCCCACAGCCCTAGGGTCAATCCCCAGGAGAGAGCAGGACTGAATAGGAAGCACAAAGTACGCATTTATAGCCAAAACTTTCATTATATTTAGGTTTTTCCACATTTTTTTTACAATAGGAGCTATGGACATACCTCATCTCCCAAACCATTACTCACTTTGATGCTTGTCTCGACTACATATATGGTATGTCATGGAACGAGCATGTCTAAAGAAAACACTACCGTCACTTATATGGAGTTCCCTTTCATTCATGAATTTTTGCAACAGTGGCAATGGATGGAAGTATGGAGGTATGCCAAACTATTTGCTCCTTGCTAAGGCAAAGAGATTTCAACAGGAGAGGGAGTATAACTAGATTATTTGGTTGAAGATTACATGGTAAGCTACCCAGGTGTGGAGACACTATGCCTTTCAATTCTACTTTGAATTATAATAACTGTTAAAGCAGGGTGTAATGATGAAAGATATGCAAAAGGGTGGTTATAAGAAAGAAGCAATCTGAAAACTTATGATGTGGAAAGATTTTTCATATTATAACACCAAAAAATGAATGTTTGCATTTTGTAATGGCATAATCCCATACACCTACCTAGTTCTTTTTGGTTGCCAGTCACTTTTTATCAAAATTAACCAATCCTTTTTCTGACGTTTCATAGTATGTATTTATTTTTGGATCTTTAGAGCTTGAGAATATTTTATAATTAACACATAATTGAAATTGCTCCATCTCTTCAATATGCCTGCGCAAGGAATTTATATTTGCAAATGCAGGAGCTGAACCACCAAGGATAAGAGGAATGTCCTTGTTTATTGGAGCAAACACTGAACTAGAAGGTCTGGTTAGATTTAAGACCAGGGATATACGAATGCAGGAATGGGCATCTTTTAACATGCTGATTGTCATCTGGCAAACAAAAGGAGCTTGATTTGGGACAATCATGTATGTACTACGGCATAGATTGAAGTCTTTACTTTGGGTTACAGCCCAGTCACAGTGGAAAGGCTTCCACATTCCAATGGCCGCAATGACTGCTAAGTTGGGGATAATTGTCAATTACTCACTCTAAGGGTACCCATACAAGATAGGTTAAAGGGTAGGAACCAGAAAAAAAAGTAGTTCACATGATGGAATCGCCCAAAAACAAAATAAAACACTATGGACATGGGAAAACATACCAACTACCTCCTCCTTAAAAACACGGAGTAAAATCAAATGAGCCTCAGAAATTATCTAAACAGGAGCTGGCCCAAGATTTTGACTTTTATTCAAGGAGGCAAGTTCAGCAATATCCCAAAGGTCTCCATCATGTGAAATCCGAAGAGGTTAGTCCTACTAGATAAACTCAAATGCCTCTCAGAAATAAAACTGGATAGCCATCAAAACCCCCAAAATGAGACATTGCTTGCCTCCCAAATGTGCTTCAATGACAGAGTGATTAACATTTCTGATACAGTTTTTGAGACTCATGAAGTGGCGTTGTTACAGAAAGGTCCAAAATATGTACCAAATATTCCAATAAGGAAAAAGAAGTGGAGAATTGAATTTTAGATTGTGAAATGGCACTAGACAAGCAGGACATTGGAATTAAAACATTCATATCTCAAAAGATGCCTAGCTTAATTAATAGTCACAAGCAACATCAACTATCCTGTCCTTCAGACCTCCTATCAGTGATTTCTATTCGGAAACGCCTAAGGGACAATAATGTCATCATTGAAAAGGCTGACAAAGGAACTACCACAGCTGCAATACATCACAGTCCCACTTCACCAAACATCTTTGGGAAAGTGACTTAGTACCGGAGATACTGCACTTCGAAACAAAAGGAAGAAAGATGGATAAAAAGAAGAGCTGGAAATAAGAAGGAATATGGGAAAATTTCAATTACTCAATGACATCCTTTTTGAAAGAATTTCCCGCCTTCTACAAGTCTCTCTAAACTTCACGGAAGGACAAAAACCCCTGAACCTCCCAAACAACTCCCCTCCTACTGATAACCCACATCTACCTTAACCCATTAGTGCATTGCGTCCGATATATCGGACATGTGCCATGTCTCACAAAAATACTTCTCTAGTCGATAAATTCCATGAGTCAACTAAAATATTAGCGGGGGGTGAAGACAGACATCCATTTGAACTTAATACGGTATTAAAATGTAATTAAAATGTAGCGCAAGTCAACTGGAGTCCATAAAAAAATAAAATACACACGTTCGATATATCGGACGCTATGCACTAATGGGTTAATCATTTAATGACGAAAAAGACCCTTTCAAAGTCATCATATGGTTATTAACGCTGTCCCCTCACTGGGTTTTTCCCATCTCTCACCACAACCGTCACCCCTTAGGTCTCCCCGGCTCCCCCCCCCTCCTTACACCCACTTTTCCTCCCTCCAACCTTCTCAAGTCCCTTCTCGGTATAAATTTACATGAAATGCTAAAAATTTGTGTACTTGAAAATGACCTCTTGAGGTTGAAACATGTTGTACCAAGAAAATAAATCCCTTGAAGAAAATGAAGTCGTTTTGTCATTTGTGGGAGAATAAGGCAGTACATATAGGGTAGTTTCCTTCATCAAAGAAAACGAAAAGCATTGATTGCGATTCGTTACCCACCATTAGTGTATTCAAAATATACAAATTATTTCGTTTTAGAAATAGCGGTTTAGACGAATGGCAATGGTCCATTTTTATCCTCATTTGAAAAGGGCCAGATTGGCGCCCATGCGATGCCACTCCACGTGACGTCACAGGAACCTAGTTTCTATACGAGAAGATAGGAGTTATACATCGTCTGAGGTTACCAATGCATGCATGAGGCGTAGAGCTCAGGGAAACATGTCTTAATAATCACTTATTAAAACTGGCTAAGGTCGGAAAGTTTTCTTCATTTGATAAGGTATTAATAATCCTTATTTAAGACAAGCGCTACCAGCCAGCAGGGTACTCAGCTACCCGCTAGCAGCCTGCGTCGTATCAGCACTAAGCCTCGCCTCAAGGTCACCTCACAGGGGGGCAGCGGGAACCAGAAATAAGTCTCACGGAGAGATTTCCCGGCATTCATACTTACGCGTCGCGTTTTCGCGCGCTTGAAAATTTTCACTTTTCATTTAATCGCGAAAAATAGATAAAATCTAAAAGCGTGAAATACGTACTACAGGTGTAATAATCTTTAGTTTTAGGCAATAAAAAAATAATAGGAAGCCACCCTATTGTTCCGCGACAGTCCAGCTTTATGTTCTTTCCATAGAACCCCTGATATGCCAATTGAAAATCTGTGTAATGGGCTTACCTCTGCCAAACATGCCTGACCATAACATTACCGTCTCTGGATAAGTTGATGATGTGACTGTCTTTGTTGTTTCCAGTGAAGACATGCCTAACAAAACACACATTTCAAGAATATGTTTGCACCTTGGGAACAAAGTCAAGCAAAGAAAAGAGAACTGCTGTTTAGTGTGGGGCCTGAAGGGTGAAGAGGTAAATTTGGGAATTAAGAGAGTGCTGTTGCCAGGCCCTACAGGCACTTAGGGCTGAATAGCCTTGGGGAGCACTGGGCTCTTTCAGGACCTTCTACATATTTATGTACTTGGACCCTGCAAGTACTTGAACTGAAAAATGAAAGGACACATGAGACTCCTGCAATAGTAAAGTGGCATTATGAATTTTTGGTACCATATGGATTGGATGTCTCTCTTTTTCTTGCCCTAGCCAATGCTAGCATTGTAGGGAATTATGGAGATACATAAGTAACTGCAGTGGCGCAGCGAGGAGGGGTTTTGGGGATAAAACTCCCCCCCAAAGCTCAGAGAAATTTTTAAGTTTAATCCATTTTACTTAATTGTATTGATATTACTAATAGAATAGTGTAAAGATTAATAATATATCCCTCAGAATGCTATAAAACCCACCATTTTGAACCATTTATGTATCTTAAAACTCCACAATTTATTTTTCTTATTTATTTTTTATTATTTAATACCGCTTATCCTGGTGGGTATTCCATTCCCCCACACACCCCGGTATTATTTGCACCTAACCCCCCCCCCTTAATTCCTAGTTGTGCCCCTACTTGGCTGGGGCTCATGATGGGGCCAATCTTCAGGGGGAAATTTGGGAAATTTTAGGAAATTGAATGCCCGGAAATATATTTTACGCTATTCTGGCTCTTAAAAACTAGATAAAAGTTAATAAAAAATAGCAATTCACGGCTTTTAAAATTTAATGCGATGTACACATTATGGTTCTATTACACATGCATAGGCGGATCCAGGGGGGGGGCACGGGGGCACGTGCCCCCCCCAAACCCTTAAAAATATGCTAGATTTTTAATATGGTCCCATTATCATTGCGTTCGTTTTGTATTACGAGGTATCCTTGTGCCCCCCCCTGAACAAAATCCTGGATACGGCCTTGCTTGTGCCCCTCCCAGAAAGAAATCCTGGATCCGCCCCTGTACACATGTAGTGATTTTTCTCCTTGAAACTGCAATGAAATCTTTAAAAAAAATCTAAAATAATCTTTTCGAATAGCACTATCAAAAAAGTATCTGGTTCTCTTTTACTTTCCTGCATTTTAAAGTCGTTGAATTACTATTTTCCTTCCTCAAGTAAAGATTCCGTAAATACCACAAATACAAACCCTCAAATGTGGAACCTTATTCTGTTGTATTTAAAACCAAATTCACCAAAATATGATTCTGAAGATTGCTCGCGAGGAGAAAAAATAACTTTCCCGTAGTCTTCAACCACTGATTTTACACTTTCCATGCTTTTCATAACTCCCTCCAAAAGCAGGAAAAGAAGTTCGAAAGAAAATTTAACGCGATTGAAACGCCATCTACCAAATAATTTTGTATCGTATTCCGACACGGTTTTAAACGTTTGAAAATATTTGAATGTTAAGTTTGATTGCGACATTACTTGATTATGTGGGGGGTTTGTTTGGTTTGTTTTCCGTACTAATGCTTATTCAGCTACATCGGTAGTGGCCAGTGAAAGAATTCGCTTCTCGGCTTCTCTCTCAGATAAATGTGCCGAAAATGTTCAACGACTTCTTGCTGAACTGATTGTTTTGTTGTGCCTGGCGCTTGTCTAATCTGTGCCGAGGCTTTTAAATTGGTTCTCAAACCCCTACTGTTACCACTCACTGCGTTTAAACAGAATTAATACTTTCTCACGCAATGGATCAGCTTAACGAAGGCGAATGTTTATCGTGGAAACGTCCAGATGAGGTAATGCGACAGCATAGGTTAAAATTGAAACAAAGAGCATTGCAAGCTCGGCTTACTCGCTCGGAGCAAGGCCAGTTGTCTAAAAGTAATGAATCAACATTGGTTGACTCAATACTGCTTGGAATTCGATCCTCGACTACGGAAAAAAGAAAGAATCCCTTTAAGTGAGTATTACATACCTGTTGGTCAGTTTCTTTCTCGATCTTTAAATGCACCGTCGAACGAGGTATTTTATGTGTGAAAGATACATATCGTGAGTACTTTTTACTTTGCATTTCTAGACAAGACGGAGGGAAAAGATTTAAGTCCTCAGATGACCTTAATGTGACATCAGACTCATCGCTGTTTAAAATCTTGTCTGAGAGACAGGAGAATAGGAAAAATGAAGTAACGTCTGAAACGTCTTTTCAGTCATTTCTCGTGGAAAGCGAACAGAAGGTAAGCTCTTAGTCAAAGAATATATTAGCTTGTGCAGTTACTTTTGTAAACTTATTTATCTGCATTTCCTTTTCTACTGGTCATGTTTTTCATTTCATGTCAGCTATATTTTTTGCTAGTTATTTGTGATTCTTGTGTTACAATTGTAAGACTAAGAGTGGATTTTAATTATATTACAACTTATTACTCGTTTTTTTTGTACTAGGAAGTGCCCTTGCAATTTGAAGCTACGAGCATTCCAGTTGATTGGTCCCTCAAAACCAAAATTAGACTTATATCACCTAATCCTTTTCCATGGAGTCAGAAACTGCGGGTAAGTGTAGTCGTAAATTGAATGAGATTTCTACACCTAATGAGTTTAGTAAAATTTGTTGCGTGTAGCTTATTGTATGGTTAGTAGTTGTGTCAACTTAGTCTATTTACTAACACACAGAATTTGTGGAAGAATCATTGCTCCATCTGGTTCAAAAATTTTAGCTATTTATCTACCCTTGCTACTATTTTATATTTAATTCCACCATGCATTTACTAATACCTTTTAATTATATTATCTACCCCAATTCATTGAATATTTCATCTATTTATGCATATTCCAATTATTCATTGTTAAATACGCCTGCAATTATGTTACAGACTTGTGAAGAAGCATCAGGAATTACTGGATATGTGAGATGCTTAGATACAGGCATGTCTGACAAAAATGATAGTGACTTAGGGAGTGGACAATCTTTAGACACTAGTCCAAATGCACGGTTCCATCAATGTGGTCTCTATTGGCAACATCCATCGCTTCCCTGGCTTCCTCTCTTTCCAAGGGTGCGTGGTGAATCAGCTGCAGCCAGCTCAGGACTACCACCATTGGCCTTAGATCCAATGATTAAAGACGCATTGCACCAAGAATGGCAAGTTTTGAAATTTATATTTGCCTCTTAATACTTCTTATCTCCTTCTGTTGTCTGCAGTAATAATTTATCTTTGCAATGTGAGTTGTTTGCTCTAAAATTTCTTTGTAAAAAGAAAGGATCATTTTCTTAGTAGAATATGTGAATGTTCTTATATATTCATTTAACTCTATCGGCCATATTCATAGATTTCCGCTAAAACACGCTAGTAGGGCTACTAAGACCTTTTAGTCGCCTACTAAGATATGGTATTCATGGATTCTATTGCGTGAGCTACTACGAGCTACTAACTTAGTATGCTACTAAGGCTACTAACCAGCTCGGCAGCCGATACTCGGTAGCGATTTGGGTTCAACCCGCTAGGCTACGCTTGACAACACTGCATCTGACTCCTCCGCGGCGCGGAAAATTCGTAAAACTTTCAAACAAAAGCAATTGATTCAGCAAAATGCATTGAAATTTTTACTTCATAGCGGATAATTCGATGTGATATCGCATTGCAGACATATTTTTTGATTGCTGTACACAAAAATTATGCAATACCATTGGGAAAGGGTAGATTTATGAGTAATACAGAAGCATTTGTATGTTTGAGATGCAGTTATTGTTGTACAAACGGCCGTGTATTCATTGATCATATACATTAGATATTGTTTGCACTTCCGATATTTGTTTCCATTAGTGTATGCGTGATTAGTATGGAAAAACATAACTAGCAACGTCAGTATCATACATATCTGTATTCGGAAAGCAGAAATACACCTCAATGTCGGAGTAGAAAAGAAAACTTTTGCAATGGAGAAATGAAACGTTAAGAAAATAACGTTGAGATAAATGTGAGAATGATACACATTTATTATGTTACAAACACCTACGTGCGAGCAATTAGTAACATCTGTTTGCAACTCCTAAAATGTTAGTCAAGGAAACAACAATCTGCTTCGCTACATTTAAATATTTCAAATATTGACAGCGTGCGGAAATATACGGCATATACTTTACTAGAGGAGGTTAATGTAAAAAACAAAGCATAATTAACGTAACTTGTTTTACTTATTTATTGCTGATCATATCACAAATAGCACTACAACGCACACAACATTTCACTTCACATTTCACGAGCTGTCTTTATGACACTTATAATCCGTACATTCTGAATCAACTGGTTCAATGAAAAGCTTGACTCACACTTAATTTAAAACACTATAACGTAACTCTAGTAAACAATGATAATCAGTTTTCCAATCACTCTGCACACACCAAAAGAATTTGCACTCGTTGACGTTCGAAAGAATTCTTCATATATCACTTCCCACTCATCACTAATGATTTAGAATCAGTTGATGTTATTTCACATTACCATTACGTAGACAATGAAATAAATAGGCTGAAACAAATTTTTAAACCAGAAATTGTAACATCAACAAACTTCCAATCTCACTCTCCACTATCACTCGTACCGTAACCAAAACAAAAACAACAGCGCAACGAAATACGCGAAATGTAAACACTGCCGAAAACTCACGATAAAGTGACTAGAATTAGGAATATAATCAAACACAAATTATAAGCGTACAAACGAATGAAAATTTATAATTGTTTGCTGTATCCCTAAAGAACAACTGCTTCAAATATGAAACATATCCCCTTCGCAACAGCTAGTAGATACCTTTGATCGAAATGGTTAAACCAGTATGAAAGAAATAAATAATTTTGTCGAAGATCATACACTCACAAATCACTTCACTTGTCGCTTCACTCTTTACTTCATCGTCTATATGCAATCAATTCACTTAGGGGCGCACTGAATGTACAAATTGTGTTCACTTACACTAGAGGCACAAGTTCACTGCAAGTCGTAGCTTCCTCGCAGCTACCAAAAACTTTAAATTCCTGTCAACAATTACACTACATACGTTGCCTGCCTTACTTGGAGAATGGATTCTCGTATTCCATTTTGGCACAAATGCATAAAAACTCTATAACAGTATACAAATAAAACCGGAGTTCGATCATCCACAACGGTCCGCCATATTTAGTAGCTCCCTTAGACAAGGCCGGAGGGCGACTAAGAACCGGCTACTAAGATAGTAGCATACTAAGCTTAGTAGCCCTTACTAACGATCTATGAATACCATTTTGCTAGTATGCTACTACTTAGAACGCTACTTGGGCGTTAGTAGCTTACTAAGGAAACTATGAATACGGCCGTACGTGTCTAACGGCCGTATTCATAGATTTCCGCTAAAACACGCTAGTAGGGCGACTAACTTAGTCGGCTACTAAGACCTCTTAGTCGCCTACTAAGATTTGGTATTCATGGATTGTATTACGTGAGCTACTAAGAGCTACTAACTTAGTATGCTACTAGCGAGCTCGGCAGCCGATACTCGGTAGCGATTTGGGTTCAACCCGCTAGGCTACGCTTGACAACACTGCATCTGACTCCTCCGCGGCGCGGAAAATTGGTAACACTATCAAACAAAAGAAATTGATTCAGAAAAATGCATTAAAATTTTTACTTCATAATGGATAATTCGATGTGATATCGCATCTCAGACATATTTTTTGATTGCTGTACACAAAAAGTATGCAATACCTTTGGGAAAGGGTAGATTCATGAGTAATACCGAAGCATTTGTATGTTTGAGATGCAGTTATTGCTTTACAAACGGCCGTATATTCATTGATCATATACATTGCGTATTGTTTGCACTTCCGATATTTGTTTCCATTAGTGTATGCGTGATTAGTATGGAAAAACATAACTAGCAACGTCAGTATTATACATATCTGTACTCGGAAAGCAGAAATACACCTCAATGTCGGAGTAGAAACGAAAACTTTTGCAACGCAGAAATGAATCGTTAAGAAAATAACGTTGAGATGAATGTGTGAATGATACACATTTATTACGTTACAAACACCTACGTGCGAGCAATTAGTAACATATGTTTGCAACTCCTAAAATGTTAGTCAAGGAAACAACAATCTGCTTCGCTGCATTTAAATATTTCAAATATTGACAGCGTGCGGAAATATACGGCATATAGTTTACTAGAGGTGGTTAATGTAAAAAACAAAGCATAATTAACGTAACTTGTTTTACTTATTTATTGCTGATCATATCACAAATAGCACTACAACGCACACAACATTTCACTACACATTTCACGAACTGTCTTTACATCTACATCTACATCTACAAATTACCCTGCGAGCCACCTCTAGGGTGTTTGGCAGGGGGTGATCAATCACCAGCATGCAGCATGCATTTGGACTCCCACATGCACACCACACCGTCCAAGAAACGTCCCGTATAATAACAAACTATACTACTATATGCTGTTAGAAATAGAATATAGAATAGAAATTCAGAAACATGCAGTAAGTTTTACATAGGTTAGTAGGCTACACTACAAGTCATGCAATCTATTTACGAGTTCTATTGCTTCCGTTATAATCTCTTATTGATCGTGGAAAAAATGACATTCGGAATCTGTCTGTTCTGCAATCTATCTCTCTTATTTTATTTATATGATCTGATCTTCCGTAGTACGTTGGCGTCCGCAAGATATGGTTAACTTCGTCAGAAAAGACACTGCTCTTGAATTTATCTAAAAGGTTTAGTCTATTTTTCAATCTGCGGTCCGACAGAGATTCCCATCCGAGTTTATGTAAGAGGTCAGTTACACTAACAAGACTATCGTAACGACCTTTCACATACCTGGCAGCTCTTCTTTGCACGCGTTCTAACTCTGTTATTAAGCCATTTTCATGAGGGTCCCAAACACTGGCAGCGTATTCCAAATGTGGTCTAACGAGGGAAAAGTAGCTAATTTCTCTCACTTTGTCGTCGCACTTTCCTAATATTCTTTTAACAAAACCCATTTTACGATTAGCTTGACCGGTTATTTCTCGAATATGTTTATTCCACGATAGATCATTATTGAGTCTAACCCCTAGATATTTCACAGATTCAACTGCCTTTAACTGCGCGCCCCGAATGACATAGTTACGCTGTAGGGAGTTATTCTTCTTCCAGAAATTCATTACGACGCATTTTTCCAAATTTAATTCTAACTGCCAAGCATCGCACCAAGCTTGGATAGCAGCAAGGTCATTCGTTAGTTCATCTATATCTTTGCTGGAACGAATTTCTCTGTAAACTACAGCGTCGTCTGCAAATAATCGTAACTTACTCTGCACTACTTCGCCAATGTCGTTTATATAAAGAAGGAATAGGAGTGGGCCAATGACACTACCCTGAGGAACGCCAGAAGTCACTCTAACCTCATTGGAGACTGCACCGTCTAATACTACTCTTTGGACGCGGTCGCTCAAAAATTCTCTAATCCAGGAAATGACATCTTCGTCTAGACCATAAGATTTCAGTTTTAATATTAACTTTCCGTGGGGTACTTTATCAAATGCCTTTTTGAAATCAAGAAAAATCGCGTCTACTGGAATGTTGTCTTCCCCGGAGACTAAAATATCGTGGGCGAAAAGCGCTAACTGAGTTTCGCACGATCTGCTTTTCCTGAATCCATGTTGATTTCCCATTAATAAGTTTTGCGCGTCTAGGTGTTTCATTACCGAGCTGACTACGATGTGTTCAAGGACTTTGCAAGAGATGGACGTTAAAGATATCGGCCTGTAATTAGATGGCTGTTCCTTGTCTCCACTTTTAAATATAGGCGTTACATTAGCGATTTTCCAGTCATTAGGTACTTCGTGTTGCTTGATGGATTTACTGAATATTAACTGCAAGTAGGGGGCAAGTTCTGAGGCTAGTTCTTTATATACGCGAGAAGGGATTTCGTCTGGACCAGGTGATTTATTTGGACTAAGCGATTTCAATATATTTTCGATTCCGAGCGTACTAATGTCAATAGCTGGCATCTTATGAATACAGGGATTGTCCTCGGTCTCGGGTGAGTTTTCGGAAGGCTCCGTGAACACGCTCTTAAAGTAGGAATTTAATAAATTGGCTTTATCGTAACTGCTTGTCAACACATCTCCATTGTCGTTTCTCAGCGAACATACGGTAGATCGTTTACCTTGAACTTCCCTAACATATGACCAAAATGCTTTTGGGTTATCCTGTAACTGCTCTACTAGTGTTTTTCTTTTAAAATTCGTGAACGCATTCCTGAACGCTTCCTTCGTGGCGGCTTTAGTCATCCTATATTTTTGAATTATTAGCTCGCGTTCATTAGCGGATAAATCCGTGCTGACTTTTTTCATTTTAGCATGACACGCTCTCTGTCGCCTCAATGATTTTCTCACTTCCGCGTCGTACCATCTCGGTTCGCTGCCTTCTTTTACTATTTTACTAGGGATGTAGCTATTTATTCCCGAAGTTACGAGCGAAAGAAAAGCTTTCCAAGTATTCTCTACATTTAACTTTAATAATGATTCTTGAAACTCGGGGAAAGCATTTTTCATATGACTCTTAAACCCATCAAAATTAGCTCTTTTAAAAATGAAAACTTTACGCTCTTTTTTAAAGTTTACAGCGGTATTTAGAGAAAACTTTGCAGTTACTACCCTATGGTCACTTATTCCTTCGACAGTGCCAACGTTTATTACCTGATGTGGTATATTTGTCGCTAATAAATCAAGAATATTTTCTCCTCTGTTCGGTGCGGATGCTATTTGAAACAATGAATTAGATGTGAAAGTGTGTAATAAAGCCTCGCAGATCACTTTATCCCTCCCACCAGGAATGAAGCTATAAGTCTCCCAATCTATAGAAGGTACGTTGAAATCTCCACCCACAATCAAGTTTCTTTCAGGATACTTGGATGCTACGCTGTTTATTTGATTTTGAAAATCCAACATTGACGTTATATCTGAGTTAGGTGGTCTGTAATACGAACATAATAAAATAGTTTTGAATTTTGGACATTTAATTAAACACCACACAGATTCAACGCTGGTCTCAGTTACGGTTATCGCTTGGCTGACGATTGAATTCTTTACAGCTATAAAAACTCCGCCCCCAACTCGATTAATTCTATCTTTCCGATAAACAGTGAACGATTTTGGGAAGATCTCATTGTCTGAATCATCATCTGTTAGCCAACTTTCTGTTCCAAAAATGACGTTACACTTCGTACTATGAATTAAATGGTGGAATTCGGGAATCTTATTTCTTAAACTACGGCAATTAACCACAGCCACGATTAAAACTTCGGAACTAGTATTATTGCGATTCGGGAATAATTCTGATTTGCTTTTGTCGAATAGACTATTCACAGGCTCTATACCGCTGATAAATGGAAATGCATGTCTTATTGACACACTATCAAAATGACTTGAGCCTTGACTGCCTTTGAACGTGTTGCTCGACTGACGCTTCTCGTGCTTAAATGTAATACCTGAAACGCTGATTTTTCTCTCTACTTCTCTATTCTCATTTCTGGAAGAATCTTTGTCTGTGAAAAGTTTTGAACTTAACCCTTTATTTTTCAACCCACAAATATATCTACACTCTGCCCTACTCTCTACTCTAAAAAAGACCTACAGTGCTCAAATATGCTACTCGCTACACGACTAGCCGACTCGGCCGTGTAATGGACTCCCGAACGGTTCAGAGGGATCCTACACGATCGGATTGCCGGCCTAAGGTCCACGAAGGAGGCTCCGATGTCCGTGCAGAAACGACGCAGCCTCTGGTTTATGCCTTCCACTCGGCTCCAAACCAGAGAACCACGATCGATCCTCGGGACAAGACTACAAATCGAAAGCTCAATGCCGACTCCAATGGTCCCACCCACCCGCTTCACTTCGGAATTCAGATCCCGGAGGGAATCTAGAATTTCCTCAGATCCACGGAAGGTGGCATCATTGACGCCGACATGAGCCACGACCCGCAGTCTGGAGCACTTCGTGCCCCGTACCGCCGCACCAACCGCCTGCGTCACCTGAGGAACACCGCCACCAGGGATGCACCATGACGTTACACGGTCGCTTACACCCTCGCGGTCTGCCCTCTCCCGTAACGGGACCATCACACGACGGACATTGCTACTCCCTAACACTATGATCCCCCCCTTCCCACTCTGACGCCCCTTCCTAGGTGCCGGTTTCGGGGTAGGAGTAGGCACGTCAGGCACCTCGGAGTTTCCATCCGACAGCAACTGGTACCTGTTCGAGACGGGGACGGGATTTGCCTCAGCATCCCCCAAACCCCGTCTTAGAGTGACACTACCACCGTCCCTCCGAGACACGACCCTCCAAAACTCAGGTTTACGGGGTGACGTGACCCCGTCATCGAGAGATGGACCTCGAGGAAGGCTCTCGATCGACCAGCCGCTATTTGCAATCGGGCGAACCCGTGCAGCCCCTGTGGCACGGCGACCTTTCGAAGAACCACCCCTCGGACCATTCCCCTCAGCGGTATCAGCCACCCTTTCAAACTGGGCCCGAAGTTCCCGCACCATCGTCTCCAACGCGGTAATGCGGTCTCCGAGAGCCTCGCATTCACCGGCGTTTTCAACTCCGGCAACGGGTGACCTATTCGAAGGCATCCTATCACTATCGCAACTTTGGATTTCAGAAAAGCTTACCTGACGGGAGATACGCTTAATAGATATTTGAGAGAGTAAAAACAAACCGATAAACTTACTAGCTTGTCTCTTTTTAATAGATATTTACGCTTAATAGATATTTGAGAGAGAGTAAAACAAACCGATAAACTTACTAACTTGTCTCTTTTTAAACGTAAATAAGGGAATGTAGTTACCTGGATATGGATTAAGTCGATTAATGGGTTTAAAACTAGAAAACTATATAGTTCCAAAGAAGACTAATTAACGAAATTAAGATATAACTTTATGACACTTATAATCCGTACATTCTGAATCAACTGGTTCAATGAAAAGCTTGACTCACACTTAATTTAAAACACTATAACGTAACTCTAGTAAACAATGATAATCAGTTTTCCAATCACTCTGCACACACCAAAAGAATTTGCACTCGTTGACGTTCGAAAGAATTCTTCACATCTCACTTCCCACTCATCACTAATGATTTAGAATCAGTTGATGTTATTTCACATTACCATTACGTAGACAATGAAATAAATAGGCTGACACAAATTTTTAAACCAGAAATTGTAACATCCACAAACTTCCAATCTCACTCTCCACTATCACTCGTACCGTAACCAAAACAAAAACAACAGCGCAACGAAATACGCGAAATGTAAACACAGCCGAAAGTTCACGATAAAGTGACAAGAAGTAATATAATCAAACAAAAATTATAAGCGTACAAGCGAATGAAAATTTATAAGCGTTTGCTGTATCCCTAAAGAACAACTGCTTCAAATATGAAACATATCCCCTTCGCAACAGCTAGTAGATACCTTTGATCGAAATGATTAAACCAGTATGAAAGAAATAAATAATTTTGTCGAAGCTCATACACTCACAAATCACTTCACTTGTCGCTTCACTCTTTACTTCATCGTCTATATGCAATCAATTCACTTAGGGGCGCATTGAATGTACAAATTGTGTTCACTTACACTAGAGGCACAAGTTCACTGCAAGTCGTAGCTTCCTCGCAGTTACGAAAAACTTTCAATTCCTGTCAACAATTACACTACATACGTTGCCTGCCTTACTTGAAGAATGGATTCTCGTATTCCATTTTGGCACAAATGCATAAAATCTCTATAACAGTATACAAATAAAACCGGAGTTCGATCATCCACAACAGTCCGCCATATTTAGTAGCTCCCTTAGACAAGGCCGGAGGGCGACTAAGAACCGGCTACTAAGATAGTAGCATACTAAGCTTAGTAGCCCTTACTAACGATCTATGAATACCATTTTGCTAGTATGCTACTACTTAGAACGCTACTTGGGCGTTAGTAGCTTACTAAGGAAACTATGAATACGGCCGTAAGACTTTAGTGTTCTGATTTTATACAGTTCTTTTCTTTTTGTTACCAGGTGTGAAAGTTTCCGCTCCTTGTTCCAGTTGGTGAGAGCCCGTCAATGTCCTTTCTTCTACTTGTGTGCCAATGCTTTCACTTGCCTCTTCAGAGCTGCTGGCGTAGCTGGTGTTCCTGAAATGCATGCTCTCCTGACACCAACAACCAGAGGTCTTAGGGCTGCTCTCAAGGAAGAAGGTATGTCAATAAAATGGAATTCACTTAGTCATTCCTTCAACCCAAAGGTTGGTATTGATGGATGAGGATGGAGGTCAACTACGGTTGAGCCACAGGCATGTAAATTTCACTCTTTCATACGCATTCTCTGGTTTCTGAATGGATTAGGGCAACCCTCACAATCAACAGATGGTATTGTAGCGTTACGTCGTCAAATCTTGGCAATTCATAACGTAAGCCCGGACACAGGGAACTCCTTTCATCTGTCACTGACCAGGTGAGGGAAAAACTCCAAAAAACAAGAATAATAACTACCACGAGAAACATTTGTATCAAAAATTATATGTCATGTTCAATTAACTAGCATATGATAGTGAAAATATTCAATATAAGAAGTATTTTGATTAAAACCATTAAAAACTAATAATCTCCACAAAAAAAACCTTAGCCAATACAAAAACTAAGTACAAAAGGCAAGTCTGTCAGCACCAAATGTAAGTTGAGAATCGCCATCAGAGGTCGAGTGATGCTTCTGCGTCGAATGCCGACATTCGAGAGAGAGAGAGAGAGGAACAAGACTGAGTGTGACAGTGGAGGGGAAATTGGCCGAAGGAGGGAGGGTGACTTCGAAGCTGAGGAAAACCCCCAAAATCCTGGTCAGCCCCAACAGTCCGGGAAGCACCCATGTTGACAGGAAACTCTGGAACAGTTCTCGTCATCCAAGCAGGGGTTGGGGGAAGAGTGTACTGCTGGGTTTCTTCTCCTCTATCTTCTGGATGGAGACACAGCCAAGTGGTGTGATCAACAGGTCAGGCAAGCCATTGGAAGTCAAGAAGGGAGAAGACATGGTAGGATGAGGTCTTCGAGGAGAGAGAGTTTTGATTGGTGAAAAGTTGAGTACTTCTCACTCCAAACTGCAGTTTATGCCTCAGCACCAACTTCCCCTGGATTTCCAGATCCTCTGCCATACTTGCAATATATGTCTTGATCTCCTGGTATGGCAGATTCAGAAAGTAGAGTTTGGAGACTGAGTTCTGAGACTGTGAGTCTCTGAGCCTTTGAGTCGAAGGCCTTAGCACAAAAATCCTTTGCGTGAAAAACCTTAGCGCGAAAAGTCCTTAGCTGGAGAAGTTCTGCGGATAAGTTCGGATGAACTTCTGGGGGGGGGTACACTAAAAAATGCCGTTGTATTCTCTCCTGTTATTTTTTCCTTCTTCTAAAGGACTGCAGAAATGAAAGGATATATCATTCATAAAATTTATGAACATTTTATTATGTACCCATGACAAATTTCCTTAGCTATATTATGCTTTGAGAATGTACTTTGCACTGCTCATTTCTGATATGTTTGTGTGAGTTTTTAATAACCTTACACATGTTGACATTACCCATATCACAACTGTCTTTTAGGGGTAACGGTTTAGTGATGGGCAATGTGCGTGAAGGTCCGAAAAATGCAGGCAATAGTCGTATTTCAGGAGTCATGTCACCCACCTCGCCAGCAGCTCTTTCCACTAGCTCCCATGACCGGCAGACAATGCCAGCTCAGTACCATATTGTACATCACCAAGGGCTGCACTTTATAAGTATTCCAAGTTTTGCAGAGACTGGGTTTTATAATTTAAATGGAAGCTGCTTTGTAGTGTTCTTATAATTGCACTTTGATTAACCTATTATGAACTTCTGTTGAAGATGATTTGGTTCCCCTTTTTTGTCAGTTCTGATTCCAGATCAGTTGCTGGCATCAGTTCTTGGTCTAGGTTTACAGTTCTAGTTCTTATTTGAGTGTTTCTTTTTAATTTCATAACGCGTTGATTGCTCTGCAGGTCATTGTGTTAGCACAATAAGGATGGGTCACAAGTTTACCCATGTTTCACTAGCCACTTATTATGGACAGGTCACGTGTTAACTTTTGTTTTCTACTTTCTGCAGTTATATGCCGCCTGTAATGATACTTGGTAACTACTTTTTCTAAGCATTAATTACATCAGTAGACAATGTAATAAAATCAATTGTCTTTGTGTTTTCGTTTGTTATTGAATTATTAAATCCATTATTGTTGATGGAAAAAAAAAGGTTTCTGGGAAATATTCCTGGCCACAGGGTTAAGTTCGAAAAAAACAATGCAGTATTTGATGTGTTAAGAAGTGACCAGCAATGAAAGGTCCCTCCACACCATATCAAACATAGTAATCGGCTTCTGACTTAATCCCCATGGATTTCTAATGACACGGGTGAATGGGACTGATTTTTTAGGCATTAATTGTGACCAAAGTGGTCATTATGACTGTAGTACTTCAAAAACAGCATAAAGATCAATTTAGATTCCTTTTCAATGATATTTCCCCATGTCGTGAACAAATAATACGCAACTGATGAAAAACACTATTGATATCACAGGAAATATGTACTAAAATACCATGGCGGTCAACATCTTAATTTTTTTAAACTTTCAATGATTTTCAGTAGGGTATGATGAAATCTTTCTAATGTAACATATCCAGTCATCTCATGTCACTGTTTAATATGTCACTGTTTTTAATAATAATAATTTTTATTATTATTTCGTCTTTTTTTATTATTATTATTCTGAATTTCGGACTATACAGTTCTTTCTTAATTAAGATGCACTCACATCCATGCCCTGAATGGGAGAAAATCCACCATGGCAAGTTTCGAACTTGCAGCACATGGATTAGCAGACGAGGTATTACATGGATTAGCAGACCCTGGCGCCACCAAGCTGAGCAAATATGTTATTGCCATTTTATGATGTTGAAAAAATATTTGTCTCTGACAGGCTTGAACAGGGTTCCCACTCAACCGTGAAAACCTTAAAACCGTGAATAAGCCGTGAATTTCGTCTTCCGTGAAAAAACCTGGAAATAGCCGTGAATTTCGTCATAAAACCTTAAAAATCTCTCAAACTTGATTGTAGAACAACAATAGACGGGTTAAAAGAAAAAAAAAACGATATTTCAATCATGTTTCAAGGTCATTCACGTGCAGGCAATGTCCACGCCTTTATCTGCACACGTCTATTCGAAAGCGCAACTATTAATTGGTCCGTGTGCCATGACAGCACATTGACTTCAAGCATGCGATTGGAAGACGTTAATCGTGGCAAAAAATCAGGCTCTTCTTCACTTCCCTGCCACCCTGCTCCCTCCATTTTCCCACACACATCCTTTTAGCCGGACATGAATTTTGCTAACGATAGGTGACTTCATGAGAGATAGCACTGTCATTGCTGCGTTTGCGTTCAAGGCATCTGTCGCGTTTGTTACGTTCATAGTTAACATGCGGCCGATGATTGTTACATGATCAATATTTCTGCCTGAAATGCCTCATCTAAAAACCGTGAATTTGATGACATTTAGACCGTGAAAACCTGGAAAAAACCGAGAATTTTATAATGTAGTTGGAGTGGTAACCCTGTTGAACCTCCACTCCTACATATTTGCAATGGATATACCACTATGCCTATATATACATACCACTATGCCTACTCACCCACTAAGTCTGCACTTGTGACTTTTTAAGGAAAGTTTTGAAATTCTTGTTTTGCGTAAATTGGGTAGCGATTCTTTTTCCTTCCCCTCCTATTCTAGGTGTAAGTTCAAGGCCTATTAAAATCTAGAAGCTGAACAGACCCATCCCCAACATCTATTATGATAGTGACTGTGTAGGTTTCCGAGGTGTCAGGGTTCCAAAATCTCCATTCTTTCAGTCGGTTCCAAAATCTCCATTGCGTCAATTCTTCGGTCGGTCCACGGTATTTTCAACCTGAAGATGCTGGCAGCAGTGCCAGCGAAACTGTTGTCATCAACAACCACCGACATGGTATCACAGAAAGAATGGAGATTTTGAATATATTATGATAGATCTATTGACCAGTGCAGGATTGCTACCTTTTTCATGGCTCATTCTTTTTATTGATGTGATTGTATTTTTATTATACATTCCAGATGTTGTCTTCAGTATGCCTCTGAAAAAATCACCAGAAAGAAAATCTTCTCAAGGTAGGACATCAGATGAAGGCTATCACACACTTGAGGAAGCTGGCATTGGAGGCTCTAAAAGGAATTCCTCTTCACCTGTTGCGCCGAGTAAGGACTTGAAAGTGGGGTGCAGAATAGCAGATAATGCCATAGAGTCGGAGATAATGGGTGATGAGGAGGAGGAAGAAGAGGAGGAGGCCTCAGAATGGCTTGAAAGGATGGGTGTCACCGAAGCGGAGATCAAGAGAATGGAGTCAGAGCAAGCTAAACAGTATCCTTTCTATAATTTTTTATATTAAAGCGTTATGTATCACTCGCTCACTCAGTGATTCAACTCTAGCCTCTTCAGACCCATGAGTCTCTGAGGTATTTTATTTACGTTTCAGGCTGCTTTCATAATCAGGGTGGGTGGAAAAAATAACATTACAGTGAAATTTGAAAGAAATATTTATTAACAATAATTTTTTTATAATAATTATGGGTACAGGTTGAGTTTATTCAAAGCATTGAAGTCTAAACTAAATATTAACTTCCAATACAGGCGGTCCCCGACTTTCGTACACAATGCGTTCCCGAAAACTTGTACAAAAGTCGAACCATTGACTTCCATACTAATTAGGGGTTACGTTCCAAAAGAGCGGAATATACGCACTAAAACCTTTTTTTTGCTGATTTTATTTCTATTGACTTAACTTTAATAATAATACGTCAATAAAACTCCTCAAATCATCCAATTTCTTTCGAAAATACGCTGAAAATGCAAATAAAAGTTTAAAAAACAAGAACTCCGTTGGCTATCGAGTGAAACTTCCTCTTGGCGTTTAAGTTGACATTCCACTTATTACGTCCACTATAAATAAAAATACATATCAAGAAGCATAACAAAATGTAGTTGCTGAACCCGCACCCTGGATACCTTTTAAATTTTACACCAAAATTCGACATTCGGCAGGTGAAAATCGTGATCGCGTATATTTTGCATGTTATTCAAAAAAGACAAATGGAATTCGGCTGATATTTCGTGCAATATCGTTGCTGAAGGTGTATATGAATTAAACAGCACTCAAACGAAGAAAACACAATTACAGTGAAACCTCTATTTTACACTTTTGAATGGACCACTTGCATAAAGTGCAAAATTGAGGAAATTGTAAAATAGAGTATCATTGTTTAAAGACAGTATTGTTTGGGACCTGATAAAAAGTGTTCAAAATCAGGGAAAACGTAAAATGGGGGAATGTAAAATCGAGATTTCACTGTAGAAAGAAGATCTTACTAGTGTTATTGAAACTTATTTGATGATGTCTAGTCAACTTCTTTTGAAAAATATCTCCAATGAAGGCTTTCTTCTTCTCTTGATAAAGGAGCCTATAGCAGGCAGTCTCTCTCCCAAATAAATCACCTAGATTAGAGTCAACTACCAACAATTCCCTTCATTATATACGTTCGTGTTTTTCGCATAAACTGCCATTTGAAACAATTGAATGTTGGGATGCGCAATAAACACAGCGGGAATTTTTAAAAAATGACAGACCTACGTCCGAAAGTCCGAATTTAGCGTACGAAAGTCAAGTAAAAGGTGTCCATTTTGAACGTACGAAAGTGCGAATTGTACGAAAGTCGAATGTACGAAAGTCGAGGACCGCCTGTATTATATATTATTTGAAGGGTTAGTGAAATGAGGTAAATTCCCAAAATACCTAAAAAAATGCACTTCCTTGTTGTGACAAAATTCTTCTCTAAAACATGGAATTTTTCTTAATAATAGGCATGTTCAATATAAGGCTTCTTATTTCAAACTCTAATTGCTAATCAAGATTTATGAGCTAAATCCCTTCATTTAGAATACATAGATGGCAGAAAGAAAAATGGCCAAATTTCCTTGTATGACCGGATGTTTCTCTCTAAAATTCCTTAACAAGTTATCCCAGTGTCATTGACAGTGAGCGTGACATTGATAGGAAACCGGAGTCATTAGTTTACGTTGAAGGTGTGGAAGCCCAGGCCCTTTTCAACTTCTTAATGGACTGTCGCAGTTGTGTCGCCCCCACTGGCCCTCTGGCAGGTGTTCCTCCCACTCTACTGTCACCAGTGGCATTCAGAGGGGCCACTCTGGGTGCACTGAAGGTATGTACGTCTTTGTTTTTATGTTCTGCTTACTTTTCAATAAGTTTGAGGATTCATCATAGAGGAAACTCTATCCTATTTTTTATATAACCCTTAAGAGTGTGGGAACGTTTTTATACGTTTTTCCCACTGACTCCTGCATTTACCCAAAAATTTTATTGCTACCTGGATATCTACATCTACATAATATGCCGCAAGCAGCCTAAAAGGCGTGTGGCAGGGGGTGTTAGAACAGCAGCCGTTTACAAATAAAAAGGAAGTGCTCTAAGGAAATTACGACTAGCATTTATTGAAATCCTTTATGGTTCAGGGGAAAAACGAATTCCCATATGCATCTGTTCAGCAAAACATCTCTCTTAATTTATTTCTTATGTCAGACCTGGAAATATAGTGTGGCTCTAATATTATGTTCTCCATGTCGCTTTTAAAGATATCCATTCTCAATTGTTCAAGCAATCTAAGCCTAGCACACAGCCTCCTAGTCTCCAGTGGCTCCCAGCCTATTCTTGCACTTAGGTACTTTCCCTCACCATAAGGATCACTAAGGGGCTTTACTCTACCAGACCACTCCTTGTGGCAAGGGGTGCCTCCTGCACAGGGGGTCTCTTCTGCACTGGCTGGCTGCTAAAATGGTGAACTCCTGCAGCCCTAGTGTTAATGCATAGACTAATGTATTGCTATTTATTTTGCATTTTTCTAAACTTCCTTTGCTCTTATTTTTATAGTTCAAATCCTAAACGCATGACATAAATTGCTACTTATAAATGGTGGTGATACGTAGTTTGGTGGATAGTCCAGCCTGAACTGAGATGCTGGCATATGAATCCACAAATTAATTTTGAAATGTTCCAAAATCCGTCAGCACGAACAGGTGAAAGATGAAGTTCAACATGGCGGTGAGCTGGTATGACATGAGCATTAAAAAAACTGTCACAGCGTTTGCAAAAATGCACCAACCGAAATGGCGTTTATGTAGAAAAATAGGCAATTGATCAATCTTTGGTCAATGATGTATGTATTGTAGAAAAAAAGTAGTTTTTTCTAATTATAAAAATATTGGAGACCTTACTATGTATTTAGATTACCCTTGTACCATGGCTTGAGAAGTATTTTCTTAGCTGAGGGAATTAATGAGTTATTGGTGGAGGTGTAAAGAAAAAGCTTGTAAAAGCTCAAATGTGGATCATGGCACTGTATGGCTTGGTAACTTTGCCATTTCACTACGTCATATGTGTAGAATATGTATTTTATGAAGAAGTTTCCATAAATACTCAGTATTTCCAAGTGTCAGAAATTCAGCTGATTTTGCTCAACAAACGAACTAAACTAAAGTTTGCTGTAAACCTATTACAAATTAAAGGAAATAGTTAAACAAATTGAATTTAGAAATGAAATGGTATTAAAGAAAAGAGAAAATGGAGAACTACATAATAATACATTGTGTTAGGATAATTTCAGGATGTAAGGACAAGGTAGGATGGCAAGATGAAAAGTTTAATTAAAATACGCTATCAGATTGGTGTTTCAGACAATTTGTTTTGATTGCTCTTAGCAAAACGAATAAGTAGCATGTTTAGTTTTTACAGAAAATCCATTATTAAACTCTTGACAGCTCTCGATGAAACTACATATTTTGAATTAGTTCTTTAGATATCTTGTCAATTTGAAACATTGGACATATAAACAAATGCTTGTAATGTTAGAGTCAAGAAAGAAATGAGTAACTCCAAAATAATAGTGCGTGTTAAGATATCAATTTCTGGAGAGCAAGAACAGGTAGGTTGGAAAGATGAAATGAACAGTTTAATTAAATTTTTTTTAAGGTTAGTGCACTTGGGCCAATTTTTAAATTATTGTTAACATAACAAATGAAGGGCAGGATGAGTTTTTACTGTAAATCCATTATGAAACTCTTGATGGCCAGTGATGAAATTGTTCCATTAGTTCTTGATTTCTCTTTTCAATTTAAAACAATAGAAATTAAAAGATGTAATTTTAATTTTACGAGCATATAGACTGCGAATGAAAGTGAATTTAAATCCATCCATTTTTAAAGTAAATGGAAACAAATTTTCTTTCACTTGATTCAAAAAATGAAATGAATAGAAATTGTGGCAGTAATAATTTTCCTACTTCAAAGTGCTTGTATAATTTAAAGAATATTCTGTCTTGTCAACCAAGTAGGCTCTGGCATTTTTAGAAATAGATTTAATAGTCTTATTCTTTTATGTCTTCTTTATTTAATATTCATTGATTCTTTATTTAATCTTATTGCTAGAAGTTATAATAATCATCATAGCTGAAAGTCAGAAGTCAGTTTAAAAGACTGAATAATTGAGATAACCACTTCGTGGTTGAACATGAAATTTAAATCGATTGCAAAATTCCTCTTTAATTGAACTAAAAGTTCTAAAATAATATTAAAGTATAAAACATATGTTTTTACAAAAACCACATTATATGAAAAAGAAGACATTATCGACCTAGGGCCCCTTAAAATTATTGAAAATTTCATTATGATTCATGAGAAAGTTAAAATAACTTTCAATAAATATAAACTTTTAAAATAGCTTTTGGGTTTGTCGCATAGAGCTTTTACATTATACACTCTAAAATTTGTGTGTAATCTATGATAGTAGATAGTAATTGCATTGCTTTGAAATCAAGCTACAGATTTTCCCAAAAATTTGTACAATCTTCCCTGAATAATGAAATGGTGAGAAATGAATTTTAATATTATGGCTTAAGTTTATTTCATTTTTGATTTACCCATAATTTCTTCTATCATTTCAGGTTAGGCATAGTGTTGTTAAAGTGGAAGGACAGTCATATCAATCTGTGGAACTCCGTGGTCCCATTCTTCCCACTGCCCTCCATTCCCTATCTTCCCTTATTTGCTCTTCGCCTTCTTCGACTACAAAATTTACTGCCACCTTTGCTGGAGTTAGTTCTACAAGACCCTTTTCACATGCCACAGGAAAGCCTCCATCTGATGACACTAAGGACACTGAAAGTGCAGTGACTGCATCTGTGTTTGAGAAAGAAAGTTTAAGTGACTGCGGACTTTTCCACAACATCCTTGAGACATTTTGCAAATCCTCAAACTCAGTTGTGTTGGACAATCTTAAGTTTTCCGATTCAGTATATTCTTGGTCTCTCTCATGATACCAATTTTAATGATAGGGTTGTGTATATTAGATTATTTTGTTGCAGCTGTAATGGATTTGCTGGTTGGGATGATTTTGGCTTGCATCATGTGCTCAAGAAAAAACTGGTGTCCTTGTTTTAAGCCTTCATCCTAAAATACTGAACCCTGTATGTTGGCCATCAGTGACACAAAATTGATTACCAGCATTATACATAGTACAAAGTCTGTTGGATGTAATTTTATGAATGGTGTATATGTGTGAGATGTTGTGTGCTCTTATTTTTTAGTGTGTTGTTGGAGGTGACCTGAGGCATGAATCGTGTAAATGCTATCATTTCAGCAGTGGTTTCAGTGTGTGTATCTCTCTCCAGTGAATGTTTTTTTAATTTCTCTCTTGGTGTACCCTGATCTATTTATTAATTTAATTGTTGATCATGTTTAGCTGCTGTTTCACTCTGCTGTTGATTTATGACAAGGCAGCTATTTACTACTTAATTTTCTATTTAAGAAATAAACTGTTTAAAAAAATTTGCATTAAGAATCAATGAATTCATCATGGTAATCAGTCCTAAATCCCGAGATTGATTAGATTTTAGATTATAAAGACACTATGGAGATGATAATAATCAATGACATGTCCATGGATGAATGTTACGTGGAATTCCCACCAGGCTAGCTGTTCTATTGGAGCCTACCTTTCAATGGCTAACTCTGCTATCATCCACCTCAGGGCATTGAGTGCTGGGTCAAGATTTATCTGCATTTATATATCTTCCGGCCATGCATAGGGTCATTTCTGATTGGCCATTGCCAATCTAGTTGTTTTTGTTTCCCCATGACACCTTAATGATCTTGAGCACTATTTTCCATGCTTGGCTGATTTCTAGGGCCTATGAAAGTAGGATAAGTTAAACAACCAGATAAATCAACTGGGCTTAAAAAAATAATCAGAGCAAAATAGAAATTAGCTAAATACTGTATAGATACAACAATTACTTTTTTAACTTAAACTCGGTGGTATTACTCTGTGTTTCCTCGGGCAACGAATTGAGGTCCCTGGAGAATGTCTTTAGGAATGATCCTGTTATCCTTGAGGATCTGTTGGGTAGGATAACTAATAACCTCTGGGAGTGCAGCGTGTTTAACCCGTTCACTGCTGTGAACGTACCTAGTACTTTCGCAAGGCAGACTGATGTGAATGTACTTTTTCTTCCTCAGACCGTCTCATCAACCCTACCAGCCTCCCTCCCGAAAAGTGACCGCTCAGACTGCAATTTGAAAATCAATCAATCAACCCGATCATCAAAAAATGATTGTTTTCATCACACTCCTGCCAATCAAGCAATCAAGTACGTCTTTGAACCGTGTTTCTGCGATGAAAAATAACGATTTTGATAACTTTGCTAAAAACGTGGCTGCGGACTACCAGAAAATAGCCATTGGCCGTTGATGGGTACATTGATATCGCCCAATAGTATACCCTATTGGCAATTGCCTAAATGTTGGGCAAAGTGACCAAAAGTATCTTGGGAAGCTCTAGTTTTGGGCAGAGAATGGTGACACCCCTAACTTCCACCTCCAAAAACAGGAACTCACAGAGATCATCTACCGAGGCAGTCGAATGGCAGACCACCTTGGTACGGAGCACCTCCAATGCAAGAATGGGGACTGCCCCCATACCCGTCATACCCAGTTTGTTTCAGAGGATTTTGTTTTGTAGGATTATCTCGTTTATATCACTGTTCAACATCAAAATCACTAAGAAATACATGTTTGCTGTTAATAAGGCCTTGAAGAAGGTCTGAATCAGAGGCCAGTGAATACAGTGCCTATCATTCCATCGAATATCAAACGAAGACATGTATTTCTCCAAATTTAGTCCCCCACATCAATTTTGAAGCTTCAGTTTTGGGAAAATTTTTAAGATGTGCTACAATATTTACTTTTACCACGAGAATTTTTGAAAAAAAAGGGGGAACTATATTCAGATAAATAAAATTGAAATTTAAAAAAAATTGGTAATTGAAAAAAAATAAAACGGGTTTCAGTGAATACTGCACTGAAAAGCATAATTTGTTACGAGAGTCCTGAACAACATAGATGTAATTTAAAAGTCAAATTTGGTAGGAAGCAAAAATTATTTTGATTGAAAAAAATAGCGTTTAAGGTATGACTGAATTAATCCGTTCATTTCCCTTTTGAATTCCCACATTTTGGCTCCATTGCGCATGGCGTGTTCAACTTTTTGACGCGCTCCGCTGGCGTCATTCGCCAACTTCACCAAAAACCCAAAACAAGCCGGAGAACTGATAGGTACCAAAACATCGTAGTTATATGCATTTGTATACTTTTACTGTCATTTAGTGTTATCTTGGTATAAGCTGCTCCATTAGGAGTTTTCCTGAATATGTTTAATTAATGACATTTCAGCAGACAGTATGGTACATATTGTGTATCATCCCATCAACGAAGTGTAATTTTTTTTCAAATGCGTGATAGTAGCCCGAAAGCGTGATTACACCATTTGAGGTGCTTCATCAAGTAGTTCTCAATCCATGTATGTATATTCATGTGTGTTTCTATTAATGTATTTATATTAATCATGTATGTGTTCTACTTAATTGCCAACCAGCTGTACCATAGTCTTAATGCTATTGCGATGGTTACTAAGTTGACTGGATGAACTAGAATACCCTATTGATGTTAATTAGTGTCTTTGATTTCGTTGAAACCCACGTAGATGATTACATTTGTTGTTAAACTGTTAGAAAATATAGCTTTTCCCGTTTATGAGATTTCAGTAAGCTGAGAGGAACTCAGTTCCCCTAGGTATATTTCCCTTATAGATATTTCTTTAATATCCACGAGATGCATTCAGAAGCTCCTACACGGAAGACTCTCCATGTCACTTAGTAATATTCATCTTTTTACTTAGCCATATAGTATATCATTGCCTCTTTCGATGCCTTCGCTTCATTGTTTCCCACGTGTGGACTCGGGAGTTTGAATAAAAAAAACAGCGATTTTTAAGATCAAAGCAATGCCCATTGATTAGGGATTAGATTGTTTTCTTTTATGTGCCATCTTTGGCCTATTGCCTGTGATATTAGATGGATTTCTATGTGTTTTTAAATTCAAATATTAATCTGTTTTGTGATTAATTTTGCCGCTTTCAACAATTGTATTTTATCATTTCGTTTTATGGTAGCAAAATATTTCAAGTGTAATGGTGATGAAGTAATTTTCATCATGAAAGTATTGATTGTCTCCATTTTAAGTTGATGTACCTGGTGGGCAAGGCAAAGGCTTATTGTGATTTTGTTACTCAGTGACATTCCTGACTAATATTATTTTATTTTTTTTGTTTCCAGCGCCAAAATGGTTCTCAAAGTAATTCAGGTGACCAATATCCCCATGCAAGTCACAAAAGACCAAATGTATACCATGTTTGGGTGCATAGGAGAAATTGAGGACATAAGACTCTATCCTACACTGTAAGAATATTTTATGATCCAACTTCTTATTCTTTTCCATTGTTTTCATTACTTATATATTATGAATATTTCAGGAGAAGTATGGGGACTGCATTTGATTCAAGGATATGTTTTATTAAGTACAAAAAGTCATCAAGTGCTGATCTGGCCTTTTACCTTAGTAACACACCATTGATGAATAGAACCCTGCAGGTTGCTCCTTGCACTGAAGGTAAGCACCAGTAGCTGAATAATATTGGGGTTTGCTAACCAATTGGTGTTGAAATGAAAACTAACGAATTACCAGTATTGTCTGTCAAACGACCTGCCTTAGGGGCCTGACATCAGCTAACCCATTGCTTCACATGTTAGCTTGTGAGGTGAGGCCTGTAGTGGATTTCATTAGATAGTCAGCTCATATTACCATTTTGACCTCTTTTTCACCCAATATGATGGATTGGATTTAAGTTTTTCTCAATTTAGTTATATTGTTGCTTAAAATTTGTGAGAGGTAGATAATCTTTCTTTATGCATAGTTTATTGTTGATGAATTTTGTGATGTGATTGCATGTATACAAAGATCCCTATCTTCATGTTTTTCACGTGATGGAAAGTGCACTCATGAAATATTACCAATCGGAAACTGAAATATTTCTTAAACTAGAGCTTAGGCATTATTAATAAGACCTTCTAGACTGTGCCTATTACCCCGGGAATTAACTCATACTTCAAGAGGAATGTGATACCCTGCTGGTGGAAGGACCCAATGGAGAGATGATTTTACATGTCTAGGGACTGCAATGATGAGGTGATTGTGTCTCTGGCTCTTATGGAAGTGGGCTCAATATTTAGTCTCTCACAGACGTTTTTATCCCTAAGCCCTGGTTTCCAACAACAATGCATCCTTGCCTGCATGTTGCGCTATGACTTACCGATCAGATGCCTCTAAGGGATCTCTATGCTAATGGTTTCCAGCTGTTGTGGCCGAAGGGGGGCACAGTTGTACTGCATTGTCACTGAGTGGTATCTTAGGCAGGAGTTGGATTGTGGGAAACTTGTGTATGAGATTGCATTGTGCAATGTCTGATAATTTAGTTTCCGGCTCCCCCCAATGGTTTGATGTGTCCTCGCAAACCACTTCTCCTGACCTGTGACAATGCCCTTGCTTATCACATGGCCACCGATTCATGGCTTTTGGAAACCAGCTCTTTGGTTGGCATTTTCATTGAGGAAATACATGCTTTTAAGAACAAAAGTGGAATTAAGTTTTGTTTTTAAACAAAAAAACAACACTTTATTTCACCTGCACAGTTTTTTTTATTTGCACAAGAAATTTTCACTAACTCTTGGTTAACTATGTGGTATTCCATTATTTCCTGGATATAAACAGTTACTTATACCACTTATTTTATAAGAGCGCGACCCGGGTTTCAATGAGTAATCATCATCATCAGGCGCTCTATGATGATGATGATTACTCATTGAAACCCGGGTCGCGCTCTAAAAAATAAGTGGTATAAGTAACTGTTTATATCCAGGAAACAAGAAATTTTGCTAATCACCATGTCTTGTCCCCCTTCATTTAATTTTCTTCTTCGGGCTGACAAAAAACCTTCTTCTCTTCTTGCTGTCCATGAATCCTTTTCTTCTCCTTCCACTTCATATCTTACCCAATATCCTTCTCTATGTCATGGTTTCCTCTTCATCCACCATGTATAGATCTTCTTCATTCTCTTTCCTTTTTGTCAATATCATCTTTATGGTCTGTTTGCCTCCATTTTCAATTCCTTTACTTACATCTTCAAAGTCTTTACTCACCTACCATCCTTTCTGTCCGTGTTCCCACTCTTTAAAACCTAAATCACTATACATATACGCTTGACCATGCACAAGTCCGATTATATAAGCAAGTAATCAAGGGCTTCTAAATGTCGAGCACGGTGTGATTCAGAGCTGTTTCGTACCAGGTTGATGAAGTCAGGAAAATAAATATCAGGACTAGTAGTCATGGAAATGTGAGAAAAATTATATTATAGTTCGGGAAAAACTCCAAGAGGAACAACAAAAAGAGTCGTAGTTGAATGTGTGGAGCATAACTGCATTTGAGAGGCAGGTTGGCATTTTGATGTCAGTGTGGCGGGGTAGCACAGACTTGACCCTCCTTGACTTCATTACTATGTACTTACTACTAGACGTAATTTCTTAGTATATGTTGGTGCATTTTGCTCTAAAATCCCTTAACACAACTTCTTTGACATTTGTATTAAGACTGAAAATCAGGAAAAAGTTGGGGAAATCGGTAATGGAAAGGTGGTGTAAATGCTGTAAACCTTATGCTGTCCTAGTACTAGTGGCTGGTTTGTTTTTTCTCATCATTGGTGCAGTCTTAGTTTCATTCATGCTACCAGCTGGCCCTAATATCCGTCAACCAATGAAGTATGCTTTTTGTCATGCTTGAAATGTGCCTGTCAAATTTTTATACCAACCTATTCATTGCATTCATCGAAAAATAAAGCTTCCCTTCGTGACACTGCAGCAAAAGCTTACAAACTTTGTTAAATTTGTGTCATGATATTTATTCAAGTTTTCTTCTATTGCAGCTGATGAGAAAGGTGTTATTCCCTGTGAAGAGAAAGGATTAGAAATCCTTGTGGAAGAGAAACAGAAAAATCTTGGACTCACATTCATGGTGAGAGTCTTAAAAGTTCAAAATTTCATGTTTGAGACTACATATTTTTATGTAAAATTTTAACAGCTCATGAACATATCATGTTACTGCAATGTCTCATGTTCTATTTTAAGCTGAAAATAAATCTAGAATTATGTAATACGTATGCTAATACAAATATTCTTTTTTATTTTGAACTTAGGAATCCCATGAAGATACATTTGCAAGGATATCTGAGGAATTGTTCAAAAATGGCTTGCCTCCATATCCAGACTTGCCTGAGAATTACTGCAGTTCCATTGTGGAGCAGACTAGAAGAACATTAGTAGTTTCAAATCTTGATGCATCAGTATGTTGAGTATGATTTTGTATCTCCTCACGCAGGGGCGGATCCAGGATTTTTTTCTGGGTAGGGCACAACGATACCTCGTAATACAAAACGAACGCAATCATAATGGGACCGTATTAAAAATCTTGCATATTTTTGAGGGTCTGGGGGGGGCACGTGCCCCCCCCCCCTGGATCCGCCTATGTCCTCACGCATACCATTAGCTCAGCATAGTTTGCTGAGAGAAATAGTAATAATGGAAAAAATGATGAAAAGAGGGTCATCTTTCTAGATTGCCTTTGGTTATTGATTTTCCTGAAAAATTATGGCACACAAGAAATATTCATTCAAAAATTCACCCTTTTGAGCCATGCAGTGTTTATAAACATGTGATTTGTAATCCGCACCTTCAAAAGGTGGAATGAACGTCACCCTAAAATTCAGTGTAGCATTTCAAAAATCAGCCACCATTTGTGGAGTCCATTGTGTTTATATGTATTCATGTCCTTCAATAGTACTGGAATTATGTTCGTTTAAGTAATAGTTGCAACTACTGATGAATACAGAGTTATCTTGGTAGAACAAGATGTTCAGCTGCTTGTGTTCTTCTATCAACCTTATCCTATATTATTTGTGCACTTTTTATTGCAGATATTTTTGTATTTGATAGTGGCTCAATTCTGGACGTATGACTTTGCAGACATCCGATTTTGTTTGTTCCAATAAGTTGTTAACTTTTTGTGCGAATAAATTATGTAATTCGTTTTTTTAATTATGAAAACGTTTATGTATATTCATCAACAAATTATTATTTTCGGGTTAAGGTCAATAATGTTATCTTTCAAACTAGAGTCGTAATTGTCTTAAGTTTTGTCTTTTGTCTTCTAGATCAATGGTGATGCATTAGTGGAGCACTTCACTAAGGCAGGAGAGGTCAAGTATGTGAGACTTTGCCAAAGACAGAGTGACCCAGGATTGTATGCCCTCGTTGAACTTGTCAAGCACGAAGCCATCATTCCTGGGCTGAAATTAAATAATTCTGAGATTGGTGAAGGAATAAAAATAAAGTAAGTATTCAACTTTTTTTTTTAATTTTAAACCGACTTAGTTTTGAGAAATGTGAATTTTCCAATGGAGTTGATAAAGGATTAGGAATCTATAAGCTATTAAAGAGTGCAGTATAGTTTATTAGAATTAAAATATCTGGGCTCAAAACTTGGGTCTACAAAGATGGCAATGAATGTGCAAAACTAGGTTATATGATCATATGTTGTCAATGAATGGGTTACAATATCTTCAAATTTAATTATCCCATTGCACATCTCTGATTATAGTATTTTCTTGCTGAAAATCTCAGTAAGAAAAGTAAATGGGAGGATTATATTTGTGTACAGGTGGCATAGGAACCGGAACATAGCTACCAAAGTGAAGTTGTGGTATCATATTATTTGCTCATCTCTCTTTTTGATATTACCTCAATCTTGACTAGAATGCAAAAAAATATATGTCAATATAAGTGCAAAATATATCTCTTAAGGCCTGTTTGCAGGATACATTAACACGCACGAGTTAATGTCTAAATATATGAACCCGAGATTGAATGCCAAAATCCACTGTGTAACCACCCAACTTGTGCAAATGCATGAAAAGAAAATAGAACCTGTCCTAATTTGGTTCATGCATTTGTGCATGTTCCGGTCCACAAAAATTGTTCACTCAAACAGACATTAACTTGTACATATTAATGTTTCCTGCAACCTGGCCTTTTATCATTTCCTGCTGGCACCTACTATTGGAAAACATTTTCAGTGCTACGAGTAGCATGAGAATATTTTAAACCTCTCTGTGCCAAGCTCTTTTTTTGGGGTGGAGTTGGTACCCTGGTATTTTTGTAGTTCAGATTTGGGACCCAACTCAACATTCCTTCGTGTCCATCCCTTACCCCAGCCACTGGGCTAGATCCTCCAACCCTATCACAACACAAATTCACGGTCAACTTATTGCATTACCAGTGTTTTTTTTTTTCAACCAAACATTGTATTTGGTTTTCAATAATTTACTCTTCCAGAAGAATTACTAACATTTTTTAAGCATTGTGGAATTTAAAGTGGGTCTCTAGTGTTAATAACAAGAAAGTCAGTAAATACAAGGTAATGTGGCAATAAGTCCGGAAGTCCGTCATTTTTAATGCTAAAAATTTTGTTTAAAAATTGCTTACGCACAAAACAAAATGAAGAATTCATTTCGAGGTATAAAAAAATTGTGGTATGCAATGAAGTAACTAAATATATCATTGAAAAAACTATTGACAATATAACAACTTCCCAACGGATTCCTGCAGTGAGGATGACCATAAATGAGTGGGAGGGTCGGGCTTAATTGCTGAGGAGTTTGGCACTATGGACTTGCTAAGGCCTCCCATACACGTCCAGTTTGGCCTTAAGGCCAAGCGACCTTGAGGCCGTACCTCATTGTTTACCCATCCGGCAGCCGTCCGGCCGACAATCCGCCTCAAGGCATCGCCACACACTGTCAGTTCTGCCTCAAGGCCTGGACTGTGCAGTCCAGGCCTTGAGGCCAAACTGAACGTGTATGGTGGGCCTGCGGCTCCGGCCAAACTGCGCAGTTGACAGAACGTGTATGGTAGGCCTAAGCTGGGTCTCAGGCTGGGCCTGAATGCATCCAATAATTGCTACTTCAGCGTTTGCTTCCCTTGCCTCACGTCAGCTAGAGCCGATGTCCTGTCGTTTGCATTGAAACATCTGCAACAGCTTATCCGACATCAGGTCTTCTGCATATGAAATTGCTTGTCTGCTCCACCCGATGTTCAGTGTGAAAGGGTTAAGTTCTTAATTTTGACTCTGTTACTCTCATATGGAGTATTGCATATTAATTTTTCCTAGCTTGATGGAAGTGTTTATCGATTCTGGTATCTTTTTAAATTTTCAGAGTTTACCACTCAGTGCAAGCTATTGAGGTAAATGACAACTCACTGGCTGATATTCATGAATTGACAAATGAGAAGTTGACATCTTCGCTGTCAGAGTACATTGAAAATGTTTTCCCTACTGAGAAATCAGGTGAGCCAACAACTGTTATTAACATCTTTTATATTTTAACATAATTTTCTCGTAGTCTTGAAATCAAGCTTGAAAATAGTGAAAGCTGCTTAAATAATTTTTCAGGTCATAGTACTGTCCTTCATTTTTATGTAATATGCATTGCTTTAAGGCCTGGTTGCATGCATGGTACCTTAACATGTTTGAGTATGTTTAAATGCATGTATGTGAGAATAAAAATTTAAGAAGGATGAGTCCGTTCTTAAATTTTTTCGGTTCTCGGCCCCGGTCCTTTTCTCCCCCATCGGTTCTCGGTTCTCGATACTTGGTTCCAATGATGAACTCTTAGTATCTGAAGTAATGGCAAATTAAAATGAACAACCACAAGAAGTGAATGAAAATAACTTCGCTAAAGATGTAAATTAGCTGGAAATCTCTGTAAAAAAAAAACTTAACATCGTCTCCATGGTTTTATTTGCCTAGTAAAAAAGTTTAAATAAAACATTGTTAATGAATGCATGATCGACCAATGTGTCACATTACGTCAGTCAGCCCCCGGTTCTTTCTCTTGGTTTTGATTGTAAAAATTCAACATTTTTGCCCTATCTAGGTCTAATCTATTCTGTTTTTTGGCAGATATATTGCCTGCAGTATTAAACAGGCATTCACTGAAAACTGTAGTGGTCGATGTTGGTTTGAAAGGCCGCGCTAATATGCTTGGAACACCGTTTATATACTGCATAGCATGAGGATCAATATTGAAACCCCTCCTACATCTGACGACATCATCAGTTAATTTGTTGTTACTTGTGAGCCAGTTCAAAATATATTCTGTATTCTGCGATGTGGCTTGAAATGTTAATGTAACTGACAGCTTATTCGTATCCTTCTCAGTCACAGTTCTTATAACCTCAGCAATAAACTGTTCAACATGCAGGTACAGCGGCACCATGGATGAACTGAGTGGCTGTGAGCTAATGCAAAATTGTAATGCAGTGTTGCATTCTGCAGGATAACATCGCTTTTCAATGCCTTGCGTAGGTTTATCAACTTACGAACAAGCTCTCGGAATGCATCTTGCTTGTATTTGGAAGAATTACTGTATATGTCCGTATCAAGCCATTCAAGGCACCGCACATGGTGTTGCAGAGAGTAGTCTTGTTTAAAGCCGCCTGAATTTCACTTGTACGGCGGCTGGCAGAAAGTCCAGCTTATTAAAACAACTTGTCTTTTTCCACACTATTTTATTTTCACCGACCATGGTTTCGGCAACTTGTGTCATTGTCAAGGTACATAGCCTTGGGTTACAGGCTTTTTATAGGTTTTTCAGGAGGGGGGAGGAAGAAGGGGAATGGGGTGTGTTCATTCCGAGGTTGCTGATGACGTCAATGGGCGATGGGTTGGAGGTAGGGTAATGTTCAGCAGGGGTGAATGGAATGGGAACATATGGTCGTTACATAATTTAAAATCAGCGGGGCAATTCACAATTTCAAACTGTTCTAAGAAATCCAGTTTCCGCCCCTTGTCATGTACATGTAAAATTTTTGCATCAAAATTGCACCAATGGTGTTCGTCATTCAAATGTCTTGCAATTCCTGATTAGTCGTCATTATTTACGAAATATCATCTATGTTCTTTCATTCTTGTTTTAAAACTCCTCCCAGTCTGGCCAATATATTTGGTTTCACAATCGTCACAAGTCAGTTCATACACTCCACTTTTATTATCATTACAATATGCGTCTTTAGAGTTAAACAATAATTTACCTAGTGTCAATGGATTATAAAAAGCCACTTTAGTTTTGTCATTTGAAATAATCTTGTCAAGTTTAAAAGAAATTTTTTGGATAAATGGTATCTTTCACCAGTTAGATGGTTTGTCTCTATTCTCTGGTTTGTGGGCTATCATATTGAGGGCTCTTTTCCGTCTATAACATTCTAAGAGTCTGTTTATCAAAACTGTGTCGAATCCATTCCTTCTCGGAATGGTTTTGATGGCGTTTAACTCTAAGTTGAAATTTTCTACGGACATTGGTATGTTTGTTAATCTGTTGATAATTGCTTTGAACGAGCTTATTTTGTGGGAGGGATGGTGGTTAGAAGAGTTGGGAATTATAACGTCCGTAAAAGTACTCTTACGGTAGATTGAGTAATCGTGATAGCCCTTTTCAATGGAAATGCTTAAATCAAGGAAGTTGATATTTTTGCCTCCATATTCTATGATGAACTTAATTGATTTGTGAATTGAGTTTAAAAGGGACAAAAAACCATCTATCTGACGAGAGGTACCTGACCACAACATAAAATATCATCAACATACCGATACCAATAACAAACATTCTTTAGCAGGGGATTTTTGGATTTGAACAGGTTTTGCTCTAGATTGGCTATGAAAATTTCCGCTAGAATTGGTGATAATGGTGACCCCATAGCCAGACTAGTCTGTTGTTTATAAAACTTCCCATTATATAAAAAATAGTTCTGATCGGTACATGTATCTAAAAGTAACTTAATTTCATTCACCAAGGATGCATTTAGACCAGAATCTTTTAGTAAATTAGCCGCTAAGGTACATGCTTCTTTTGCTGGTACTGAAGTAAACAAATTACACACATCAAAAGATAAAATCTTAGCGTTAGGTGGAATTTGTTGTTTTAATAAGCTGAATATAAAAGATTTCCACCACATCACGCCAGACACTGTATCTTTTATGGCAAAAAGTCGTTTCGTCTGAAAGCGGCCTCAATGTAGCATTGTGTGCATTTCATGCTGTAGACGGCACATCGCCGGGCTGGATTGAAATGGGCACCGTGCTGACAACAACGTGATGATACTCATTTGAAGACATCCATAGAGACCTATATAGGTTGAAAGGACGTTGCCGTGCCGTGGACGGCGGCAGGCGAACATTGCTCGTTTGAAAGTGAATGCAGCTATGGAAATGTTACAATATTGGCGAGAGCGACAAATTAATGAACCTTTAAATGTGCCTGTTAGTGAGCAACTCTCAAAAGAAAAAAATGTTGCCGCCATGCAATCGGAAAGTAATACATGCATTTTTTAAATCTTTATTTTTCACTTTTTGGCCTTGAATACGCTGCATAATATTCCGGCTTCGGGTGCCAAGATCAATGCCTCGCCACTGTTTCAAGCTGGTTCCAAAGTACTGACTTTATGTGATCAGTTCTCAATACCGGTTCCACAGGCTAAAAACTGGCAGTACCGAGAATCGAATACCGGAACCGACCCATCTCTAGTCTCCATTCTGCATCCGGCATTCATGGTGGTCGGACGTGTGTAGCTCTGTAGCCTAAAGCGTCTATACATGTGCCTTAAGTTGTCTGCATATTGTGATTAAAACGTATCACGTAGCACTAATCAACAAACACTAACTATTTACGAACTCACAAAGCAATTTGAAATCTTCATGAAGTGCAACAAGTGTGAAGAAGATATTGTTGACGAGGAGTTCGTCAATTGTTACGGCTGCTCGTCAAGAATTCACTTCAACTGTGCCGGCATCAGAGAGTCGACATATAGGTCTATGTCCTCGAAGAAAAAAGAGGCTTGGAGATGTGTTACCTGTCGTTGTGCTGAGAATTCAAAGCAAAATGAGCAAAGCAGAAATCCACCAGCTGCATCCGTAGAGGCTCAGCCAGCTGAGGAACAACAAGAGAGCTGTTCCACTGATGCTGTTCTCACGAGGGAGGATGTACTACAAATTAAGAAGAGTCTTACCTTCCTCAGCCACGGCTATGATGAGTTTGTGAGTACCATAAATGCTTTTAAGAACACTGTGGGTGAGCTGAATAACACTATCAGTGACCTAAAAGAACAACTTAAACAGAAAGACACTCTTATTTGTGATCTCCAAAAGAAGGTTAACCGGTTGGAGCAAAAACAGCTAGAAAACCGCTTAGAAATTGTGGGTATTCCCTTGGGTGATAGTGATAGCAGTGAGCTCCTGACTGCTAAAGTTATCGATGTTGCCAAGGATGTTGGCGTTGTAATTGATAGCAGAACTATATCTGAGGTTTTCGTCCTTCCTAAGGCTAAAACAAAGCTACAAAAAATCGTTGTTGAGTTTAACAGCAAAGTTGTGAGGAAATCTCTTTTAATCAACAGAACCTCCTTGAACAGCCCTGAGAACAGGAAAAAGTACCCTAATGCAAAAATATACATCAATGAAAGTCTAACTCCTTATCTCAAAAACTTGATGTGGCAAGTTAGGACTAGGGCTAAAGAACTTGATTTCAAATTTGTCTGGTATAGAAATGGTGGAATACTTGTCAAAAAAAACGAAACCAGCCGAATAATTAAAGTGGAAAATGAAAATGACCTATGTAAATTGATATAATATATATTTCAATTGATTATATTCCTGTTTCTTATTACTGATTTTGTTATTGTCATTAAGTATTTAACACTATAAGACACATTAAGTGTTCTATCTGTTTGCTGTTGAAATTGAAAGATCTTTTGGCATCATGGATCCATTGTCATCAATAGCTAGTGATGTTGAATGCAAATCCTATGAGAGCACTGGTGGTTTCTTGAATAATGTAAATTTGTTTAAAGGTTGTATTTTTTGTTCGTTGAATGTGAGGTCATTGAAGAAAGGTTGGGATGAAGTAAAAGTATTGCTCAATATGCTGAATAATAGGGGTCAGGTATTGGCATGTTTGTTGACTGAGGTCAATATAAAATCATCAGAAATGGGTCCTTACAACCTACTAGGTTTCAACTCTTTCCATAAACTGAGGGAAGAACGAAAGGGTGGAGGTATGATTGTCTTTCTGAGGGAGGTCTTGCCTGCAACGGTAGTTGATTTCGAGTTGGACGAATGCGAGTCATTGATCTTGAAAATGGTTTATGATTCTAACACAGTGTTATTAGTATGTGTTTACAGACCACCACATTGTAAGAAGAAGGATTTCCTCATTAGTCTGGAATCCTTCCTCGAAAGTAGATCAGAAAACCAGATTATATTGATTGGTGACTTTAATTTGAATCTAAAATCGAAAAAAGATACTAATGTGGACGCATACAAAAATTTACTTGCATCCAATGGGCTCACTGCTTGTATCACAAAAAGCACTAGAATAGAAATAAAAAAACGTAAAGTGACAGCTTCATGCTTGGATCACATTAACGTTAAAGGTTTCCACTCAAAACTTGATGGTTTCATTATCAAAACAAAAATATCTGATCACTTTCCTGTTGGTGTTTTCATACACACAGATAAGAGCTTACCTGAAGATAAGGTTATGGGACAATCTACTCATCTTTGCGACCGGAGGGTAACACAATTAATAAACAGAATAAACTGGTCGACACTACTTACACTCAATGATTCTGACAGCATTTATCAGCAACTGTGCGAAAAGTTAAATCATCTTTATTCATTATCTAAAATCAGGCAACGGGAAAATATCGGTAATAATACATTTAAACTTCCGTGGATGAATAATGCTATTTATTCAGAAATACAGATAAGAGACACACTATTCAAAAAATACAAATCCAATACAACAAACAAAGTGCACAGAAATAATTACAGAACCCAAAGAAATAAGGTAACTTCCTTGATAAGGCGATCTAAAATCTCTTATGTTCGCTCTAATCTCGAAAGGAACAAAGACGACATTAGGAAGACTTGGCTACTGATCAATAGCCTTAGGGGTGTCACCAGTAAGAAAAGCATTGATATGCAAATAAAATCAAATTTTAAGAATATTAATTTAAACTATGTCTGCGAATCCTTTGCATCTCAATTCACTAATGACATACAAAAAATACTGCCCCAATGCTCACAACACATTCTCAACCCTGGTGCTAAAAAAATAATTCCATCTACCTTTTTATTGTTGCCAGCAACTCCAGCTGATATCCAAAGTATATTACAGCAATCAAAAAATAAATGCCCAGGGCACGATAATATAAGAATGATCGATCTCAGTTGTAAACATGACATCATTGCTGCAACAACCCACTGGATAAACAAAAGCATAACTGAAGGTAAATTACATAACGATTTAAAGTTAGCGGTAATCAGACCGATATATAAACAAGGAAAGAAAAACGACACAAACAATTATCGTCCCATTTCTATTCTACCCTCCTTGGATAAAGTCATAGAAAGATATTTTGCGGTACAATTAATTAACTTCATAGAAAAATTCAACATTATCACTACACATCAATATGGGTACCAAAGAAATAAAAGTGCACGATCGCTTCTGGAGTACTTCAGTGAAGATGTACGGAAAAGCCTAAATAAGAACTGGTCCGTTCTCGCTGTATATATCGACTTCACTAAAGCTTTCGATACTATCGATATCAACATCCTTTTAAAAAAACTGGAACGATGTGGAATACGAGGAATACCGCTTACATGGTTAGAAAGCTATCTCACCAATAGGAAATTACTTGTAAAATTATTTGAACATAAGAGCACGATTAAATCTGTCACCTCTGGTGTGCCACAAGGCTCTATATTAGGGCCAATACTCTTCTGTATATATGTAAACGACATACCAGAATATATTAATCATTCTAAAATATATATGTATGCTGATGATATAGCGCTAGTTTCAATCAGCAAATCTTTTGAAATGGCTAAGGAAAAAATGCAACAGGATTTCTATGCGATACAGTGCTGGTGCCATGACAATAAATTAGTAATAAATGATAAGAAAACGGTAACCATGCAATTCCGAAATGCCAAGGCAACGAGAAAACTAATAAAATTAAGATTTCATACGCATTTATGCCTTCATACTGGTAACCCTGGCCATAAAAAGAGTAACTGTCATTTATATTCCTGTTCATTTATTTCCCAAGTCAACTCCTTTAGATATTTAGGATTGACCGTAGACGAAAATTTTGACTTCAGTGAGCATATTAATCACTTGTGTAATAGACTTAGATGTATTTTGTACCAACTATATTGTGTGAAATATACCTTACCAATTCAATTTAAAAAAATGTTGTACTTAAGCCTCGGTGAAGCAGTACTCAGATATGGTTTATGGGGCTCCACAAATAAAACCCTGTTGAGAAAGGTGGAAAAAATCCAAAACAATATGGTATTACAATTGGATCCAAGAGAAAGAAATGTCTTTAAAATTTACAAAAATCTAAACATGCTTCCAATACGCGATTTATTACACTACATATTAATAACAGACAACTATTTTAACAATAGCTACAAAACTGTAAGAAATGTAACACACGATATAGGACTCCGAAGTACTAGAATATATAATGTACCTAGTTTCATCAACGCTCACGGGAAAAGAACCTTGGAACACGTAGTTCCTAAATTGTTTAATACGCTACCACAAAATTTGCAATCAATAGAAAATATTTCTCTACTAAAAACGCGTCTGAGACATTGGTTACTAGAGAAATATAATGATACCGATATATGAGAATTATGTTTGCTTATGTGATAATACATTTATTTCTTTGTCTTGTATGTATGTTAAAAATTTGTTATGTTATGTACACATGTTAAAAATTTAATGACATTATACTACTAAAAATGTTAAACATTGTTTTGTTAAAAACTTATCAAAATTTATGGTTTAAACATGTATAAAGAAAGATACATATATTTTGTCTTTATTTTGTCACATATATAATTTCTTTCTTCCAATACGAGAAATATCTCAAATGCAAACACGTTATATATTTTAAAAAAAAATTTAATACATATATTCCTGTAATGTTAATGTGTAATTATGTATGTACTCTTGCTCCCTAATAATTCTATAATATGTTTTTGGCAATAGTGGAAACATTATTAGTGAGAATTCATGTTTGCTAATGTGATAATACATTTACTTTCTTTTTTGCTTAAAGTTATAAGTTACTGTTACTACTCAGTTATATAAGTTTTATTATAACCTTTCCTGCTACCATTTCTAATCTCTGCCATTAAATTTCTTATATTATAAAAAAGTCTATTGTTAAAAAATTTTATTACATTATATTGCTAAAAATTTTAAACATTGTTTTGTTAAAAATTAACCTAAATTTATGGTTTATACATGTATAAAGAAAGATACATATATTTTGTCTTTATTTTGTCATATATATTTTTTCTTTCTTCCAATACAAGAAGTAACTCCAATGCAATCACGTTATATATCAAAAAAAATATTTAATACATATATTCCTGTAATGTTAATGTGTATTTATGTATGTACTCTTGCTTCCTAATAATTTTATAATATGTTTTTGATAATAGTGGTAACATTATGAGATACACAATTTTAAAAGACAATGTACGACCACGAATAAAAAAAAAACTAATAGGCACCTGCTGACAAGCCTTGATAGGCTTAGCGGGACCTAGACTTTTTTTTCACATTGTATTTCTTGTAAATGACATTTCATCTTTGATTAATGTTATCAATTTTTGTAAAATTTCTAATCTCTGCAATAAATATTATTATTATTAAAAAAAAAAAAAAAAAACTTATGTGTACAGTGGAAGTTAAAGCGAGTACGGGCTATAGCGACACCCCCGCTATTACGAGAGATAGCCGATGCACCGTTAATTGACCCTATAATAAGCGTGTTGAAAAATTCGTTTTTACGAGACCCTTTCGGTGTTGGCTGTCGCCATAGCGAGGGTTTCACCGCCGGAAGACTTTCATCAAGACTCCTTAACCTCTGTAATTGCTAGCGATCTGTTAGAAATGAAGTTAATGGAGTGCTCAGTCTGAAATGTATGTGGTAAACTGTCGTTCGATAAATATAATGATTCACGAAACAATGCTTTGCATGATTTTTATTCAGTGCGGCGCTTATAAATTGTTTGAATAGTTAGTCGTTATTTGAGTAAGGAAATTTAGTGATGCAAAAAAAAAAACGCCTTTCGTCTGGATTTATGCTTACGTTTATCGGATAGATGTTTATCTGTCGCCGCACCACTCCTGTTCCTGTATATCTGTTCGCAACAGCTATATTGGCTATTATTTGCTCCACCTCCGGTTAAGCGACAATTCGCTATAGCGAGTGTTTATCAGTGCACCGTGGGGTGTCGTTATATCGAGGTTGCACTGTACATGAAAGCCAGTCACATGCAATTAATTATAACTCTTATTTTTTACTTTTCAGGATTCCACAGATCAAGGTCTAGGTCTAAATCCTCGCGTGAAGGCTCAAAATCTAGAGACAATAAGTCAGGATCCAGTAGGAGGAGGAGAAGGTCAGCCTCTCGAGAAAGGCATTCGTCCAGTTCTCGTTATTCCAAGAGATCCAGATCCCATAGGAGCGGTAGAAGGTCAGGATCCCGGGAGCGTCGCTCTTCAAAATCTCGTGGTTCTAAAAGATCAAGGTCACCTGGTAGCAGGAAAAGATCACCATCTCCAGATTATCAACCTTCAAAATCAAGGGAGCGTCGCTCCTCAAAATCTCGTTCTAAGAGGTCAAGGTCGCCAAGTGCAAAGAAGAGGTCTAAATCTAAGGAGCGCAATTCATCTAAGTCAGGCAGATCATCTAGACCTAAGTCACCTGGAGGCAGGAAAAGATCAAGATCACCGAGTAGCAGAAAAAGGTCAAAATCCCGTGAACGTAATTCCACAAAGTCAGTCCGGTCATCGAAGCCTGGGTCACCTAGCAGTAGGAGGAGGTCAAAGTCTGGTGAACGCAGCTCCTCCAAACTTGTTAGGTCATCAAGGCCTAGATCACCTAGTGGGAGGAAAAGATCAAGGTCTCCCAGTTACAGGAGAAGGTCAAAATCTGGTGAGCGTTTCTCATCAAAGTCGGATCGATCTAAAAGACCTAGGACTCCCAGCCGAAGAAAGAGGTCAGCTTCGCCCGGGGGCAGCAGGAAAAGGTCGACCTCTAGGGATCGTCGTCCCTCCAAGCGTGGTGATTCGAGGAGATCTAGGTCACATAGCATTGTGAAAGGTTCGAAAACAAAAGACAAGGGTAAGTCACGAAGTGGTCGGGAATCTAGATCACCAAGCAGGGATTCTAAGTCTATCAAAATCCCATCAAAGTCTAATGACCCTTGTGGTTCAAGATCACCAAGTGTGAGGAAGAGGTCCGGATCAGGGGAGTTCTCACCAAAGAGAATTCGATCTCCAAGTTACAGGAAGTCAGCTTCAGTTGAGCGCAACTCTTCAAAACCTCCTAGCCCCAGGTCACCTCCTAGCATGAGAAGATCAATGTCCAGGGAAAACTTACCGCCCAAATCTCCTTATGATTCAAGGAGATCCCCTTCTCCAAGTTGTGCTCGAAGACCAGACTCACGTGAATGTGGCTCTGCTGAAAGAGATGTTCGCCCAAAGAGCCACAAGAGATCTGCTTCACATGAACGTAGTTTGTCAGCACCCAGGAGTCCAAGAAGGTCAAGTTCCCGTGGTAGCATGAGGAGATCACCATCAAAGGAGCACCCTTCAAAATTTCCCAGTCGCAGAGAATCACAATCAAGGAATAGCCGGAGGAGTTCAGAATCAGAAGAAGGCCAGTCATCAAAGCCTTACAAGTCAAGGAGATCAGTAACGCCTGATCATCGCAGGGGACCTATGACACCTGATCGCCATAGAAGATCAACCACCCCTGAACACCGTAGGAGATCTTTGACACCTGATCGTCTTAAGGGGCCTATGACTCCTGATCGCCGTAGAAGATCTATTACTCCTGATCGCCGTAGGAGGTCAATAACACCTGATCGCCGCAGGAGACCATCTGAAGAGTATAGGATGATGGAGCATCGTGGTCCGAGGTCGTTGAATTCTCCTACTGACAGAAGGTCAACATCTATGGAGATTCGCTCTCCAAAACCTCATAGTCCTAGATCACCGTCACCTGGCTTTGAAAGGAGATCATCATTAGAAGGATATCATTCAAGTTCACGTAACTCAAAGGCATTTGACATGCCTGGTAGGAATGATCGTATGATGTCCCCAGAACCTACTTCTCCTAAGTCTCCAAGATCTAGACCTGATTCCCCTCTTTACAAGGAAGGTTTTGTAGCAGAGGAGCGGTGTCCATTGCCCCATGGTTATGATAGATCTATATCACCAGTGAGCAGGCAACGGTCGGAATCACCTGAAAGTAATGCCTTCAGATCTCATAATTCTGCCATGTTGAGGTCACCTGGTAATAGGAGTTCACCATCTCCGGATCATTGTGCACCTGCGATACGTTTATCAAGCCGGCTAAGATCTTCAAATAGCAGAAGGTCGCCTTCTTCAGAGCATCAAACATCAGATTCTCACAAGGCAGGGAAATCACTGAGTGGCAGAAGAAGGTCTTCCTATTTAGAGTGTAACTCATCATCATCTGGAAACTCAAGGCCAGGATCCCGTAACAGTCGCAGTAGGTCATCATCTCAGGAGAATCAGTATTAAATCAACATCTCATGTTGTGGTTGTAAAGAGATCAGTATCCTTTGTGTAGATAAGCTGATCACTGATACAGTACTGAGATGGGTTTATGTGTAATATGTTTTTAAATCATGTGGAAATTTAACTTGATGATATCCTGGGTAATGTCACTTGCTTGGATATTCTATTCGTGTGTTAAAGAGGATAGATAATTACAAGCTTTTTGAATGTCTAAATTATAGAATTCCAGAATCATTGGAGAATGCAGTGTTTATTTTATTTTTGATCCTTTAATGTGGAAAATATAAATATGTAGGAATCAGTGTGAGTTTTATATATGTATGTACCTACATTAGTTGACAAATGTACAATGTATTCATGATTTGGAAAGCTTTAGGCATAGAACCCCTCCTTCTTTGTTGTAATTCTTTCTGTAAATCAAGTAATTCCATATTTGAAATTGTTTCTTTTGACCATGGGGCTGAAAACTTTGAATGTCTATTTTGTATTTGTTGTGCTGTGAGCATTAGGAATTCATCATTTTGATGCAAGATCGATCACTGAATGATTGCTGCATTTTGTGGCATTGTAAATGTTTATTAATATGTTTTGGAATGTTAATACTTTCACCATGTATAGCATTTGAAAGCATTTCAAAAATTGGATTTATTTTAATTACATTAAACTTTATATACACTTAAAATCTATTTGATAATGAGCATATTTCCAATTGCACTGAATTTTGTATAATTTTGAAAGGATTTGATAAAGCATATCAACCAAGTACAAGATTTGGAGTATAATTTAATGTACCACCTAATTATTCACTTACTGTTTCAATACTAAGGTTTCTTTGTATGATGATAGCTGTCACAAAAGGTCATGTCACTGCAATTTTTGGGACATGAGCCGGAACTTAAAAAATTGCTGATGAACGTGAGGTTGTTCAGTGTAGAGTAACGGTGGGACCCTTCCTAATTACTTTCAACACTTGCTTGTTGAGTAAGTGGCTGACATTTCCATACTTGCGGCACAGTTAGATCTTTTGCTCTTTGAAACATTTCTCCCTCAAATAAAAAGGTAAGTTCTTGGTGACGGATGCTTCTAACCACTCACCTGTGTTTCTCATGCATGTGCCTTTGAATGTATAGAGATGTTTTAATTGGCTGTGGCCTCATTCAATACTAGTATTAATGGAGGCCATGGATTGGTAGACACACATATTTAAGGTATACTGGAGTGTTACAGAGTACAGCCTCACTGACTAGCCATTTACTCAGGGTAATAGTTCATGTTTTTTGATGAATATTTTCAATACAACTTGGAGGGAACTTGCAGATAACTAAGAAACTTTATGCTGAGAACTCCTATAGTGATTCTTGTGTTAATTTTGTACCCATTCCCTTATGTATTTTTTTAGTCCATTTGTGTTTTGTGAATGGCACTAACCAAAGAAATCTTAACTTCATTGTAATGTAAGTTTAAAAGCCACAGCCAGAAAAATTTGTTGTGGGGGGTTAGACAGGGTCAATGTCTTATGGGGAGTTTTGTTAGTAAGAGGTACACCTATGACTGATCTGTTTAGTATTTTTGCAGTTTTTGAACCCCTCAACCCTCCCCTTGCTCTCCCAGCCACCCCCTCAATTGTTGCCTTGTTCCTTCCCTTACCTTTACCTTCACCCCTTCCATTTCTACCTCCCCTGCCTATTATGCACGAGTGGCTGGTTCTTTTGCATGAGTTGTATAGCTTGGTTCAACCACAGCTTCAGCCTGATGCATGCGAATTACATTCATACAGGTTGAGGGAGGCTATTCCTTTCCCTGAGCCACGTGGGATGGTGCCGCATTAAAATGGAGTGAATGTGAGAAACCCAGCCTACTGAGAATTTCTTTCCCTGGAAGCATGGGAGTACATGCTGAGATTGAAGTCCTGGCATCCACAGGACTCATCAGCCATGTTAGGTGGGTGTAGTGCCCAGATATTGAGTCGGCAAGGGCATAGCCAGAAATAATATTTAGGGGAGGTTGGCCTGTAATACCCTTATGCCACCCCCCCAGAAAAAATCCTGGACCCACCCCTACTCTATGGTATTCTGATATAGCACCCTGCATGGTAGCTTTTTATTCACAATCAAGCCTACCAATTCTTTTTAATTATATGAATTTGAGTCCTGCTGTCTTCCTCACACTTTCCTGAAATCCTTTTATTTGACATTGTTAGCCATGGATGCTGATAGAAAAATGTCAGCGTGTGCACTCAGCTCTGCCCTTAAGGCATCATGTTGCCAGGTGTGGTGATGAAGCTTTTTTTGGAATGGTAAAATAAAAATTTTTTTTAAGTACCGTCAACTGGGGTAACTTTGGCCCAACTTTCCCAACTTTTTGTGAAACAAACAAGTTTCTACCAATTTATTTGTGATGAAAATTGCTTTTAAGTTTTCTAGTTATTATTGAATTATGTGCCTTAAATTTAAGCATTAGTTTAAGTCTCTAATAATTTTCCTAACCTAGATTTAAAAAATTTAAAAATTGGGACAAAGTTACCTGGGATTGGGGTAACTTTGTCCCAACCATTAAAACCTTTAAAATTTAGTACCATATTGTAAGTGGAGTAAAGTTACCCCATACGAGATTCTTTTCAAGTATTCAATTCTAAATTTTACTTGTTTTTTTGATTTAAAACTTTATGATTTGGACAAAAAATGTGGAAAAAGTAAACAAACTGTTACACTTAAAGAAAACCTCACTTTATTGTTATAAAAGGAAGTTAAAACATGTTTAAACCCTAAATAATTTTATATTTGCTTGATTAAACAAGTTATTCCACGAAATTGTCTAGTTCTGGGACTGTGAACTGGTTCCTCTTTGAAGCTACTTTAGGAGGATTTATTTTTGCCCAAACGTCATCCCAGTCATAGTCCATGCAGTCTTGCTTCTCAGGCCAGCGCCAGAATTTTAGTTTTTTTTCCATGCACTCAACTACTGGGCCATGATCAAAAAAGCTTACTATTTTGCCAGGGTACTTTTGTCCATTGTAGATCACAATTACAAAGTTATCAACGGCAAAATCTTCTGCTTTCCATTTTTTTTTTGTTTGAGCAGTAGGTTCGTCTTTCTTAGATTCTTCCTGAAGGTCTTCCATGTCTGAAAATGATTCACTCACTCCATCTGACTCTAACATCATTTCCACATCATCTTCATCCGAAGAAGAATTGTAAGACTGTTTAGGCTTCTTCTTGGGAACATTTTCTTTCTTAGAATTTGAAGAGGTGTGCTTTGACGAAGAGAGTTTATTGGTTGCTTCTAAGATAGATTCTTCGACATCCTTAACTGAAACACTCTTTCCTGCAGGCACTTGCAGCTTCCTCTTTCTCTTTTTGGGGCCATCTTTCGTCAAGTATTCAGCTCTCTTTTTCTCCAGTTGCTCAAGAAAGGCTTCTCCTATTACTGTGTTGTCAACCGGTTGGTTTTCTGGCAGCCTGTCTAGTAGTTTCTGTTTATTAAAAGGATGGATTCCACACTTTTCAAATCCAGCCTTCAGGTTTCCTACTTGATTTTCTGCTAAAGTAGCCATTAACTCTTTTAATAGAGTCGGAAATGCATCCTTTGGAATGGTTGTGAACTTAGAGCCAGAAACAGACTCTTTCCATTTGCTTAAGATTGCTCGCCATGATTTTTTCATGGGGGAAAAGAAGGCCACATCTAAAGGTTGGGTTAGATGGGTGGAGTTCGGTGGTAAGCAGACAAATTTAACATTATTTTCTTCACAAAGCCTAAGTACATTTAAACTAATGTGTGAAGACAAGTTATCCCCAATAATAACTTTTGGCCCACTTTGAGTTCTCACGTGCGCTAAGAACAATGACTCAAACCAATCTTCAAAACACATAGCATCAAACCAGCCACTTTTAGAACGATTATAACGAGCCCCTGCTGGTCCATTCTCAGTCCAAGTTGACCACATATTATCTGCCTTGTACACAACATAGGGGGGAAGGAGAGTCCCTGCAGCATTTCCAGAAAACATCAGAGAGGTCGCACTTTTACTATTATTGCATATGTTTTCCACATATTTAGCTCCCCTCTTGCAAATAACCTTTTTGTTTCCAGGGTCATCCGTAAGATTGGTCTCATCGTAGTTCCAAATATGAGTGGCAGGAACGTTTTTGATCACTTCTTTCAGGTTTTCCATGTAGCTTTCGATGTCTTTAGCACCAACTTCAGCTCTTACTTTTTTTATGTTAGAGCTGAGACGACTTGTCAGCTTCTCATGCCTTTTCAAAAACGATTTGGTCCATTCGTAGCCAGGGAGGTTTTTATGAAACTTATCTATTATGACACCTTTCTTATCTAAATAGCATTTTACTGCATATCTGAAATCAGTCTCAACAACTGGAAATCCATAGTCGGACAGTATTATCAAGTACTTTTCAAAAGCCAGCTCTTCTTCATCGCTAAATATTCTTGCTCGACCAACTGTATTCATGTGCCTGCCTTTCAATTTGTTCTTAATTGTAGATCTAGGAATGCCATGCCTTATTTCTGCAGCTCTTTGTGTTAATTCACCTGCTCGTATAGCCTTAAGACATTCCTCCAATATTTCTGGTTTGTAGTTAGCATAATTTCTAGTCCCAAGTGGTTTTATCCGGTTTCTCGGCATTTCCCCTGCAGCAAAACACACAATTGTAATTATACACAGTTTAACAGGGATATTCTGCAATTTTTTTTTAGCATCTTGAATGAATAAATAACAGCAAAAAAAATTTCTACCACAAATAAACAAACAAATATACCTCGGGGTAACTTTGGCCCAGCCACCATGTTGGGCCAAAGTTACCCCAAATCTGGTACAAAGTTAAACTAACCTACAAAACTCATCTCAGTTTGTAAACTATAAACATAAACAAATAGTTGTATTGATATTAAGTTAAACAAAGGATTACAGTAAAAGAAAATTCACTTACCAGCTCTCAACCGCTTTAAAATAAGAACGAGGTAACAAAAGTTGGAAGACAACAGAATCCAGCACTTTTACAACACCAAGATGAAGCAGCACTGCAGTGGTGGTGAAAAGTGTAACTAAACCCAGGTTGGCTCAGAAGTGTGGCCAGTGTTGCCATCTATCAGGAAATGCTAGAACTAAGTCAGTAAATCAACCTATATGTCAAAATACGGTACATTTAAACTTTTTCTAGTTTTGGGCCAAAGTTAACCTCAAAGGGCCAATGTTACCCCAACTGACGGTACTTATTTTAATTATGTCTATGAATTTCTTTTTCTAGTTACAATGTTTCTTTTCAAATTACTAAAGTAGTCATCCCAATATTTATCATGAGCCAGGGAGGTGCAAGTGCTCCCCTCTCTCAGCACCCAGCCATGTTGTTAACTTTTCCTTTTTGCTCAGTACTCACTCAAACTAGGATCTTTGTGACTTACTTCTCAAGGAGATACCGTATAAAATGAGAAACTGGTTCAAAGGTTGTTTTGTACCGTAAGCTATGTGACTATATGATCATGGCTATTGGAAAAACGTATGCATCTCAACTACTAGGTAACTTTATGGTGTAGCACAGCGCCAGATCCAGGATAGCGACAAGGGGGCCCTGGATTTTAAACTGGTAACTACACCTCTCATACTCATCAGTTGCTGTGGTGTAGTAGTTAGCCTATAGAGCTACGCATGTGTAGGTCATACCATACGATGTGTGTGGTCATACGATCGGTTCTCCCTGGAGTTAATTTTTTTTTCTTTCTGCCACAAAGGATAAAGTACTTGTGTTAGGCTTTGTATCTTCACCAGCCGGTTGCTTGCAGTTGTTAATTTTTTCTATTTACGGGAAAATCTGTTGTCAGTTGTTAAGCTCCTATAAAGACTGAATTTCACCGGTAGGCTTTAAATTCATGTTGGGATGAGCAGTGTAGCATGTGTAGTACACTGTTCAGCCGCCTTTGGCGCTCCAACAGAAGCAACTTACCTTGTCTGGGGATATTTGAAGGCATTCCTTACCTATCCTTCCCTAAATCTTACCCTTGCCTTACATAAGTCCCATAGCTTACAATAAGCTGTTTATCATTTTTTTCCGTAAGAGAACCATAAGAAGCGGATAACTCTCTTACTTTGTGGTATCTGGGCTAGAGGGTAACCTCCTAGCAAAATTGGAGGTCCTAACAAAATTACCATTTTAACTAGAGTAGATAATTGGATACTCAAGGTGGGGGATTATAGCCCTCTCTGGTTCTTCACTGATGTAACATACCCAAAAGATAGATGGTGAATACTCATGCAGCAAAATCAAATAACCAGTAATAAATTGTAAAAATCTATTGAAGGGAAACTGGAATGCCAGAATCGGAGAAGAATGAGATCAGACAATAAAGGTTCAGAATCAAGAAATGAAATGAAGGCAGTGCAGTTTTGTGGAAAGAAGGATTTCAAACAGGTATAAAATTAGTTTATATATTCGTATAGAAATAAATTCTAGTGAAAGAATTTCTGGATAGTATGGGAAAAAATTTCGTCGATTATCAACTGTAAGGGAACAATGAGATTTTTGAAAAGGGCAATTTAGCATTGAAAAAGGTTAAAATTGTGATTTCCTTGAAGCTCACATGGAGTTTTGCGGTCATATACCAATGTTTAAAATAGATAGAAGAGATATCCTGGAGATCAATGGGTTATATGGGCAAAAGTTGAATCTTTCACCTTTGGTTAATAATATGATTTTTGCGTGTTGTGGATTGAATCAACCGCAGTTTCGCAACAACAACATCGAAACAAATGCGTATCGAAATGAAATGCGAACATGGAAGCCATGGATGTTTCCATTCAAACCGGTGTCATTTTTATATGAAGGGGAAACATATTTTATAGAATCTCGCTTTATCAGTTGGACTATTATTTACATCCTACTTTAGTCGTTATGCCGCTCGACGTGAATCATTCGAAGAGCCACAAAACAATATTTGTTGAGTGTGGAAAATGCACGGATACACCCCCATTCCGAGTAACCTGCGAGGTAAATTTCTTAAGCTGAGGCTCTAGAGACTGATGGAGGTCTAGGGATTTAAACTTCCCGAAAATTTTGAGAGATATTGTTTCATCCGTACCCTGTATTCAAGTATATCCCTCCCACTTTTGTATGGTTTCGTTTTTTTCTTGAGTGTTTTTGCTGCACTTAGTTGCTCGGAATTAATCAACTTTATGCTCATTATTCCATTCTGCAGGCGTCAGATGAAGAATTTATCCTTGATCGACATGAAGTTAAGGTTCTCGTTCGTGCTTGTGGTCTGACTTCGCAGAATTTTTCAATGCTTCAAGACCTACATAAAAGAATTCAGGGCGGCCGATCTCATTCCTTAATTGGTACCAGCTTAACATCAAGCCAACAACTTGAAGGTCCAGTGCGCCTGAGTGTTGGCCAGGATGTAGCGGGTGTAATTGTAGCTATTGGAAGTGAGGTGTCGACTCTCAGTGTTGGCGACGAAGTTGCTGGTGTGTAGCATTTCCAATTACATTCATAGAAACTTTTATTCGATTAATTTAAATGGTTGTTTCCCAATATTTATTTTTACAGCCAATTTTCTTTTGTTAAGATGACTTATAGCCATGTATGCATCTTTCTTCAGGAATTATACCTCTAGATTCATCTCAGTCTGGATGCTCTGAATATGTGATTTTCCAAGAATTCGATCTGAGTAAGTCAATAATGTTGCGTGCTTTTTATTCCGTATGTATATGTGTACGTTTTCTTTTAATTTATCGCAGCTGTGTTGTTTTGTTTAATCGTTTTTGTGAATGTAGTTATTACTTATAAGTAAATTAAGTATCATCTAGGCCCATCCATCCTTCTGAACATCCACAATGTCCTGAGGAAAATTCTCTCTCTCACTAGACTGGGAGGCACCTCACAAAACTGTCAACCATCTGCAACTTAGTCCACCAATTATAATCAGGAGAAAACCTGTTGGCTTGCTATTTTGTGTAAAACCCATACGCTCCGTGGGATTCACGACCCCATTCACTTCAGAATTTAGTGTTTAACCACTTTAGTTGAAAAAATGTATTGACCCCACTTGGGCAGTGCTCCCATCTGACCCTGGCCTCAGTCTAATCCTCAGGTTGCAATGGCCCAACAATTAACATGGCAGATCCTGGCAGTGTACACATACCACATTTTTGAGGTATTGTACTGGAAGGGCCTCACAGTATAGAGCCTCTATACCCTTTTTCCCTGACTCATGGTGGCTGGACTGGAGAGAGTTAGATGCCAATCAGAGGTGCTGTCTCACTATTCCACTCTTCCCCCCTCTCTATTCCCCTCCATGTGGCCTACCGGCATTGCCAGTCCATAGTAGTAAACGTATGCTTGCTCAAAAGCAAACCAGCCGGCCTAGGTGGTGGTGAGTCAAAGTCCTTGCCTGCCAAACCGTAGGTCGTGGGTTCAAATCCCACCTTGGTAGGTGGTCCCTATCCAGGGCATGGATGTTTGTGTTGTGTATTGTTTATCCTCCGTTGTAAAGGCCTTAAAGTGCTGTTTACGGGGAATTTGGAAATAAAAAAATAAATAAAAAAAACACGTTAAAGAGCACTGTGCAATCTCCACAGGTTATGTTTGCCAACACATTGCGCTGGGACATGTGTGTATTGCATGAAAGTCAGAGAGAGACTGAGTCCTCATCCACACTTTCATGTGTCGCTTCTCTGTGATTGGCTAGAAAAGTGAAAGGGACACGAGCACATTCAAGTTCACCCACGATGAGTTGGGGAGAGGGATATAGTGTAGTCACTAGCTGCAGTGGGCCTGAACAGTGGCAGCCCATTGTTCATACACTTCCCTTCCATTCACTCCCATCTGTAGGAGATCCCCAAGTGCTGTGCCACCTCTAGGCAGTGGCTTAAAGATGAGCTATGACCAAGACAGGGCCATTGGCAGGGGGGGTGGGTCAGGTTGGGCGCTGCCCGACCTGGGAGAATTAATGCTCGACCTGGACAACTTGAACTGCAAGCATTTTATCATTCTATTCGTTATCCTAACCCACCCACCCCCATCAGTAACATATATTTGTAGCCCAACCTGACAACTTGTCTGCTCCCTCTGGCCAATGATCCTAGCTATGGCCCTGGACCTAGAGGTTGGTTAAGCCGCAGAATGTAATACATCCCCGACCCGCCAGCATGTCCCACTTAAGTCCAAACCTGGTTAGAAAGGTTCAGCTCCAAGGGGAACATGTGAAGTTCAAAGTCATTCTTTAGTTTCTGTAAGCACAACACTTCATATCAAGGAATTCCTTGTTGTAAGTTTTAAGAACAAGTAATAGCAAAACAAAACTTCCAAATTCTAAAAAGAGCTCCTTTTTCCTGAATCAGCTGCAGCAAAACAGTGCTGTTAATTTTTTTTGAGTAGGTACACATATGACTATTTCCATAAAAGTTTTGAAGGGTTTCAACTCCCTGTATGTGGCCTTGACAGGTAATGAACTTTAAAGCGCAGCTAATGTATTTGTTAATCTTGGTAGCTTTCTTTTATGAATGTATGTAAAAAAATATGAAAATATCTATTTTGCTTAAAGTTGTATTCCTTACTTATTTTTGTTGTCATTATATTAATTTTGGATCTTCTTTCACCTAGTTAAAAAACCCAAGAAAGTCAGCTTCGTTGATGCTGCAGGATGCATTGGAGATGCTGTGAAGGCATACACTGCCCTTTGTTTCCTTGCTCGAATGAAAACAGGCAATTCAGGTTAGTATGTCTGGAATTGCTTGTATACTAAAAGGATATGAAAATTGGGATTCTTTGTGGTTTGAATGCAGTATTTCATGCAAAGGCTCTTGGTTTGAATCCCAAGATTTGTCAAAATGGTCTTGTATTGTCCAGATACTATTTGGGATACTGTGCAGAAAGCTGTTGACAGCTACGGATTTTGCAGGTTTACAGCATAATTAAAAAAAAGCATTTGCTGTACTTTTTCTCCTTGGCTCAAGTTTAATGCAGATTTTAAGGAAGATTACAGATTGTGTGTATGTTTTTTTTTAAACCTCTGAGAGACATTAGGAATATGTGATTTTGAAGGTTACAAATGGGTTTTCTCAATGACTAGGATGATATTATTCAGGTTGCAGGATTATATGTGGAGATGAAGGTAAACAAAGATAACATAAATATAACTCCTGTACTAAGTGAAAAGAATAAGTTTCTGTAGGGAGATGTCTTGACAGTGGTGTTACAACTAGAGATGGGTGGAATAGCAGATTTCTCGAACTCGAATATTAAATCATTGCTCGAATATTCGAATACCTCGAATTTCGATTACCTCGAATACTAGAGTTACGCAAAGCACATTAAACGTATGTTTCTTCATCTATTTCCCTTGATGAATGTATAAATAAAAAGGTAACCAGTGGAACCTCGATCTATCGTTTTTCAAGGGGATGGACGAAAAAAACGATGAATGCGGGAATGTTTGACTAGGTTGCCTATGCCGCAGGAAACTCAGGATTTTGGCGAGTAATTGTGATTTCCTTTTAAAGGATTCAAACAGGAATTTATCTGATTAATGGAGTATTTTAATTTTATGGAAACAATTTGGGCATATAGTTGATTCAACTAACATCTCTCTAAAATATTCGAAGGGGACACACCACCTCGCGAAAAAATGATTTCATGCCGTCTCAGCATTTACTCTTCTACGATGGATTTCTGTCTGATGTATACATTCTTATCTACCAAACGCCATTTCAGCTGATACTCGGCTTCATCAAACTTCTTATTTTCAATAGGTAGCTCGCTTTACCCTCATTCCTATTGTCAATTGCTAGCAGACAATCCGAGGCGTTTTGCAAAATACACACGCTTCTCCACCGGTTTTTCTTCTTCTTCAATTATTTTCAGTCCATCTTTGGAAGTTCTCACGAGATAAGCAGATGAGTTCGAATTGCTAGCAGGGAGAAACCAAATATCCTGAGAAAAAATCCCTTCGTCTGTGACTGTGACAATAGAGATTTATAGCATAACTCATAAATTGTAACTTGATATTGATGTTTTCGGAAAAAAATACTGTATCAACTTCCGAGAAGCTCAGCTGCGAGAATATCGAGTTTTGCCAGAATGCTAAGTCTCCGTCGTATTGATTTATTTCCTTGCGTAAAATGCTTAAATAAAGTCAGAAATACGTCGTGTTGGTCTTATTCTTTTTTAAATTACGCGCACATTACTAATATTTCAATCCAATGAAGGTGTAATATCAATTGCCAAAAGTCATTTTTAGACACCTTTTGGGCTAATAGATGACTTATGCAGCAGTTGACCTCCAGCAATGGGGAACTTCGAAGCATGTAGTCAGAAAAAGGTCAGTGGGGGAGAAAGAGGGAAGGATGAAACACGATTCTATTACTCTCCTGTAACTTGATATTTTCTTTTGAAGCTTTTGATTTATGGTCTTTGTAATACGAACCCTGCGCAAGCTGGGGCTTTTTTTTTTATTTCGGAGAGGAGGAAAGCGTTGGAGGAGGGGCCGAGGGCTGATGAATGGAGGGGGTAGCGGATTTTGGGAATTGTGCTATGTAGTTACTATCCCACGCCACTGAGGTTCTCCTGGTGGGGGAAACCGGGGATTTTTGGATTTTTTCACCCGATCATCCACCCGATTTTTCCACCCGACCATCTCGGTTCCGCACGTTGAACTTTTTTCACCGCTCTAATCTGCAAATTTGATGTAGTTTGTCAACTTGCCTAAATCGGCACTGCGTGCACTAAACGACTAGTGTTTTCTACATTTTTCTGAGTCAACTACCAACGACGTGCGTGCGACAGTGTATGACGCGTAATTGAAAGTATTCGAGGTATTCGAGATGGTACCTTTAGTATAACTATTCGAGATCTCGATTATAGAATACTTTCTTGTATTTGAGGTTTTCGAGTTTTCAGGGATACTATTCGCACATCTCTGGTTACAACCAATAGAAACAGGTTGGCATGTGTAAAAATCATTTAGAAACCAGAACCAGCTTTTCATAATGTTCCACAGCATTTTGTTATTCTTGTGTCGGAAATGTCATGGGTGCATGGGGGCATCTATTTTGAGGTCCTTGCTGGGGTGTATCTGGGGAGATGTGGGAATGACCCACCTGGAAAAATTTGACCAATTGAGATTGTAGTGGCCATGCTTCATGCAGTGCTAGCAGTCCCTTTCAGTTTTATGGTCATATGTCCTAAGAAATAGGCTCAATTTAAGGTCTGAGAATGTCAAATTAATGATATTTTCCTGGGGAGAAACACCCCTTTTTGAAGTGGGGGCATTCTGTAGACCCTGGACCGAGCTGCTGAATACATGCTGGGTGTTCCTATGGCTCTCAAGCAAAATTCGTATGCTAAACAGAAGGGATTCACTACTTTGTCTAGTCATTGTAAAGGGTTGCAGGTTTTTGTGGTGACTGTATTGCTTTTGTAAGTGCTAAAGATGTCAAATATCTTTGTAAGATCTTCATGAAATATGTATTAAAAATTTGGTCATTGAAACCCACTTCCTGGCATGTACAGAGGTGCGACAAATGTGTAGACAGCCCACTGTCTAGTCTTTACTCTCCCAAACTTTGATAGACTCTGAAGATATTTTTTGGGAGACATTCCACGCCATCATAAATTCCCTGAATAGGGTGGTTTCCTATTATTTTTTTATTGCCTAAATCGAAAGATTATTACTCCTGGAGTACGTATTTCACGCTTTTAGATTTTTAAATGACGATATCTATTTTTCGCGATTAAATGAAAAGTGAAAAATTTCAAGCGCGCGAAAATGCGACGCGTAAGTAGGAATGATGGGAAAAAGACCATGCGACGCATTTCTGGTTCCCCCTCCCGCCCTGTGAGGTGATCTTGAGGCGAGTTGAGCGCTGATACGACGCAGGCTGCTAGCGGGTAGCTGAGTACCTTGCTGGTTGGTAGTGCTTGGCTTAAAAAAGGATTATTAATACCTTATCAAACGAAGAAAACTTTCCGACCTTAGCCAGTTTTAATAGGTGATTATTAAGACATGTTTCCCTGAGCTCTGTGCCTCATGCATGCATTGGTAACCTCAGACGATGTATAACTCCTATCCTCTCGTGTAGAAACTATGTCCCTGTGACATCACGTGGAGTGGAATCGCATGGGCGCCAATCTGGCCTTTTTCAAATGAGGATAAAATTTGACCCTTGCCATTCGTCTAAACCGGTATTTCAAAAACAAAATTATTTGTGTATTATGAATACACTAATGGTGGGTAACGAATCGCAATCAATGCCTTTCGTTTTCTTTGATGAAGGAAACTACCCTATTCTCATGGAAAGATTGTCATAGGAGCACCCTATTCTCAAATCAAGTACATTGCAATGGCATTACCTTTTGGGCACATTTGGATTAATGCTTAATTTTTAACTCAATTCACTTTATGAATTTATCCAATTTTAAGTGTATCCTGATATTATCTACGTAATACCTAAGTTTAAATGATGGGTTTTAGGGTATTATGTTTCTTTTTAGGTGCCTGTCCAATGAATCTCATTAATTATACTGTGTGTTTTAGAATAAAATTATTATTCTTCTAGTGTTGGTGCTGAATGGTGCATCCTCATTTGGCAGTATGTGTGTACAGTTGGCTCATCTTTGGGGAGCCAAGGTGTTATCAACTGCAACGTCCAGGGATGAAGTGCTCTACCTAAAAAGCCTTGGATCAAATAAAGGTGATTTTTTTATAAGTATGCTTATAATGTGAATCATCTTTTGACCATCATAATATCTAAATTTAATAAAGAATATCTATGTCCAATGTTAGAAAGTTGTTACATATTGTAATGATTGTTTAATACGTTGACTGCTATGGTGTGCTTGTACAAATTTATGGTGAAACTATCAGTGGTTTTTTTATCAGTTGAGTATTGCTGCTTCATGACAGGTAGAAATATAGTTGCAAATAGGTCTGAAATGAATTCTCTGTTTTAAAGTACAGAGGTCATAATGATCATTTGGGTTTTAATCCATGTCTAAACAATCGCTCCCAGTTGCCTGTGGTATCAGAAATATGGAATTCAGTTGCTCTGTGGTCGGTCAATATGACTAGCATTGTGGTCAATGTGATGAAAATGGGGATATGGTTAATTAGAGAGTATGATATTAGTTAAAATCAAAATAATTAAGCGTTTTCAGGTTTTGTATATTTCAGTGGAATTATCATTATTTTAAGCATTGAGGAAGATGAATCTTAAAAGCAATGAGTTAGCCCTAGTCCCTAACATCAAAATCCAGGTTAGTCACCTTTGGAATGACCATTAAGCATGGTTGCCAACATTGCCATTTCTTCAATCAGCTGCACTAGAGCATTCTCTATTTCAGTAGTCCCTCACTTTATAATATTAATCCATGCTGGATGACCGATCCTTGAAAAGCACACTGTTCTCTTGCTTATGAGATCCCAGTGTGCTATGGTAGATGCATGATGTTGTTGTCATCAACTGAAAATGGTCTGTGGTCACTGAAATTGGTTAGTGCTAAACATTGAAAAGCAAATTTAGACACTGTTGTGTACAATGTATCCAAGTATTTCATTTGGTTTCAATGAAGTTAAGTCGAATGCTGTTAATGAAGTAACCACTTTGGTTGGAATCAGCTGGCAATCTCTTGAACTCTCATGATTCTTGAATGAGGTTTTTTTTATTGCAGTTCAAGTACTAGAAATGGGTGAGGGTGACCCATTGTCTTTGAGAGCTGCATGTATGCATGAAACTGGTGGTTTAGGTGTGGATGTCTTGGTGGAGTCAGATTCTCTTGCTTCATGTCACTCGAAACATGAATTGATATCCTGTTTGGCAGTTGGTGGTTGTTGGGTGACCACTCGTCCAAATCTTCAGGTGAGAATTGAATATCTATTATCCATTTATATTATTATCTATTTGCCAACCTTGGTGATGGTGGAGTAAAGTCCTTGCCTGCCAAACAAAAGGTCATGGGTTCAAGTCCGGCCTGGGTAGGTGGCCAGTAGCAGATACAGAAAAAACTGAAGGGAAGGGGGCACATAAGATATTTTGAGCTACCTTTAACTCTCCTTAACCTAACTTAATGAGAAAGAAATAATTACTGTATATGTCTGAATATAGTCCTCCCTTTTTTTCCATAAATGCCCATGGTAAAAAAGACTATATTCAAATGCATTTTTTAACTTTTCCCGAAACTGAAGTCTCAAAATTAGGGGGGGGACTATATTCGGAGAAATACAGTAAGTCAGTCATGTGCAAAGTTTAAGAAAGTTTCATTTAAACTGATAATATGCATATACGAGACAGTGCCATCTAATGAAATAAAAAAGTTACAATTGTGTTTCTGCAATGTTAGGCTATGCGGGCGGCCTTGCAAGGGGGGGCACGTGCCCCCTATATGTAACCGCCATTGCAGGTGGCCCCTATCCATGGGATGGGTGTTCATGTTGTGTATTGTTTGTGTTAGAATCTGTTATGAAAGCTGTTATAAACTTTTTGTTGGGGTAGTTATAGTTTGAAGAAGAAATATATTAAAAATTTGATCAAAATTGACTCACTTTGTTTCTCAGCGTGCTTAAATTGTTTGGATTTGAACCCAGGACCCCTTGACCAACAGCCGAGATCCACACCCGCTTGGCTACCATGCTCCGTATTTGATATGTAGTATACCAGTTTGTAAATAGAATGGGAAAATCTATACATAATGTATTTAAAATTTCATTTGAAGCTACCCTCATTTTGTTAAATTTTATGTGCCAAGATGTATCATGCTGTCATATGTCTTTAATATCAAGAGTTTTCACCTAAGTTTTTTTTGCATGATAGCTATTACTTTGCCTTTCAGATTGATCCTCCAAACTCAAGGCAGCTGTATATGAGGTGTGCAAGTTTAGCTTATCTATTTGAACAAGCTTGGCTTCTGTCATCAGTACAGCAGGGGAGGCATCAGCATGTATTGAAAGACATCATGGAAAAATTATTCTCTGATGCTATCAGGTAATTTGATTCATTACTGGTTGTTTTTTTCATATGCAAATTTTCATTTGGTACTTGTGTCTTATAGTATCTGCTTCAAAATGTTATCACTTGCAGTTGAAGTTTGATATATTTATGAGTCAGAAATGGCGGTAGTGGTTTGATAAAATGATTCATTTTAATAGGTTTTTCTTAGCAAGGCTTTGGTACTCTCTTCAACAGGGAGGGTGAAAGCTACCAAAATTATAGCTTATGGCCCCAACTTTCTTCAGGGCTCCAAAAAGTTATCCATGTTAGTAACTGTCACCCACACCTTAACATACTGCAGCATTATTTGTCCCAATGCTAAATATCCAGGTTGTCCCATACTCTTCACCAAATTGTTCTCACGAATCATTTTGAAGAACACAGCAATATTGTGTCTAGTTTTTGCATTACTGATAACTGGTTAACCTATATTATTGATAATTCTAACTAACAAAATTACTGATACATACTTTTCTATATAAACACAAGTAATTTTGACAATTTTTATCATCAATTCATTTTTATCTCATTATTGAATTGAATTACTTCAAGCATTTAATTTCTTTTTCTATAAACACATATATATTCTGATTGGCCACTTTTGATTTTCTCAAATAATTTTTTGTTAAGTTACGGGCATCACACTTATTGTTAGTAAATGGTAAAGATGATAAGAAATCACTTCAAAATGAAGACATTTTCAACATTCTAGCCTCACTGTTGGAAAAGTTTTGATAAGTAAACATTAAATTTTTACCCTGAGCACACCAGAATGGCAATTTTTGGTGTTTTTTTTTCAAATTTCTATAACTTCAGGAAAAAAATATTTGAGAAAATTAAACGTGGCCAATATAAAATATCTATGTACTATGTTTGCAATGTATAATTGCAATGAAGGTTCCAGGGATTCTGGACCCCCCAAAATATAAAAACGCAATTATTTTCCTTCATAAAGGAAAACATAATATTGAAAGATCAAGAATTTACAAAATATTTCTTAGAAAAGTGAAGTTTTTTCGATTATGGAAAGTGTTCAAATTAGTTTAAAACCCTCTACTTAGGGTGCGTTCCGAAATTCACTGGCAGTACTGACAGTGCTGCCAAACCGTTCCAAAATCAACTGGCAGTACGGTACAGTAACCGATGACGTCAGTCATTTGATGACGTTCCGGACGTTCCCTACTGTGAACTCTACTGTGGCTACTGCAAGCCTAGAGCAGCAGTAGCGGCAGTAAGCAGACGGAAGGCGATGTTCACCTGTTTGGAACACAGCAACCGCTTTGTTTAATAACATATGGTACGCAAGTAAATGAAGTATAACGGACATAATTCATTATATATTCACGTAGACTGAGAAAAAGAACTCCAATTTTCAATTATAAATATGTATTGGATGTGAAAATGGCAAGTTGTGCGCGAATGAGTGTTTGATTACCTATATGAAATATTTGTTTTGCTAACTTCGTGTGATTTACCGATGGTGTCTTGAATAATGTCTCGTAAATTCCAATGGTACATAAGAAGAAATTCCTGAAAACTTCAACGCAAGAAACTATTATTATTAAAATTATGTTCTCAATGTATGTATGGGTATCGTGTGTTACATAAATGCATGCATTAACGTTAATTTCTTTCATCAATGCAATGCATTGATACATAGACTTTCTTGTTCCACCGTACGGTTTAATGTGTGAGCATAATAATAACATAAGTAATGGCAAAAGCAATTTTAATTACACGTTGGAAATTCGTCTATTTTTTTATAAGGACATTATTCTACCATATCAACTGTACGTATGTCATCGTCTGCTTAAGCTTCAGGATACTGACCTAATTGTTTTGTGCCATTGCATGAAGTACGAATATGTGAAGTGTATTGCGTTTAAATTTTCTTCAAACGTGAATATTGAGGTACACCTAATTAATTCCTGTATTGGTGCCTTGTAAATTGTTCTTGATTATGTTTACGCACTGTTTGAAGGCATTTGTCAACCTGAGATTGAAGTACTTTTAATTTTAAAAGTTTTACATGTCTATCCTCAATTGCAATGGATATTTTAAAAAAATATTTATTTAGGCTGCAATCTATCAATATCGAACTTTCATGTCTACAACGTATATATTCAATTTACTTTGAAAATGGCATTTGCACGATTCATTCCCTACAAACACAGAAAGTATTAAATCTGTATTAAACCCGTATTTTGAAATCCATAAAATCCCAATTATATCTAGAATTAATCTCTTTCAAATGGGTTGCTATGTCCACTATTTCCCGCGAAATGATCAACAGCAGCTACTGTTGACCGTTCCAAAATCACTGATTTGCTTACAGTGGCAGTACTGTATTCCGTTCTGTTTTGCAGCAGCAGTAGCAGTACTGCCAGTGAATTACGGAACGCGCCCTTAGTACCCTGTTTTTCAAAAAATCCCCCCCCCCCTCCCCCCCCCCGGTTTTGAACCCCCCTGAATGAAATTCCTGGCTACACCTCTGGGTCTCAGTAATTTAAAATGGTGTGTAGAACAATAGCACTGAGTCACAGCAACTGGTGCCCACAAGTGAGTCTGTTGTTTTCACCAGAAGTAGAAAATACTTGGTGGGGAGGTCTATGTGGTTGGAGCTCTGTAAGAGTGTGATTACCATTAAGTAAACCCAAATCAATATAAGGTTTCTTGTTGACATTTGTAATTTTCAGTTGTGTTTTGTCTCTGTTGGTTGGTTACCAAGATTGTTTATTGATCTGTATTTGTTAACAATCCTTATGTGTGTGAAGTTAAAATACGGTTCTACTAAAACTTTTAAAATATGAAGAGTTATTGCATTTAATTCATTTACAACTACCAGTGCTTTCCAATAAAATACCAACAGAGGTTATGGGCCCAGCACTGGTAAATTATAAGAAGTAAGTGAAGTCTTCATAATGTCGTCTGACGCATCCGGTATATCGTCTCACATTAAGCCGTTGTGTGGGCGTGAAGGATATCCAACTTGGAAATTTAAGCTGAAGGCGTATTTAATAGATCAAAACTTGTGGCATGCTGTTGATGGATACCCAAATGATGATCATACTGATGCTGCTTCAAAGTCCAGGAAGGATGAGCGTGCCCTAGCTAAGATTTGTTTGTGCGTGGACGATTCCGCTATCATACATGTAAGAAGATGCAAAACAGCTGCTGAAGCATGGAAAGTTCTTGCCGATGCATATGAAGATAAGGGTTTTGCCCGGAGACTTAACCTTCAAAAGACTTTGTACCGGTTATCCCTCGGAGATTATACGTCCATTGAAGAGTACCTAACTGCCGTAATGGATACCGCTCAGAAGCTTGCTGATATTGGGAAGGAGATTCCTGATGAGGATTTAGTTGCTATTTTGCTTGGAGGTCTTCCTTCACATTACGACCCCCTAGTAATGGCACTCGAGAATTCAGGAGTTGAAGTAACGGTGAACATGGTGAAAACTAAACTCTTAAATGAAATGTCCAAAAATGATGGTGCAACTGAGACTGCATTTGCATCCAATGCGTCTCGAACTATTCCGAAGAAAAAGAAGTTCCCGAAACGCAACAACTCTCAAGATGGTATCGTCTGCTATGGATGCAACCAACCCGGCCATAAAAAACCAGACTGTCCAAACAAGACCAAGAAAACGGCACAGACATCGAGTTCAACCCACAAGCAGCTACACAAGAAACAATACACTTTATTCTCGGATTTAGGTGTTGGTGGTTGTGCTCAAAGCAATAAAAATGATTGGTTTGTGGATTCCGGGGCAACTGCCCATATGACTCCTCATAAAGATATTCTGTTCAATGTTAAAAGTAACTCTGGTTTGGAGATTGTGTGTGCTGATAAACGTAAGTTGCAGAGTGACAGTATAGGTGATGTCATGATTCACAAAAGTAATAACAACAACAGTATTAGTAGTATTTCTGAAGTTGTTCATGTGCCTAATCTTGCTACAAATCTTATATCTGTGTCAAAATGTGTTTCAAAAGGTTTTGTTGTAGTATTTACGAAAGAAGGTGCTAAATTTTTTCATGATAATGATTGTAGTATTTCAGGGAATGTTTTAATGACTGCTCTTCCCAGTAACGGGTTATATAAGATAGAGTCACAGGTATCAGAAAGGTCCCTGGCTGCTACAACTAACCCTTCTCAGCAAACTCTTTGGCATTGGAGGTTGGGACATCTCTGCCGCTATGGTATGAATCTACTGAGAAATGGATTAGCTGATGGAGTTGATTACGCCCCTGAGGAAAATAGAACTGTATGTACTGCATGTCTAGAAGGGAAACAGAGTCGAGAACCTTTTCTTAAAATCAAAAGTAAAAGGGCGACTAAATGCCTAGAGTTGATTCATTCTGACCTCTGTGGACCATTCAGTGTAAAATCATTAGAAGGAAATAAGTATTTACTTGTATTTATAGACGATTACTCTAGAATGATATTTACCTATTTCATTAAAACAAAAGATCAAGTTAGAGTAAAGTTTCAAGAGTTTAAAAACCTCATGGAAAAGCAAACTGGCCAGAAAATTAAAATTTTACGATCAGATAATGGTTCTGAGTATGTTAATAGGGAATTCTCAGATTATCTTAAGTCAGAAGGAATTATTCACCAGACTTCCATACCCCGTACTCCTCAGCAAAATGGTGTTGCTGAAAGGGGAAACAGAAGCATTGTGGAGAAGGCTCGTTCCATGTTGCATAGTGCCAGACTACCTAAGTCATTTTGGGAAGAAGCTGTGAGAACTGCTACGTATCTCAAGAATAAATCACCTCATAGATCCGTTACAGGAATGACTCCAGAAGAAAAATGGACAGGTGAGCGTCCCAACTTGACACACTTAAGAGTATTTGGCTGCCGAGCTTTTGTACATATTCCAAAGGAGGAACGCAAGAAGTGGGATAGCAAAAGCAAGGAACATATATTTGTAGGATATAGTGAGAATAAGAAAGCTTACAAATTTAGGGATCTTTCTAATTATATGAAGGTAGTCCATGCTGGAGATGTTGTGTTTTTAGAAAATAATTTTTCCGGTGAGAGCAGTACTGATGCTCAAATTCCTTTGGATTCTTACAATGAAAATGCAGATTCAACAAAAGATGAAGCTGCGGCTGCTGTTAAAATTCTTTTGGATTCTCCTTGTGAAAATGCAGACTCAACAGAAGATAAAGCTGGGACTAATGTTCAAGAAACTGCTAAGAGTCCTAGATATCCTCAAAGGGTACGTAACAAGAAACAATTTCCTGATCATGTTGTTTTACAAGCAAAAAATTTCTTTGACAAAGAACCTACCACATTTGAAGAGGCTATGCAAAGTGAAGACAAAGAGCATTGGATGAAAGCAATGATGGAGGAATTAGAGTGTCTTAGAAAAAATGAAACTTGGAAGCTAGTGCGAGTTGCAAATAAAAGTGTAATACCATGTAAATGGGTTTACAAATTGAAAAGAGACAATGGTGGTAAGATCATCAAGTACAAAGCTCGTTTAGTTGCTAAAGGTTTTGCTCAAACTCATGGTATAGACTTTGAAGAAACTTTTTCTCCGGTAGTCAGAGGTTCAACTATCCGTTTGCTGTTGGCTATGGCAGCAGAACTGAATCTTGATGTTGAACATCTGGATGTCGAAACTGCTTTTTTAAATGCCACTTTAGATGAAACCATCTATATGACACAACCAGAAGGTTTCATAGCTGTAGGTGAAGAGAAGAAGGTTTGTCTATTACAGAAGTCTATTTATGGACTCAAGCAGGCTAGTCGTGCTTGGAACAAAACAGTTCACAAGTTATTGTATGAGATAGGGTATATTAAATCAAAACATGAACCCTGTGTCTACTTTAAACATATTGGAACTAAAATAGTTATTATTACATTATATGTTGATGATTTCTTTATATTCTCCAATGATGAGAAAGAAAAGAAGAAATTGAAGGAAGAATTGAAGAAGAGATTTGTCATTAAGGATCTTGGCAAGATCAAACATGCCCTGGGAATGAATTTTACAAGAGATGAGAAGAGGGGAGTATTCAAGATAGACCAGAAACAATACATTAAAGATGCTTTAAAGAGTTTTGGCATGGAAGATTGTAAGATTGTTTCGACCCCAGTTGACGTTAGTCAAATGAAAGAGAAGGGTAAGGATATCATAGATGTCCCGTACCAGTCATTAATTGGAACTCTCATGTATCTCTCCGTCAACACGCGGCCAGATATTTCCTTCATTACTAGCTATCTCTCCCAGTTTAATAAGAAGCATACAGATATACACTGGAAGATGGCCAAGCGGGTACTTCGTTATCTAAAAGGTACTATGGAAATGGGACTCACATACAAATGCACTGGGAAGCCTATTTTTGGTTTTTCTGATGCAGATTTTGCAAATGATCTAAATGATAGGCATTCATACTCTGGATATGTTTTCACTTGTGCAGGTGGACCAGTCTCCTGGAGTAGTAGAAAACAAAAATGTGTTGCCCAATCGTCTTGTGAGGCAGAATATATTGCTCTTTCCGAGGCTACTAGAGAGGCTATTCATCTAAAACATCTTATTTCCGAATTATTTCAGGAACAAGAAATTATTACTATTTTTGAGGACAATCAGAGCGCTCTCAAGTTAGCAGAAAATCCTGTTTTCCATGATAGAATGAAGCATGTAGATGTGAAATACCATTTTGTTAGAGAACAAGTAGAAAACGGTAATATAAACGTAGATTTTCTCTCCACTGAGGAAATGACAGCTGACATACTTACCAAGGGCTTAAATCGTATAAAACATGAAAAATGTATGAGAGGTTTAGGCATGGTTTAAAAATAATTTTAAAAAATTTGTAATTCATTTGATGGAAATGCTAAAGAGCTGTTTCAGCACATCTTCAATTACGGGGGGGTGTTGACATTTGTAATTTTCAGTTGTGTTTTGTCTCTGTTGGTTGGTTACCAAGATTGTTTATTGATCTGTATTTGTTAACAATCCTTATGTGTGTGAAGTTAAAATACGGTTCTACTAAAACTTTTAAAATATGAAGAGTTATTGCATTTAATTCATTTACAACTACCAGTGCTTTCCAATAAAATACCAACATTTCTCCCTACTAATTTAGAGATCACATGTGGTTTCATGTTGGCGGAATCAAGAATAAGTAAATAGCGAAAAAGGCAATAGGGTAGTTTCCTTCATCGAAGAAAACGAAAAGCATTGATTGCGATTCGTTACCCACCATTAGTGCATTCATAATACACAAATTATTTGGTTTTAGAAATACCGGTTTAGACGAATGGCAAGGGCCAAATTTTATCCTCATTTGAAAAAGGCCAGATTGGTGCCCATGCGATGCCACTCCACGTGATGTCACAGGGACCTAGTTTCTACACGAGAGGATAGGAGTTATACATCGTATGAGGTTACCAATGCATGCAAGAGGCACAGAGCTCAGGGAAACATGTCTTAATAATAACCTATTAAAACTGGCTAAGGTCGGAAAGTTTTCTTTATTTGATAAGGTATTAATAAACCTTTTTTAAGCCAAGCGCTACCAGATAGCATGGTACTCAGCTACCCGCTAGTATCCTGCGTCGTATCAGCGCTCAGAGCCTCTCCCAAGGTCACCTCACAAGGCGGGAGGGGGAACCAGAAATGCGTCACACGGACTTTTTCCCATCATCCTACTTACGCGTCGCGTTTTCACGTGCTAGAAAATTTTCACTTTTCATTTAATCGCGAAAAATAGATATCGTAATTTAAAAATCTAAAAGCGTGAAATACGTACTCCAGGAGTAATAATCTTTCGATTTTGGCAGTAAAAAAATAATAGGAAACCACCCTATTTTCACACATGCCTTGAGCTACATATTTTTGATCAATTCAGACTGTCAAATGACCGGGTAATAGAGTTACATACTTAACTTTTTGGATTATAGTGTTGCTGATAACCATTCCTAACTAGTTCTGCTGAGGATGTATTGGAAGCCACGGTCTGTTTGAAGCCATTAGGAAGCACTATTTGCAGTATAATTACATCATCACACCAACCTTTTTTCTTTTCTGAAAGAAACTGCTCATGATTGTATAAAACATATGCTTATCATTAATGTGAATGTAGAAATTAACTGGCTTTTATTTAATTCACCTTGGTGTGAAGTTGCTCCAAGAGTTTGTAGATTTCAGGCATCAAACTTGGATGATAGTACAAATATTGGGTAGTCGATGGAGAGGGCAAACTAAAAGTCCTAGTCATGGACAAAACCCAGCAAAGAGATGCTCTAAGAAATAAAAGTAGTGGAAAAAGCTAAAATTCACGGGATGAGAAGACCCTGTCATCTTACTTGGTTTATATTGAATGTGTTACATCTGCACTTCTGGTTGAGCATGCATTACCCAAATATCTATAATAATTACCGTATGTCTATGAATATTTATAAGGAAGCCTCAAAATTTTTATCTGAAAATTCTGAGACTTCAGTTATGGGAAAATGTATTTTAAAAATGTGTTTGAATGTATTTACTTATACCACGGGTATTTTTGGAAAAAAAGGGGGGACTACGTTCAGATAAATATGGTAAGTTGAGTTGTTATGTGGCATTTCTAAACATCCAAAATCTAAATGCCAGTTGAAGGTGGAAGAAATATTTCTGAAGCTGGTTTTTGTATTTACCTTGCAATTATCTACATGGAGACGGGTAGATGTTAACCTTCCAAAGGCTAGACTTAGAGAAATTAGGAGATATCTAATTTTTCCACTTTAACAGGCATTCAGATTTTCCTGTCTTTGGACAAAGTAAAATATCTTTTTCTTCTTGAGTGCTAATTTTTTTTTGTGAAGTGATAGTTTTAATAACTCCAGTTTTCAAAATTTTCAGGCCGAATATTCATCACACAGTAAGTTTTGATGAAGTAGCAGATGCAGTACTTGGGTTGGAAGAAGTCAAAGTTGGAAAGGTGGTTATGATGGTTTGATATTTCTTTAAAAATATGCTTGTTATCTCTTTTTATTCACTAGTCCAATGATTCTCCATTATTATTTATTGCAATATTTTATGCAATGCTTTTTATTATTGATTAAATCTTTGTATTTTGTTTGATGGAAGAGAAAGGAGCAAATTTATTTCCTCAGTTTTGCATTCCATACTCATTTTAAAGTTATGATAAATCTATAAGAAATACCTTTCATTGTTATTTATTTAAATCAGTATGAAAGGAAACTGAATAATAATACTTTTGTATGTTTACCTAATGTTAATCATAATAAAAGTGTTCATTCAAAAACATAACTTAAATCTTGACTGTTGTATTGTTCTTTTATTGTTACTGTTGCTTAATAATCTTATCTCATGTGAGAGACATTATTTATTTGATTTTACAGTTTGCAAGGAAGATGAGCCAGTATCCCAAAATCAGTCACAGTATGTATTTATAAGTTAGTGACACAAGTGCATATCTTGTGGGTAAACTTTTCTCGGGATTCCCACCGGGTTAATGTTTTAATATCGGCCAACGTTTCAAGCACCGTCTCGGCACTCATCTTCAGGGCTTTTTCTCTGTGGATTTTTTGCACAGTTACACTGCAGGGCTGAAAGATGAGTGCCGAGACGGTGCTTGAAACGTTGGCCGATATTAAAACATTAACCCGGTGGGAATCCCAAGAAAAGTTTACCCACATTATTCGCCGGGAAAGCATTAAATCATATTTCTCAAGTGCATATCTTGTATTCTTTATTCTTGAATGGTCTTGGGAAAGTAAGTAAAGGGTTAGGGAACGCTTAAATGACATGAAGAGGTGGAAATTTTGTGGATTGACATTTTAAATGCTGCTTTAAAAGAACCACACATCCATGCTTGCATGATGAAGGATTCATGGTATCATGATCATGGATGTGTCAAGTCACTGCGTGGGATTGGAAACTTAATTTCAGACATCATACAATGCAGTCACATTACACTCCTGCTAGCTAAAAGGATGCAGTTTCATGATCACAGCACAAAAAAATGTCAACACAATGTTTGCAATGTTTGGAAACCAGGATAACAGAGCTTCCAAGAAGGCTACTAGGACACTTGTCATGTTATTGTGCAACATGCATTACTCAGCTATGGATGTGTGGTTCTTGGAAGCCAGGAATTCCCTGAGAGGTGAGAGGATGATACCGAAGAGGTACTTACATCATCTAATGCACTTAGTATCAGTTGCTGCTAATCTTTGAATCTTCTGACGTAGGCCTTCTCTTAATCATCACCAATTAAAACTGCCCATGGTGGGAAAGTTTCCTGCGTTTAATAAGGTATTAATAATCCTTTTTTAAGCCAAGCGCTACCTGCTAGCAGGGTACTTTGCTACCTGCTAGCAGCCTGCACCTCAGCGGCGCACATATTTTCTCCCCAAGGTCACCTCACTTGCCGGCAGAGGGAACCAGAATGACGTCACACGGGGTTTTCCCATAATTCATACTTAGCCATCGCGTTTTGCGCCCTTGAAAATTTTCACTTTTCATGTAATCGCGAAAAATAGATATCGAGATTTAAAAATCTAAAAGCATGAAATGCATCTACCAGGAGTAATAATCTTTCTATGTAGGCAATAAAAAAATAATAGGAAACCACCCTAATCGTGGGTACAGTGCCACAACCAGAAAGGAGGCCTGGACTTGGAACACATAGAGGTGTTTGCTCTTGACTAATTTTAAGTATACCAGGACTGGCCATGGTGATAACTTTTACGGGAGTCACATGATGCAAAATTGTGGAAAAAAATCATTCGCCTTGACCAGGATTTTTTCTCTGTGGATTTTTCACACAATTTGTGCATCGGGTGGCTTCCATAAAAGTTATCTTTGTGGCTAGTTCCGGTGTACTTAAAATTAATATGTATGTATTAGTTTATAAAGGGCTGAATGAATCATGAGGATTACAAATTTTACTAAAATTATTTGAGGCTAGTTTATAATGTAATGGACTAAAAGCATTTCCTGGTGGAAGTGAACTACTACTTAAAAATATCAGGTGGTGTTCAGTGGAGTTACTATTTGAACTCTTTCAGTTTTCCTAGTAAAAACAATAATCAAGCAGGGATAAAGTATAGATGATCACGTGCATTTTTAGAAAGTGTTAGTAGTTCTTTAATTGCTTTTCATTCACCGTACATCTTTGCCTCTTTCAATTTTGAGTATTTTTTCTGATTGTATTTTTTTCTAGCTAATTTTTTTGGAAAATTTTCACTTGTTTAATTGACACAGAATCCTTTGGATTGGATAGATAAGTGAGAAGATAAAAGTTTTCAGTCTCGTATGATTTGAGGTATGGATAGACCTACATTTTGGTGAAAATATTGTTACTCATGCCATTTTTCCTTGATGGGAACATAATGACATGTGATACCACATGACTCTACTTCTTAAGATCCTTCTTTCCTTAAGATCAAGTGGAAAATTAGTTGGGGATATTGGGGGCAATTAGAGTGACTATTAAGGATCTTTTTCATCAGGCATTATTGTGCGGCAAGAGCCAGTTGCTACTGTGAGACTGGGATTAACTGTAGCTGCAGGTGGTTATTGTACTGTAGGGCTTGTCGAAAAAGTCCTGCAATAGATACTGTAGAAAATCAAACATCCAGGTTGGACAGCTTGAATTATGTAATCAGTATGTATTGATATATTTGGTACCCAATGTTGTTAAATCATTGGTTTTATCAAAAGCCTCGAGGACAGTTGGTGAGGCATGAAATTTGATAACTTTGGGCCTCATCTCTATACATAATGATTACATAATTTTTAAGTATAATTTAGATCTGGCCTTTGATGTTTTTTCGCTTGACATATTTCTACGAGTTAAAAATGAATTTTTACCATGAATTTCTGCACTGGTAATTTAAAACTTTTTAATTTGCTTATAATTTTTTATTACCATGTGGTATCACACTAAATTTGATTAGGCTCTAAATTATTTTACTAATTTCAATACGTCATCGTATTCTATAAGTCAGAAACATGTAAAGGATTCAGCCATATTCATTCCTCACAAAAAAAGATTAATAATATACATAAATATTCATACAAACTCAAGGCACAAATGGAAAATTCCGTTGAAATCATGCACATGATTCATCCTTCACAATTAGGCATTCATGATTCATCTGAATTAATTGGAGCTAGGAGCAATAGGTCATTGCTTTCTTGATCATTTAGTCCAAGATTCATTTCTTCGTTTCCAGAGAGTGTGTTTGTATCTCCGTCTCTGTCCGTATAATCTGATGGTGGTACATGCAGGGTTAGGAAATCAAAATTTGATCCTTCAGTTCCCACCAAACCCACAAGATCCCCGTATCCACTTGCGGAACCTTCAATTTCTTCCAGCATGCTGCAGTCAAAGTAGTTTGATAAGGATTGGGGGAATGCGATGGCATGAGTTGTCAGCTCCTCTGAACAGGAAGATGGGAAGTAGTAGGAAGCAGCAGGGTTGGAGGATAATGGAGGTGAGGATAAGCCATAAGGAGAGGATGGGTCGCTCCAACTGGGTGCTTCAGGGCTCTGCAAGGGTGGAAAATTGTCAGACACAAGGCGGTAAAATGATATTTCGATGCCCAACTAAACATAATAAATGATAGCAATTAAAGGTCACAAATGTGGTGAAAATATATCAAACTAAATTGGTAACCCTTTCCCGCCGAATGCCACATATATGCGGAGAGGATTTTCTTCGGAAAAGAACGAAAGCCGGATGTGTGCGGCATCAATTTTCTGATGCAAACGAATGAAAGCTGCATATACCCAGTATGGGGTGGAGGAAAGTGATCGCCGTGGGCACAATAGACCCAGCTACGTGGCCGCCCCTTGAGACCCAGCTTAGCGAGACCTCAGGCCCTTCCTTGGCCACTCAGATTGACCCTTCCCCATCCCCCCCACAATGTCATCTAATGCTATTTGGAGTGTTTTGTTTTCCAAAAAGAGCATTTGTTGCTTACCTTATAAATCTAAAGTTAGAAATGAATTCTTTTTTTGCTTATCTCATGGAAATTCCAAATGGGGTTATGGTGTTAATATCAATGGAGTCCATTTCAGTTCCAAATCAGTCGATATGGAATAGAAATATACTAAATCCATCATTAATATGAACGTTAGAAGTTTGTTTGGAATTTCTTCACGCTCAGAAAAATAGGGAATTCATTTTATGTAGTCAAAAATGGATGGGAAAAATTAATATTTGTTTATATAAAGCATGGCTATTTCCCTAAGTTGACTGTGGACTCATGCTGTGAAGGAGTCTATTAATCCCTCTAGGGTCTAGGACAGCGGCCAAGGGAAGGGATTGGTGTCCCTCTGAGTTGGGTCCTTGCTTTAGTATGGGTGCAAAATTCTGTATACCATCGATGCGAGAGAGCTTTGTACAGGGGAGTGCAAAAAATTTTCAAGGAACTCATAACACAGAAGAAATTCCCTCCATGAGGCTCCGGTGCAAAAGGGTGTATGAAAAAAGTCACTGACAAATTGCCACAAACTGTTGGATCTCACTACTAGGTTTCATGCATTTGGTATTATCTTCCGGTGACTTCATCTCAAGATATTTTGTTTAAATATCTTGGAAGGGAAGTAAGTGCAGGCTGAGGAGCTATACTTGCTTCCCTTCCTAGGTATTTAAATGAATTGTTTTGAAATGAAGTCACCTAAAAATGATAATAAATTTAATGTTTGGAAGGAAATTTCTTAGCTTTTCTACAAAAAACACACACTTTATTGCCGACTAGTTTCGGTTACACTGTACCATTTTCAAGACTAGTGTCACTAGTCTTGAAATAACTAGTCGGCAATAAAGTGTGTGTTTTTTGTAGAAAAGCTAAGAAATTTCCTTCCAAACATTAAATATGGAATTCTACAAAGTAAAGGCCTCAACAATTCAGTGCGATAATAAATTTATTGACACCGGTAATGAGATATGTAGTAAGCTATTTGTGGAAAATTGCCAGTAACTTTTATTTTATTGATATGTTAGAATTTCATGAGAGTGAGTCTAAAATTACTCTCTATAATCAAACTAAAGATAAATCATAAGTAACAAGTGAGGAAATGAAATATTTTAAGAAGTAAAAGAAAGCTGAATCTGGTTATCTATCTTCTTTTATAAGGAAATGACTATGGAGTTGCCCGTGGCACACCTTTATTCTGCCACCTGCGCATGCTCTTCATGAAAATCCTACAGAGGAATATATTCACTGTCCAAATTTCTGAAAACTAAGATCGCAATGCATAGAGCTAATCATATGTGAAAATAAAAAGGATTTTAGTGTGCTTATTAATGGGCTGTTGGAGAAACTTAGTGGAGAAATGGTTGAGGTATTAGCCATCGATGGAAGATATCATACAGCCATTTTTAAGGATGACTTTCCCTTGAATTTAAGGGCTGGATCTAGATGCTAGATGAAATGTGGGACATAGGCATGTTTTAGATCCAGGGAAAGGAGTTTGGGTCTTTATCCCTCTCTTTTTTCAGTTTAAAATTTCTATAAGTCTGCTATGTAAATATTTAACTTCAATTTTAGTCTAGCTCTAAACACTGTCTACCACTAAAATGTGTCAGTACTGCATGTTAAGGTTAATCTAAAAACATTTCAAATCAAAGGCTCTTGGGTGTTGTTGGAGGTGATGATTATTATATAGCTGGTAATTGGAGAGCATTCATGTGCGTTTATCATATAGCAGTTGTGAGTATGAATGGGTTCATTAAAGAAATATTCTTACTTGGGAAAAAATGTGAAAACACTTGTTTTCAAAAGTGGGATACATTTGTTTATTCAAAATTTGGGTCCTTAAGGATTGATACATTTGAACACTGGGCCATTTGTACATCTGGTGTTATGGTTTTGTGGAAGCATTATACATTCATTCACTTAAACTTTTACAACATACTTATGGCTTATTTTAAAACAATATTCTTTTATAATAATTTCACAACACATTTTAAATTTTATAACATCTTTGTTATAGTTGTATGTCTTTTATATTCAAAGGTGTAATTTGTCTCTCAACCAGTTTCAGTAATATATGATTACCTTAAAATATCCTTTGATAAAGAATAACGAAGAAAATTGAGCTGGCAATGATAGTTTCAATAATTTCACTTTATATTTCTGTAACTCATTTTCAGCATTTCTCTTTGTTGTATAGTATTCATAAATATAATTTGATGAAGACAATATTGTAGATAAAGACTTTTCAGTAGTATATTATAAATAACGTCCATTTGCACTAAAGAAGTTTTCTCAATTTTGCTTAAACTTCTTTACATGCTTAAAAATCAGTCTTAAAACACTGACTATGGCATAGTAGTTCATAAATTTTTGACTAATTCAAGTTTATGAGCTACCTCGAATGGCTAGAGACCATTGTGGGATCAATGCTTTGAACTATGCAATTTTTTTACCAGTTGGCTTGGTCAAGTTGTCCAATTTCCTCTAATGACTTGAATCATAAAATCTCTTATGTTGTGGTTAAACTTAATTGCTATTTATGCCACCTAACTAATGTTAAATTTTCATAAGTATATAACAATATTAGATATATTTTTAAACATGTAAGCTTTAAATTTACATGGAAAGCATTGAAGAGTTTTGAACTGAAGTTTTGAGAGGACGGTTGAGAAGTAAAAGTAAGTTACTCAATTAAAAAAATCTTTGGATTTCCTCAGAGTGGGATCTGGGCTGCACTTTAAAATCTGAGAATGTCATAAATGAAGCATTTTTTTATGTTTAAGGCACTCCTTTAGGATACCTTTCTTTGGCACATGGACTCATCACAAATCCTGTCTTTCAGAATTTCTTCACTAGGTTTGCATTCAGAAATAAATATGGCAAGTTTTTTTTATCATCATAATCCAATTTCACTATGCATTACAATTAACACGACCAACAAACATTTATATTGACTGCAATGAACTTCAAATTAATATAAGTAAATGAACATCTAACTATCTTTGCATTAGGCATGTAGGAATGTTTTGTATGTTTTGATTTGTTTGGTCCCCAAAAATAGCCATTCTCCTAACTTTTTTTCTTAAAAACAGAATATGGATATGCTGATTTGGCTGATAACATATAATATTTTTTGGCTATTCACAAGCAAATCTTATATTTCCCTTATGAAAGGCACAGTATATCAATTTCTCAAACCATGATCTTGGTCATGGATTAACCAATCCATAAGGATTCTATCTAATCGCAACATTTCAAATTTCAATTAGTTTTTCACAATGAGTATGTATACAAAATAGAACTCAAGACCATAAGGTTGGTCCAGGGTATTTTTGATGCATAATTTTCACATTTGGCTATTTTAGGCCAACTTTAGTGTTAATGTACCCATGACTAGAATACAACCGCAGCTAATTACTGCTTAATGATAATAGTTATTCCCCATCCTGGCATTTCGGTAACATTCATATGTGTGCATGGAAGACTAAATAATCCAAATAAAGAGAGAGATCATCATCAAATAGGCTTTTGGGTGCATACAGTCTTCACTTTTGATGGGTTGATTATGTTTATTTAGTTCTACACCCAGAATTGACCTTTTATTTTTTGGAAAATGATTAAGTATTTCATTTTAAGGTCGACATTTATATTGGATTTATTAATAGTGCTAGGGTTTCCACATGTGTGCAGATAAAAAAAAGTCATCAATGTATTAATGTTTCTATCATACGCTAATTGTTACTTGATTACATTTACGACATCCTGAAATGCAAAGTTCACCTGATGAGTTCAGTCATCTGTTAAAGAAGCTAATAGATATCAATTAAAACCTGGACTTCAATAGAGTGACTCATGGGATATGCAGTTATGCATTCCTGAGAAAATTGCCCCTTAAGGGAAGAATATAAAAATTTCAATCTTGTATTGAATATAACTTAAATAATTATTTATAGTTGGTAATAAAGTACTCCATATTTTTGTATATGTATATACTGGTATCCAACATGCCCAAAAACTTATTTTAGGCATAATCATGTCTAAGATATGCAATATGATCTCACAGATTGCTTCACTATTTAAAATTATTTGGTGTCTTTTTAGGGATAATTTCTTTAGTCTTCTAGTATAAATAGATCTTCATTGGAATGAAAAATGTGTGAATCAGGAGTTAAGGAGACAAAATAGTAATGGGCTGCATTAGATTCCTTAAATTTAGGAATCAACCCATCAGTAGTTGAGACTATCATAAAGCAGGCTTTTACCTGCCTATGAATCTTACACATGTGTAAGAAATGCACCAATGTATGCCCTCTGTGTTTTCATCTTCTTTAAATGGAATCTCTCTTTACTGAGAAAATAATCAAAATTAAATGTATAATCTATTAATATAAATCACTGGAGTTGTTCATGTATTCCAGAACATTCACGTATGCCATATCAACCCGAAAATAAAAGCATAAAAAACACGACTCAAGTAAATAAGTAACCCGTTCAAAAAAAATTCTGTCAACAAAAACACCACACAAGAAAACTGGATAAAAAATTATGCTAGCAGCTATCTATTCGCTCAATGCCTGATGGGTAAGTCACGTTGACTTTCCCAGTTGGGACGGAGTTGCTGTTGATGCTGGTAGTTGCAGTGCATTGCACTTATTGTGCCGTAGGGGAGTCTTTGCTGGATAGCATTGATTGGTTGCGACTGGTTGTCCACTGCACTTTGATGGTGAATGGGTAGATGGTGATAATGGGACGATGAATTGGACATTGGGGAAGGTAATGGGGTATTATGGACCTGGGCTGGTAGTGCCAATGAAACCCTCACCTGATTCAGAAAGCCCTCATTGGCAAAACGCCCAATCTCTGTGGAGCCAAATGCTTGCTGAAATGCTGGCAAAGGTAAGGAATCTGGATTCCTTTCACCCAACTCTTCAGCATTGGAAGTGGTGTCGTTGCCTGCTGAGGATGTCAATTCTGATGGTGAAGCATGAGACATCTCTAACTCACTTGGGTTTTCCTTGATATCTTCAACCTGAAAGTACAGTTTTTGATAAGAATTGAACACTGTTGCTAGTGGTGTTCAGAGGAAAGTTCATTCTCTCTTATTCAGGGTCTCAACCCAAAGGTTGGTTTGGATAGATGAACGTAGAGCTTGTCCAAGACTAGGCTATGGGCATTAGAATAACCCAAATTCAGGACATTGCTAAACCCCCATTCCGGCTACTGTCAGTTCATTTCCTCAGGTCACCTAAATGATTTCAGTTACCTGTATTTCAATAGGTTTCAATAGACCCATAGAATGTACAGTAGACCCCTGCTTCAACCTTCTGTCAGGCACACTATTTGAACTCCCGAGTTCAGGCGCAATGTGCCTTATAGGCACAGATACGAAAAGAAAAAATTAAGTCAAAGCATGTCTCAGAGCTGCAACTTTGAACGTGCACTATTATCAGAGTAGTCTAACACTTAAACGATGTCTTACATGTGGTACATACACCCCTTTTATCCCCTTCATACGGCTCCAAACCGATCCAGCTAGGTGTGATTTAACGTGCTCTGTAGGTAATTATGTTTCACTAAATGTATTCAAGCATCAAGTAGTAAACATCGTAGAAGCATCAAGTGAAAATGCCTAAAAAAATATTCTGCCTATCAAAAATATATACCTTTAAAATTATGATGAGTTTGGGCACAGTGAGCTTCTCTGATCCAAACTTAAACAACTTTCCGTGGGGACAGCCGAAGTCAAACTAAGCGAGAATGCTGCATAGAGCGTTTCAAAACAAACAGCTACTATGAGCGTCAAGGGTCTATGCCGCCTAATAGGGTGAAGAAATGAAAAAGCATTCACACACTGCCTGTGAGATCCCTTGTTCCCCGAGGGAGGGTTAAGATATTAATCTCTTCCAAAGGACAGAACTTGAAGTGAATTTCATCGTATATGTATTTAATTGGCATAATTCCCTGATGAGGAATCAATGAAAAGTGCGGTAGGGCATGTTGATGTTGTTATGTTAAAAAAACTTCATTAGCAAATAAGGCATAGAGTTATATAAATGATGTCATATTATGGGAGTGGAAACCAGCAAAATTTGAAATTTCAAAACCTGCACTCAAAATCAGCTGAGATTGTATGCTGAATCCATCGTAAGTTGAACCCATCATAATGCAGAGGTCCACTTTAAATGAAAAGAGTGGCAGGCCTTCCTAAATTAAGGCCCCTGACAATAAAGTCTTTATTTGCCGCTGATTTCAATCAAAGGTTGTTGTATTCATTAAAGGATTTATGTCAATATGATTCAATCCTACTTGGATATCCAAGTCCTTGAAGAAGAGGATTGCTCCAGAATACCCACTTCAATCACTTTGAAAATTTTTGACAATGAAAAAATGTTGTTCCCGATACCCTTTGAGATAAGGGGAGTTATTTGACAACTTCAAAAGTAGATGACTATATTCGGACAGCTGTTTGATCTTCAAATGAATCTTTCGATGAGTCATTCATTGCTTATGGCACAATGAAAACATACAGATCCTGTATAAGAGTTACTCCGGGTCAGAGGACGTTCACTTGTCGAACTTCCAATCAATTTCCATACTTCGTTTTGTGTGTGATGTCACCCAGTGGCGTAACTAGGAATATGCTTTGAGGGAGGATAGGAAAGAGTGAGCTCCCGCCCCTCCCTCCCTCCTGTTTGGGAAAATTTTGGAAAAGTGACATGCCTGCAAATTACATGTTACATAATTTGGGTTTCATTAAAAGGTTATGCTAGAATTTACTATATTTCGAAACTAGACAGTAGTTTTGAATATTATTTTTATTTCTCTGAGGCTTTGGGGGGTGATTTATCCCCCACAGACCCCCTTAGGTTACGCCACTGATGTCACCCAAATTTGAGGCCAGATTCGAAGATACAGAGTAATCCCCTTAGTCCTATACCCTCTATGTTGTGACAAACAAATCCAGTCCAAATGAGAATTGATACGACTGCGTCTATAAATGAGAGTGGTGACATGGAAAATGTGGTGCAAAGAAGATCATGATTACATGAATTGATGTGCACCAATATCCACTTTGATTTTAAATGAGTTATGTATGTATTTGCTTTTCATTTGGACTAGGGTGAAATTCACGAATTTTAGATATCTTCCAGCCGTGAAAACTTTTGTATTTCAGGCGGAAATTGAAAAATAGTAAGGAATCAAAATACTGTGTACTTGCCTCCTCTTTGGTCTGCGTTATAAATTTAGCTTCAGGAGCAGAAGGTGGACAAATTAAGTACTGCTGTACTTGTGAAGGTGCCTCCAATCTGCTGTCATCATTGGGAGAAACTGAAATGAATTAGGTAAACATATTTTTGTATTTTTCAAATTATTTATACACATGTACTTTAGGAGATTGCACTGTTAGTACTGAACAACTCAAAACAAACCCCTTTGAATAATTTGTGTGAAAATGTTTGGTATTTACAGATGACATCCAATAATGTTGATAAGAAGAATGAGGGTACACAGAATGTTATTCAATTCGTAGATTTTGCTCATTCTTTTTCAAGCTGCATGAGCAAACCGTAGTGCTATTTTCACCTATCTAATGTAGGATAAGTTCAATTACATATGACTTAATTTTCTAATTAATGAAAAATTATCATGGTGAATTTATACTTTTTATCAATGAATAATTTTTTCATAATTCACAGGTTATATATGGAATCAATTTTTGGTGTTAGTGACATTAATATTCAATTGTCAATCAAAATTTTTCCTATGCTTAGATGAGGATTGTTATAAGAAGCCTATTTAACATTCTTATTATCAACTGCAATTTCTAGGAAATATAGAATAGAAAGTGCAACTTTTTTTCTTGCCAGTTGAAGTATAACCAGAAAAGTATATTTTGGACTTATCATACAAGTGACAATTCACAAGTTTCTTAGCTTCAGTTAAAATTGCAATTTTTACATAAGTTATATTAGTGTGTAAGTTATAATGTATATATTGTTTTTAACTTATGCGAGAACTTGTGTAAGTTGATTTTGACTATGCTACATTGATTGAAAATGATTTAAAGTTCGTGGTAATTTTTTGCTATTTGCTTACAGCATTTTACTTTTGTACCTTACACAAGCCATGAAAATATTTTCAATTTACAAATCAATTTTCTTGTAGTAGATAAGTTGTTTGTGTAAAATCAGCTTAATACAAGTGAGTCTCAGATTTTTCTCCGGAGATTATCTTCAATATAAATTTACACAAATATTTTGAGGAATTTGTAAAGGATAATTAAGCTTACCTTGAAGAGGGTTAGATGACTCAGGTCCAATTAAACATTGCATTGGAAATAATTGGTGTTCATCAGGCATTTTCAAGTCATGGTTATCATTTTGCATATGATGATGCGATGATTGTGGAAAAGACTGATGCTCGTGGTGCTGATTCCAGTGATTGACTAAAGATCCTCCATTTATCACTTTGACTTCATTGGCCTTTTGAGAAAAATATTTAGTGTTAGTGCCTTCAAAAAAAGTATCCCCAAAACATGTGCAGAGTGACATAAGCATGTTGTAAAGACTCGTTTAAACAGTTTTGCTGTTTTCAGGGTTCTTAGTACATAATATTTAGGAAAAAGTACTTGTTTCGGATTCCAAAAATGGAAAATTACCTATTCATATACATACATAGTTACATAATGACAGAATTTTTTCCAAATTAATCTTGCCCTGTTAAGAGAATTGTTAGACTGACCGATCAAACATGCAATATTTTGGAATCAGTTAAAATAGTATCCATTGCTGCCTGAGTCATTGTGTTAAAAACTTTCCAAAATAATTTGGAGTAAATTAGAAAACAACCCCTGAGCATACCGAGTTTGTAATGTTATATTATTTTTTATGTTTACTTTATCTTTCTGCTTTATGAAAAAAGTTATGTTTATTTAAAAAAAATAATATCTCCATTATCCATACAGGTGGTCGATAATATTTGACCCATCCACTAACCCATCCTATGTTCACAGCTCATTGCAATCAGTGGCGTAACCAGGGGGAGGATCTGGGGGTCCTGAACCCCCCACCCCTTTCCGTCCAAAATATAAAAGCATACTTACTTTGCATCACAAAAGAAAACCAAATATTGAAAAATGATGAATTTCCAAAAGATTTCTTTGAAAAATGAAGTTTTTTCCACTATGAAAAGTGTTAAAATTAGTTTAAAACCCTCTACTTAGTACCCTGTTTTTTAAAAATTTTCCCCCCTGGTTTTGGACCCTCCCACCCTGAACGAAATTCCTAACTATGCTACTGACTGTAATGCTTTAAATTATACCTTTTGGCCGTGTGCCGTAAATGGCACATTTTTCTCAAATGTTTTGTTCAATGAATGTCTCATCCATATTTTGGAAGGATTGGCTTGAGCTTACAAAGTTAACAACAGGGTGGTTTTCTATTATTTTTTTATTGCCTAAATCGAAAGATTATTACTCCTGGAGTACATATTTCACGCTCTTAGATTTTTAAATGAAGATATCTATTTTTCGCGATTAAATGAAAAATGAAAATTTTCAATCGCGCGAAAATGTGACAGCTAAGTATGAATGCTGGGAAAACTCTGTGTGACGTCATTCTGGTTCCCGCTGCCGCAAGTGAGGTGACCTTGGGACGAGGCTTTGAGCACTGATACGACGCAGGATGCTAGCAGGTAGCAGAGTACCCTGCTAGCTGGTAGCACTTGGCTTAAATAAGGATTATTAATACCTTATCAAACGAAGGAAACTTTCCGAACTTAGGTAATTTTAATGGGTGATTATTAAGAGATGTTTCCCTGAGCTCTGTGCCTCATGCATGCATTGGTAATCTCAGACGATGTAAAACTCCTATCTACTCGTATAGAAACTAGGTCCCTCTGACGTCACATGGAGTGGCATCGCATGGGCGCCAATCTGGCCTTTTTCAAATGGGATAAAATTGACCATTGCCATTCGTCTAAACCGGTATTTCTAAAACCAAATAATTTGTATATTATGAATACACGATTGGTGGGTAACGAATCGCAATCAATGCCTTTCGTTTTCTTTGATGAAAGAAACTACCTTATTTTGAAAATCACAGTAATTTTGATTATGAAGTACATATATGCAGATTTTTTCAATGAGATTGATTCTCCTCTAGTGTGTATTGCTAAAGAGATACCTAATTGGCTGGTGTGATGTAATTTACATATTGAGATAGTTATTTAGCATTAATCCCTTACGGAAATTGGCTTTTACTTTACATGGTGGTGAGACGGGTGGCATACCTTACAGGAAATCAGGATATCTGGGTTCAAATGTGTCAAAAGATTTTTTTCAGCAAATCGCTTCCTTTGATATTCAACTTAGAGAGGTGGTTGATTGGTATAGGTAGGGAAATAATTGATAGAAAATAAGTCTCTTTGGATCATCAGGGAAGTTTCTGTTCATGTTTTACTTTTGAAATTTGACTTAAAATTCCTATTTAAAATGGCACATTGGAATTCTAGCTCTTTAATAACTAGTTGTACTCTCCCTCATCATGTTTTAAAACTTTAAACATAATTTTTAGTGTTAGATACGTGATTTTCGTATTAATTTGGTCCCACCATTATCAACAATTTGAAAAAATTATTAGATTTCAAGAAGGTTCTTAAAGTTTCTATTTAGAAATCTAGGAGATTTTTTGAATCTCAAAGAAAACCTCTTTGGAGTACATATTACAACACAATGGGCTTTGCTTTAGGTTTTCGAGAGATTTTCCGGAGGTTTTCTGCTATGCCTAATCCAAAGGTGTTGGTTAGGATTCACAAATTATATGAAAAGGCTTTCAACTGGATTGGTAAAGGTTTTGCAATACAGAATTTCAATGAGGATATCTGAAACCACTAAAGAATGCCTTTTGGAAGTCTCTGAGGTTTTCAATGTAAGCATATGAATGAAGTTGACAAGAGTTACATGAAACCTTTAAAATCGCAGTGGCATAGCCATCGGTTTTAAAATTATGCTCCCTCATCACGAGCATTCTCTTTCATTGCAGTTGGAAAGTGATACTTGGCCAAGCGGATTATTCTGCCTCATTGTTGGAAGATATATCCGTATCCCTCATTCTCATATTCATTAATGCAGACAGTTTCAGAAATTCCAGTGTGACACAATCCATTTCTTGCAGTCCGTTGTCTGTTCGTTCGTTGTCATTTCGTGCAGTCCGTTCCCATAGGTTTCCGGGTTAAAACCCCCTCCCTTGAGTCTTCACCCTGGACCCCGGACCCCCCTTTGCCCTGGGGTGTTTTCCATACACCCCAGTAGGACAGCAAATTCTCCGGTTAACTATCATATTTAAAATCCTGGCTATGCTACTGCCATTCATTAAGTTTGCAAGAGGATTTTAATGAAATGCTCTGCAATCGTATTGAAAATCTAACCCTAGTCCCTTATTGGCTAACGATTTTTGTCAAGACATATTTGCACGTATTTTATTTAGAAAATCAAAATGAATGAACTTGCCTACTCACAACAAGTAAAGATTTTTGACTTTTAAATTTCTTTTGGTGGGAAGAAGTTCACGAAGAATTGGGGAAGGAGAAATAGAAGTTAGCTAGCACTGAAGTGTACCGTTGAAAACTGATTATCTGCCTTTTGTTAGTCATGTGTTGGGTTTTACTTCTATAATTTCTTCATCCAGTCCCTGGATCTCTCGTTGCTCTTCCTATTCCTTCCCTATATGATTACTATGAGTAGATTGAAATGTGTTATGGACTTTAAAGATGGAGAAACAGAATTAAAATTGCTATGAAAATGATCACATGGTAAAAATAATTAGCTACTCACCTGCACATAAGGATACCAATGCTGATGGCCATCAATGTCAGTGTAGACTGTGAATTCCTGTCCGCTTGCCATTGTGACATGTGAACCCATTCCTGTTCTTTCTTCAGCACTTGACCTGTCTGCGAAACCATCCCCTTGTCCAATTCCTGTCACTTCTACTACTCTAGTTGTTGGGTATGACACAGCTTCCATGTCTACAAAATTGGTATAAACTCCATCCAAGATTCCATGTTCCACCTGCTGTCGAATGGCAGCTTTTGTTTTTTCATAGTGCTGCTCCTGAAGAATGCAAATGACATTTATTAAAAGTTATCTCAGCATGAACATTGTCATTTTTTTTAACATAAACTAATAAAATTGAATAAATGATGCAAGAAGCCATATTTAGAGCTAGTATACAAAGGCTCCTTGATTTACATTAAAAGTATTTTACCAGGTTGCATGAAGTTCTCATGGATATGAATCAATTCATGGTTAACCTATGTTCCTAATATTCTTCAATTCAATCGAATATGTGCTTGGGGATATAGGTGGATTGGTGGTATGCTGTCAAGTAGGCGGTTGACCCCAATGCCATTTACTCATTTTGTGATATTTAACCCTTACACTGCCACTGGGCCGATATATTGGCCCTCACTGGTTGAGCGAAAACTGCGAGGAGCCCATTTATTGGCCCAAATTATTTCACTTTTTTTTCGTGATTGTGGCCTTTTCAACGGCTGTAATTTATGTAAACCCCCATATTCTATCTATGGTTATGAGATATAAATATATCGTAAGAATTGGGAAAAAAATCTAGATGTATTAAATAAAATTAAGTAGCTGAAAATTTTTTAAATCTGATATGTTGCTAATTCCGTAAAATAGCCTTGGCAGTCTTAGTGCATCCCACCTGAAATGGGCTGGTGGTAAAGGGGTTAATACCTTATAAAAATAGCATTGGTAAATATCAATTTAATCAATATCACTTCATAAAGACAACACTGGCAGTATTGTTATTTAAATGCCATAAAATAGTATTACCCTTCCTCCCTAAGCAATTTCAATTATCATCTCAGCATCCCATTACATATTCTTCATTGGTACAAATTATTTGACCTAAAGTTAGGGTTCTTGACCACTACTAGTTGATACTTGTTTTTTTGTTGTGATGGGTTGTTCAATTGTTATAAATGCAACATCTGCCAATGTTTCGCTCCTTAATACGAGAATCCTTTAGGCTTAGGGTAAAAATATGGTATGTTATCAGTTGGGTGCCATACTTTTCCTCAAATCCCATGGATGCTCAAATAAAGAGTGAAATTTTGATGAAAAAAGAATTAATAATTAATGGCCAACCATCCATGACTAAAAATGAAATCGCTCATTACAATATATGTAGTATCAGTAATTCAGAGCTCATAAACCCAGATCATCATTAATCCAGACTCACACTTAGCAAAAAATAAGTTTAATTAAGAAATATTTCATACAAGTACTGCAAGTCTTATTAATTAATGGTTCTATTTGTCTGATCAAATTATTTGACTGCCATGCTAAAGCAAGTTACAATTTTTAGCAAAGTCTCTTTATGTTTAAGCACCCAAATAGTCTTAATCTCCTGTTTGAAAATTCAAAAATTTTTTCTAGTTCCATCTGGATCTGGTAACAATTCATCCAGATTATTGAGGCTCTAGTGCCTAATAATTGACGTAATAATTGGAAAAGCATACACTTACTTGAGAATGGATGAACTCTTGTTGAGGAATATGAATGCCTTGTCTCTGCTCTATTCCAACCATCCACTGTTGGTTGCAGGCGTCATTGCACATCCCTTGGTTGACTTGTTGAATATGTATTTGGTTTGGCTTTTGATGGAGAATATGGGGAGGAATGCAAAGGTGTGAAATCTTGTGGTTTTGTTGAACATTGGAAGCTTGTGGTTGCCTTGGCATAGGATTCAGTCTTGTTCTGGTGATTATGTCATTCCTCCCACCCATTGGCATCATGTACTGTTGGCGATTTTGTGCTTGATGATGGTGGTGTTGACCTTGGTGTTGTCTTTGATGTTGGTGGTGAACTGCTCTCGCTCGGCTTGCTTGATCACGCATCGCCTTGCGGATGCGAGCTTCCTTTGGGTTGTAAACATAATCTGTGAAAGAAAATATTTTTAGTAGCAAAAACTTGTGAAATAATACATCAGCAGTTGTTAATAATCTTTAAACAATTTAGGAGTCATCAATTATGTGTTGAACATTAGCAATTTCATAATTAGACAACTTTTTCATTCGTTTCAGAAATTTTTTTGAAAGAATTCCCTTATTGGGGTGAATAATTATGCCTAGAGTTTACTGTTATTAGATCTCCACAAATGAAAGGAATATTCTTGGAAATGATAGTTAATTTGTGGTGTGAAATGGGTCATTCACTAAAATTTTTCAATGTGAAGGTATTTTTAAAAGATGATGCTTGAGCACTTCATTCCTAAAACCATTAGCATACGAATTTCACTAATACTGTGTTGGACTGAAAGTTCTGTATTCTTGGCTACCCTTGTTTCGTGAAATTTTGACTGTACTAAAAACTTTATGACAAGAGCATCCCATTGTTGATAATAGTACTAAATTCTAGGTTTTGTTGGGTCAATAGGGAGGCCACTTTCATTTGTCATTACAATTTTCCTTTCTTCTTCCATTAGGTCCTTTCACAATTCCAGGGCTGTGTCATATTTATCACGGGTGAAACACTTTTTTTTTCTTTATTTTTGTCCTCCTTATTTTAGGCATAATAGGGAAAATTTTTATCAAGTTGTATGCAGTCATTCTTTGCAGAAACAGCCCACAAGTGTAGAGCTCATTTCCCTTACCTAAGCCCATCCCTCTATTCATCACAAACGCTACCTATAAGTGAGAGTTATAATTTTTTTTAAATTTCTTTTTCAGCATAGTTAATTGACGTAGTAAAATAATGCACGTACTCGCTATTCCAAACGGTTGCAACTGTATGATGAGCAAAATATATGAGTCAATTCATAATAATTTTTAAGTTTTGCTGTTGCATTCGTTTTTGAAATAGCAAAAAATCTCAGCTGTGCCTTTCAAAATTTGCTTTGGCATATTGATTCGTAAGAGAACTACGCAAGTGTATCATTATTAATGTTTGCGAGTGCGTGTATTTTTACTTTCACTTTACTTCCATGTATGGTGAAAACGAAATGTTTTTCTGTTATTGACAGGGTTTGAGTGAATTAGAACATGTATATTGAAATTTTTTGCTGCTGAAATTCCATCTCTGAGAACTCATTTACAGTTTTATTTCCGATCATGAGTTTTCCAAACTATCTTGCGAAGTTTGTGTACTAACCATTCCTCAGTCTTGTCTATCATGGAAGAAAAAAAATCACTGTCAACATCCACTTGTTATCTAGTCTATCTTCTTTAACCAATGTTTACGTTCCCTAAAACCCTCGTGAAAAATATTATAATGCACAGAGAATTCCTTAGCCTCCGCTTATTGATCTGGGGTGAGCTTATGTATGACTTCCTAACTTAGCGCGAAACAAATTGGTTCCGCGAAAGAAGAAACAGGTGACAATTAATGCGAAGGTTTCTACGGAGATAATCGCGCAGCGGGAATGGAAATATCAACGCAAGCACGCTCTGGCAAGGAAGATCAAACTTCTGGACGTGCGGACCCTCTCAGTCAAACTTTGCGGGCGGCGGCTCGAGACGAATCCGTGACTCGAACCACACACGAACCGGAGCGCGCCAAATCTAATTCCCCTCACGGCTGTGTCCCGGCCCCGTTAGATTTTCCCTCGCGGGCAGGACAACACGGACAGAAGACAACTCCGTACCTGGGACGAAAGGAACTTGGTTTGCCGGCAGGTAATCCCTCAGGTATGGTCGTGGGTAGACCGGTGGCTGTGGCTGCCAGTAACAGTCGCAGCAGTTCATGATTAGCATGTCTCGGGAGCGACGGCTTGTGGGTATAACTGCGTCTCGCGATTCACGTGCCCCTCGAACCCGCGACCGCTCGCGCGGAGGGACGAACTCGCACCGCCGTTCCCCGCGAGTCCGTGCAGAAGAACGCGGCCGGACGGACGAAGGAAAACAAACAAACTGGCCACGCCGTCGTCTCCTGAACTTTTATCCAGCCGTTCCCGGCTCGCACATCTCCAGGCAAAAGCCCTTGTCGCTCTTGTTATGCTGGGCCCCGTATGAAACCCGTCGATCTCTCTCTCTCCACCCCCACGTCTCCCACTCCCCTCTCCGCTAGGATCCTCCCCACGCCCCCATCATGCCCCCCCACCACCGTGAGGAACTCCCGGCCCCGGAACCCCGCCCCGCGCGAATAAGGTCCCGCGCGCGCCCGTAGTCAGCGGGATCGACGAGGACTGACCGAGTCCCGACGCCTTCCTCCTTGCCATTCAGTCGCCGCTGACACCTCGCCTGTGTCCCCATCCTCCTCCTCTCTGCCGCCCCCGCGACCCCCCCACTGTATGGCCCCGCCCACCGCCGGCCCCCTCCGCCGCCACCGCCGCCTCCGCCACCCACCCGGTCGACTGCGCTGATAGGGAGGTCAGCCCCAAATCAATACACCGACGAGGCGACGACCCAGCCGTGGAGAGGGGACCTCCAACTCCCCACCTCCCCTCTCGAATGTGCTCTCTTATCCTTCCGCCTCCTCCTTCCCGGCATGCATTCCTACTCATCCTCCTCCTCACGGCAGTGCAAACTCCGTCCCGCCTGAGTCCAATGTCACCATAATATTGCGTCCCTCTTCGTGCAGGGAGAAGGTATCTTGAAATTAAATTTGCCGCGTGAATTTAAAAGGTGACGTCACGATCTCGTTGTTTTGGGGAAACGGCGCGTTCCCGACGCGACCCGTTGGTATTTACTCCGCATTATTTCGATTCTCGGTCTGTGCTTATTGTTTACTCTGATTTATTTCAGCTTTACATGGGACAAAATACGCTAGTTTTTGAAGATTTTATTTTCTTCTTAAAAATCGTAGGATTAATTTTGAAATAGTGTCATAATGATGTTTCAGAACATATTCGAGATGGTTCACGGTAAAAATATCATCTCTAATTCAACCTCTGATTCGTATGAGTTATCTTTCTATCGCTGCCAATGGTGGTCCTGTATTGATTACTTTTGAAAAGTCGGTGCAACACAACCGAAAAATCTTTCAAAAAATTTTGCTATACTCTTCAGTAAATTCGAATTCTCTGATTTAAGGTTTAAACATATTTGTTTACATAAATTTTCAATTTCCAATGTCAGTTGAATTGTCGTGATTGCTTGCACGATAAAATACCTGTGCAGGTTACAGTCGGTTTTTACAAATTTTTATTGACAACAGCTAAGTAATCTGGGGAACAAAATTATGAACGGTGTTTAAGTAATTAATAAATGTGTGTGAGGAGTTGTTATCCTTAGTTATACCACTCCCCGTTACATATTTATTTGCGTAAATTTCGAGATGCGCGCAGAAATTCCTTTGGTTTTCATTTTCCCGTGTATTGGCCTCCACCCCTCCAACGGCGTAGACAGTCTTTCGGGGGCTTCGTTCCAGTTCCCGCCGATGCCCTTTTGCACTCGCGAACTCGAGTTTGCCAAGTCGGGCAAGGTGGGAGTCTGCGAAAACTTTCCCCCGGCGCGCGTATCCCCCGACGATTTTTTCCACCCCCGTAAAAATAAAATAAACCGGAAAGAGCGAAATATTTCGCTCGATCGAGGGGTGGTGCGTCTTTGTTTATATTCGTTCGTCGTTTATTTTTTTACCCCGTTCCCGCGCGAAGCCCCGGGAATAACCGTGCTCGTATATGCGCCGAACAGCGCAATAGCCGAATTCACTCCGTGGGGGGGAAGGATATCGACTAGAGCGGGAGATAGTCTCGGCGTCGTGTTTATAATGCTATCGAGCGAGCTTGCAGTTTTAGCTTTTGTAGGATTTGTTTCCGTTACATTTTGAGTTTTTGTTTCGTATCAACCTAAATATTGAAGAGATCATCATTTTCTGATACTAAACCGTGACTTTTTTTGTTGAATATTTTGCGCATTTTAAGATGTGGTCGCATAGTGCTTTCGCTGGTAATGTATATTCGCGTGATATTGCCTCAAGTGGAAGTTAACCCACCAAAGAGACGTGTTGCTGCAGGTGATATGTCTGAAATCATGGAGAAGGGAAAAATCCCGTAAAATGTTGTAAAAATGGGGTTATCATTGATCGCATTATATTTTTGTTTATTTGAGCAGTTTATATATACTTTTTATATATCGCTTACGAAACTTGTAATTGATTTCCCCCCTTCCGTTATGATTGGGGCAGATTTTTTTTTCTTTTGCTCTGCGAATAGTTCGTCGGAGGCGCTGAGATTCTGCCTGCCGCCGCTTGGGGGTGTGGCATGGGTTGCTAAGGTGTACCCAGAGTTATCCACAAGAGGAACATGGAACACATAGTGAGGGGAAGGCAAAAAGTGAAACTTTAAATGGATTCGTGCAACGATGAATTCATTCGTTACTGGTGGATTTTCCAGATTTTTTTATCATTTCTATTGCCATTGAATTTATTTTACGGACCTAGGTTGCGTTGATAAATAGTTTTTTATTTTTTAAATTTACTCTTTAGGTGTAAAAGCAGCCAGCTAAAGGGAGCTTCTACATTAATGTCGTTTGGGACCGTGGACAGCGGGCGATTTGTTCCAAATTTACTTCGAGGTAATATTCACTGAAAGGCGTGATTTAAACTTGCGTTATATCCTTGGTAGGTTTTGCTATAATAAAAAAATATCTATTTGACTTCTGATTCTGATTTGCTCTCACAGTTAGTGCACTTAATTACAGTCATACATCCCCAACAGATAGCAGCAGCGAGGGCGAGTCGAATATGGAATTTGTTTATGAAAAATTATTTTCTAAACTAAAGGGAGACAGTATTTGCTAATAGTTTGCTTATGCTAGCATAAAAAATTGATTTATGTCCTGTGTTACTGGCGTTTCAGTATTGTTCTGTACATGTTCAATTGTTTGCCGAATTTTAAACTCATTTTCAATGCGAGACGTAAGGAGTATCGATTCACATTTTACCGTAACACGTGTTTCGCAGGCGCGCCTCAGGGTGTCACCACAGTAGTAACTGGCAGTGGGTGCCAGGATGTAAGCCGGGAAATGAGGGAAGTGGTGAATATGGGTAAAAATAGAAAGTATTAAACATTCCACGAAAGCTGACGTATTTACATTTATCTTTTGTTTATTAAAATTTTAAAATCCTGTAGTGTAATACATATTTGCTGCTTTATCGCTATGTAAGCAATATTAAATTGACCTCGTCTTCGCGCACGTGGGTCATGGCGAGTTATGTATTTTTCCCCTTTCCATCTTGGACAATTCCCATAATGCCGCTGAAACTATATTTGGCAAAATCTGTGGATGGAGCTGTCATTTTAAGTTAGGAAAATAGACATGGGGTACAATACAATGAGATGGTAAATTAATAAATATTCCAAAAGAGAAGGTCTCACGCCTTAATTTAATTCGTTATGAAAAAATCGAGTTAATATATAAAATATCTGTACTTTAATGTGATTCATCGATTAGGTGCCTGAGAGATTGATTTGTCAGACATTTTTCTGTTTCTTTTTGACCCGCGAGTTTGATCACCGAGAGTTTTCGCACATGTGTGGGAGGGGTAGTTAAGGCACTAGGCGGCTCGAAAAATAAAAAAATACTATGGATGGAAAAAAAATTCAATGAAAGTAGGTCGCGATAGGTGAAAAAGGGACGACATATATCCGCAGTTACGAAAAAATAATGATCGGTACATCTCTACGTTTTTTGTACCATTTTTTCTAACGGTCAGCGTCTCCTCAATATATTTCTGCGTTGCTTGTTTGTAAGTTCGTACTATTTTTTTTCGAAGGAACCCCCCTGCATTTTAATTAAATTTTTTGTGCTCGTCTCTTGTGAGAGTTCTTTTATTACAGTCTAGGCAGAGGAAAATCAATTTGCGAGATCATGTCGTAATTTGCGTTCAGAAGGGAATTTATGCTCTGATTTTTAATACTAGTATTTACGTGTGTTAAGAATATTTATCCAGCGTATTTCTTGTTTAACATATTTGAATTCAGTCTTCAGAAGGGAACAATATATTAGAATTGGTAGGAGTAGGAGATTGAATTAATATACAAAAGAAATTCTATAATGTGAAAATCAATTCTTCTTTTAGTTCTCTATAAGTAGCGTAATTATTCCAGGATTTTATTTTTGACTGTAAATCCGAAAAAGTTATACATTATAGTTTAGTCCATAGGGAGAAAAGTAGGGTATCTGTTTATCGATTTTGAAAATTCATGGATATGCGCTTTTAAAATATTTCCTGTGTAATTTAAAGTTAAGTTTATGGTTTCAGACCATGGAAAAAATTGATTGAAGTAATTTGGCTAGCTGAACGGGACGATATATGCACCAAATTTGGAAACATAAGAACGATCTGTTCTTTATTCTACCTTAATTTTTTCTCGTGGAATTCGTTTGCTATTAATTTATATTTATCCACTTTTCAAATATTTTATGTGTAATTTAAAGATAATTTTTGTTGACTAAGGATGGAAAAATTGACAGAATTTATATGGCCGTCTGAAGGAAATTTGGGACAGTACACGGACCAAATTTGAAAATTTAAGTATCGATCCGTTCTTTAGTCTATCCTATTTTTTTCTTGGAGAATTTATTTTACCATTTTTTTTACTTTTACCCACTTTTGGGCATAGTCATTCGATAGGGCTTCCCCCGCAAGTAATGCTCGCATAGGTCGTGTTGCAGAAAGCGTTTATTTTCTCCATTTGTTTTATCCCGCGACCGGCGGGTAGCGCGCGGAAAGATCGTTTGATCCTGTGAGAGCGCCCGGGTTTCGGGAAAATCGAACGAAAAATTTCCCGCGTCTGCGACCTTGTGGAGTGGCGGAGTTGGGCGGGTGCGGGACGCGGCGTGGGGGCGCAAGGGGTGCGGGAGGGAGAGGAGGAGAAAGGAGCGGAGAGGCACCTGCCACCTATTGCATGGGTGGGGCCAGGTATCGAGCGGGGACTGCACCCCCTTCGCCAGGCTACGCGGACGACCCACAACCTCCCCTCCCTCCCCCCCACCCACGCCACCCGTTCGCACGATGTGCGATTCGCGATATATCGCGATCGATATTGCGACTAGTAAGCCAGGGGGCTGGGTTTGGGCGAACTAACCCTTTTTGCGATGTGATGTATAGAAGGAAAAGTTATGGGGATGTTAAAGAATAACTTTGTAACTTTCGCTCTTAAGTAATCACAAGTTTTTTTCTATCAAAATACTTGGGTTAAAATCAATCGCGATCGATATTTTGACTAGTAAGGCAGGTGGCTGGATTTGGACGAACTAACCCTTTTTGCAATGTGATGTATATAAGGAAAAGTTACGGGGATGATAAAGAATTACTTTTTAACTTTTGCCCCTTACCTGTACGGAGTTTTTTCTAATCAAATTTCCTGGTGATCAAGAATCTTAAAAATCAAGATGTTCATGCTATTACCAGGGTTTGTGGGAGGAGGAAGGTGTTACGATGCAATGAATGATGGGAAAAATAATGTGGATCGGGAGGAATTACTTTATAACTTTTGCCCCTAATCAATATGAAGATCTTTTTATCTAAAATTTTTAGTAAAAATCAAGATGTTCACGCTATTACTAGGGTTTGGGGGAGGAGGCAGATGTTACGATGCAATGAGTTATGAGAAAAATAATGCGGATCTTGAGCTACTTTGTAACTTTTTCCCTTAAGCAATACGAGTTTTTTAAATAAAACTTCTGGGTAAAATTAAAGATTTTCACGCAATTATCATAGTAAGGGAAAGGGGAAGGTGTTGCGATTCAGTGAATTATAGGAAAAATAAAGCGGATCGTGTGGTACTTCGAAACTTTTGCCACTTAGCAAGGCGAAGTTTTTTTATAAAATTTCGTGGGTAAAAACGGAGATGTTCACGCAATTAATAGGGTTTGTTGGAGGAGGATGATGTTGCGATGCGATGAATGATAAAAGAAATAATGCGAATCGTGTGGGAGTACTTTGTTACTTTTACCACTCCTTACTAAGAACTTTTTATTTAACTTTTCAGGTAAAGATTGCGATTACAACCAATGAAAAGGGTTTTTGAAAGGGAAAAGGGTGGATACTAATCCCTTTGTTAAGTGACGAGTGACATAAATAAATAGATGGGATGGCAAAGAATTTGTTTTTAAGTTACTTTGTAAAAAGTATCTTACACCCCGCAATGAAACGAGCTTCAAAAATGTTTGCAGCGTCAATAGAGATTGCCGCGTTATGGGCAGAATTGATCATTTCTGCCCGTACTTAGTTGAAATCATTCAGTTTAATGTTACTATTTGGAAATGAAAATATTAATTAAGTGTTAAGGTAGGTAATCATGGAGTTTATTTTGCATCGTATCTCTCTTGGTTTCATATGGTATCGTAAACGTAATTATTTCATTTGGGATGCGAGGTACAGTGGAACGGTGTTATGATACTTGAGATTAAAAAAAATTATTTTCATTGTTTTTATCGCGTTTCCCTGAAAAGTTTCGGACTATATAACACAATGCAACGCAAATATATCTGTAAATCTCGGGACGATAAGACTAACAAAAGCCCATCTATAGAATAGAAGAAAAATCACGATACGTGCTTCTCGAATTTGAAAGAATCCCTTTAAAAATATTCCGAAAATTTGCTATAGTTTTCATTCTAATTTTTAAAATCTGAGCCTTCAAGTAGCAAATCTTGCACTCAATTACATCGTAAAAGTTTTCGGCGGATGAATACAAAAGTTCTTAGCCATATAAATGGTAGCCAAAATAACAAAGTCATTTATAAGTTTTATAACATTACCTATAAACATGTTATTATCTATATATCCTATCGTGTTGTATTTAAGGAGCACCATCATCTTTTCCCCATATCGTCTCGTCTTCCCCCGCGGGTTTTCAAACACGGGTTGCCACGCACCTCTGCGATGGCGGGTCGAAGGGTACAATGCAGATGTAGGGGAAACAAGTTCATTCAACAGCAGCCAGGGAAACTCAGAGACGTGCCACGCTCCCGATTCACCCCACCGGCACCCCTCAGAAAACCAGTGTGTTTCATTTTCGCGGTAGATCCGTCGAGTCGACAGGCAAAGAATTCGATCGCATTATCCGATAGTCAAGTGTAAAAGTTTCAAAGTTTATTTTTTCAGCTTCTTGAGAAACGAAATGCGAGGTAACACAACTAATATTATGCTTTAATTCTTAGGGGTTTAATTTTTGGGAGTTCAGGAAAACATCTCCAACGAAACATTGTTATTGATTTCATCTTAATTCATGTGAACAAATAAAATACGCTCATGTTGCTTAAAACTTAAAAAAAAACACTTTTGATGGCATCAGTTAAAAGACACTTAAGGTAATAGATTAGTTCCGTAGTTGTATTAGTGGCTCTAATGTGAATGGTCAACTTTTACATTTGTTTTATCATAATATAGGTCACAACCCAGCTTTTAGCCCTGTTGTGATTTAAGACGTGCACTCGTGAACTCCCGATGACTTTTCTACAAGTTCAATTCCCTCAAGTTATTCTAACATTTTCGGTCTTGTTCAATTTTGAAATAAATACGTAGAGATTTATTTTCTTCCAGTTAAATCATCGAATATTCCTATTTGACCATAGTACTTGTATCTTTCGATATGTAAGTTACGAAGTTTACATTTAATTAGTAAGATTTCGGAGAGTATGCTTATGCCGTACCACTCTTTCGATAACTGGTATACGGAGAGAATATTCGCATTGTAATTTTCAGCGATACTTTTGAAATTTCCTCCAGTAAATCGATGCGTATCTCGGCATCTTAAATCGTATCTGTTCAAGAAGCGTGAGGCGTACAATTTAACTCTCATCACTCCAGATGCATCGCGTGACTCATATCGTCGCTATTCGTATTGCCGTATAAAAGGGTACTTGTTGAGCGTATTGTGTGCTATGACTCTCGAGATGTATCGCGCATCGGCGCTGCGTGAAGTCGGCCCGTAACCCTCTTCCCCCGGCCGCTACACGCCTCCTTGCCCGTCCCCTCTCCCACACGGAGGATCTTCCCGCTGACGACATTCGCAGACCGAGCGCTCGGTTCAGCGGGGAGTTGGAGGCTGATCGATCAGCAAGACCTCTCGATCCATACAGCCATTCAGTCTCGACCGAACGGTTCACTTCGTTCTGGACTCCTCCGCGATTTCGGCGTGCGTCCCGCGCCGATACTAGCCGTCTACGGAGGAAGTGCGTTGTCTCGGGGGATTCCCCAAAAGTAGGGTAATGGGAGGGATTACGATGGTTTTTGCATATAGCATATACAGCATTGTCACAGACTATTCTGCACATAGGTGGATTCAGGCGAGGGATTTGGCGGATGTGATTCGCCAAATTGATTTAAAGAAACCTAATTTTATAAAAACTTCAGTTTAAATTATGCAACTACTAAGGGATTATGATGATTTTTGCAGACAGAAATTACAGAATTGTCACTGATTATTCTGTACACAGGTGAATCCAGGGGTCTCGCGGTTGATTCCCGAAATTGATTTAAAGAAACCCAATAAAAAAATAAATCGATTCAAAATATGCAACTAGTAAGGGAATTTCAAAGCTCAGAACACGTCGTTTTTTAGAGGAATATTTTTCCAAACCTTGGTTAACTCTTAGTAAAATTATATGATGGTAGTAGGGTGTGTGTTTCTTTTTTCATGCGACAATGATTAAAAAAATGGAGCATTTTTAAATAACTTTGATCTAAAACATTCTATTACGAAGAGAATCTCAAGTGTCAGAACACCGTTCATGTGTCATGGACCCCCCGTTTTACTTGGGAGGAATTTCATACCCTTCTTACCCTCTTGTGGACCCCCCTTCAGACTCTTCTAAATACGCCTATGACCCTATAGAGTCTGCGAAACTGTCGTTTATCTAAGGAGATGTACGCGGATTGATACTTGCAGGCGTACCAAAAACACAACGAAGAAAAATAACACCAAAGCAACGTCTCGGGAATCTTCGAGTGAAAAATTAATTGATGAATTTTATATCTTGGTATGGGTCTTGGATGTCGATGAGTGACCGAGGCATTACTCATAGGTACCACTGTTTGTATTCTGGCGTTGGCGAAAATTTTAAATTCTTTTGCCATTTACTATAGTATCTGAGCAAATGAATTTAAGAATCAGAATTTCTATTTTTAAGGAAATTAAAAGGCATGAGGAATTCAGCGAATCATTGACAACTTGCATGAAATTGCATCCTGATACAGTAGCGCAGTGAGGAGGAGTTTTGGGGATTAAACCCCCCCCCCCCCCCCAGAGCTCAGAGAAATTTTTAAGTTTAATCCATTTTACTTAATTGGATTGATATTACTAATAGAATAGTGTTAGTATTAATCAAATATCCCTCAGAAAGCCGTAAAACTCAACATTTTGAACCGTTTATCTTAAAATTCCACAATTTATTAATCCCGCACCTACCGCTTATCCTGGTGGGTTTTCCATACCCCCACACACACCGGTATTAGTTGCACCTAAACCCCCCCCCAGCCTTAATTCCTAGCTGCGCACCTGTCCTGATATACCTACGGTCGTAAATAATTTTAAGCGTTTTTACCCTTTCTGACATTAATACAGACACTTCGGTATGTTGCTACTCTTCCATTTCCGCTATCATCCGATTTTTGGATCCTGCCTCTCTTAAAAATTTCTCTTTCAGTCTGAATCTTCGATTTGATTTCGGCTACTCTGTGGTGAGAAGGAAGAGCACATTTTTGAAAGCATCAGACATATTTATATTTTGAAATAAAGTTGATTCAGCTACCGTCTCTTCTGTCGGTCTAAAAATTCCCTAGATCCTTCGAACTCATGCGCGTTGTCACTACGGAAAAGTTCGACCCTCGTAGTCTCCCTCATGTTTTTCGTTGAAGCATATTATTTTTATGTATTTTTTTCGTCTTCGGTAACAGTGCGGAAATATTCGGACACCCCCCCGGTATATTATTTTTTCGTCTTCGACGTGGTTTCCTAAGGATTCACATCCTCAACGGCAGAGGAGAAAGTTTTGGACGAAAAAGTGGCGGGGAATGCCTAACTTATTTTTTTTCCATTCCCCTTCTGTGACTGCAGACGAAAAAGAAAATATTGGAGACCTTGACTTTGAGTTTTTTTTTGTTCTCAAGTATTGGAAGTTATTTTCTCTCTCAATTTTTATAGTTTTGTGTTGCTATTTTCGGTCTGAATTTTTCTGAAATATTCTAGTTTCCCTAATTGAGGGATATGGTGAGATATAATTCGTATTTCTAGCTTTTCTATTCAATATTAGAGCCAATCAATAAATTCGAAATAATTTAAGATATGTTTTGGAGTGACATCTTGAAATTATTTATTTAACATATATTTTCCGTATATTCCTAATTCCTTACTGTTTATTTTGTAAATATAAACCAAAATATTTTAGTTCTGGAATTTTTTTCTAAACATCTACTTGAATGTGATTAGTCTTCGCAAAATTTTGGAATTTCTTCCCGAATAACAGAAAAAGAGTAATGAACGCACAAAAAGTGAAGGTTTAAGTTTTCACGACAATTTTTGGGATGAAATAGCTGACATTTTTCGGGATTGATGTCACTGGAAAATGATACAGATTAGAGTTTTTCGCTACGGTATGATTCCACGCTTTAAATCTTAAAAAATGGTAAACTCTCAACAGTTTTTATTTGTGATTTACTAAATTATTTTCAACGATTACAAAATATTTGAGAGGGATGGAATTTTTTGTCGACTATACTAGTAGCCAGTAGTTCATGAGGGAAAATAATTTGGCATCTCTCGAGATTTATTAATGATCAAAAACTTGCGAAAGATAACATCGATGTTAACAATATTAACTTTTCAATCCTTAATGTTACACAGGTGTTCAATAGATTTGTAGCATCGAAATGATTGCCTTACATTGAAATAATTCTGTTTTACTTCATCAGATCTGAAAATACTTGCTGTCTCTAATTAACTTTATTTTTAACATGCAAGAGTTTGAATGAAATCGGGACAATTTGTGCAATATTTTTGGCTATATACAGCTGATAACAGAGTCATCGGTGATACTTGATTTCGTTTGTGGCGCACCTACAAGAGTTTGATGTGGATGCCACGTGACCTGTCTTCCGTTTTGCCGCCAAAATTTTCAAACATGCGTATCGGCTCGTGTTTGGCTGCGCGGTCGACTGGAGGACCAATGGGATAATTTCCCGGCGGTCTTTCGCCGAGCCCGCTTTTATTGAGCGAAGACCGGAGGAAATGTGATGCAGGATGATCCGGCGAAGTGAGTGCTAACATGAAGGCTCCTCTCCGCAGAAGTTCGCCTTGGGAAACCTGAAAACTCCCTACGCTGTTCTTCCTATCGTTTTAGCTATTTTACTGCACTTTTATTGGTTGTAGTTTTAGATACCGACTTATAACATTCTCTTTCATTTCAAGAAAGTCAGATATTGGTGGTGTGCACAAAAGTTGTACACAAAACTTCAAAGATGATTTTTTATAGGTGTTGCATAGTATGAGTTTGAGTTGTCCGTGGTGACTCTGGTGGAAAACAGTTCTGACAGCACGGAACATAGCATATTGAATCTCACTCCATAACAGGGTTACAAAGTTTTGCGGAATATTCGTCAGTCCTCCTCGTCAGCTCAGTCCGAAAGTCAAGGATCGATACATTGCGTATCTTTAAGTATGTTAGTCGCTCCCCCGTCAAATATGAACTATTGCTGTTTAAGGTGTATTGCTATGAAACAAGTGTTGTTAAACAATCAGAAAATGGCTAGATGGCAAAATTTCACCGTGTCCCGAGAAAGTGATTTAATTAATGGATTCATCATATTGATGATGAAATTTATTACCGCATTTATCCTCGGTAACCGCCCACTTGAAAATCTAAGGTCAAGATAATTCATCGGGACCAATACTCAATTTCAGGGGCGTACCCAGGATCAAAACAAGGGGGGGGGGGAGCACGCCGTGGTCGTTCCAGTTGTAAATTTTAGCACAGAAAATGTTAGTGAAACCAAAATTGTGACAGCGCTTCGTTAGTTTATAAAATTATTACTTGAAAATTAAAATTATATTTATTTTAGTTCCATGTAACTTTCGTTTTGAGCTTAATTTATTTTCGCTTTTAGGGGGGGCAGCTGCCCCCTCCTGGCCCCCGCTGGGTATACTCATGCTCAATTTCTTTGCTGTAATAGAAGGGAATATAAGTGATGCGAAGCGCTCATAGCATTTGGATGGAATCAGGGAGTTCAGAAATTCAATGTCTAGCCGCTGATATATAAATAAATGACTGAAAAATGAATGCTTAGCTCTTTTCTTTTATTTTTAATACCTAATAGCACTCGGAAATTTGGTGAAAAACGGTTAAGGAGACCATTGAAGAGTGAAGGCCATTAATCTGTAGTTTTAATTAATTTGTCTAGAATAAAATATATTTGTCGGGCCATTCTATTATAATATTACCCTGCACAGAAGCAGGAGAACTTTTTCTTGGAGCCCCTCTATATTTCAAGGTCCGACAGAAACGGCAAACGGCAACGGAAAATTAGAGCGATAATTTGTCCAACGGATAGGTATTGGAATTCGTTTTCCCCGAGCAATAATGGACTTGAATAAATGCTAGGTCGAAGTCAGATAGTCAAATCACTCGCAACCCAACTTATTTTTTGAAACTCTCTTACGGTTTGCGGTTGGTGTCCTAATCTAGCGCACGCCTGTTGCGGGGTAATACGTAAATGTTTGTGAATGAGTCCATCTAGGAGCCATATGTTAGTCGTTTCCCTTAACTTTCCTCTTTTTAAGATTTTTTATGACACTATTGCCATCTCTGTATCTTGAGATGAATAACAAAATTGATACTGTTTCAGGAAGGAAGGAGATTTTTCTAACCTGGATATTTCCTCTTGTGCTCAGCATCTACTTGGCGGGCCAGCGAAAAGTATTTGTCCTTAACTTCCTTCACCATGCTCTTCCACATTCCTCCCAATCTAAAATTCAGAGAAATAATCATGAACAACAGAAAATGACAATGCAATAGAACATTAGGCATGGATTCAATATTATGATAAACCGTTAACCAATTTTCTTCCCATGAGAATTATCGGAGTTAATCATGCATATATGCTTTTTAACTTTTGCCTCGCTTTGCTGTATTTAAAAACATTATTTTCAATAATAATTATTTTACACCTTGCGTCGTCACATGAAATTATCTTAGTTTTCCTCGAAATATTTTATCCAATCCTGTATTTTAAAAGATAAATGATTTTTTGATGCCATCAAATTGGTCAAAAATGTAATTAAACAAAATTTTCATCGGCTGATGTTAACGCTCAAAGTAAGATATTTTCTTTGACCGAAGGAATACAAATTCACTATACACACATTCACTTACAAAATATTTTTGCATACACAATTTCAATTTTGCTATCGGAAATACAAAATATGACGGATTGTTACGCGTAGATTGCTTGTAGTGATTATTTATCCATGCGTGCATCAAAATGTTTGTGATTGTTAATTTTGTGTGTGGAATATTATGCCATGGAGTATTTTAAGAATGCCTTATCTGTGGTCATGTCTAGGCATGTCACAGCAATGGCGCAGCGAGGGGGGCTTTTGGGGGATAACCCCCCCCCCCCCCAGAGTTCAGTGAAATTTTTTAGTTTAATCCATTTTACTTATTTGGACCAGTATTACTTATAGAATAGTGCTAGAACTTATCACAGATCCCTTAAAAAGCCGTAAAATTCGCCATTTTGAACCATTATACTTCAAATTTTTTGGAGGAGGGCACCCTCAACTCCTGCTTACCCTGGTGGGTAGGCAAACCCCCCACTCCCGTAAGTATTAGTTGCGCCTAAAAACCCCCCTGGCCTTAATTCCTAGCTGCGCCCCTGTGTTACAGGATATGTAATGCATTGATGGCGACTGATTATAAAAGATTCATATTAAAATCTCCCTACATTATCAGGGCTGGGAAACATCTCGTTATGTCATCTGCATTTAAAATATTTCGAGGCTCAGTTTTTACGCTTGGCTTGGATTTTTCAGCTTAATGACACTCGCTACTTTTAGATCATCATTCAAAAACCCTGAATATATAATTGTATGGGTTCATTCATACGTATTCCTTGAAAATATTTGGTATGCTTTTTTTCCTCAAGGTTTTATATGGAAGTAAATTTTTGTTCGAGGGAGATGAAAATATGTAAAACGAGAATCAAAAATAAATAAAGGCGAAGCCTTATTGTAAATGGTGGTTCACCCTATCGTCTCATGCACAGCGTATCTACGAAAAAATTTTTTTCGTAGCATTCGGGTAATCGTCACACATGAGAATTTCGAATAATTGGATCGGAATATGAGTAGAATGAAACAAAATAAAGGCGAGGCAGGAATTCCAAAATTTATAAATTTATTTTTTATATGTTTCATGAATTTTTCACTGCCGAAATCATTTTGGACGCTTATGGTTAAAGAGCTTTACTGAAGGTGAATGTATTGATTTTTTGTGATGCCCGATTAAAATTATTTAATCTCGCAATGAAAATATTTCAGGGTGAAGACTTCATCAAACTTTGAGATGATAATCTATAAATACTTGAAATAACGGGTATCAGTACGTAACCTCAGGTAAACTCTCATATACGATGGGAATTATCATATTTTTTGTTTATTGTTATAAATGATTCCACCCCCCAAACAGGAAAATATATTATTTTGTGACGACTCGTTGAATGATTACTTTGAATGATCAAATATTAAGAATGGACGATCTGGCGCAATGAAGAAACATTTTCTACTTTCCCAGTGTGTCATACAACTAAATTATTAACTAAGTTATCCCATTGAAGATACCGTCTATTTTCTCCAGAAATGTTACCCAGTATGAAAACCTAATAGCACTCGCAAAAATATAGATACAGTGGCCCTGTCTATAACAGGGTACTTTTATACAACACCCGCTTTATGACTTATTTCAGCTCAGAGACAGTGGTATAAAACTAAAATATTTAATTCAAACGAGAAAGAAAGAAAGCCCAGCAGCAAAAATATAGAGAACATTGAAAAAATAATCCAAGATATTAAAAAAAATATTAATGCAGGACAAGTTTGCATCGATATTCTCCTTGTGTTTTTCGTAATTGTTTTTCGCCATTTTGTAAACATTAGAACTAGAATTTACACATAATAGAATGATAAAGCAACATCAGAATATGAATTGTATTTATCTTTTTTAATGACCACTTCTTTCATATGTATAGAAATACATGTTAGTTATTACCTGACCATATATCTACGGGTAGAAAATCTGGAAAGAGTTTACCGGCCCATAAAATATGGTCGTTCCCTCCAACCCAAAATCGCAATTAGTAAAATAAATTAGGTTGACAATGGAAGATAAGTTTCGACAAGAAATATATCTTTCTTATGCAGCCACTCTCTCTTAAGCTTAAACCAAGGACCTTATTCAGAATGTTACTCGAATCTTGATCTGGACTCAAACTCGACTCGGTTTCCAAGCTAATCTTGAGAGACCTCACTCGAGTCCCAACTCAAATTGAGTCTCCAATTTCAAAGATGTCCGCTGCCATCGCATCACGTTTTAAACTGAAATAACTCTCGCACAAATACTTCCACGTGTGATACTATAATACATTAGTTCTAGTTTTTGATGAGCAAGAAAATATGAATGAAAATTGCTTAGATAAATGCATTATTTTGTCTATTTTATAACAGTCAATGCGGCTCAAGTCAGAGTAAAAGTTTTCTAAAATACGAACTCCAACTCTAACTCAACTTGAGTTTTAGATCTGAACAATCATGGTCGAGCGAGGACTCAAAATTGAGTCAGATTCTGGAATACGGGCCTAAGAATATGGGAAAGTTGACGCCAATTTTCACTAGTTGGTGACGTGTTTGGAGTTGGGGTTTATATTTTCGTCCAGAGGGAACTTTTCGTGGAGGGAAGGAATCGCTCACTGGAGGGTAAACAAAAACGAACCACATAAGGCCGATGCGATGAGCTGCTTGGAGTGGCTGAGAGGCGATGAACAGCTTGGCTTGAGCTCCAGACCTCATCAACTTATCTGCGAAAACTCGGCGATGGATCGGAAAACGAAAATTCTCTATTCTCTAATTCTCTATTCTCTAGACCTTTAACCTCTATTACGACAAAAAAATAATCAAGCATTGGTTAACCATTTCGTTAACTCTTTGATAAATACGTATGAGCAACTGACAGTATATCAACTGACTTTGCAATTGACAGTATATCAACCGGTAGAAAACCTCTAAAATCTACGAAATGACGAAAGTTATGAAAGACGATGTATAAGATGAGAAAAATCTCCTTATGCAGCTATTCTCTCGTTCATGTACTAGTTCAGGGAGAAATTTTTATGGAAGGGAAGGGTAAAAGAAGGGTAGAAGGGTAAAAAACAACAAACCAGACCAATGCGAGAGGGAGGGCATGGTTGATGGCTGATTCCTACGAAGGCAATTGAAACGTTGAGTTTTTTTCATATTTTTATTTTGGCTGAAAGTTTTTGAAAATTGAAAATTTTATGCTAAAAATGAAAGAGGTTACGGGAAAGTAATAAAAGAATAAGATATTGAAATAAATACTTGCAATTTTTTCGATTATAAAATTGATTACGACCTAGATTTCAACGTTACTACATCATATTCAAGGTGGCAACCTTGAAATATGGAAACACAGGTTAACAAAGCTTGGAAAATAACATTGAAACCAAGGTCGTAGTAAATATTAAAATCGTGGACAATTAGTGTGTTTATTTCAATATGGAAAAATTCCACTCCATTACGCTTGAATCTCCTGATTTTAAACGAAGAGGATATATATTCCGAAACAGCACAAGTTCGTTTTACATTCTGGGTTTCTGAATGACGAGCTGTATTTCTGACGAATTCTCATGGGATCGATGAACCCATGGGCGAGATTTGGTTTTTTTTCTTACACGTAGCGAGCGATCCTGTACGTCCCAACTGCGGAGAAGAGGGTACGTGTGGCTAGGGGTTCCGTCCCGGGAAGGGTCTGGCCGAGGGGGCTAGGGGGGTGGGGGAGGAGGCTGGGAAGCGTAAGTAACTTAGGAGCAAAACCGGTCGAAATTGAGGAGGGGCGGTCGGCCGAATGGGGGGCGGCAATCCCCCTCCCTTATTCCGCGACGATCCTGCACGGGCGACGCAAACGCGAGGCAACTTAAATTTAGTCGACGCAAGGCGAGGAGTCGTTGCAACCTTAGACGAAGGACATAGAAGAACGATTTTTAACCTCTGATTACGCTGCCAAGATTGAAATGAAGTATACCCAGATTAATATTTGGAAAAATTTCGCCTCGTTATTTAGAGAGCTGTTTCAGCCCTAATCTCGTTGAATTCTGGGGCAAATTAGTAAATTAACTAAAATTTCCTGAAAATTGTCCACATATTCTAAAATTTATCTCTTAATCTGTACTAACTTGTACTTAACTTTACTTGTCTCCCTTTAAGGGTATTTTAACGAAATATTTTGAAGAGTCACTGTACATTGTATTGAAACCGGTCAAGGAGTAAAATTAAACTATTTTTGGAAAATTTCCAGTACCTTTAAACTTTTATTATCATATAATAATGTTCCGCAAAAAGTTTTTGATTTACCGACTAACAATAAGATTTCATCGATTTTCAAGTCATTATCAATATCTGTGAAAGTAAAGGCGAGGAAAATAGGGAAGTGCGATGTTTGCGATGTTTTTGCGATATTATGTACAGTTCTGAAACCAGCCACTTAATTGCAAATTTTCATAGCTACCGAAACCATCCCTTCAACTTCCCCCCGCGGAAGAGATATAATAGGTAATGCAATATCTATTAATTGATAAGTAATCGTAGCAAGAACAAATGTAGTCCGAAAGTTAAACAACGAAAGCGTTGATCCAAAATTCCTACTTGAGTGAACTTGAGCCGTTTGAAACATCTTGGCTTCTTATATTTAAATACTTTATTATAATTTTAAAAAATTTTCCCGTTTCCATTATGATATATATAAAAAATCCGGGTTTCAATTTTTTCCTCAGACTTTGATTACTGCGCAGTCACCTTGAGTGCTCTCTTTATATCTACATGAAATTTAAGAAGAGAATACTCAAGTCAACCATCAAACCTCATATTCTGTCGTTGACGGAGATACAGTCACTCTGAGAAAGTACCCGAATAATTGGAAAGAAGAGATTATATCTAATTTTTAATGGCACTCGTTGCGCTTTAATAAATATTTTAATTTTTCTCTTCACTTATGTTAACTTGTAGTTGACTTTAATTGTTTGCCCTCCAAGGTATTTGCACGAAATGCTTTGAGAAGTGACATTAATATAATAAAAAAATGTATAGAAATCGTTCATGAAGCATAATTAAAGTATTTTTAAAAAGTTTTAGGCAACGTTTTTATTCTCACGTAGTAATGTTTAGCAGAAAGTTTTTGATTTACCGACTTAGATTTAAACTATTTTCAGGTCATTATCAAAATCTGTAAAGTAAAGTTGTAGATACCTCAGAGGAAAAGAGGAAGTGCGAATTTTGGCAACTGCTTTTACCGTGAGGATAAAAATCAAATAAAGCCTGAAAAATATTAAAATCTATATTTATCATATTTATTAATCAATCAAGTTTTTAACTCTTGTAAGTCATTCACGGGTTCTAAAAAATTAAGTGTGTAACGGTAGCCTAAGTTGCTAAATTTAAAAATTTCGTTATAATAATTACCAAGTGTAATTATTTACAAATGTCGTAATGTGGTTTCATGGACTCTGAGAATTTTTTTATGATTGAAACTTTGTAGATTCCACGCAGCATCATTTGTTTGGCATCAACCGGTTTCAACACTCACGTATCATTCTCAAGAGGAAATACTTCTAATACAAAGTTTGAATATATATTTATTTAGCTATGTATTGGAGGTTTCTCAAAGTTGACTCGCAAAATATTGAAGATAAATGCGTTATCAACCCAGATCAAGTAACCCCTAAAACTATGATCTTCCCGTGTCTGTGCGTAGCCGTTCATTGGCTGATACCCACTCAATTAGCTGCGGTGGTTTTTTTTACATGCTGTAATTTCGATTGAATTCTATTTTTAATAAAATGTTACACTTAAAAAAAGCAAAAAATTAGGACGCAAATAGGTAGGAAACTATGAATTCTAAAAAAGAATACGCCAATTTTTGGCATATTTGAAACCATCCGCTATCTCTGCACATCTTTAAATCTACCGAAGCCACCCATTCAAACTCCCCCGAGGAATAAATATGACAGGTAATGCAATATATATTCATTGATAAGAAATCGCAGCAAGAACAAAGGTAGTCCTGAAGTTATACAGCGTACGTGTTATTACCAAAATCCTACCGCGTGAACTTCAGCCGTTTTAGATATCATGGCTTCTAGTATTAAAAGTATATGTATAATTCAACCATTTTTCCCGTTTCCATTATAATATTAATAGATTTAGGATTTAAATTCTGTCTTCAGATTTTGGTTTCTTCGCAGCCAACTTTAGCGCATTCTTCAAGTTTACTATGAGGTTGCAATCATCACACCTCATATTCTGTCGTCGACGGATATATAGTAACTCTGTAAAAGTACCTGAGCATGCTAAAAGTTTAATTTTTATCTAATGTTTACGCTCGTTACGTTTTCAAAAATGTATTTTTTTTAGAATGGCCACCATTAGGAGACAGCAAATGAGGGAAAGCAAGGGCATTTGTGCCTGGAATTCCGTGGAAGGCCAGGGGAAATAGCAAAAAATCCAAGGATTTGTAACAATATGAATCAATGTTACTTCGCTTGTTTGCTCTATAATTATAGCGTTTTTCAAGAAAATTTTAGGAGATGGAAAGCGTGACGCTACCAAAGCTATCCTTTGAAGAACCACTTCCTATCGCAACATTAATTTAGGGTAAATAGGTGATATTAACTCTTTTCTGGAATAAGTTTTCCTCAACAAGAATACTTTGACGCTTTAAAACTCCGGCCTAAAATAACAACAACCCAGGTATGGACCCTAAATAAACAGATTCTGAAGAAGTTAATAACATTTGAAAATAACATTAAATATCGAGAAGGATACATGCGCCAACATTTAAAAAGGGGTTAGGAGAATTCTGAAAACATAAGAGCTCAGGAACCTGTACAGAAGATCAGATATTATGACCGTGATAAGGCATAGGAGAATTAGATGGCTGGGTCCTGTAATAAGAAGGAACGATGATGCATTGATAAGAAGAAATTGGAGAGGTCAACCAGAAGGAAGGCGACCCCGGAACTCTCATACTGAAGATCTTCACCCAGTGACTCAATCCGAAGTTAATTTTGAATGTGTGAGGATAGAGCTCACCCCGGGCTAATTTGGAGGCATGTGGATATCACACATTTGCGATAGGGGTAACAGTTCCTTTCCCTAGGCCACTTTCCTTCGAGGATTTTTTAAATCTGAAAGTGTCCATAGGCTTTACCCGAGATTCAAACCCAAAAACCCTAAGTCGAGCGCACGATCCACTAGACCACTACACTTCCTGAAGATCGATTTCCGCTTCATCTATCAAATTCCCCGGGATCCGCCACTATTAATCCAGCTATTGCTTTGAAATGTGACGACCGACGGGACGCGTAATTTTATTTCCTACTTATTTAGGAGGCTCTGGATCTCTATTCTCTTTTTTGTTCTAATATACCCATCAATATTCTTCTTCTTATTTTCCAGCTGTTATCTATGGACATGCATTATATTTATGGTTAACTTTATGTAGGGTTTAGATTGACTGAATATCGAGGACTTACAGGCCACCCACATTTCATGCATGCGTTTTGGGTCTCAGGCCCTGGGATTCGCAGGGGTATTCCTAGCTCGATCTAACGAGTGTCTGTCCGTCTCCATACCCGATTTTCTGGTATCAATGTCTTGGTCGATAGAAGCTAAAGAATGAATGGACTAGAGTATACCGTGCAGTATTTTTTCATCTAAAATAAACTTATTCTCGTATTATGTAGGTAAAATTCCTTCCTCTCGTAAGAAAAAGGGTTTTTAATCTGGTATAACGGTCATGTGATACCTTGTATCATCATTGGTTGATAGCTTGCAGAGGTTAAAATCCAACATGTGTAGTAAAATTAGCACTTTTTCTTTTATCACTCTGAATATCTACACTCACATTCTCTATCAGTCCAAGGAGAATACCTTCGCTGTTTGTTATCTTCCACACCATTCACCTACAGATTAGATTCGAACCCGTACTTACTATCCTGAACTGTGACCATATGCCTCCTAGAAATCTTTATTACTGCTTGCGGGCTATTTAATTGTGTTTTCTTGTATATTAGGTGGGAATAGCTGAGACGTAATCTTACAAATTATACCTTTATTCATTTCACTATGCTCTAGCTTGCTATCTATTACTTTATTTTCATAAAATAATGAACTACAAGTTATAAAACGTAATTTGGAAAATTACGAGAAGCCAATTTTACTCTCGTAAGCCTCTCTTCATAAATGACAATGAATGAGCGAGTTAGTTTTGCTTCGGATTTTTGATTTTGTAGCTCATGTGTTAGCTGAGAAATGAGTATTAATTCTTTCTCCGCAGTAATCATCCACTGGAAAAAAAACTATTTACTAATTGTTATAGAACAGACAATCGAACTGTATTATCCTCCTTTATTTCCAAGGCTTTTTATTAATTAATTTGTTCCCATGAATATCGATTTTTGTCTCTCGAATCTATCGAATTCAGATCCCTTGGACCCAATATTTCAACTGATTGCAGTTTGCTGAATATTAATATGGACAGCAAGAATTCAAGAGAAATTAAAAAAACAATAAAGGGGATGAAATAGAAAATAATTTTTTTGCACAACTTCCAACAGAAGATAAACCACAATGAAAAAATGTATTTATGCGTTAAAACTATTGAAAACTGTTAACCAAAACTGTTAACAAGCCATGAGAAGTTTCAATGAGTTAACTTTACAATTAAAATATTGAGAATTCGGATTCGAGAAACTAGATGAACATGAATGGTGGTGAATAATTGTCTGTTGGAACTGATTAAAACATCTACCGGAGAGGTAGCCTAATTACCTGTTCAATGAAAGAGATAATTTAAAAGCTTCACTTTAATTGCAATCAACTTTTCATCTCCTCCAGCAACATTCCCAACCTTTCATAGCTTTACACACGTGATAAGCGAACAGGTTATTGTAATTATATATTCAAAATTCGCGTTTTTGTAAATTACGGAGCATGCGAACCGAAGGGGGAACAAATAAAAATAGAGGCGCGTAAAATCTTTGCCACTAAATATTATATTAGTTTTTAGTGGTCATTAAATCAGGTTTTAAAATTTGAAGAAAACTTATGAGCCAATGAATGGAATTAGGAAATTAAATAAGGATGTCCGTTACTGAGATTAATTGTCGTTTGGAAAGACTAGTCGCGCGATATATATCAGCCGAGCGCCATTCACCAGTTACCAAACACCGAACGCCGAAAGAGCATACACAGTAGTTAATACGGTCCTAAGAACCAAAAAAGAAAGATGAAACATTATCCTGGAGTAACTCCTCCTTGAGTATCCTTGAGTAAATCGGTGGGTACAAAAACCTTGAAGCATGATTTCATATTTATCGAAAGCAAGTGTCTCTGCGAAACGCAAAATATGAAATTTGGCCCCTGCTCTTCCATCATATAAATTCGAATCGATTTCTTTAAAGTCTCACTTAGAGAGCGTTTACCAGGTAGCCCACGGTGAAATTTAGGAATAAAGCACTGATATGAGTCATACTTGTAGGTGAAATCTGTGAAAAAGATGCCCTAAGTTAATGCGGACAGTGAAACCTTGTGCAAGCCTTCGGCGAGGATCATGTTGAAGTCGCTGAAGTTACTATCCGTTCAGTGAAAAGCCCTTAGTAAGCCACTAATTTAGCATAATGTCTAATGCTATTGGATTCTGCCAAATATTAGTACTGAAAAGGAGTAGCTTCTAATGAAATTAAATCTCAAAAAGCGTTAACGAAACGAGAGTATGAGCTGTCTTTGCCTTAATGGCATCAGTGTTAATTTAGAAATGTTTGAGAGTAAGTAAAAATTTAGACTCTAATAAAGGAAAATTTAAAATTCTATTCGTTAAAACAGTAGAAAAAGAGACTAATTTTCGAAATATAAAGTAGATAATAGATAAAAAATATTCGAGGCATGGTGCAACCGCAACCTGAGTCGTGGAGAGGGAAAATTTGAAAAAATCTACAAATGTGAGCTAAGGTGGCGTAGGGGGAGTTAAGACATCAAATTTTGCGCAGCATTCAAAATCTGTGTGGAGTCACTAGGATCGAAGGTGAAAAATATTATTGGTAATTGCGGATCGGGTTGGTATGGTGGCTAGAGTTTTGGATCTACTCCGTGGACTAGGGTTCAAATCCCGGCTGTGGCAGAGAATTTTCAGAGACTACCCGATCCCTGCTTGAATGTTGTGAGGAAGACAATTCAAGCTCAGCACTCCGCCCGTCGGATGGGACGTTAAGCCGTGGTCCCCATGGCGGCTGTCATCAAGATTAGGCTAATGCCTAATGAAATGGTGCAAATGACTTCAGTTGTCGGTTGCCTCCCCCAAATACTATACCAATATTGCTAATCGAAAAGTACTTATTCTAAAGTGAGCTAAATATGATGCATTAGGGGTAGCTTCCCTCGAAATCTTGCTTGGGGGAGCAATTTATGAACCTAATTGAAGGAGCAATGTCCTTCTGGTCATAATTATTCTCAATTTTAAATTATCTGTAATCATTAGTCTGTATCATATTAATGGCTCGCTAATAAATTTTTCATATGCTTTAAATCAGTCGATAGATTTTTAGGCACTACCACAGCTTAGAAAAAATCAAGGTCGAATCCAAAACATTCTTCAAGTGTTCTAGAAAGAAAGCATTTCGGTTGAGGGGAGTTAATGTTGATTGGATGCACCTAATATTTGCTTCCTCACATTTCCTGGGGCTTCAAAATATAACCAACCCCTCCCACATTCTCTACGCTTTTGAAAAAAAATCACATTCGATTGGAAAAAAAATTGGCGGAATCATTTTTAATAAGAGAAACTTTTTTTACGTTAGAATTCAATTGTACTCATATTTTAATTACTAAATAAAGCAACACTTTTAACAGCTCCAGTCCTTAGATAGTGAGCTTTTTTGCCGTAGTTAAACGCTTGTAGAAAATTCCAGGTTTAAAATAATAATTTTTAAAAGAATAAAGGCATTTTAGTCCAATCAGTAGTCAAACGGCATCTCAAAATAATTAAAGAAAATGAAATAAATGTGGCCCAGATCACGTACCTGTTTTCACAAAAAATGCTGGGAAGCACAGAATGCAGTTGATATTTTAGTTAATTGCCTTCACATGATCTCCCCACCATCGTTTTAATTAATGCAAAATGAAGATATCACCCGAAAGTTACTACGGCTTATAGTCTGAGAAAATAGTTGAGTAGAAACAAATGCAGTTTTACGTGTGCTTTCGAAAGTAGAGCACAAGCTGTGGCTTTTGAAATTGCATTGCTCATTTTTAGTTCCCTCGGCACCGCCATTTTTAATCGAATATCTTGTGATCTCAAGGCTTTTCGCGAGAAAACAAATCATGCTTGGATCGATCAGCCAATTCAATAAATCAAGCTTTACCGTATATTTAAAGCACACTCCGTGACGAAAGAGGGGACCTAGCGCCAAATTTGAATTATAAAACACTAACGCTGCACGCATCGGAGGGTTGCGAATACCGATTTTCGGGAATAGAGTGTCTGAAAACGGACAGAAATTGGTTCTATTATTATTAAAAATTGGTAACTGCATCGATTTTCCTTTTCCTATGTAAAAATAAGACCTATTTATAATGATTTCAATAGCCATTGGCATTCATAGGTTATTCTTCTAACAATATTTTTACAATAATAATATTAACAGTTGCCAAAACGGAGGACATTGTCGTCATCATTTGTATTGTCCTCTCCCTTGAAGTATCGTAGAACATCGCATTCGTGCTCTTGATACAGCATCTGCATGCGCGGAAATGAATTTTAAAAAGTGAATTGAAGAAAGAATAAGTCCTGAGCTGGATATTTTTCTACGACCGGCAGATCAGGAAGCGACTAAGAAAGGTAACTCTATGATGGCCTGAAATTCAAGTAGACTGCTAAGCTATAGGAGGGATATCAAAAGTGACCATTTCTGAATTACCAGCGGTTCATTCAATAATCCACGCGCAAACGTGTCGCTAATTACCTGATATTTCGGTTTGGTATTTTGCTGTTGCTTTGGAATTTTCTGAAAAAATCTTGTTATCATTCCTAACCTTGACGCACTCATAATTTAAGTTTTTTAATCATAATTTCCCTTACGTTTCACGTGCGTTGGAGAGATATTTATAATTTCCGGAGAACCTTTTCGTGCTATTAACTTTCTGTTTGTCGCGTGTGGATAAGAAAACGCGGAATCCTATATTAACTTTTGGGGAATATTTTGTGAAATATAATTATAATATTGTTTCCTATAACCTTCCATTTCCTACGAGATGTGCGCTCTTGTAATTCGAGGAACGCTGATTTGAAAAAGCGCTATTAAGGTTTCAAATACTCGTGTGCTGGAGTAAAAGTTAATGCATGGTATAATGTAGTTTTTAGAATTATAATTTGATTTTGATTTGAATTAGGTTGGACTTAAGATGGACGAATTTTTAATCACTAAATTTTTACACTCTTAATTGCCTGTAAACTATTTGCCATGCTTTTGAAGTCATCGGCACCCCGCGATTTAAAGCACGACAAACAGATTTCGAACATGGCGCGTTTCATTGTTGCCGAGAACTGAAACGATTTTTTTTTCTAAAAGCTAAGTTTATTTAGGAATTACATTAACTCTGCTAATTTATCGGTAAGCATATCTTGGCGTACAGATATTCTGCGGTTAAATATAAGAAAATAGCAATGACATACAAAAATACTCGATCAGTTTCACACTATCGTCAACGTAATCATTTGATCAGTATTGTAAAATGGTGTTTTCCGTTGGAAATTAATAAATAAATAAACGTGAACGATTTCGGGACTGTAATTGTTATCAGTATATCAAAATGGGACTATGCTATCACACGGGAATAATCGATTAAATAATTTATTTGCAGATAAATTAATGAATATTCCTTCTACGACGCCATCTTCTCCAGAAAACAGTTGTTTGAATAAACATGTCTCTGGTGGTGAGTACATACTACAAATGATTTTTTTTAGTCCGTTGCGTCCTTAAATCAGCATATGATAAGGGAAAATCCATCAGTATGCTTCTATACACTTAATTGTGACTGGCATTCCCACACAATACTATTTTTTCGCCAAAATTGATAGGCTGATTGAAAATATAACCGTTCATATACCTTTATTAATTAGTTAACTTCGTCCACTGGTATTCACAAAGTGAAAAATTCGGAGCACCTTAGGATATTCAACACTTTAGAAGTAAATAGAAATGAACTTACCTGACACTGATTTCTTTATTACTCTCCCTCGGGTTCTGCCTTGCCAATTTCTTCCGCCATTCGTTAGCAAAGATCATGAAAGCATTTGGAGGCCTCGGTATCTTTTGTGGTGTGGCCCTGCTACGCGGCTGCAAACCGTGACCTGCGGATGTAGCTGTCGGGTGGAATACATTGGAAAGCACACATTACAGTTAATTCATGATTAATAAATCGTGAAACGTCGTAAATTAATGAAAAAAGCACTTTCAGAAAAATTTAAGCTTCTTATGTGATCGAGCTGGAAAAAAGTTTTACGCTATTTTACGTAGCAGTTCCTTGTTTTCATTTATCTTTAACGTAACGTGTTAAAATCACACTTAATGAAACGGTAAAAATTCTTAATTTTCTTAGCTCGACTTTGAATCAATGATAATTAGAAGTTGGAAATGTCTATGGTAATTCTTAGATTCAAGTTTACGAGCGAAATAAATCCGTCCTTACGTTCTGTCGGCATCCCAATGCTGCTTGTGCGTGTTGTAAAAAGTGAGGTAATAATTTTAAATCGTACTTTGCAAGTAAAAATAGATGCTGCGTTTCCTCTCACACGGTGTTTACGATAACGAGTTAGTTTACTTCTCGGACATAAGCCATGTGGTTTACGTTGCCAGGAGACACAAGGATATAAAAGCTACACTTATACTAAAATAAATTATGACATTTTAAACTATTATGCACAATTTCAAATACCTAATTTTACAGAGTGGAGAATTTCTTTGGGCAAAATTCACATTTATTACTTAAGATGTCAATTAAATTTAATAACATGCAATCTTGAAAGAGTCAAAATTATTAATAGGCCAAATTGTATACAAATAATATTTACTGCCTTTTGATTTTCCGCTTTTACGTTCATAGTATAGTTGATAAGATGACAATTAGTGCAGTAGGAGAAAATAAAAATTAATTATGCAAAATATTTAACTTGCTGAAAAGGAATGTACCAGAAAAACATTTTGGTGTCAGGCGGCGGCGAAGACCTGAGGAAAATAAACAAATAAGATAGGCGATGATAGGGAGGGGGATAATAGATCAATAAAATCATATGCTGATGGGCGAAATAGAGAACACTCAGGTATTTTCAGCTTAAATAATTATGAAAAGCCAAGTATCGCTATTGGTTACTTGTGTTGTGTCAAGGTATCCAGCTACAATAATCTGGATCTGATTTAACTATGCCATATTTTCTCCACCAGATTGTTGAAAAATACCTTGTTCATCTACCTTCATTCCATCTGCTCAAGGAAAAGTAAAAATTAGTAAATAAAAACATTTTTTCCTTTGATTAATGCCTTAACATGAAGAAGGTACTTACAAGCTCCGTCGTTTCCGAGTGTTCTTGAATACACATCCATGTCGAAGAAATTATTTTGGATATACAGTCTTGGGAAGGAGTACTGTTGTGAATGACGATTCCTTTACTATGCCACTTTTGGCTTTGAGCTTTCAGTCGTCACAAATTCAGAACAATCCTCTTTTTGTCGGCTTTGAAAATTATGTGTTTGAATTGATTGTTTAAACACGCGTTCCCATGGAACTCGCTCGTCAAATTAATTAATTACCCATCCCAATGGAAGGGCGCACATGTTCAGTTGGGTAATATTTTTATAATCCTTATTGAACTGCATTGTCGACGCGCGTGAGAGAAGAGGCGTTATTATCGTGTTACATTGTCGCAGCCAATTAATTAATAAGGTGATGATTAGATAGTCGACTGCATTCCGTGTTTTAAGTGTCCACTTCTCCATCTGTTTAATAATTTATCGTAATCTCTTTAAAGTTTCTCCGCGCTGGATCGCAACGTTTTTTAAAAATGGCGGGAAACAAGAGAGTGGCGATGTAGCGTCAAATTTTCCACCCATTATTGTTTTGAATAGTTTTGTAAGTTTTGAACACGCGTGTTTTGAAGTTTTGAATCATGAATATCTCTCGGCGAATGGCATTGACCATGTCATAACTGAGAAAAGTGTTGGCAAATTGCGAGTGTGACTGGAATTATGACAGGTAATGTTCACTTGTCCGAATCTCTGACTGTGTATCAAGAACTGAAAGGCTATGCATGACATCATTGGGAACGGATGTATCTATAATGGTTGTACAAAGGAAATATTCATCAAAATTCGTTGTATAATTCCCATATTTCATAAAATTATCCCTGGTGTAAATATCCTTTGGCCATTGGCAAGAAAAACATGGTAAACGCTGTCTCAGAATTGTTGTCGCTATATGCATGCCTTATGTGCCCTGTGGTTTCATTGTTGAAAATTAAGTTATTCTACGGCTTGATTATGTGCTGAATCCTGAAATGGGCTTTTGTGCCCGTATGTACTCAATTGCTTGCCTCATTGTTAAGTTAAAAGCGTGATGTGGAGTGTAAAAATGTGCTGCCTGACTGTGACCGGGTGTGCTGTCACACATTGAACTTGATTCTATCACTTTGTTTACCGTATTTTCACCCTGTACATAGGCATTTCATCATTCAATGTACTGTCACACTTATGGACATTCTTAAGTTTGTGACTCACTTTTTCTGTACTCACAATCTTGGCTCATTTTTGTCACACTGTCAGTCGTAGACTTAATTCACCATGGCATAAGACGTGTATCGTGAAGTATTTGCTGATATCTTTCAAAGTTGTTTTCATCATTTAATAGAACAAGTTATATTTGATGCCCTCAATCAGTTTTAGCCCCTACGTTTAGTAATGAAAATCATGTTAATGTTTGGACTGAATTTGTTGCTCCTCACGAAAACTTGATTCAATCGAACCAGGTTCTGAAATGAAACTTCATCTTCTGGCAACAAGGTCAGATTCATCATTTACATGATGAATCAGTTCCTTGAAGACATGCGCTGAGACTCAATTTTAATACTGAAAATAAAATGGATAAATTATCTTGAAAATGGCAACATTGGTAAACAGGGTCGGATCCCGGATTTTTTCTGGGGAGGTCACAAGAGTCTGACAGGCAAGCAGTCTTCTCATACGTGATATGAAAGACAAGGTACAACAATTACTATTTGAATATTCTCTCCATTTTAATATGAAGGTTATTAATGTGAAATTAAATTATCGAGGCTCCATAATGCACAGAAAAAAATGAATGCAATGATAACTGCATAAAAAATTTGGTCTATTTTTTGAGCATCTGGGGGGGGGGGGGGGCACGTGCCCCCCTAGATCCGCCTATGTTGGCTAATAAAAAAATAGAAAACTTTTGCAATTACCGTATAATTTCTGAATCCCTATTTATTCTGTTTGTGCCACAAGGTTCATGATTTCCATTTTATTTATATGGAAACATATTATTAAAAAAATTCATTTGTCATTCCTTGGCCTCCAACTAACTTAATTCCTTGTGTGATTGGTTGTTTCTTATTGTCAAAGAAACAAGGTTGCTTCTTATGCTAATGATGTTTCTGAATTCTTTATCTTTCTACAAGGTTTGGTTCTGTATTTTAGAATGTGTCCATTAGCTGTGTAGCATGCTATTTTGGTTGCTCAGTTAATAGATAGGGGAGCATGGTTGGCCAGCGGGAAGAACTTTGTGTTCCCCCCAGTACTAGGTGGATTGGAATTCTGTTAGATTTAGCAAATATAAGTTCTAGAAGACTTACGCTCCCCCCTGAATTTTGTCTATCTTCATGGTCATTTATTTATTCCAGTTCTTTCATTACCAAGGGTTACCATAAGAAGGTAATTCAACAATTATAGCTAGTAGTTTACTTATTTCCTAACTCAAGTTAATGACTATTAGTAATAACCAAAATAAATGCCTAGCAATTAGTGCATTTGATATTCATGATTTATCTGGTGGTTTATTATTAAGGTAGATATTCTATAAGCTAAGCAGGGTTTTCATTGAGAGTTTTGTGAATCACCACCGGCCTATACCTCTCTTACATTGAAAATTTCTCTTCCAGTCATAGTAAGGCCTATTCCATTTTATTTTAGCTATAACTCCTATTAACTTTCTTCTCCTTCCCTGCTTATGTAAAATTCTTCCCTATATCAAGACTATTTTTAGTGTCCCCTTTAGTCCTTTCTATATCCTGACTGTCTTCCTCCGTATCATTAGAAGTTTCCTTTCCTCCTCCACTGTGTGTGGTCCTTCATCAGTCCTTTTCCTCTCTCTCTATTTCACGTTTATCATTCTCCCCCACACCCACGTCTTGAGTGCCTCCAGTCTTCCCTTATCCTCTTTCCTCAGTGTATGGCAGATGAGAAAATGAGAGAAATTTTGTGAACTTTCGTGGTGACACAGAGAGTGAATGTTTTCACTTGTTTACCTTCTCTTGTTTCCACCTGAGACCCTTCATGTATAAAAATTTTCTCTTATATAAAGGGATGTATCACATTTGATACAAATTACATACATTCACATACATTACATTACACATACAACTCGTACATTATTAAAGACCTTCCCTTCATCCCTTTCACTGCTTTGCATACATTTTTGTATGATTGCTTTCTGGCTCCTGTAAACATACCTATCTGTCTACTGAGGTCAAAAAAATTCGTGTTTTCTTTTTCTAATATGTCTGTTTGGGTTAATGAAGCTTGCTTATTCCCTCTTTGTTTGTGTTCATTATTTTTGCCTACAATTTCTTGATATTTGAACAAGAATTGGAAGGATGAAGGTTGGAAAGGCAGTATGGCATCATTATCTACTGAGATGAGTACATCTTGGGAGGCGGCTACATTACATTATTTGTGTCTATTGGACACCATTAACATTTCCACTTCTGGCCTAGAGTTTTAGCTAGCATAGCAAGAACTGCTCACCAGATACCAGTAAAGTTATTCCTTGAAGTTACATATAGAACATATTTCCCTTAGTTCTTTAGGTAATGCATTGCAAAATCTAACATCAGCACAAACATGGTTTTTACTATACATGGTGAGATTTTGGGATACAATCCTGAAGTCTTTAGAAGCTCTTGTATTGTAATTATGTACATCACCATTTATTCCAATATCAAACATGCTTCTGCATTGAAGGATAAAAACAATAGATGAAAATACAAATATATATATAGACAAGGTAATGCAAGTATACCCAGAGTTTTAAAATGCTCCCGGCAGCTACTTCTGCCAGAAATACCTTGAATAACCCTAATGGCTGATTTCTAGAGTCTAAAAAGCCTAATACAGTGTTGAGAGTGGCCCCAAACCACAGTTCCATACTTCAGCCTACTATTAATATAAGCATGGTAGACAGAAAGGGCCGTGTTGGTGTCAGTGAGACTTTGATCATTCGAAGGAGATAACATCCAGATGCCACTTTGGTACAAAGAATATCAATATGCATTTCCCAGGGTAATGATTTATGCACATCTAGTCCCAGGAATTTCATTCCAGTGGAAGAACTTAAAATTTTACCATTTACTCTCAGAAGTGGAGTAGAAGTTATTTTCCTTTGACGGGTATGAAACGGTATAAACATAGATTTTTTTATCATTGATGAGTACATTGTTATCGTCACGCCATATACTCATTGCATTAATATTTCCTTGTACTTCATCATACTTAAAATACTTTGAGTAAAATAAATAGGTTGTGTCATCAGCATACATGTAAACAGTACCGCCATTAAAATAGGAGGGAAGATTGTTAATACAGATAAGGAAAAGAAGAGGACCCAAAATAGACCCTTGAGGAACACCTTTAGTGACTTTTAAAGGGGTAGATGTTGCATAAAAACTTATAGTCGAGGAAAAGATACTCACTGATTGAGGTCTGGTTCAAAGTTTTCTATTTTGGGATCTAGTGATACAGTAGACTTGGTTTATAACTAACATAGAATTTGTATTTGACAAAGTGTAACCCTTGATAGTGAGTGTCATACCATAGTCTGCTCATTTTCACATTCTTTCGATGTTTTTGTGTAATTTTGTTCTTATGGTCCCTGATGTTAAAATTGTCCTCTCATGCACATTCATACTGTCTGCTCAAAAAACTAATAAAGCTGAGTTTGAATGTGATGATAATATTTTCTATATTGCTTAAAGGTGCCCCCAATTACAAGCAATTTATTGGAAGACAATTACAAGCATGTAGATGAAGCACATTTAAAACCACTCTGGCTCTAGATACCAAGACAGGACTCAAACTCGCAACCTTTAGCTTGGCTGGCAAAAACTTAACTCTGCTGCCACAAAAGCGCCAATATTTATGAATTTATACATGTTATAAAGGGCACTTTTTTCATCATAATTTTAGGTGCATGATTCTGCATTGCTTTGCATTATATTTTAATTTTTTAAATTTATTTTATCATATGCATGTAGTTATATGTAATAAAAAATTGCTTTTTTGTGAGAATGTTAGGGCAAAGCACCAATTTGATTACTCATAGGTCATAAAAAAGTCTTTCAATTGTAATCAAAGTTTAATAAATGTTATTTTTACATGCTTACTACATTTACTGTTGTTTTAAAATTGGTACCTTGTTCAGAAAAAGAATTGCTATAATTTTTTTTTCAATGTGAGGATACCAACATTGGTGTATATTAGAGTTTCAGGTTTTGGCTACATTTTAATGTGCATGACTTCATTGGCACTTTATAATGTGTTGTAATTTTCTCCACTATGTTGTAATTGTCATCAGCAAGTACATATAATGCATATATCCATTGATTTGAATATTGACCAAAAATTAGTTTCCTTAGCAGGTTGTCCTCCCTGCCTTACTTGTAATATAAAACCTGTCAAACAGAGGATCTAGTACCCAACATTTAGGGCTAAATTTTATGTGTAGTACATTGCCCTTCTTGGAAGTTCCCATGCAAAAATGTCCAGCTCCACCACTGCCTGTAGTGCCAATAGGCTCCAATTTAACCAATAAGCTCCACTCTCACCTATCTAGATCAACTCAGAGCTCAACTCACTAAATCCAGCAGTAGCCAGTGGCAGATAAATATGGGCGGTCCAGGGGTGCACCCCACCTTACGGAGCTGCCCACATTGCCATACATTGCAAAACCACAATTTTAACTTTTTATATCATAGGATGTTATTGTCTTTTATATGTGTATAACCAGTTTAGATAAAACTTAGTTTCTTTCTTCAGTTTGGATTAAACTTTGCATGTGACATGATTATTTTTTATTACAATAAAAGCTAAGGTAGCTCAATATATCTTGATTTATTTCTGTATCTGCTAGTGGTGATAGCTGTCTCATTTTATCTTTGAAATGTATCAAAATTTTCTACTGTAAATATTTTACCCCCAGATAATGGTATGAACGTAAATGCTTCTTGTTCCTTTATTCAAGAAAGTATGGGTGTGTTATGACCAAAAGGATATATTTGTTGGTCAAGGCATTCTTTATGCAAATAACTTGTAACAATTGGTGGAATGGGAAATTTAACTTTTGATCATTCATTTAAAAACTTTGTTTTGGCAGTTTGTGAGCCTGATATATTTTTAGTTATCATCATTCATGGATTCGTGATCCCAGTCATGTTAAGTGAGATCTTCACTTAGTTCTTAGTTCATTAATTATTAATCATTAACTATTATCATTAATTATTTTGATTGTGTTCCGGTATTCTTCTCGGTCTCTGAACTGGTTATTGCAGTCGTATTGGCCGGTGTTTCGGAAAACAACTCGTGTTCCATTATGAAGGCGTTTTACTGTCTCAGTCTAGGATTTCACACAGAGTGAAACATTTGTGACTTATGTTTAGGTTCATGAAATTGCAAATGCGTGCCAATTTAACTGCAATAACCTGGTGCGGACCCCAAGGAGAATACCTGAATATTATTCACCAGAAAAAATCAAAATCGTTTATTATTTGATGGTGTGTTCATGATGCTTGATCTGTAATTACTGCTTATTGAGTGAAGATAACTCTCTGTGGTTGTTTAAAAATGGCCAAAGATGGAGTATCTCTTGACCTCTAGATTTGCATGATTCAATGTTGATAGGTTTAGAGCAAATTTAACTAAGGTTTTGTGACAATGCATCATCCAAGAGGATAACTTGTACCAGAACATGCCTGCCATTAAGGAAGGACCTTTTAAAAATCTGAAACTTTTCAATTGTTTCTTGCTAAATATTCAATCTTTTGTAAAAATAAATCATTGCAATTATTAGTGAAAATTTTTATTGTTGTAATATCACAAAATAAGTATTCAATTTAAGAATTGGCATCTGAAGGATTTGTGTCTAGTTTTGATGCTAAGTTAATGATTTTTTTAACATATGAAGCGATGTATGCCTCAGTACTATTGAAGTCTTGTTCGCGGTTGAATTGAAGTATGTTTTCATTGGCACTTGACTCAGGTAGATTTTCTAGCTCCTCACTCACATTCATTTCTTTTGAGATTTTCGTCTTCAAATTTTCTAGGTTTAAGTCTATGTTCTGAGATTTGTAAATTTTGAAAACTGACTTTATAAAGTGGGACAAATTAGCATCATCCAATGCTGAGTCTAATGTCTTGTTGAACTTAATGTCCCTGATGTTATTCTTTTCATTTGCAATTTGCAATATGATGTCTTTGAGAATTAGTTTCATTTCTTCAACGGTGGAATTGCTTGCTTTAATATCAGAGACATCTGACATATTTTTTGAGCCAAATAAAGACTGATCTGTCAAGGCACCTATCATGTCTTGTATCTGCTTAGTGTCATTGTCTCCACCCTTTGCTTTGGTGTCCGTCAAGCTTACCTCACTATCAGTGCCATTTTCAGAAGATCTCTTGCGTTCAACTCTGTGATGCAAATCATATGGATTTTCATCAGGAGAGGGAATGTCAAGATCGAAGAGGAATTCGCCTGGATCTGTGCTGATTTCTTGTACCTTAGGGGAAGTTTCATTTACTTTACTTTGGTTCGCAGGCTTGCGGGGCACTTCTGTCGCTGCCTTTGGTTCATTTACATCATTTAGACTCGCTGGACCAGATAGTGGATTCCTGTTGATGTGAATCTCTGAATCTACTTTTGTACTGATAAGACCCTCAGTTGAAGTTTTATCTGGCTTCTTTTTCTGTAAACTAGCAATAACTGAAATGTTTTCATTTGTGTCAACGTCTTTCACTACTGCTGACACATGGTGGAATTCAAAATCATGATTGGAGATGTCACCAGGTATTTTACTCCAGGCGTCTTCTTTTACTTGGTCTCCATCAAGGGCTCCAATGGTTGTTTCGTTGGTATTTTCATGCAGCAGAGAGCATAGCTCAGATTTTGTCTCCTCTCCAAATCCATTCAAATTCCTAACCAAAGACATTACTTCATCCCGTGTTCTTTGATTTTCTCCTGCCGTTTCAGTTGACAGCCACTCATTTCCTTCTCTTATCGTTGCTGTTAATCCACTTCCTAAGTCTTCCATCATTGTGGCTATCTGCTTTGTTTGTGAATGTAGAGCCTCTTTAATTTCACTGGCCTCATGGTTCAAACCTTGGCTCCTGTGTAGGAAACAAAAAATTGTGAGTTAGCTTACACAGAAACTTGGTATTCACACTAATGCATTCAATTATGTTAGTGGAGATTGTGAGCTTGCTCTTTGAAAAATTAGTTTTAGGAATGATTAATATGATTAAAATACAAATGGTAACTTCCACACTATTTAATGTAACACTTATCGACCGACCATGGTTTTGACACTTTGTGTCATTTTCAAGGAAAGTGTTGAAACCATGGTCCGCCTTTAAGTGTTAAATTAAGTAGTGTGGAAATTACCATTTTTGTTTTAATCATGGATATAGCAATTTTCCACGAAATTAAGCCTGAAACGATTTTATACATTTAGGAATGACTCGGGGCCTAAGGAAGCAATCGTATTGGATGGTGAGAAATATTATTCTTGGGATTCATGTGGAAGATAGTTGAATAGGGTGGTTTCCTATTATTTTTTTATTGCCTAAATTGAAAGATTATTACACCTGGAGTACGTATTTCACGCATTTAGATTTTTAAATGATGATATCTATTTTTTGCGATTAAATGAAAAGTGAAAAATTTCAAGCGCGCGAAAACGCGACGCGTAAGTATGAATGCCGGGAAATCTCTCCGTGAGACTTATTTCTGGTTCCCGCTGCCCCCCTGTGAGGTGACCTTGAGGCGAGGCTTAGCGCTGATACGACGCAGGCTGCTAGCGGGTAGCTGAGTACCCTGCTGGCTGGTAGCGCTTGGCTTAAATAAGGATTATTAATACCTTATCAAATGAAGAAAACGTTCCGACTTTAGCCAGTTTTAATAAGTGATTATTAAGACATGTTTCCCTGAGCTCTGCGCCTCATGCATGCATTGGTAACCTCAGACGATGTATAACTCCTATCTTCTCGTGTAGAAATTAGGTCCCTGTGACGTCACGTGGAGTGGCATCGCATGGGCGCCAATCTGGCCCTTTTCAAATGAGGATAAAAATGGACCATTGCCATTCGTCTAAACCGGCATTTATAAAACGAAATAATTTGTATATTATGAATACACTAATGGTGGGTAACGAATCGCAATTATTGCCTTTTGTTTTCTTTGATGAAGGAAACTACCCTATTTCTGTTGGAATTTCAATGAATAGTGGTCCTCATTAAACTGAATCTCTCAAAAATTTCGGGCAGGACACATTTTGACCTCCTTGACCCTCCCCCCCCACGCACTACTGTCTTGAGTAAACCTTAAAGTAGTCAACTGCATACAGGGTTGTTATATGTCCTCATTTTTGTACACAAGCCCTCAATTCTAGTTCTTAATTTACTATCTGCAAATTATTTTGATGTGGTAAAGCAAATCGTTGAAGCTAAGTATCCTTATTTATGCTCTTTCAGTTCAAATTTTTATCTAGAAGCCTTTGTGAAGGAAGAACAGAGGTATGTCAAGATTTGGTAGTAATGAGGGTTTTCAGAGAATGTAGTAAATTGAGTGCCAGATTCATTTGAGCTACCTAGGAATCCTTTCTCGTGGAAATAATGGCTCAAGTGGAACAGGGTGTTGTACATACTGTTGGACTAGCGATGCCATAGGTAGCAAAGTTATTTGAGCAAGACCGCACTCTCAAAGTGAACCCTGAAAAGTGTTTGGTCAATTTCAGATTTTAGGCAGTTGTGGACTAGGCAAATAGATATGGTGATTTTAGTGCTAGGATGAATGAAAAAATTGAGTTTGTTTGTTGTGTTTGTTTTAAATCATTCACTAAATTAACATTTAATGGATATGAAAAAGCTGGTTTAGGTTAATTTCTCGGGAACATTTTAGATGTAAGAATTATGAGTAGAGTGGTCAGTATTGTGTAATGTAATTCAAGGCATTTTCTTATGTTATAAAGTTGAATGTGCATAAATTGATCAATTTTTTTCCACAAAATTAGGTATCTGGAGATGTAAGGTTTGATGTAATTGAGCCACCATAGCTCAAATGAATAAGATCTTGGATCCTAGGGCAAGGGCGTACCCGGGATCATAACTAAGGGGGGTGCAAGCCATGGTCTAAGGGGGGGCAAACCAAGTTGTGACATTAGTTTATGAGATTATTTCCTTGAAAAAATAGTGTTATTTTAATTACATATCTTATACCAATACATATCATTTTTCGTGGTTTTAAAGAAAATTTGTTGAATGATTTCGTTTCAATTCAGTACTGATTTTGCTTAACCCTTTCGCGCCGAATCCCGCACCTGTGTGGCGAGGATTTTTTTTCCTCAACTACGAATGCCACACCAGTGCGTCCTGAATGTTCTTACCCTAACCAACGAATGCCGCGCCTGTGCGGCACAGGTCGAAAAAAGAGACCGTGGCGGACACAATAGACCCACGGACGCGGTCGCCCCTTATGATCCGCCTTAGCGCGAGCCCAGTCCCTTCTTCGGCCGCTCAGGTCGACCCTTTCCTATCCTCTCCACGCGGTCAACTACTGTTATTTGCAGTGTGTTTTCCAAAAAAATTTTTGTTGCGTACTTTTGAAATTCAATGCTAGAAATGAATTCATCTTTTTTTGCTGACCACATGGAAATTTCAAACAAAATTCTAACGTTAATCTCAACAAAGTTATAGAACAACAAGTAAATACATTAAATCCGTCTAAATCAACGTTAGAACTTCGTTTAAAATTTCTGCACGCTCAGAAACAAAACACAAAATTCATTTTGAATGTAAAAAAATCGGTGCGAGCAACAAATATTTTCAAATATTTTGCATTAACATTTTAGCCAGTTGACCGCGAACTCGTGCTAGGAAGGGGCTTTTAATCCTTCTAGGGTCTGGGACAGAGGCAGAGGAAAGGGATCGGTGCCCTCTGAGTTGGATCCAAAAAAGGTTAGGGAGGGACCCACTGCCTTTAGTCGACGCGGAAAGGCTTCGTACAGAGGAGTACAGAAAACTTTCAAGAGACTCGTATTGAGGACGAATTTCCTTCAACGAAGGTCCGGCGCGAAAGGGTTAAAGACTTGCGATTTTTGCTTCTGGGGGGGGGGCAGCTTTCCCCCCTGCCCCTCGCTGGGTATGCCCATGTTCTAGGGGATCATCATATGTTTCATTGGTATGAAATGACTAATTTACTCTGTTCAGATTAAGTAATGCTGAAATATGCTCTTACCGGTTTGATACTGTATCAAGTAGTCTTTCTAAAACAATTGATAGCCGTGCTTCGAGGGTAGGTTCTCCAAGTTGTATCCTGTGGCAAGACTCTAAGAATAGATTTTGAGCTAGCAGCAGCATTCGAAATGAGGAGTCGAGGCGCCTTCCCAACTCCCCTAGGCGTCTCGCCACTGTGCCTGAGAGTGTATCCACAGAAAGCTCCAGACTACCAAGTCCAAGTTCTAGAGCTTCCCCAGTTGACCAGTCTCCTTTGCCAGAATCTCCTGCAATAAATGTGAATTGTTGTACAGACTTAATAAGGCTCCAATAGATAACCAGGTTCTTTGGAACTTTAACCTTCAGTCCTAATGGAGGGAATGCTCAAATGGATATTTGAAAAAAAGAAAGGTAATCCATTCAATACAATTTTCTTAGGGACTCCAACTTTGGTTTCTATTTCTCACTGTCTCTGCATCTTTTGCAGCCATCTCATTGATAAAGTAGGTAGTTGTTTTGAATAACGATAGGTTGGTTCCCCCTTTTTTTTTGTCAGTTCTGACTCAATTTTGGGTCTGGCATTGGTTCTCAGTTTTATACTTGGTTCCAGTTCTAAATGAAATGTTTCATTTTAATATATCTATTATAAAAGGTTTAAACGATTTGTGTAATGTAATGAAAACTGTTGAAAGAAATGCATTAAGTTATTTCACAAGTGATTGGTTCCAAAATAGTACTCTATTCAAAATATACAGTGTAAATTACGCTCAAGAAAGGTTTTTGAACTGGGTTTTGCTCCAATTATTTCCATGCAGATTCATGGGCATAAATTTCAACTTAATAGTAAGGGAATTCATGGGATAATCCAGTGAATAGTTGATTAAATACCATGTTATCAGGACTCCATTGTGCATAAATTATTTTCATTTTAATGGTTTTAAACTAGGAGAGAAGTACCTATTACCTATTGATTTGCTCAATGAGGGATTTTGATAAGTAACTACTTATACATGAAGACAAGAATATTTTTTTGCATTCCTGTACATAAAGTCAGATTTTTACAGCAGTTTCACAGCCATTAAAGGTCTTATAGCTAGCCTGATGTCAACTAGTAACACAATGTGGAAGAATTTCCAAAAATATGTATCCTCAAATCAAGCCATTTTCTCAGAGCCATCCTGAAATTCTCTCTGAGAAAATGGCTCAGGGGTAAAACTAGCTATCACACCTGACTAGCAATGGGAAATCTGGGTTCGAATCCTGACTAAGTCAAATAATTTTTCATGGTGAACTTCTTTCTTGGTGTATTTAATTTTGAGACACTGCCTAATCCCTCCTTCTGTCTTTTGTGGAGGGTATTTTAACTTTTCTTCTGTCAGTTGCAATCTCCTAAGTTCAGGCGTTATGTGCCTGATAGGCACATATACGAAAAGACTTTATTAAGTCAAAGCATGGCTCAGAGCTGCAACTTGAAATGTTAATGCACTATTATCAGTGTAGTCTAACACTTAAACGATGTCTTACATGTGGCATACACCCTTTTCACCCCTTCATAGGGCTCCAAACTCATCCAGCTAGGTGTGATTTAACGTGCTCTATAGGTAACTATGTTTCACTAATTGTATTCAAGCATCGAGTAGTAAACATTATAGAAGCATCAAGTGAAAATGCCGAAAAAAATATTCTGCCTATCAAAAACACATACCTTTAAAATTATGATGAGCTCGGGCACAGTGAGCTTCTCTGATACAAACTTAAATAACTTCCTGTGGGGACGGCTGAAGTCAAATTAAGCGAGAAGGCTGCGTCAAGCATTTCAAAACAAACAGCTACTATGAGCATCAAGGGTCTATGCTGCCTAATAGCACGAAGAAATGAAAAAGCACTCGCGCTGTGCCTGTCAGATCCATTGCGCCCGACAGAGGGTTAAGTGCAGCACTCCATCTGTCGGTTGGGTAGTTTAGCCTTGGTCCCCTCAGTGCCTTTTGTTAGGAGCAGGCTAATGCTGATGCTGGGATTCTAGCTGTCCCTTCCCCCCCAACCCTTCCCTCATGGCACTAATGACCGTAGCTGTCGATCTCCTCCTTCAAATACCATACTAAGTCATGCCTCTTTCTCTCCATCCTCTTCACCTTCTCCATTCTTCTTCTAACACTTCTTGAATGCCTTAAGTCTTCTCTCATCATCTTCCCTAAGTGTCCATTTTTCCATACCATAAATCGCTACACTCCAGATCAGACTCTTCACTAGCCTTTTCCTTAAACACTTTTATATTGATCCTCTTATCAAATCTCACCCGTTCATTACCTCCCTGTTTTGTTTACGTAATTTTTTTCTGGTGTCCTTACTACTGTATTTTTTTTCCTCTAGTGTGCTGCCCTAGTTGCATTGATCTACCTGTTCAAGTTTCTGCCCACCTACTTTTATCTTGCGCTTCATATTCCTAGCTCATGATCCTGAACTAAATCACATAACTTTGGTTTACTTGTGTATAATCCTCTTGCCATATTCCTCTCAACATTTGGTTTTATAAATAGGTGCAGTCTAACTCATCCACTAGAGCCTGTAGCTCTTTCGCTGACTGGCTAATCAATGATTATCTGCGAACGTCACTGATTTAAATACCATTTCCTCCGTTTTAACTTAGGCTTTCAACTCACTCCATGCTTCCCTTACCATCTCCTGGCACAAGCATTTAAAAGCAATGGTGATAGTTAACATCCTTGCCTCACTCCTCGGCCTATACTAGCCCACTCTGATTCTATGTCTGCTACCCTCACTTGCATACTTTTCTGAACTAAGTAATTCCTCATGACTTTATTGAGCATTAACTGGTTTTCGATGATGCAATGCGAAGTCTGATTTTATTTTATCAGTCATTCAAAAATATTACTCTTTCAGTGCAAATTACTAATTTTAATGTCATCAACTGTGTGTCCATTTTCAATAGAAAACAGTAACTTTGTAATTTTGCACCCTGAACAAAAAATTTATGATGTGATTATTTTTCAGTCATGAGTGTAAGCTCTAACTTAATTCAATAGTTTATACATTATTGTTGTAATGGTGGTTATAGTAAATTTTATTGACTGAAAAATCCATCTCTCCCAAACAGTTTCGAGGGTTGATTCATGATTTTGGCTCTGCAGGGAATGGGTTAACATTTATGAGCATTAACCTAAGTGAGTGGTAATGGCAACTAAATAAATGTTACTTCTGTTTTAAACCTGTTGGAAAGTATTTTGGAACAACTTAGATAATCATAAAATTAATTGAAAGTGTATTCATATTTACGGTTTTGTGAGCTGTGTGGTCCATGCATCGATGCTCCTCCTTGTCTCCTGTTTGGTATAGAGTGACCATGTCTTTCCCTTGGTCCCTGAGAGTTGTGCTGTTGCAGCTTCTGTAGTTGTTCCTGTTGTTGTTGTACCAGAGCTCGGAAGCCGTCATGTAAATCTCGCTGTGTTGAATTACCCAAAGCTAAAGCATCCTTGAGTAATGTCTCAATGGACTGTGCTCTCTGCCAGAGATCGTTGTACATATTCCCCACCTAAAAATTTTGTTCAAAATTTAACATTTGCTAATTTTATTTACAAATTAATACTCAATCCAAGTATCATAACAATTTGAGTCTCTCAGAATTGCTGTGATTCACCTATCATGGTACATATCATCATCATCATCCTTAGTATGCTTTCAAGCTTTTTCTCTCTCCTATTACATACCTCTTATTGGTACCTGATTGTTGACTTTGCTGCTCCTAAATTTATTTTTCAGAATTCACGTTATGACATTAATCATAAATAATGAGGCACATGGGCGTTGAAATTAATGATTAAATTATTTTCTCTCATCTGATTTCTTATATTTATCAGCATATATTGGCTTAGCAAGGAAGTAAGTATTTTGATTAGAATTTTTTAATTCAATTAAAATGCTAATGGCAACCAAGCTTCTAATTTTTAAATCTCAGTGTATGACTTTTTCATAGCATCTCATTGTTTTACTCATTTGATTTTCAAAAGGTAACATTTAAGTAAATATAGAAATGCTTTATGAGAAGCAGGCTATGTGGCATTATAATGAGTGATAATAAATAATGAGTGGGGAAAAAGGATGGAAAGAATTTGAGAAGGACATATCAAAACCCAGCTTTGTTGGAAAAAATGATCACCAGTTCAAGATGAAGTGTCGATCACAAAGGACAAATGCGAAGCAGTTCTCCTTCTTGAATAGGACCATAAGGGACTGGAACGATCCACCAGCAAAACTATTTGAGTCCTTCCCGAAAAATTTACACGGTTTTAAAAAGCGGTTGAAGAAGTAGGGACCAAGGGCCTTTTATAATATTTTCTATTGTTTTTTGTTTTTTTGAATGTTTTCTATTATTTTTTCAATGTCGTCTATTGTTTTCTTTCATCATATGTACATGTTACCACCAGGCCAATGGCCTACTTGTAACAATTTTAATAATAATATAAACAAATGAAGTGAATAGTCAAGTTTCATGGTTGGGTTAATGGATAATAGATATATGTATACCTAATTAATATATATGGAATATAAATCAATGTATCAATCTACTTCACCTTTGAGACAAATTTCTCTGCCTGTAGTCCAAATTCCTCCGATAGTTTTTGCTTGAGGTGTTCGAGGGCATCAGAGGCATGCTTGGTTAAGTTTTTGATGTGATCCTCGATTGAAGGACAATTTTTCAATGGTGATGGGGATGGTGGATGTGAATTTATATTCAGCGGTGGTGTAGGAACAAGGTCTGGGCCTTTAATTTTTTCTGCAATCGCTGCTGCCACAGCTGATGGAACCACTTCCACAAGAGCCTTTCGCACTCCCTCCACACTTTCCTCCAGTTTCTCCTGTTGGCATCGCAATTGCTCCTGTTCAAAAGTATATATGCATAAACTAAAACATGAGCTGTTCAAACATCAACATTTATGGATTCTGAGGCACAAAACTTTTGAAGATTTTTTAAAGAACTTTTAAATCTATTACTACTTAAGAGCACCAATTTCACAACTAACAATTGTATACCAGGGCATAACAACTCCTGAAATTGTGGGAAGAGCAAACTCATTGGAAAATCAAAATAGGTAAGCTGCAATAAAAAGCAATAAGTGGGGTGGAAGGTAGTCTGAAAATAAATTAACATGGGGAGGGGAGAGTTACATTTTCTTCCTATAAAATTTTGTGCAGTTTCCCAAATCAGAGTGAAATCACAAGCGATGAAGGAATCAAATTTTGCAAATTAGCCTGTGCCCATTAAGAGTCAGCCATAACATTTGACTCCCCTTACAATTGTGCTGGGGAGGGGGGGGGGGGGCAATGTCTCCCCTGCCCTCCCACCCTGTGTTGTACACCTAACCATACAAACCTGACTCCCTTGGGCTACATTCCCAAAGATTTTCATTGCTGAAACATCTATCCATTCTCTGAATTTTCTGTAATTCCTGTGTCCTCAAGGTTTTTATTTTACCTTGTTCTGCAAATTCCTTCAGTGCCATGATATGATAACTGGAGCACTTTCTTTTCAATGATACGTTCAATTTTTTTCAGAAGGTTATAATAATAATAATAATAATGCTTTATTTGCCATGATAGATCAGATACATAGAAAACATAACCGATATGTGGCACGTCAAAAAGAAATTTAGATACATATTGCATGGATTTAAAAAATAAACATTAAAAACACAGACAACTTTACATAAGTGGCATAAACTGTACAGGGAAATAGAAATACTTTAAGACTCGAGAGAGTCATCACTCATAAATTCATTTACAGAGTAATACCTACATTTTTTCCAGTAAAAAGTCTTTAAGTTTTACCTTGAGAAGACTGGCACTTTGCATATTTTTCAATTTCTTAGGTAATTTATTGTAAATTCTGATTCCCATTTCATTGGGGCCACATTTCAACCTTTCAGTTCTTATACAGAAACAATGCAGGTCATTTTTCCTTCTTGTGTTATAAGAATGGATATCAGAATTGGTGGAGAACTGAATCAGGTTTTTCCTAACATGCAAAATGAGCTGAAGTAAATATATGCAGGGGATATTTGTTCTTCTCCATACCAAAATGCCTTGTTTGTCTGTATAAGGGGGAAAATGCACCTGAAGGGTTAAGGGAAAAATCTTTGAAAAATTACCAAGTATGGTTGGAGAAATTCACAGTTAAAATTTATGAATTCATTGAATTGGACACCTTCTCAAAATTTACTGAAATTGCTTGTGGCAATTTTTGCTTTTTCAAAAGCCAATGCAAATAGTAACAAATTGGCTGCGTTGCCTGCAATAGTGGCCATTTAAGAAAGTCACACCATTTCATTCCAGTCATATTGACAGGCCACGGGGGGACTAAATTCCAATGGATTTCTAATGCCATGGGTGACCAGGACTGATTATTTTGGTAGAGAATATGACCAAAGTTGTCATTATGACCGCAGTACTTCATAAGAGAGTGAAATTAATTTGAGACTCATTTTTAATGATATTTCTACTTTTCATGAACAAATAATATTCATTTGATATAAAGGACATTGATGATATCATTGGAAGTATGGAGTAAAACACCATGGTGTTTAATTTGCTAAAAAGTAGTTTCATAGGATATGCTGTCTCACACATAATGCCAGGACAAAATCAAGCCTGGCATTGTATGACTAACCTCCATGGGCAGATCTACCAAGCTATCTGGTACCGGGGTCAGGTCAAAAACGGAGGGCATGTATGAAGTAATGCAAATCTGTGTCCAAGGCAAAGGGGACATGGAGGGGAAAGGCATTGTTGCAAAAATGTTTCCTAGGCTCCACATCAATTGATGTTTTCCATTAATGCTAACATCTTGAATTATTTTTAATGTCCTGGCCATACTCTCTCCTATGTGTCCAAATTCTGAGGTTGAGAAGCTAGAGAAGTGCTTTTGTATTCAATCCACTGGGTACACCATTCATTTAAACTATTTTTGAAAGGAGTTTTTTCATTGGGACCAAATCTTATATGGGGAACTAAGACACAAAGAAGGTTGCGTGGAAGCTGTCCAACGTGAATTGAAAAAGAAAATAGAACTTATAGTTATTGATGAGTGTAACAGTGATCATGGAGTAATAGAAAGATGGAGTTATAAAGGAAACTTTTGTTGCTTACACAAATGTCGGGAAATGGCTTTAGGTGTTTCAAAGTTACCCTGTGGACAGTACTTGGTACCTGAACCATAATAGATGCTTCGTGATTCTAATGCCTAACTCCCTCTGTCATCTTTCTCCTTCAAACCTACTAAGAGAGAAGGAATGAATGATGAAGCCTGGATGACGTAACTTATAGCATTTGTCAGGAAAATGTTGGATCTGGATTCAAATACCATGAAAAGTGAAAGATATGCACTTTCTCACCATTGTGTGATGTTCAAGAAATTGTGCCATTAAATTTACTGCATGGCCAACTCTATGGAAGAACTTCTATTCCTTCCTTTGCACAACTTACACTTTTCACCTACTAACCTCCTAATGAATTTAGCCATTTAACACTTGCATAACCGGGGGTGGTCAATTGGCAAGGATCCGATTCATATTGCTTAAGCGGTGAAGTTGTCTTATAACCCCCATCGGTATTCTCCTAGAATCCTTCATTCACCTCGATTCCCAAATTATTGATACATTTGACAGACAACTCCTTTTCCCCTAATACTCCAATGTACTGTGACTCAAGTCCTCAAGGTGGCCAATCATTTCATTATTATTTAGAACCATTTCACCAATGTTTTTGGAATACAATCAACATGTATATCATCATTCACAATTTAAATTGTCTAGCTTCAAATTAAAGATTACTTTGCCTTACAATACTTATCCATGAACTAATGTTTAAAAAAAAAAATTGAAAATAGTTGATGTGGGCACTAGCCTTATTCAAGGGCTTCTTGCCTGTAAGCGAGGGGTGACAGAAGCCGTTGCAACGCGGTCAGCTGTTGCAGCATCCGCCAGCCTTGTTTCCATGTATGCCAGTCGCCTTTCCAAGCGGTCAAAAGAAAGTTCTATCCTTCTGCTCTCCTGATCCCTCCATAAATCCTCCTTGGCATTTCGACTTCGTTCACCCTGGAGGATGAAAAATATTCTTAAAGGGGTGGATTAATGAAATACTTATAGAGATTGGTTTGGAAAAGAATTGTAATTAATTTAATTTTCTTTTTCCACTTAAAAGTATCAAGGTATCTTTTTTTGGGTTGTTTTTTTTTCACTGCATTTGATTGAAATCAATAAATATTTATTGCAAACTTGAAACATAAGAGTTGCCGTAAGGCATAGATTTATTACTTTGATGATGCTTTCAGCCTTGAGACTTTGATCTTATAGCTGTTTTGTATTTATTCGTTGAAGTTAAAATAATTTTAGACAAAGCCCGTCTACATGTACTTCCTATTGTAAGGGGTAACTAAAAAATAATTTCAATGTTTCGTTTCAGGACTACTGTTTTACTTCATATGGTGAATGTAAGGTGCCACAGGACCCTGGACTGACTTGAGCTAAGAAATACATCCAATCCTTAATTCAAGAATGCCTACTTAAGACAGGAGCATACTAAGAGACAAAGACAATGGCTGTCTGAAACTGGTAAGTAGATGGTTTTTTCTCAGCCAAAAGTGAAGGTGGTGAGATTTTCTGTAAGGTTGTGAGGAAATTCCTCTCTCTTATTATGAATTTTTAACTTGTAGATGATCTGGAAGTCATGAAGGTGAATTTTTATCATCGATATGCAAAATGTTCTCAAGAATTTATTTTTTTGGTTTCATTTAGTGATTTTAATTGCTGAGGATGTTATGATAACTTTTTATGACATTCGGCCTCATGAAATTCTAATCAGAAGATGGATCAATCGAGGGCATAATGAATCATAGAAAACATGAATTATGATCCTTTTTTAGCTCATTAGAGTGGGGTGACTTCACCTTCTGTTCGGAGTTTCCTAATACATACATACATTAATTAATGCTGAAGCATTAGGGTAAATACTAATCATTGAATGCGTTCAAAGATAAGTACGTAAATACATAGTTGTTTCTTTGAAAGCAGATTTAGGAACGAGCTAACTACGTTGCATTAAATGCTCCTACGCTGTTGTTCAATATATCTTTCATAGTTCATAGTTTTGTTAAATTGTCAGCAATCCAAGAGAGGACTAAAATGTCTTACCTCTGGAATATATCTCTAAGGATGTCAATTTTTAATACATAGAAAATTTCAAGAATATGTATTAGTATGAAACCTTGTGAGTACATTATCACCAAAACTGCTAATTCAAGCTTCTGAAATTTATTTTAATTACTGAAAATTGTCCCAAGTATCAACTTTTCTTACTTAATGTTATTCTCTACCTTCTTCATTCCCAACCTACCTAGGGTAGTAGAGTATGGTCATTTTACTGACAGTAATTTTACTGAAAAAAAACTATAAAATGTAATTGTATCAATGGACTTAAAAATTTACTTCCAAAAACTTTTTATGTATTCTTTTTTAATTTCTTTCAATGGTATTGGTATTGATATGGAATAATATTTCTAATCTACTCTGAATGTTCTGATTTGAAAGGCAACACTCTTTCAACTTGCATTCCAAAAAAAAGCCACTTCAGATGTTTTTAGGTATGTAGTTTTAAGATCTTAATGAGTACTCTATTTCTTATCAAAGATTCGCATTTTCTTGTATTTGTTAGAGGACCACCTCTTTTTGCACAGGTAATTATATTTCCATTAGTATTCTTTTTCTGGTACTAAAGTACTCGGATTCTTAAGTCATCACCTCCAATGGCATCTTTTTGTGTTTTACATCTCCTGCTTTATACCTATATGCCTGCCTGCCTGAGATATTGATGACATTCAGGCAAGTAGGTGAGGGCTTTGGGTCAAGCCCCTCCAACCCCAAAATTTTTCCCTAGTGGCGACTGCCTGCAATACCTCTGAAAAACATTGAATATTGCTTTAAGTGAATGCTTTGTAATTGCTGAATAGCTTTATCCAATCAATGTCACTTAAATCATTATAAAATCAGATGGATTATTCGATAGTTCAAGTTAATACAGACTTGAATTTATGTACCTCAGAAACCATCTACCACCAAATATTCTGCCAAATTCCCTCAATTTGTTTCAATTTTCCTTAGCTGTGCTCGTATTGGCATTTGAGCAGCTGTAAATATTTTAATTTTTCATTTTCTCGGCTCATGGCAAAATTCTGTTCCCTTTGGTGTAGGCATCTTCTTATTTTTGAATGTTTAGGTAATTATGTTCACCAAGGAGTCAGGCAGTACCTAGGCATGACTAAAGCCAGCCCATTTTCCCTGAAAATTAGTAAAAATAAGAATTTTCACACATTTTTAAGCCTTTTCATACTAATGTTATGATCAAAGTTACCATTCATCAAGGCCTTGATCATTTGCTGATTTATGACTGAGGTTTCGTACACTAGTCTAGTGATTACCAGAAGTGCTAGTATGAAGTGGGCAGTTCTAGAATAGTTTTTGTGAGAACAAGTATGATTTTGTAAACAATAATTTGTTACATTATTAATAAAGTAATGAATTATAGTGTCCTCATTAAGTTTGAGTAAGGAAATACATTTATCTAATTTTTTAAATAGTGCACAATTGGCCAAAGTAAACATACCTAGGTTAAGTCACCCCATTTGGAATTAATATTGCTGTAAATGAATGTGGCCTAATTCTTGATTCCTTGAATAAATTTTTAAATAGTTTGCGAATCAATTTGTAATCCTTTTTTCTCAGTTTTTCGAGTTTCCTACAAATGAAATGCTTACTGGATCAATAGGGTATGGTACTTGGAGGAGGCGACCGGCAGCTGAGGTCATTTGCGCCATGAGGGAAGGGTAGGTAAGGAAGGGTGGAGAGAAACCCGGCGTCGGCAGTAGCCTGCTCTTAACGAAAGGCGCCAAGGGGACCACAGCTTTAAGTCCCATCCGACGGACGGAGTGTTGCACTTGAAATGTCCTCCACACAACACTCAAGCAGGGATCGGGCAGTCTCTGAAAATTCTCTGCCTCTGCCGGGATTTGAACCCGAGCCCACGGGGTGGGAAGCCAACACTCTAGCCACCACACCAGCCCGTTCCCCTACTGGATCAATATTTGCTCGATTATGTATCAATTCACTTTATTAGAGAGTTCTGAAATATTCGTCATCCCTTACAGTTAGTAAAGTTGTATTTTAGAAAAATGCGTCATTAAGTATCAGCGTATGCATCTGGAACCGATATTACCTAAAGTGTCCTAAAAATGCAATTTTGACTGTCGAATAAATGTCTACTTATGCCTGATCTATATTTAATGATGATGGCCTTCTTTTGCCTTGTTCGTCTTTGGTCGGTCATAGCAAAGGTGATTACACCCAAAAAATAGCGATATTTATCTCAAGCCAGGGGCGAGTTGGGTCGAACAAGTCCAGTCCAGCCACTTCCTGTCCGGCTCCTGTAGCACCTTACCTCTGTGAGAACGCGCGGAAATTTCCCGCGTAGTTGAATCCGTCAAATGGCGCGTCAAAATGTCCCGCGAATTTTCGAAATGGGATGACCCCTGACCTCCACCATCTGGTCGAGTCGCAGTTCGATCAGGGCCTCGATGCGCGCCAGGCGGCCCTCTGCAGCATCCAGGCGCCGGGGAACGGTGTCCAGGTGGCGCCACAGCCAAATGGGGGGCGCCACTCCTGCCCAATTGGTGTCCGTCACCGCGGTAGTCGCTCGAGGTCGTCTGTCGTCTGTGGTTGTCGCCTGCTGCAAAGATGGGCGTAGGTGGAATGTAGACGGACGGAGTACGGCGGTGTATACGGAATCAATTATAAAAATCCAATTTCTCGATTTAATTCCTCTCCATATTTCTAATTAATAGAATATTGTTTTTGACTTGAACATGTTTATTTCGTATTTATTTTTTACTTAATTGCTACAGATGCCCCAAAATCCTTTTTTTGAACATTTAAGAAATGGCTTATACCAGCGTAAAACTGCACATTGTGTGGTAATTGACATACTACCAGATGCTGGTATCAGTGACTATTTTGCAATACGTGTTGATTTTCTAGCTCAAATTTATTTCGAATATTCAGAAACAACTTCATACGGATTCCAAAACTTAAATTTGAGGAAGAACACTACAATTTGGTTAGTGGGGTGCAACTCATTGACAGCCTCCACAGGCTACGTCATTGAATACAACTTTTGCCTCAATGCGAGTGTGGCGAGAAAATAGCGTCATTTTGTCCATGGCTAATGTCGAAGATCCTTACCCTCCGTGGCCGTATTTGTTCACGTGACGAAGATCGAGCCTCGGACTCGGATGCATGGGCGTCAGTGCCTCCAATCGCCGCAAGTACTACTGCAGCCAGAAAGATTATGACCGTAGAAGCTGGTGGCGATCTCCATCCTAGTAATGAGCATAAAGATTTTATTAGTTTTTTTTCCGGGTAATCGACTTTTCCTATCGTAACTGCTTCGTTAACTGCGACTGTTACGTAAAAATTCTACTCAAAACACTGCAGGAACAAGTGACTTTGTACGCAATCACGCGCACGGGTGCAAAGTTGAACACAGACACAAAGTTGAATAAAGGATAAAGTTTGCCATGAAAAAATATTTGCACCTCAACTTTGCACCCGTGCGCGTGCCTGCGTACAAAGTCACTTGTTCCTGCAGTGCTTTGAAATTCGTCGTCGCAGACCAGCGACAAAATAAGGGTTTTTCACCCCGACAATGGCTTAGGAAAGCACGACCCTTAGTGCCGCAGTGTGGACTTGTGACGTCAACATCTTGTTCGGTAAAACCCATCTCGAAGTTCACTCTGAGAAAATGGCTTGGTGGTGGAACTGGTTAACACACCTGAACGGCGATCGGGAGATCCGGGTTCGAATCCCGGTTAAGTCAAATACTTTTTCGTGGCGAACTTCATTCTTTGGTGTATTTAAATTCTACTAATTGTAACATTATATTACATTACATTATATTATCTTAGGTATATTATATGAAATTGGTTACCTATTACATATTATTCATGTAAGTAGAGGAATGATGGAGGGGCAAGAAGGAAATCGGTGCTGGAATAAATTCTTAATTGGACGCATCACTCTCGTACCACTGGTCTTTTCCCATGAGGTTTTACTAAGCTAAAACTTTAATTACTCTATTGTAAATTTCATCATGAATAAAGTTCCCCTTATCAACGTTTACTTTCATCTCAAAATCGAAAATTTTATCTATTTGACCAATATTTTCTTGCTTTTAGACGACCGTTCTATTGAAAGTGATGTGTCCTCTTATCCAAATACAACAATTTTGGGCAGATAGTAACGCCATAAAGTGCTGTCCTGGTACTGTGCAAAAATTAATAGAAGGAAGATCCCCGCTACTCATTTCTTTCTATTAATCCTTGATATTTTAGTTCTGTGTATGGATATTTTTTGGAATAATTATTTTAAACTTGGTTGCTATTCCCCACAAGCGGTTGTATATCCTCAATCAGGAAATGAAATTTTTGATTTGATATTGATATCACGTCAGTGCTGAGATGAAGAGCCGACTCGAGGCTTACGAGGGAAAAATTATCGCCTGCGGAAAATATTTTACATATTGCCCTTTTATTTAGTTGAAAAGGAGTTAATTAGGTTGAGATACAAAAACGGAATCATCCGATGACTGAATGCTTATCTTTTCAGAATGGGCACATCCAATGTTTCAGACATGAATTATTTTCCCGGTCCAGGGGAATGTTTTCTTATGGCAATTCTTGCATATTTTACCTCGTCAATGTATACATTTTTAGCTGTTGTACGAGAAATAATTTATAATCCAATGATGAAATGCGACTCGTAAGTCAAATCGGTCAGAATGTTTAAATGTGTAAAATATCTAATTTCGTCAATCTCATAGCGCATCATTGATTGGCACAGTCTTAATTGCTCTTAATAATTAATGAACTCTTAATGTGTCCTCGCTCGTGTGTGAATGCGTTAGGATTTGATGTTAATCATTGAGTAGTGTATTTCAATAGCACCCACATGTTTTCTTTACAAGGTTTAGTATTCACGAAAATACGTAGTATTTCATAGAAACATTCCATTTAATTATCTTCACCGCCATTCGAGGTGTGCTGGTTGTTTTTTTATTTAGCGCAGCCATAGCCATTGAGAGGGTCCTGGTAGTTAATGTATAAAGTGCTCGGTCCTTGGTTCATAACCTGGGTGGAGCATTCCAAGAACCCCAAATGAAAACCCCACGAAATGCGTAGTCCTCGAAAGGCCCACGGGAAAGAACTGGCCTTCCTACACTGAAAAGTACTGCATATATGTCGCTATTTTCGTCATGGCGTGTACCAAACTCACCAATAATGAGTGAAAATTCTTTCTCGAGGCTTTGCTTCGAAGGTGAGAGGCCTTGAGGATTCGGAGGTGAAAGTGACGGAAAGAGATGGATGAGTTTCGCGTCGAGTTCTCTTATTTCCATGGGTCATTGGTGGAAGGTCTTTGGCAAAGCTAGACATCTTTCAAGGCAGTTTATTTATACTGGTCCCCAACTGAAAAAGTCCAAGCCAGGGCTAGCGTTTAGAAATGTTTCCGAATGATGCAGTATGTATTCGCTTCAGCACCTGAGAAGTGAGAGGAAACATGATGCGACCGCAGGGAGGGAAGCGATTCTCGTAGGAAAACATCATTTCCGAGCAAAGTAGCATAGGCGTTAATAATATTGTGCGATTTCTTTTGGATGGTTTCTCATATTTTCTATCTAAATTTTTCACGAGATTGAAATCAAATTAAAGGGATTGCCTCTTCTACCATTTAATCAGCAAGAAAAAAATTATTCCACTGTAAATAGTAATTTTAATCGAAATGTTTTGAATACATTTTATTTGTTTCCATATTACAGAGTAACAGTGCAACTTAGGACAGGTAATGACTTACTCGTACTTGGGACAGTTAATGAGTTTTAATACCCCATCATGTTTTCGCCATCAGAAGATTTAACATTTTTCGTGTCTTTAATTTTTCTTGAGTAAATAAATTTAGGTAATTTAATGTAGTTTCAATCGGCCGGCATTGTAATTAGGTCTTCATTTGAGTTCTAAGGTACATCTGTGGAGAACCAGATCGGAAATTGTTCTTTTAGGTATATTGATAGTATGTTCCCATGGAAAATTACTGCCGTTGCATGCAGTATTTTTTTCTAGCGACCCTCGGCTTAAAATGGATACGCTTGGTATTGATTATCAAAAAATTAACTTTGTTCTTCTCTCTGAAATTTTGAGGTGTACAAAAATTTTACGTTTTCTCATTGGATTGGAAAAAATATCATCCTTTAAGAGGACTCATACCTCCCTCTCGTCCTGTCTTTTTATGGTGACGAATTACTTGCTTAAAACTTATGCACTCATAAATTTTCTTGGCGCGTTGGGTATAAACCGGTCAATATTTACGTGTATTTCCAATTTGAAATTTGTCCCTTCAATGTTTTCTGAAATGCAATATTTTTATAATTGGGAAACAGGAAAATGCCGGCATAAGTCAACTACAATTATAGATAAAATTCCTAGACGATTGCATAATGCAATTTTTTATATTCGAAGAACAGAAAAATGCCAGCAAAAGTCAACTCCATGTACTATGAACATTTCAAGACGATAGATTAAATGTTTTAAGCTGGTAATCGCCTTATAAAATATAAATTGCGACCTGTCCAAAGGGAAGGATGCGTTTTCTCAACAACCCATGCCATACCCCCGCTACGGATAGTAAGCATTAATGGAGGATGTGGATATGGTATCGATTTGGTGGAAGTGACTGCATTATGATCCTCTCCTACAGGTTGGCCCGGGAAGTGACAGGTGGCATTTTCGCGCGGTGTCTCCGCTTCTTGGCCACGTGCTGTTTCGATCGGCGCCTGCGATCAGATAGCGCTCAACAGGTGACGCGGGTTTGAAATAAACTCGCCACGCAACATGGACGGGGAAAGATCACGCAAAATTGATCGACGGCCAGTGTTCCATTACCCGAAAAATAAATGGAAGCATCAATCTCCGGGGAAATACTTCCTCTGAGGTATCATCAGCGTGCAAGGTTTCGGAATTTGTTTGGAAAGAATGGGAGATGGATATCTTTGAGCAGATATGTTGATATCGAGATGATAGACACTATACCTCGTTCACATTGCGATTGTCCGAGAGATCGTCCTAACGATAGTTGGCCGAACTAGCCGTGTGAATGCATGTCCTGACAATAGTTCACTTAGTTCCGAACGTTGCCACTTTATGATGGTTAGGCGCTGAGAGACCGGAAAAGGAAGCGACAAGAGAAAGACGAAAAGTTCGTGTAGCTCTTTTCGCTCTATTTTTTTTCATGGATTTGTCCTTGGAAGGAAGAATATGAGCGGAAGAAAAATTATTCGTTAAATACACGTTGGACACAGTAATATCTCGACCCTGCATATCTCAACAGCTTTGCTAACCGCCAATTTCTCGATCACTTTATATGTCAGCACTAGAGGGAGCACAGTTTTTAACAATCGTTGTGTGAATGCACGATAGTTCCAACGATTGCTGGAACAATCGTAATCTGAACGAGGCAAAGGGGTCGCCTTACATTGACTTTCAAGTAGATCGATATTTCGAGGATAAATAGCTCTTGGGCTTGCGATGAAAGTTGTATTGGCTCCATCTTTACGAGTAGATACTCATCACTCCAGATATCGGGTCGCATTTTTTATGTTTTTCATTACGCGTAACTTTATTGTTTAATTAAAACTTAACGCTCTCATTACGATGAAAACACGTTGATGTATTACACAAATACATTGACGTTCTAACTCTCCAGGTCCTTTCCAAGAGTATTTTGTATGAAACACAACAACCACATTAATTGTATATTTCGTCACGATTCCACCGATGACATAAAATCGCCGAAAATTGCAATTTCTTTATAAGTTCAACAGATTCAGGCTTCAATTGGCGGAAGTTAGACATATTTAAATAAATAAAAGTGCTACGATATTTTATTATTTAAATATGCAATTTCTTTGTTAACATTTGCCTTTTGATTTTACGTTTGAGAACATTTATGGGTAATATTTTCAAATTTGAAGTACAGTCTTATGTCGACGGAGATCACATAAAAATAGCTAGATGATTGCTTCAATCTTTAAACCAGATATTCTTCACGAAAAAAGACTTGTCGGCCATGAGTGATGCTTCTTTAGCCGCATCAATATCGGAGAGAAATCAAATCAGTAGTTTCCACATTTAAAAAAAATTAACCTGCACGACGGGTTTCGCCACTATGCGAGACAGGATCAAGAAACCAAGGTATTTCTTGGAAACTGCGAAGTTGTTTTTTTTAGCTTGGATATAGTCTCTATTTAGCGCTTCCATTATATCAATCATTTTTCAAAGCAGAGGGGCATTTGGCAGTCGATATAAGAGAATGATTTGAAGGAATATTCGAGGACTTGTGCCTAGTATAACACCGGAGATATCTCCAGTTGTGTAAATAAATTATGCATGTAATTTTGCTTTTATCGTCATCACGGCAAAGGAAGATAGGAATGGAACGAAAAATAACTAAAAAATGAGTGCCTGTGCGAGTAAATTTCCAATAGCACGGGTGAAGTGAAACAAGAGACAAAAATACTCTCACGGGAACTCGCTAGTATTCCAATTACAATTAAAGAGGAAAACTTATTTTCGTCAGTAATAGAATGCATACTTAATTCATGTATGCATACTTAATTCGATTGCTTCAACAATTGAGGATAGATATCTCTAGGAGCGACATGAGAACATCATCTTAGAGCCCCACTAAAATTCCAGGTCCGACAGAAGTGATAAATTAAGAGAGATATTTTGCCGAACGGATAGCTGAGGGAATTTGTAATTCCCCCGAACCATAAAGGACTTCAATAAATGCGAATCGTAATTTCACAAAGGTTAAGAAAAAGACTTCGCTGCTCCACAAAATAAAATATATTTGCGACCGGTTTCGATACAGCGTATCATCATCTGGCGTCGAAACGTCGCACGTTGTATCGAAACCGGACGCAAATATATTTTATTTTGTGGAACAGCGAAGTCTTTTTCTTAACCTTTGTGCATCATGAAGGAGTTCCACCATGTTACGCCAACCACCATCGCATTAATCGTAATTTCGTTAAAGATTTTCCTTTTTATATGTAAACAGATGTTGTCCTAATACCCCATGCCACACGCCTTTTTAGGCTGCTTGCGGGGTAATATGTGGATGAATTCTTACCGTATGCCATTGGCTCATATGCTACGTGACAATAACTTTGTAATATATTGTGTCCTATTGATTTAGTCTCATTTTTCATGCTTGAGGGCGCTAATTAACTACTTTACCAACGTAAGAGAGAGGGTTTCTCCAAAAAATCTACGGTGAGATGCGGTTAATCAGTTTAATGTTTCGTTTATAATGTGTATGTTAAATTTCTCATTCGCCTGCATTACACCGGCAGTACTGGAATTTAACAGGGGGATATGCGTCTAGGTGTTTCTTACATTTCGAACTCGACTACTTTATCCCTGTGTAGAGGCTGCATAATTGCCTCTCCAATGTAGATAGTCTTCAAGCCATCAAATCCATTACATTTATCCGTTTCGCGGATTAAGTAGCGAATTCGCGAAAACACTTTTCAAAGCACCCGTGAGAATTGAGGGGAAGATAGTAACCTAGCTCACAGAATACTTGAGAAAATATTTTGACTTTATTTTATGCCTCCCTATATAGTGTGTGTTTGTGTGTGTGTGTGTCAAAACGTTGCAACTACATGTGTCCAAACAAGTCCGTGGTCCAAACGTTGCATTTTGGAGAGGGGAGAGGTTAGAAAAATAATGCGTTTGTAAACGATGAGGGAAGGGTGTAATAAGGCGCTGGACTCAGTAACGTAGTTCATTTAGTAGATTGTCAGTTACAGGCTCAGGGTCAGTGCTTCAAATTGAAGGTTGGTGTGGAACGATGAGGTATTACGGTAGAGCTCACCCCGGAATCAGCCTCAGGCGTGTGGATAACATTCAGGGTAGGTGGCCAACTACATTTCTTGAGCCACCTCGCACTTCGAGGATTTTTATGGGAATACGGGCTCTTTATTCAAAGGCAGCCAGGGTGGAGGGTACTTCAAAAAGTCTCAGCCACCTCTGAGGATTTGAACCGGAGCCCACAGTTTGCGAAGACTACACTGTAACAAACACATACGGCCGTATTCATAGATTTCCGCTAAAACACGCTAGTAGGGCGACTAACTTAGTCGGCTACTAAGACCTCTTAGTCGCCTACTAAGATTTGGTATTTATGGATTGTATTACGTGAGCTACTAAGAGCTACTAACTTAGTATGCTACTAGCCAGCTCGGCAGCCGATACTCGGTAGCGATTTGGGTTCAACCCGCTAGGCTACGCTTGACAACACTGCATCTGACTCCTCCGCGGCGCGGAAAATTCGTAACACTATCAAACAAAAGAAATTGATTCAGAAAAATGCATTAAAATTATTACTTCATAATGGATAATTCGATGTGATATCGCATCTCAGACATATTTTTTGATTGCTGTACACAAAAAGTATGCAATACCTTTGGGAAAGGGTAGATTCATGAGTAATACCGAAGCATTTGTTTGTTTGAGATGCAGTTATTGCTTTACAAACGGCCGTATATTTATTGATCATATACATTGCGTATTGTTTGCACTTCCGATATTTGTTTCCATTAGTGTATGCGTGATTAGTATGGAAAAACATAACTAGCAACGTCAGTATTATACATATCTGTACTCGGAAAGCAGAAATACACCTCAATGTCGGAGTAGAAACGAAAACTTTTGCAACGCAGAAATGAATCGTTAAGAAAATAACGTTGAGATGAATGTGTGAATGATACACATTTATTACGTTACAAACACCTACGTGCGAGCAATTAGTAACATATGTTTGCAACTCCTAAAATGTTAGTCAAGGAAACAACAATCTGCTTCGCTACATTTAAATATTTCAAATATTGATAGCGTGCGGAAATATACGGCATATAGTTTACTAGAGGTGGTTAATGTAAAAAACAAAGCATAATTAACGTAACTTGTTTTACTTATTTATTGCTGATCATATCACAAATAGCACTACAACGCACACAACATTTCACTTCACATTTCACGAACTGTCTTTATGACACTTATAATCCGTACATTCTGAATCAACTGGTTCAATGAAAAGCTTGACTCACACTTAATTTAAAACACTATAACGTAACTCTAGTAAACAATGATAATCAGTTTTCCAATCACTCTGCACACACCAAAAGAATTTGCACTTGTTGACGTTCGAAAGAATTCTTCACATCTCACTTCCCACTCATCACTAATGATTTAGAATCAGTTGATGTTATTTCACATTACCATTACGTAGACAATGAAATAAATAGGCTGACACAAATTTTTAAACCAGAAATTGTAACATCCACAAACTTCCAATCTCACTCTCAACTATCACTCGTACCGTAACCAAAACAAAAACAACAGCGCAACGAAATACGCGAAATGTAAACACAGCCGAAAGCTCACGATAAAGTGACAAGAATAAGTAATATAATCAAACAAAAATTATAAGCGTACAAGCGAATGAAAATTTATAAGCGTTTGCTGTATCCCTAAAGAACAACTGCTTCAAATATGAAACATATCCCCTTCGCAACAGCTAGTAGATACCTTTGATCGAAATGGTTAAACCAGTATGAAAGAAATAAATAATTTTGTCGAAGCTCATACACTCACAAATCACTTCACTTGTCGCTTCACTCTTTACTTCATCGTCTATATGCAATCAATTCACTTAGGGGCGCATTGAAGGTACAAATTGTGTTCACTTACACTAGAGGCACAAGTTCACTGCAAGTCGTAGCTTCCTCGCAGTTACGAAAAACTTTCAATTCCTGTCAACAATTACACTACATACGTTGCCTGCCTTACTTGAAGAATGGATTCTCGTATTCCATTTTGGCACAAATGCATAAAAACTCTATAACAGTATAAAAATAAAACCGGAGTTCGATCATCCACAACGGTCCGCCATATTTAGTAGCTCCCTTAGACAAGGCCGGAGGGCGACTAAGAACCGGCTACTAAGATAGTGGCATACTAAGCTTAGTAGCCCTTACTAACGATCTATGAATACCATTTTGCTAGTATGCTACTACTTAGAACGCTACTTGGGCGTTAGTAGCTTACTAAGGAAACTATGAATACGGCCGATAGGCGCGATCTGCCCACGAGGGTGTAACCGTAGCCTACGTTATATACAAGGCCGTCCAACGTCGGGAAAAAGCTGGGACAGCGCACGTAGTTGAGTCTTCGGCCGGTAGAGGCGCTCTTTTGAGAACATGGATTACATGAGATCTTACGGGAAATAGCAACGGAACTGATGAAATTACGTTATTTTTATCTTAAGAGAGGCTCTAAATTCTTTCTAATACTTGTAAATCTACATAATACCCAGCAAGCCACCTTTAGGTTGTTTGGCAGGGGAAAATAATGAAGTATGAGAAAAAGCGAGGATATTTATTTTAACGAGGTCTCGAGAAAATTAGTCCTAAGGCGATTGATTTTGGACCCTATTGCAAAACTTTTTTCGATGGAAATGATTACTCACTAACCAAAACTTATCAAATATACAAGAATTGCCGTGAGAAAAAAATCTCCTGTACCGGGGATCGAACTGCGGTCATACCGCCATGCGCGTCTTTAGGGCAGGATTGAGACTCTTAACCGGTCGTGAAGGGGCCATAACTAGGACTTTTGTCAGGGGGTGCAACGATCAGTTTGCCACTATCCCTCCCGTGATCCCCTTCTCTCTTCCACCCCTAAAATATAATACCTCTGTAATCCATTTTTTTATGGTGCGTTAGTTGAAATTACTCGCCGTATGTATGCTGTGAAGAACTTTTATTAATATTAGTTTAAAATGATTTTTAATTATTTTGGCTAACTAATTTAATTATGAAAGTTAAATAACTTTTGTAATAAATGTTTCAAAATTTTCTGCTCCCCTCTCTGAAATCTTCGCCAGAGGCACACGCCCCCCTGCAACGCCCTAGCTCCAGTCTTGGGTTGCGGCTTCATTGAAGTCCTTTTTTCCCGCGTTGACATCCTTGACGAACCACAAGGGTTTAAAATCTAGCAGTGACGGATATAGATCTGCACCAACTAGGTGGGGGGCCTATCTTCGTGAATTAGTACACAGCCACGGGAATTTCCCCCTAGGCGAAGGGGGGTTCGGGGATTTTGAAAGTAAGGATTTTCCAGACTCAAAAACGGCTGTTTTAGACTAATTCTTTGATGAAAAAGACACTATATTATGCAGGTGTAGTAGATCGTTTTATCAGTTCCAAAGCGTTAAAATAGGCCCTATAAGGTTAAAAATAATTTGTATTTTGACTCGTTATAGTTGGTAAATATACCGGAAAATTTAGCTATATGCTTTACGTCAAAGTAGTGACATATGAAAATTTCAATTTCTATCTATAGCGTATGTTACGACTCCTAAGCGTCTCCCCTCCCCATAGATCCGCCACTCTCATCTTGTACCACGAGCCTCGGAACAATTGCCATGGGAATCAAAGAAAGTCTGCGCAGTGGCCTGGAAATCCAAGATCACAGCCTCGATTCCCGGTTCAGGGGAATATATTCTCATGGCAAATTCATGGATATATCACCGCCGTTCACGCAGCAGGTTTCGATATACTACATGACGTACCACTATAAAAGGAAAGAAAGCATGCCACAAGAAAAGAAAGCAAGGTGTGACATTGTGGGTTAAAAAACCGCTTTTTCTTGTTTTCGGATTTTGTTATGTAAACTGTCGTACCAATTCAGGGGCGGATCCAGGATTTCTTTCTGGGAGGGGCACAAGCAAGGCCGTATCCAGGATTTTGTTCAAGGGGCACAAGGATACCTCGTCATACAAAACAAACGAAATGATATTGGGACCGTATTAAAAATCTAGCATATTTTAAAGGATCTGGGGGGGCACGTGCCCCTGTGTCCCCCTGGATCCGCCTATGCGTACCACTCTATGTGTAAGGGGTACTCATTGATTGCGTGAATCGTTCAGGGGCAAGGGGATCGAACCGATTCTCACCCAATCTCACGTGGAGGGGAGGGGGGTCCTGGCAAGTATCACGTAATTTTTTTCCGCAAGAAACAGCGTAAAATTGTAATAAAACTGGGTGGAATTGAGCAAAACGTGTTCCTCTATTAAACTAGTTAAATTACATTTTTTGTGGGAATTTTCACAGATGGCTAAAGAGTAAACACCAGTACGTTCGAATTGATGAGTGGAAGAAAGGATTCATTTGCGTTCATTCAGAAGACAGTATTCCATTGCGCGCCTTGTGGCCCCATTTCGGCCTCTATTCCTTAGCTACGATTTTAGTCACACCCTTGAGAACATGAGAAATCAGTTTCTTGACCGTAGACTGACATTGACGGAGTAAACGTTTCCAGTGACTACGTCAAGTTACTCTACCGACAGCAGGAAAACAGTGAAAACATGCCAAGAACTTGAATTTAAAACTGTCTACCTCTCTGCGATAGAGTAAATGACTCTGGAGATGGCAAATCACTGTTGCCTATCAGGAAACTCAATAGCATTTCTAAGGGCCATGAAACTCCTGCAACGGAACCGGAAGATCCTCTCGAGATATTAAGTAGACCTATTCCAGGTAAGGTTACTGAAAACGTGTTTGTCGACAGATTAATTATTTGATAGTTAATTAATTATTATTAACAAATTTCCCCAAGTGATCATCGCTTATATATATGAAATATATATGAGAGAAGCTGCAATAGCTTTCGTGGCGGGTTACCTAGTCCGAATCGCAGAGGAGAGAACTGAATGTATAGGGTGTCTGGAACCTCTCGCCGCATGTCAAAGAAGTGCTCCCTCACTGTTATTAGTGAACCATTTGAATAGATCATAGATAGATCGTTATCCTAGCAAAAACTTTATATATTTCTCAGTGTAAGCAGTGCGCAAACTTGACAGCAAAATTTTATATTCGGGCAATACTCTTTCTGCAACGCCAGCTACTTGAAGAGCAATTACTGACATTCATTTTACCAAGATTTCTGAAGGAATTTGCTTGTAAGCAATGCACAAACCCGGTATTGCTTCGTGTAATATTACAAAAAAAAATTTAGGCCACTTCTGGACAATTATGCTAAAAAAGAAACGAACACTGCAACAGGACCTGCGTTTAGGAAAATATCACTTTGTCGGAAATGCCTATAATTTTGAAAACATTATTCCGTGAAAAATACCAAAAAATAAAGGCCAAAATTAAATAAATATGGTAAATGTTAGCATAATCACGAAAAGAGAACTAATTTTGACAAAAATCGCGTCTGTTTCAAATGTTCGCCATTCATTCCCATACGAATTTTGTTCTCAAAACAGCGCCAGCGGCGACAACTGGAACTAACTCCAGACATGCTCATTCTGCCCGTTTCCAGCTCACGTTGGACGGCCTTATGAATAACGTAGGCTACGGTGTAACTAAGCACTGACGCAGTTCATTCACGATCTCTGAGATACTTATCCCTTACTATTGTAAGTGCTTCAAATCGAAGTTTGGTAAGGATAGGTGAGGCGGGGTAGGGCTCGAAGTCTCAGCATTGCCCCGGCAGCGCTTGGCTTCTGACCAATGGGTCACGGGTTCAAATCTTGGGTGAAGCCTTTGTTTACCCGTTAATAAAAATAATCGAAATGCGTAATTCCAAGGGAAAAGAACTTCCCGCCCTATCCTGACTGCTTGTTAGATACGCCTGCGGCTTAATCAGGGTTGAGCTCTACCGTCACCTATCGAAATCAACCTTTGAAATGAAACACTTAAAATAAGTGTACAAAGGCAATGCCCGGAATTTGAAATAAGTCGATTAGTTGATAAGTGCTCTACTCAATAAGCCACCGGGCCTCCTCCTGGGTGAGGTGACTAACAAGGTATAAGAAATGCATTTTCTGTATATTATTGGAAAATAGAAATTAGATGGAGTAATTCGCCTATTTACCGGCCTACATAACTCGGCTCTCGGGGCGAGATAATTAGGAAATGGGTTCAAAGGAATATTTCCCGAAATTACCGCCGCAAAACTAGCGGGTAGACGCACATTTGGAGGTATTTTTATGAGCTTCACTTTCTTGTCCCATTCGCTACGCCCACTCGTCCATCTAGACTCCACTGTGTTTTTACGTGCTACGGATGTTTTTACGTCCTTTTTATTGCGTTGAGGTAGCTGCGATGGTACTTGTGAGCCGACAAATGTGTGGCGAAATATGTTTTCTGAAACATTATTCAGTCTCTTTTTAAATAATGCAAGGGTTCTTAGCGTACAAATTATGAGCTGAGTGCGTTGAACTTCTTCGCTCATTACCTGGTGTTTACGCTCGGTTAGCCTGCGTGTTAAAACACAAATTTCGTATCTATGAGTATGAAATTGAATATAATGGCGAAAAAGCTCAATCATATTACAATTGAGTGGTTTATTTGGGGAATTTTCCCAAAAGCGAGAAATTGATGCATATAATCCAATGACAATGTGCATTTAATCCAATCCTTCCGGCCTCGATAAACTTTTAAATACGTATCCCTCTTTTCCCGCTATGCGCAAATTCCATATCAAAAATATATTAATTACGGTGGCCTTATATGGAGTTACATAAACTTTTGACGTTTATTTTGTCCAAAACCTTTGAAGAAACCTAAAAGTTATATTTTTTTACCATTCACCGATTTCAAATCCAAAATCATTCAAATAAGCTTCAGGGAATGATTTTATAATCACTGGGTTACGTCATTAAGTCGGTAATTAATTTTTTAGCTACCTTTTTAGCTCTATAATTGTCGTATCCGATTGTAGAGTCGTCCAGAATTAGCATCATCTGGTCTAAAACGCGTGAATATCAGCGTTATTAATCCTTTACATTATATGCCTGAACTACACTAATACGAGTTGGTGTTTCATCACATTATCCCTATTTCCACAAGAAATTGTTCTGCATAGTCATGCGGACTTGGAACCACCATCGGACTCTCATTATATTTTTTATAGTTGATGTATCTGACGGAATTAATGTTGCGGAATATTAATCATAAACTCGTTTCGGGGACGATTTACAGCTAGAAAAACATATTTCTGAGAATCATCTCATTGAAAACAACCGTAAAAATTATCCATAAATTTAATTATTAGTAGCGGGCGTAACTTCGTGGAATTCATTTATCGTATGAATAGAAGAAATAAAAACTTGGCTATTTCCCCCTCGTAATTTATTGTAACCGACCATGGTTTCGTTACTATGTAACATTATCAAAGGGAAGAGTTACAGGTAAATTTACCAGTATACATAGCAAAAAAAATAGGATGGGTTGGGAAATTTCCGGGTGTTGTTAGGTAGGGGGAGGTGAGGGTTGAGCTCGGTGCTTGGTTTGGCGTCACTGTGGGTGGGTGCGTTCTTCCTTTTTTTAGTCTTGCAGGTTGGACTTGAAAATCGCAGACCTACGTTTATTATTTTTATGGAATTACCTACATGCGAAATTCCAGTCATTGTTCTTGTTTTGTTGCTAATGATACTTTACAGATCTGATCAGCTAAAAAAGTCCACCCCATTTCCTTACCTCTTGTGCGAATTACTCGGGTTATACTGGTAATTTTATCAATGTTAATATTTTTCAGGGCCTTTGACAAATATTGCATTATGTCCGTCTCCTTGATGCTCCAGACGGGTGATGTTATCGTGATCCATACTACCTCACCGCCGGAATGTGTAGCTTCATGCTTCGAAGGAATGCAATTCGACGCTTTGGAAATAGATTCGGCCACTTCCAGTTACTCAGCGTGTCGATCTAGTACACGGAGAATATTAGGTAAGTTGTAAACCTTCGATTGGAATGCGATGATTTATGTATCTATATTTTCAAAGTATATTTTGAGATATACTTGATCGTAAAATGGTGCCTAATTTGGGGTTGGGGAGTCAAAATCCTTATCTAGTAAAAAGGGAAATGAAGACGGGTCACTCGAAGCAGTTGTTAACTAAAGCTGTTACCTCAGAGTAAATAAAAAATAGTGATCAATATGGCTGCGCTGTAGCCAAAATCAGTGGCCGGAATTGAAACCCCATCATCAATTTTAGTATTAAAAATGAAAGCGTTAACTAAGGAAATACTAATGAATCATATAGTTAACTCTTCCTTGCGGCAGATGTAGTCATCGGATGAATCACTTGCGTGAACTTGAATGGGGTATTAACAATATACAAATCTGACTCGAGTAAAAATCCCATCTCAGTGCACTTATACCTTGCAATTAAAATGTACCCTGAAAATTGGAAGGTCACTCAAGTACTATAAGACCAACTTCCGACCACTGAATGATTGATTCATAACATTGTTTGGGGTGAACGAGAGGAGATACGACCAAAAGTCATATAGACTATACGCCCTCTAAAATCGTCTGAATCCTTACGAAAAATTGTCGAAACACTAAATTTTTTTTCTATTACAGTGTTACCTACTGCCTCTATGCCACTACTTTTTCGTTTGGTATAGATCGATTTATCAAAAATGTGATTTTTAGAATTTCTATATCGCGGGATACATCGACAAATCAATAGTCAAACCTATCGGAGCACCATAAAATTTAGCCTAATTGATTAATTTTACTATTTCCTTAATTATTATCTCAACAAAGGAGGGAGATACGGTGTTGCTTTATAGGTTTCAACAAAAATTGCAAATCTGTCAGTGACCAGAAGAAACCATGGGCCTATTCCGAGGGAGTCTGGGGGGTAGAGCGAGCGAGTTGATGTAATAAAACTCCTTAAACTTATCTTTTGTGAATAGTAAATACAAGGTAACCCGTGCAAAAATTTCGTACATTCACACTGTTAGGGAATAAGTTTGTTGAGAAAAGGGTTAATTGGGTTTTCAATAGAGTAGAAGGTGTATCATAAAGTACTTTCTAACAATTTCATTATAAACTCTCACTCTTATACATAATGATGTTATATCATTCACCCATTTACAAACACTATGTGCATTTCGTACGACATATTTTAATTTTTTGTTGTCATTTCCCGTTGATGATTATTCTTGAATACTTTCAACGCGATATTTTTATTTATTCGTGGTACACGTTATATTTTAAGTTCCTTACACACAATGTCTCTTTTAGGGAACGTTTAACTTTCTTCATGCTTCCACTTTCTTCATCTTAAATATTTTTGCCAGCTTATATTACGTTTCTTTGGTTTAGTTATAGATTTAACGGGTTTTAAAACCTTTTCTTGAAGTTTAGAATTAAAAAAAATATGTGGAGTTGATATACCTCGAGCGAGTAACGGACGTGGAAAAATCGGAGCTTTAAAGTTAAGTGAATGGGTAAAGAGTGGAATTTTAGATTGAGATTGCATTTTTCGTCAAAGCCGGTGATTCACGGTTAAAAATGATACCTCACATATCACTCACATATATTTGAGATGGAGATTGTATTTTTCGTTTAAAATTATACATCTTTTATCACTGTAGGGGTAGTATTGACGGAGCAAATACAGAGTTACAGCAAAATACCGTTCTGTAATAATATATGTGATAACGATTGAATTTACATTCGAAGTAAACAAATTGTGAACAAATATTATTGTCAGAATCAGCCAATCATGCCCATCGCGTGACCTCGGATTTTACCATATCAATCTTAATGGCAGTTGCCAAATATCCCGTTTTTTAAATTCACTCCGAGGATGTTCGAATGCGCGTTTTTGCGGAGGAGACGTCTGGAGAATTGGATCCACTTTCTTCCAGTCCACTGTACAGTCCGTTTATCCCAATCTGACCCTCACGGAGTGAGTCAAGTGATACTCACGATTGAAGCAAATTAGAGGGGAAGATGATTTGGTCCCAATCAATGATATATCCTCGAAGAATATCCATCGATTTGATTTTAAATTGATTGTTATGTATTCGTCCTGTAGACAGTCGAGTATAGGCTGGGATGTGATATGGAAACCGTTTCGGTATCCATCTCCTGTCCAACTTCACATACCCTGGCCGTTTTATGTGGTGTGTATTAATTGCAGTGTGAATGCAGGCATATCGTGGTGGCTGAAGGACACAAAAGTTGCTTTCCTCTACAACATAAAACATGCAACAAATTTCTAGAATATGATGAATCTGTTGGCTATGTAGCTTATGTTTTATATCAACGTAAATCGCCTTTAAGGAACACTATTTCCATTCATTTATTAAATAAAATAGTGTGGAAATTACCAATTGTGTTTTAATCATGGATACAGCATTATTCCACAAAATTAAGCCTGAAACGCTTTTATACACTATTTCCATTTCTTCAAATAAATTTCCTGTGCTACGTCGCTCTGCTTGTTCAATGACGCTAAGTAGTTATAAAAAGTATATGTTTTATATTAATATTTACGATGCCAACGAAACCATGTAAGACGCAATACTAATCTCTGAGAGTACTTACGATGATATGCATTCCATCGGAAGGGAGTGCATTAATAATTATGAAAACGCAAAGAAGAAAATCCTTATGCAAGGGTTATCCACGGTAAACCTATAAATATGAATAAAGAATAGAGCTACCTCATTAGGTGATGCGAAGAAATTACATTATATTATTGTAAAAGCAAATAGATATCCCATTCCAAAGGTCGGTGTCTGCAGTGGATGTTATTCGGATTGTAAAAGCAGTCTTGTTTAGGTAGCAGAAGTATGAAAAGTTGATTTCTTCTGCAATTCAATGAACGTGTCAACAAGATGCTAATGAAATCTTCTCTTATGATCAATAAATCAATGAAAACTAAGCAATGTTCACACAACCATCTGATACAAAGGAAAGTTGCCATTTTTGTTTCATGAGTGGTCCCGCCGGTAACTGACCCCACCTCAGCAGAGAGACATCTAAGATCTTCACTGATTGGATGACTTTTACAAGACCAAATGATCAGTTACAATTGCCAGAATGTAGTAGAGATATCTAAGCCATTTCAAATTGTCTGGTAATTTTTTGATCCAGTAATGAAATGCCATTAAGCATCATTATTAAGTTGTAATAATGTAATATGTCCAATCAGCCGTAGCATGAATCGTGGTGGCTGCGGTTCTGAGACTTCATGGCTTTTATACTAGTTGAAAACGGTTCTAGGTGAAAAAGCTTTTCTTATGACAGAAAAAACATCTCTCTCGTGTTGAGATCCGTCCAATGAATTATTGCCTCGTTCTAGGTAAGTCAGGCGTTAAGCCCCACGAGCTTTAATTTAATATTTCGAGAGCCGCCATAAAGATAAAGAACCTTAATGTACAGATTGCAGTTTATTCCACGCGTTAGGCTACAGAAAAAGTGATCGTCATCGTGAAGTTGAATGAACTTTCTTTGTTGAGTAAACGTCTATGTTGTTTCTCCTTATTCAGTATCCTGATATTTATCCTTGGAAAGGAAATTCCCTCTCTTGAGACGATTTATGGTTAATTCATGGCCTTTCTCATATTTGTCTTTTTTCCTTCTCTGTCCATTCTTCGCTCGCGAGACTATTTGACATTTTTTCCTGTGTGTCTCTACTCAGCCGATGAAAAAACTCTTCCAGCGGAAGATGAACGTAAAGGGGCGTGGCCAGGAATTTCGTTAGGGGGCGGGGTCCAAACCAGGGGGAAAATTTTTGGAAAATGGGATATTAAGTATCGGGTTTTAAACTAATTTTAACACTTTTCATAATCGGAAAAACTTCATTTGTTAAAGAAATATTTGGTAAATTCATGAGTTTTTAATATTTTGTTTTCTTTTATGAAGAAAAATTATTGAGTTTTTATATTTCGGGGGAGGGGGGGGGGGAGGGTCCGGGCCCCCTGAACCCCCCTTTGGCTACGCCACTGTGAACGTAGCCTCATAATCATTATAAAATTGAGATATCCCATTTATCTGCATGATTAACTTTATTTATACGCAAATTAAGAAAATTTAAACTCATAAGACCATTTCTATAATCCAGGACCTTTTTTTTTTTTGGAAAACACATGTCTTAAGTAAATAAAGGGTTATGCTCGTCATCTCTTTTAATTATTAACCTATATTTGTGTTTGTTGCTTAAACTTTTCTCTCCAACAATTTCGCCGTAAGGGCAATTCGTAGTCCATTGTTCGTTCGCGTCAAAAAAACGAGCACCTGCTCCAACCATTTAAAATTGGTTCATATGGTGCTTGTTTGTTATGTATTATGTTTGAAAAACCTTGACTAAAATATTATAATGGGGCTCTTTGTTAATTCTTTTTTTTTAATTGTCGTATGTTTTTTGGTGTATATCTCATGTTCTAATTAAGCTAGAAATATTTTCAAACGCTTCCTTTTTTAAGAAGTATAAATAATCATATTAATAAGTTAAATTGAAAAATTGAAATAAATTTTCAAGTGTTTAAACTGTTGTAATCCAGTTTCCCAAAATACATTGACTCCCGATTTCGCCATTAATTTTTTGCAAACCCGAGGCTTGTGTGTCCACTTCTGATTGGCGAAAGGAAATCCACGCCCACTTCAGAAGGTAATGAATCGGAAATTCCTAAATACTCGTGTGTAGTGTGTACCTAGCGGCTCAACTGCTATCACAGAGTATCTAACGATTTGATCGTTGGATTATTCTTCCTCATAGAATAATCCTCCAAGGTCGTTAGAATATCAATTGCGTATGCATGGTTTCGCTGATAGTAGGACCTACCCGCCTTGTGACGGTGCAGGATTCCTCGTCCCTCCCTTCCTTCCCCGTCCTTTCCTTGGAGGCGTCGTCGGGCTCCTATCGCGGCGGCGCCTCCTTTCCTTGTTCCGTCCCGTCCTTCCCCTTCTGGGGGCAGAGGAGAAAAGCTAATCGCTTATAGTCCTCGCCCCAGGAGTGTATCCCGCGAACCCGACCCAAGGGTTTCGTTTCCATTGCTATCACAGAGTCGGAGAGTGCTGGACAGTCCAAATTTGTCTCTTGTATGTTTTAGGACTTGAAACTTGGCATGTAAATATACTGATAAACAGTTCTGGTTCACCACCGGTTCTGAGGCCCAAAAATGACCCCATTACCTTTTACGTATCTTTTTCCGTTTTTATCCATAAGCCTTGCAAACATTGGATGAATCAGAAGTTTTCGGAATTGAGAAATAATGGCGAAAACTTTCGAAAACATCGCGTCCTTCACACCGAGTATGTACTCCATAATAACTGTGAAAATTCCTGCAATGTTTTGAGTAATTAAGTAGAGAAATGGTGGGTGGAGGTTGTCATCCACTACGCGGTAGCAGCCGGAAGGAATCAACGTCAGGATGAATTCGGCTCAAGGAGAGGCTGCGACCTCTATGTGCCACTCTATGGAAAGTTTTTCAGTTTTTGAGTTTGCTTGTATCTTGAATTTTGTAGCGTTCCGATTTAGGATTCTCAACATATTTACCCGTGATATCAATGCTTTCACTAAAAATTGAGCAGAGTTAAAAATTGACCCTCTAAGAGGCCTTATAAAACTATGCACTCGATACCCGCCTTCATTTTCCCGCAATCGGAGGTCCTCGTATGTGGACCTACGGAATGCAGTACTGGCATCGAAAATTCTAGTCGAATCGGTTATCTTCGTTGTTAATTCTGAAGGTGTTTTTTTAATACTATTCTGAATTTATCCATTTGTGAAAAATATATGGTTATCACAAAAGAATGGTTCGGTTTCAGTAATTCTTAGGCATATGGTAGAGAAATTTCAAGGCAATTTTTTCTTGTGGGGGAACATCAAATCGTTTTTTATAGACAAAAAAATTCGTGACTTAAACCACTTAGTGAACAGCATTAATGAAGCAATGTCAGCCAATAACTATTAAATGTTAACTAATGTTTGGATAGAGGTTGAGTATCGTTTGGACATTTAGCGAGCGACTAAGAGCGCACATATTGAAATTAATAATCTATGGGAACAATTTGAGACGACAAATTCGGCAATAGAAAACACAAACTGTAAGTAATTCTGTTTTCCTTTACACCGTCTTCAAAACCGCACCATTATTTTATGATAACCCTGTATATTTGTTGATTTTATATTTGTCAAAAAATTTAACTTTAAAAATGTACATTTGTCATATGTTCCCTGTCTTCGATTTTTTTTACATGCGGATATATTATATGCCTCAAAATGAAATGGGAATATTTCATTAGTTGTTTGGAAAATCGTAGGCTTTTTAAAATTGTCATTAGGTCAAGTATTACATTCGTCGATCGGGACCTCATGGGAGAATGTTTGTTGATATCGTCTCAAAGGGTTCTTCAGAATTCCTAGGAAAAATACTGATTGCATAACAGTCAGTTGCGCATAAGAAGTGGAAGATGCCTTCTAACTGACCTAGAGAAACATTTAAATATAGTGACGATATTTTTACATCGACTCTCTTTTGCTACCAAACATCTCCGTAGTGAAACAATCTTCTTGCCAGAATGTTGAAATTTTAGGTTCGGCCGTGTTGATGCGAAATGCCGAGTAGCCAAAAATGCGTTGTGAAGCAAGATTACAAAGTCATGTGGATAATTCGGAGGGCTTGACATTTTAAAGACAAGACTTGAGATTGCTTACAGAAAAAAGATCAATGACGCAGTTGGCAACGGGCCTTGCTTTAGTTCTTCATGTAAACAGCAAAATAGTCTCCGCGAGGAAGGGGAAATCATAAAAAAACAAAGAAAACCGAAGAATTATACTGAAACTTACTATTGTAAACTTTATAGGGATCCTCAGAGTAGAGCCAAAGGAAAAACTGGCATTTTACTGACCTGGGGAAAAATTACGGCGACGGGACGCTATTACTGAAATGACCCCAAACTAAAAGTATGATCTAAAATATGTTTCAGTTGATATTTTTTTGGAAAACTACGTATTTAAAGTGAGAAAGAAACACTTTTTAATGATCTTAGTTCCCTATTCTTATTTTTGAAAAACATCCTTTGATAATGTGAAATATTTTTATTTGGCCATTAGAATAGCGGTGAAATTCTCATAAATTGCCATGGTATAAATATTCCTGGGCAAGGAATCGAAACACGATAATGACCATTGACTTTCGCGGTCAATGTTCGGTGAATGCACTGCGCCTTATCCTTAGTGAAAGGAGGGTTGTTTGGCTGACGGTAGCGTTTTTTCATTAAGTCACGAATTCGCGAAGTAGGTTGTTCTATACGGACTTTATTAAATGTATCCTTCCCTTTAGAGTAAATATAAACAAGAGATTATCAGCGCGTGAGGCCAAGATTGAAATGGCAAAATTTGAGGCCATTTGATGGATCTCATATGTTACCCACGACGATATCATTTGTTTTCATATTGCTTATATCTTGAAAATTTTATTTCAACTGAATTTAATACGCTCGAATGAGGATAGCACTGATTGTGAGATGTACAGACTGTCCCAAGGGTCGTGTGTCATTTTGGACCTGTAATTATAGTAACTTCGCATCGAGCAATATTCATGAAAATTGGCATACTTATGAGTAAAGGTCCTAAGTTTTTCTGAGTGTAAGCATAATTTTTACAATTTTGACCTTTTGACCTCACAATGTGGGTCCAAACCAAAAATTTGAATTTGCCTTTTGGAGTTTCAATGTTAAAAAAATCGAGATAGAAAAAAGTCTGAATTTCATTGACCAAGATGTCAATTCTTAGGTTTTCGGGCACGAAAAACCCGAAAACAACACTTTTATTTAAGAAAATTCAACCGTTGACCCAGTAAAGTCACCGTCAAGGTCATAAGGGTGGCAAAAAGAATAGCATACCAACAAAGGTGTCGATCCATGGGTTTTATAGGGTGCCCAAGTCATTGGTGTAGTCCAAATACCCGTATTATCCACTAATTGACCTCCGAGGGTCACAATGGGGGTCAAAGGTCATAGAGTTAAACGTCGGGCCATCGTGACAACCAACGAGTCAAACCATGGGTTTTGAAGGGTGCCAAAGTCGGTAAGGCAGTTAATAGATCCGTATTGTTGATTTTTTGACCTCGGAGGGTCACAATGGGGGTCAAAGGTCATAGAGTTAAATGTCGGGCCATCATGACAACCAACGTGTCAAACCATAGGTTTTGATGGGTTGTAGGTATTTTTTGTGATGTGATTGTGATGTATGTGATTTCATTAATGTTGCTTCACAGTAATGTTGTTGCACTTAGCCCCGAGGATGCTCGAACAAAGGAGCTAAGCGGTAGGTAAAAGTTGTCGGACAATAAAATATGAATACCACACCTCAACAGGCCATGCCTATCAAGTGTTGCCGATTAAGGAGGGAAATTCAGTGGCCGTGAGGACATGCCTCTCGGTGGTCTGAGAAGCCACCTGCGCCGCCAAGAATCGATGTGTTAAAATTGCTTACCTTAGGTCTAACTTTTTATTACTATATTATATGATTGTACAAGTTACCATTTGGCTATTTGCCAGGTGGTAACAGTTATGTAATTAAAATTAATAATTGAAATTCCTTCACCAAAATGAAACTAGATCAGTGAAAATTTATAATAGCAGTGGAATTAATTTTTCTAGATACATTTTTTATACCTCTTCTTGAAAATATTTTTGTTGCTAGGATAGGGCTGAAACAGTTCTGCGGGGAGTTTATTCCGTTCATTAATCGTCCTGTGGAGGTACGAGAACTTTTTTGCGTTAGTCCTTTGAGGCCAGCATTTAATCTTGTATTGGTGATCTTTTCTACCTATATAGCAGGGGTTTTCAATCTTATTTCGTAGTTACCCCATGAATTTTCCCCCGTAAGTGTGCGAAAGAATGCGCAAATCCCATTTATTTATCTTCTCTGTCCTAGTGAGGTCCATCCCAGCACGTTCAGCAATTTAGTGACACTTTTGTTGCTGGCATTAAGAACTTGTTCTTATCATACTTGTTCTTATCACAAAGAAAAATGATTGATTCAATATGAACTAGATGGATTTTCGCTGTTTATTTACTGATGTTCGCGTAATGCGAACGGACATCTGCGTCAGGCCACTGTAGGTGGAGTTGAGTTTCAAAATGCTTCATGTAAATTTACATGCACTTTTATCAGTCCAGTCTTTTGAACTCCCATTACTATCCGGGTGGCGGTGTTTCGAGCACAAACCACATGCTATCCCTTTTACTAATTTTAACAATTTTAATTGATTGAAGGACGCGTTTTATAAATTTGGTGTCCCAAGATATTTTTAGAATAGCTTATAAAATCATCTTATTCCCTGAATATGACATGTCTATTAAATGTCCGCGTGGCAGTGCTTAAACCGCTCGTACTACTTGATGTCAAGGAGTGTAGAATGTCTTTCTAGTATTTATAATTAAATTCAAGTATATCTAATATGCATAATTATTTAAGATGTATATATACATTATATCAACTAGTATCCAATACATGTATGTATCTACTATTTGCTTGAATTGGAAGGCGCTTCGCGGCTACTCACGACTAATCTATGAAGTATCGATCGTTCGTTGAAGAATGAATACTGCTGGTGAAGTTTTGTGCTTTACATAGTGGACGATGCATTCACTATGGGTCTGCGCGGCAGTGAAGTCGCCGTACAATGTGACGCTTAAGTCAAAACATATGGTCCGAGCACCTTCTTACGTGTGCCTGCTACAGGATTAACCGATATATTACAGGGTTATCATAGAAGGATGTTCCAGTAATTCTCATGGAGATAGTGGGGTTAGGGTGGCAGAGATTTTTCAGATGCTGCCCGATCCCTGCTTGTGTGCCTTGTGTTGGGCACTTCACAAGTACAGCCCTGTCCGTCGGATGGGACGTTAAAACGTGGTCCCCTTGGCGCCTCTCGTGAGGAGGGGGCTAATAGATCCCTCCACTGCACAAACGCTCAACAGTCGCCCACCATCAATCAAATCCCCTCATATAGTATCCCTAGTAGTTATAGATGAGCGGAATTGATTCGGTGGGCGATTGTTGAGCGTTTGTACTGTGGAGGTGTTGTAATGTCAACGCCGGTTTCTCTCTTGCCCTGCGGCTAAAGGCGCTCGTATTGAAATTTATTAATTATATAAAAAACTGTTTGAGACGTCAAATTCGAAAAATAAATAGGATAAACTGTAAGTAATTCTGTTTTCATTTAAATCATCTTCAAAACCGCACCATTCTTTTATGGTAACCCTGTATTTAATAATTTCCCCAATACGTGTTCCGCTCACAACTTCTGTAACCGCATGATCTTCAGTGACGCCGACTCCATGGGGCCTGAGGGGGCCCGAGCCTCGTCAAAAATTCGTTATGGGCGTGAGGAAAAAGTGTGACAGGCTTGTTGATTTTCCCCGGAGTGTCCAGATATCGAGATTCGAGTTATCAGGGTTCTAATGTTGATCAAATGACTCTTATAAAATGCTTAAAAAAACTTTAAACTCACTACTTATAAAATTTCCCATGGCAAGATCCCCGGTTTGGCCTCCCCCAATATTTTTCGCAAGTCGGCATCCCTGATGATCTTAGTTAATATTGTCCCCTTCCCCCTCCGAGCAAGTCCTCTTTGCCTTGTTTGCCTCTCTCTCTCTCCATTGTCCTCTATTCCATTTCGAACGCTTATATGCATCCCGAAATCTAATGCCTGAAGTCTATTCTAGTCTTATGTATCGGGTTGCACCTGCCCTCTCCGTATAAAGCCCACTCACTGTCACAAACTTTTTTGAAGCTGTTCTGTTCATTTCTACATTACACTTCATTTCTACAACTGAATCAAAATATTTCGGGGGAGGAACGTGAGGAGAGGGGGTAAATTTCTGGGGGTTCATTAGAAGGGGGTTCTAAGACTATTCCAAGCCTTTGAGAGGATATGGACAGAGAACCTCCTGAGTTTCCGTTTCCCGCTGCTCAATGCCTTCAGTATTTCTACCATATTTATCACTTCAGGACACAGAAAAATTTCATCGCAAATTAAGCGTATTGATATTTCATTGTGATATTTTTGTTGCCTTTTTTCCCTATAGCTTAAACTGCGCATCATGGCATCGTCTATTTCATTCATGCTCTGAAAACGCCTCTGAAAAGTCCCCTGGAAAACCGTGTATTACAATGATTTGGCAGTACTAAAGACACAAACTCGGTGTGGAGACCGAGTAGAGATCATCTTTGCAATTCGCGGGGAGAGCTTGAAATCTTACTTTAAAGTTGTGCTTATAATTAATTTATGAAAATAAAAAAATGATGAATACTCTCTCCTGTTTTGTTATCATTGACTCGGAAGTGTCGTAATCGGGAAGTTAATTAAATTATTTTGTACTTAATAATGTTTTTAAATTATTTTAAATTTACATTTTTTAACAATTATCACAAAAAGGTTTGTGCTGTATGTAGGTACCATTTTTGTCTTGGTAGTAGGTGTAATTTTGTTTCGTATCATTAAACGAACCAATCGAAGTTCCTGGCTGAAGATGGATATGAACCCACGACCTTTAAGTATCCAGGCCGTCCCGTGGGCTACCTGGCTGATCCTCTCGGATGCAGTGCGTGCTCGACATAGTGTCCATCTCTTCGGTGCACTACTCTATTGCCCGACTTGGCGCAGTCACTCTAGCGCCTACGAGCCGACGAGTGACTCGGCACTTTGTGTACGCATGTTTGCCCACGTGCTGGATGTCTTCCTTCTGCTGAAAACATAAGTCTTCTTTTAACCGTCGAAAACTTCGTGAAGAATTACGTTGTTAACCTTGGTTGGTAAATGGGTTGACCTTGAGTGCACGGCTTGAGTACTGGCTAATCACGCCGGGGCTCTGTTTTCACATCCTGGTGTGCGAGTAACGTTTTCGAGGAGTAATTAGTTCCCTCATTGGGTCTTAATTAGGGATGTTCGGATCGGATACCTCGGATCCAAATATCCGCGGATATTGCCCTTCATCGGATATATTGGATCCAAAGTCGCGGAAGACATCGGATCTGGATCCGAAATTTTGAATAGTAGCTTCAGTGAATGCAACGCCCCCATAAGGGTGGAAAGAGTTCCGATTCTCTCTTGTTGAGATGTTTTTTGACAAAGATGTGTTTAAAAAACAGCTTGAAAGCCTATAAAATGATTTTTAATTTATAAAAATATTAAAATGTGTATGAAAATCTAAAAATCATTCCTTTGATTGTATGTACCCAGAATAAACTTGAAGAATTACTTATTTTAGTAGCAAGAATTTGAAAATGCATTTGGATCCGAAAATATCCGATCCGAAAGATCCGGCTCCGAAAATCAAGGATCCGATCCGAATCCGGATCCGAAAAAATCCTGGATCCGTCCATCCCTAGTCTTAATATTTGCATTACGGTATTCCTTTAGCTTACTTTCGCATATCTCGCCATAGGAGTTTCTTACCCAGCTCTTAATGTTAACGAATGAATGAATAACTACTACAGTTTCCGTGGTAGAATTTAGTAAATTTTCATAAATCTGCTGCTTTAATTTTAACGGAAACAAGTTTAACGGCCCATGAACCCGCAAAAACACCCTTGATATACCTCCTTTGAGATTTCATCAGGTTATACGTAGCGACGTTCACATCGTAAAGAAATTCGAAAAAGTTCCCTATGAATTAACTAGTATGCAGTGATGAACATGCTTTGATGCATTTAATATATTGAAGTTGCGCTGGGCAGTATCTCAGTCCTTTCTCTTAACTGCAGTTGGCGCGAGTCATATTGTAAGGTGCACAAGTTTTCAAAGGCTGGTCACGGGCGCATAAACATTGGTGGGAGCCTTAATTTTGAAGGCAGTTGTCACAGCAGTGAAGCTGTCGGTACTTAAGCGACGGAAGTCATTTCGCACCGTCAAGTAGAAACCATAACACCATGTGTCTACATCCGGGCGCACAGAGCTGGATTGGTATCGCGGAATGTTTGGTATTTATGGCAGCTTTCTTCTTCCTTGCTTCTCGGAGCTCATTTGGCTCGTGCTGAGCCTCTACGCCTAACCACTCTTCAGAAATGTGAATCGCGGCGAAAACGCGAAGTGACAAACGAGTTCGCTTGTTTATTCGTGCAATTATAGTTAATTTTTCGCGTGCGTACTAATAATACTCTCCTCGAAGTGTTAGTAGTTAATTTTCTAGACTTTTACCTTGAAAGGATTTAATACTTCTTTTCTTTTACGAATAAATGAATTGTGAATCATATCCTTCGTTTACCATCGTACTATGGTAGACGTGATCATGAGAAGAAAATTAAAGAAATAGACTGCAAAATAGAGAGATTTAAAATGTCATTCTATCTTCGTACTATTAAGGATAGCAACGTTGTCTCAATTGATAGGATTAATGGCGTCACTCGCTAGGATGTTTTTTTTTCATGTTTTTTTCCATAGTTCTAACCTTGCATGTATTTACTCTAGGAATTACTAACCATTAGCAAGTTTTTCTTATGAATATGCATGTACATTTTGCTAGTATGCGTAATATTTCTATGACCGTGCGGTGTGCATGTGGCGGTCCTCTTGCATGCTGCGTGTTGGTGATTGGTCACCCCCTGCCATACATCCTACTGGTGGCTCGCAGGGTATTATGTAGATGACAATTAAATGTCCCGAGGATTTGCAGGGATGGGGAATGGGATTTTGGGAACTCTCCTGTGAACGACTCTCATCTTGATATATGTGGTAGTTTAGTGTAACTATCGCACGATTATGCTTCCCAGTGCGAAGATGAGAGACATGAGCGGCTATACGTAGGCGTTAAAAGAAAATCTATACCCTAAGACAAGGGTCTTTAACCCTCGGCCCGCCAACTAATTTCTTGCGGCCTCTTGAGGTTAAAGAAAATATTGTATCGCCACACAATATTTAATATGTATCGACACGGTCCTCGAAAATAAGCAATCTCAAAAATCGCATTGTTTATTTAAAATTGTTGACCAATTAAGATTATTGCACTTTGAAACTATGTTTTTATTTTGTTGATTTGTAGGTAAAGTGATGTGGAGCATTGTGACCCTCCGGACGATGTGAAATCATTTTTTGGCCCTTGTGTTAAAAAAGGTTAAACACCCCTGCCCTTAGACGTCAAATTCTGATCCATCTGCCTCGAAAAATGTCAGTACCGTGTATGAATGCCATCTATTAAAAATTTATTGAGCATTTTAATATATAAAAAAAAATATTTAACTTCCTTTGAAACCAATTTTTCCAGATCGAAACGCGAAATCCTAATATTATCATCTTGTGGTAGAGATAATAGATTTTATTAGATACTCTTAGATTTGTTTTCGGAGGAAAAATGTAATTATTACATTCATCTCATATCTATTTTTAAGAATTGTGAATTACCTCGGAATTACAAATGAGTTCATTAGATGATTTATTGTTCATTTTTAGCCTGCGACTAATAATACCTCAAAGTGTAAGTATGAAAATTTCCAGAATACCGGCTAGCTGTTGGTTTGATATCCTTTCTTATACAAGTAAATTAGCAGTACCGATGGGTTTAGCATTGATTATAAAATGATTTTTTTCTAAAAAACCATTGCAGTAAATGGACCTGCCTCTCAGATGATAATTACAACTTTCTACTTGATATGTTATTTAGGGTACCTATTGCAAAATTATGTATTTCAGACCATTGCAGGTAAGGGAGGAGTGGCTACTGAAAGGTTTATGCGTTTAGGTATCTAGTTCTGAACTTTCAGGTTCGACGAATGTCGATATTCAAAATCAGTATGATTATTTTGTGAGTATTTTTAATATATTAAGAAAAATATTTAATCCCTTTCCAAATAGAAAGTATTAAAACGATATTTCCTGGTTTTTCATATTTTTGGAGATCATATCATTTTCGATACTTCTTCGTGCTTCCGAAAGAAAAAATTAAAGTATTGCATTTAGCTTATGGGTGATTCCATTTCAAATCAACACAGAAAAGTACAATTTCCAACCTGGCCTTCATCGATTTTCATGAAATTTGGTGCATTCATTGTACCTGAAAGAGAATGAAAAATACATAATAACAGAATTTTATCACAAATAACACAAGAGTAATGGCCACTCGAAGTTCTAAAACTGTGTGGAAAATTTTACCTAAACACATGACATAAACGGCAGTAACTTCAGTAATAATAATAATAGAAGAGTGAACCAGGTAATTTTGGAAATGTCTTGAAACAAGCTTTGCTATAAAATGCAATTTCGTCATATTAGAAGAATTCTCATAGCCTTTGACCTCGAATATCTCAAAACATGTCAGTTCCAAAATTTATGAAATAAATATATTTCATTCTTCGTGTTACTCTTTAAAGCATAGTAAATATTAAGTTGGGATGATCATTGGATCAGGAGATATAAATAAATGTGTACAGCAATGCGTTGCATTAATTTCAAAATAACTGTATTCAGATCGCAACAGTGGGACAAGCACTGGTAAAATTTTTTTTGTTGAAAAGGTGGTGTTATATCATTTATTCAATTTGAAATTCATAGCTAACGCGTATTGCTCCTCTACTGGAAGTGGGCTCACCAATGCTGTAGACCTTCAGGAGGACGATTTATTTGAAACGAAAAATCAATGAAAAGCTCAGTGATTTATTAAAAACCCTTATGATATAGACATTATACATTCCCATCTATTAAAAACTGCCTTCACTGATTTAGGGCCAGTAATATGTATTTATTGGTTAGCAATTCGTTTTTGTGTGATTTACGGCGATTAATTACGCTACAAGAGACAGAAAAGAGATCTGCATGTGTTTCTAAATGGGTACGTAATCTAAAAAAAAGTTTGTTCGAATCGAATAATTTTACGTTCATGTGATTAAGTTATATAAGTATGTTGCATATGTATGTATATGCATTAGCCTTTCGTTTATAGAGGATTTAAATTTCACGATGTTTTAACCTCGAATGTTGGTACGTATAAGATCTCATTATATAGGTGTGTGTACCCACCAACTCCCCTGTATGTTTTTAAGTTACTGTATTTTTTGCCTTTCTTGATCTAACATCGCACTGTAAAGGAAGAATTAATATCTTCATTTGATATGCGCGACCATTACTACGTAATTACGTAGGTTTGCGTGAGCTTGGCAAAATATCGCATGTCGATGTCACAAAAAATGCTGTTTTCACGTGCTACTGCGGGCTAGGTGTACTTTAATTACTCAAGCTATTCGTGTAATGAGTTTGAGCTCCAACTCCAGAATTCAACTCGAGTTTTATTCGTATTTAGTGGAGTTTTAGCACGCTACGTGGAGAATCAGAAGAATCGCCATACCGAAAGTACTGTGATTAGCAGTTCAATTAAGGTGAGTTTGTTTACCCGTGCAGATTCGTGTAACATTGAGGCATTCAGCTATTCTCGAAAAACCTCTCTAAGTAATTAATCAAGGCTGAAACAAAGGCTGGCTGACCTTGCCTGCTGGAAGTGAATTCGAAATCTCTTTAAGCTTTAGGCGCCAGCAGTTTTGGTAAAAACGGTCGGAGTTTACCCATTGACCGTGACCTTTGAATGGAAGCTCGGATCTTCCCGTCTTTGCTAATTTTTCTGTGGAATTATCTTAATTACCTTCATCGGTAGACATAGCCATCTACTGAAAAAAAAATCATAAGGTGCTATGAAAGTGATCCAGTTAAAAGTACAATTACCTCGATAAAGGCTCAAAGATAAAAATTGCGTCGTTAGAATAAATTTTAGCTTATAATATGGAATGCTAACGATAATGAACCAAAAATGTCCGTAATTTGTAGAAATTTCAATGAGTAAGTGATTTTAGGGCTTTTCGGGATGCTAAAATTTTCTCTAAGTTGTTAAATATTGGCTTAAATGGCATAACTTATTGGAAAATAAAAATCCGCTTTGACTTTGCCTTTTATTTTGTTCTAATATTTGTATGCAAACATGGAAACATTTTTGAAAGTTTATTCTATATCAGAAAAAGGATTAATGAGCTGTATCTCATTGATAAGATGATGTAAATATTGTTGTACTACATCACTTTCTAAAATAGCTTTTATGTTGTAGTGTTAGCACCCATCTGTTGTGATGGATGTGACAAATAGCTCGTCACCCGAATCAATACATCATTTTTCTTTCCATATTCTTGTCGGGAAAAATTAATTTTGCTTTCACTCTGAGGTTCTCTGTCCGTAAATTCTCGTTTGTTTAAAATTTAATTTCGCCTTTGAGGTCTTAGTTAATTAGACTTTGCAATATTTCCACTGAGTTTTATGATGACACTACGCATTACGTCGTTACAAACAACATTATCAAGTGTTTGTAACGACGAAACGCGTATTGTCATAATAAAACTCAGAGTAATATTGCAATGCCTAATTTTACTAATACTAAGAACTTCCATCATATCGTGCCTCACATCATACAAGATCTTTGAGGTCTTAATACATGTCCGAAGGTGGGAAATACGAATTATTATAGTGTGTTTGCTCTCTTTATGAAACTGCATCAAAACATATGTACCGGTCCAAATTGCTTATTTCCGTAATAAACATCGTCAATTTATTACTTTTTATTAAATTGTAGGAAATACCAATTAAATAACCGCAGGTGATAACCCGTCGAGGGCCAGGCTGAGTGTGCTCAGCCTAGAGAACATCTTCTTCTCCCCGTGGACGATTGCTATAGTCAATCGAAAAACCGGGATCCGTGATTAATCATTTTCGGCGATTAATCTTTTTCCAACTTTTACTGGCCTTTGGATTTCCGGTCTTCAGACACATTCACTTAAGCCAAGTAGTAGCTCAGCGTAATCATTCGTAATGCAATGAGATCCACTTCTCTCATTGGGGGGAGCCATAATTTTTTTAGGTTAACAGTCAAAGTTAAGGCAAAATTTATTCCATTTTTACGTTTGAGCAACCTCTTCTCTCGAATAAAATTATCTCTCTAAAGCTGTAAGCACGAAGGGTAGGTGCACTAAAGTTCGGTTCCTTGGCCTCTGCGTCACACGCAACCTTCCCTTGGCTGGGATTATCCTTAGCTTGTGATTTGTTTACGGTGTCTCCGCCGCGCACAAAGTAAGTTGGTTTATATTTCATCCCAATTCATCCGTGAAATTTGGCAAACTCTCTGCTTTGCCTTGCAATCAAATCCAACTTTAGACTTTACAGTACGTACGAAGGGGTTGTTCTCGGTAATTGTCCGTAACGGCTTGGCCCCATTCAGTTCGCGAAACTTCCCCGTCAATCTTTTACCTAGCTGGTTTTGCTCGTGAAATCCTGAATTTGTCCACACCAACGGTTCCCAAACTCCATAGACTTGCTGATTCTTTTGCCAGGTTACCTTTGCGTAACCCTTGGCACTCCAGTTAGTCGCATTCCTAACTCCTGGTGAAGATATAAGTGACACTTGGTCCATTATAAGCTTATATCGCATCTTCCAATGTTACCGAAGCGAATAGCCCTAATGAATATGCCACAAACAAGTTAGGAGTTGCTTTTCAACACCGCTCCATACCTTAGCTTGATAAAAAGACGTTAAGTACTATACACGTATTAATTACTAGGAGGATGTGGTTCTTCCCCGGTGAATCAACTAGCTAAAGCTCTCTCGTGTTTTTAATCGGGTGAGATAATTCTTCTTATCTGACGTTTCGGATGCCAAAATGCGATAACATGCAATAAAAATATTTTTAAGGTAGCAGACAAATCTAAACGTTTTTAGGGTCGAAATAATTTCCATTTTGTCTGTGTAACTAGCAAAAAATACTTCATATATTTTAAAGCTGAAGCCTGAAAGGTGATCTTTTTGTTATTTTCATTCCCTGTGGACGAGGATCATGACGAACCTCAAAATTTCGGACAAGATGGACTCATTCACACAACTGAAAACCTAAGAGAACTATAACCACGGGTTACTTCGGTCGAATGAATATAATATTTAATATTACCCCTCTCTTAAGTTTTTAAAAAATAGTTTCAACGACAGATAGCTACTTTTAGGCAACTTCAGTGTCATGTTTTTTGTGAATGATTGTAGATACGAACTAATACGTTCAACTAAACGATCTTATTACATTCTAACAAGTCTGAAACACGTATCAGTTTAGTTTAAAAACATTTTTAATGCATTCATTATAATTGTTGAAACGAATTAAGCCACATCATCGTAAATAGTAATTTTTGATCGGCTACTAGACGTGCCTTTGTACTTAAATTGTAGCTAACTCATGTACCGTCCTCCAGAAACTAAAACATAGAATAAAAATAATATTCAAGTACCGAGGAGGTTATTTTATTTTACTTATGATGAAATAAACAAATTTTAAAAGTTGCGGTCCATTTTGACAAAAAAGGTGCATCCAAGTCGGCCGTAGAATATGGGTTTTCAGGACTTAATTCGAAAAGCACTATAGGAAACCCTGGACATCAAACCGTTCTGTATCAGATAAAGAGAGAAAATAATTAATTTTATTCTTAAATAAATATTTTAGCGGTGCAAAATGACCCTTGTTCTACGTATCTTAGTAAACCGATCGTACTACTTCTAATCGATGTCAAGCAAAGGAGGAACCACTCTGTAGCTTTAAGGACAAAAATGCGTCTTAATACCGCTATACACGTTGAATGATCATACTAAATGATCACGTGATCATTCACATAATCATAAGCAAAATAGAACTTGTACTAATTTTCACTGTATGATCATGCGCATGATGGTTCATTCGCGAATTTTTTCCGTCACACACGGCAAATGATTTCATTCCCATTATCATTCACCGTGTATAGAGGCCTTTATAAGTGAAAAATTCAGTAAAGAAATCGGTGCAATACCAAATACACCATCTGAAATGAAAGGTAGTTGCCCTTTTCCATATTAGTTTAATGGCAATGACGCATTCGGCTCACAGAGCCATCATCTAGTGCAAGTCTTATACCAGATGATGGCTCTTTGAGCAGAAAAGTATCGTACGCTTTAAATATTTTTTTAAGTACAACTACCATTCATTTCAGTATGCCATATCACCTCTGAAACAGCTGAACTTAAACACATCTACAGTAATAAACCAGTTCATTGAAATGCTGGTTTAGTAAAAAAAACCCGTGTTCGGTTGAAAAAGCCGTTTAAAAAAACTGGTGCATCCGTTGAACCGGTTCACTCGCCGTCGTAAACGATCTTTTCTGAACGGAGAACCGGTTCACGATTTCAAGGCCCCACCCTTCCCATAGGTTTCCGCGGGAATTGTTATAGGGGGCGAGGAGTCGAATAGGGGAGGAGGCTCGCCACCCCCCGTGATGCTTCGCGAGTGGCCCGAGTGAAGTTACGCCACGGGCGGGCGTGAGCACGCGAAAACAGAAAAATACTCGCATTGCGGGGGCGTAGGGTTCACGGGAATAATTCAAGGACCCTGCGACGCCTCCCAAAAATAGTCCAACTTCCCCTCCCAAACCACTCCCTCACACAAGCAGGGGAAATTCTCAGCACACACTTATTCGCTCAGGCGCCTCTCCTGCTGGAAGACGGCGGGAGAAGCGCGTTGTTCTTCCCACGATAGTGGATGGTCGCTCGTCACGCGGGCAATCCCGGAGCCTCGCACGACGAAATTCAAGATCAGCTCACTATGGAACAGCCATTTTGTTGTCTAAAAATCAGATTTTTGACTTTTTTTTAAAAACTTTTGTCCTCTGGATTAGAAAATAACATCAGTTTTCATCCATCACGTCAACTTTTTAAGCTACAGGACACCCTCTTTTAGTCTCGTGTGCCATGAAAAATTTTTAAATGAAGAATTTAAAGGGAAATCTTACCGTTTATACTGTCCGTATAAAATTATTTTCATTTATGCAAAGGTACAGACGCGCGTGAATAGGAAAACATGTCCGTGTAGGCAACCCGCGCAACACCAAAGCTCCCTTACTAATCAAACTTCTGGCTACGTGCCTGTGTCTCACTATAGGATCTCGTGCATAACTAGACTTATATGCATCTGTCGATGGCTCCTACGGCGTTAGTCATCCGGTGCCAGTCGGATAAGGTTAATATCAGAGAGATTGGAGAGCAATGATACCTCCTATGATCGACAGTCAATCTAGCTGAGTGTGGTCACAATTACTCAAGGAATAGTGAAAAAACTTGATTTGCTAGAAGAAAACTAACTACAGTTATGAAATTAGCATGCCTATTTTGCCCTAAAACAGTTCAAAAATTGACTTCAACAGAAAATAAGTTAAACATTGTTCCCTAGTGTAATTAATATGGCTCTAACAAGTTGGGAGTTGCTTTTCATTACCGCTCCGCACCGTGGCTAGATGAGAACAAGTTACGTAAACGTGAATTAATTTTATGAAAGATCTGGTTCTTTCCCGGCGAATCAGAGATAAACACAAACTCTCTCAGCAATTCTGTTGTAGTTAAACCCCTGTAAGTTGTGAACCAGGCCAGACGCTATCTTCAAGTTCCCTACACGACAGTTACGAAAACTTATCTCCGCATTTACGAAAACGTAACTCAGGCTAAGCTGTTTCAATGGAAAATCAATGATCTCAAGCTAAAGTACTAGTGGCGCGAATGAAATATCAATACCCAATTGGGTATCGCGCAATATATCAACCTGAACAAAAGTATTGTGACAAAAAGGAGTTAACTTCTTTGGTTACTACCTTTGCATCCACGGGCATGACTGCTTACAAATTCACTCATTTATGTTTAATTTATGGACATTTTTTTACGAAATTCGCTTGTAAGAAGATATCTTGCCTAATTCCAAATAATGTGGACGTTTCTCATTGATTTGCGAAATGATTTTTCTACAAATGTTTTCGTTTTCCATTCAAAAGCCTTACGGCTGGAGCTGTCATACCGCATCGTTTTTGTAACTAGAAATCTAGGGAATGAGAAGGTGAAAATTTCAGCTCATTTCAGCTATATCTTTATCGAAATTATTTAACGGGTCGCCTACTCTAACATCGTAAGATTTCATGCACCGCGAAAATGATTGCTGAATCTAGGTATCATTGTGTATTGGCCAACGTTCTCGTCTTGAATCAGTCCTAACAGGTTAATTGTAACTGGATATTACTCTATAATTTCAGATATTGAGTATATTAGGGCCATTCAACTTCAACCCGCAGATATACATCACCATCGGTGGCACGAAAATAAAAAGCGTCCTCTAGTTTATACTACTTTCACGCTTTTTAGTTGCTCAAGCTCTTGAAAAACAGAAGTAAATGCAACATTGTTTTGTAGCTTATTCTGCGCCCTATAAATAAATTGTAGGTTAGAATTTAGAAGTCTTGGAGTTAGAACTGGTGGTTATCTAACAAGCTTGGAATCATGACCCAGTGCATGCTTCCAAGCATTTCTGAAGACCACACCGCGGAAGCCTTTTACTTGAAAATCGCGCAAGGCTGTTCAAATTTTGTATAAATGTAAGCTACCAATTGTGATAATTTTTCTTTTCCGTGAAGTGACTTCATCCCCGCGGATATAGGTAGGCACTGCTCGGCCGTCAAAAACTCATTGACATGATTATTAGGCGAGCTCTAGCATTTTTCTTCTTTCAAAAATGGAAGTAAATGAAACAGTAAAAAGATATTACGGCGTCCTACCATATATATTCGAAGTTGGATTTTATAATATTTCACGTATTAAATTTAAATCTTAAATAATATAATTATGCTTGTGTTGTCTTAAAGTGGAGCAAGGACTTACAATTTATTTTTGTGTATACGAAAGAGAATTCTCCATGAAATTGTAACTGTAACTAGTGATTCCTTTATCATTTAATGTCAGTGTGTGAAAGTTTCTGTTGGCTTTTTAGTGCGGTAAATTCATAAATTTGCAAAGCAAAAATGTGTCCTTGCAATTTATATGAATGTGAAGTAACATTTCTCATCAAATCGTATTTGTTGTTGTGAGTTACATTTATTAGTGCGTATTTCTGAACATGAAGAGTGTTCTATATGTATAGAATTTAACATCAGGCTTTTGTAAAATGAAAAGTAGAAGCAAATTATGAAAAAGAAGGGCTGACTCCGGGAATCGAACCCAGTACCTGCGAATAGGAATCGAACAATGTAACCACCGGACTATTGCTAAATCTTAGATGATCTTAGATAATCTTTCTAAGGGAATATATTATACCTGTAAATGTTCAACTGCGTTTTTTGTTTAAACTACAGGTTACATGATCCCATATGGGGAGTGATACGTGGACAGCTCCCGATGGACTACTACACTATAAAGTTTGATTGAAATCTGTGACCCGTTTTTCGGGCACTCCCCTTGTAAGTAAAAATTTAGCAGGACTGCATTGGGGACAGAGCGCTTGGGCACTGATCGAAGGTCCAAATCCCGGGCGGAATGTATCGGATACTCCCAAATAATTAACCTCGAATTGCTATGTGGCCCTATTGCCTGAATTTGTGAAAAGTACACACCTGTGTTTTAGTCCGGGTTAAGCTCCACCCTCACCATTCTTGATAAGCATTCGGGTTGAATCAATGAGTTAGTGGGATAGAAGAAAAGGGAATGGGCCTCATTGTAAATTGTAAAGGGAAGTACTACCTGGATCCGCCCAATGTAACAAAAATGTCACACCCTGTATCGCTCCACTGTAATGGCTCTTGCATCGCTCGGGCACGGTATATCGTTGTGTTGTATACCTTATAAGAAAGAGGAAGCTAAGTGCTTCAAATCAAGGTAAGAATTGTCAAGTGAGAGTGAAGACGTATCCTTTAAGTACCCCTGGTACTTAGGTGCCTTCCCTAGACACAAAAAATGGACGCTCGCTTTGTGTAAATATTTAATTTTTTCATTAACTATATGCGCTACAGCGACAATTTTTGGTATGTATCAACATAATGATACAAAATTATTAATAATACATTAATATGTTTGGTATTGCTTTCCATTTCTGTAATATACTCTGATAAATGTTACTGTGACATAAATGTCACAATGGGCGGATCCCTATGCAAATCTTTTAAGTTTCGAATTTTATGCTCTAGTTAGAATGTATTGCATTCTTAACGTTTTTCCTTCGTATTCCCGCCAAAAGATTTATTATTTATCAATTAATCGATAAATTTGCATTTATTAACTTTTATTCCGGTTATTATTTTTGAATTAAATTTTTTAATATTAGGGTTATCGATAGCTCAGAGATATTACACTGTGTGAAGCCAAATAGCTTCCGGAAAACGAAGACTTTGGCGAAAAACAATATACCTTGAGCCACCATAAGCAGCAATTGTCACTGATGAGGACATTGCAGATGACCAGGCTGGTGGACTTGTGGAAAATTTAACGGGAAGACAACTTCGGGCAAGAGTGGAGCTTGTTTTGCAGCTTGATAATGATAATACTAATGAATTTCAAGAGAAGTCCGGAAGAATTTCGGTACCAGTTAGATGTAAGGAAAAGGATACGAAGTCAACGAAGCTTACATCACTTCTCCAATAGAAAAAAGTAAAAATAGAAGCTGCCAATTTGCGACAAGAAGGTCATTTTGTAAGAAATAGGTTATTCCCCGAAACAGATCTTCCTGAATAGAGGGAAAAATTAAGTGTACAAATTTTTTAAATAGTATTTTCGGATGACATTCTTTTTTCTCATGCCAGAATCAGATAATTATACTACGTCTATTGTTTTTTCATCTTCTAGCATCAGTAAAGAGGAGATGAAAATTTTCATCCTTACATGCAATTCATTCGGCGGAAGACAATCAGTTTTGGCGGTGGTGGTGGAATATTTTTCCTTGGCTTTTGGATGTAGCTGTTCACAATCTGTTCACGAGCGAAATCTGGTCATTGCATGTCACAATTAGAGATCAGGCGTGTAATAGTGCAAACATAACTGACCATACATCGATACAAAGCCAAGTATAGCCGCCGTACTACTTCATTTTCAACAGAGGCAGACAGTGAAATATGTTACGATGCTAATGATCATTTAGTCTCTGTTTTACGATAACAAAAGATTGCGTCGCCGTGCTGGAGAACATTGCGCTTCCGTCAAATGCACTGCATGCGATGCATGTAATAAGGACAAATATGGCTTTACTACTTACCACTCAAAATGGTACGTATACGCCGGAATTAAACTCTAAATCAATCTTTAGTTTATATGAAACAAATTGATTCAAATTTCATTCAATTTTATGCTGTATTACACTCCTATGTGTTGTGAGAATATTTTTCAAACATGTATATTTATTCTATGTATTTTCCAAAATTGAGAAATGCATTTTCAACATTTTCAATTTATTTAAATGTACCTTCAACAAATCCATTGATTGTGTCAATTCAAGGTTCCGTAATTTCATAACGCTCCTGCCGAAAACTTTACATAAATTTAAAATAATAAAGTTTATAATATAAATATTATAAATTTAAATATACCCCACATTTGTGAAATAACATTGAAGAAATCCAAAAAATTTGTACATCTTAAAAAATCACAATTTACATCGAAAAATTTATGAATCGCGGACAATGGAACTCTGAAAATTATTGCTAAATTTTTAAACCATTTACTTTAAATTTAAACAAAAGCTTGAAAATAGTGTACGTAATTAATAATATGTTTTTCTAGTGTTTTTTTATCATTCAAATGAGCAGTGCAGCTCAAATGCGAAAAATATTTGCTTTTTCTGGGGAAATATTACCTTGCACCAAAAGACAACAGATCCGCCCAATGTGACATTTATGTCACAGCCTGTATCTCGGAAACTACGCAACCGATCAACGTAATATTTTCAGAATGTAGTAAGAATGAGACCCTTACCATTCCCCTAGAATATGAATTATTAATCTCAAAAAAAAATATTTTGGGCGAATCCAGGTTAAGGAGGGGGTAATGGCTGGGCGATCGCTTAAGGCTCCATGTAAATCTACCCTAACCAGTGGGATACCCATTATACAGTGTTCATGAAATAATGTTGCGGTTATGAGCATGGTTTATCTGAAAGCAGAATTACTTACAGTTTGTATTGTTTATTTTTCGAAATTTTCGTCTCACAGTTTCGTCTCACAGAACAGTTTTTTTTTCATAATTAATAAATTTCACTACGTACGCCCTTAGTCGCTCGACGATAGAGAAACCCGGCGTCGTCATTAGCCTGGTCTCAACGAACGGCGCCAAGAGGACTACGACTTAACGTCCCATGCGACGGATGGAGTGCTGCACTTAAGTCTGTCAGAACTAAAGGCATTCAAGTAGGGATCGGGAAGCCTCTGAAAAATGTCTGCCATCTTATCCCTACTATCTCCCTATGAATTACTGAAACCGCACCATTCTTTTATGATGACATGTATTGTGGAAAAAATTAATTTCTTTCGAAGTAGAACATTTTATCCCGATAAATCCTGGTATTTTCATATTGTTAAGGAGACTATAGCATCATTGAAGACACTTCTTTGTGCTTTTGAAAGAATAAAGGATACTATTACATTCATATAATTAGAAATTGGCTCGAGTTAGCATTGGTGAGCGCAATGTGATCCAGTGCATTCTTTTTTAAATCCAGTGATAATGTTGTTCCTTAATAAGGGGTGGGTTCAAAAATACCATTGGCCTCCAAGAGAAGGATTTAATGGAAATAGAAAATTTATGAATTGATTAATTAAGAAGCCAAAGGGTGCAAGTGATTTTTTTTCTAATAAGAGTTAGGTACAGAAATAAGGTAAAAAAACAAACGAGATCAACCAGCTACTTGGTAGTGCAATTGATTTTCCATGCTATGTTAGCACAGAACAGAAACTCATTCGTATCCCTTGGCCTCTCAAGTTATTGTATACTAGCAGGCCATCCGGCGTTGCTCGGGGAGGATATTACTCGTAGGAGTGGGAAACGTGGAATCCATTTTTACCTACAAGGGGTCTGCATAGAGGAGGCCATCCCACAGAAGGCTGATTTCTGTTGCCACTTCGGTCACATTTTAATCGGCTTTCAAAAATGCCCACAGCGCGGTGACGGGTGCAATGCGATCCACTTTTATCAAATATTTTGAATTATAGTATTTTTAATTGTTATGGACTGCTTTGAAAAGTAATGAGTTTGATAGATCACATCATCATGTATATAAATTTCAGTTGAAACAGCTAATTATATCTTATCTCCCCGTGAAACTCGGATCAATTTGTCCAGCAGCGACGCAAGTGGCGACTTGTTTAAATGCGCGGTGGTTGACAACACATTTAGAGACCGACTTGAGTATCCTCTTTTTTAAAATATCTGGGTCGTATAGCAGGATTTTTAGACAAAGGAACAAAGAAGGTATGGTGAAGGTGTATAGGTATCGAATTCCGTATACCGCAAATGAGATCATTTTATACCCCGCTCCACGACATTTATCGTTAAATGTACGCATGTGCGTAAACCAAAAATGTCGTGTGATCTCATGCCCCAATAAGAAGGTTTGCACCGAGAGGATTAATAGGTAAGTGTGGTATCCTTTCACTTTATCCCTGTGTGAGTGTCAAGAGGTGTGCCTATCCGGCAGGATGTCCAACAGCATAAATTGTATAACGTGACGTAACAAGCGACTTTGAGAAAAGGACACGTCCGATGCAACCGAAAGTAGCGCTAAGTGGTTCGAGAGCATGAGGTTCAGGTATCTACAAACTTAGGTCGCAATACCTTTAGCCATATGGAAACGCATAGTGGACAGACAAACAGACATCGTCGTTTATATGTACAGATTTCTTTTACCATTCTCTGTACCTAACTCTGTTTAGAAAGAAAATCACTTGTGCCCGTTGGCTTCTCACCCCCTCAAACATAGTTTTATCATATTAGGAACGTGTTTTGGGTTCCCCGTCCCATGTTGGGCATGAGGAATGCGTGTTCCGTTTCCGGCGTGGCGTGGCGTCGCGTGTGTCCAAACCGCTCTCGTGATTTCATCAATTTTCCTCTTTTGTTGGCACCCACTCCTCTTCTCTCTCTCTTTTGACGGCGTCTCGAACGTCAAAACTGCGCAGTCAGGAATGAGTCACGGTGTTTCGCAGGTGGAGAGTGTTTATTTTTCGCTTTTTTTTATTTTGGCGGGGCGTCCCAAAATTGGCGTTGAGGCGTCCCAGCGAACATCTCCCATTCCTTGCTTTCGCGAGATATTTCGGATTGACTCATTTCGGCTGTCGGGTATCATTTCGCTTAAATGGCATAGCAGTCCATTATTAATTCAATTATTTCCCCCATTTCTCATGGCAGATATTCCGTCCCGAATGATTCTGAAGTGCTGCGCTGAGGACCGTAAAAGGCCATTGTGTCCAGGGGAGCGGTCATTATGATGACTTAATCTTTTATTTTGAAAATTCCTGTTATTAAGAGCTCTTTGATGAAGATAAAAATGAACTTCATTACAATATTGACGGCAATAAAATTAGCGAAACATGCGTAAGAGTACTTATACTGCAAATTTTGTCTTATTATTATACATTAGTATACTTTTTCAAGCTTAGGAGTTTACGTTAATATCATTTTGAATTTGTCATTAAAAGTATTCCACCGATTAAGGTTGGTTCCCATGCAGTGTTATAGAAGTCTATCTATCATAGAAGATCTATCATACTCATTACTTTTCAAAGCTGTTCATAACAATTACACTACACGACTGATTCATTTGTTTTTTGTTTTTAATTACAATATAGCGTTTTCATATCAGTCTATAAAGTACCTAATTGAATATTTTTGTGCCTACTAGTGCCTGCCATTGGTAGCTGCATTTAGTCAGTAAAAGATAATTCTTCAAAATTATCTCGTCAATTTTTCCTCTTCTACCAATTTCAGTTTTAATTATTGTCGTAATTGCAGGTGTTTAATGGCTTACATTACTTTTTTTGTCATTCAAGAATTCTGATCTAGCGCTTAGTATTTTGTCCACCTTGAAACCTATTTCTAATGAATTGTAAAGAACTTTGACATTATACATATATATGTATTCGGTGAGCGTTCAAATCTATGATGGCTCCGATAATTACGTATATTATGGGTCAACTTAAAAGTGCTTGCGCCGAACCTAACTTCTAGTCACGACCATGTGATTCGAAGCGTGAAATTTGCAGGATCGAGACAAACTAGGGTATCTGAATTGCTCATTGTACCTTCTCTGTTCTGTTTTGACGTCTCATTTTGGCGAGGGTATAAATACGATTCCTCCCCCGTGACGCTCACCGAGTGAGAATATTTTTAAAAGGTGCGTCCCTGTGTTGGGGGTGATCGACCCTTGTTATTTCTAGTGTTGACCGAAATTTTCAAGAATAGACCCAACAACAGAGGACAACATTGTGTTGTGTTTGGACCTCGTAAACAGGAGATGATTCGCAAATTTGCTCGCGTAGGATGTAGTGTGTCCATCAGCATCGTTTACCTATGCAAAAATGAGCATTTGATATCACTGCCTCGCTTTAAGAGGACGGATCACTCCCAATGAACCGCTTCTTTTTAAGTTTGTGACTTATAATTTGCTTGAAGCCTAAGCAAACATTGAAATTTTATATAATTTGTCATTGGAATATGTTCCCCTGGACCGGGTATCGAACCGACGACCTTCGATTAAAAAAATATGTAAAATACGCTTTTTACAAGGAGAGTATGCAATGCACTAAAAAGTAAAAAATAAGCTTTTCATCACTCGGAGATTACGGCGTGGGTGCTGTTTAAGTTGATAAGAAAGGAGTCTACAAGAGCCTGATACGTGAGGAACCAGAGCTGTAAAAGAAAATCATGCCAAAAAATTTATTCCTGACGCCATCGATGGAGAAAATTCAAACTATTTTTCCTTATAGAAATTTAGTTAACTAATTGGAGAACAATGGGAGAAATTCAAATGCCTGATTATTGAATGTTGTATCGTTCTCAGACGGAAGCAAGTGTGCAAAATTTCAAACCGATCCGACGATGGGATGTGTGTTAAAAATCAATTATAAGATTCCATCGATGAAATAGACAAACAGTCGTACCAAGTACGAAAATATGTGGAGTAAAAAGACAAGTATGACTTGTAGGCTGAGGATTTGTATGGGATAGATGAAAGAAGGAAAGTACAACAAATGAGAAAAAAGACCATTACGCGATGATAGTGGGGGAAAAGAGAGAGAGAGGATTGGATGAGGAAAGTTGCGGAATGCGGAAAACTTGTTGGGGAGGATATATCGAGAGTTTTGTAAATGTCGAGGAGCGTTGATCGACATGGAGCAGCAAAAGAATAGGCTTTCGGGATCGAATTCTTTGCGTGAGTAAGGATCTATGTGGAGTAGGAGGAGGACGGTGATAGAAAACAGGCTGTTTGTCCAAGTCGAGGAATGATGTGTAGTCTCGGTGCGTAGACGGGAATGAAGTGTTCGGTATGGCGTCGATTGTTGGTTGGCTATTTGAGAAGGGGGCCAGCTACCGAGATCATTTGCACTGTCATGGGTTGATGGGTATGGCGTTATGGGGAGAACTATTTTGGGAACGGGTTGAGGCTGAGGAGAGAGCCTAAGTTGGACAAGTCTTGACCACAGGCGGTGAGATCAGGGTGTCCAGCGTCCGGGGAAACTAGGAAAATCGGAAAATGGGGAATTCGACTGAAAATGGATGATTATGCGATAAAAAAATATAGTGTAAAATACAGTGAAAGCAGTTCTTCTCTAACCTGCGTATTATTCGTAAAATTCCACTTTGAAAATTGTATAGTAATCTTGTGCTCCAAGCGACCAATCGCCATGTTGGCTGAGCGTGACGTCAGAGTCCGGTAAACAATACGTTTACATGGTGCCAGTTGACTATTTGTCCCAGTTTTAGAAAAACCTATGTATCTCTTAGTACAATTAATTTTTTCCGTAGCATTATTTGTTAATTTCATCATCAGTCATGAAATATTTATCCTGAATAATTGACAGGTTTAAAGAATGTATGCATACTGGATGATGCGGCACAGTCTTGACAAATAGCGCTTATTACTTTTCATCCTCCTCATCTACGTCGATTTCCACAGTATAAGATTATTGTTCTCACTTTATGTTCTGGTGTCACCTTAGCCCCAACAGTGCAAACACTCAAATTTATTAACAGTTGAACCTATCCAACTATTGCATCACCGTATGTCTCTCTTCCAGTCCTTAAAAATGCTGAGTAAATCGGTGTCAAATATGTTCCGTTTTATTTCTCCTAAACGGTAACTTCACATATTCCAATATTGCACCAAGTACACAATAAAAGCTTTGAGTAAATGACGCTAGTTAAATGAGATGCAATCCAAGCTTAAGATTGCTAGCGGGCGAGGTTGTTGATTTAATTTATGTTACATTTCAATGTCGTGGCTTCTCAACTCCGCGCCGAGAAATATTCGTTACTGGAGAAGAAATAAGCGGCCATAAATCAATGTACCTTCAGAATGTTCCCAGAATGCGTCTTTACGAAGTCGGAGTCGGCCATTGCGCAGTATGCAATGGCCGGCTAAGCAATCTTTAATTTCAAATTCGTTTCACATAAAATTTTGCCAGTTTAACATCCATTTTTTGGCATTAAATGTGTTTGTCGTAATTTTGAGTGAGGTAGCTTAATAAGTAGGATTTTTACGGCCGCATCAAGACGTGGAATGTCAGAGAAGACAACAGAATCGAAATGTGAAGCACCGTTGACTCAATTAAGATTCAAAAACACGAAGAATGGAATTCGAGGGGATGTCAAAATCTACTTAGGGGGTTTAAGCAGCTTCTTGGCTTGCATAGAATAAATTTAAGTTTTTAATTCATTGCGTATAAACTAACCTATTCCTTGTCCTTGTAAATACATGAATGTAATATTATTTAGAAATATTGAGTTACTTTTGGATGTTTTAAAATTCTTATTCGTCGCAGTAATCACGTAACATTAACCTGGGAATTTTGTGAAATTTCCAAGAACACTGGGAATTATGAATGAAATTTTCTGCTTTGATTGGATGGACACTCACTTAAAAGCTAAATTAAATTAGATTTTTCAGTCTAAAGCTCTATCTCCATAACCAGCACTTTCAAGACAAATGATATCACCAGTAGTGACGACTACTAAGTAAGTTGCTTCATGCCCTTTAAAATGGGAGAATGGTAAAATTTGGCACCTTAAGCACTTGAACATTGTGAATTGTGAAACACTTGGCTGGACACAGATATCCAAATTGTAACTCTGTATCTGACAGACCAAGTACTGTTCTTAGTTACGCATTGCATTTCATGCAATTGCGGTGTATGAAGAAACTCTTTCCCGGCGTATGTCATTATCTGTGACTCGGAGATCCCTTACCTACCGGCTACCTCTTACCTAAAATTCTATCAAAGCTCCTTCTGTTGATATAACATCTTCAATCTCATCATTTACAACCGTCATCAGGAAAATTCCTCTTTTAATCCGTCTTTCTTTCTTCCGCCCTTCCTAAATTACAAATGGGCGGATGAGGCGTTCATACATTACGTGATACCTGAGTATATTTAATTCGTGTTTTTGTTGTTGTTGTTTCTCGTTACACTTTATTATTGAACCATTTGTTCAAAAATCCGATTTAAAAGGTGTTATTTACTGTTTTTGGATTTAATTCAAAAAAATAAATAAAAATGAAATTTTCTCTGGTTTCCACTTGGGCTAAAAACTGGAAGTCCGGGAAAAGTTCATTACGTGCAAGTCTTCATAGTAATTCCTTTTGAAATCGGTAGGGAAGAGTGTGTGCTAGGCAGTGTTCGGAATTTTTCCGATTTGTTTTAATTCCGAACGGAACGAATTTCCGATTGGTTACAACGCGATCGGATTTTTTTGGCATTTGAATATATTCACCCCAACGACTTACTTCACAAGGGCCTATGTCGTCGTCGCAGTGAAAATTTTCAAACTAAAAAAATTCTGATGGCGTTGCTAATCAATCGGAATCAACCATTGGGAGTGAAAAATATTCGAAACATGGGCTCGTTCACGCAGATCCAAAGTAGATGTAAGGGAAAGGTAAGCGCGGCGAAATATTTTTCCTCGCCCAGCATTTTATTGTAATTTTAAAATGAAAATAAACGTGAAAACTACCGCAATCGTCGATAAGGGTGGTCACTGGTCATTAAACTTCCGGTTCAGTAACTCGTTCAGGGAGAACCACTAATAATGCGAATGCATAACTCCCAAGAATGTAAACTACCATGAACCACGCGAGGCCGATTTAAGGAAGGAGGAGTAGTAGAGAAGTGGCGACCCACTCAACAGGAGCTCGTGGTTTCATCACCCTATTTGCGAAAGGTTAATAATCCCATGCAGTCATCTGTGAAAAATGTCAAAATTCCCATAATTATTGTAAATTATTTAGTGTTTTTTTGAATTCTTAAGTGAAGCAATGCATGCTGATTTTAATAGGCTACGAAGGAGCAATATTTGCAACTAGTACGTGTTATCTTCCTTTATGATGTCGTAACAGCATGATTGTAAGTTGTAAAACTAGTTTTAAAAAATTGAAGCTTTATGTGAGAGAGTAGTGCAATAAGTCTTTAGAAAAAGGTCGAAAAAAATTATTTTGGGCCAATTTTATATGTATCAACTTTGTTTCCGTTTAGCTCTATAAATTTGTATTAGCATTTTCTTGAGCATTTTAAGCTGTCCAAAAAGAATTTCGGTATCTCTTCAAAATAGGTATTTTTTGGGCGATGACCTATTCCTTAAGACGTAAACACTTGTCCTTATAGCCATTTCTTCAAATTAGGAAATGATAAAAAGTCTCTGGGGGTCAAATCTTGTGAATACGGCGAATTTTGTAACAATTGGAACTTTAATTCCGTAATTTTGGTCAATGCAACAGCATAGATGTGCAACCGTGCATTGTCTTGTTTGAGTTTACAGCTTGGAGAAACTTTATCTGCTTCAAATGAGGACGCTTTTCTTCATTTGTACCATCAACTTGTCCAATAATGATGCATTGTCCTCTCCTGTTATCGCTTTTCTCTTTTTTAACTAATCGATGTAGATTATTCCGAATGCATCCCCATGCCCGTGCCATGACCTGACAGGCCCATTACACCATCTTCGCCCGCTTTGGAGCCTATTCACCCTCAGAATTCCATTGTTTCGACTGCTTTTGTCTTTGTAGTGTAGTGGTGAATCCAAATTTCATCAACAGTTATGTATTGACGTGGAAAATCCTCAGGATAGAGGCGGAAAAACGTCAAAACAGCCTGGGAGTTGACCACATGTTTTCGTTTATTCTTCACTGTAAGCAAACGCGGCAGCCATATCACCGATATTTTTTTCACACCAATTTTTTTATGCAAACTTAAAGCGATTCTGCATTTCCATATGCCTGTGGCTTCAACTACATCGCGCACTTTGATTTGTCTATCACTTAAAACTATATCGTGGATTTTGTTAATCATTTCCAGGGTAGACATTTTCATGGGGGATCCGGAACGATGTTTTTTTTGGATATACGGCCACGTTTTAATTCATTTACCTAATTTTAAGAAGTTGCAAACACAAGAAAAGATGAGACATGAACTTTTTGCTACTCAGATTTGATTTCTTTCGGCGGTGACCCTTTAAAAAATAAGTTTTTGATCACCGCACGAAACTCAATTTTATTCATTTTTAGAAACAAATGAAAGGTGTTCATTACAATCTGTAACAACAATGAAACTATGGCATCGATACAGCTGAAACTCTAATATCTGACAAGTCATGAGTGCTTGTTACTGGGAAAAACTAATTTTTGATATTAAGAGTGCGTTCTCTCGGAAATTCTAAGGACTTAGTGAACGACTCTCGGATAATTTTCCTCACATACTCAACGCTAAAATGATCAGTTTCACCTAGTAACTGCAAAAAAATTATCCTTACTCGAGAATATAGTGAAAAATATAAGTACACTTCACAATGGTTAATTGAAGAAATGGAAAATCGTAATGGTCTGCGACGACGCTTATAGCCAGTATTGAGAGTCTCCTTAATAGCGGGGTGAATATGTGTCTTGAGAGTGCATGTCTGCCGTTGGGAAACGCGCCTCTAGGCCAACAACCAGAGCGACGTCGAGAAGACAGGTGAACGGTCTCGAGACAAGTTGATGAGGGTGATTCGTCTCCGGTTGTCCAGGTGGCAGCACCTGCGCCACGCATATTTCAAGATGGAACATTTGATGACGACGGTTGCTCTGCAACCCAATTACAAATGCATGCAAATTTTCAGTTAGAGTTCACGGGGCACTTGCCGTATCCTCTTTCACTTAGCGAAGCGGTCTAAGCGTAAGCGATACTCCTGGTTTGCGCGGGAAATATCTTGGCGCGATATATACGCGTCAGAATTTCTCGTGTTCGCCATTTCCTCGCGAGAATAAATGAAGGAATGAAGGTAACAATGGTTGCAGGTGCCAAATTTTTGAAATGAATGTGTCTAAAAGATTTTCATTCCTACAATTAATCATTTACTGTGACGGTGGTACCTCAGGAAGCCACGTCGAGAAATCATTGGCGTTGTTCGGTATTTTCTGATTTCTATAGATATTTTGTTGGTATTGAGCTATCATAACGTAAAAATATATTTTTTGCATTTATATTTATGTATGTGGTGTTATATTTGATATTCATGGCTACAGTTCGTCATTTACTGTGACGATGGTTTGTTGACTTAAAACGTTTCAGGTAACCAACTTATTACACTTTTTCTTTTATACCCTGAAAAGAAAAGTTTTTATCTGAGTCGTGCATCTTGGGTCATGAGGAATTCTTTCAGTAATCGCCGTGGGCTAGCATTTCTGTTAATATTTATTTGGTAAACTTGTCGTAGGTTTGTTTGATACTTCAGATAGAGGAAGTGACGTAGCCACGGGGGGGGGGGGTGTTTCTGGGTTATAACCCCCTCCTCCCTTGAGCCTATAAAAAAGGCAAAAAAACGAGTAAGATGGCCTCAATAAGTTAAAATACTTTACTTTAATAAACACTAAAGTCCTAAAAATCGCGTTTCCAACATCAAAAGTCATCGGACCCCCTTTTCCCTGGGATGTTTTCCTATCTCCATACACCCCTCCGGTAAACCCTCCCCCGATTTCAAAATCTTGGCTACGCTACTGGAATGAGGTGCAGGTATCGAGATAGATTTTAACTACCCATACGATTTTCTTTAACTTTTTCTGTTTTTCTTGTTCACGTGTACTCTAGCTTGAAGTCAGCATGCAACAACCGGCGACATTTTCCCCTCGGAGAAACAACTCGAACCGGTATTGTTGTGTGCCTCAATGCTCATCTAAAGCCTGCAGGGATATTACTGCTCGCTTCCATGAGTTTCCAAAGGATGGAGAGAGCGTTATTATTCAGAACTGCTGGGGTGAGAGAGAAAGAGTCGACCGGCGTAAGGTGTGGATTCATCGCCTCAGAATTGGAAAGAAGGTGACCAAGAGCATGGTCGTATGCTCCAAGCATTTTTTAAGGAGTGACTACATACTTCCAGGTAATTAAAAGTGTCGTATATTGTTATTGATGATCATTCCTATTTTAGGGGATGAGAAGTTAAGGGGTACGAGTTATTTTTTTGTATAAACATAGCTAGGTACATAAATTGACAAAAGAACTTAAAAACTTCTAGGTGTTTTCTTAAATAAAAACTTTTGGGCTATGTCGCTGCGTCAATCTTTGGGTGGCCCCAACGTTTCCCGACCGATGCTGGTCGCTTACTCAAGGGAATATCTTATGGAATTAAACGAGTTTGAATAATTATGATATAGTTAAAAATTAACAAAGGAGTAAAAAATTGGTGGCCAAGGAATTCGAGTGAGCCTTTGTTCTGTGCTGACATCGAGTTGAAATTCTAATGCAGTACTAAATATCCAGTCGGTCTTCTTTGCTTTCTTTACCTAATCTCCGTTCCTACCTCTGTTTAATAAACAAAATCACTTGTACTGGCTTCACACCCCCTCATTTGAGTTTTGATTATCGCGAGAAAGTAAAGGATCCGTAATTATGCAGCCCTAAGATGTCTATTTTTATTCTTGGTTCGTTTTACAGATGTACCCGCGAAGCAGAGGCATCTGAAAAAAACAGCTGTCCCATCTTTGAATCTTCCGAAAGGATCTGCAGATGTTCGGAAAGTTAGAAAGCCCTTTCTTCAGAGGCCTTCTCAACCTTTGCAGGTGGATTTCATTTCATTTTTCTGACCCTTTCTAGCTTTGATATGCCATTAGTACCTATTTATTCACTTTGTCTGTGATTGACATTTCTTGAGACGCATGTGTATGTTTAAGTGGGTAAGAGCGTATGTATTTCACTGACAATCTGTATATTTCATTGCCATTTTTTATTTAATTTTGGATAAGGATAAGAAACATTTTAGTTGGGAAATTATTGCAGTGGATATGGGGTTGTATCGAGTATTATGTGCTTATAAAATGAAAGTAGTTGAAGCATGCATCAACACTTCACGAAATGAATTTAATGGTCAACTACCTCTAAATTCTGTGCAAAGAATTTTAGGATTTGAGAAGATCGTAAGCTTGCAATATTTCAGTTTTAAATTAAGGTATATGTGTAATACCTGTTTCTATTTCTCCCTTCCTTTCTATTAGAATTTTGGGGAAAACGGTGAAATAGACTGCAGTGATAGCCAAGGAGACACTGAAGAGGCTCCTATGATAGCAGCTGAGGAACACGAGGCTGCTCGAGCCCTAGTTTCCTTGGGTAAAACCTTGACTGCAGATAAAGTTTCCATTGAGGTCCAGGTTACCCCGGATACGAGAGATTTTGGGTGTCAAGTCTCCTCAGGTTGGTAATTTAAGAGGTTTTTCACTGACATTAATGCGACTCCAAGAGCACTGTGCATTTTTAAGGGCTTAGACACATTTTTCAAACTATTTTGAATCGTTATCATTTTCTCCCTGAAATGTCCAGAGACCATGAGGTCACGTTTCAGCAACAAGGAGAAAGTTAACATGACAGTGATGAAATTGAAGCTTAATTGGTCTATTGCAATCCTCTCTGTGCTTTTTGGTTGTACGGCAACGACGTGCATATGTTCCTCTCTCCCACCACTGTCCTACGTACCTCAGATTATGATTGTTTTTCCCACTAAGGAGGGTGTTTTTCAAAATTTTCCTAAATATTTCGATAAATTCAAAAAGGTTCGCGCCATCCTCGATTGCCCAGAGGTGAAATTCACAATGTTCAAGTGCTTAAGGTATCGAATTTTATTTAACATTCTCCCATTTTAAAGGGCATGAAACAATTAAGTACTCAGTAGGCGTCTCTACTGGTGATATCATTTGTCTTGAAAGTGCTGGCTGAAAGCTTTAGACTGAAAAATATTCGAAGAGGGCAATATTCTTAATTTATTAGAGGCTTATGGGAATGAAATACTGACGAGCAAAGGGTTCTTATCACATCACTGTGTGACAAAGAAGGAATAAGTTTGATTCATCTTCCATTTTTAAGGAAGAAAGCTGTTTTTTCTAAGGCAGAAGCTGTGCAAACAGCTGCTATAGCTGAAGCTAGAGTACTCATGAAGAGGGGAATAGAAAGATTTGAAACTTTTAAAATAATGAGTGGTAGGTGTTCCCTTTCAGTGGTAAAGTATAGCAATGGCGTAATTCAAATATTGAGTGGATTGACAAATCTTTCAAAGCCGAGATGGCAAGTGCATAAGGTTACAGGAAACTATTAGTTTTTTATAATTCTGCCTTGTGAGGTTTTAGAATAATTATTAGGGGGAAACCTATCTGATAAGTTACCGAGAGGTGCGTCAGACCATAATTCGGCTTGATTACTTACGATGATGTGTTTAAGGTAGTTCCAAAAGTTTGAAGTAACGTTATTTTCCGTGGTTGGCAAGTATGTCTTACGAATACCTGGAAGGGTGAATATTTACCATTTCCTATTGTTTTTACGAAATTAATGAAATTGTATGCCTGGCTATGAACTTCAAAGCTTGGGAGGTAGGCACAATCCCTTCATTTTGCTAATAAAGCGATATTATTTATACTATACTCCTGATGATATTTTCATGTTAATCATTAAAACCCAGCCCTTGAGCATATGTCCTTATTACTCATATGATCGAGAAGTTTAATAGCGGGAAACTCTGATTTGTTCAATTTTCTGGTTTAAAACTTTATTTCGTACAAATATATGAGAAAAATTCATGCATGATTAATTAGTTGTTTCCATTTACTAAACCCTCACGTGAAATAAAGAGCAACGCGCAACCCTCACGAAAAATAAAGTTTTGACTATGAACAGGACATGCGAAATGTATGCTGCTGCATGTGTAGTGGCGTTGGAAAGAAATGTAAAAATAGTTACTCTCTATGTAGCTGTAATTATCATTAGAGTTAATGATGAAGATCTTTCTGTTGTGTAGCCTCAATCGGCCGTATTCATAGATTTCCGCTAAAACACGCTAGTAGGGCGACTAACTTAGTCGGCTACTAAGACCTTTTAGTCGCCTACTAAGATATGGTATTCATGGATTGTATTACGTGAGCTACTAAGAGCTACTAACTTAGTATGCTACTAGCCAGCTCGGCAGCCGATACTCGGTAGCGATTTGGGTTCAACCCGCTAGGCTACGCTTGACAACACTGCATCTGACTCCATCGCGGCGCGGAAAATTCGTAACACTATCAAACAAAAGAAATTGAATCAGCAAAATGCATTGAAATTTTTTCTTCATAATGGATAATTCGATGTGATATCGCATCTCAGACAGATTTTTTGATTGCTGTACACAAAAATTATGCAATACCTTTGGGAAAGGGTAGATTTATGAGTAATAAAGCATTTGTATGTTTGAGATGCAGTTATTGCTTTACAAACGGCCGTATATTTATTGATCATCTACATTGCGTATTGTTGGCACTTTCGATATTTGTTTCCATTAGTGTATGCGTGATTAGTATGGAAAAACATAACTAGCAACGTCAGTATTATACATATATGTATTCGGAAAGCAGAAATACACCTCAGTGTCGGAGTAGAAACGAAAACTTTTGCAATGCAGAAATGAAACGTTAAGAAAATAACGTTGAGATAAATGTGTGAATGATACACATTTATTACGTTACAAACACCTACGTGCGAGCAATTAGTAACATATGTTTGCAACTCCTAAAATGTTAGTCAAGGAAACAACAATCTGCTTCGCTACATTTAGATATTTCAAATATTGACAGCGTGCGGAAATATACGGCATATACTTTACTAGAGGTGGTTAATGTAAAAAACAAAGCATAATTAACGTAACTTGTTTTACTTATTTATTGCTGATCATATCACAAATAGCACTACAACGCACACAACATTTCACTTCACATTTCACGAGCTGTCTTTATGACACTTATAATCCGTACATTCTGAATCAACTGGTTCAATGAAAAGCTTGACTCACACTTAATTTAAAACACTAAAATGTAACTATAGTAAACAATGATAATCAGTTTTCCAATCACTCTGCACACACCAAAAGAATTTGCACTCCTTGACGTTCGAAAGAATTCTTCACATCTCACTTTCCACTCATCACTAATGATTTAGAATCAGTTGATGTTATTTCACATTACCATTACGTAGACAATGAAATAAATAGGCTGAAACAAATTTTTAAACCAGAAATTGTAACATCAACTAACTTCCAATCTCACTCTCCACTATCACTCGTACCGTAACCAAAACAAAAACAACAGCGCAACGAAACACGCGAAATGTAAACACTGCCGAAAGCTCACGATAAAGTGACTAGAATAAGTAATATAATCAAACACAAATTATAAGCGTACAAACGAATGAAAATTTATAATCGTTTGCTGTATCCCTAAAGAACAACTGCTTCAAATATGAAACATATCGCCTTCGCAACAGCTAGTAGATACCTTTGATCGAAATGGTTAAACCAGTATGAAAGAAATAAATAATTTTGTCGAAGCTCATACACTCACAAATCACTTCACTTGTCGCTTCACTCTTTACTTCATCGTCTATATGCAATCAATTCACTTAGGGGCGCACTGAATGTACAAATTGTGTTCACTTACACTAGAGGCACAAGTTCACTGCAAGTCGTAGCTTCCTCGCAGCTACGAAAAACTTTCAATTCCTGTCAACAATTACACTACATACGTTGCCTGCCTTACTTTAAGAATGGATTCTCGTATTCCATTTTGGCACAAATGCATAAAAACTCTATAACAGTATACAAATAAACCGGAGTTCGATCATCCACAACGGCCCGCCATATTTAGTAGCTCCCTTAGACAAGACCGGAGGGCGACTAAGAACCGGCTACTAAGATAGTAGCATACTAAGCTTAGTAGCCCTTACTAACGATCTATGAATACCATTTTGCTAGTGTGCTACTACTTAGAACGCTACTTGGGCGTTAGTAGCTTACTAAGGAAACTATGAATACGGCCGAATATATTTTACATGTTTTCCAGGGGTTCAAAACGGTGTTAAGATTTAATGCCTTATAAAAGTTTTTTCTCTCAGTATGAGTATCAACCAGCTGTTAACAAACATATAGTTTTTTTATAGCATGAGCCCTATGCATACAAATCATAATCGATGTCCTTAACGTGATGATGGCATTTAATACACGGCCACATATTGACGATAAAAGGTCTGTTCTCAGGGTTTAATGATTTTCATTCTTCGGCATCAATTACTCCGTTCCCCCGATGAAGTCATGCCGTTAGGCTAGTTAAAATGTATGCCAATGAAGTGTTTGATTGACTTCTACAGCCACTTCTCCGAATTTTCAGTTTGTTATGACGTTAAATGATACCGATAAAAAGTTGTTGTCGCATCGTCGTATTCTTAGTCTGTCGTAGTGTACACTTCAGTAAATGGTGGTACTGTTTCGGGATTTTGATGGTGTTGTGATTTGATCGTGAATATACGTAATTGATTTACAATTCTAACATTTCCAGAGGGCAAAGCCGCATACCGTTATGTTAAAATATTTTTTTTTCCGAGAAGTTGAAGGGGGTGTTCTTTGAAATTCGAAGTCGAAGTTTTAATTCGATGACATTTTGTTAACATAATTTACGAACGACGATTCGCGCATTATGTTGATGGTTGCGTTGCGAGATCCTTCTACCCACAATGCATAAGTGTACGAAGTAATATTTATCTTCATAAATAAGTTAAACTATGTAAACTGTCTAATTTCCTAGTAATTACATGCAAAAGTAAATGAGTATAAAATTATAAATATTCAGAAAATCTTAAAGGTGCATCTGCAGGAGCTTTGTGGAACAACACTCATAAATAATTAAGAAGGAGAATGAAAAAAGCACATGGTTTAATAAATAGTTGTAATAATAATAATTTCTATGGTCTGATTGAATGTACGTTAAGGAAACTTGCCAAAAGAACGTGCCAAATTGAAGAAGAGAGGTATCACTCTGCGGTGAATTGGCACCGCATCTTAAAAGATACACACGTTGGTATCAATGACACAAAATGGATATTGAAAAAAAATTGATGTTACCCGCGGGTCGTGAGAGAAGTTATAGAAGTGAAGACATTACAATCTGAACAGCGATTATCGTTGCAAAATTCCTCTTACGAACCTATCCCAAACCTATAGCCTATTCCAAAACTGTATTGAATAAAATTCATATTTGCAGCTGATTGATTATTTATTTAAAGTAAACTTTAAAGAAATAAGTTTGCTCGACGCAGAAAACTCTATAGCATCGTGAAACTCAAATTATTTATTTTAATTGTTGCATAATCTAAAAAACTTTTTCAAGATTTCATGAAGGCGTGCTGCGAAATTCTAAGGAAGGTTATATTTTGTTATAATTCAAGGCCATACGAAATGTTGAGTTTTTAAGTTTTTATGAACGCGGAGTTTATCGCGGTAGGAATCGAGATATTCCCCAGACGTTTATCTTTCAGTGAACAACAGTTCCGATTCCTCAGACGTTGCAGTCAACTTGAAGGTACCTCGCGAAAGCCTTCATTAAGAATGAAAACGAGAAACTTTCAAGCCCCCGATTTCTAATTGAACTATTTGTATTACCAACTTAATTTAGCGTTTAAGTGAATTTATAAAATCAGTTAATTATGCTAGAACGTTTTCCCGGCTAAGTTCTTTTCCCGCTATGTGGAGAAGTTTGGGAAACCAAAATTTGAGGAATATCAATGTGAGATAGCGCTTCCTGTTGAGCCGCTCGGAATCACCGTAAAATATTGACGTACGTTAATCGCGACTCGCGCGTGGACTGTTAGTGTACGAAGGACGTCACTTAGCTATCAGCCCTCAGTTTGAAGAGATTTTCGATTATTTTGTCGGGTCAGTGGTCGAGCAAGCTCTTTAGTCGCTGAGAATGAGTGACTACGGCATGAAAATTCTACAGAGACTTTTCTCTCAAGTGTATTTCATACAGTTCTCTCTTTCATGCGATGATACTGTACAATATATGTGATCTAAAGTCCACTTTCGGTATTGACTGACTGATTTATACAAATATTTTGGATGAACGAGACGAAATACGTCAAAATAATCATTAAATCGATACCCTCTTAAGCCTGAAACCTAGGATAAATTGTCGAAACAATAAATTTTCTACCTATTACAATGTATCCAACAACCTCTATGCCTCTACTATTTAGGGGCATGCGGGGGTCAACCCATCGATCATAATGAGTAATTTGAAAATTGTGGAAAAGCTTGGCACCTTAGTCATAGTGGCAGCCATTAATCTACCCTTTATAAAGGCCGTTTTACACGGTACACGGAATTGCGCAGTCTGACGTACGTGTGAAGGCGCAATCAAAATTGCGTCGTGTAAAGCGGTGAGTTGCTAGAACACATGCGAGAATGCGTGGATGCGAGACGGCAAAATAGCCCCTGTTCTAATTTCGTTCATGCATTCGCGCAATTCCACGCCATTTTAGAAATTAATGCAGCTCTAACCTGCGCAATTCCGTGTACCGTGTAAAACGGCCTTAATGGTCAGAAAGCCTAGAATCCAAGAACTATGTGTTATTCCCAGGAGTCAATTTAAGAAAGTTAGATATCACCGAAACAAAAGATCCTCGGGGAACAAACGGCCGACAAAAATTTTAAGAACTGCAGAGGGACCGGAAAAGACCGCAGGTCGTGCGAAAGCGAGTTATTTCATAAAATCTGATTGATCCATTTATGAATTATCGAGATCATTTTCCCGATTACAAAGTGAGCTATCGAGTTTCTGATTAACTATCACCAGAGAGAAGAAAAGTGACGAATAACTGAAATTGGGTTCTACCATTTTCCCTGAGGAGCAATACTTATTAATCTACAGGCTATGCAATACTTTAGCAATAGAATATTACTAAAATTTTCACGAGTGCCACCATTCTCAGTAACAGAGTTTCAGTGATAAAACATCTGGTTATCTCTTGACAGTTAATTATTTAATAATGTCTGGGTTATTTGTTCGCATAAATGGCAGCGTGAACTTTTGGATGTATGGATTATTTGGTTGCGTAAATGGCAGTGTGAATTTTGTCAATATATCTGAAAATGGCATGCCACAATCCTCTCCTGACAAACTTCATTAATTTAAATATCACTGTACCCTTATCGTGAAGGTCCTGAAGTTCGTAATATTTTTTATGAGACGGCTGGGATAGTGCACGGATCCTCAACTTACTTCATCACGTGCTGTTATTAATCATGAAGCACTTTCCACCATCTGAAAACTTCCGGCACGGATTAAAATTTGATGCCGAAGCTCGATTTCTGTGACTAAATCCGTTTCGACAAGTGAATTTATGCGTGAAGTAGACTATTGACTTGCTCACTATACCTCAGTTTTATTTGGTGAAGTGCGTAGGATAATGAAGTTTAGTTAGCACTGCTGGCCAGGCTAATCTTCTGCTCACCCCCGACAAAATCATTGCGGTACGAGGTGGCCCTGGGAAAGGAAGTTGCCCTTATACCCTAAATGTTTGACATTCGTTAACCTGTGGTTGGTCTCGTGGAGCTCAACCCTCACCTATCCAAATAAATCCTCGAGTTGAAGCACTGAGTGGGTGAATTTATTATCTGGCTTTTCTTCAGGAATTAAGAGTTTTATTTGTTTAATTATTAATAACTATACTCCATTCTTTTGTAATGTTTTTACTAAGTATGTTGTTAATATTGTGGTTTACACTTATAAGTCTCAAGTGGGACTGAAAACTCAAAACCGCTCACTTTGCAAGGCGCCCGTGAATGAAGGGAAAGAGGATGCGAAAATGATAAAAGTGGTCAAAATCTCAAAATTTTCTGAACGTAAGTGGGGATTTCCCGCGGTTATTCTCAATTCATAAGGGTATGTATCGACCCATTTCATTTTCATTGGCCATTTTGTTAAAAAAAATATGTAGCTCCAAAGTTGAACCAATTTCAATCAAAAATAGAAATAATCGTTACGGTTGATTTATGCGAATTTGGTTCAAGTATGAAAGGACATATATTTTAGGAATCAGTCAATATCTATGAAAACTGGTTACGTGCCAATACCGACTAAAGCATACCTACGCATTAGCAATACAATTCCGTTGAAATTTGCTGTAATCCCGACTAGTAGCTGAAATATTCCAGCATTAACAGCTTAATTCACGCATCAATCTGGAAATCGATTTTGTGGGGTTTACGTTGGTAAGTATTTCCCTTGATGGGCAGAACTTTCTTCCGAGGCAATCGCTTATTTCAATAAAATAAATTATATTTTCTCACCTAGTGACAGTAAGTCGAGTTACGCAGTTGAAAGTTGCTGTGAACGAGTAGATGGAGCCAGTACGTTTTTCATCTTTATAGTTACAGCAATTTAAGTTGTCGCGAGTACGGATGTAACTACTGCAAGTTCCAACTCCCGTATTCTAAAAGCCATTTCTGAAATATGGGTTAGTTTTTTTCCAATTTAAGCCCCCTGTGCGGCTGTCGCATTATCGCTTGCGCCCCATTCAGCTGACTCACCCGTTTGACGGCGGGAACGATTCTGGCGCCATCCCTCCGCTGCCGTCGCCACGTGCTGGCCGACGCCATTTGCTGCGCGTCCGCGGGCGCCTTCCATGGTCTCCCTCGCCGAACTCCTTACGCGCACGACGCAAAGTGCGGCCACCAAACCGGACCCGTCCGCGTCTTCCTCGCCGGAGAGCGTTTGTGTGCTTAAGGAGTAGTATCCCTGGGACGTCTGCCTCCTTCCCTTCATCTCTCACTTTATCTGCATCTCGATTGCTTTATTTTTTTTCCTTCCCAACGAAGAGGCACCCGGAGGGAAGAGAGGACCAAGCCGGCAGCGTTTGAGGGGCCTTCTCCCACCCCTAATCGCCAGCCTCCCGAGTCATATAAGTCCGTCAGTGGTCCCGTTCGCTCCCTCACAACGAGAACAAACAAAGACCATTCAAAACGGGACAGGAAGCCGCGGACATCATCAATGGAGAAGAGAGCTGGGCGGGGATTTGGAGAGTATGAGAAAGGTCTTTCGATACCAATGAGCATATGCAGATCACCGTCTTGAAGATGAACTAGGGACCCCCTATGCTGGAGCATGGAGTGTGTACATCCTGGAGAATTTTTCTCCCCAAGTTCTTCCCCGTGAAGGAGGAGTTTGGGGTCCGGAGGATGAGTCCCTAGCATAAGTGGCTCCTTATCGGAAGGAGCCCGGGGAGTGGAGGACGCAGAATGTTTGGAAGAAATGTTTGGGTGGTCGGCGGACCAAAAAGGAAAGTGGGGGAGTGGTGGGAAAATACGGAGAAGTCAGTTTGAGATGAGTTGCATACTGCGATAGGGGAGGCACACAGATCAAAGACACACACCAGGAGGCTCAAACTTGAGAAATATTTCAAGCGGATATTGATGACCAAGTGCTTTATCCTCCGCAAACAATAACATATTGAGCGTTAAGGAAATTCCACTAAATTCGTAAGCTTCGCCAACTAATGCCAAATAACAATAAAACCTTATCGACACGTCCTCTATAACCAATGAATTTGGTGGACTAGGATGGCACTAATATTCCAAGAAATGCAAAGCCTTTATTTAACGAAATTATTACCATTTCAATCACCGATAAAGTACGCTTCGCAAATGCGTTTGTTTTGGGTATAATACCGCTCTGCCCGTATGTGTAATTACCTTTCTATGTATTTATGTGCCATCAGCCCTTTCCAAGGCCAAACTTTATGATTGGTTTTCATGCGCGCTTCATCAATGTTAAACTTGATATGTGGTTAATATGTTGCAGAAATGTTCGTATTCTTCGACTGTAATCACATGGAATTTCGTGTACCATATTTCAAGCCTATCCATGATGCCTTTAGAGATTCACTTGGAGAAATGCTTCTCCTTTGCATAATTTCTCCGTTACTCCTCAGTGTATTGTTTTATATTTTTTCATCATGCCCATTGAGCGGGGAACAGGATTTTCTCCGATATTTCATTACCCCTCCAAATCACATGTTTTAATGAACCTGGTTGGTTTATTGGTTGGAAGTGTGCACTTCTCTGTGACGAGACCATTGAGTTTATCATCATCAATAATCTTCAATCCTAAGAATGGTTTGACACAGCTCTCCACTCAGTTCTTCTATCGGCCAATCTTTCTTCACCTAAAAATTCTTCTACTTCACGTCGTTCATCACCGAATCCATGTATGTCATCCGTGGCCTACCTCTACCCTTCTTCCATTACATCTGTTGTTCAGCGATAATATTCATGAGACCCTCGAGTCTCATGATATAGCCGATTAGTCCTGTGTTCTACTCAGGGTTTTCAAAAGAATTCTTTCAGAAGCTCTTCTTAGAACTTCCTCAGCATACGATCTATTCATTTGATCTTCATCGTTCTTCTATAACATCACATTTTGAAAGGTTCCAACTTTAATTTCTCCGATGCTGTCACCTTCCGTACCTCACAGCCATTAAGATGCTTGCTCCTAGTATAAGTTATCATAAATGCCTTCCTGCCTTCAACGCTTAAATTTTCAGTAGTGTGAAGACTCCCCTTTTTGAGAAATGCCCTCTTCACTTGGGCTATTCTATTATTACTGACTATTTCCATCTTACTTAGTCTATCGTTAGTAACTCGGGCTCTGAAGTGCAGAACTCCTAGTTTACTGTTTCCTAGTTTCAGGATGGTCTTCATGTGATACGCGATGGGGTAAGAAGAAGAATACTCTTCAAGATATACATTGGAAAGTTATATTTTACGCACTAATGTTTCGGATCACGAAGCGATGATCACCGGGCACACTCCCATAGTGTATGGGTTTACAGCCTGGCAATGGATTTGTGAGCCAATAATTGTATTTTCCAGTTTATTAAATTTTGAATTCTAACATTGCGTATAAGTACTACAGTCGTCTTCTCGCAAATATATTTCATTTCTCTTCGAGCTCTTCATGAAGGGCTCTCTTCCAATAAATTCTCAACAGTTCATTCGGAGGAAGACCGTCAACATCGTATCCATAAAATGGAAGGAGTGGCACTTAAGAAAGCAGTGGCGTCTTGTGCATGAGCTTGCCCATAATTTTGACATTATTGTTGGGTAATAACATTTGCTATATTTACGATGCTGCAATAAAAAGGTTGGGGATCATAGAACGTCTTGTTAGATCGACTTTGATCAGAAAAATAGGGAAGACTTGTGGTCTCATCCCTCCTAACCTACGTTCCGGGTTAAATTTTCAAATACCTTAGGCCTAGACGCCAACCGGATACATTTAACATTACAGCAATATTTTTAAAAACTATATTGATTACGATGAAAAGATACGAGTTTGTTAAAATTCTGTGCGTGCTTATATGATATACAGGCAGGGATGCGTTAGGAACCGTTTTAGGCAGAAAAGCTGTCGTAAAATCGAGCGATTAATATTAAAAAGATTTCCATTTTGAGGATTTGAGTTCGAATGTGGGACGTAGTAAAATTATTTGCAGTTTTAACTCGTCTCGCGATTGATGCGTTGAGTGCGTATTGAGTATATTCTTCGATGTATGAATGAGGAGTAATTATTAAACTTATGCAGTTTTTGTCTTGGAAGGCTACTCGAGTTCGCCTCCTGGTTATTGTTGATATTACAGCCGACATTTCGGAAACCGAGTCGGTGCCCATCTTCTTGGCAGCAGTGCTAACAGTGACCCGGTGGGAAACCCGAGTAGCCTTCCAAGACACTCTACATCGGGAAAACAGGAGAGTATACTGATAAACTTTTCTTCACATAGCTCATTTGCCTAATTAGAAAAGTACTGTGAAACAGGATTTAAAATCCACTCCCGTACAAATATAAGAAAGAACTATGAAAATTTGAAGTGAAATTGAGACAGAAGCTGGTTAAAAATCGATAATAAATGCTTTTGTTTCAGAATCTTTGAGCTTAATAAAACGATATAATTGATGGAGTATCAGTTATACGATTGCACAATCTCACCCATTTCGATATTTTTACAGGCAATTATAATCGCATATTTTCGTCCAACCTTAATTATTTAATATCCTTAAAAAACAGAGTATGACGTATAATATAGAAAAGGCTTGATGCCCAAGAAAAACCGTTTTCATGGTAATTTCAGGGTGCATCCAAAAGAATATTTGCGTTGGCAAAGCTCAGTAACTAACCCCATGGTCATCGACAAAAAAGGCTATCAATAGGGTGGTTTCTTATTTTTCTTTTATTGCCTACATCGAAAGATTATTTTTTATTATCGAAAGATTCCTGGAGTACGTATTTCACGCTTTTGGATTTTTAAATGACGATATCTATTTTTCGCGATTAAATGAAAAGTGAAAATTTTCAAGCGCGCGAAAACGCGATGGCTAAGTATGAATGCTGGGAAAAGCCCGTGTGACGTCATTCTGGTTCCAGCTGCCGCTATGTGAGGCTACCATTGTACGAGGCTATGAGCGCCGCTACGATGCAGGCTGCTAGCAGGTTGGAGAGTACCTTGCTAATAGGCAGCGCTTGGCTGAAATAAGGATTATTAATACCCTATAAAACGAAGGAAACTTTCTGACCATCGGCAATTTTAATAGGTGATAGTTGAGAAATTTTTCCCTGAGCTCTTTGCCACATGCATGCATTGGTAATCTCAGACGATGTAAAACTCCTGACATATCGCATAGAATCTAGGTCCTTGTGACGTCAAGTGGAGTGGCATTGTATGGGCGCCGATCTGACCTTTTTCAAATGAGGTTAAAGTTGGCCATTGACATTCGTCTAAACTGGGATTTGTAAAACCTAATAATTTATATATTTTGAATACATTAATGGTGGGTAACGAATCGCAATCAATGCCTTTCGTTTTCTTTGATGAAGGAAACTACCCTATGCTCTCCCCTTCCACCTCCTGAAGTATTCCAGATTCCTCGTGAAACACCCTGTGTATCACTAATTTGGAAATTTGTGCGGTGGGTAGTAGGGTAAAAAGAAAAAATTCAGTCCTGCGCATTTAATCGTAAATCGCCCTCTTTAACCTCCTCATACTTCTCTCATTCTCATTAGTGAGCGCAATTCTGCAATGTTCTTAAGTAGCTTGGCGAGGATGAGTGCGGGTTCGACCGCTCTTACTATTTCAACCTCACATCAATTCGAAAAATGGAATAGAAAAATATGAGAGAAATACATTGTTAGTCTGACTGGTTGGGTGAATTTTTTCTTCCCCCCAACCATTGATCTCCCCAGACCTCATAGTCTAAACAGAAATAGTTCGAAGCACTAATCCATCAAAACAGTCCCCACTAATCGCCACTTTCTCTTCTTAATCCTTTTTCTTCCAAACCCGTCCTTTCTATGGCTAGGATCCAAGCAGCCCCTTCCAAATGTCAATGGGAGTGTTTCGGGAAACAACGAGTATTCTTTCATGCGTGAGTCATAAAATCCTTTTTCACGCAGTGTTCCAGGGAGCATCTTAAGTTGCGCTCTTGGTGATGGGGAAAGTGACAGCTGAAGCCATCATATTCTATATTATTCGGTCATTTCTATTGGTATGTGGTGCAAGATATCCAGGGCTGCGATTTAGATTGAAATATCTGGTGTTTTCCATGAGTATGATGCCGGTGGAGTCTTCACTGGTTGTCCATCGCGTGAGTGGGACGGAGGCTTCCTACGTTTCATCGCGTACCTCCGGCATTGTCCGCAAGGCGTAAAGGGCCTCTATATGTTCGAAAGGCAGTGTCAGAGTTAGGCATCATAACCTGTAGCTGGAGGCATCGTCCGCGATTAAAATTTTTCTTATTTCTCATTTCATAACGGTTTTATAAACTCGCTTTGTTGTTTGCCATCTTGTCCGAGTCAAATCTTGCGACTCAATTTTCTTTGACTCCATCCCTGAACTTGCTCGAGGAAAGTGATAGTGTAATTCAGATTTTCTCGTGGGCCACGACTACCGTGCCCCTAGCGACGGAATGCTAATATCTCTTACCATGCATGCAACTTGAACGTCTCTTCGTCATTCTTCCTCAGCATCCACGCTTCTGAACCATTTAGCTCCTTGATTCAGATCAGGCTTGAAGCTAGCCTTTTTATTACATTTTTACACAGGTGTCCTGCTGCTATTTCATCTCTGTTAATGTACACCCCTTTTTGTAACACTATGCTCTCAACGATATCATTGATGGTTGACTTTAAGTGACCGAAAAAAGGCATTTATTCATCTTCGACGCCACCCCTGAACTTGATCGTGGAAAATGAGAGTGCGATCCAGATTTTCTCGCGAGCAACAACTACCGTGTTCCTAGCAGCGGAAGTGTAGTATATCTTATCATACTTAAACCTTGAACATCTCCTGTCTTCTCTCGTCATTATTTCTCAGTAACCGCGTTTTCGAGTCAAAAAGCGCCTTATTTCAGATTAGGCTGAAAGTTGGCCTTTTTGGGACATTTTTACACTGGTATCATGCTATCATTTCTTTTTTTTTTAATAAATGGCCCGTTTGATAGCATAATTTTGTTCCTTATATCCTAGATAGATAGTTGTCGTTTAACTGACCGAAAGAGGGACAGTGGTTCATCATCGATGCCATCTCAGAACGTGCTCGTGGAAAATGATAAGTGTGATTCAGGATTTTCTCGCGAGCGTCGACCACCGTGCCCCTAGCGGCGGAATTCAAAAATAAGGCCATACATCTCGAAGCAGTGCCATTTTTTTCTCCCTCGCACACCTTCGACTCTGGGCAGATGGAAATAGCGCCGCAGTGGAACGCGGCTTTATCTGAGGGCGTCTTTAGTATTATTTATGATTTCTGAAATAGAAGAGAATTCGGGGGGGGGGGGGGCGTGGACGGGAAGGATTTGTGAAAAATATTGCCGACGGGATTAGAGGGTGTACGACCACGCGTGGGAACTAGACATGGAACGGTGGGTGACTAACGTTTAGGATATATTTAAAATGTATCCGTATTTAGTACTCATAAATCGTGGTTTAGTCCCCGATTTACGGCGACGTATTATAATAATATTATTCACCGCCGACCATATTTTTCTCCGACTTATTCCCGCCCTCCATACATCATTGCTTTACATGCCAGTAAAAATATCTAGCTGAGGTTGGAAATGTTAATGAAATTGGGTTTATGAATTTTAATAAAGGCCAAAATGTTCACAATGGCATAACTTTACGTAGCCTTCATTTCATTTAAGACAGTAAATAATGGTGAAATCGATTTTAGAGAATCTTTAATAGCTCATTTGACTACCAATACATATTACTACCTTCCTTGCCAGAGACTATTTTTAAGAAAAATTTGTGATTTTCGGAGATAGTGACGATTCCAAGTTTAGTTTCGAGTCTTTGAGTTGACGTGGAGAAGAAGACGGTCTCAATCAATCGATCAAATCTTCCACTCATTAGTTGCGCCAATTTAAGTTATTGTAAACGAAACTTAAGGGTTGGTTAATTAAAACTAGACGCGCCACAGGTGTTTTAAACAAATTTGAATTGGGATGACGAAAAATCAAATGGACACTTTGCACTAGAATCGCTCGAAATTATTTTCGTGCGTAGCTAAAGCCTAAATCACTCGATCGTTTCTTCTATCCCTCAGAATGATAGCTCAAGCGATAGGTTTTCAGGGACCAAAAGAGTAATCCCTCGACTCATCATTGTGTGAATCACACGATCATTCCCACCATTATTTCATCGCATTTTCCGTCAATTTCCGTATTTACAGCAGTCATTCAATTAAAAGTCAAGCAGGGCGTTACAATCGCCATAAGCGGCCGTGCGATGCGTTTTGCTGAAGGACGATGCCAGCGATTGTTTCAGCGACGGAAAGAGGGACGCGGCGAGTGATGGAAAAAGGGATGAGATTCCCATCCCTCGAGCCATCGTGGAAAATGATCGCGTAAAACGGTCATATCTTCCACCACCATTGGTGTGATCGCTGGATGTGTCCCTCCTAAGGGATGGAAAAAATGATTCTTTGATTCAGACTTAAGGATTCACCTAATGATGAAGAAATGAGCGTTTATTCCACATCGGAATCAATCCCGAAAGATTCAGGAACTCTAAGACAAGGTAATCTGCGAAATAACCTCATAAGACACGCTATTATTGACTCAAGTTGTTGATGAGAACATTGCGAGAGTTATCGAAGAATTTGGATGCATACCAGTGGTAGCATCGCATTTGTAATCTACTTTAATGGCTGAGTTATGGGGATGAATGCCTCGAACGATAGGGTAGCCCTTATGGATGAATCACTTGCACCGTCAAGTTTAGATCCCCTTCAATGGCGCATTGGCTCCATTGAAAGGGTGTTGTGTGGGCTGGTCATGAATCGTGCATCGTGTCTATTCACCGTGATATCCGTTCCAATGTCTGCCTCTCGAGACATGTGAAGACAGTTGATCAGGCGTCTCAACATCTTGTCTTCATGCATTCATTGGGTTTAATCCTGGGATGGCAAGTGAAACGAAACGAAAATACGAGGCCTAGGTTTAGTTTCGTTCCCGCACGAAATTAAAATCATCAAGGAGTTTAGTTTCGACCCGGGACGAAACTTTACTCCCAGGAACGAAACTAAATTAATCAAAGCTCCGCTACTCATTGTTAAGCTTCGATCCCAGAAATTGAGGGGAGGGGGATGAAATGGAATAATTTCGAACCATTACGTTTCGCATACGAGTAGGGAGGTTAAAACATTGAGCTTAAAAATCGAATGGCTAGTTTGTGTTTACCGTTCTCCTTTTAGTGGTAAAAATATGAGTGCCCCGTGCATCTAATGGGGGTAGGCCGAACCTCTACTTCATTCAAACATACTTCGTACTCGGTGTGTGGGTCGAAACTATATAAACTGTTCGAAGGTGAAGCGCGTGGTCCCTCCGGTGCGAAACATATTCTGTGTTTTGTTTCGTCCCAGAGTTTTAGTTTACTTTCGACCCGAAGTAGTTTTGACTCCGACTTCGTTTCGACCCTGAGTGTAGTTCCCCGGGCTCAAATCTATTTCGCTCCCGGGAACGAAACTATTAAAACATTACTGGTATTGACTTTCGTTTAGTCTCTATTACCATCCCTGGTTTAATCATAGAATCAAGATTTTTCATTCTGTCATAGTTCTGGAATCCTAAGATTAGTATATTGCAATCCTCAAGTCCCCTAGCTAGTTCATTCCGTTCCGTGATGTTCTTCTGCCTTCTGTCCCTCCTATTTGATCTGTCTCAAGTACTTATCTCTTGGCCTCCCAAAGGGGACTTTTCCTTCCTTTCCTCCGTTATGTTGCTCACGTAATCACTGTGTCGTATGACTGTTATTTTATCTTCCGAATAGTGCTCTACAGGAGACAGATGGTATGGATAGAGCGAGTACTTAGCGGGGAGGGGGCGTTGAAAACAATGTTGGAGAGTAGAATGTAGGGTAAAAGAGAGAGAGAGGGAAGAAGAGAACTGGATTCTTTGATAGAATAAAAGGGAATAGGCCTTATTGTGAATTGAGGAGGGAAGTCCGTGAAGTAAAGGAAGGCTACTACAGTTCTTCTTAAGTACTCCATTGAAATCTACCTTATCGGTAGAATTCTTCAATAATAATAGTGCTCTACAGTTCCCTTTCTTCTCCTATTCACCGGTACACCTCCTTGTTTCCAATGGAGGATCAATAGGGGTTGGAGGATTAATAGGTGGTTGCGCGGTTACCTCCTCCGTAATTTCTGGAAAAAATTGGAATAATGGTATGGTATTCTATTTGGAGGAGTCGACCGATAGCTGAGGTCACTTGCGCCATGAGGGATGGGTATGGAAGGAAGAGTGAAGAGAAACCCGGCATCGGCATTAGCCTGCACTTAACGAAAGGCGCCAAGAGGAAAACGGATTAACGTCCCATCCGACGGGCGGAGTGTTGAGCTTAAAATGGCCTCCACATAACATTCAAGCAGGGATCCGGCAGTCTCTGAAAATACTCTGCGGCCCACGGGGTATTTGAATCCGGGCCCACGGGGTAGGAAGCCAGCACTCCAACTCTATCCCCTAAAATGATGGTAATTTTTAAGGTCGTTCACAGGTGGAAGTTTTATTACATCAGGTTTACTAGGTATGCACTACATAGAACAAGTAACTTTGTTCGCAGTCACGCGCACGAGTACAAATTTATATACACCAGCAATATATTCGCCTTGAAAAAATCATTGCCCTAGCCGGGATTCAGTCTGAGATTGGCCTTGGAAGAAGATGGCTTGGTGTAGGTAGTGGCATTCCTGGCCGGAAATCGGGAGATCAGGGTTCGAATCCCAACTAAGACAAATGATCCATGATCAAACATAGAATTGGCATTGAAAGACCTTGAGAATGGCTTAGTGTCGAAACCATGGTCGGTAGTGGAGTTATATATTGAAGTGTGGAAATTACTATTGGTATATTGTATTTTATCATGGATATATCTCATTTCCACATCGTCAAGCGTAAAACGATTCCATACGTAAGACAATTTTCATTCTTGGTGTATTTAACGACCAATGTGTACAAATAATTGATTAATACCAGAAAGCCACTTGTCTGCGCATATACGCGTGAGAGACACTATCGTTGGAAGGTGTTGCATACAACCCAGGCGCCGCGGAAAGTTACACATCCTCCACTCCCACCAAAACAACGACATTAATCCGCCCCTGATCATTTCGCACCCTATCCTTTCATCTAATATTGAGCTTCCGCAGCTAGTACCAAGTCTCTAAAGCTTATAGTATTTTCTGAATAGCTTTTCCTTTGGTACATGTTTCATATACGTAGAGTATCAAGGTCGTAGGCAACAAAAACTGTAGGGGATTGATTATATTTCTGTGGGGTTGCGCTTAAAATCGTGTCTTCTGAATTTACGGGGGAAGTATTAATGTAACCCCTAAATTCTCTTATTCGCTACGGCCTTGCACACAATTTGCACCAGCAAGCGTCCTGATCGTGCGGCACATCACTGATTGAACTTATGATGTAAGTGTCGATCCTGTCGTGCGAAAATCATGTAAAAAAAGTAGCCTTTATTAGATTTCCATGAGTACGCGAACCGAAATAAGTACGTCATAATAATTATTCGTGTGTAATTTCGAATCAATGCCTTCTTAGATAATACATAAATGGAGGTATTTTTATTTCTGGTGGGTTATCATATTAAATGTAACTTTCAATGATTCAGATTGATGTTACGATGAACTCTATGATGGTGTACCCTCACTGTGATCATTCTATTCAATTCAACATTGTTGATGATATTCATAGTCGCACTCGAATCGCTATAATTTTAAATGAATGCATTCTTAAATAGCACATAAATGGACGGCAATGGGCATTTTAATGCCGAATATCGATAGAATGGGGAGAAAAGAACCAGGTAGCTCTAGATATGAAGATCTGATGCTTTCCCGGCGAATATATTCGAAAAAGGCTATTCGGGCTTCCAGCCGGGTGGTCTCCCTCCATTCTGCCGACGTTTCGGAACACGAGTCGGGCTCCATCATCAGGGCTAATTAGAAATGACTAAGGTTCCGAAACGTCGGCAGAATGGAGGGAGACCACCCGGCTGGAAGCCCGAATAGCCTCTCTCGAGCTCTAGATATTGTTACCTCCACTGCACAAGCGCTCAACTATCGCCTACCGAATCAAATTCGCTCATCTAGGGGCCCAACGCTCATCTCCGAAGCTTGGAGAATTGGATGTTAGCGTTTATGCTCCGGCTACTGCCAGCTGCGCGCATTCGTATTGTTAGGCTAATAGATGATCGGATTTGATTCGGTGGGCGATATTTGAACGCTTGTGTGGTACATAAAAATGTTGTAAATAAAAATTTGGTAAATAAAAATGATAAATAGTTTCTCTTTCTCAGTACACATGTCATGCGTATTGCACATACATCACCTTTTGTTGTTCACATCACAATTTATACTATACACAGTACCTACGGCGCATATAATTCACCAAGAAAAGAATTGTAGCAGAAATGTCCTGCAGTCTAACGTCTTCGTAAATTTATCAATAATTGATGTATGCCCATAGAATTTAGAAAAAATAGTGTTTTAGAACTCGTTTTAGGAGTTATTTCTAATGATGGTGTGTATTTTTCTCGTTCACATCCGTTTCACACGTTGTTCACAAGTTTCCTATTTTGGTTTCCTTCGTGATATTTTTTCGGCCATGGCGATAAACGGCTACTCGTTAAATCCTATTCTGAGGCACGAATTTGGCTTTGGCATCCGCAGAAATATGCGTCCAAGAGAGCGCCTAATTGCTGATGGTGGTTTCCGGTCCAAAACGACGCGCGGGAAATTAGACAGGATGCGCTTCCAACTCCTATCCCTCTCAACAAGCTCGCGACGTACTAAATTTGTGAACAAGCACCGCGGATGCCTGTTAGTAAAAACAACCAGCCAATACCTCAAAAAGCCCGTTAAATGGCCATCAAGAGCGCAGTATTGTTTTTTTTCATTGCCTTCTTGCGTGCGTGAGTCTCACCTATTTCCGTCGGCGTACTGCAGTCGTTGACCATAAGTTCCCTAGTCGTTAAGACGCTGAAGATAAGCCAGAATGCGGTAGTATTAACTCTAGGCTAGTGATGTCAAATATCTGGGTAGTTATGGCTTTGGGTGATGACTAGTATTATCTGTGTCATATGGTTGGTGGTCATTAATGTTTTGTTATTTTAAGCAATCGTAAATAAGGATACCTCATGATATTTTATATAAATTTAATTTCAATTAAGTTCGGGAAATTAGGCATTACGAGTAGATGCATAAATTCGATGGTATTATGCTGTTATTTATTACGCCATTATCAATTTTGGTATTTTAGGCATTATTAAATATGGATACCTCATGATATTCAATATTTTAAATTGATTTAATTTTAATTAAACTTGGAAAGTTAGGCAGTACGAGCAGATGCATAAATTCGATGGTATTATGCTGTTATTTATTACGCCATTATCAATTTTGTTAATTTAGACAATATTAAATATGGATACCTCATGATATTTAATATTTTAAATTGATTTAATTTTAATTATACTTGGAAAGTTAGGCAGTACGAGCAGATGCATAAATTCGTTGGTATTATGCTGTTATTTATTACGCCATTATCAATTTTGTTATTTTAGGCAATATTAAATATGGATACCTCATGATATTTAATATTTTAAATTGATTTAATTTTAATCAAACTTGGGCAGTACGAGTAGATGGATAAATTCGATAGTATTACGCTACCTCTAAGCGGCGGGATTACACAGCTTAATCGCCCAGAAAGAGAGGGAAGGACATGTTTTCATACGCCTTTATTTGTTAAGTGTAAATAAAAATGTTTTAGAGGAGAAAAGAAGTATTCGGAATACAAATTAACGATTGCGAAGTATGAATAGACAAAATGCACAATTATGGAATGGAAGATTCCTGCTATTTTTAAGGTTACGATAATTCTTAGAGTTGGAAAATTTTAATTGGCTTTAGAATCGGTAATTTTCGGAAATACGCACTTACATCCCTGGACCTTCGTACTGACTCAATATTCATTGCCATGTTATGGACTGTCAATTTACACAGCTGTTGGTGCTCACCCAAATTTTTCAAAGTGAATATCCTTTACGTTTTCCTCCACTTCGTTTAGCTCACTTTTTAAGCTCTATACTTCCTGCTTATAATTTGTTCTTTCAGTTCTTCGCTGTCAAAATCTTACCTTATTTATTTTTTGCTCATTATTTTTCAGTGAAAACGGAGGAACCAATTTGTGAATGCTGTTTCAGGAAATTATAATAGACCCGTTTCGTAAAGTTTCTTTGTGATCATGGATACCTCTTCAAGCTGCTTTTCGATCCATAATTTCATTCAGGAAGACTTCAAGATAATGTCATGACTCAAGTCCTAGCGGCAAGACAAGAGAAAAGCAGTCTTGCAGGAAGAAGACATCGCATGAGGAAGATCGCCCCTGAGCAAAATGCATTCACGATGGCATCGATCGATTGGTGCAGTGAAGTACGAGGTAAGTTGAGGCAAATTTGATGTTGATAATATTTTACTATGGCAATACAGTTACGTACGTCCGGGGCGAATATATAGGAGAGGCCCAGGGGGCCCAATAATGAAAACAATAAATTTATATGAACAAATATAAATATAATGGGCGTGAGAAAATAGTGGTACAAAGTTAATACAATCATTTTCATGGGATACGGCTGAAGTGGTTTAATTTGGTGCCTTTTCACCAATAATGACAGTCATTTATGAATTGCAATAAAAAGGATAAAGTATTTTTAGTAGTGTTAGTGTTAGCGACAATTATATTTTTTCTGATTCCATTTTAATTACATTTAAGGCAATTGATGAGAAAACTTATCATTTAGAAGCCAAGAAATCATGACATTACTAATGCATAGTACGGTGTGGTATTTGGAGGAGGCGACCGACTGTTAAGATCATTTGCGCCATGAGATAAGGATATGGAAGGAAGGGTGGAGAGAAACCCGGTGTCGGCATCCGCCTGCTCTTAACGAGAGGCGCCAAGGGGACCACGGCTTAACGTCCCATCCGACGGACGGAGTGTTGAGCTTAAAATGTCCTCCACACAGCATTCGAGCAGTCTCTGCAAATTCTTCGCCGCCGCCGGGATTTGAACCCGAACCCACGAGGTGGAAAGCCAAAGCTTAACCCACCTCACCAATTCGATCTCCACTAATTTATTGGTGGAATAGGAAATAAAGTGACGGGAGACTGCAAACCAGTCTTTTTGGATGTAATTTCGAGAAATATGGTGGGAAATTGGCATTTTGCCAGCATATATAAGGTATTTTTGTAAGATTTATTAACACTTTCGGACTTAATCATATGAGTGAACGAGCTCCTATAAAACATCAAGCATTAGAGTGGACACTTAAGTGTATTATAGTTCGACTCATAAATTAACTTGGCTGAACCCACCATTAATCCATGTAAGTTTTAACGACTTGCTTTCGTGAAAGATTTTCGTATATTTTTTTTATATTTATTTATCTTGAAATTTGTCACATTAATTCTGCGGGATCATTTGTGTTTTTTCGTGGAATATGATAATGTCGATAGAATTTTTCTTTAGAGATTTTAATAACTTTGAACAATTAGATGTTACTTGTTTCATTATTTTTCTCGTGAGATTATTTTATAATAGACTATGTTTCATAGTTTGTCTTGTTCTAAAATAGTCAATTTGTTATTCTTGTCCTCATTGAATCTGGAATTCTTTCATTGAGCTATCGAAATATTGAGTTATCAAAAAAACCGGTCAAATATTGGGAAAAAAACAATATATATAATTTTTTGCTGTTTTTAGTTTATTAAATCTAGTTACATAAATTAGACCGGAAGTAAGAGAACTAATACAGTACTATATATGAGATATTTGTTTGAGTTTTAAATTAGAAAATATATTAATGTGAGGTTTATAAGGAATTCGGTCTCCGTAGCATGGTATAATTTCGTTCTTCATAGTTTAAAAAATGCAGCATTTTACAATACCTTGCCAGGAATATATTAATAAATGATAAAGGATATATAAATCAGTAAAAAGTAGGTGAATAGGGTAGTTTCCTTCATCAAAGAAAACGAAAGGCATTGATTGCGATTCGTTACCCACCATTACTGTATTCATAATATACAAATTATTTTGTTTTAGAAATACCGGTTTAGACGAATGGCAATGGTCCATTTTTATCCTCATTTGAAAAGGGCCAGATTGGCGCCCATGCGATGCCACTCCACGTGACGTCACAGGGACCTAGTTTCTATACGAGAAGATGCATGCATGAGGCGCAGAGCTCAGGGAGACATGTCTTAATAATCACCTATTAAAACTGGCTAAGGTCGGAAAGTTATCTTCGTTTGATAAGGTATTAATAATCCTTATTTAAGCCTAGCGCTACCAGTCAGCAGGGTACTCAGCTACCCGCTAGCAGCCTGCATCGTATCAGCGCTCAACTCGCATCAAGGTCACTTCACAGGGCAGCAGCGGGAACCAGAAATACGTCACACGGAGAGATTTCCCGACATTCATACTTACGCGTCGCGTTTTCGCGCGCTTGAAAATTTTCACTTTTCATTTAATCGCGAAAAATAGATATCGTCATGTAAAAATCTAAAAGCGTGAAATACGTACTCCAGGAGTAATAATCTTTCAATTTAGGCAATAAAAAAATAATAGGAAACCACCCTATTCAACGCTTCATTGTATTAATTTCCTACTGAGGACGCCGTACTATATTTGTAACTGATACAGCTCCCGAGAGCAAGACTTAAAACAGTGGGATAGTATTTCCACGCATTAGATTATCCTTATTGTTCTCGCGTTTGCCAGACATGCTCGTTTTTCTCTTAAGCGCGCACCTGAGTCGGTAATTAGTATAGCTCTCTCACACACAAGGCTACTCGTAGCCTCGGACACCATCTTGCGCACTTGCCTTGGTGATAAGTGAGTGAAGTGACGGCTGGCGCCTAGCCTCATGCCCCCTGCAAGACCCCTCATTGCGAAAGGGAAAAAGAGGTCGTTCACGCCTCGGGATATTAATTTCTGGCGGAGGGCGAGGGAATCACGGTACGAAATCTTTTTCTTGGAAATCTTAATTTCAGTCGTCAGGTTCTACGGTTTTAGTATTTCATACGGAATGGGTACATATAGCTATTTAGCGAAAATGTTCCAAAAATGATCCATAATACATATTTTGATGCTGTAAAAAATTCATTATTGTCAGTGAGATTCATGTTTGTATATGAAGGTATGGAAATATCCCTATAACTTTGTTTACTTACGTTTTTCGTGATGGTTTTGAGGTTTTATATTAATTAAACCTTGTCCCTCGAGATGGTCTGCTTTCAAGCCACCTTATCAGGAGGATAAAACAATTTACTTTTTACTTGTACAAATAAATAATAATTTGAAGAATGACCAACAGAAGAGGTGGTTTACCTAGTAAGAGCAATAACTGCATGAACTGCTTGGTTGCAATTCATGCAATGAAGTTATGAATTTCTATGTCAGTCAAACGGTAGTGTGTTAACCACTTTGAAGGTCAAACGCGGTTCTAGCGCTTTTGCAGTTGTCACCCAGCATATAATTACCATGTTAGTTATGGATATTTCAGAGTATATAAGTATTTTATTTGCAGAGGATAACCCAGGTAATTAGCTACATAATGAAGATGTTAAGTACCTTGGGGTGATGAATTCCCTTTTGTGTTGATTTTGTATTGGTTTCCTTGAAGCATATATACCTGGGATTTCATTGAGTGCATCCTATGAAAAATCTTGTTGTAAATGCTAAAGTTAATAACCTCAGAGAAACTTGAGCCTCAAAATCTTCCTCTCAACAAAAAAGCCTTTCTCTCTTCGATTTGGATGGTTGGGTGATTCCCTATCCTCTGGGATCGTAAACTTTTTTTAGTTATTATATAACCCGAGGTACATGACGTGAAACTAGACCTTTATTTTTGGAAGAATTTGTTGAAGATCGATGCATTGTAGTCGTAACGGTGCAGCGGGTTTGAAAGATAAGCTGCTAGAAAATTTCTGGTTGCAGAACGCGTGCCTGAAATTCCTTTGATGCGCTCCCTAGAGCTTTTATGATTAATGTGGCCTTTTCGTCGCTGGGAAACCCTAATCCGCGACTTACCATCCCCCTTCACTCAGCAAATGCCTCGCTCAGGAATAGCAATCATCGCACCGGCTTTATTGCCTTCCCTCGCGTGCCACTCTTGAAAGGCCCCTTGATCCCGTCTCGGTATTAAATGATCCCTCTGGAGACATTCAAGTCTACTCGGTTCAAAAATCGCAAAAAGAACTGAAAATACACTGCAGGGTTCAAATGCAGTGAGCTTGCTCGTCAATAGTCAACAATGGACAGTAATAAGACTGGTTTGAGCAATTTCACCGCTCGATTATTCTCGCAATTAATCTTTTAACCAGGGATGGCAATAGAATCTAAACGAAAGTCTAAAACCAGTAAAATTTCAATAGTTTCCTTCCCGGGAGCGAATTGTAGAAACGAAACGAAATGGACTTAAACCCGGGGAGCTAAACTCAGGGTCGAAAAGAAATCGGAGTCAAACTCCTTCGGCCGTATTCATAGTTTCCTTAGTAAGCTACTAACGCCTAAGTAGCGTTCTAAGTAGTAGCATACTAGCAAAATGGTATTCATAGATCGTTAGTAAGGGCTACTAAGCCTAGTATGCTACTATCTTAGTAGCTGGTTCTTAGTCGCCCTCCGGCCTTGTTTAAGGGAGCTACTAAATATGGCGGACCGTTGTGGATGATCGAACTCCGGTTTTATTTGTATACTGTTATAGAGTTTTTATGCATTTGTGCCAAAATGGAATACGAGAATCCATTCTTTAAGCAAGGCAGGCAACGTATGTAGTGTAATTGTTGACAGGAATTGAAAGTTTTTCATAGCTGCGAGGAAGCTACGACTTGCAGTGAACTTGTGCCTCTAGTGTAAGTGAACACAATTTGTACATTCAGTGCGCCCCTAAGTGAATTGATTGCATATAGACGATGAAGTAAAGAGTGAAGCGACAAGTGAAGTGATTTGTGAGTGTATGAGCTTCGACAAAATGATTTATTTCTTTCATACTGGTTTAACCATTTCGATCAAAGGTATCTACTAGCTGTTGCGAAGGGGATATGTTTTATATTTGAAGCAGTTGTTCTTTAGGGAATCAGGAAACGCTTATAAATTTTCATTCGTTTGTACGCTTATAATTTGTGTTTGATTATATTACTTATTCTAGTCACTTTATCGTGAGCTTTCGGCAGTATTTACATTTCGCGTATTTCGTTGCGCTGTTGTTTTTGTTTTGGTTACGGTACGAGTGATAGTGGAGAGTGAGATTGGAAGTATGTTGATGTTACAATTTCTGGTTTAAAAATTTGTTTCAGCATATTTATTTCATTGTCCACGTAATGTTAATGTGAAATAACATCAACTGATTCTAAATCATTAGTGATGAGTGGGAAGTGAGATGTGAAGAATTCTTTCGAACGTCAACGAGTGCAAATTCTTTTGGTGTGTGCAGAGTGATTGGAAAACTGATTATCATTGTTTACTAGAGTCACGTTAAAGTGTTTTAAATTAAGTGTGAGTCAAGCTTTTCATTGAACCAGTTGATTCAGAATGTACGGATTATAAGTGTCATAAAGACAGCTCGTGAAATGTGAAGTGAAATGTTGTGTGCGTTGTAGTCCTATTTGTGATATGATCAGCAATAAATAAGTAAAACAAGTTACGTTAATTATGCTTTGTTTTTTTTATATTAACCACCTCTAGTAAACTATATGCCGTATATTTCCACACGCTGTCAATATTTGAAATATTTAAATGTAGCGAAGCAGATTGTTGTTTCCTTGACTAACACTTTAGGAGTTGCAAACATATGTTACTAATTGCTCGCACGTAGGTGTTTGTAACGTAATAAATGTGTGTCATTCACACATTTATCTCAACGTTATTTTCTTAACGTTTCATTTCTGCATTGCAAAAGTTTTCGTTTCTACTCCGACATTGAGGTGTATTTCTGCTTTCCGAATACAGATATGTATAATACTGACGTTGCTAGTTATGTATTTCCATACTAATCACGCATACACTAATGGAAACAAATATCGGAAGTGCAAGCAATACGCAATTTATATGATCAATAAATATACGGCCGTTTGTAAAGCAATAACTGCATCTGAAGCATACAAATGCTTCGGTATTACTCATAAATCTACCCTTTCCCAAAGGTATTGCATAATTTTTGTGTACAGCAATAAAAGAATATGTCTGAGATGCGATATCACATCGAATTATCCATTATGAAGTAAAAATTTCAATGCACTTTGCTGAATCAATTTCTTTTGTTTGATAGTGATACGAATTTTCCGCGCCGCGGAGGAGTCAGATGCAGTGTTGTCAAGCGTAGCCTAGCGGGTTGAACCCAAATCGCTACCGAGTATCGGCTGCCGAGCTGGCTAGTAGCATACTAAGTTAGTAGCTCTTAGTAGCTCACGTAATACAATCCATGAATACCATATCTTAGTAGGCGACTAAAAGGTCTTAGTAGCCGACTAAGTTAGTCGCCCTACTAGCGTGTTTTAGCGGAAATCTATGAATACGGCCGCTTGAAATTAAACTAAAACTCTGGGGCGAAACGAAACGTAGATAATGTTTCGCACCGGAGGGGCCACGTGCTTCACCTTCGAACAGTTTAGTTTCTACCCACACACCGAGTACGAAGAATGGTTGAATGAAGTAAACGTTCGGCCTACCGCCATACATGGGGCACTCATATTGTTACCACAAACAGGAGAACGGTGAACGCAAACTGCCTATTCGATTGATGTCTCCATGTTTCTGGGTTTCGCCGCGTGGATTTTCTCTGTGACGACAGTTTCTCCGGTATTCAAACCGGCGTCTTCAGGTCGAGCGGGTACACCGGGTCTTCAGGTACAATCGACCTGAAGACGCCGGTTGGAATACCGGAGAAACTGTCATCACAAAGAAAATCCACGCGGCGAAACCCAGAAATATGGAGACATCATCTAGACAACGCCGCGGAAAACTACGCATCAACTGCCTATTCGATTGTTCGATGGTGATGCACGTGGTCCCTCCGGTGCGGAACATTTTCTGCGTTTCGTTTCTTTCCAGGGTTTTACTTTAGGTCTGACCCGAAGTAGTTTTGAATCCGATTTCGTTTCGACACTGAGTTTAGCTCCCCAGGTTTAAATCCATTTCGTTTCATTTCTACATTTCGCTCCCGGGAACTTAGAAATTGAAATTTTACTGGTTTTGACATACGTATAGTCTCTATTGCCATCCCTGCTTCCAATAGGGTGGTTTCCTATTATTTTTTATTGCCTAAATTGAAAGATTATTACTCCTGGAGTACGTATTTCACGCTTTTAGATTTTTAAATGACGATATCTATTTTTCGCGATTAAATGAAAAGTGAAAATTTTCTAGCGCGCGAAAACGCGACGCGTAAGTATGAATTCCGGGAAATCTCTCCGTGTGACGTATTTCTGGTTCCCGCTGCCGCCTTGTGAGGTGACCTTGAGGCGAGTTGAGCGCTGATACGACACAGGCTGCTAGCGGGTGGCTGAGTACCCTGCTGGCTGGTAGCGCTTGGCTTAAATAAGGATTATTAATTCCTTATCAAACGAAGAAAACTTTCCGACCATAGCCAGTTTTAATAGGTGATTATTAAGACATGTTTCCCTAGGCTCTGTGGCTCATGCATGCATTGGTAACCTCAGACGATGTATAACTCCTATCTTCTCGTATAGAAACTAGGTCCCTGTGACGTCACGTGGAGTGGCATCGCATGGGCGCCAATCCGGCCCTTTTCAAATGAGGATAAAAATGGACCATTGCCATTCGTCTAAACCGGTATTTCTAAAGCGAAATAATTTGTATATTATGAATACAGTAATGGTGGGTAACGAATCGCAATCAATGACTTTCGTTTTCTTTGATGAAGGAAACTACCCTATTGTCCTTCGACGATTATCTTCATCAGGCCATCGAATCTCAAGATATAGCCGATTAGGTTGTATCGTCTTGGTATCAAGGTTTTGACGAGGCTTCTCTCTGCTCTTCTCATGATAATTCTTATCTCACTTGGAGTATCAATTTGATTTTTTTCATTCTTCTGCGGCACCACATTTCGAATGCCTTAATCGTTGCTTTCCTTGCTGCTAGCCGGTAGCAGAGTACCCTGCTAGCACGTAGCGCTTGGCTAATTTAATCTAGGCTAGGCTGCTAACAGTTAGTGCTTGGCTTAATTAAGGATAATTAATCCCCTATCGAACGAAGGGAACTTTCCGACCATAGGCAATTTTAATAGGTGATTATTAAGATATGTTTCCCTGAGCTCTGTGCCTCATGCATGCATTGGTAATCTCAGACGATGTAAAACCCTTGACTACTCGTATAGCATCTGGGCCCCTGTGACGTCACGTGGAGTGGCCTCGCATGGACGCCAATGTGGCCGTTTTCAAATGAGCTTAAAATTAACCATTAACATTCGTCTAAACTGGGATTTCTAAAACCAAATAATCATCTGTATATTATGAATGCACTAATGGTGGGTAACGAATCGCAATCAATGCCTTTCGTTTTCTTTGATGAAGGAAACTACCCTATTGATTGAATTGCACTTGTCAGTGTGACGTTCCTCTACCTTGGCTAGCTACACGCAGCTGACATTGTGCCGGACGCGGACTGATTTCGTCCGCGCCTTTGTGAACGACGGCGACCGCTCTCCGCGTCCCGCGCACAAAACGCGGACCGTCCGAGTCCATGTGAAACGGGCCTAAGCAGTCCCCTTGGCCGACACCGTCGATATTAGTCGCGAACATCACGAAAAATGGGCGACGCGTGGCGATTTATCATTCAAGCCCTATCACAATCGACAATAAAATAAAATTGATGATTTCGTTCAACCAGAGCTTTCGGAAGGAATGCCATCAGTAACTTCTCAATGCTGATCTGATTCCCTATGCTCGTTGAACATATTTCCTCTCTTAACCCTTCCGTGACTGTGCCTAGAAAACTTAGCCGAACGACTGTGTGGGATATCTCAGGAACCCCATTTATAATTCATAAATTATATGTTGTATTTTAGTCTTTCCTGTAATTCAACACCATGACTCTTTTTTTAATGACATAACATCCTGTTTTGTGTTATTTATAAATAAATTGGTTGCTACATTTAGGTTTTTACATTTATTTTGTGTGTAATAGCAGGAATCTTTCATGTTTTGCTATTGTAACTGTACACTGACTAACATGCTATGAAAAAAACTAGTACAAAGGTTGTCATCTTGTAGAATATTGGCGTTATTGAAGTTATAATATAATAAAATTTATTGCATTCAACTTTTATCCCTGCACTCATATAGCAAGCTAGTCTTGTTTTCCTCCCGCCAACAGCTGTGCGAGTTAACGGAGTTACCCCACCGATAAAAATTAAAGTTTTCAAAAATAATTTTAAATTTAAAAAAATCATTCGACGACTGAATAATGAAAAAGTGGTTGAGCTTGAATACAAAAAATATCAAAGGGACAAAGTTAAAAAAAATGTATAACATTATCATAATTTGGGGTAACTGAGTTATCCCGCGCAGTCACGGAAGGGTTAAGAATCTGCCTACTCTCTTGGAAAACTTAATTCTGCGGCTGGTAACCCCGTCCGCGGAGTGAATGGCTCTCTCAAGAATAGCAATCATCACCATTGCTACCCCTTAAGCCCGTTGAGACTTGAAATGGGAGCCCACCACATGAGCATGATCCCGTCTCGACAGTTATCATCCCTCACAAAGCCACTCAATCCTGGCGCAGTTCCTTTTAGAAAGCACGGCGATAAAAAGTATGGAATGTAGCGGAGTCACTGTAACGTTCCTTTCCTGGCATCGTATCCAACCGAACGTGGCCACAAATTACTATCGCTCTGCGTTATTATTTGTTTGACCTGGTTTGGTTTCCAAGAATGCATAGTTAAAATAACTATGATTTTTATGTAAAGGTATAGGTTTGAAAATAATAAATATACATTTATTTATTTAATCATTAAATAAAATCAATTTTTTTGAAATCAATAAATAAAATAAATGTTTTTGAAATCAATAAATAAAATCAATTTTTTAATCAATAAATGAGATCAATTAATTTCAAATCATTTATGTTTATCAATTTTGTTTATAATTGATTATTTTTGTTCGTTTTATCAAATTGATTACCTACCTACCTTAAGAAAACGCCTCAAAAGAAAGTATGAATTGAAGTGGAAGACTTTCGTTCCTTTGTCGGCAAGGTATCCAGCTAAATGTGGCGACGAGTCCATACTAATTCCAAAATTCATCCTTGGCCGCGTATCATAGGCAGCGAGGTTTAAAGCGCCTCAATTGCAAACTGCGTATTGTTTCCGTTTTTTCCGTTTCGGCGATCGTTGCTTTTGTCAGTAGCAAATTTGATAGTTAGCTGGTTACTACACTCCCATCAGTTGGAGAATTTTTGAGGCCATAGGACTTGAATATGCTCCTTCTTTGTGATAAGTATGAGGTCATAATAATATTATTAGCGCTGAGAAAAACGTCGAAACCTTCCAGTATTACGTATGAATCCCTGGAATTCATGCATGCATCTCCTTATATTGATATTAATTACCATGAGAAAAATTGTAATTACATTTAAATTGTAATTGAGGTACATCCTTGATGAACCGCGGGGGCGTAACATCTAGCACCATTTGATCTCGTTAAAATTATCGTTGAAATGAAAGGACCTGGATATCGTAGTGGTCTGCTCTGCGGTTCCCCACTTGAGGTTCGAGGTTATCGTAACTCCCAGGTACTTCACTTCGTCTGTTACCTTTATGTTAATATCATCCACTGCATAAACATGGTTAGAGTTGGACGAATTCCGCAAGAAATGTAGTGCCATGCATTTGCTCAGATTAAGTTCGAGTCCCCACTCTTGGCTCCACAAATGAACGTTGTTTAAGTCAGATGATAGAATTTCATAGTCAGAGTGATCACTAATTTCGCGATAGATGACAGCGTCGTCAGCAAATAGACGTACTTTACTGCTAATGCGGAAGCAGAGATCATTAATGTATATAATGAACAACAGGGGGCCGATTACGCTTCCTTGTGGAACATCTGATGTAACTTTTACAACATCAAAGCTAATTCCGTCAAGAACTACTTTTTGCTTACGATCTCTGAGAAAGTCGCATATCCAGTTTACGACTGTTTCGTTTAATCCGCATGACTGTAATTTGTATAAAAGTTTGTTGTGAGGTACGGTGTCGAAAGCTTTCTTAAAATCTAGAAATAGTGCGTCAACTTGTCTTTTCGATTCACCAGATTTTAAAACGTCGTGAAGAAAGAGCACGAGCTGTGTTTCGTATGATCTACGTATTCGGAATCCGTGTTGATAGTCATGGAGGAAGTTACGTCTGTCCAGGAAAGTCATGATATTGCTAACGACGATGCTAATGCTCAAGTATTTTGCCTATAATCAATGTTAATGAAATCGGACGGTAGTTGCCTGGGTCATGTCTGTTTCCCTTTTTGAATATGGGTGTAACGCTTGCAATTCCTGTCTAGCGGTAACTTCCCTTCGGGGAGTGACTTCTTGAATATGATCTCTAAGTAAGGGAAAGTTAAGGGTCGGAGTAATAAAAAAATATTATTCCAAGAAATGATAAATTTCTCGATACCCTAAGGCACTCAAATTAAGGTATCTAAAAATCAATAAAAATTATGATGGTCTTCATAAATGTTGTCAGTTTCATTTTAATTGATTTTGCTCTTGGATTCCATTCTAAACTACCTGAAATTTATCTCGCGTAATAGAACAACTTGTGAGCTGCATGCATACATGAGTTACATCATTAGAATAATAGACTGCGATGGCGCACTTGCACGGTCCTTTGGCGACGAAACACTTGCGAAATGAAGATTAACCGAGTTTGTTTTCCCTCACATATGTTTTCAAGATTTTTTAGGTGACTTTTGCGTTGGCACAAGCAGAAAATGGGAGCCAGTTTCTTTCACTACGATTCATTGTGATTTGCCAACAAGTAGAAAATTGTTTCTTGAGGAAATTTAGGTGAAAATGTCCGGAGATTTTACCCAGATTTGAACCGTCTTAGCCATGTCCAAGCGCTTTTATGCTTCAATATTTTGGACATAAATGGGTTATCCTTAAGAGCAAGATAGGAGTACATTTACTCTGAATTAAGTTGGAATAATTCAATTAAAACTGCTAAAAATTGAATTCATTTTAAAAAATGAGAAAGCAGCATTTTTTTATTATAGCTTTTATGTTTAGCAGCAGCAGTTGACTTGAAATAGAGTTAGCTGCGCTATTTGAGGTAAAATCGCTTTTTTCACCCGAGGAAATCCTCTGTTTTTATGGAGAGACCTGCTAATGTTTCCTTTAAAACCCATTTCCTAGAATTAATGTGCGTGCGACCAGCATATTGCGAAAGAATCCTGTTCTTGGGAAATGTGGGACCTACCAATCAATGATTGATTCTTGCCCCAAGGTTGCATGGAAGATCGGTACGAACCGTCCGTATTGTTCGTAGGCAATTTCTCAATTTAAATACCATTTCGTTTATTTTTATCTGTGTTCATTCTCTCTCTCATTGCAAACCATTATCTTGTTTTTGCTTCGCAGTTACTACTAATTTTTCCCAATGATTGCCTCAGAATCGGACTGAATTATTTTTTTGAAACATAATCTGTTTGATTTATCGCCAAGTGATCATCTGATTGACGTATTATTGCGTGAACGTGCAAAATGTATAAAATATGTTATACAAAATGTTTACTGTCAGCAAATTTATTTTTTCTATTTTAGTGGTGGTCTTCTTTATTCTGCTATTCAAAGGTTGTGTATATTTTTGTCAGCACCCCTTAAATACTGTCCAATGAGTTTCTCCAGCAATTGAATATACATTTAAAATGTATTTCACCAGGCTGTTGGGGGATATCGAAGGCACAAATATTTATGCTCGAACTTCACCTCATTTGCCGTTACTGTTAATGGGGGGACCTATTTAAGATCGAATTGGAGGCCAATGTGTGATGATAGTTTACATTTTATTTTCATTCTTGGGCTCTTAATGGCTAAATATTTATATCCACTTTTCAGATTTTTCCTCTCAGTATTTATAGCGTGTTGTAGTGTATCATCAATGGAGGAAATCGATCAAGGGTATCTTAAATTTGTTTTTTTTTCCACGGAATCTGATGGTATCTTGCTTGCTCGTCCGAAAATAATGTGATGAGTATCAGCTGTTGTCTGCAATTTGCCCTTGTACTGGTTTACGCGGTTATCTAACGATAACTTAGTAGTAAATTGCCATCGCATCGCTCGTTAAAATTTAATGAAAAAAGTCATAATCTCAGCGTCATTGGTGATGACGAACCACAGCTTATACCAGGCGATTACCCCAACTAGTGGTTTGAAAATAAATACTTCGAAGTGTGAATAAAATGGCTTCCTCACTATCAACGTTTATGCGGTAGGACATGTAATATACGCGTTAGTACGCGTTCTTTGTTAATGCGAATGAATATTTATGCGACCTTAGTCAAGGCTGAGAAAATAAATAGTTAGCTCTCTCAGTTATGTGTAAATGTCCTCCACTTAATGCAAAAAGTTTAAAATAGTACTTTTCAATTTCTGCTTCCAGTACGTAGTATCAATTTCCGAGTCGTATCCCGTCTTCACGGTTGTATTTTATTCTGTGGTCATGCAGCTTGTATGTTTTCATCAGGGGTGTGTTGTTAAAAGAGATCATTCTCCTGGAAACAAAATCTCGGCCTTATAAATATCGGCAGCAGTGGATAAATTGATCTGGTGGAGGACTCGAATAGCTTTCACGGTTGAAGGATCGCAGGTTTTCCCGGAGAATTGTTTGTAGAGATACAGAGTTTCCCATCAGGTCCGGCGGTTGATTGGTATCGACGAAGTTTCGAAGGCGTAGTCTGCCATCTGTTATATCAGTCACCCTGTAGATGATAGAAGACTGCCCCTTTGAAACGTCGTCTCGGTGCCAATCAACCCGTGGATCCGGTATAAAAGTCAGTAACTATTCCTGCGGTTTTCACAGTTAGATCGACCGCATAAATGTGAATTTAAAATATTTCAGTCGTCTTCCTGTGCACCTTGGAACTGGACTTAGTTTAGGGGGACAAACGCGACCTTGTCTGAAATTTTTCGGGTCCGCTTGGCAAACCTTGCCAGCCGACGCGACGTGAACTCATCAGATCTTGTCCTCCAAATTTCTTAAGTTGACTGCATTCCTCGTCTTTCTCAGCTCAGCCAGACGTCTCTTCAAGTCACCTAGGCGACGAATCTCCACTCATCGCCGTCATTTTTCTCCAAGGGAGATGAAATATCTCCCTGTATCCGCCGGATTCTGTCATCTGCCTCCAGACGCCCATGTCAAGCCTTTAGCATCTCTGGCAGCAGAATTAAAATGGAGCTAACTCAAACAGTATTTCATACCGCAGTTGCGGTTTAGTTATAGCTGTTTGGGCGCAGTTTAGTTATATGTGTGTCGGTGGAGCTATTTGTTTGTGTAATGCGCAAAAACTTCGCAAAAAGAAAATTACTCGCTCACACTTGGACTCTGATCAAAATCTCCGATGTTGGGAATAAGGTAGAAGAACACATGCTTGACAAATATTTCTTATAAATTTAATTAGAACGAAATGTGATTGAACATAAAAGTAAGTATCTCGCAGTACTACTTAAGGAGTTATTAGCAAAATACGTTGGTTGAATGAAATGGGCTGCAGTAATCTCCAATTGCACAAATCAATGGACACAGAAAAATATACTCATAGGTAATTCTTAATGCCGTATAGGCTTTCATTTATTCTGGGATATAATTGTGATGGTAGTTAAAAATTAAATGGTTGTAATCAGCTATGGAAACCACGCATTAATTGTATTTATATTTTGTCTTCTTCGAAACACGATTTGACTAGCTTCTGCCTCTTTTAAGTGATTTCAATTATACTTTTTTATTCGTTACCTTTACTAATTAAATTTTATTTATTTTTCTAGGAAGTATTTTGATTTATTGCAATGGTATGCAATAAGCTGTCAAAAAATAGTGGAACTGGAAAAAATATCCTGGGGCTTATCAAAGTTGATTTGTCCCAAGACGTTACGTACAGGACAATATGTAAAAAAACGAACCAGCCACCTTAGCGAAGGTCCTCAACTTTCTTAGGAGAGCCGGCTAGGGTGGATCTGGGTGGGTGGGGGTTATCCGGTGGTCTTGAGCGGCGTTCTTGTGGCAGGAGGAAGGCGTTGGGATGAACGGATTGATCCCTCGGCTCCTTGTTTTGCTTGGCTGCCAAAGGAGAGGAAAGTGGGGGAGGGATATCCTTCCGTTCCTCCTTCCCCCACCTCCCTTGAAGCCCGCCTGAGGAATGCGGGCAGGGTGCGATTGCGAAAGTAAGCCGGGGATCGTAGTGCACGGGAGGGGGGTTAATGGTCGGGTGGTCATATCCGGTATCGCCTTTGCTGAAAAAGTACGGAGGCCTCTGGGCGTCAATTTACTAATTTAAGGGCTGAAATAAATGTCTATTACCGACAAGAACTATGGGCCGGCGATAGCGACAACTGGTCCACGCCTTGACGCCGAGTCTGCTCGTATTACAGGGTGTCCGATGACCGAGAAAAGCGTCAGAATCGGGAATTATGCGTTAATTATTCTTGGATTTTTGCTACAACCTGGAATTTCAGAGCCTTTTATTTCAAATTCACTTCACATAAAATTTTGCCAGTTCCACGCCCATTTTCTTCAATACATGTGTTTGACGTAATTTTAAACGGAGTAGCTTTGTAGAATTTCTATTAAGTACAGTTTTATGAAAACGTATACTTATCGAATTGCTTTTTAAATTATGACAGTTGTCTTGCGGTGCTAAATGAGACATTCAGAAATTTAGGGTAAAATTTGAACGATATGCAAGAAAATTATATAATTGTTTGTTAAAAACACCTTGAAACGTATTTTGCTCCAGTTTCTTATTATTTTTATGGTAATTGACTACCTTTACAAACGAAATGAATTTTGAATAGAGAAAGAGTAGAATTTTTTTGTTTTTACTAATACACTTAAAAATTATAATTCTTAGATAACATTTGTTAATAATTCCTGACATCTCGAATTCAAAATAGCCATTTTCTTAAACATAGTTCAAATCTCTTTTCATTTTTAATTTTAACTATTTCAGGCGGGCATAGAATAAATTATATACTTTTATCCACAGTTTATGCGTCATGCATAGTTAATTTACCTCTTGGGCATTGATAATCTCGCAAATTTCCGTTAAACATGCCATATTAACGTAGGGGCTTTTTAAAAGTCATGTTTGATTATTTCCTTTCTGAACACCTATTCTATTACGAATATACTTTCTACCTTGAAGTGGTCAACGTAAGGAACAGTGTGGTTACAACGTAGTATAGAAAATGTCTCGTATATACGCAGGGTTCCCACTCAACCGTGAAAACCTTAAAACCGTGAATTAGCCGTGAATTTCGTCTACCGTGAAAAAACATGGAAAAAGCCGTGAATTTCGTCCTTAAACCTTAAAAATCTCTCAATCTTGATAATAATACCTTCCCAGAAATTTTCAACTTCGTTCGTAGCCAGCGCACGTCTATTCATTGTGGCGAGCATCGTCGCATGGGTCAGAAAAGCGTGGGAACGAATGTTGCCTGAAGAAAAAAAACATCTTTCCCCAGGGCAGGCCTTTTCTCTCCCCCCCTCCTGAAATATGACACCACTTCTCATCAGCTTGTTTACTTTCCTCGACTGGCTTGGTTTCCCCTCCCTCGGTCACTCCTAAGTCCCCCTTCCATCCAATTAGGCTTCCCACTGGCTGCAGCGACCGCTTTCGAAACTAAATCTAGATGGCATTTGTGTCGAAAAATTTGAACGTATATTCAACACCCTCAATCCTCTGATTGGAAGACCGCTAACCTTGACAACCTGCTATTCGCTGTGGACATTAGTGATGGGCAAAGTCGATCATTTTGGTGATTCAATCATTTTGACTCGAGTCACATAAATGATTCAATCAATTGATTCAATCATTATGATCGAAAAGACTCAAATGAATCAAGATCGAAAAGACTCAAAAGAGTCATGATTGAAAAGACTCAAAGGAATCATGATCGAAAAGACTCAAAAGGAATCAAGATCGACAAGACTCAATCAATGGATGTAATAAATCACTTTGAATAATCGAATAAATACTGCCTCATCTGCGAAGATCATTGGTAACGCTGATTGCTATCCATATTATCATTTAATATACTATTTTGATTGTGATTTACTAGATCAGTAAATTACATTGCAAAAATGAAGGAAGTAGTGTCATGAAAATATTTGGGAAGGCAAAACTGCCACAGTTTCTTAACACTAATAGAAGAATTTCTAACTATATATCTCAAAATATAACACTAAGTACACCACACCCATGAATCTGATCTGCAGGATAATTTTATTAACGGCACAGTAAAATGTTAACAGCTTTAACTTCTACTTCTTAACGTTCTCCTACAATTTAAGAGTCATCTTAATATTTTCCTTTTACGTGTATTGGTGTTATTAATACTTATAACTGTTGGAAAACATATAAGAAAAAGATTACACAAGTATTCAGTTCTTTATAACATAGTATTTAATTTTCTCACAACTATTTCTGCCCTGTCGAAAAGAGATCAAGCACCGATCGTTCCAAATTTTGAAATAAACCGGAAACCGGGATGATTGATATGATACCGGAATTCGGAGTGATTGATGATTGATGATCGACTTGTTTAACGAAATGAATCATGAGTCATTTGATTCACCTAGTGATTCAATCTTTTTGATCGAATCGTTCATGATCGACCCATCACTAGTGGACATAACGCTCCCTGAGTTTGAACCGGGCGACAGCGAGCTTTCGGCGCGACGTAACTAATTCTCGCGCGTTGCGGCCTGAAAACGAGAGAAGATTTCCGCTTATGGCAACAGAGCATTACACGATTTTCGCATGCGTCGACCTGGGACTTGCCAGTTTTACGTCGCAACCGGAAAGTTTGTGTGGAAATATTTGACGAGTAATAAAGTAAAGTGAAAGTGAAAATAACATGTTTCAGCAGGTATTTTTTATGTCTTTATATATTTCAAACCAAGTGAATTATAATTTACCTAATTGCACCTATCTAAGACAAGGTATTTTTTCCTCCTAACTCCTGCAGAAAAGAGGGTTCGTCTTACAATCGAATGCAAAATTCTCGACGTCAATCGGGTTGCATAATTTTCGTCAGGAAAAATTATGAATACTAGAGTTTGTCACCTAATATATATAGCTATACAACGAAAAATCAACGTCAAAAATACCTGAACTGTAATTTAGCTTATTTAATTTTGTGTTTAAGTGAAAAACTATTGCCATTTTAGGCAGCAGGTAAAGCGTGCGTGCCAATCAATCGCCGGGTGCACTTCTGCCGTGTCCGCGAGATCGCCTGCTTTACCCTGGGTTCGGCTCCATTCAAGTTAGAGCTTGATCAACTTACAAAATGTTTGTGTGATTGATTACAATTTACCTAAATTTTAACCAGAGGCGGATCCAGGATTTCTTTCTGGGGAGTGGGGGAGCACAAGCAAAGCCGTATCCAGGATTTTGTTCCTGGGGGGGGGGGGGCACAAGGATACCTCATGATACAAAACGAGCGCAATGATAATATGACCGTATTCAGAATAATGCATATTTTTTAAGTGTCTGGGGGGAATGTGCCCCCGTGCCCGCCGAGGATTGTAACGTTAAAGCCTCAATGCCGTCGCGATATAAACTGCTACAAAAGTCGTTCCATTTTTTCCAGAGCAAAAGTATGAAGGGAACATGAATTGCCTCTGATTAGAGAAATCGATTCAGTTTTGGTTTCAGAGTATTACGATAGCAGAGGAAAGAAGTCATTACACTGCCGCTTTCAAAAGAAAAGTTATACGGTGGAACCTCGATCTATCGTTCCCGCATTGATCGTTCGCCGTTTCTGGTCCCAAATAAAGTTCCTTATAGACAATGTAATTTTTTCCCGCATATATCGTTCCCCGAAGTATCGTTTCTCGCATTGATCGTTTGATAATTGCGGTTCCGACGCATAATTTTCCCGCATCCATCGTTTGACGAAAATGAGACGAAATAAATACAATGTGTCATTTATGGCTAATAACGACAAGCACATAGTTGTAATCTTCCCAAGGGATGGAACTACCATTGGGAGAAGCTCAGTGCCGTGGGAAAGTAACACAACACTACCTGAATTATATTTAAAATATATTCATTAGACAGGAACAATTCAAGTAATAGACTATTTTTGGCCTTCGTCATCTATCTCACAACCAGTCACTGCGCCGGCGAATGCGGTTGTTTTAGGCACAAAATGCACATTGCTTTCGTGAATACATGTACTGGAAATGGTGTTTGATGGATATGAATTTTTATATCAGACTGAAATCCATAATAGCAGTGTAAATGCTGAGTGGAGAGCAAACTTTTTTTTAGTGAGGTGGCGTTTTCCTTCAGAATTTTGAAAGAGATATGGGTCGAATCAACAATATGACCTTTGTGTCTTGATAAAGTACTACTATTCCTGTTATTATCTAAAATATTGTTTGAAACCTTTGATGAATATCTTAATTACTCGCCAAAATCCTGCGTTTCCTGGGACATAGGCAACCTAGCAAAAAAATAAAGAATTGATCGTTTTTCCGCATTCATTTTATTATCGTTTCGTTATTAGGAAAAAAATTTTCCCCTAGTGGAGCTCCAAAAAAGGAGGGTAGTCTTAAAATCGTGTTCGTCTTAGAATTGAGCTAATACGGTGTATGAAATTGTTTTTCGATTTATTATGTTCTATAAACAATTTTCATAAAATATTTTCCGTTAAATAAGAAAGAATCAATTTATTATATTCTATAAACAATTTAAATAAAATATTTTCCGTTAAATAAGAAAGATTGGGGTGGGGGAAATTCGGCCACTGTGCAGTAATAACAACGTGCGCAAAAAACTATCTCTCGGCGAGGAATTAAAAAAGGTCCTCGGGTGTCCGGACGGAAGAAGGTCCGAAGGGTATTCGGCGTCCAGGCAAGAGCGCGGTTGGGCTGGTCCGTTTGTCGGCCCTGAATTTTGCAAACGATAGATCACGTCATAACAGATATCACTTTTCATTGCGGCGTTAACGTTCACGGCGTTTGTCGCGTACGTTAATTTTCTGTTCATATACGGCCAGTGATTTTCTTATTGTTGGCTTATTAACGGACCGTGAAAACCTGAAAAAAACCGTGAAAAATCTGAAAAATAACCGTGAAAACCTGGAAAAAGCCGTGAATTTCATTATTCAAGTAGAGTGGGAACCCTGATACGTTTTGGCTTTAACTAGTTTATTATGAGGCCTAATCGAGCCTAACCTATTTAATGTCTCAAATCAGCTTTACGAATTGAAACTGTTTATTATAAAGCCCAGCCTGTTTTTTGCCCATTAAAAAACGAGTGCATCAGTGCAGTGGCGTATGTATGGGAGGAGCTATAGCCGTGGGTATCTAATTTACACTAGATAGAATGGAAGTTTTTGTTCGGACCCCCGCTACTGCTGGGATTTTACCCAATACATATTCCCCCCTTTTCTCAATCCTGGATCCGCTACTGCATCAGTGTAAATCTGCAATTATATACTTTTTTTCGACAGTTTATCCGTCATCCAGTGGCGTAGCCAGGGGGAGGTCCGGAGGGTCCGGGCACGAACCCCCTCCCTCCCCCCAGAAAATAAACACATAATTACTATGCTTCAGAAAATATAACAAAATATTGAAAAATCTTGAATTTACAAAACATTTCTTTGAAAAATGAAGTTTATTCGATTATGCAAGGTTTAAATTTAGTTAAAAACCCTCTGATTAGTACCCTGTTTTTCAAAGCTTTCTCCCTGGTTTTGGACACAATTCTTGGCTAACCCACTGCCGTCATCCATTGTTAATCTTTGTGCATGGGATGTTGAAAATTTCACAAATTTCCGTTAATCATGCCCATATTAACGTTCGCGCTTTATTAAAGCCATGTTTGTTTATTCTCTCTCACTCCCATACTTCCGGTACTGTTTGCAGCCTTGTCTGTACATTGAGGGGGGATTTTGAAACGACGCATACTCCCGAGAGATTTACAGTGTAGTGAAAATGGATCGAGGGTGGCGAAATTTCAAGGGTTAACCGCTGGCGTGTGTGTCTGCTAGACGCGGCCGTTAATAAACGCCCGGGGCTTCCCAATTCCTCTTCCATCTTATCGAAGGAATTCCATCTCCGACCCAAGAATGAACAATCTCCTCGTCGGAAAACAAGCAGCGGGCCCCATATACTGGCTGAAATCGGTCCTGACCTATGCTACACGCTTTGCCAAACTACTTTGCGTCCCTTTTGGGTGCAGACAGGCACTCGGCCAGGATTCGCTTCCATACCTCGGATCGAGTTATGGCTGCAATTCCACGCCTAGAGATCACGATAATTAAGGAGGAGTATCCTGACTGCACGATTCAAAATAAATATTGGTTGGCATATTTAGTGAAAAGTCTAGTCATCCACCGAATTCTATATTTTTATGAGACCTGCTTTAAAAAACTGCAATTATAAAGAGAGTGAGAAACCAAGGGATACAATTTATTTTTTGTTCTAAACAGAGTTTGGTAGAGAAATTACTGAAGAAAACAAACGAGATACTCTAGGAGTTTAGCAGTGTATTTGATTTCCCATTCGATGTGAGTACCGAACAGAAACTGACTCGTATTCCTTGGCCACCAAGTTACTGTATATTTTTCTATCAATTTCTGTACTAAACTCTGTTTGGATAAAAATCATTTGTATTCTCACCCCTTCAATTAATTACAGGATGGAGTAATGGAATCTAATGGTAATCCATTCAGAATCAAGTTATGGTTACCTAATACGTCGAAACCAGTTGTTTGAATATGCTATAAATAAGAAAATAATTCTCACTGCAAGTTCTCCCACGGAAGTTGTGAAAAAAAAATTCAAAGATTTTATCCATCAAGGTGCGTAACAATTCACAGGGAGCAAATTGATTCCCAGCTTATCCGCATTGTAATAGAATAAAAATTCTAAGATCGCATGTACTATAATTATGCAAATAACTCGTCAGTATCAAGGTAACTAAGTTTAAATAATTATTAAAACCAGTTCAACGGAATTATTCGAGTTATCATTATGTGTAATACATTATTAAATAGATGTTCCAATCTTCGCTTTTAAAAGTTATCTATCTTTCCATGGGTGCAACTAAAACTCTACCAGAACTAAACTATGAGTGACTACATGCAGTACTTAATTAGGTATATCTGTAATTCGCATTCGCATATGATTGTCGTAAAATTTTAAATGTGGAAATTGTTAAACACTCCTGTCTATTTATTTAAAACTTATAAATTGGAGGTGTTCTTACACTACTCACGATGTGAAACAGTCATGAGCGGTTCAGCTTTTTACTTCTTAGTATATTCTATTCGCCCATTGAAAAGCGTAAAAAGAGTCCCACAAAAGTTTTATGTTCTAAGTGGTAAGTATTCGTGTTAGTATCACTGAAGCTATATTTCTGAGTTTTAAAAATTATCTTGAACTCCCATTTGTTAGGTTCATTTGTGTTAATGATTTGTTACTGAGTTGAGTAAATTTTTTAGGTGGTTTGCTGTTTACTTTTAAAGCGTTATTTTAGAACTTGCCTTGGGATAAGGTAAGTTAATGGAATGGTGTATTTTAATTATTAGATTAAAAATTCATATTTTGTGTGGTGAATTTGAAATCAGTTATCGTATAATAGTAATAAGTTTCGTCGACTAGGTAAATTTCACCATGATTGGAACTAACTCCAATAGTCAATGTCAATAAGATAACTAGTTGGTCAGTCATTAGGGTGCTGACGAGGAATTGAGCGAATTATTACTGAATAATGGGATTTTCATTTTTATCCAGAAAAGGAACAAATGGAATTAATATCTGGGTTTCAGATTCCAGGAAGGAGAATGCCAAGCTTGTAGTCGGAATTAATTTCACAGTTTACGATAAAATTACAGGGTGGCATATTTCGCCAATTGTAGAAATTAATTGATCGACGCAACCAGTTATGCCGCCGTGAACGGTATGCATGCAATACTGTCCATAAGTTCAGGCGTAGAATAAATAGAAGTAGGGCCAAAATCCTGGCGGACATTTAAGCTTACCGCCTGTCCTCTTATACGTCTTCACCGCGGTCCTCGCTAATCACCTGAGAAGTAAATTGGACGCTGTCCAATGGCGGAACAAGCTAGATTTTGGAGGGGACACAGCACAATGGATCACATTGAGATGGCGGCGACGGAACGCTGCAGTGGATACCAACGAACCCATGCCCATGGTTTATGAACTCCCAAAGAGCTTTTGACTATATCATCCTCTGGTCTGCAGTTAAATTTGATGCCTCGAAAAAGCAGGGACGTTGACGGAGAAATGTTTTCTCGTTCTGGTTTACATTAATCGCATCGCCGTTTCTCTTCAAGGATAGCATTAGGAAACAGTGAATTTACTGGTCCATCGAGGATCCCGAGATAAAGAGGCTCCTTCTTCCTCTAATTCCTGTGATCTGTCTTTCGGCGTGGTTTTTCAGTAGAGCGCAAAATGGTTAAATCGAGGCAATTGAAGATAACTTTAAGGTTATGGAACTGGTGTCTGAAATTGTTCTGAAAAGGATGCATAAGTCTTGCTTTCCGGTAGTATTTCGTCTTTATTCATGATGCATAACTTGTCCATAGCCTTAACGTTATCTTTTACTGTTAAAATTTTCGTATGGAAACTGCCAGAGAATGTGGGGTAAATCCTAACCAGTATTTACATCAAATATTTATATATAACGTACGCATGTACGCATGTATATTTATGTATGAGGAATTACGAAGGGCGAGTTTTTAATTAAACACGATGGAATACTCCGCACTATATTAATGTGTATTGACCCAGGTTTCGGGGGCTCTGGCAGCACTTAGAAAATGGCACTGAGATTCCGGAACCCGGTCTGTTGATATTAAATTTATTGTGGAGTTAACTGTCTCCTTTCATTTTGAAGATTAACAAATTCCCTAAGGTAACGGGTGAAACTATGTCTTGGTTCCAAAATTTTCAAATTTTAGAAAATATCAAATAATGACAACGTTCTAATCTACATGTCTTGAAAATTTTAAGATAATAGCTTAATTATTAAATAAGTTATGCATGACGATCAAACATTGAACGTCATCGTAATTTTTGCAATAATTATCTTAAATTAAATAGAATTTTACTTCTATCAGGATACTAAATTTATTAGAGAGAATTATGGCCAATATTATACGACTATTGTTATTTTAATCAAGGCAGCATACTTTTCAGAGCTCTTTTTTATTCTGCTGCTCTAACATCTGGGTTGAAAATTACTTCATTTTTTCTTTCCATTCCATTAGTTTCAAAATGCTCGTGGCGGAAATTACCTTGACAGTATGAGTAGTTTTGACGTTCCTCACCTTATCTTCACTAATAGGCTTTCCTCGCGTCGAATTCTGTCCGGGATGGCTTCTTATCTCTCTAGTGTACTTCTCGATAGCCACGCACTTAGTTATATAAAACTGATATCTACAAAATATTTCTCGATTTATCAGGTTTCCGCGCTACAGCATCAACAGGTGTTAATACAAAACTAGGACCTTTCATTTTCAGAATTATTCCGGATTTAATGTGTTATGAACTTACCTTTTTCCTCAAAACAGTATAAAATACGTTATCAGTGCCAGCAATTAGCTATTCCATATGCGCCTTACTTTTAAAAGGCCGTTTTACACGGGGCATGTCATTGCGCAGGTTAGCACTGAAAACGTTTTCGACATTGCGGGAATGCGAGCTTCGAATTAGAGCATGGGCTATTTTGCCATCTCGCATCCATGCATTCTCGCATGTTTTATAGCAATTCACCGCTCTATACGACGCAAATTTCACTGCGCCTTCGTACATACGGCAGGCTGTGCAAGTACCAACTCCCTGTAAAACGACCTAAAGAATTGCAACAATCAACCTACCCCCCTTGAAATGGAAGTGAAGTTAGAGAGGCCAGAAAACAAGCATGGCGTCATACATCACAATATTCCAGAGTTGTAATCATAACTCGATAGATGTCACTAGTATTGGCCACCTACATTTTGTATGAGGAGGAACTGAGGAGTGATCCTTCTGATTGTATGTCCTATTATGACTGTCTACGACTGTCTACGCCCGTTCTGAAGTTACGAGGAAACTTCGGTGAAGGGTCTGTGTTCCTCATGCGGACCCCTTCCTTGAGCGGAAGAGAATCAAGAATGATTTTTTCTACTTCGAATAACACCGCTTAAAGTTTCCATTAATTATCTTAGCAACGATACAACCATCTGACAAAAACATTTCTCCAACTAGGAAAGCATATTGAGTGTAGAAAATGAAGAATCTAATCTGAATATTCTTTTCAAATACGGCTAGTCCTCTGCTATATCTCCAATCTGTTGTTCGAGAAGGCGGCATATTTAAATTATAATTGGTGCAAATGTAATGTGCATTGTTCATTTAAAAAAAACTTATTTTAATTTTATATAAAAAAACTAATGCTACACACTCTATTTTGCTCCATACTAGACCCAATATTATGCGCTATTTGTGTAATGAAACTGATTCGTGAAGACATTTTTAGGCTGATAGAGCTCCCAAAGGGTATATTTAGGGGAATGGCTTAGAGAGCTACCGCAACAGCTGTGGAATTTTCCTTCAGTTCTTTTTTCACCCGAATCCTCTACTAGTTGTGTTTTTGGGATTCCTATAATTTTTTCATTCCCATTCGCTAGTCACATAAAAAATGACACATCTTTTTTATCGCATAACATGGTAATGTGAAATAACTCTTATAGTGCCAGCGGGCCGATCTATCGGCCGGTTTTTTTTTACATTCTTGCCTTTTATTTTTTGTGCTCTAAGTAGATTTTGTAACATTTTCAATGAATGAAATGTGGCATACCCGTTACGTACTAAGGGCAAATAAAAAATACTAACTTTATAAAATACATATTAGGCTTTGTGTTCATTTTTTAGTACAAATCTACAATTTCACCTGAAAAGCCCTGGAATTCTTCAGTACACCAGGCTAATTAGCTGCCTCTAAAATGGTTAAAGTACCTATGTTTGAGATATTTTAATATGGAACTTCTATAAATCATTCGAGATGCCACGTGTCTTAAATGGTTCGCTTTTTTATTGGAAACGAATGAGGTGTTTCATGATTAACTACGTGGTTCCTTCCTCCGTGAAGTAAATCATCATTATTGAACCCCTACGGAAAACGGGTAGAGGCAATCGGTTGTTCAAAGGAAAAGGGCTTTGGTTCATTAAAACGACGGAGATACTTGAGTCAAAGAAAGCCGAAAATAAGAGGTGGTGTAAAAAATATATTCCTCGAAAAATTATTCGCTTCACGTGAATTTTAAGAAGCAAGCATATTCAAAATTTTGCAGGAGCCTTAGTTAATTTTGGGTGAAAATTACAGGGGATAATTAAGGGAATGAAATTAATTCATGGCTGCTTGGGAGCGACACAAGTACTTTTTATGTTTTGCGGAAAAGGAATATCTTTGCTCCGTTAATAAAAGACCCGCTGGAAGAAAAGCATTATTCCTACTAATTGGGGTTATTTTGTTTTTGCATTTAAAAGAGTCTATGGTTCAAAAAGAACTGCCAAAACGAACTATTAAATAAAATGTTCCGGCTCGAATAGTGACATAATGCCGAGGAGTTTCGTGCTCTTATGGGCGTTCTTTTGTGAAAATGTGGCTCTATTTTCCATAAATTACTTGTCAAGTATGTTTCTGTATTATTGAATTGTAATTACACTACGGAGGGGAAGACCTTCCAAGTCGGCCGGAGAAAGTCGATGGAAGCATGTACTCATCATTAATCGGAGTGATGAATAAATAATATTGTCAACCACGTCAATTTTATTTGATGAAAAATGTTATTTCATCCCATTTTCATGAAGTGATAATGTGACCGCTTCAGTTAATTTCACATAATTAAACCCCAACACTTACATTCTTTTTCGTTATTTTTACTTCTCTATGTTAGTTTTGTGGATTCACATTAAGACGGAGAATAGATTTTTAATGTTTAATAAGGAGTTTATACTTACATTAAAAGTAAATCGGAAGCGAAAAGAAAAATAATTATACATCACTGAGAGCGGTGGCCTAAAGTAAGTACTCGATATCACTTAGAGGTAAAGCTTTTTTTACGGCATACAATGAGAGAGATTAAAATTAGGCAGAAATTATGTTTCAATTAAATATTTATCCACTTATATGTTGCATCGGTAAGTACCATTTATCGCATTGAGGTATTTACACCTCGCAAAATACACCTTTTGACTTAAGTTCAACGTATAGACCAACCATCAAACTACGGATTAAAGAAATTGGTTTTACGCGTCCGGATGTAATGAATAATCATTTCATTTGCAAAATTAATTTTCTTGGAACTGTAAAAAATAACATCGTGGAACATGTGAGAAACATAGATTAGAAACGTTTGTGCTATTTCGAGAGGTAAAAAAATGGACTATCTAATTGCCAGCACTGAATAGGGAAAAACTTCTTGGAAGAAGATTAATTTACCGGATGTCAATGTATAATATAGGAATAGCATCACCCTTCATCGTCCGTTTAAGACGGGGCTAAACGGAAGAGGAAATAATTAAGAAGATATGTATTATATACAACATGCCCCGACTGTTCGTCGAAAACAGATTTTTTGGACTGTTCTGCTTAATGAACTGAATGAAAATGAATAGCTCATCAAATGAGCAATGAGTTATCCCTCTTCTATTCGTTACATACTACCACTTAGTAAAAAGCGTACTGGATCCTACAGAAGCTTCATGATCTAAGTGGCATTTTTAATAGAAGCACTGAAGTTATACTTCTGAATTGTAAAAAGTGTCCCCTGTATTAGGTTCAGTTACTGATTTGTCATAAATTAAATTTCTGAGCTGGGCCGGTGTGCTACTTTAAAAAAAATATGTAAAATTAGCGTTTTGATAAGGTTAGTTAATGATAACTGCGTATTTTAAGAATTTAAATAATTTTTTTATCGTTTGTTGAGTTAAAAATCAGTTTTCCTGACGCTGAAGAATTTCGCCGACAATGGAGATTTCACAATAGTTAAAACTCACTTAAGTGGTTAATATGAATGAGAATTATTGCTGGTCAGTCATTTTGGTCATTGAGAGAATTTTTACTGAAAAATAGGATTTTCCTTTTTATCCAGAAAAGGAGGAAAAGGAATTTATATCTCGGTTTCAGATTCCAGGAAGGAGAATGCTAAGCTTTCCGTCTAACAGTTTACAAATAGCTTTCACCATTTTGCGATGATTCATTGCTCTTTTGCATGGTGCCCATCCTCGCTTACATATTCCTTTCCGCGTTTCCCCAATGTAAAACAAACCCATCGCCCGTGATCCCCAAGTTTTCCTCTTAAACTGGCGCGCTAAAAACGCTCGCGGGGAATCAACACGATTGCTGCGGTTGGCGAGACGAAAGACACGGAGCGGCAGTGGGGAAATATTTTCCGAATTGTGGGAAATTTGAAATGGCTGGTCCGAGAAACAAAATCTGTCCATCTCTTGCAAATTTTTAAACTATTTATCTACATACTACCCTACAAACCGCCACGCTAGGCGTGTGGCATGGGGTGTAAGGACACCAGACGTTTACAAAAGAAAAGAGAAGGAAATGTGCTTGCTGACAATGAGGTCCACCAGGCAAATATAGTCCTTTATTTTGGGGAAGCGAATTCTATACCTGTCCGTTCGGCAAAATATGTATCTCAATTTATCATAATATTATATCATATATTTATCTCAATATCTACGAGCACAATATTATCTCGTATTTCGCCGGCCTGCAGTGGCGGCGGGGCGAAGATCTCGCCCGCCAAACCAAAGGTCGTGGGTTCGAGTCCCGCACGGGTAAGTTACCCCTATCCAGGGCATTGATGTTTGTGAACGCTATATTGTTAAATGTTATCAACCACGATGTAAAGGCTGAATAGTGCTGAGTTTTCAGTGGTGTGTGAAATAAGTAAATAAACAAATCATTTCTGTAGCACCTAAATTGTAAATGTATTTTAATGACTGGCGGCCACAGAAAAGGCATGATGTACAATGGCATTAAAACTGGCGGTGATTCCAGAAAATCTTTGTCTTATTTCTAAGATAGAGAGTATAAACAATAAGCTCGTTCGCTAATACTTTTTAATTGCTGATTGTGGTAGAGTTTGAAAAATAAAGATACCAATGTACATTTTTTAATCCATCACCTATTTCTCGAGCTATTTGCGGCGAAAAAGCGAAGGCCTTAATCCTTTAGCAGGTTAGCTGATGACGTCGTGATCTCATGCCGAGCGTGACGTTGCTTCCCCGCTATTCCTCGATCTTGTGCATGAGTTTTATGTGGATTGATGTTGTTGTTCACACTATGGCTGGCGATTCCTTTCCTCAGTGAAAGGTTTATCTGATCGAATAAATGATAAAATACTGAAAGACGTCACCAACTTATGAACATTGTGCGGCAGCATTCGTGTAATTATTTTTCTTTCAAGCTTACGGGATGTCGGCTGAACGAGAAACATTTATCTTCCGTTATTATTTACCTTCTCTTTCCATCTTCAGAATTCTTTCAGTTAGTTGTGATTTTCCAATGGACGGTCCAATAGTTCTTAAAATACTGACCGCACAGCAAAGGCTAGAATGACATGAAAGTAATACAGGCAATAAGTCCAAGAAATCTTTATTTTATTTCGTAGTTAGAAACAATGTACGATTGCAGTGTAAACGCTACAATAAGCAAACGCTACAGTAATCAAAATATGCTCGCTAGCATCCTAGGATCAGGCGATAGATCATGTGATTTAGGCGCAAGTGTGCCAAACAAGCTACTACGTTAACAAGTTATTACGATAATATAATATATAAGTTGGAGAAAAAACTGATATTTCGCTATACTTTAATAATGATTATAAAAATAAAACTTGCTTTGCCACCGCACTATCTTTTGATTTATTTGCTGCTTAATTTGTTATTGATGTCAAATCATGTTTTTCACATGTAAATGGCTGGAACATAATAAGTTGGAAAAAATAAAAAAATTAAATTAACCACATCCTATGTACCTAAGTTGTGTTAAATGTGTTATTTCATGCTTATTTCTTATCTATTAGTTAACTTAACACGGTGTCCCCTTATGTCACCATTGTATTATGCTGGCCACCCGCAACGTATATTTGCATTTTTCTTATCATTTCTGTTATAATAACCCTGTGAAAGCAATTTTTTCAGTCGATAACTTAGAAGTCATCGCAAAATGTTGTTGAGATAATTCTCAGAGGAGAAGTTTCAAGATACATCATTGATAGCTTGCAGTTTTACAATTAGGTACTTTCATTTTTTTCTTTGGTATTCTAATGTACAATATTATTTTAAAAAATAATGGAAGGGAAATATTTATAAAGGGTGCAATTCAAGGAATAATCTTCAGGTCGATGAATAATAAATCTCTCTAGTTTTAATATATTCTGAGTTTGTATCCCGTTCAACCTTAAAATTGCTAAACTGTCATTATATGTTGCATAAGCTCAAGGATGTTGATGTACATTATTTTGCGTGCGAAAAAAAGTCCCCTGGATCGGTAATCGAACCACGAAAATTTGGATATGCAGCAGACCATGTCCAGGTTCCGCAGAAGTAGTGCTGTTTCATTCTCTAACGATTTGATCGTTGGATTATTCTTCCTCATAGAATAATCTTCCAAGGTCGTTAGTATATTAATTGCGTATGCTTGGTTTGCTTATAGTAGGGCCCGCCCGCCTTTGTGACGGTGCGGGATTCCTCGTCCCCTCCCTTCCTTTCCTATCCTTCCCCTGGAGGTGTCGTCGGGCTCTCATCGCGGCGATGCCTCCATTCCTTTTTCCTTCCTCTGTCCACCCCCTCTCGAGAGGCACGGGCGTATTAGTCTCAGACTTGGTTCCCGGTCCTCGAGAGCGTATCCTAGCGGGGCCCGCCCTGGGACCCCCGAATCCACTGCTGTTTCAAACCTGGAGGTGTCGTCGGGCTCTCATCGGGGCGATGCCTCCCATCCTTTTCCTTCCTCTGTCCTCCCCCTCTCGAAGTGGCACGGGCGTATAAGACTCGGAACTTGGTTCCCGGCCCTCGAGAGAGTATCTTTGCGGGGCCCGCCCTGGGATCCCCGAATCCACTGCTGTTTCAATATTTAAATGCCAATAAATTACTTTACGATGAAGCTGAAAATTTTAAAGGTCAGATACGCTTGTAAGGTGTCTGACTGAGGTTCTTAGCATCCTTAGCTATTTTTTCCGGTAAAAGATTGCGCTATATTTCAGAAAGGGATTGTGAAAAAGGTGAAATGTGGACGTGTGCATGTCTGCCAACTAAAAGTAATGCGCAGAAAGCAATTCGAGTGGGAGCGAATAAGCTACGCATATTACTCATGGCTGTAGTATTTGAAGGACTGCGCCGCAAGTGATGCTTATTCACGGTGGTTAACGGTGGCTTCACGGAGTCACGTCTTTCAGTCTCATTCACCAAGAAGTCGTTTTCCCGTGAATGAAGGCGGCTTTGTTTTTTTTAAACGCCACTCTCGCCGCCTCCCGTCGTCATAATTTAACTTGACGCTCATTACCAAAGTCTTTCAAGTTGTATGGGAACATAAATTAGTGATTAGGAGTCTTTAGACGTGAAAGAGCTTGTAGCTTAAACATGACCGCGAAGTCAAAGGGTTCAAGACTCTTTTATTTATGGCACAGTAATCACTCATTTCCGCATTTAACTCGTATAGCACCTCTGAAAAAGCGTGACAAATAAAATGAGATCACCAGCAATGAAATTCAAAGACAGTATTTTTTTATGATATAAAATGTCTGGTGAAAGCAATTATTAAAATCGATAATTTTGGTTGTGTAAAACTGCCCGTTCGAAATTACTAGCATTCTTCGTTGGACTGGGTAAAACTACTCGTATCTATGCCTCTTAAATAGTGTTAGGGTTCTGCAGGTTTCATTTTATTTAAACAATAGATATTACAAAACATATGTGACACACTGGGCCTCGATTGCTTATTTTCTAAATCGCCAGCTAAGTAAATCAGCGTGTAAAAGACCTCAGCATCACCTAACCTCGTTTATGTTATTTTTTAACACAACTGCATAAAATTAAATGAAAAATGACGTGCATGGAATTCATGGAACCTGAATCATCAATAGGTTATGACTCTAAACAAGTGATTAAAATGGAAAATTTATCTTTTGTTGACTCAACTTATACATTTTTCCGGATGTGATGCATTAATATTGAAAGATGAATTGGAAAAAAATCCTTCAAACGCTCTCTACTACGGTAATCCGGTATCATTTATTGCATTTTTATTTTCTTCCTAAATCGATATCGTAATAGAGCGTGTGAGATCTGTCGTCAAACACTTTCGTTCTCTATGACCTATTCCTTTCATGCAGGGTCGTACAACGGATAGGAAAAGCTAATTTATGTCACTTCCGAAAGCTGACGATCGATAAGAGCGTTGAACCAACCATCATAGATATGACGGAGCAACAATTATGGAATGAATGCCTGATTTTCGATAGCTTGTATGACTATCTATGGAGTTAACTATATCTTTTGCTATTGACTAGAATTAAGAGAAAGCTGGCATTTATTTGAATCGTGTGTGCGCCAAATCGGTTTACATTACGCCAATAAAACGCTGATAACTTTTGAAAATGAAAAACCTAGTTCCATTACTGGTGATGATGGAACTTAGTGCCAAAACTCTGAGCTCAAATCAATTTGATATGCGAGGTGTGCTCAGAAAATATCGGGAATTTTAGTTTGTGAAAAAATCATTTATTCGTCTATATTAATGTGTCGCCTACAAAATAGTCCCCATAAGATATTCATTAGATGAGATGTTCGTTACCATCTCTTTTCACTTTTTCCACGTTTTCATCGGTTGATGATGTGCTGGAGCATCCGAGACGATCTTCATCTTCAACACCTTCACGACCATTTTGGAAACCCCATGTCGTAAATTCTTGTTTCACTCTTAGCAGACTCAGCATTGCTAACATTATACACACTTTATTTGCCGCTCATTCTTTTCTTTTCAATAATTCTTTTATCAATGTCTTTTAACAAACGAAATCGAGCTCATGAAACGTCTGTCCACCCTTAGCGGCTCTCTCAGACAAGTTAAGTAATTGTTAAAGCTGAAATTTTGATCATCAGTTGAAGCCTAGTTAAATCCAGTCCGGCACCTCCCAACATGGCCCAATACAATGCTCATATTTTTATTTAGAAAATAGCAAGTTTTGAATTCTGGGGTGGTGCTTGTTTATTTTCTTACAGTGCCCAATAAAGCCCCTATATTTTATAATCCAAGTAAAGATTAATTATATGAACTGAGGAATTATCACACGATCATTTTTTCCATCCCTTCCGAGGGACAGCTCCATCGATAGCGGAAAAATGACCGTCTCAACGATCATTTTCCGCGATGGCTCGAGGGATCGAAATTCCATCCCTTTTCCCATCACTCAGCGCGTCCCTTTTTCTGTCGCTGAAACCATTCCTGGCAACGTCCTTCATCTTATCAGAACGCACGGTCTTGATAATAGATTGTGACGCCACGCTTGACTTTTAATTTAATGACAGTGAATAGGGAAAGTGGCGAAATAAGCTTTGGAAAAACGGACGGTTGGAGTGATCGTTGATTCAGAATATGATGGGTCGAGCAGAGGAGCAACTTCTTTTGTCGCTGGAAACCTATTGCGCTATCGTTTGAGCTCTCTTTCTCAGGGACGGGAAAATCATCTAGGGATACAGGCTTTAATTCAATTATCGCCATTATTCTATCCAGTTATGGCGCTACTACTTTGATCAGTTGAGCAATGAAACATCTTGCCTAATAATGTCACCAGTTTAAACTTTGACAAGGATATAGCGAATTTCTGCAAAGGCAAACCTGATACGCGTGTACACATTTTTTAATGCCCCGCTGACAAAAGAAAACCTTGTCCTAACTTGAATTAATGAACAAAATAAAGAACCAGATCAATAAACGATACACAGCATCAATCACTGAACAAACCGCTCCTCAATCGTGAAATAGATTGAGGCGCGGAATTATTTATTGAGAATAAATGTTTTAGAGGAATTATAATTGCTGTGATGGAAAGAGCGATTAAAGAAGTTACGGTAGAAATGACCGTGTGATTCAGAAAATGATGGGTTGAGCGATCATTCTATTGGTCCCTGAAAATCTATGGCTTGAGCTATCATTCTGCGGGGGGGGGGGGGGGGGGGAATTATCGTGTGTTTCAGACCCAGTCGTCGAAATCGATCGGGAATATATAAAGCTGTTTGGAATTTGCAATGTATAAACGATGGCTTGGAACGCATGCTTAGTCCTCCAAGATAGCTCTTATTCTACAGCTAGCCATCCTCATGGAGCGCGAAGTATTTCCTGTTTACCTACCGGCGGTAGCGAAAGAAAAAGTAGAATTCATTGTTCACGTAAACCTGAGATACGCAGCGGGGAAAGGAGTATTCCCTTTCCGCTTTCCTTCTTGAATTCCCGACCAGTCCCGTCATAGCGGAAATATCATCGGGGTGATATTTATTTCACACACGCCAGCATTCCGTAGTAATGGCACGCCTTCGCTTCTCCGACGAATTTTCCCGTGGAAAAAAATTTTGGCACCTCCCGAATTCTCGTCGCTGTAACGGTCCAAGAATTCCTAGACGCAAATGAGAGGACGGGAATAGCCCCCGAAGAAGAAACCGTGGGGGACGAATAAAGCTCTCATATTTGGTCATAGTCGTAAACATAAACAGCATAAAATCGAAAAAAGAGATGTAGAAAGACCTATGCGGTCGGGTCGGTACTGCATCCGAAACTATTGCATGCAAAATGCTTTAGAAACTCAGGCTCAAAGTGCTGGGACATCTGCATTGGAGAGAGACCTTGTATGAGTCCAAGGCTTCGGTTTCGAGGATGTCTGCGGAGACACAGAAAAAGCTGGCCTTTCGAAGGATCTACCATCTTTCAGCCAATCACAATTCACGGTCACTAACAGCGTTTGTGACGCCGCGTATGTATTTTAACGGAATAACGGTAGTAATTAGGGAAAGAGATAGAATAAGCGATTGGGAAAAAGAGGCGTGGGCACTGTATAGGAGTGTAATTCCATGATAGAGTATATTATGCAACTAGAGAGGAAAAAGAAGGAAAGGAAGAATTCGACATATTAGTTTAAGAATGAAAACTGAGAGAAGAAGTGATCTAAAAGAAACAGGTTTAGATGGTCAATTTGCTAATGCTTTTGGGGATGTGAGCACAAGGAAGAACTCGACGAATTAGGTTAAGAAAGAAAACTGACACAAGAATTAATGTTAAGGAAACAGAAGGCTTAGATGGTGCTAACATGTTGTGGGGTTGTGAAAATTGATGGAAAAATCCATTATCTGGATTAATATAAAGTGAAGCATTCTGTATACCGAGCTTAGGTGAGATTCTACTAATTTTTTGGAATACTTGCTAGTAATTGGTGACGAGTTTTTCATATTTGGCATTGTATTCGGTGAGATTTAGTAGAATGCATGCGATTTCGTAACAGTACTTCAGGGAAGCAAATTATCAGTATATTTTTACGTAATATAAAGGTACTGAAGCTGGGAATAATACTGTGGAAGAAGAGAAAAGAGTTTTAGCGGGAGGGTGCGATTTAAACATTAATTATGGTTTTAAAGGTATGAACTTCAGTAATCACCAAAAATGGACTCTAGCGAATAATTTGATTGAAGATATACAAGTTCTGACGCAGAGAACACAAAAATATGAAGTGATCATCTCTGCGAGAAGTCTCAGATTAAAAGCGATGGAGAAAGTAATTTTAAAATTTACTGTTTAATCTGGTCTAGCTGAAATTTCTAAGGCCAATTCATTCTTTAATCTAGGAAGAAAATAGCATCTATGACTCATTTGGTGAAACTGCTATCACAATTTTTAAGAAGGGCATATCGAGGCGTTTTTTTTATTGGCTTCTATAAATTGCCAAAATGTAATTCGAGGTTGTGATTTTCACTGTTGGATTAGTTCTTTGAGTGAAGTCTCGTATTCTCGCGTCACGTTTTCGTTTAGTTTTGTACACTTTAATTCCTATTGTAGATCATTGTTGTTTTTCTAGCAGGATATAGAACGAAAGGAGGAACTCAACAAATCGGTTTAAGAAAGAAAACTGATCGATGACGGGAGTTTAAAGGAGGCAGAATGTGTATATGTCCATTTTCTGTCACTTGCGGGATTGTGAAGAAGCATTCGGCATACCTATATTAAGAAACAAATAGAATCGGGTTGTGAGAGCCCTTCAAAACAGAAGGCAAAAATATGAAGTGATCATATCGAGGAGTCTTAGCTAAAAAGCGATGGAGAAATTAACTAGAGAATATACCAGGCACTGCAGAAAAAAGTGACTTATTACGCAGTCACGCGCACGGGTGCAAAGTTAAATACACCAAAGGATGAAGTACGCCATGAAAAAATGGCTTGGTGGTGTTACTGGCTAACACACCTGACCGGCACACACCGGGAGATCCAGGCTCGAATCCCGGCCAAGTCAAATATTTTTTCATGGCGAACTTCATCCTGTGGTGTATTTAGAGAATTTACTGTTCAATCTTTACATTTTGCAGTATTTACTTGCTAAAATAGGAAGATTTTTTATTAGTGATTGCGGACTAGCGATTGCTAAAGGTAATGTACAAAGGTAATTTTTTCACCGAAGTTCTTTGTAGAATTTCCCTTCCTCATTTCCCAAATTTCCCATCCGAATACTCAATTGATGAACCGAACTCATGAGCCTCGTTTGCAGCAACCTAACTTGGATTATTATGACCCACACTGATAAGAGAATTATTCCTACAATGACCACTTCGTCATCATCTTGAGTCAACAACCCGAAGATTGGTCTAACGCACTCTCCACTTCACTTTCCTGTCTGCTAGACTTGTTACGTTGACGCATTTCTTTTCTTTTACGTACCTTATAAACTGTCCACTGTAATTCATTCGGGGCGGCCCTTTGCCTTTCTTCCCATCCCCTTGTCCTTTGAATGACCACTTTCAAAATAGATTGGAGATGACTTTCCACCGCTTTTTTGACCATCATAAATTATATTGTTTTCCTTGCTACCAGCTACGTTCAACGGGGAGCTTCAGCTTCACTCAACTAATTTACTTTGTTAAGTTGACTAAGTTGAGCTTAGTTCAAATTTTATAAAATTGTTGATAATCAGTTTTCTTCTCCGGCACCAACAGGATGTAATTTCGTGTTCATTAACTTTTTGTAAAAACATCACTGTACCCGAAAGTGCTCATGGCCTGCCTGATATAACCTCCAGGAAAACAATCTGAATCTACATTGAAGCCCAAACAGTAATCACTATTTGATGATGTACGTGAATTATAATTTCTTTGCCTTTCCGTTCGGAATTATAGTCACGTCTTGATCACGATTTAAAATACTGTACCGGTGAGCCTTGGCCCACCCCAACCAGCCAGTTTACAATGAACAATTAAAAATAGCGCACGTGTTCTGTGGTGGGTGTATTGTGTTCTTCGTGTGAAATAGAAACTTGTAACTAGAATTTTTAATACAGAAATATTGACCTTTTTATAGCCATAACATTTGTATAACATTATTGATGTCATTTCATTATATTTATTTATTTATTATTATATTTTTTATATTATTATTTTTTGATATTTTATTATTTTTTTGCAATATCTTTCTTTTTTTTAATCTCTCTTCTTAAATTCCTTTTGTCTGATCTGCAAATACTGTGCGGTTTTAAGATGATGTTCTCAATGTAAAGCAATTAATTATGCAAAGGCGGAACGGAAATAATGCAGTTAACAGTAGACTCAATTATTAAGGGTGGAGTGTGTTGAAACTCCAAGAGATCATTTATTCACCGTTCAAGCGTATGAAGAGAGAAACTCAATCCTGTGGTTGTGAAGGCCAGCAATTATTTTGTATTTGAACTTAATCAATTCTGTATTAAAAGATGTGGTTTTCGTAACATCCGTAGTCATCTTCTTCCTCCAAATTCTCGCCCTCCTTCACTTATCACATACCTAGTGCTATTGCCTTGACTAATATTTTTCATAATCTTTATTTCACCGTTTCACAGAAGAGATACAAATATTTCCCCTCAACACCAGCATTTTCTGCTTTACCACATCTGCTAATACGAACTCTTTACATTCTTGGACTCTTCTTAGTTGATCATAGGAGCGAGATATTTTACATGCCTGGATCGATTAGCCGTGGAACTTTTTGAGCTCTATCCAAAAAAATTAACATTTATAATAAAATTTTTAAGAAAGACATGGGTACTTATTGGCAGTGAATTTTTTTCGGGTCTCACACCGGGTAAGGTCTTCCATATATCTCCTCCCCACATTTCGATAAGCAATCCTTGGGTTATTAATCCCCGAGGACGATTAGTGAGTTGAAAATCGAAACGTCGGATGGAAATATGGAGGACCTTACCCGGTGTAAGACCCGAGAAATCATCACTGCCATTTTTCGCTGGAAAAATAGTCATTACATGGGTATTTATGGTTTGTTGCTTTTTTTTTGTTTTGACGACGTTTTTTTCTGTTACCCCTCGAAAATATTCCCGCTTGCAATCTTCATGATAATGAAATCGTTTTCTCAGCTGCTATCATTGCAGTCTGCTTCGAAGTATAAAACTACCTTCACAGCTACCCATAGTCTCTGGCAAATATCTCCCATCCAGTTAGTCTAGATGCCACCGCTTTGATGGCATTGCGAAACCAGAACATGCTCAGCTCTCTTCTGACCTCCAACCTCAGTGGCGCCTCTTTTCCTCTGTACGGCGGCTGCCAATGAACGAAAACAAACTCGCCGCCCTGCGAAGAATAGCCTTTTTTCCTTCCTCTCCTTCTGTGAGGTTGGAACGGTAGAATGTGTGGTTGCGGGTGTGAGGCACACATCCCCATTCCACGGCCCCTATAGCCCCATTTGACTACCCCATCCCCCGATACGCCCGCGAGAAGAATGGCCGTTGGTGGCTCTGCTGTTTGTTTTATTTCCCCTCGGAGCCGTTGCGCATGCGCGGGAAATCTTTACGCCCAGACGCTTTCCCCCGATGAATGAAACGAATCCGGGAACACCCCTCTCTCTCCACTCGCGGCGATTTTATTCGGACCCCCACACCCCCTGCCACATCCCATCTGTCCTCCCTTACCTCTCCCATATAATCCTACACCAATGGAGAAGGGTTTTATTTAAGCCGCTTTTTCCTCGGAGTAGTGGCGTAGCCAGGAATTTCTTTCTGGGGGGGGGGTCGAAAACCAGGAGCGAAATTTGTTTACAACAGGGTACTAAGTAGAGGGTTGTTAACTAATTTTACCACTTATTAAAGTGTACCGGGACTAGCCACGGTGATAACTTTTTACGGAGTCACCGGCAATGCACAAATAGTGCGAAAAATCCACAGAGGAAAAATCATTCGCCTTGACCGGGATTCGAACCCAGATCCCTCGATTTCCGGCCGAGTGCTTTAGCCAGTTAAGTTACCGAGGCGTCATTCTCCCCTGTGGAAATTTGTGGACTATACCGGACAAGGATTCACTTTTCATAATCGTAATAACTACATTAATTGAAGAAATATATTGTAAATTCATGATTTTTCAATATTTTGTTTTCTTTTATGAAAGAAAATTATTGCGTTTTTAGATTTCTTGGGGGTCCGGACCCCTCAGATAATACATACAACTATATAGCCAAGATGCCACCGCTTTGATGGTGTTGCGAAACCAGAACATGCACTGCTCTTCCGACCTCAACGGCGCCTCTTCTCTGCATTTCACAACCTACCATTTAATGTAAAAAGAACCACTGAAAAAATAAATAAAGGATAGGAACACGATAATTAGAAAATAAATTGAAGTGGAAGGGGTTAATATGCATTATTTCGTACATTTTCGAATGGAATTGATCAGCTGACGAAATTTGGCCGCTGTTTTTGAAGGGTGTAGGGCTGGTTCAAGAATTCTACTTCAAGTAGGGACGGTTTAGTTCCTAAAACTGCCACATGTAGGATTTTTTATGGCGCATGTAGGACGAGATCGTTTTAATAATAATAATAATGTCGTCTTTATTTCACAAGCGAATTACAATTAACTTGTTTCACAATCACATACATTCATGCCCTGGATGGTGGTCAAACCACCCAGGCGGGATTCGAGCCCGCGACCTCTAGGTTAGCAGTCGGGGACTTTACCCCGGCGCCACCGAGGCCGGTTTTATGTAGGGGCTGATGACGTGTCAAGGTTCGGTTGGCCCTTTAGGGTCGACTCAGAATACAGCCCTCTGTGATTCAACCCGTAGGTTGATATGGATAGGTGGGAGTATGGCCTACCCTAGATTAATCCATGGGCGTGTGAATATCACACATTCTAGGTAGGGAGGCTGTTTCGTTTTTCCTCACCACGTTTCACTTTAAGGATTTCATTCAGGGAGTGTCGGAAGGCTTCTGGGATATGAACCCGAGACACATCGATGAGCATCCAAGCGGTCATTCAGAAGACTACAATCCTCCCCATTGAAAATAAAGAGATCCGTAATTTTCCATTTTTTGATTCGTCTCCTACTTGTCGAGATATTCGCGATGAAAATTTTTTGACGATCTTAAACCTTACGCGGACTAGTTGATGATCTTACGAGCTCATGCGGAGCGCGTCACTGCTTTGCCACTATTCCTCAGCTTTGTGCAAGGGTCGCATCTGGTTAATTTTTTACGCTTGTGAGCGATTTCTTACTTCAATGGATGGAACTCGCCGAACGAATAAATGAAATGTAGCTCTAATGATGTCATCAACTCATGAAAAAAGGGCGACAACTTTTACGTTTTCTTCTATTACACTCACGAGGAAATAGCTGAGTTGAGAAGTATCTTTTATCGTCGTTACTTATCTTTATCCTCCATTTAGCGAATTATTTTCATGAATTGCCATTGCGGATCTTAGTGATCGTGCTCTGCATAAACAAAAAAATGTCAATCCTTTTCGATAAAATTTGTGAGAAAATTTCCTAATCGATCAATACCTTTTGTCAAAATTTTTGGCACATTTCGACGGAAAAAATCGTATTGGCATATTTTTGGGAAAAGTGACCTAGGGGAACATAGATGGTTAAGCTCCGGGTTAATTATCGAAGGGTTCCGGGTTCGATTCCTGGGAGTGAATTTCACATGCCAGTGGCATAGTCTGGGACGAGCTCTACCCTCATTAATCCTAGCCAACCTTCGGGTTGAATCCCTTACGTGATAAAGCCAATATTTTTAGCTAAGGATACAATTTAATTGACTCCTTGTCGTATCCTTAATTGTTGTTTGATTAACTTCCTATCCATATTTCCTATCTAGTACCCCAAACCGGTTCATTCTCGTGTTGCCGAATATCTGTACCTTTATTAAATTAAGCTTTTTCGAGAAACTAATGATGGGTGACCAAGTACTATATGTATAACATATCCAAAGTGTCACTTGTTGTTCAAATCCATGTCCAATATTATAATCCTAAACTTTTTCACGTGACATAAATGTTTCTAACCAAAATGAATTATGGTTTCATTATTTTAGAGTATGATTTGTTATTAGATTTTTTAACCAAAAATTTACCTTTTTAATGCATAATCTAGATATTTTTCATCTATTTTTTCGCAAATGTAAGGTATTCAGTGGCATTTTATTTCTAAACTATTGAGTTTTAAGGTAGAGAAAGTCTTCTTGGAACAAAGAGAATAAACTCCTTCTTTCCATTGTAAATTACTTTTTTCTTATTTAAATGAAGGTCTAATGGAGAAGCTTATTTTCCTAAAAATAATTAATCCTTTTCTTTCCCTCACCCAAACGTCTCCTCGCAGAAAAAAATTCCCCTGAATGAGTATTATTTTATTGTTAATTAATAGTCGGGTTCCGATCTTTTATACGTAACCGATTACAAGCGTTCGAAACTGATGTAAATATTCTACAGACAAATTATATACCGCCGTTGATGATAATAGCCGAAAATATTGCGACTTATTCGTTCAAAAAAATAGATGGCAAAAACTTATGAATAATTGGTAGTTATTACTTTTTTAAGTTTGATTTACCTGAAATCTTCTTTAAAGAGCATATTTTTGTGATGATAAGGCCAGAAATAGCTTGAAACCATGATAATTCCCGAAATATACGTATTAGGAACTGGTCTTTATTGAAAATATAGGATCGTATTTCTCATTTTGATTTTGAGTTTAGGTATTAGCGTAGTTTCCTTCATCAAAGAAAACGAAAGGCATTGATTGCGATCCGTTACCCACCATTAGTGTATTCATAGAATACAAATTATTTGGTTTTAGAAATCCCAGTTTAGAGGAATGTTAACGGTCAATTTTAACCTCATTTGAAAAAGGCCAGATTAACGGCGATGGGATGCCACTCCATGTGACATCACAGGGGCCCAGATGCTATACGAGTAGTCGGGAGTTTTACGTCGTCTGAGATTACCAATGCATGCATGAGGCACAGAGCTCAGGGAAGCATCTCTTAATAATCACCTATTAAAACTGCCTATGGTCGGAAAGTTTCCTTCGTTTGATAGGATATAAATAATTCTTATTTAAGCCAAGCGCTATCTGCTAGCAGGGTACTCTACGCTACTGCCATGCTCGGCAGCAAGCAGCCTTCATTGTAGCGGCGCGCCGCTGGCGTTCATAGCGAACCCAGGTGGTCTCACGCAGCAGCAGCCAGACGTCACACGGGCTTTTCCCAGGATTCATACTTAGTCGCGTTTTCGTGCGCTTGAGAATTTTCACTTTTCATTTAATCGCGAAAAATAGATATCGTCATTTAAAAATCTAAAAGCGTGAAATACGTAGGTAATCGAGGAGTAATAATCTTTCGATTTAGGCAATAAAAAAATAATAGGAAACCACCCTATTGAATTTAAGTTTTGTCCCATGGCACTTAAACTGAGTAAATTATTCTCTGGTTTCTCATCCGCATAAGGTACTTGTCCACACCAAATTTCCGAGGGCTATCTGAGGGCTGAAAAGCTATATTTATCTCATGATACCTTTGCTTCTTTGTCCGTGTTCCTCAGATATACTGCCAGAATAGTTACATGGTTTTACTTGCTAAGGTTTGTAGAGATCTATATTAAACCTCACCTTAGCCTTCCCGCTGTCATTTCCTCGATCCTCTCCCAGCTGCCCAATTTTATTTTCATCCCTCCATTCCCCTACTACTGCATTCCTGTTCCCCATCGTGACAAGAATTTCTTCCGCAACTACTTCCTCTTACAGCTGCTAATATTTACCATCCTATTTTGTATGGTTGCCTACGGCATGTACACCTGGTCTGCTGTAAAGTTAGTCGCGGGAGCTTCTATTTCTAACTCTATTACTATCTATCACTTGCTTGCCGAGTGCCTGCTAGACATTCCTCCCCGATGCATTTTTTTCGTTTTAGTTATAGTTTTTTTTTATTTTTAGCTTCAGTCAAACTATCATAGCTATTCTCAATTTTCTATTGAATTTTTTATTTCTTTCCTATTTCCATCATTCGCCGATACAATTCAAGTTTGGAGTGGTGAGGGTAGAGCTAATCCCAGGGAAAAGACAAGGGCGTGTGCATTTCATATTCAGGGTAGGAGGGCCACTTTCCCTGACCAACTCGCATCCCGAGAATTTTGGTTTGCAGGGGGTCCTTTGGCTTCTACCAGGAACTGAACCGTAATTCTCCGGTCAGCATCTAACGCTGTGCACATAAGGCCTCCATTCTCCCTGCTATCATTGTTGTCCAAACGTTAAAAATTCCGTGCCTCGGACCTTTTTCCTTTCATATCGAACGTTTTTCCCCGTTATGCAATTCCTAGTGGCATCTGTGAAAGAACATTGTTCGTTTACAAAGCGGTTGCCCGTGCTCATCATTCTGACATCGTCTTCTTTAGGATTGCAATTGCATTTGCCCTCGTTTTACTTACCCTGCGAATATTTCACCTTCCGTTTTTCATCGTGAAATAGTTGGGGAAATCGATTTTCTAAAGCAGATATTGGGTTTTTACGATTTTTGGGGTAATCATAAACACAAAAGAGTAGACATTGGAAATTAAAATATACCATGATACTTAATACTTGACATTTCAACATATAAAAGACAAAAGTCTTTCGAGCAATTATAACCCGTGCCAAACGTTGCCTATTTGTAAATTCAAGGAAATATATCTTGCGAAGGAACATCGTTAATTACGAAATATACGTATTCCCCGCTGGAGTATGTGATTAGAACTCAATGAGTTTTAATAAAGTATTGTTTTAAATGTTAATGGAATAAAAAGATTATCAAAGGGAAAATGTATTTCATATTTCACTGAAAGTGATAAAACACCTTCGAGCTTTGATAATTCAGATCTTAAGAACTATGGTAACTAAAAACGCTTGTTTTGATCTCAAGTCAATGAAAATGTCAACAGAAGAAAGGAGAAAAATACTCTAGGCATAGAAGATTACCGCCTACTTCGCGCCGTTGGTGTGGCCGGAAAGAAAAAAAATACTTTGGAATTATAACTTCATAAGGAGGGATGATTAACCCAAGGGACGAAGTAAGCGATTCTCTAAATAGGGTACCTATGCCACAGTTACGCCAGCCAAAATGGGGCAGTTGCGTGCGGAAGAGCGTGGAAGTGTGGTTGAGCCTTACTAATTACCTTTAACCGCATGAATTTCTATATTAGTGCCAAAAACGTTTTTATTTATAAAATATATCGAGAAACTCTTCAATTACTACATTTTAATAACTTTTTCTGTTATTTTTTTTTATTTTAAGGACACAATTTAATATGTATCACACATGATAACTTATACATTAAATAGATATGTCTCACATGATTTATAACTTTTATCCTTAACTGCATGAATTTCTAAATACGGGTCAGAAATTATTTCCTTTATAAAGCATATTCAGAAACGTGTCTTTTACTTCATTTTAATAACATTTTTGTTTTATTTTAAGGAAACAAGTCAATATGTATTATATGTGATACTTTATGAATATAGACAACTTTTACATTAAATAGATATGTATCACAGATATGGCCATTTTCCGCAATTTAATATATTCGTTCAAAACTTCTCATTGGCACCCGTACCTTTACTAATTACATATATAGATATGCCTCGGGTAAATCATCTTACTTGTTTCTCATGCGGGGAGCTGACTACCTTCAACATAATTAGAAGCCGATCACCTTTGGCTCCTACTGACTGCTTCGAGAACCATATAGTATAACGACAGGGTGTATCATATCTGATACACCATGTGCTAGAGAGGAAAAATGTGCCCTTCAGAAATAATTCGCAATCAGTGTAATGTATCATATATAATAAGAAATGTATTCAAGGGTTAGAAGATATTATTTAGATGAACCACTGATTAGCTTTTCACTGCCATTTGTGCGATGTTTTAGCAAGCTTTCGTAGGGACAAATTTACCTTATAATATAATTAGTATGAGTTTATGAATTTCGTCATACGAACAGTACAGGTAAACACGTTTTTCCCAAAGTATTATGATTGCACGGCTATGCGGTGCATGCGTAAACAAACACGTCACGAACATTATATAATGCATACCATCTTAGGAAAAATTGGCGCCATTTTTGGGCTACGTTTAATATTTTCCATAATTTAGTTATTTGTACGTCATCAATGCCTCACTCGAGTGTTTTTATTATTCGTTATTGGATGGCTTATTATTCATTAGTTAGCTTCAATTATATGCATTAATGGAGTATTTAACATTTAGAACTGCTTGTATGATGTTGAGAATTTTTAACGAGGCCTTTTGTGTACAAGTTATTTTAAATCCCCATAAAGAAAAAGTTAAATAAATAATTAATGTTTATTACAGGCGTGCAAATTTTTCTTTGTACTCATGCACCCACTCATTCAATATCCTCGGCGTTTTTTATATTTTAGATTAGTTTTAAAATGGTACAACAGGCCTAATGTTTCAATTTCATAATGGTGATTTTCATGGAACATGCACACGTTTTAGTATACATTCCCACCTTTCCACTTTCCCACGTTACAACTTTTTCATCTCGGAATTAGGCTAAATTACTTTTATTCCTTCCATTAAATGTGATCTTTTCCTCCCATCTTCTCACTCATGTTACAAACTTCTCTAGTACCAGGTATTCCTACATCTCCTCTCCCTTTTTTCAGATGGAATTAGAATTAAAAAAAACTCTTTTCATAAAAAAGCGTTTTTTCACATTTTTTACCGTAATTTTATTTTATTTATGTGCCAGAAAAGCCATTTTATTTTATTGTCTACGTGTATATTACTCCTGAGTACCAAAGACTAATGTAATACATTTACCGAGGATAATTAATAATTGTTTATAATAAAATATTGATATATGCGGTGGCATTATTGCATTCAGTGAGGGATATGACATCTGTAAAATTACTAGTCAACTCTCATTGTCTGTGGTCTAGAATCACAGCCTGTATGCATGTGATACCAACAAATTGTGGTATAAAGACATACAGTATTCAAGATCTCACCATGAATGACTTGATTGGGTGTTTCCGAAAAACCTGGTGGATTGCTAAAACCATTGCAGTGTGCTTAGAAGGGAATGACTTTAGGATCTCGTTTATGCATCCATATGTTCCGTCGAATTGTTCCGTGTAGCCCAAATTAGAAGACCAATGTGAAGTGCCATTGAAAAAATACTTATTGAAAATTGCGACTCATCTACCGTTTCCACTTAGTAGCTGTGGGTGTTTGTACAAATTTGACGCCATGGAAGTACGCAATATTGACTTGCATTCAGTAAATGGATGTAACCAATCATTCAGATCTGAACTTTTTATCCATTAAGCATACTAAGTAGAATGAATCTACCTTTTACTCCCTCAAAGGTATACAATCTTGGTGTACAAGGGGAGTGCACTGGGTCGAAAACATGCATACATTTGACATGCCTTAAAACAAAAAGTGTAAAAATATTATCTTTTTTATTTTTTATTGATGGCAGAACATTTAATTACCAACTGAGAAATTTTAAAGAAAATAAGAGGTAGCCTTTCTTAGTAATAAATTGATGAATAATTACTCATTTTTATTGTTCAAACAAGTCCTATTTATTTATTATTTCTTCAAATTACTTGAAAGTTATGCCATAATATGCATAAATGCATTTTATTCATAATGAAAATATAACCACTGTTTTATGGGCCATGGTTTCTTATAGTAATCAGCATTTATGTGATGTTTCATTTTTCTTACATGAGGCTTTACTAAGCAATGTTGAAAGGATAGTAACTTTATAACGGCTCGGTTCTGAGCTGAGATAAAGTGATCGTTATTCGTCGTGAGGATACTGCTTTCAATTGTATAATTTCAGAGTAATTGGTGATGGTAACCTGACACCCCTCTGCCTGATTTGAGATGAAATCCTCCTAAACATTCCTAAACACATTGCGTACGGCAGTGTTTAAATTCCCCGTACCAGTGGCCAAAACTGGGGGGGGGGGAGAAATATTTGTGAAACAGGGTACTAAGTGGAGGGTTTTAAACTAATTTTAACACTTTCCATGAACGAATAACTTCATTTTTCAAAGAAATCTTTCGTAAATTCAGGATTTTTCAATTTTTTTGTGATGCAAAGGAAATGCTCTTTTATATTTCGTGGGGTGGGGGGGGGGGGGCGGACCTCCTTAGCTGCGCCACTGCCTCGTGTTCTTCTGTTCCCTCAGGTAATTAAACTAGAATTTGTGTGCTCACTCAGGAATGATGTTAATTATTCTTTTTTGACGTGATGCGAATACGTGAAATTATCAGCTTCGAAAAAATTACTTTATTTAAATAAAAAATACATGCAGACATTTTAAAAGTTTCTTATGAACAATTACATTATTAATGATAGGTACGCGTTACTTTTGAAGAAAGCGTAAATACGTAAAGAAATTGGCAAAATATAATCAATATACAGTAAAAACGAGAATTCTCATAATCCGTCCATAAAGCGTGGCCCAGGAAAAACAAAGATACTCGTCACCCGCACGTAACTGTATTCCGAGTTTCTTATTATTCCCCATTCGACTGTTTCTTTTTCTTGCCCCTGTTGACCACTCCCTCGTGTCACGGCTCCAGCGCACTATGCATACCTTCCAGGCGGCACCAATCTCGGAATTTATTGCTCGGAAATTATTACTTAACGATACCCCATTCGGGTTTTTCTTGCCCCTTTTGACCACTCCCCCGTGCCACGGCTCCAGCGCACTCTGCATACTTTCCAGGCGGCGTATATCTCGGAATTTATTACTCTGAATTATTACGTAACAATACCCCATTCGGGTTTTTCTTGCCCCTTTTGACCACTCCCCCGTGTCACGGCTCCAGCGCACTCTGCATACCTTCCAGGCGGCGTATATCTCGGAATTTATTACTCTGAAATAATTACTTAACAATACCCCATTCGGGTTTTTCTTGCCCCTTTTGACCACTCCCCCGTGCCACGGCTCCAGTGCACTCTGCATACCTTCCAGGCGGCGTATATCTCGGAATTTATTGCTCAGAAATTATTACTTAACAATACCCCATTCGATTTTTTCTTGCCCCTTTTGACCATTCCCTCGTGCTACCGCTCCAGCGCAGTCTGCATACCTTCCAGGCGCCATCAGTCTCAGAATTTATTACTCGGAAATTATTATTTATTGATACCCCATTCGACTTTTTCTTGCCCCTTTTGACCACTCCCCCGTGCCACGTCTCCAGCGCAGTCTGCATACCTTCCAGGCGGCATCAATCTCGGAATTCGAGGGCTTTCCCGGGACGCTTTGACTCTTCACATCGGAATGTCCGCCTCTCTATTTCGGGATCCCTGCCCCACCACTCTTTCTCTGGGGAGGCTTTTCCCCTTCTCTCCCACTCAACGGAGGGCTGCTGCATCATCACCTAACCCTTCCCCCACCCTACGCCCCCCCCCCACCCACCACCCCTTCCACTCACAAGCACACTCTTCCCCTTGAACACATGCGCCCAACTCCACACCGACACATGGGAGTAGAGGTGGGCTTTTCGGTGATTCGAGTCGAGAGATTTGGTTCATGCCGTGATTCGTTCAAAATGAGCCAGATAAACAAAATGAACCCTGTGAACCTAATGAACGCAGGTATTGCCTCGAACGAAATGAACGCTACATTGTGTCCCTTCATTTTCGTTGGTAAGAATATTCGTGAATTCCTAACGTTTAGCTTTTTTACCAGCCTTTATATCAACTCACCAACCTGTCTGTTTGTTTGTCTGGTACAAATCTTGTAACTGAAATTTGACTCACTTCCTGTGAAGCAAAAACGCTGAAATTTTGCACACTTCTTCATTTCCGATGACAATATATGAAAATATAACTTTTTCTCTCCAACCCCCCTTTAACCACCCCCCAGTCAACCTATAGCCCCCCAAAACATGTTTGTACGGGGTGGCATTTTTAACATAGGGGGGTGGCATTTTTAACATAGAAGTAGGCATTTAAAAGCATAGGGGTGGCATTTTGAAACAAAGGGGGCTTACCATTCACTGAAAATTTAATAAATATAGTGACTTTTTTAATACGTCACTTTTGGTTTTTCGGGGTCACTGAGTTTTTTTGCTTTGTGTCATAGATAAACGTTGCTCATCCCCTGTAATCTAAATATAAAGGCTGGTTTTTAAAAAAAAATTTTTTATAAGAGCTTATTTACCTGATTTTCAGTGCTCGTGGCATTATTGACGATTTTTTCCACTAGTTTTTGCCGTACCATTGCATTCAAAAATCGCATAAATGATATGAAGAAAATTCGCGTTTGCGAAAATCAATTAACCCTATTTGTATCAAAATGAAGTATGCGATCGAAATCAACTCTTCGGCTCCAAAATATTTGAAAATTAAATGATCACCACGAATTTAAAAAAAACAGACCATCAGAACGAAAACTGTAAATGAAAATGAAATCAACGGACCAAATTATGGTTGCAATTGATAATAATGGTACGAGCAACATATATCGAAGACTACGCTGTAAATTGCCCTAGGCGATATCAATGGTGAAAGACAGGGTTTTTGAAATAATGCAGATTTTAGAATTGGATACTTGGAATTAAATTACGGGAGACAAATTTATTATTGCTAGTTTGGCAATAAAGAAGCGTAGTAGCCTACTGGGTTGTTCTTTTGGCTTCTTATCGAGGGGTCCAGAGTTTAAATCCTTGGACACCCCAAATAAAATACTTAAAGCGTGAGGTGGCCCAGGGAAGGGAACTGGCTCTCTTCCCTGAATGTGTGAAATTCACCCGCCTTTGACTTACTTTAGGGCGAACTCTACCCATACTTATTTAAACCAACGTCATCTCGAATCTGAGGGTGAGAGTTTAGCTATGGGTTAAATTTTTAATTTAATTTAATCTATAAAACATTCGAAAATTGTTTATCCTTACCGCGTTGGGCCTTAAGTCAGTGTGGGATATTAACATGGATCAATTTCTTTTCCGCATGATTCCGTTCCCTTTTATTATAAGATTATTCATGCACCATTTGATTTAATGTTCGAAGCGTGCGTCCGAAACCCAATAAAATAGGAATTAAACTCTTCAAACGGAGAATTTAATTCCTATTTTGATTGGGTTCAGGTCCATACCCTTCTACATTTCATTCCTACCAATTAGTAGCTTCACCAACTTTTTTTATTAAACATTTGATTCCTCATGAACCATTTAAAAGTAAATTCATTCTGTTTACGATAATGTATCGTTCACAATGACCGATTCCCCAACGAACGACACAGTTCCACGAGGGAGTTCTCAAGCTCGTAAGGGGTGAGGAAGAGCGGAGAGAGAGAGAGAGAAAAAAAATTTCGACCGCATTCCTCTTACGATTCCCAACCCAGTCCTGGGGGAAGCTTACGAGAAAGGTCGCGGCGATGTGTTTGGCTGCGAGGATCTCTTCCCTCGCCAGTGCTCTTTCGTGAGCTACCGTGGTCAGATATGAAAGTTCCGCAGAGCGTGTCTTCGGCCATGGGGCCGCAGTTGACTCAGCCCGCCATGGTGGTCGACGCCGGGGACGAGTCTGCAGTTATGCCGGGAGCCGTGACCGACGTGCAGGGTCAGGATTCTCTCGGAAGCCCGAGGTTGGTGAAAAATTTTCCCGCCCCCTCCCGTATTTACTTTCTCTGCGACAACTGAGGTGGTGGGAGAACAGCTGACCATCGGCGTTGTCCCCCTCCTAACTGGACGAAGGTTTCTCCGCGCTCGGAAGCAGACTTCGCGGTTGTGTGTCATCGTATAAGCGGTGTTTATTTATCGCGTGGCGTGCTTTTTAAGTATCTTTTTTCCGCCGGAATAAACAGTGGCGCGGAATTTCAAGTTCGCGTGTTTCCCTTCGTTCGACGACGGGGAATTTGTTGATCGTAGTTTCGGCGGGGCTTAGTTTATTATTCTTTCAAATCGATAGCTGTCATCTCCCTTCGCGGATTTGAGTCGTCGTGGAGGAGTGTGAGATATTTGTAAGAAGATGTATCCGTTTGGATAAATATTACGCGCTTGTAAACATGCCGTTACACGTCTTCAATTTTTTTCTATTCAATTTCTTTTCTAAGCGAATTAACAAATAAATAAATAACATATGCACGTTACTTATCGCTCTACTATTTTTTTCCTTTAGTCGTAAATGTTTCTTGGGAACCCTTTACTTAGCATTTTGTTCCGCAAATAGGTAAGCGTTGTCACTTTATTGTTTACGTCTCCAATAGAGAGTTGTTTGCGTTGAGTATCTATTTTACAAGAAACGAGTGTTGTTATTTGTAATAAAAACATGCTCACAATACAATAAACGGTCTTCAGTTCACTCTTTCTTCATCATCTTGTGCAGAAAAATTTCAAAACCGAAAATCCATATGTTCTCGGAACAGTAAGATATGAATCACCTTGACTAACAGGCTTTGCGCTCACATTTTTTTGAAGTTAACTCGTGGGAGAATGACATAAACTATGGGTTCATTATATAATGTTCTGCTTTGATGGCCGTTCGGAAAAAGACTCGGTGCCTTTGAAGGTTTCGGTATTACCTCGTTTGCCAATCATATACTCGCAATAGGCTTCATTCCATGTATTCCATTTACACTCATACAAGTGGGTATTCCCAAATTTAATCTATTTCAAAACCAAACGGAATTTCCCTATATCTGCAATTTTTATCGTTAATAAATGTGAAATGGGCTTTGAAATAATTTAGTATTACATTAGTTTTTTTCTAATCGTCATTGTGCCTGAATATATGAGGTTCTTGGTTTGAATTAAGTGTTAGTTGTCGGAACTATTTTTCCTTTTTCGGGTATTGGAGATAACTAGTGAAGAACATGCCAGTAAAAGGGTAAAAATTCTTTATTTGTGTATTTGTATGCTATTATTATCTGAAAAATGATTTTCATTCCCAATGAGATTTAAATATAAATATTCCCAATCGATTTAAAAATTTGTATTGCATAGTTGCATGCACATTTTAATCTAAAACTTCTGTTAGTTGCGTTGTGTGAACTTTAGCTTTAGTTTGAAACAATTTAGAAAATTTACGGATCGAGGTACATAATAATTAATTCATGTGTTTGGAAAAATGGGTATTTGAATTCATTGTACCTCTATGGTGGTCATCGGTGTCGAAATTATCCGCTAGGGGTAGTTTTGGCGTTGTAGGTGGTCATTTGTAGAGTGTGGTCAGTTCATGGCGCCAGCTTTCTTACGAGACAACGTTCTGAATGGAAGCTGGACACGCATCGGTGATTGAGTACGTGCGGCTAAAAAAAATATTAAGAGACCAATTTGTTGCCGCATGTACCGCCTCGTAATTTACTTCCACCGAGAACTTGCGCAATAAATCGTGTCGGTATGTTTCCTGGGAGATTATTCAGGAACGTTGATCTCCTTGGCGGGCAATCTTCCCGTATAGTTTTTAAAACCACTTTGCGGCGGAGTTGTTTATTCATTTTTTTGTGATCTAATCTGTAAAACATGTGTATTATTTCATTCACGAAACTTTATTATCGGTACTTGGTGTGTTTTCAATCGTAGTAATTATAGCAACTTCCTCTCAGTTATATGTTAAATTTTTCAAGGAAAGAACACATTCTAATGTATTGCTCATTTGCTTGTAAAATATTCAGTAAAAGTTATTGACGATGTACAATAGAGAAATTATTATATGTGTAAAAGCGTTGACTCATTTGAATGGATTCCATTACAAATGACAGTGATGAGCATCATAAATCTTAAAATAATTGAAGCGAAGATATTGTTTGCTGTTTATATACATATCTACTTCTACTACAATTTCGCAAATACCTGAGGAAGTAAGTCAAGTCTTGATTTTCTTTTTTAATTGGAACTTAACTATAATCTTTGCCTTTAAATTAGGCAGAATGTAATCGGGATAGCTCTTGTGTCATTTTAAGTTCAGCAGTAATGAACTAAATGTTGCAAATAAAAATTGAGTTACTTATTACCCATAAGTATCTTATCAATGAAGGGAAGTATTTCCTGTGATTCCACAAATCATAGGAAATAGTGTTTGATGAATCTTGCTGTTTTCTTTGTAAAAAAAATCGTTATAGTATGCCGCCAAATGATATTAAAAAATTGCGTCACGTATAGAGGAATATTTTTTCTTCACTCTCCTTTGAAGATTTTACGTTCGTAACAGACGTTTCAAGCGATCATGCGCATGAGTATCATTCGCATGTTCATTCTAATATCATGTATAAAAGTATAGAATAAACGTAATTTAAGATTTATTGTTTCTCTTTCATTTGTGATGAAGAATGCGCGTTTTTTCCCATCCTATGCGCAAACAACGGGTTATGTCCCTGGTGACGCACAAATATATCTACGTTCTGGCGCCGTCAAGGATTTTTCTGCTCTTAATGAGCGAGCACATCTTCCAGATTCTTGAAATTCCTCTCTTCCCCCGCGAGCCTGCATAATTACATTGCTTCAACTCCCTCATCAACTCGGCGGGAGCGCGAGGCCACACTTAAACTGCATGCTTTACGGCACGAACCACGTCGGTAGGCTGTCAAGAGAACACTCGTCGACATTCCATGGTTAAAAATGGGTGGAACTGATGTTCCGTTTGAAATCGGTTCCATATGGCGCCGCTCGTATTTTTTCCGAGCCGCTGGCGCCAAAAATCCGCCGCATTCCAATCATCTTAGTCGCCTCCCTGTGCGGAGCTATCCCTTCGCGCCACTTGACTCGTTAATTATTTCTCCACTTGACACCACCTCATGCTCCAATATTGGAAATTAGATAACGCAATACTTAACGTTGTGTAAATTGAATAATGGCTATACCAGGGTTCCCACTCAACCGTGAAAACCTTAAAACCGTGAATAAGCCGTGAATTTCGTCTACCGTGAAAAAAACCTGGAAATAGCCGTGAAATTCGTCATGAAACCTTAATAACCTCTCAAACTTGATTTTAGATCTACGATTGACGGATCAAAATAAAAATAGGTCAGTCACTCCCAGATACTGTCCACGGATTTATCTGCACATGTATATTCAAAGCGCAAGTATTGGTCCGTGTGTCATGACGACACAGACCTTAAGGCTGTGGCTGGACGACCTTTAACCAAAGTGACCATAAACCCTGGCGAGAAATCAGACACCGCGCACGATTTGGACTGCTCGTCGCATAATATGCTCAGCAGTCCATACCACCTTGTCCGGTATAGTCCACAAATTTCCACAGGGAAGAATGACGCCTCGGTAGCTTAACTGGCTAAAGCACTCGGCCGGAAATCGAGGGATCCGGGTTCGAATCCCGGTCAAGGCGAATGATTTTTTCTCTGTGGATTTTTCGCACCTCTTCACTTCCCTATCACCCTCCATTTTCTCACTCACAACCTTTAGCCGGCCCTAAATTTTGCTAACGAGAGGCGACGTCATAAGAGCACTTTCATTGCTGCGTTTTGCATTCCCGGCGTTTATCGCGTTTGCTATATTTTTAGTTAACGTACGGCCAGTGATTTTTATGAGATCAATATTTCTTCCTAAAATGGCTTATCAAACAGACCGTGAATTTGACGCAAATTAGACCGTGAAAACCTGGAAAAAACAGTGAATTTTATAATTTAGTTAGAGTGGGAACCCTGTATACACATCTCTCTACAATGATTTATCATGTAAATTTTTACGCTTATCCTCTGAAAATAATTTTAAGTCATCAATTGTATCCATATTTAATTCGTGGAAATAAGTGATAATTTCAATAGTGAGCAAAGATTCTTATATCGACCGATCCTAGTCCCAAAGTAGTATTCCAAAAAATCATTCCATTCAGGTGTATCTTAAATTCCTTGTCCACAAAATCGTATGTGTGAAACCTGAGCCATATAATTTTGAATAACACTTAATAACTTTCGTACATTATAGCGATGTTAGAATACTAGTCCACAAAGCCCGGCCAAGAATTCAGTTTTAGTTTTGTGAACTCGCTTTTCGTTCAATTTTTATTATAAATATTTTATGAAAAACACCTTCGTGTTTTATCAATATTATTACAGTTGACTGAAGATAAATTTCGCCCATGAAGTTTGACTCCTGTGGAAAGGTCCTAAAATCAAATTTTCGGAATTCAACCCGCTGATATGGGCGATACGATATAATAAAATCAAAGGGTCGACATACGGCCTTTAGGACTTGTATTCTGGCTTACGATTTTATGTGCAAAATTTCAGATGCGATTATATGTTTCAAATTTAACAGATGCGATTTTCTGGACGAGAAATTCAAAATATACCCGAATGGAATTATTTTTTGACATACTGCTTTGCAGTTAGAAATGGTCTAAATCGATGGCTAAGTTCTAACCACACGTATCTCAAAAATATAAACTTTTCAGGAGAGCAAAAAAACGATTAATTTCTTTTACTTGTACACTGAAATTAAAAACCAAAAGTTCATAAAACTGAAAGAGAAGCATTGATTATCAAACAAAGAGTTGCTTTTTTCTTGTATTTTATTTTTTTATGTTATTTTACTTTGTTTAAGATACTTGTCTCAAACCGTACGAATTTCAGATGCGTGTTATTAGATCTTATCTATCGATATATTTCACTAAAAAATCCTTTAATACGCGAACCGGGTTTCGTCTACTTTCTACGTCATCAGATCGAAATGGATAAACACGAATTAACACTTTTTTTAAACGCGGAACAACTAATCTGTATATTATATTCACGATTATTTTAATTTCACTTTAATCAACTATTTCTCAAGAAAGGACTAAAAAACATAACTTAAACATTTCTTAAAGTTCTTTATGCTCCTGCGATCAGGAAACACCTACATTTTCGTTTGTTGGCTGGATAATGATCATAAAAATTTATTGTCGCCCCAAATCATTAAATATATTAATTTTTGGAATTTAATTTTTCAAGATAATTTAATTTGACTTTAATTTACTTGTACTTAAGATGACGCTTAAGTAGATTACATATCATTTTTAATATTTTAATGCTTAAGAGTTTAGAAATATTTATCCATGATGTCTTATGACTAATATTAGTTTCTAAAAATTAATTTTTCTATCCCTGCCAGAAGAATCACCGAGTATGCTGAAATTTTTCCACTTGAAGAATCCATCCACTTTATCAATAAAATATTAAAAGTCAAAATTTTATGGGATGAAAGGGAAAAAAACTCAAGATCAAGTAAATTTAAAAATTAACAACAATGAATGTCATCTCATTTTTTTAAACATTTTCCAGCACCTAATGTTATTACCAAGAGGTTCCACTAGATGGTGGTAAAACTATGGTCAGTTGTGAAAAAATCTCAATAGTTCGCATCAATGGAGAAAGTATCGAGGATTTGATCCCGTAATTGATTTCGTTGTTCTTTTTTGGGCAGAAGATATTTCAATATGCTTGATTACCTTCATTGGTGATAGTAATTAAGTACTTTCATAAAATAAGATGATAATCGTTAAATTTTAATTTTGCATTAAAATGTATTTAACCTTTCCACTTCAATTTATTTTCTAAATGTCGTGCTCCTATCCTCCAAATTATTTCTGTGGTTCTTTTTAAGTGGGTTAGTAGGTAATAAAATGATATTTTATGGTTCGTAATCAACTTAGAGCAGTGGTAAAATTATTAGTATTTCATCGTGTAAAGTATCTAGTTAAATACATCGAGAACAGAGCTATCGCTTCTAGTATAATCATTTTAATACTTCCAATTCATCATATGGGCAATTCCATTTGTGACGGAATTACCTTTTGAGAAAATTATGCAATAGGATATTTCGATTGATTTGTAAAATCCAAAAAAATTGTAAAACTTTTAACTGTGCATGATCAAAAAACATTTATGAAGGTGATTTTCATGTACATAAACAAAATTAATTATCGAAATACCTTCTAAACAAGCCCATAATAAAAATGTGACGGAATTACTGTGAGGTCAACCTCCTAAGTGGAATGATTTTAAACATCTTCAAAGCTCTGTGAATCGAAGTATAGTTTGAAAACTTTTAGCAAGGCTGTGAATAATATTTCAAACAATTTCTTGAAATTCAATCAATTAGCTTATGATATATCAAGATAAATTATTTCCATCCTAAATTTTAATTTGTGTGAAAAGGTTGACATTTTCATGGAAATGCCCATGAAAATGTCAACTTTTTATACCATGAACTCATACTTCATGGTATATATTATTTATGTGCAGTGTGAATGGTTTAAAATTGTTCAACTTTCAAAATATTTATATTTTTCCTCTAAATAACGCCAAAATTATGAAAATCTGGAGATGAGAAACGTTCGCCGTTGTGCTATTTGCCATCGGAAGTTCATGACGATCTAAACTCGTCATTTCATGGCAAGGGGTTAATTCCTCGTGTAAAATAATTACTGATTCAAAGTACAGTAGATTCCGGTTAATTGGGACATATCGGGACTTGTTCATTTTGCCCCAATTAGGCGAACTCTCTCGTAAATAGGCATGAAAAACTTTGAAATGGTAGAAAGAAGACTAAAGAACGTTTATAATGCAACCTTAGTTTATTAAACCATTATTTGATTAATAAATCAGCAGTTTAGTTAAATTATTATCATTTTTAAGAATTAAAATAATTGAATTAAAAATATTTTTCACAGCCTCGGGCGACGCCGAATGAATGTCTTTTACTTAATCCTATTAAAGAAAAGTCCTATCCTCTTGCAGATAGTATAACAATAAGAGCTTTCAATATGGGGCAAAAATAGGAACATTTGTGAAAAATAAGAGGAAATCAAAGGGGAAAGTAAAAAAATAGTATTCTGAAAACAAAAAAATTTAATTTCGTCGCTAGTATAGATTCTATGTCGCCGACTCATGGCCCAATAAAGCGGCTTGCTGTCCCAATTAAGCGGAGAATACTCTAGGATATTCCTCTATTGAGTTCTGTTCTTCAAGATCTGCCCCAATTAAGCGGCTGCCCCAAGTAACCGGTGGACTCATTAAGCGGAATCTACTGTATTAATATCTGTCTTGGCCACCTGGTGATTTACCTTTCTATGGAATTTATAAGTCAATGATAAATTGTATTGACTTCCTTCCAGTTGAAATTCTATGAATACGAGTGTATTTTTAGATTTTTTACTGAAGCTAAACCATAATTTTGGTATCTCCTATTTTAAAAATGGAGTGCCAGATATGAAAGGGTACATAAATCCTCCCAAATTCGTATGGTAAAGGAATTCTGTCGCGAGACAAGCCCTCAGTGAACCGCATGCGTGACCCTGTAAATCACCATGTTTGTAGTGTCGTGGCCGTGGCTATTTTTCTCAGAAGTAGGTCGAAAAACATCGCTAAATATCCGTAAGCACTTTCCCCTCAATCACTCTCTCCGTAAGTAATTGATGATATTCCCCCGACTTCCTTCTTTGCCGTCCAAAATAGCCCCCCTCTCTTCCCACCTCCCGACGAATTGATTTACTCTCCGTTAAGTCTCTAATTATACATCTCAATATTTCCTCGGCTCGCACTTTCTGTCCAGTCCGAGACACACTTCAGCCCGAGCCTACTTCCCATGCCCAGTAGACATAACATTTTCGTTTCTTCTCTGTCCAACTCCGCGTCATCGCTATGTTTCAAAACCGATCGGAATCTCCGTGGAAAAAAATCCGCAGATAAATGAAACTGACTCTCCGTGGTGAAAAGTACTAAGGTGAGAGATTGACGGTGAAAAAAATTCGCCTTTCTTTTCGCTTAAATCGAATAAAATTTTTATTTAAATTGCGTGATGAAGGTTTTAGAGCCGATTCGAGATTTTGAGTCTACATATTTCAAGCCATTTGGCAACAACCAGGAATATACATGCGCTATTTTACAATGAAATGTGTTCGGCTGTAAATTGGGTAGAATATTATTTCCGGCATCGGAGCCTTGAAGAAGAAGAGCCTTGGCCTGATAACCTGGAATACTAAACCAACTTGGTTTAGTGAGTTAGACTAAATTGTTGTTTTTATAATCACCCTTTTTGGCAAAAGCTTTGCTTGGCATAGGGATGCTAGTATTCATCTACTCAAGGAAATACATTGATAGTTTTTACCCTCATGTTGACTTTTTGTTCTTATAACGATGGCTAGGATGGGAAATTCTGAAAGCAGTGGTTATTTTACAATGTGACAATTTTTTGTAGCAAAATGTTGTAATAGCAGAAGTGACCAATGAACATAGGCAATATATTTTTATTTGCTCTGTTACGGTTAATCTTAAGATGAAGAGACACATTTGGACTTATTGTTAGCACAGAGAAAGGCCCCTGGAACTGTAATTATTTTCACATTGTAACTATTTTCAGTTTGATTTTTTTTAGCTTCCAGAGTAGTGCTATTTTCGTTGCCATTGCGTTCAAGAATCATTTTAAGGTGTTTCCGGGAGAAAATTTCATTTTCATTAAAACTTTTAAAATCAGATATTCCATTTGTATTTCATCGGTTGTTGATATCACCTAGGATTCTTTACATATGCTTCTCGATCGTTGTTTTTTAATGTACTCCTTTTTATGTAGGCCCATACTGGGGTGGTAGTGTATACGCATGAAAATGCCGTTTTCAACTGGAATATATACAACGATATATACAATTTTCAACGAGAATATAACAGACAGCGTTACCTAGTTGTTAAGCGAATTAGGCTGGGAGCCGCTGAAAGACTCGGAGGCTGCGCGCTAGGCTTAGATTGCTTGAACAATTGAGAATGGGTATCTTTAAGAGCGACACGGAGAACATAATATTTGAGCCACTATGTATCTCCAGGTCCGACGGAAGCGATAAATAAAGAGAGATGCTTTGCTGAACTCCTAGATATGGGAATTCGTTTTTCCCCCGAACCATAAAGGACTTTAATAAATGTCAGCCAAAATAACCTTTTAAGCGGCTTGCGGAATATTATGTAGATGTAGAAATATAAACGCAGCCATTGAAAATGTCTGGTTCTCTGAAAATCACTGCCATTGCCGGGATTCAAACCGGGCCCACGGGTGGGAAGCCAACGCTATTGCCACAACTTTAACCTCGATTATTTGTGGGGAGAGGTAATGCACAGAATAGGTTTACAGTTGAAAAAAATTTTGCATCTTCACGTAATTTATGCGTATACTTGTATGCATATCACCGACTTTTTGTCCCAATTAACCGGAGAAAGCTCAAGTTAATGTTTCCAGTGTTTGCAAAATTCGTATCTTCACGTAATTTATGCGTGTACTTGGACACTTAGGTAGGAGCACGAGAGAAGAGTGGAAGCGTTCGAGATGTGGGGGCAGAGAAGAATGGAGAAGTTGAAGTGGACGAATAGGAAGGGGAACTGGACATGGTGGGTGAGGAGAGGCAGCTTCTGGGTGAGATGCAGAGGTGACAGAAGGTACGGAAAGAGCTAGTACTTTGCGGGGAATGGATGTTGAAAACAGTGTTAGAGGGTTGTATGTTGGGTAAATAAGGGAGAGGAAGGAAAAGCATTGGATTTTCAGATAAAATGAAAGGGAGTAGTATTATGAATTGAGGAGGGAATCCATGGAAAGGCAGCTAGAATACTTATTTAATACCCCATGCAAACCTCTCTTAATCGGGTGAATACTTAAGTTATAATAGGGCCTTTCCATGAAAATGTCAGCTTTTTCAAACAAATTAAAATTTAGGATGGAAATATTTTATCTTGATATATCATAAGCTTATTGATTGAAATTTATAAAATCAATATTTGAAATATTATTCAGGGCCTTATTAAAAGTTTTCAAGTTATACTTCGATTCACCGAGTTTTGTATATGTTTGGAATCATTAAACTGGATTTAAACAGGAGGAATTGGAGGTTGACCTGGCAGTAATTTCGTCATATGTCAATCATGGGAATATTTAGAAGGTATTTTGATAATTAATTTTGTTTCTCTATATGAACATCACCTCCGTAAATGTTTTTTGATCATGCACATTTTTTCAATTTCTTTGAATTTTACAATTTAACCGAAATATCGCGTGTACTCGTATGTTTATCAACGGCTCTTAGCCTCAATTTACTGGAGAAAACTCAAGTTAATGCTTCTTATGGATTCCAATTTAGGACATCAATCTCAAGTAAGCGGCTGTCCCAAAAATCCAGTGGCTAAAATAATAACCGTAATATGCTGTAAATGCAATGTTTTTTTATTTTTGCAGGTCTTTGTATGCGGCGGCCCGTGGGGTTGCAGAGGTTAGTTCGTGCCTGTTGCTGGGAGAGGCGCGGGGGGTCGAGGCGGGTCTGCTGGCGGCCCTGGGGGTCACGTGCGTGGTGACGGCGGCCGCCGAGCTACCACCCCTGCCCCTGGGACCCCCTGTTGAGGACAGCGTCCGGTTAGCCCTAAGGGACTCGCCTGGAGATTGCATCGAGTCACTGTTCGACGCCGTGGCCGATAAAGTGGACGCTGTCCGAGCCAAAGGTGGACGGACCCTGGTGAGGACACTCCATTCAATGATACTTCTCAGATTCTTCTTTCCTCCTCACGTGCATGCGAAAACTTGAATTAGAAATCAAATTTCAAAACGATGGGGTGTATAGTATAGTAAAATTGTGACATCTTTCAAGTAGCAACCTCTTTATTTCACGCAAATCGCTTGTTTTCCCATCATCAATTTTTTGGTGGATTACATATGTATACTTGCATTACATCTCAGTTACCTGTGATCCAACCGTGAAGGTGCCAGAGTGTGATTATTTTTTTTTAATTAAGCTGCCTCCTCGAAAACTTTTTTCAAGCCAGGGTAATGATAAGAAGATATTTATTCTTTAAGGTTAGAGCAGCATAAGAATTTTTTTCTTAAAAGAAAGGACTTTAACAAAAGGCTTTTTAGCTAGGTATTTGACACTTAAAATAAAAACTGGTAGTTTCATTTGAGATATGCCTCAATTACAGTCGTTTATAAATGCGAAATACGTGGGCTCATACACGCGATCAGCAGTTTTTTCTGATTGTCGCTTGTTATAGAGTTTTAAAAATATATAAACTCGTATTTTTCCGTTTTTCGATCAAACGCCTGCTTCGCGAGTATTTCGCGGCGAAAAATATTCGACTTCAACCCTTGCGCAGATAAGTTAATGACGTCGCACTCCTGTCGGGCGGACAAAAATTCTCAGCTACTCCTTTCCCCATCTACTGGAATGCGAATTCTTGAATTATGAATCCAATTTTAAAACATCGGACAATAAATTCAATTGAAATAATGCTATTTTTCAAAGAGTGAGGTAGCAACACCATTATTTCACACGGATCATTTGTTTGTCCCTCAAAGATCTTAATAAATAATTGAATTTTATTTTAAGTCAGCCAAGCAAAAATAAGGAGGTAACGTTCGTTTTTTATTGCTGATTAAAATTTTCTTCTTATCCCTATTAGTGCAATAATGCCTCATCCTCCCCTTACTATTTCTATATACTGGGTCACCTCCGAAAGAAGAGTAGTGTCTTGATACTTTCTCTAGATTACAAGAAAAATGTCTTGATACTCTCTAATACTTTCGATCATAAACGGCGAATTTTCCGAGTGGCTGAATTGCACGGATGAGGTTTTCATTCCTCACTTCCGGTGCTTGGATCTCCTCCCCTGATCATTACGGTCTTGATTTGGCCCATAACTCGATACATTGCCTCGGGAACCTTATCGTTTGCTGCCTGATCGTTTCCGGACGGAAAGTTTATTCGCGTATCGGAATGAGAGTCATCGCGGAAATGATAACTTGTGCCACTTGTGAATGCGACATAGTCCTTCTGCTCGGGCGCGATACTGATCTTATCTATGAAGAAGCTGCCCAACGCCACATCTGCGGAAGAGATAAAAGGTTGCGTAGTTGGAATTCCACTGTGTATTTGATGAATACTTATCTGTGCCTATCCATATCTGTGTTTGAAAACATTTTCCTCAAAATTACGGGTAAACGAGAGAAAGACTTGGGAAAATAGGACTCTATGGTGACTCGATGTAGGTGATGTGAGGACGCCAAAAAAAATTTTACTGAGAATTATGGATACGCTATTTAGGAGTTAATGATAGACTCGTTCCAGTAACGAAAATGCATCGAGTGAAATCTTTGATGGAAGAAGATGGATAGTTGATAATACTATTCTTTAGTTGTAATATATAAAATGGTATTCTTCTAGCTCTCAATGAAGTGTTAGATTTGCATACATGCTAAAGTTCTTTATGTTCCTAAATTTCGGTAGGTAATATTTCATTGGTTTCAGACACCATAATGCTGTATTATGTACGACTCTAGGTATGGGAGGCTGTGATTATACCTTACAAAGATACAGCAGGGAAAATGTTCATCGCGCTTTTTCGAAATAAATGATGAAAGTGTCGTGAAAGAACCTAAACTTGGTATTCAGTTTTGGGATAGTCAATCGTTGTATCCAAATTTCAAACCTGTGCCATACCCATAGTATTTAAGGCTAAAATTATTATATCCCTCATGTTGAATCAAAAAACCTTGTAAATTTCATGTATTTGCACCCGACGATGTCGTACAGCGATAAAACTGGTCGATATTAAAATCATTTACTTGAAATTTTTGAAGTATTTTCATTCAACGTGAAGCAATTCCACTACGTCACGCCTCAAACTATCTATTTTTTTTGGAGACTAATTATGAAGGCGAGAGCGTACGTGGTTGTATTTATGACAGAAATGTTGCTGAAGTGTACTACTAAGGGAGGAGCTTTAATTCACTTTGCAAAAGGAAGATAAAGAAATCGGAATCTGCATGAAAAAACCTGACAGAGCAATAAAGTGGAATGACTCTAGCTTTTTAGAAGAAACCTAAGAGACGCGATGAAAACAGGTATGAATAAGACTTATCATGAATTGCTATTTTGCAGGAAAAGTAAAAAGATTGTAACGTGAGCTTCTTTATCAATTAATGTTGACTGTGGGGTAGTTTTTACTGTTTTATAGCTTAATTTAAAATCCGATCGATATGAGAGGATTTTATCTCAAGCTATTGATTTTGGTGGAAATTGTCGTCATTAATAATTCCGGTTAATGCTAAACCAGAAAGAAGGGAATCAGATAAAGAATCAGGTCACACTTATCTTATGAAACAATCTAGAACCACAATTTTCAAAATAATCAACTCATGAAGCGGAATCTTCTATTCATTCTTTAGATGCTACAGAAACTACGCCACTTGAAGGTCATGAATCGTCATAGAATGGAATTTTATAGATAGAGAATGTTTGTTTTCATCAATTGCTATTTCTTCTGCTGATTTTTATAGTATTTGATGTCGTTGCGAAATATTTCCTGGCATAAGCTCATCTTGGAATAGTCGTAATCCGCTATGAGGTGTATGAGTCAATCGGCATATTATTTCACAAAATGTCACAAAAATACTGATGTAGTTCATTTAATTTTCTAAATTATAAACCTTAAAAAGGAAATCTACAATGCTTCCCATAAAAAGTATTATCTTAACATTAGATGAGCCATCCTGCTCATTGAGCTTTTGTACCGTGACCATATTTTGTCGTTAGAATCAATATTTTTTTATTATCTTTTACATCATTGTTAATGCATTTTAGTATATTAGTTTTGTGTAGTTTTCTGTAAATTATAATTATTTTACGATTATGCTATATAGAGCCAATCGTGTAAAATCACCAATAGCTATAATCATAAATTGAAACCTAATTATTCAAAAGGGCGCATTATTCCCGCTCAAGCGGTTTTTTCCGTGTTGTATTACTCGTTTGAAACTTCAACGATATCTTTCAAAACTTGCATGCATAAATTTTCATTTATCTCACATTTGACGATTGAGCCTCAGTATTTTCTCAAATGAAAATTTTCAACTTTGGTATACAGGCAAACGCTGACTAATAGCTCCTCTTTGAAATCTCTTCACCTTGAAAATTTCAAGGCAAACGTAAAGAGATTTCTACTCTGTTTACTTAAGATTTCAACGAGTAATTCGTCTCGAAAAAAGGCAGAATAACCCATTTAGAAAGAAAGCAATGCGTCCCTTATATAATTAATTATCTAAATGTTCTTGACTCGATTAGTAGTTACATGAATTGCGGTAAAAAAATAAGTCATAATTAAGATCTGATTAAAATAAATACTTGCAATTTTCCACGATTATTAAATTTACCACGGTCCAGGTTTCAATGTTACCTTATCATCTTCTAGGCACCAGGAGTAATATCGTGGTATCCAGGAATAATTATAATGGCGAAAAATTGCAGGTACTCTTTTTGCTATGGAAAAATTCCACTCTTATCACGATTGAATCTTCGGATCTTATTTATAATTGTCGCAATATAATATATTTTCTTGTGGAATTTAATTTTTTATGCCTTCGCTGAAACCGTGATTTTTAAATTGAGTTGAATTTAAGGGTATTTTTTCATCTAAAGGTCTAAACCACGTTAACTTCAGCAGTAGTCTCTCTCACACCATTCCCTATTCTGCTTGTTGGCTGAATTTAGATATTTCCGAAGGAATGTCAACTTTTTTTAGCCCCTAGCCTCCGGTGAAGAGCCGTACTGTCCCACTGAGCTATCGTGTCACCGCGTAGATCAACCTAAAAACATTTGATAATATCTTTGGGATTCCTTGGGACGGTGCCCGGAGAAGAGAAGGTAGTTGCTCCCCATGGAACCTTAAATTGGGATGTAGTCATGTAGCGATTGCGTCTCTTACACGGTTAAAAGCATTGGATAGCACTGATGGCAGCATCCAATATTAAGGCAAACATATTACAATTGTTTTAGTCCCGTGTCAAGTGCTCTGAATGGATGAATGTATTTGGTAGGGTATGATAGGGAGAATGATGCATTTGGCGTAATTCCAATCGCTAAGTTGGAAGCCGCACCACTTCCCAGTTTCCACTTCCTGTTGCCAATGGATTTATCGGAAGACTTAACAGTTCAATCAACACTGAGGTTGATCGTCGCGCCGTCTAAATGTAACTGTCCTTGAGCACCATTCAGGTCGACTCTTTATTCTTTCACGTAGCTGTACGTACCTACTGTATCACTTACGTAAGAAACAATGGTGGGATAATTTGATTGGAACACTTACAGCAAGTACCTATTATAAGTAGAAAAGGAGAAAGGAAAAATTGCCACAGGAAAGTTAATGGTGGAAAATTAAAGAATTAACTTTGTTGGGTTCACTAATATATTTGAAAAAGCACGACGCGGGTTTCATAGTTATATCGTCTTTTGACATTTGAATATGTTATGAAACTCGGGCTATCCGTTCTGCCCCACCCGTTCTGACCCAAGAACACGTTTACGCTTACCTAGGAATTGAATCCCGAATTAGGCATACGAAAATAACGATAGTTAGTCGTATTTCTAGCACATACCAAGAAATACCGTAATTTAAACACTTAGATATTGACTTACCATGGACACAAAATCATCCGAAGTTCGGAAACAACAGCTTAAATTCACTCTACTCTTAGTGAATGACTGAATGTGTTAACACTCAAATAACTAAATCAACATGACTGCAGAAGATGAGCAATAACTGGTTAATCTATTTCCAATACTCTATGATAGTTGACAGCTCCTCCTAAAAGTAAAAAAAACCGAACCCCATACAACCCCGGCCCCGTGTTCCCCTATTTTCTTTCCGTAAATGTCTTATAAGTAACTTTCAGTAGTTTTGAATAAAATTTATGTATTTTACTGGTATGATATTTACTTGCGGAAGACTACTTGCGTAATTTAATCTTCAAAGCAATAACGTTTTTTAAATTTATTCTGTGCATTTAATTTCCTCTTTTTATAAATGAAAGTGAAAAAACTTTGTGAATGTCCACAGTATTTATTCAAGTACGACGCGTTTCAGCGACTCATCGCTATCATCAAGTACAAATGCATGGTTTACGTCAAGAAGTCTTATCAAAGACATCATCTCGCCAAACACCGTTGAATACTTCCTCTTCTTTCTAAATGAACCTTTTGTTCCAACCAAAATCAAATCTCATCACAGGAATACCGATGGGCAGCTTCTTTTATAAACTTATTGAATATTTCTTGCTCGAATTAGCAACTTTTCTGGCTGATTTGATTTAATTCATGGTTGAGGCCGATATTTCGCGAAATTCTCTTCTAATTCCATTCCAAGATAACTTATTTAATTGTGAAATAATATTGCATGTTAGTCATAATGATTGTTTAGGGTAGTGGAACATGGTGAATAAAGAAATACAAGTTTAAATAATAAAGAAAATAGGTAAGTCTGAAAATAAATTTTTTTTCAGGTTAAATAGTGCAAGTTATATTTACTTACGTTAACCGATAATACTTGGTGTGACCTATTTATTTGTAGAGAGAAGTATACCCTAAGTATAATTGCCACTTTTTTTTATTCATTCTATTTATTCCCAAATAATGTGATTCTAAATAATCTTAAGTAGATTCTTTCTCATTTTGTAATCTTTAGAAGCGTGTTGGTGAATGAATATTTTACTTACATTATTCGGATTAAATAATATAATGGATATATATTATGCATCATATATTTATTCATTCTATTTATTTCCGTTTAATTCTGTATTTAAATAATCGTAGGCTGATTCTTTTTGCCTTTATAATATGTAGAAATATGTTGGTGAATGAATATTTTACTTACATTATTCGGATAAAATAAAAATAGAATGGATATCGTATATCCATATTTATATCCGTCTATCCATCGTATTCATATCCATTATATTTCTTTCCATTTAATTCTGTATCTACACAATCGAAAATCGATCATTGCGGCGTTTGCTTTGCTCACTTTACCAATGAGCGAATTTCTTCCCTCGCCTGTGGTCTGTCGTCAGCCGGCGGGAGGCTGTGCGCAATCGGAAGATCTTCCTGCCTCCACCGCTCCCTTCTTCACTCGTCACTGCATTCTGCTGGGGGGGGGGGCACATCTCACCGTCCAATCGAAGGCCTTTTGTCCGTCCCGGGATAAAATTAACTCGGTGCAGCGCCCTTGAAACGTGCGGCGTTTGTTTCACTCCCTTTTAGCCGCGTGGGCCCGTTGGTGGGCCAATGATAGGGCGTGAGATCACGTGTCCACATAGAGGAGGAAGATTGTATCGCGCGAAGTGTTTGAGGGCACCTATGTGGCCGTGAAAATGATGGATAGGTATGCGAGGAAAAATTCTGCCCCGGATTGTCGATAATTCCTCTCTCACACTGCGTATATTATTGCTATGATAAAATACATGCCTAGTTCAATGAGCAGGATTGTGCATTTAATATTAATATAAAATCGTATAGCATGGAAGCACTGTAGGTTTCTTTTTAAAGTTTATCATTTAGAAAAATAAACTAACTATAATACTTTTTTGACGTTTTCTGAAAAGATCAAGCCGAATGACTCATATTAGTTTTTACCAGTTCTTACTAGTAGATAGCGGATCTCATAGCGGATTAAGGTATTCTAAGATAAATCCATGTCAGAAAGTATTTTACTACGACATCAAATTCTATATTAATCAGCAAAATCAATAGCAATAGATGAGCACAAAAAGTATCTATCTATAATTATTTCCTTTCGACTGAGTTTCCTTTGAGGAATCATGAGCACCACCTTGTGTATTTTCCATTGCACGATTAATGTCATTTTATTCAAATTGCACATTCATAACTTCACCCGAGATTGGCACCCAAGGCCCTTCGGAATGCAGTAAAGCTTTCCCCTCTAGGACAACCGGCTCCCCTATCCTGAATGTGAGAATTTTACACGCCTGTAGGTAAGTCCGGGGTGACCTTTACCCTCAGCTATCCTACCCAACTTACGAGTTTGAATCACTGAGCGAGTGACTACTTAGGTACTTACCGCACTCACTCACTGTTAGTGCTTTAATTCAAAGGTTGGCTTTGGTAGGCGAGGGCAATGCGCGTCACAGATAAAGCCACAGGCATTCCACGCACTCAAGGTAAAAGGAATCAGTTCCTTTCCCTAGACCTCCTTTAGCGAGGGTTTTGTCGGGAATATCCCTGCCGGATTTGCAATCGGAACTCTTAGGTCATAAATACTCATCAAGCTAACATGTTCCATTTTATACCCATAGGATTCAGTGTTTTGCAGAAATTAATACTGAATTAATTTATTCATTACTGATAGCTAATAAATAATTGCTGGCCCACACAATTAAATTGCCAACAAATATTTGGGGTCCTTAATGAAATATAATTGCTTGGTAATATTCTTCAGAGGTCTTTTTCTCCAAACCTATTTCAACGATTAAAATGTTGTAAATGTGCAACAATGCTTTTCTATAACTCGTTATTAGCCTCAATTTTGTAAGCATGGTTTCTAAGCTACGAGAAAATTTAAACATCATCAATCATTTCCAATTTTTTAGTGAGTTTGAATAAAGCACTCCCAAAATATTTTGACTCTTCTAAGTGTTATCTTCAAAATTTATGTGGCACTAGTCGCTGTGACATTTGAAATTGTGATGTATGAATATTAGTACGTTATTGACAGGTGTTCGAAAGCCGCTTCGCGGGAATTCGGTCATGCATAGTTGAGCGCAGACGAAGTCGAGGAGCAAAAGATAGCACACTCTTCCCACGTTAGGAAGTAGCGTGTTAAAAAAACATGAAAGCAGCTTTGTTTCTTTTGAATGTCTATTTTTGACTAATTTTCTCGAGAAAACCGTCGAAGATAGTTTTTCCGCTCTCATAGGATGCCAACACATTGTGGAAATGCATATAAATCATGACTAATCACAGACTTTCTCCGGAAATGTTGGCATTAGACACGTGCGAAATGGGGTTTTTATTGTTTTTTTTTTGCTTTGAGTGGTCCAAAATTAGGATTTTATTGGAACATAAGGAAAGCTGTCGCCCATAAACGTGTTCCAGGAGAGCTGAGGTCAAAGTTTATAGACCATCTAACTATTTTCTTTGTTTTTGCTATTTTGATATACGTGATACTTTGTCTATTCATAATTTTACTAGCTTTGATCTCTCCCTTTTTCTCATAAAATATACCGCCAGTTTACTCGAAGGGGACGAAAGAACAAAAGAAAAGTCTCAGGATACTCTGATGCCTCTATTTTAATGACTTAAATGTTTTTCGCGATACCAGTTTGCCCCCGTTGTAATATTAGACTATCGCGAAGAACGTAGTCCTTCAAACTGAAACCCAAAATATCGAGGCATAAAATTAGCTTGATATTTATTTTACCCTTTAAATTAAATACGCATAATTTACAAATTTGAATGAAAATGGATCGGAATTTCTGCAATACTGTACTATATGTTCAACAGATTCAGGCTTCAATTGGTGGAAGTTAGACATATTTAAATGAATAAAAGATCGTAGCACTTTTCCACAAGACTTTTTAATGCGTACAACGCGTTTCGGCTCACTGAGCCATCATCTGGTACAAGACACTTCAGAACATGTGAAAATCCCTTTTATACCCTTGAGAAAGGATGGGTAGGAGGGGGGTAGGAGAGGATTTGACATCTTTGAGGATGGGGGATGGGAACGGGCGTACAGAGTAGAGACAGTGGGAAAAGGTACAACTACGGGATGTGAAGAACCCACGTTGGATGGAGGGTTCTAGTCATAACTGTATATATTATTTTTTGTCTTGATATATTTCAGTTGATATTAACAGATTATTACGCGGACTTGAATCAGACAAAAAAATTAAAATGTATTTGACAATACGCTCTATTCGTATTTCTTTATTTAACACAGCCGAATTACGAAAAGTTAATGACTAAATAACTCTTGTCAAGTTCACAAATTGTTTCAGCAGTCAGTTACCGCATAAGCTACCATCAATGATAAACTCACAGTTGCCAATAATTTTTTGATACCCTCCGCTAAGACACGTTGGTTCTTTTATACATCTAAATTTATAATTCATCGAATGCAATTCATTAGTGTGCGTGCTAACTAATTCATGCAGTATTTTCCTCCTGATCTATAACTTATTTATCGTGTAATTATCGATAAGTTTCGCGGTACCTATTTCCTACTTCGTGGATTGTGCAACACCACTAATTACTTTTTCAATAAATAAACGTAAGTAATTTAATAAAAATAGACCCCGTTATTTTATGGCACAGATATTTTATTTAGTGAAATGTTAAGGTTAAAAATAAATTTTGACGTCGCGTAAATTTTTAATGTGCGAGCCAAAAAAATGCGGTATATAACTCAAAAACTGAATGTGCGAGCAAAATAAAAAAAATTGGCAGTAGGTATATTACTCAAAAATATTTTGACAATTTTTTAAATTTGCAAAATTTCAACTCCCTCGCTCAAAAAAACCGTTTAACAGGTTTTCAGCCAGTATTTTTTTTCGATTTCGACCTACTGAGAACCGTAATGCAATTTTCCCCAGCTCGGGATTTTCTTAGCAAATCTTCATCAGCGTCTTAATTTGGCGAGTAAGTCTTCCGTCACGACACCGCTCTCCCCATGCACGCCTGTGCATTGCATTGAGGCCGTCCCAAGGCCTTTCCTACGCTTGCGTGCTTTATGCGCAGACGGGACCTCTAATTGACGTTCTGCAGTCTGTGAGCGTTGCGAGAAATCTTGGATCGCTTACGGTCGAGTCACGGTCACGGATGACGATTCTACCGCTCCTGTAATGCTCGAGTAATTCGAAATGCATCCACCGTGACATGCGCGTACAGTCTACGTGTCATAAGCGGATCATTATGATCAAATCAACATATTAATTCACCGTGGGACCCTCCTGTCGCGAGTAATGCGATATAAATTATGCCTGAAATAAGTGGAAAAATGGTAAATATGTTCTCTTCGGAGGAAAAACGCCTAGGCACATCACTATCCGTGGTGAGAAATCATTAAAATATCTTTATTACATCAAATATAGGGTTCTTTCAATTTTAGTGTTCCGAAAACCTTAACCCCCACGAAATTCTACTTTGAAAATAACTTTATATTTTCCTGTAAATAAAAATCCATCCCCCGTGCATTTGATATATTTTATTTGAATGGATAAATATTTATGGAAACAAAAAAAAGGTTGGTAACAGTGAGCGGAATTGCACAGTGAATTGGTGTAAAAACAAACGCTTAATTTGTTACTCTTCGACTAAAGTTAAAATTTTGATGGAATATTAAATTAAAATGTTAGAGAATACTCAAGAAGCCATTGAAATTGGAGCATCAGCTTTTGTCAAAATTCCTATGTTTCCAGGTACAATGGGTGATTTGGGTGAAATGGATGATAAGTTTTCTACTTCGAAGATAACTTGAAAGAAAGCTTGCTTTTTTGGTCTCGAATTCAGACATAATAATGGATTTATCAATTCTGGTGACGTCAATGCTAATGACGAATTGAGTTTTTGACCGGTTTTTTAAGCCTTTAATTTTGCACGAAAAACTTGCCTCTGGTTTAAGACCATGTCTGATCTACCTTACTCGAGAAAACGTACTTCAAACCGCTCAATATTTTTACTGTAAATTATTATTTTCTTAATACTGTATTCTGTTTAATTAATATTCATTGTTCACTTAAATTTTTCATTACAACCGTCAAATTATTTTTTTGCTATGCGTATAAATTTAATTTTAAATTTTAGCTATTTATTTTTATACCTCTATTAGTACATACATAAAAATCTGTAAATAAATCCGTAAATTTTATCGTCGCGATCACCATATCATATGTTGGAGTGCTTTTCCGATCTAAAAATGATAATGGGGTGATATTTGGTTATTTAATTTCGGAGCTAATTTCATCTAATACAATATCCTTATCGAATACAGTTTTCCTTTCCATCCTCTCGTTTATCCGTTTATAGTTGTCATAAAGTTATTCAGTTTTCTTTCTTATTGTATATCCTTAATCGTGAAATATCACTCGCTTAATTATTGCTTTTTTCAGAAAGGGTTCAAAAAATCGCTATGGAATATCACTTTAGAATCTAATCTTCGTTGCGCTCGTGCATATATTACTTTAAAGGAATTAAATACTGGATAATTTATTCATTTAGTGCAGAATACATAAGGTATATTGGTATGTATCTCCCTATAATTTATCTCCGAGTAGTCTTGTCTAGCTAATCTCAATCTTAATTACCGTGTTTATCATCTTTATATTTGCATCCAATTTCATTTTATAACAAGCATGGAATATTTTTAAATTTGTTTACATAACAAATAAGGGCAGCTTATTGTATTATGGCCCTGATTTAAATAACGTATTGTGAGTGCCACAATATAAGTGTATCTATTATTTGAAGAGAGCTTTTTGAAAAATCCCCTCGTTGTTAACATTTTTCAGTAGAAAGGGAGGGCACTTGGAATATATCTCGTATTATTTTTCTGTCGGATACAACGCATATCGTCTATCAGCACCGAATTCATGCATCGGCATACTACCTTGCAATCCGCCTCAATGGGTGTATGGCGGGATGTTGTGCTAGTTAACGTGTGCAATAATACTTGTAAAAAGTTAGGAAGGGGAATGTAACTTCCCGAGTTCGAATTAGCATTTCTTTTTGTCCATTATTGCTCAGGGAAAAAACGAATTCCAATATATATCCGTTCGGAAAAAGGTATCAATTTTTGTATCGTCTGACTTCTCTGTTGTACCCTTAATTACATTGCGGTTCTAAGATGATGTTCTCCGAGTTACTCTGAAAGGTTTCCGTTCTTAATTGCTCAAGCAATCTAAGCATAACACCTATTCTCCGAGTCTCTACCAGCTTCAAGCCTGATTGGTTCAACAGCTGTGTAGCGCTCTCTGTTCGCTCGTAGCAGTTGGTGAAGCTCCGTAATTTTCCTTACTGCTATGAGCACATAATCTCTGAGCGGCTTTGATAGGGGAAAAAGCTAGTCGAGACAAGTTTGGCAACACAGAAATGAATGATAAAATGTGTGGGGAAAACCTGAAGTTTTAGTTGTTGATATTTCGTGGAAGATATAGATAGTTGATTGAGGTGATACGAGAGATTCGTGAACACAGTGGTGTCAAAGGATTTTTAGCGAGAGGAAAAAGTGAGAAAAATGAGACACACTGGATTCCCGCTGAGGCCACGAATAAATTATGTATGGAGGAAAGAAGAAATTGGGTAAAGCAAGAGTTCTCTAGGAGACGCATGGGCGTCATGTTGCTTTCTTCTTTTGGCCAAAACCCATCAATACTCAGTGAAGAGCGTTTGTTAAGTAGATATATAACACGAAGGCAAGAAGACAATGAGGTTATCTGACGACACAGTACGTGGATTAAATGAAATATTTCCTTTTCGTTTACACCGGGAAAAAATCAGCGTACTCTTTCGCCGTGATCTGTTTTAGGTTCTGGATATATAATTATTGAATAAATGGAACCTGATCATGGGTTTGTCTTAGCTGCTGCCATTATTCGTTTTAAAAGCAATCCATACTAAAACATACTACTTACAAAAGTACTACTTTCCTTTGCTCGATAATTACAGGGTAATTAGGGATATCGTATTGAATTGTATTTGTATTGAAGCTGAATGCGTATTTTTTTCACCTGTTCGCAGATATATTTGATCTTCGTATAGTGCATATTTTCTCTATTTCAGAAGCAATGTCGTTTTGAACCAATTATAATTGCTACTCGTGTGCCTTCCTCCAGATATAAATAACAGTGAATATTATTTCACTCCAAGTTTATTTATGGTGAATTGTTGTGTGTAGGTATGCCTATTTGCCTTCGTGTTCCTATAAATATTAGCATTTGGTACAATTATGATCAAAAATATCGCTTGAATTTGGGACTCAGTAAAAATAAAATGTGTCCTCTGTATATTTTCAATTCAAATTTTCTGGTCGTTTAGAGTTAAAGCGTATTCTTCATTCTTTCATGGTCCTGTTCTTTCAAAATTGATAATCGTTCCATTTACGAGTCGATTGTTTTCCATGATGTGAATTGGCTTCTTATGGCTTTATAATAGCTGAGAATATTTTTTTCACACATAGCTTAGCTAAGAAGCCTACTTCAGAGATTTTTGTTGCCCTGTCGGCATCGGTGTCCGGCAATAGTCATCGTCGCCTCATAATATTTCCCCGGCAAGAGGTCGTAAATGTTCGAGCGCTCAGCGTGTCTATTTTATAGCTCTGCCCTAAGATCGCGAGGCGTAATATTTCCTCTTATCGCTTTTATGTGATGGCGTGTTTATCCATACGCGTCATGTACTTGTAAAGCTAGTAGATAGCTTCAGATCGTACATTATATAAGATGACGCAAAAATGATCGGAATGTTCATTTGTAGGTCATTCCTCAAAAATAAAAACGCAGTTATAACATACTGGAATCTACTTCAAGCCATTTTATACTTTGATACTCATCACGAGTTTTCATCTCCAGTGATCACGAAAAATCCAATGAAGAAAATGTCTTTTTTTTTCAAATTAAAATTAGAACACTACGTCGCTGCATTTCATCCAGTATATGGAATATATGAAGTGAGAAAAAGTAACGAATGGTTCAAAATTTCCTTTTTAAAATGCAGTGTTTATTCCTTTGGTATCTTAGTTCATTACCTACGTAGTACAGGGTTCCCACTCAACCGTGAAAAAGCCGTGAATTTCGTCTACCGTGAAAAAAACCTGGAAAAAGCCGTGAAATTCGTCATGAAACCTTTAAAAAACCTCTCAAACTTGATTTTAGAACTACGATTGACGGATCAAAAGAGAAATAGGCCAGTCACTCGCAGATACTGTACACGCATTTATCTGCACACGTATATTCGAAGCGCAAATATTAATTGGTCCATGTGCCATGACGACACATAGCCTTTAGCCTGTGATTGGAAGACGGGTAGCCAAAGTGATCATTAACCCTGGTGAGAAATCAGACACCTCTTCACTTCCCTGTCACCCTCCATTTTCCCACTCACAACCTTTAGCCGGCCCTAAATTTTGCTAATGATAGGCGAAGTCATAAGAGCACTTTCATCGCTGCGTTTTGCATTCCCGGCGTTTATCGCGTTTGCTATATTTTTAGTTAAATGTGCGGCCAGTGATTTTTATGAGATCAATATTTCTTCCTAAAATGGCTTATCGAACAGACCGTGAATTTGACGCAATTTAGTCCGTGAAAACCTGGAAAAAACCATGAATTTTATAATTTAGTTAGAGTGGGAACCCTGTAGTAGGAAACATTATGATTTCAGTCTGAATACCTGCCTCTTTTGTCTGACTCACGTACGTTCATTTTCTTACCCAGAGTCTAAGAGCTAATTTGGGATTGAAGAACATGTTGTCTCAATTTTAACTGTTTTGTTGGTGGTTATGTTTATCGACTTTTTAAAATTTGTTTATGTATTCCTGATTCTTTTATTTAATGAAAGCACTGGAGTCTAATTGCGGAGAGCCCCTCATTTTTTTATTGAGCTTCAAATATATAATCAGCGCGAGTATTTGAGTTTTTTGGTTAATTAATACCGATGCAATGTTTAATATTTCATAATTAATTATGCAATTTGGAAACAAATCGGAAATAGGTTTATGGATCTAAATAATAAGATCCTAAAACTAATCAAATTTGTCATATGAGGGGTTGAGAAGCCAAGGGGTACGAGTGATTTTTTTCTCAACACAGTTAGGATTAGTTAATTGTTGGAATAAATGCACAAAAACTTGGTTGCCAAGGGATACGAGTGAGTCTCTGTTCTGTGCTGATATCGAGTGGAAAATTAAATGCACTACTAAACATCTAATTTTTTTGCTTGTTTTCTATGCCTAATTTATGTACTTAACTCGGTGTAGAAAAAATAAATCACTCGTACCCTTTGACTTCTCACCTACTCATATAAGATTCTGTCATTATGTATTATGCTAACCATTAATTCGTATACTCTGCGTAAATGGTAAAATAATTTTATGGCATACTGTGGCTGAATTATTAAAAAATTCTTCCAAATAATATGTGCAAAAATAACACGCGACACAGGTACCAAGAAGTGGAGGGCATCAATTTTGACAACGAGTTTGTAATAATTGCAACACAGTTGAACATTCAATTACGAAAGATTAATTGCATTATATTAAGTGTGTACGGAGAAGTGGAGGTGTGGCAGTGAGACAGATAATAGACATTCTTGGCACGGTTTATAGATAATAGTGCAATGGTTGAGGATGATACGTGGTCAAATTTTGATAACTGGCCGATTGACCGTTGATATTTTTGTGTGCTGGAGAAAATGTAAAAGCGTTGGAAAAGAGAAATGTTAAGATGGACAAGGATGAGCTTAGGATTGGAGGAAGTTGGGATGCCAGTGTGAGCATATAGCCTGCACGTATGAGAAAGCTGCTGGTCAATCTCAAAAACTGTGATTTTCGGTTTAACGAACGACTCAATAGTGTCCATTTCATGCATCCAAATTGTTTGTGTTCGAGTTTAACTTTCAACCAAACACACCCAATGGACCCAATGTTTCAATATGTTTCTGCTCATTATGTGCAAGCATTGGCAAAAATCATGCTTTTATATATTTATATAAGTTGGATTTCGAGAAAAATTTTATGTACTTACTCTAATTTTAAAAAATGTATTAATTAGAGTAAATTATCATTTTTTCTCTACTTGGGGAAAATCTTAATGTATATCTACCTAATTATCAACGCGAATCATAAAGCAATGACCTGATTCGATGTCTGGATGTGTGCCCGAATGGAAACAATTAAACGCCATGAATCTGATTAAGTTATATAGTTCTTTATTTCACTCGGTGCTTCCACGTTAAGATTGATACTATGGGCGATGGCATGGTAACACTATGTATTTAGCATTACCACGGGTGATGTTAAAGCTTAACCCAGAATGAGACGACTCTGACTGACTGGCCACATGATTTATCCATTGCATTCAGTAGTCGTGTATGAAAAGGTTTCCCCTATAGAACGCTTCGATGATGCGTCACGGTTTCGTGCGTGTGAAGAAATTTGAAAAAAAAAGGTGTCAATTTTGCGGTCACGCGTGCGTCCTTTTTTTGCATTCCCCGTCACTCGTCGCAGCGTATTGGCGTGGCGACCATCCGGAGACGAAACCGGTCAACGCAGGACGTGGCTTTTTCAATACTAGCCTCACATCCGTTGGGGGCCCACTTCCCCTACGTCGAAGTGGCTTTACCCCTTGTCGTTTTCCATAAATATCCCGAAGTTTCCGGGAAAGCATTTTCGAAGATTGCAAAGTTTATGTGGAGAATCATCTTGCATGGAATATAGTTCTTTATTTCAATCAGTGATTTGACGTGAAGATTGGTATAGACGGGTGAAGGTATGGCACTAAGTATTCCGCATTACCAGGGGTGAGGATAAAGCTTAACGCAGACTAAGCCACTGACAAGACTGGATCATCTTGTAAGAGGACGTAATGGAAATAGTTTCTCTTACAAGTATTAGTTTTTATGTATTTATTCACATACCACTGAAAATAGTACGTATTGGCCTCTTACATTTGGGGTTTTCAGCATGTTAATAATTAAAAGAGCACGAACAACCATGCCCTCTGGATGAGGAAAATGTACCTAGGGGAGACTCGAACCCGCGACCTCTTGTTTGACAGGCGAGGACTATACCCTGCCGCCGAGGTCGGCGATATTTTTCTTATTATATACATTCACTCATTGTTGGATTGGTAAGGGTAGAGCTCACCCCGAACTTCACCAAAGGCGTGTGGCAGTTGATTAAACAAGGCACGAAGGCCACTTCCTTTCTCTGGGATACCTCGCTTTTTTAATTCTGTTCAGTGAGGTATCCTAAGGCTTCACCCAGGGTTTAAACCTGGGAACCTTCTGTCAGAAGCCCAGAGCGGTACCCACAAGGGCCACCGTGCTCCGTGAAAAATATAATGGTTGCAATAACTGACCGTTGTGGTAGCAAGATTTTGTCACTTTTTGTCTAAATCAAGTCTGCCTTCCAAGAATTCAAAGAAAAGTCAGAGTAAAAATTTCCCATGCTGGGAATCGTACCCGAGCCTTCTGGGTTAATGCCGTATATCCTAGCCACTGGGCCACAGGAGATGATCATGTCCCCTCTGGCTTATTACTGAAAGATAATCAAATGTATACAATTTCAAATATTTAGTTGATAACGTAAAAATAACGGGCACGAGGTAATTTAGCGCGTTTATATTTATAGAGGTTATTCATGCTTTGTTCCAGAAATGCATAATACATGCGAAACCGGTTAACTTCATTAAGCAATTTCTCCGCGTATTTATTCCTCATTAGATTCCTCACGCAGTTCATTCCCCCTTGTTTGTAGCTCGTGAAAGATGGATTGAATGTATGCATTTTATGAGTGTTACGAATGAACTCCACCACATACCCTCTTGTATATGCGTATACTCTGTAGGGATTAACACTTGTCATTCGCCTCATAACAGTGCTTTGGAAGCATCCTTAACCCGTTTCCGTTTGTATGAAAGAACCTCCACGGCATGGCCCTCATGAATTGGCTGGTCGAGCGAATGAAGAGAGAGTAATGATTCATCGGCTGTGCTCGCTGTAAACTCCGCTGGCGAGACTCCGAAAACTGTCACATGATCGTGCCCCACTCCTTCAAGTTTTCATTCATGAGGCATCCTGGGGCCATTTGGTTCACCATCGAGTGATATCCGTGGAAATATAAGTCTGTTGCCATATCAGAAGAGCTGATTATGTGAAGATTAGGTAATCACTGTGTAATTGTAAATCTTGCTCTTCAGTTTAATAGATATCTCCCGCTTTTGACGACTTAACAACCACTGTATACCAAATAGGGAAACTTTAGCCACTGTTTTAACTGAGAGAACGCTCTACCGATCTTTTTCGTGACACAAAAATCGTTTGAAAATTATTATATCATCCAAAAAGTTTCAGGCTTTATAAAGGAAACCCTTGTGAACTTTGCCTATGTCTCACAGGTGAAAATTTTTCCTCGGAGTTTTCTTGAGTATAAAATTTCTACATTCCTCTCAGAGTGGTATGTTGACGTATTTAATACGATGCAGTGTCACTTTGGCAAGTTAAGCTACTTCAGCATCAAGGCTACAAACTTTACCATATACTGGAGCTCACTGGATCCTTCTTTTTTTATTTCTGGGGTGTACATGAAAGTGTATACGAGGTCGTAACGCGTTGAGATTGCTTTTCTCTCCCTAATCTGCAGCTCAATTCGTACGAGGATAAGTTGAAGGCTGACAAATAACTCTCCTCTATCTTGCTTAATGCACTAAAGGCCAAAAATAACTTTTAATGCCCCGCCCAGGGTGAAATGCCGTCGAGTTGGAGTACAACTTATTTACCGTCGGTTATGCGTGGCGGATGACTTGAGCTCCCGGCATTATTTTGGGAGATAAAGGCCACCCTCTAGGCACTCGAAAACAAATTAGACGAATTAGACCGGGGCGCAATAAGCATCTGAGCGGCGCTTAGTAGCTCTCCCTGTAATGAACACCTGTGGTTCATATTCTCGGAGAAAAATAAATTCTTGCGTCGTGAGTCAGCCCAAGAATTTAAATTTACTAAATGTAAACGGAGACCACCCGTATATCCGCTGGTAAAATATTGATAAATTATTTTCATTAATTTTGTTTCACGTCGCAGTGACGGTCAATCTCCTCAAGATATGTTTTTTCGCCGAAACTCTTGTTTTCACTACATTCTTTTTTAGAATCCGTAAATCGTGGATATGAATTACTATGAATGTGCGACTGAAATTTTTGATTAAATCATTCCGATTTAGCTCTTGTCTTGAGCAATTACACTAGTATGGTCTTCATCGACATATCCGACCGATTTATTGATTGCGAGTAAGAATTTTTGTAGCCACCTCTAAAGACAAACTTTGGAATGAATCACATGATTTCGGAATTCCAGTGTGTGGTCTATGCTAAGGCTGCATGTTCGCTATCAAAGGTTATTGAAATTTCATTTTGTAGCGTTTACTTGCACTTCACCATTGCTCTAAGTTGTATATTCACGCATCATGCGTTTTGATTTCGTCAGCGGCATGATAATTTCTTCCATTTTTTTTATAATCAACATTTTTCGCAATCACCGGAAAGCTACCAGTATCATTTTAGACATGATACGGGCGAATGGTGCCCGCCCAGTATCTCAAACCCGGCTTGACTACTGTGCGTGAATCAGGCTTTACGCACAGTATGAATTTTTAACGAGGCAAGGCACAATTTTTCATTGGAAATGACGGCTGCAATGTTATATAAGGATGATATTCGCCATGGAAAAATCATTCGAGTAAGCTGGGGTTCTAACCCTGATATCTCTTTTCGCCAATCAGGTATGCTAACGGTTACACCACCAAGCCCGGTTACACTTCTTGGTTCAAGGTTTGGAGGTGTAACCGGTAGCATACCTGACTGGCAATTGGGACATCCGGGTTCGATTCCCGGCTAAGCTAAATGGCAGATTTTATTGCGAATTTCATGCTTAGTGTATATAACTTCGAATCCGTGCGCTTGACTGGGAACAAAGTTACTTGTTTCATGCAGTGCTGTATTTGCAATATTATTAGCCAGTATTTCCCGAGGAAATCCCTTTGGCAACAACCACGCAGTATCACATGATATTAGCATTTTTGTATAAATGCCTCTTTAGAAGATAAGTCGCCTTCTGTTCCATTGCCAAGTCCCTACCTTCAAACTAGTTGATGACAGGTGTTATAGACGGCGGTATTAGGGCCACAGCTTATGATAGTGTCTTTGAACTCTGAGCTGATTCGGTTGAAACGGCTGAAAATGGCCGCTTATGTTAATTAAACGGGGTAAGATTCGTTTCAACTAATTTCTCGGATTGCCCCCAGCTCTGGCAAGCACACCAAACTGCGCAAGGAATAAGTTAATGGAGCCAATTTCTCTGTGTCGGATTAAAAATAGTGCGATGCGGGCAAAGAGCTTCCATGAAAAAGACGTGGATTACTTCATGAGTCACAGGCGAATCTCTTTTTATCATTTCTATGCACGAGAGAAAATTTTACGAGCGAAAATTTGAAGATGAAAGCGCCGTAAAATCTCCTAAAGGCTGTTTTACAGGGCGCACATAATAGCACAATCTGACGCGTATACAAAGGCTCAGACAAAATTGCGTCGTGTAAATCGGTGAATTGCTAGAATGCACGTGAAAATGCATGGATGCGTGATGGAAAATAGCCCCTGTTCTGACTTCGTTCAAGCACTCGTGCAATTGCACCCAAAATTGAGAAAGAAATGCAGCTCAAACCTACGCAATTACGTGCCCCGTTTTAAACGGCCTAAACACTTTCCTGGTTCAATCTGATTTGTTAATGCGAAAATAAAAAAGTATAATAGTTAGGCCGCTGATCCCTGAACTTGGTGTAAAGGGTGATTCAAATTGAAATACCATAATTTTACCTTCGATGTAATGTTTTAGTGAGATAGAATTTTTCTCCAGCATAATGGAGGACCCTGGAAGCCAAGGAGTACATGTACTATTTTTTATAATTTTGGAGGTAAGTTCAGATAATGGTTGGTGGGGTAAATATTTTTTTGTTATGGCGAATGGATACAATTGAACCACTGATAAGTATATGCGTTTAGATTCAGTGATTAATTTGTATCCCTTTGCCACGACAATATACTGTACCCCACCAGCCATTATCTGAACTTACATCCTAAATTTAAAAAATTGCACTTGTATCCAATGGTTTCAGTGATCCTCAATTGATACCTCAGGTTTTCAAAAAGGCCTTTCATTAATGGATCATCGGAACATTAACGTAGCTACGTTTCTGACCTCTTGTAAGTTCTCACAATCCAACGTGCTTTACACTTAACCTGTTGGAAATAGATTAAATAAAATCTGAAACCATGCATGAATTATTTTTTGTAAATTCCTTTAATCTATGCAAATTGTGACTTAAAAGGATGTGATTGTAATTTTACCCATTGTGATTGTAGCTGAGATCAGATGATGACGTATAGAAATACATTAGATAAATTTATTTTTTCCTTAAATAAGCTTACTAGCGATGCTCTTCACAGAAGCGAAGGGACTGATGGAAGTCACAATTATTTTTACCTGTGTTCCTCAAAATACAAGTGGTCAATGAAGCATTTCTGGGATTGTTGAGTCACTCTGGGTATTTTTAATCATCAATTCATGTAAATTAAAAGAAGAAATTATTTTATCTGTATCGATCTATCTAAATATCTGTATCTCACTTTCGTGGTATCACTTCCGTCATAGATATGTGCTTACCGTTAAATTGACATTCCGTGCTCCACTTACCTCTAAGTAGCTCAAGTAATCTCAGGCTAAAAATTTGCTTCCAAGTCTATAACTTCAACTGATATGTCATGTTTGACTCCCAGAGTCTTTAAAAGTAAAAACTATATTCGTAAAGTTCGAATCTTTCTTTGCTTATACCTGGATCTTGAAACACTGGTCAATAATTATAACTTCTGATCATTTTATTCGGGGTCCACATTCACCCTAACAGAAATCCTTACGTGCCGTCCCCCGCAAAAAAATATGAAAAAATCGACTGTCGTCCTTTTCTCTACTTTTACTACAGCTAAATTAGACACAAATCCACATATGTTTGTATCTCTTTCATGCTCAATTTATTTACTCCAGTTCACTTGGCATTTTTTTTTGTTGAGTCTCGTGCTTTTCGCTCGAGAGTAACGGATTTTCCGCGTGTACCCTCGAATATTCCAATCTATGTTATTTCAAATCTGATATTGATATGGGAGGTGCAATCACGTAGCAGACCCTAAAATGGGGTCTTGAATTGGGTCATGCACGAATGTTACGAATGTCCCTCACGACTGACTTTACGATGGATTTGATAATGCATTTGAAGTAACGCGAATAAAATTCTGAATCGGCTGGTAGTTCATAGAGGAATATCATACTTCCCGTATGAAATATTGCTACTGCATGCCTGCAACTGAAAATTTCAGAAATCTTCCTTTTACCTTTCCTTATTCCACGATAATATAGCGATATGTAAGCGAAAGAACATATTTACTTAACCAACCCAACTCACAAACCAATACTAACACCATTTGCAATGACGAGCACTGTGATCTGGATTTTAATGAACACCAGTGAACCCGTTTTTCAGGTGGTTACGCAGACGCGTCTGTCTCTCTAGCTCTTATGTTAGACTCTTGTATAATTCTGATTTAACTCACAATAATGAAGGACCTAATGACCTCAGCGCTGGACCGATTCCCATGTATACTCGGATAGGAAAATCGAGAATAAATAACTACCATAAGCAGTTTGAGCTATTTCAATTTGTGTCATCTGAGAATTTGGTATTTATTTGTCTGGGCTTCTTTTTCCTCGGGCTACTTCTACCACTTTTCTCTTACTGAAGTCCGTAACTTAGAATAATGGGCTATTACGTCCCATTGTTCCTGTCATTACTTTTTCTTGGCCTCTGCGGCTGTTTGATGGTGGAGGCCGTTCTTTCTCGATACCGACTCCATGCCAAAATACGAAGCGAAATAATGTAAACATCTAAGTACTAGGCGTTAGAGCAAAATAAAAATACTACCAATGTATTTATTAGTGCAATAAACAGTTTTTCCACAGTGGAATTCTCTCGTGAAAAACCGTGAGGCCAACATAATATTCTTTTTTATATCGTCAATTATTTCTTAATTAATATGCTAGCCATGCGATTATTAATTGCTGTCTGATAAATTTTTAATTAAGGGCTCCCTAAAACAATAAAATTATTTGGAGAAAATTATGATCGAACCGTAGTTGCTCAAGGATTTTCATTGAAAATTTATGGGTAAATAAATATGCTGAATTTTCAAGGAGTATAATTTTGTTATCTTTATGTAGACTTATATTATCATATTGTCTTTTATTCATCAGACAATAACACTGCCGTCTCCTTCAAAAATCTTAGTTTTTAAAAATTATATTGCTACCTTTTGATGCAGATATTGATACTGAACAGTGCACATGCAATGACTTCCATAATTCCGAATGTAAGTATTATTATTTGAATGGAGATGAAGATTCGTGGAAAGGGTTTGAGTTTAATATTACTGAATTTAACCTTTTTTCGTGAGCATTTCTTCCCTTTAGCGTTACAATCTATCAATAATATCCTCTCGCAATGCCATAAAATACCCACTTATGGAAAATGTAAGAATAAACTTTCTTAGGTTCACTAATATGTTTGAAAAACAACGACCCGTGTTTCATAACGTAGTTATTCAATGGTAACATAGTTAATCGTCAGATGCATCGATCATTCATGCTCCGCCTTAATATAAAATGAGATACATGAATGATCGATGCACCTGACGATGTAACACGTTATGAAACTCGGGTCGTGCTTATTCAAATAAATTTGTGAACCTAATAGTGGTTATTCATTCATTTTCCGTAATGGCAACGTTTAACACAGTTGAGCCTGAAATCATCAGTCATACCCACTTACGGCTTTTAGAGTTGGAAACACGCATCTCAAAATTTGGCCGATCTGAGTTAACAGTGCTAATAGTAATAATAAAAAATTAAATTCAAACAAAAAACAACTATTTGTTTGCAAATGTATACTTCTTTTCCAGTTTCATGTATTTTTGGTTTTTAATCTAAATTAAAATTATATACAATGAAAAAAATAATTCGTTTTTTTTTTTCTCTACTGAAAAGTTACTCTTTTAGAGATACGTGTTGTTAGAACTTAGCCGTCGATATCCATAAGGCAATTTGAAATTTTATACTAATAATTCCCTTTTTTGGAGTTTTTTTACCCATGATAAAATATTCTTTAAGAGTGCCCAATACTCTCCTTTAGCTATTCAGAACGATTTCGACGCATCCAAACCCTCCGTGAGAATTCTCATTCCTCTGGTCTGCTGCCAAACATTCTTTTCCCTAATATCCCTCAAAAGCATCCCGATATTTCCGTCATCCTCTCCCTATCGTCTTCAGAAGGGTTTCTTCCGATTGCCTCTCATCTCTTTCCAAACTGGCTTACACTTCTTTGCCGCTGTTTCTTTGAAAGCTTTCCATCAATCTTCTAATACTCTCATCGGAATCTAGTTGGTATTTCCCCCTTGCCTGGATCATAATTTCCTTAATTGGCAACTATATCTTTCCAATTTTCATCCTTAGCCTTCCTTAGGTTTTCGTGGTGAAAGATTTATATGTATTAATTTTATTCGCTCGGTAAAATTCTATTCCAAGAGATGGATTTTAAAAAAATACTAGAAGTTACACCTATTTAACGAACAGGAATATTTTAAAGATGACCGTCGCATTTGAATTATGGTATCAGTTTCGACATTCCTTATGTTTTCGCAGTGAAAGATTTTTATTAATGTTATTCGCTTGGTAAATTCCAATCAAAGTGATGGATTAAAAAATACGAAGTTTGACACATTTATCGAACAGGACTATTTTAAGTGTACTTAGGTATCAAATTTCAATGACGATGTTGGTTTCGACTTAATATTAATCTTTACGCGTGGTCTTTATTCGTGATATATGTGTTAGTAGTTTTTCTTCGATATCATTAAATTTCTTTTTATTCTGTGAGTTTAAAGTTTTGATGTATACAAGGATTCCGTTTCGATTTTTGTCCTTTTAAAGTCCGTGTCTATCCGCTTTAATGTGGAAGTCTTTAAACATTTTCCGTCGCGGTATTTCTTTGAGATTCTGGCAGCAACAAGTGATTTCCTAAGTATCCAACTTGAAAATGTACCACTGTAAGTTAAAAACAATTTTTTTTTCAGAAATTATCCTCAAAAGCCTCTGAATATTTATGTCAACCTCTTATTTTTGCATGCTTCTCCCCTGTTCTCGACGTACTAAGGTGCATTTTTTGTCTATCGGTAATTTTGTATAAACGTAAGTTTTAACTTTACATTCCAGTCCCCATAAAAATAATCTCACGTAAACGTCAGCCTTAAAGATATGATAATACGCAAATAGCTCCTATTGGAATATTATTATTATTTCAACCAATCCGATACAGCTAGGTTTTGATAACGCAGTTTATTTGTAAAAGTTCTTTGATGCACGAAATCGTGCTGAATACCTAAAAGTTTAATTTTTTATGTATCTTTTTATTTTCTTGGTTGTTGTTAAAATAATTATAATGAAAATTTAATTTCCAGCCTAATTTTAAACATCGTCTTCTTACGGGTCATAAATTAGATTTTTATTAGGTATTGTTCTAATTAAGGTAGGTTTGCATGGCGTATTTAAGAAGTATTCTGACAGTCTCACCTCCTTTCCTTTATTTCCCTTTAATTCACAATTAGGATTACTCCTTTTCTGTCTATCTAAAAATCCCATTCTCTTCCTTCCTCTCCCTTGTTTACCCAACATTCTACCCTCTAACACAGTTTTCAACACCCCTCCGCTCAGTACTGGCTCCTCAGATAATAAGATAAATTATTTTACCTTCAATCAAGAAAAATAGCAATAATTGTGTGATTTTAAGTGATCAATAGATAGATTAATTATCTATATTTCATAATATAAGCGTGAAATGTTCTGGTTCACATATGTGGCTTAGAAAATAAATAGCTAGCGAATGTCACAGTAAGGCTCACTCTTGTGATCATATCCATTTTAAGAAAATGAGGTGTGTATGCTATGGCCACATATAACCTCATTGTCTTGAATATTACCGGTGTATTATTAACAATATCACGTTATAAGTTGAACCCCAGTCGAGGGTTTGTTTTCCAACTTTTGATGTGAATTTTTTTAGCATTAAAATAAATAAAATTAGATGTAGAATACCATATAATTACCTGAGAAAGCTTTTCATTCTTACAATTTATCTAAATGTCATACTAGCCTCATGTGCCAATTTCATTCAAATTATTTTGCAGGGAAAATTTTATATTGATAACTCATGCTGGGTGTGCCAAATTTACTTCTATTGGATGTGACTGAAAATCATCACACGAGTGACACCTTACTGTGACATTCGCATGCTATTTATTTTCTAAGAATGTATTGAGTTATCTGGGTTAAAAGTCTTTGTGTGGCTTCCGGTAAAAAAAATCGTTTTAAAAACTTATTCGCATTCTTTCCGCCGCTCGGTCGCTGAACTCCCGACCACGCAGTGTGAATTTGGAAATAGGCCTATTACTTTTTTGTCCTCAGCTCCGCTCACTGAGTCGAAGTGTGTCCGCTACCTGAGGCCAGAAAAACGTTTTTGCACTCGGAAGTGGATTCAGCAACGGATCTCGAATGCAAAAATCTTAAAAATATCTCAAATTCATTTCTTCTCGAATTTTATTTCCTGCGGTAGCTTTTAAAACCACGAATTGAAAAGCAGAAACCCACGATATTGGTGTATTATTATCATCCAATTCCTTTGACCTATATTTTATTAGGCAGAAAAAATATTGCTTTATTTTAGCCACATTTAACCTCATTGTCATGAATATTACCTAACCTACCTATTATTAACTATTATTTTTAACAATATCACTCTTATAAGTTGGAACCTAGTTGAGAATTTGTTTTCCAACTTTTGATGTGAATTTTTTTAGTATTGAAATAAATAAAATTAGACATGGAATACCTCATAATTATCTGAGAAAGGTTTTCATTCTTACAATTTATCTAAATGTCATACTAACCTCATCTGCCGATTTCATTCAAAATTATTTTACATGTTTCCTCCTTATTATCGAGAATAATAGCGTAAAGCGCACATAATTAAAAAAGATGCTGGGTTCGATGATAATCTGTATCTTTGGTATACGTACACACAATGTTTTCATGTCTTTAAACATTTTCCGACAAGGTAGTTCTTAAATATTCGTGCTGCAGCTAATAATATCCTAAGTATCCAGCTTGAAGATGTGTCCCTGTAACCTAAAAACTATTTTTTTATTCTGCATGTTCTTAAAAAGCCTCTAAATATTTATATCATCCTCTTATATCCACTTGTGTATGATTCTCCACTATTCTTGCCGTACACAGCCTCGAAACATTCGGCGTGTTGTGAGGGGCAAGTAACGTACCTACCATAATGCGCCTTCTTGCGTTTTCCAATCATAAATGAGTTCTTGCCAATTATGCACCATGCAAGTTTTTAAAAGTTTTTTTTAAGCCATTATGTTTTTCCATTCCGTCTTTATCGTTTTTCCTTTCAATCTACTCATAGGAATGAACTCACTCAAAATCATAGAAAAAAATTTCAATAGAAGGCCTCATTTTTTGAGGAAATTATACTCAAACGACGTGTAAAAGGGTTGGAAAAGGTAAATCGACTGTGTACGAACGGAAGTTTGAGGGATATAACATGAATGAAAACGGTTACATAGTTTATATCCTTCCCTTATGATATTGCAGCAGAATAATGAAAAGAATTATTCCTCTTACAGTGTGGATATAAGGCCATCCTTTCATTATTAGTTTCTTTTTCGATCATACAAATAAATATTTTACGTCGATTAGTAAACCGAATTAATTGAATAATCGTAATTCATTGAGTCTTTGAAAAATATAAGGGATTTCCAGGGATTTTTTTCTTCTGGCTTCCCAAAAATCCATAACATGCTTTTGCTATCGAAGACGTGCAAGCCATTGACTGAAGGTGGCTATAAAGTTCATCTGCTTTGAGCGCTCATTTATAGCTATTAGAATATATGTGTTCCCACGTTTATATTTAGACCCTCTTTAATTTGACGTTGACCTAGTTTCTAGAAATCGGCTCGCCTTTGAGTTCAAAAACTTTCGTCATTGTTCTTGGAGCGAGCCGACTTTAGGCTTGGCCTGCGCCTTGTTGTTCGACCGTGGGATAATTCGATACAGTTGGAACTTTCTTCGAGGATTCGTGTTTCAAGAATGCAGCTTGAAAAAAAATTGAAAAAAAATATTCTGCAGGAAAGAAAGTGTACAGCCATTTTTTCAATGCTTAGCAATATCTAAAGGATCATTTAATGGCTATGATGATCACCTGATGATACCACCAGAGCATTGTTGAGTAAACAAACTACAAAAATTAATGCGATTTACATCCCCTTTTTAATGTAAGGAACTTCATATAAAATGCTTTGAATGTGGTTAACTGCTCTGATACCTCTATATATAATTGTAAGTTTGCCACATAATTTTGGAGTTGCTACTATAGCCATTGCAAGCAAACTTTCTTTTTAAAATATTTCATCGTAAAAATTTAAATTCACTATGAAAAGTCTACTAGATAGGAGATCGGAATGGAGAGCTGCGTGAAACCAATCCTATGACAATGACGATGACGAAACATTTTTTTAAATATAGGTAAATTGATTAGACGTCAAAAGGAAGCAGTCATTCTTCAGACATTGGTAAAGTCTTACTGCGTTTAAAATCATTTCCATTGCGCATGCGTCGTCTTACCTTCATGAATGAGTTGTAATTTCGCAACAGTCATTTGGAGTCTTTTTTAGGTTTGGCGCGCAAAGGCTTAAATATAGCTTCCCCGCGCCGCAATTTCTTCTGGAATGTCACACCGTGTGGGAACAGCTATTTGGACACTTCTTCCACTCAGCCAAATTACGAAATCGGCATTGTTTGTCGATTTAAAGCGCCATAGGATTGAAGCTTAATGCGGTTCTACTTACACAACTTTTCCTGTGGACACATTACAGCTAAGATTTCACCGTATATCCTTTTTTTGCGCGGAAAACACTTTCTGTTCAGGCTCTTCATCAAGCATTTAGTGGACACGATGCTAATTTTTACACGCTTTTATTTAACTCACTCTGTCTGTTTGTTTGTATGTTTAGTTCAAATCTTGCAATCGAAAATTCGACCACTTTCCGACTTCCAATCGATCTGAAACTTTACAGGAAGTCGTATTCCCGGTGACAATACAATATTTTACCACTTTCGAACATCTAAAGTGTGTATATTTTGATCATTATAAACATATTAATTTTAAATATGGAATTTTCAACATGGCGGATTTTTTCGAAAAAGCAATAACAACAACAATTTTAGACCCAAATGTAGCAATAATGCTACATTTGGGTCTAAAAAGATGTTGATGCGTCATATAAGCTGCATTTCTGCTCAAAGCCTCTCACATCACGTGCCAAACCTCACCTTCTCGCTGGTGGACTTGTTAACTGATAAATCAGTAACTAACGAGGTGGGCTTTTACAGTTAAAAAAAACTTATGAAAGTGGTCAAGTATACGATTGCAAGATGTGAAGACTAAAAAGTAGAAAATAAATACTTCTTTAAAAATACTTTTTAAAAAACACGCTTTTATTTCGCTTGGAACAAGTAATAAAAAAATATTTCAAAAAATGGACTAAAAAGTAAAAATAAATTTTTATATGAATAGTTCAAAGAACCTGGGTAATCCATAATATTTTCACTAATAAATTTTTGAAATGATAATTCAAAGAACCTGGGTAATCTATAATGTTTTCACTAAAAATAAAAGCGTGGGGGTGGAGTAATATGTTATGGTGAGGCCCCCACGCTTTTATTTTCAGTGAAAACATTATAGATTACCCAGGTTCTTTGAATTATCATTTCAAAAATTTACTAGTGAAAATATTATGGATTACCCAGGTTCTTTGAACTATTCATATTAAAATTTATTTTTTACTTTTTAGTCCATTTTTTGAAATATTTTTTTTATTACTTGTTCCAAGCGAAATATAAGCGTGTTTTTTTTTTAGTTTTTTTTTAAGAAGTATTTATTCTTCAATGCAAAGGTGTGAGCATTGTGAAAGGATTATTTCAGTGGACCTCAACGAATCACCGCTCCAGTATCGCGCTTTTTAAATTTGGGCGTCTGCCAGTCAGGAGATTCCCAATTCTCGTAAAGCGGAGAAGGTGAGTTGCGCTAGAATCGTGTTTTTTTCTCCGAGATCCCTGCCAAATATTTTCCGGGAAATTGCTGTTCTCGGTGTCAATGCCAAACACATATTTTTACATTGCCGCTAACTCTTTTTCAGTCCTGCATTCCTATGAATTCCGTGGTTAGAGATTATCTTTCAACATAAGAACATAAAATCCCGCTCCAAGGCATTTGAGGGTTTATTTCTTGTAAAAAAAAAGTATTCTTTCCTAAAAAGCAAGGAGGATTCTGGCTCGAAAATGCTTGAGCAGGAACAGAATTTACCAATAAGAAATGATGCAAAGATAATACGAGGACTCGCGAAGCAAGGTGGTATATGTGCAATTTAATATGTTTATGTAGAATGCAGCTGACAAGTATGTATTTATAAATTCAGTGATTCGCTTGTATCCCTTTGCCACAGCAATATTGTGTACCCCAACAACCATTTCTGCACTTATCTCCAAAATTATTAACTAGAATTAGTACCCCTTAGCTTCTAGGGTCCTCGTATGTTAAATTTCCCATCAGTTGACTGCTTGGGAAGCCTAAAAATGTAAATTCATAGATCAATACCTCCATATGCTTATGTATTAAAAATTTGTCTACAACTATTTCAGACACAACCATAATTTCAATACGTAGCCTCGCAATAGGGTAGTTTCCTTAATCAAAGAAAACGAAAGGCATTGATTGCGATTCGTTACCCACCATTAGTGCATTCATAATATACAAATTATTTGGTTTTAGAAATCCCAGTGTTTACGAAAGTTAATGGTCAATTTTAACCTCATTTGAAAAAGGGCAGATTGGCGCCCATGCGATGCCACTCCACGTGACGTCACAGGGACCTAGATCCTATACGAGTAGTCAGGAGTTTTACATCGCCTGAGATTACCAATGCATGCATATGGCACAGAGCTAAGGGAAACATTTCTTAGTAATCACTTATTAAAATTGACTATGGTCGGAAAGTTTCCTTCGTTTTATAGGGTACTAGTAATCCTTATTTAAGCCAAGCGCTACCTGCTGGCAGGGTACTCTACGCCACCGCCATGCTCGGCAGCAAGCAGCCTGCATCGTAGCGGCGTTCATAGCCTCGCACCCAGGTGGCCTCACACAGCAGCAGTCAGACGCCACACGGGCTTTTCCCAGCATTCGTATTTAGCCGTCGCGTTTTCGTGCGCTTGAAAATTTTCAGTTTTCATTAAATCGCGAAAAATAGATATTGTCATTTAAAAATCTGAAAGCGTGAAATAAGTACTCCATGAGTAATAATCTTTCTATTTAGGCAATAAAAATAAAATAGGAAACCACCTTATTGGGATGAATTAATTAGATCAACTGATAGAGGTGCCCCAAGAGAGGGAGTCCATAGTCGTATAAAAATTAATTTAGCGCATGCGTATGAAATTGCAGTTCATCTTTTTATTTTGAAACTTCGTCGGAAATTCATCGGATGATATCGGTTCAACTGTGGGGATACCTATAATTTCTTGTTTGCCACAGCGTTGTGAATTATTCCAAACTCATATTTTTAATTAAATGTTAACAGATTCTAGCCCTGCATTCCTTATACATTTATTAATTAGGGACTATCTTTAAACATGAGATAATAAATCCCTGTGCAAAACCTTTGAGGATTAATTTCATGGGAAATTTTATTCATTATTTGAATGTACTTAATGAGGAAAGTGATATAAAATTCCCAAGGAGTGTATTCTTATAACTAGAGGAAAAAATAGTATTTTTTGTTGAAAATCGATATTGCCTTCGAAAAAAATCTGAATACTTACCCCACATTTTCACGGTCAAGAAAAAGCCTTGTCACATTCAGCGTCACATTTTAACGTGTACGGTACCAAAATGGATCTAGAATCATCTTTTATCTTCATCGTATGTTTCTCGGCTATTGTTTGAATCTTCGTCATCAGTTTGCAATCCCGAGCTTTGACGCAGCTCTCCAGTCAACTATCGAATAATGAAACAATGACTTGCAATTTACCTCAATAATAAATTTACTTCGACTCGAGTTTCGATGTTACTACATCATTTTCAAGGTGCAACGCAAGGTACAAGGTTGTACCTTGAAAATGATGTAGTAACATCGAAACTCGAGTCGAAGTAAATTTATTATTGTGGAAAATTGCAAGTCATTGTTTCATTATGAATCAATTCCACTCCATCTCGCTTAATTCCTTGAAACTATCGAATATTTTCATATTTCTGTATTTCTTCTTTTACATCCTTCATCACTTTATCTATACCTCTAATTTGATGTCTTTTCTTGCCGCTTATTCCTTCCTCTTATCCTTCGATAATTTTCTTCATCAGGTCATTGTATTCCATGATTTGGCCGATTATGCTTTTTTCTCTTCTTATTTTGGTTTTGGAAGAACTCTTTTTTCCGAGCTCTATCTAAGGAATTCCTTTTTACTAACTCAGTTGATTTATTTCTATGATTTTCATCATTCTTCTTTAGTACCGCAGATTTAATGCTTTCACATTTTATTCTGTGCTTCTGTCATTGTCCATACCTCACAGCTATTAAGAAGCATACCCTTGAAGAGAGTTTATTTTTTGTATTTTATTTGGATAAATATATTACTTGGCACAGGCGAAATAGAAATATGTAGCTGAGCCTTAATCCCTGATTTAAAAAAAATTTAGGAGGAATTTAATCAGGAGAGGTTAATTGCACACAAATCAGTACCTTAGCCATTATATGTTTTAAGCTAACGTCAGTAAAAGTTTTCATAGACGATAACTGCGCTACGGTAATGGATCGGCAGAAAAAACCCCAGTCAGGAAGCATCGGTTTGATTTAGCCTGCTTTCTCTTCTGTTTCGCTAGAAGTTCTTGCAACCGTTATTCTTTCAGTTAAGCCTGAATCACACGATCATTTTTTTTTTCGTCGCGAAAGTAATCACTATCGCGATCACTTTTCCCGTCGCGAAAAGCAATCGCTCTAGTGATCATTTTTCTGAATCACACGGTCCCTCCCGCCGTCGCTTTTCGCATCATTTCCAATATCACAGCTCGTTGTCATAGGACCCACATCACGAAATTATATAGCGTGTTTATTTATTTATGTCATTCCCACAATTGTCAAACGCTGCGCTGCAATCACACCATACGGTCATGCGTTCCGAGTGGCTGATATGGGATTTTAGGGACGGTTTTAGCGACGGAAAAAGCGACCGGACGAGTGATGAAAAATAGCGATGGGAATCCTCATCGCGATCGCGAAAAACATTTGCCGCCGACGATCATTTTGCGCAGTGATCGCGACAGTGATCACTTTCGCGACGAAAAAAAATGATCGTGTGATTCAGGCTTTACCCTCATGTTGACGTAGAACAAGCTGTACTATAAGCATTCCATCTCGTTTGCAAGTACGATGAGGTACGAGTGTTGGTCAATACATGCTGGTTCAAGAATGCGCAAGGTTTGTTCATGTGCGTAATCGTCGGGTATGGCTAACGGACATTGCGAGAACACCACTTGAATGTCTTTTTAAGTCATGATTATTACACACACGGCAACAATCGCTCTTTTCTTCAAACTGGCCGATCGATTTAACTTTAAGATATTTGTAAGAGATTATCGTCATAGTTCTGCCGACACTGAACTCAATTTCGTCAGCAAGCATGACTGTCCTTGAACGAGACCTTTGGAGACTTACCTGCGAACGCGTTCACGTAACTGCAGCGGGATGGCGATGACTAAGGAACGGTTTAGTTTCTAAAAATGGAAACTTGTGAGAAACCATTTTATTCCGTGATTCAGTCTTCGTTGGAAAAGTGGATAAAAACGAGGTATTCAGAAGAATGAGAGAAAATGGCGAAAGTGCTTCCTCCTAGTTTTTTCTTTAATTGTGAGACCCAAAGAAAAATGAAAGTGGGGATTTAAGGGTGTTCCAATTTTCGAATGCCCACCAGTTGTTTTCTTCTTGGTAAGTCCCGATGAAGAAACGCCAAGTTGAGGTCACCTTAGACTTAGATGAGTTTCCAAAATCCTGAGGGCTTGCCTGAGTAAATATATACGAGAACCCAACAAGCGACCATAACTAGAGGCCAACATTGAAAACCCCAGTTCCAGTGTTATTACGAGAAATGGAAAAAGTTGGCAAAAGAAAAATGTATTAATAAGTTTTATTAAAGTCTTGATACCTCACCTTCCTGAGCAACAAATTTAATTCAATAGAATATCCAATCGAGATGAATTATACAGTTATCGTTGTTTGCCAATCATACCTATCAGATTCATCTCATGCGCTCGGATTATGTCATCTCAATCTTAGTCACATGCGGAAAATCCGAAAATGGCTCTGTTTATATTTTCTCTGAGGTCTGCCTATGAGACATAACCAGGACGAATAGATGTATAACTTATGGTGCGGTAGTGGCGTGTATAAATGGGGAAAATTGGTTATATTCTCACATTATAGTAACAAAAGGGATTAATTCCTCAGTAATATTTCAAAATCATTTATTTTATTCCGCAATTCTTCGTTGGTTTGCGAGTTAACGTCGCGGCACCTCCACTGCGCGGCTAAATGAATGATTGAAACTTATTAGTTCCCTTTCCCCACTTAAGTTGAAACTGGTCGAGGATTGCCAAATAAAAAGTCGTGTGGAATTTACAAAGTTTTAATATATACATTAAGTCGTTCCGTGCGTTTCTTTATTATTTAAAATAAATTGGGTTCTATTAATGAAATTTTGTCAGTCAACTCACACTCGGTCTCTACTTCAATTTTATGTAAAAAAACGAAGTCAACTAACGGTAGAATTTGAATACAAAGAAAAAGATAAAGACATCGGATACCCACACGTGTCATTCCGCCTAATTATGATAGAACCTGCTTTCCCACGAGTTTTTCAGGGTTGGAAAAACAATTACCTGATAAAATCTGACGTTTCCCTTGCCGTACCTCTGCCCGGTAAATTACTACTGTGAAATGGTGAACTTAATTTCGGGTAATGTTTTGAATACATGCGTAATATTTCTCACTAGTATAAGTACAAGAGGGCTGTAGAGCATTGTTTAGCATTGGGAATGTGTGAAAAACCCGCGAGAATCCCGGGAAAACCTTCTCCTGATATATTTATTGTTTACAATCTGACCATTCCATAACTTCACTCAATGTCATCCTATTTGCAAGGAGGACAATAGAAAAGATAAAAAAGGTCCACCATAAACTTTTTATGTACTTTTAGAGTTACGATCATAAAAAATTACTCTCTCGATTTGCCCATAGCTTTCTTTTTATTTCCAGTTGGAAAAGAGGGACGTGGCTATGAATTTTTTTTCATGTGATGTGACATCACAACTAAAGCCTAAGCTTTATGCTGCATCTCACAATATATACGACTAAATGTTGGATTGGAAGGTAGGAATGTATTTTCTGTGCATCAGCAGGAGATTCAGAATAGCTCATCGAATTCAGAGTGGACAACCTCCCCCCCCCCCCCCCCCCCCCCCCCCCAAACACCACCGCCACCGACGCATTTTAAAATTGGACCCACACTTCCGTATTCTTGTCGTAGTACGTGCTTTCGGTCACGGGACTTTATCTGGTGATTTCATAATGTTTTTACCCCTCTGCAATCCAATTCTCCTATACTGAATCAGGCTTTCAAAGTAAAAGCCGTTTCCCTTATGTTATTTAATGGCCCTCATTTATCTTTACTAAGAATGTACAGTTATCATTCATAAAGTCGCTCAAAGCATTACTGTTTCTACGTTTAACGATGTTTGCTGATTTGTAGAATATTATTATTGTTATGATAAACTTCAGTTCATTACATTTAGTTCAGATAATTATATTTTCCTAATCCTTGGAAATATTTTTGATGAGTTAAATGAAGGGTATAATTAGGGATTTTTATTTATTTCGTGATAATTATTTGGACTGTTTAGATATTCGTCGAGTGTCTTCAGAGGAAAAATATAAAAGCTTCTGGACTCACTTAGTATTATTATATAGCGTTGATTTTAGAACATATTTTGTATTTTAGAATTATGTTTACATCATCATCGATACAAATGGAAACATCGGTACGACTGGAAACTGGTGGGGAATGAATTTCTTTGACCTATCTAAGAAGTTAAATTAAATTTTCTGCACGCGGCCAAAACATGGTTTCTTTTAGACGCTGAGGAATAATTAAGCTATTTGAATCGCACGAGAAAAGAACTTACGAAGAATAACCAAGACTATATTTTAGGATTAAAATGGATTATTGCAGTACCCTGATGATGCTACAAGGCCAAGGAAAATATGATTAAAAATAGTTGAGGATGGCGAAATATATTCTACTATGAATTCTTCCGCGGAAATTTCTTAGAAAGCAAAAAGAAAAAATTCGCCAGGTTAACTGCCAGCAAGCATTTCAGTGACCGATATACGCATATGTGTACAGATAATGAAACCGAACCTGAGGCCATAATTTCTATCTAACACTTCAACTAGTAGACCCAGCTAGACTTCATTGGAACTGGTCCTCGACAGGATTTATTAATCAAATGTGCGACTTTGATAGTCAATCTACGGTTTTTCCTCTAACATAAATACCGCTATAAAAAACGAAACTCCTATATTACTCTAAATAAAAAATACATTAAGCCATGATCCCATAAATGATTACTATGATGAGAAGAATTAAAGCCAATGTCTCATTAATTTGGATATTACTTTTTTATCGCTGAAGTGCCTCTCTTTAACACCCGAGCACTTGATGATTTTATTTGTCAGTTTCACGAGCAAAAATAGAGTCTTATGTATCTCTCTCCATAACATAGATTTGACTTTTTGATGATCCATGTTTTTTATTACATCCACTCGTTTTACGGCCTTTATGCGTGGCCTATGAGCAATAAATTATAATTCTCAAGTGTAAAATTACTGTCCAAGAAATATTTTACCCATGAATTTTTTTAGGTTGTTAATTACAAGCATCAGAGCCGTAAAATAGTTAACAATTGTTGATTAGGCATTAATTTATTCAGTGTTCTCCACGTTATAGAGTTCCGTTCACGGTGAATTTATTTCGTAGTAATAGTCAACATCCTTAATTCAAAAACAAACTGCTATTTTGGGAATCTTTTCTAAATTTCTCCGGAGAAAATTACTATAATTTTTAAAGAAGTACTATTCCTAGCTTTATTTTCTTCTTTAAGTCTTTTTACCAAAAAAAAAGCCTAAAACGGGACATCGAAGGGTTTGAGGTTTTCCCTACGAAAGGATGGGGTGAACTGAGATCAATTAAACCGGAAACCTGCTGGTTGTGATGATTTTCCTACATTAATGTGGACGCCAAATAACCATGCCTTTTTTGATGATTCCTGGATAAATTCATGGATGTCAGTTGTAAATGTGGTATCTATTCTATAGGAACCGGGCCTAAAATATATATTTCAGAATTTTGTCTGGGAAAATGCTATTAGATCCACCAACATTATATCGAGAGACAACATAACCAAACGGAACCAGTTAAAGCGTAGAGAGATTATTTTATTGGGTATTAGAGAGCCGTTATAGCTTAGCCATTGTAGAGGCGGCGATTGGGACGTAGAAGGGGGATTAACCTTTTGCAGTGCGTTTTTCATATATCTGTTCCCATTTGGGAGTGAAGCCAAGGGGTACAAGTGATTTCTGCTTTTAAACAGAATGAGGCACAGAAAGAAGCTGTAGAAAACAAACGAGATAAATGAGATACTTTTGTTAGTAGTGCATTTGATTTTCCACTCGATGTCCGCACAGAACAGAGACTCACTATTAACCCTTGGCAACCAAGTTTTGTTGTATTTATTCTAATAATGAACTTTACCTAACTCCGATGAGAAAAGAACCACTTGTACCCCTTGACTTCTCACCCCCTCATATTTTATTTTTCAAGCAATAGCAAACTTTTGTGTCGTGTCTCCCCGTGGCGTAGCCCGGAATTTAGTTCGGGGGTGGGCTCTAAAACCAGGGAGGAAACACTTTTGAAAAACAGGGTACCGGTAAAACGGGGTGAATAGAAACAATTTTCAACTTTGGTTTGAAATTTTTCATATTTGTAGTTGTTCCATATAAACAATGTTTTGCCCAACCACAGGTCTCTGTTAGACCTATTTGTTTATAGTATTTAATTTTTTAAATTTTATTTGATTTTAAAGAAAAAAAATTAAAACATGGTGTTTCTATTCACCCCGCAAATGGTTTGTTTCTATTCACCCCATAAATTCTGAAAACCTAACCTAAAAAATATGTATAATTTTTGGAAATAATATTGTTAAAGTTTGAGCTTAAAATAAGCCTGAATCTTTTATATTAATAATTAAACTATGTTTTTTACAGCTGTTTACTTTTATGAACACTGCGTATCCTGACTTACCTGGAAAGTTTAAAGTGGATAAAAAAAACAAGAATCACGTGGTAAAGTTCAACATGACAAATGGGGGTGAATAGAAACACTACTTCAATTTCATGTTTTTTTCTATTGAAACGAATCGGGGGTGAATGGAAACAGTTAAATATGGTATTTTTAATTTGTAATGGATAAATACAAATTTATTTCTCAACATAATGATTTAATTCAGTACATAAACAAAACAAGTTACATAACTGTAAGTAAACAAATTGAATAGGTAGACAATTACCGTATTTACTAGGTTTAATTATGATAAATAAATTGTGAGATCAGACCGGTCATCTTTGAAAAAATTTTCTTGCGGGGTGAATAAAACACTAAAAATGATTTGTTTCTATTCACCCCATAAATTCTGAAAACCTAACCTAAAAAATATGTATAATTTTTGGAAATAATATTGTTAAAGTTAGAGCTTAAAATAAGCCTGAATCTTTTATATGAATAATTAAACTATGTTTTTTACAGCTATTTACTTTTAAGAACACTGCGTATCCTGACTTGCCTGGAAAGTTCAAAGTGGATAAAAAAAACAAGAATCACGTGGTAAAATTCAACATGACAAACAAACAGGAACCAGTGCTGCCAACCAAACAAACCATTATTTCACTTTCAGCCAAAAGTGTACCAACCTAAAAAAATAATAGTTGCCGCTATTTACCCATAGTTATGTAGGAAATAGATTATACATAAAAAAAAGAAGTTTCGTTTCTATTCACCCCAATGTTTCTTTTCACCCCGTTTTACGGTACTAAGTAATGAGTTTTAAACTAATTTTAACACGTTTCATAATCGAAAAAACTTCATTTGTTAAATAAATAGTTTGTAAATTCATGATTTTTCAATATTTTGTTTTCTTTTATGAAGGAAAATAATTGCGTTTTTATATTTCGGGAGGGTCCGGACCCCCTCCTGGCTACGGCACTGGTGCCTCCATTTGGGAAAATGCTTGAAAACGCATTTAATTTTTTTTCGGGTTTTCTTTCATAATACCTCACAATTAGTTGTAAAATAAATAGGATATGCAAAAAAATAATAATCAGTTGTATGTTAATTCTGTCTTTAAATGGTTAATAATAGGGTAGAATGCCGGGGGTATCGAATTTTTGAAAAAGTTCCATCTATAAGACGTACTTTTAAGTTTCTTATGAGTAGCGCTGTGTATATTTTAAATTACATTCCAATGGATACGCCCTCAAAGAAGTTGACAGTCGTTTCTTTAATGCCAGTGGAGTAGCTTAGAGGGCTTAGTGCTTGGCATCTGACCGAGAGTCCTGGGTTCAAATCCGGAGTTAAACAATCGTATACCCTCAAACAAAAATCCTAAAAATACGAAGGAATGCCCAGAGAAAAAATACTCCACGCTGAATGCGAGAAAATTCACTCGCCTGAGGCGTAGCTTGTGGTATGGTCCACCCTCTCCTGTACCATTCAACGTTCGAGATGAATCATCTATTATTATGATGCCACAGTTAAAGGCAAGGAAAGTGTAGGGAATTCCTCTTTATTCCCACTAATTGCCGAGGCTGATCTCTTTCAATCAGGGGCGTTGTTTTGGCTGACCTTTACTTCCCCTGGCGCCTAATTTGTATGCAATAATTTGGTCTAATCTTTGAAATGCTTGGGTGGAAATGTAAACATTATGTATTAAGCTGGACATCTGAAACATTTTGTTGGAGATAAACCTTTAATATTTGCATATTTTCAATTTTTCCAGAAATAACGGGGGGTGGTCGCCCACTCCGCCCCCTCCCGTAATCCGCAACTGCTTTCATTGTACAAAATTTTCTTCCATCCACAGGTCCACTGCGTAGCCGGAGTCTCGCGATCGGCCGCCCTTTGCCTCGCCTACCTGATGAAATACGAGGGCATGACACTTCGGAAGGCCTTCGTCCACCTCCGCTCCCGAAGGCCCGCCGTGCGACCCAACACGGGCTTCTTCCGCCAGCTGATCGCTTACGAGAGGCGGCTCTTCGGACGCTCCACCGTCGACATGGTCAAGATCCCTACGGGAGACAACGGCCACTTCATCCCAGACGTGTACGAGCCGGATTACCGCCGCACTCTGCTCTTCGAGCAACGCTATGGCAGACAGCTGATGAACGGCCGGCGATGCTGACGTATCCCGCGCTACCCACGCGCCACGGCATTCCTCGCAGTATTTTCGAAGGCACGAGAACTAAAAAGACGCGCCTTCCCAACCCCTCGCTGCCAAAATTACTCTCACTCGTCTCTTTCTCTCTCCAAATGTTCCGAAAGGAGAGTGAGGAGAAGGCAGGAGGGACGCGTTAGTTCGCCGCACGGGCACCTCGCTGAGGAGGCGCCACTCGTTTCACGGCTCATGGCCGCAGCACGTCCGTCATTCCAGCCGAGAATCCCCTGTTCGGCGCACCTTAGTCGGTGTCGCTAAACTCCCGGGGATAGAGAGACCTTTTATTTTAAACCAAGGCTCCCGTGGAATCTTTGACAGGTGACATCCGAAGAATGTGTAGCGCTGTCCAAGTTTCCACAACCGCAGCGAAAGTTACCACACAAGACGTATTGACAAGACAGTATTTGTTCTCACGTGGAGAGAAATATGTTGGTGTATCCGGTCGAACTCGACGATTATTGTCGTCGTATCTTCATCACGAAACCCCTTTGTGTGGTGGGGTAGGATGATGTTATCTATAGCCCAGTTTCACCTTCGCGCTGGTCACTGAATGTCAAGGCGCAAGGTCGGGTACATTGCCGGACGCTGATGTCCTGTGTGTGTGTATATGCGGTAGCATACGAAATCTGAATGTGACTCTATTTCTTTGAAGAAAACGACCACTTAATGAAAGACTTATTTCTAAGTTTAGTGTGATTTTTGTCATTGGTAATGGGAGCAAGAGAAAAATATGTATTTGTTTTGTAAAGTTCGTAGCATCTGGATAGTGCTGACCGAACTTTTTATGTTTTCTGTTCGACAATTTTTCAATCGTGTCAAAATTAATGGACTTGTTCACTCCGTGAATCGAACTGTCGCTAAAAGTGGTCGAATTGTAAATAATTCTTAGCCATTTCCATTTGTCTTTGATGAACATCACCTTTCAAACATACTGGTTGGAAAAAATCAATATTAAGCAGAATCAACCCGTATTCACAATATAAAGCACTTTAAACGACAATATATGCTGAAGTAATGTCATAAGATATGAGTTCAAGCAAGTACGCCATGCAATATTGTTAAACTAATTTTCATCGGCCCAGAAAACTCAACGAACATTGATCATAAATTTTAATATGTAATGGACAATCTTTTATTTCTGAAAATTTTACTTTGTTGTTAAAAAATAGTGTATTATTCCTGAAATACGTACTACATTATTTTACCTATTCTATGCAAAACGTAAGTATGCATAGAATGAAACAATTGTTAGCTGTAGATGTATTTATGCATTTCATTAATTTAACCCAACATCATAATTTTGAATGAAGAATAAATAATTTGCACTCTTCAAAAAAATATTAATTTATTAATCTTCAAAATTGGACTGTCCACGAAAAATCTCAATAAATATAAACCAATGAAATCTTAGATAAAAAGATGAGCTCTACGGCCTCAAGGTCAACTTGGGAAAGAAACACTCCAATGGCCGTAACAAGTTGCATAAAAAAGTATCGACGCGTCGCGATGAATGGATAAATGAAATCTTAGCTCAGCAACTACGATGCGTAGAAGTTTGACTGTAACTCTGAGGAAACTTGAGTACCTATACGATAAATTGTGATAGAAGACCTTCAGCCAGAAAGGGAATAACCCTATTCAGCTATTCAGTAGCCATATTTAAAAAAACACAATACGAAGTATCTGAAAACTAGCCATTGAATTATATTGCATTTGACATTTTTCTGAGTTTTATATTTTCATTTCTATCCCGGATGAGAACGTTATGATTAATGATAAAATAATATATTCTATCAGCAAACGAACCAGATGTTGGAAGGTGCTGTCGGAAGCTTCCCTAAGTTGATCTACTAGTTACAAGTTACATTCCTTAAGTCTTCGCCATATTTATTAAGCATAAAAAAGTATCGACGCGTCGCGATGAATGGATAAATAACAATAGGGTGGTTTCCTATTATTTTTTAATGCCTAAATCGAAAGATTATTACTCCTGGAGTACGCATTTCACGCTCTTACATTTTTAAATGACGATATCTATTTTTCGCGATTAAATGAAAAGTGAAAAATTTCAACCACGCGAAAACGCGACGGCTAAGTATGAATGCTGGGAAAAGCCCTTGAGACGTTATTCCGGTTCCAGCTGCCACCATGTGAGGTGACCTTGGGGCGAGGCTTTGAGCGCCGCTACGATGCAGGCTGCTAGCAGGTAGAGCTTGGCTTAAATAAGGATTATTATTACCCTATCAAACGAAGGAAACTTTCCGACATTAGCCAACATTATTAGGTGATTATTAAGAGATGTATCCCGGAGCTCTGTGCTTCATGCGTGCATTGGTAATCTCAGACGATGTAAAACTCCTATCTACTCGTATAGAATCTAGGTCCCTGTTACGTCACGTGGAGTGGCATCGCATGGGCGCCAATCTGGCCTTTTACAAATGAGGTTAAAATTGACCGTTAACATTCCTCTAAACTGGGATTTCTAAAACCAAATAATATGTATATTATGAATACGCTAATGGTGGGTAGCGAATCGCAATCAATGCCTTTCAGTTTCTTTGATGAAGGAAACTACCCTATTATCAGTTCAAACCTGAAGTGGTACATCAGTGTGAAAATTACTAACGGAGACATTCCGTTATGAAGATTAATAATTTGACAGATCTCACCAGAAAACCTGGAAAGATAAATTGCCGCCTTCTGATGTATTTAACAAAGGAGAATCATCGTATATATATTAACTTGCATTAGTAGTTTTCTTTTGATAGGAAATAAATTAGCCATCACTTACTTGACATTTTAAAAATATGTTTGTATTTCAAGAGGATGCAGCTATAGTTTCTTTCTTCTGTTCATCATCTCAGTGATTTCAGTCAAGGAGAAACCCATGAATACGGAGGATCCTAAAATCCAACCGGTGACTACGTATAGCACGCAACATTGATTGGTTGATGTATAAATTGACTTCAGCCGAGTCCAAAGCATAAAAACGCGATAGGGAAACGTCCGTGCACATGATGTCATCGAAGGTCTCCGAAGTATTGAACTGTGAAACCCTTCCTTGAAATGAAATGATGCAATTTCCACGGTTGTCCTCGATACCTCACAGCTGCTTGCGACATTACAATGACGTTGGTCTCACGGCGCACGGAATCAAACAACTATTTTACGACACCAAGTCAAGAAAATCAATCCGTTTTGTTCGACTAGAATCAAAGTCGACGTGAGACTGAGAAGAATATTCACCGAGGAAACCGCGAACAGTCTCAATCGAGGAGAGTGAACTCTTGATTACTAAGTATTTTATTTCTGTCAATTTTTCAATAAAATACGTTTCGGTGGGTATAACTCACATTACTTCGTATCTAAACCACGGCGCCATCGGAAGTTTTAATGTGAAATTACGAGTGACTCGTCAATTAAATAATAATGAATGATTATTTTTTACCAAAAAAACTACATGACTTAGTTTCCCATTCGATAAAACTTGCAAAACTACCTGACTCTTAATAATCTAGATAATCAAGACTTGGACTTAATGAATTGATTTTTATTAAAGGGGATTATCAATCAACTAGATTTTTCTGAACTAGTTCTTTTCTTTCGCTATATATTTATTCGCTATATTTTCATCGCCAAATCTTTGCTTGTATAGCGGCATAAAAATGACAGCCTGGGTCACACTTGAATACGGAATGATGAATTTTAAACGATAAGACAAGCTTGTGGCTTCCCAAGTCTCAAGCAGTTCCCTCATTAACTTCTCTCGATGCTGTGTAACACCTTGTTTATTCCAACCTGCTTTTAACCCAGTTTGCTGCTTTCCTTTCGCAATTTATTTCTGCTATCAAATCATTCTGCTCATGACCGAGACATAGCTCCACCAAGAGCAAAGTATCACCTCTTTTTTACTTGAAAAACTTACCTTTAAATCTATAGCCCTCCTAAAAAAGTACCACTTCATTATTGATAGGGCCTTCGACATAACTTCGTCAAGTAGATAACAAAATGGCAATCTGCCAAAATTTAGAGTTAGCAATGTTAGTGTATGACTGCATCCACAATGAAGACCTAAAATGTTAATACTGCTTCCTGAAAAGACCTAGTTGGTAAAAATTACATTTTAAATATCATAAAAATTAATCGCATCACTACCAGTTATTCATATTAATAATGCGTAACAATTTGAATAAAATCTAGTTGCTTATACTCAGTGGCAGTGGCAGATTTAGGGGGCACAAAGGTCATGATCCCCCAAAATCTACCAAATGTTTTGTTTAATAGATGTTGTATCTTTGAAAAGGAGTAAAGGGAGTGTATACTGTATATACATGCAAATGCATGGCTATTAGTCACAACCGTAACGGTACCTTGGGTTGTTCTTAACATAGAGCGTAGCTTTCTCTTCTGTAAAAAAAATGTTCAAAAAAGCAATAACTTCCTAGATACTTTCGTCAATATTCGGCAGTTTCCGATGACTGGCGACAAGACAAGTGAGTTTTCACCTACCCTTGACTATCAGGAATAGCCAATATTTTATGATATATGATGGTATAGGCGCGTGGCTAGGGAGGTCAAACTCCCCCGAATTTTTTTAACAGCGAGGATGAAGAGAAAATGAGAGAGGAGAGGAGAGCAGGACAAGGAGAAAAATATAGAAGGAGAAAAGAATACCAAGTGATACTTAAAACTCCCTTCCCTTATTGAATATAAATGTACACAGGTGTAGAGAGTATGAATGACACAGCGAAAGAGAGAGATACTGTAATATAACACGAACGTTTAACGCTTCCTTTCTGTTGAGCGTAATACTTGCATCCTTCCCTACTAAAACCGCTCGTGCAATCTTCAATGCATGTACTTCCGTGACATTCATGAGTGGAACAGCAATAATGCTGCTCCCTGTTTGCCTCGCCGACGCCCGCTCGCTGAGATGCACCGCTGCCCTGGCGTCTTCCTCTACTGTTGTGTGGAGTGAACTTGTGGTCTGCCTCATGTGGTGAAGGTTGTGCTTCCTGCAGCTGCTGGTTAAGGGATTCTACAGCGGTAAGCTAGTATTGATCATAGGCGTCTGTTCACAGGGTGGCTGGTATATAGCTAGGAATTTTAAAATAATTGCATGGCCGCTTGAGAAGATTGGCCAATACCACAGGAGCGTATATTGAATTTTAAAGAATTTTATTAATTTATTCCCAACTTCCCCGTAAACAACAATTAAAGTTCTTTACAACGGAGAATTAATAAAGCACAGTACAAACATCCATTCCCTGATTAGGGACCACCTACCCAGGCGGGATTCGAACCCACCACCTACGGTTTGGTAGGCAAGGACTTTACCCAACCGTCAAAGCCGGCAAGTATGCATCAAGATACTTATGTAAAACTGTGTGAATGATATTAATTTCAATAAATTAGTGCAGTTAATATAAAATTTATCCGTCTTTTTCAATATCTACTTATATTCCAGCCAACCTGTAGGTCGGTAGTAGTTAGCAGTCGAGGAGAAGGGACTGTTATGATGTTTCGTTGATGCCTAGGGGTTGAGGCTGTATAATTTTTTTCCTCTCAATATTATCTTCTAAGCCTCCACTGATGCGTTACAAACGAGCAGTGAGTAGCTTTCAACTTTTGTGTGTTCTTTTATATACTTACATCCATTCGTGGTGCCAAGAGTTGGGGCTAGAGTTAAATCACAGAATGTTCAAAACGGAGCACTTCTTCAGAAGGCTTCACACCACTGCGAAGGCTACACTGTAGGCGAAGTAAATACATATTTATCAGAAAAATTCAAATGCCTCACAGTCATCTTAACTTCAAATTTATCGCGGAGAACACACACATAAAACATGAGCGGTAAATCATCATAAAATACAGAATGTTTCAAGCATTACTTTAGGTTGTGTTTTACGTGATAAGGAGGCCTTCTGCCAGGGTTATGATTCTGATGCCTAACAAACACCCTAGAGGTGGCTCGCAGGGTATCATGTAGATGAAGAAGGCAACTTAAGCAGATGATCTTGATTGAGCAGAACACAAGTCTTAACGGTGAAAATTACATTCTTCAGTGATTTAGGGATTACTTTCGACGATAAGCTCCTTTTCACTGAGCATATTTTTGCCATTTCAAAAGAGGCAATGTCAATTGTCGAGATTTTATAGACTCAGACATTTTACCGACCCATTTACCTTAACATCTGTTTTTCTTGTGAATACTACCCACCCATGACAGCTCTCCCATCTGGTCAATTGCGTCCACGAGTACACTCACACTACTCCCTAAAATAGGCAAAATATATTAAGTGGAATTCAAAAGATTAAGAGGTCACAAAGGCGATGGAAACTTTAATGAAAACCTCCAAGAGGAGTCGGGACAAATGCATAATGATGGTCACTTTAAGAAACTCAAATGGTTTAGGATTGATGTTGGTGACGAGCTTCTCCAGAAATATTTAGAAACTACCAAGAGTAACGCCACTTAAAGAAGCAAATCAACCCAAAACGATATAAATGATAGCTGCAAAGCAGTAATTAAGAGCTCCATCTTGAAAAAGGTTGCAGACGCTGAAGCATTTTCGATTTTTTTGTGAAATTATTGATATATCTAATATATGTCAGATGAATCTATCACACCGCTACGTCCACACAAGTAAAACGGCTAAATCAACCGTAAGGAAGGATTTTGTCTCATTTACAAACGCCAAAGACTTAATTATGCCCGAAGATATCGACAAACAATTGAAAAAACTTAAAGCAGGCATTGCAGAGCGAAGATTCTCCAAAACTGACAGGATTGGCATTACCGAATGTCCATAGTCATTTCAATTGGTTCAGAATTAGTCATTTTTAGGTTTACCAAGAAAAAGCGTAGACTGAAGTTTGTGCTATAGTTGACAAATTTTCACGATCTCCTCCTCAAGTCAGACTTGAATTTTTAGATTTTCCTTTAATCTTTTCGTTTACGTTAAACTTTTAAAGCATTTTTGATTTTTTTATAAATTGAACTATTGTCACACAACGGTATTTGAAGAAGAAAGCACTGTGACCCATTTTAACACATAATTAGAAAAAAGGGACATTTTTCTCATTTTTTCACCTACTGTATCATTGTATCATATTGGTATTTTGAGAATAATGTACCATTAAGTAGGCCTATTTTAAATTCAGTATTTGCTCTTTGTTTGAGCATAGTAAAGTTTGCACATATCTGCGCTAAATATCTTGAAACTATCTTAAATAAAATAGCACTTCAACAGCTTAATTTTTAGCTTTCAATTTATTATACCAGGTATATATGATGCTGTATTACACTTAAACACGATTTATTTGCATTTCTTGAACAACTTACATAATGGTTTTGGTATTACTTGGTTTATAAACTTACTTATTGGTTTGAGTTTAGATGTGCATATTATTGAATTTCTTAATCACTCTTTTACACCAGTAAGCACTTATTGTACGTAGGTAATTATTTTCTAGATTTTCCCACTTTCGTAGTTTGAATAAATTTCTCATTACTTGTTTCTCTCTGAATTCACATAAAACATTTATATTATATAATTATTTAAAGCTTGAAGTTGGCTGTTTACTTCTTCTTCACTGTAAACTTCTTAAATGTCTAAAATTCAATTCAAAGGGTCAATTTCACCCCTGTTGTCAATAATAAAAATGAAATTGTACCCACCCATCATTGTTTGCATATCGTACACTGACAGCCATCGTACTTAAAACGAGCGTTCGCAGAAAAATCCGTTTTCTCGTTTTCTAGCCTCTCCGCGATCCACCCGCATAGCGAGGCCTGGTTATGAATGAAAATTTATATTCTGAAGGCATATCGTGATAACCGCCGCTGCAAAATGACGTCGAAACCCCCATTCATTGTTCAGAAACATTTGCCTTGAAATTGGCACAACAAAGAGAAAATATAAAATGGAAAAAATAAAACTAGAAGCCATGTATGAATCTCATGGTAAAGGCGACTAGATAAAATATAGAATTTCTGCCCGTCACTAGTAAGTTCTCATCAAAAAGATACCGACTTTTCTAAGGACTTTTTATGAAAACGAAGTTACGACGAACCCGCGATTAACTGAAGAAATCTGGCATTGACACGATCAGTGACCTCGCCCGAGGAGTAAATTCACTATATCTGATGGCCTTAACTCTCTTTCCAACCGCTGATTTATCTGCACCTCATGTCCACTGTCATACGTGACATGACGCGCCGGATCCCATACATACACAACTGAGGACAGACTCATGGGAAATTAAGAAAAATTCATACGAAAAATGTCCGATGACTTTCAATATATTTCCAAGCGCAAATTGTTTGTTTGATTTGGGAGCCGCTTAATCATCGATACTTAATTTTTTTAAGCGTTCGGATGGCAAAAAAGTATTTTTTAGCAGAACAGCTAAAAAGGGATGGGAAGATAAGATCGACTAGTGCAAATGCTTTGTACAAATGATTTTAATTTAAAGACAGCTGTACACGAAGCTACAGATATTTATAGTAATTTAATATTTCTAAAAAAATTACGGTTAAGGTAAATGCTTGGATTTTAAAGTAGGAACGGAATAAAGTCGGTTAGTACGAGTTTTCTCAACTCCTATCACTATATGTATTAATGGTGCAGTCCCACGGATACACAATATATTTATGCATGAATTATATCGTATAAAGCTATCGAATAAAAAATTTGGACACAGAACTAACTCCTTAACATTGAAAAATAAAACATCATTAAACCACGTGCAGTCAATTTCGCCGATCACAAAAGAATTGTAAATGTAAATTTTCTAGTTCCTAAGCCTAATCTTTCTTTATTTAAAAGATCATTTCTTTATTTGGGGCCGAAGATTTTTAATAAATTACCTTGTTTGATCAAAGAGTTAAAGAGTATAAATAAGTTTTGTAAAAAGGCCAAAGATTGGCTGTTGTCCCATGCTGATATGGATGATATTTTTGATGTTTGTGAATAATATAATATTATTATATATTATTTTTATATTTTTTGTGAAAGGAGGAAAAAAAGAAATTAATTTTGTTCTGTCCACATATTATACTTTATTCTCGCTTATTGTAAGTTATTGTATCACATATATGTTTCATAGTGATAATGTTTCAAAAAAATTATATATACTTTCTTTTTGTTTCTGGTCTGCCGTGAAATTAATTTTTTTAAATGGTAGCTCCCATGCTGGTTTATTAACCATTGGAGCTACCTAAAGCTCCATTTGTGTTGTCCTGTTAAAAAAAAAGTGTACATTCAAGCTTGGAGTATTAAATTCAATTCAATTCAATTGAGCCGAACAATTGGACAATTGACCCCAAGCACTTGATTCCAGCGGTGTAAAAAAATGACGGGCGAATATCCTCGAAGATGATAAATTTCCTTCAAAAGCACACACGTCCTTGACCGATTTGCGAACCGGATCTATTGTCCTTGGCACGACTTTCCCTTCATTTAATTCGGCCGACGGACGAATTATTTCGGCGGATTGTTTGCGACAGAAGTCCCGTGAACCACATGGATCCGTTGAAGATCTCCGCTCGCGTCAATCACCACGCTGCGAGAGTGATCCTGAGTCACTGCAGGACCGACAAGTTGTGTCGATGACGTCATCATCAGACCATTGTTCCGACTCGCTGTGAGCTGAGGAATGTGACCTCGACCTTCTCCCAATGGCCACCCGCTGGTGCCGTATCCTCCCCGAAGCTATTGCGGCACCTCTTGGGGTTGCATCGAGAGAGAGGGCTCTTAATATGGATCCACATGAAGAAAAACCCCAGCAGATAAGCAAAGCCGCTCGCTTGAGGGGATCGCCTTGATTGTTCCAAACAGCTCCAAACTAGCTGCGGTTGCAAGATAAGAAAGGGCTGTAGCGTATATAAAATATACTTTCGCGGGAGGCATGGTCAATATGAGGTTAGGTTGCGTAATTTTAGGTATTCCCCAATTATATTCTTATTGAAATATTATGTTAATCCCACAGAATATAACCATTGCACTTATAATTTGTCATATCTTCAGTAAAATCTCATTCGCCGAAACAATTAAGCATTTTTCAACTAGACAGCGAGAAATTAAAGTTGGTAAAATATAATCTACCAACCCATGGAGCATTCTAACTTAGGCAAAGAAAACTCCCGAAGAAGAAACAGAAGCAAAAACGTGTTGAAGAGTGATACACATGAAATGGACACAAAATACCAAGCTACCACAAGGAGAAAATTATGAACTCAATGTATGCATAGCGATTATTTTCCATTATTTGGTAATATTTCGCGAATATTTGTAATTCGATCACTCCCAAATTTATTTGCAATAAATAAGCCACACCTGAAGACTAAGCCACTAGTTTCTTGAATCATGCAGAATGCGATTCAAATTCTTATCAATAATGATGTTGTACAAAGCTCCAACCAAAGGCAGCGCGCCGATTTGAAGGCATGCCAATATTAAAACCAGTTGGTCACATAAACTGACGATCTATGTCACCGAAGTACGAAGTCAATTCCCAGCAGAGTAAGAGATTTTGAAAAACAACAGAATTCCCACACTATTTACACCCCGTATCCTTATTTCCTCGGCCTCTGATTCACGTATTTCTTCAGTTGAGGCTTGTTTACATGACATTCATTTATCGGCTCTAGTAAATGCGGGAATACAAGGAGCGAACAGAGGAACAGATGTTCAGACTTGTCTGTTCAGGAATAGCACAGGAATTCGCTGGCCAGTTTTCCCCAAACAACGCGGGTGATGTTGTTTACCGATTGAAATTTCAAAGGTGATTGTATTCGCGCATCTATCGACGCGGATTTGTACAGCGTGTAACAGGGGCGGATCCAGGATTTTTTTCTGGGAGGGGCACAAGCAGGGCCGTATCCAGGATTTTGTTCTGGGTGGGGCACAAGGATACCTCGTAATACAAAACGAACGCAATTATAATGGGACCGTATTAATTATCTTGCATATTTATGAGGGTCTGGGGGGGGGCACGTGCCCCCGTGCCCCACCCCCCCTGGATCCGCCTATGGCGTGTAAATAGGGCTGAGGTGTATGGGCTTCCTGTCGATGCACGTATATTTGAACATTTTGGTATTTTTCTAGCAGCTAAATCTCATGACTGTTGAACAGTATAACTTTGATTATTTTAATTTTCTGGTCCTAAAAAAACAACGAAACAAAATGAAATATATGCTAATTAAAAATACATACACGGTTGTTGTTCTTCTCAAAAATTTACTGACTTATTTTGTCAATCACTTTTAATAAAAACACGCACCCCTCCGTTTTTCCGGTCCCTTTGGGCACGAGTTGTCGAGAGCCTGTGAAGGCCGCCATACACGGTGAATGATCATTCGAATGAAATCATTCGCCGTGTATAGCGGAAAAGGTTCGCGAATGAACCTTCATGCGCATAATTATTCAGTGAAAATTAGATCATGTTCCATTTTGCTCCCACGATCCTGTGAATGATCACGTGATCACAGTGGCGGATACAGATGGGGGGCGCAGGGGGCGCGCGCCCCCCCTTGCGGGTCCGCTTGTATTGCCGAACATTGCAAAACCACAATTGTAACTTTTTTTATATCATAAGATGGCATTGTCTTTTACATGTTTATAATCACTTTAAATAAAATTTTTATATACTTTGCCTGTGACTTGATCATCTTTTATTACGATAAAAGTAAAGACAACTCAAGATATGTTGCGCCCCCCCCCCTTGAGTTTTTTCTGTATCCGCCACTGCGTGATCATTCACCGCATCCTTAAAGGCCGTTTTACACGGGGCACGGAATTGCGCAGGTTAGAGCTGCATTAATTTCTAAAATGGCGTGGAATTGCGCGAATGCATGGACGAAATTAGAACTGGGGCTATTTTGCCGTCTCGCATCCACGCATGTGTTCTAGCAATTCACCGCTTTACACGACGCAATTTTGATTGCGCCTTTGCACGTACGTCAGATTGCGCAATTCCGTGTACCGTGTAAAACGGCCTTAAGCCGCGTTTATAGATCCTCATTTTTCAGAAGGGGGAATTGCTTGGCCTCCTACATATTCGCTCTTGAGAGGTCTAACATTAGTTGTAACTAGCGATGATGGATCGATAATAGTGGGGTAGCCAAGAATAATATACCGTCATGTCAACTGATTTCAAATGCGGACTATGTTCTGCTTGTTACACGCTTCATCTTAGCTTGCTTCTTACGTTTGATCGATGGAATTTTGTAAATGATTTATAACTCACTTTTCATTGTAAGATAGGCTTGACATTTTGCACACTAGCTTGCCAATGATGACATTTTTTTCTTTTACTTTTCATTTAATTTTGTTACTGTTTTTGAATAATCGTAGTTTTATCTTTTTTATTTTATTTTTCTTCATTTTCCCCATTTACGGTCGGGAGGAAGCCAGCCACCCATCCCTCTCGTATTTACCCGAATGTAAGGTAAATTGAAACATCTGACGGCATGTGAACAGCGTAACGCGTAACACCACCAGTAGGATACATCATACAAGATTTCCACTTGAAAAATGTTCGAAAGCGCAAGTATTAGTAGCCATCGTATCACCTCGTATAAATGAAGCCATGGTCTGAAACTTTTCAGATAGATTAAATAGCCAGATTGATCGCATTGGTAGGAGCTGTGATCCACACGATCATTTTTCTCCGTCCCTCATAATGATAGCTCTAGCGCTAGGTTTTCAGAGATCAAAAGAGTGATCGCTCGACCCATTATTTTCATAACCACACGGTCATTCCAACTGCCCCTTTTCCCATCATTTATTACGTAACTTACTGAATTTAGAACTGCCATTAAATTAAAAGCCAAGCATGGCGTTACAATCGCTATCAGCGGCCGTGCATTCTGATTGGCTCAAGGATGGTTCCAGCGATGGAAAAAGGGACGTGCCGAAAGATGAAAAAGGGATGGCATTTCCATCCCTCGAGCTATCGCGGAAAATGATCGGTCATTTTTTTCCTCCATAATTGGAGCGATCGCTGAAGCTGTCCCTCGGAAGGGATGGAAATAAATGATCGTGTGATTCAGGCTTAATAGAGCCAGAGTGATCGCAAAGGTAAACAAATTGAGCGCAACCACAGAGATTCGTGGGTTTCAAACCCCCCCCACGATATGTCTGGGAGAGACTGGGTCTTGGGAGTATCCCCTCCAAAAATTTAACACCACCGCAATTTCCACCCACCCCCTTCCGAATTTTTTTTCTGTCTACGGTCCTGAGATAGTGGAACTTTATAATGCGCAGGAATGCCAGTACATTAGATTGTACTTTGATTTTCAAATAATCCACACTTACTAGTTTTTGAAGTCCAATTAAACTGCGCGAGACTGCATCTGACGCTTCGTAGCAAACACAGAAAATTAATGGCCTAATAAGTGAGCCTGAATTATCTCCCCCTCCCCCTTGATCTCCGGAATTTTGAGACGAAATTAGTATTGAATTAGCTAATAATTTGTAAAAAAAAAATAATAAGAAAGCAATCGCACCGCATTAAAATTGAAAAAAGTAAATTATCAGACAGAGTTGATCAATATCAATGCATTGCTAAGCAAGTAACGACAACAAAGAGAGATAATAAATTGTGAGAAGATGAGCCCCAAAAAGTTCTTGAAACACCAATACTCTAAAATCGCTCCAGTTGAATAATTTAGTTTAGAAATGATATTTAATGGCACAAGGCAGCTGATATTGCAAATTCTATTCACAACTATGTTAAATTTTTTACCGGGTGCAGTCTTTAGCAATCCCCCCAAAAAACGATTTCTGGCTATGCCTTGCATCGAAAAACAGAAATTGAGAAATAAAAGAAAAAAATGCAGTCCATCAAACATATTTACAACAAAGGAGTACTGGTAAAGAGGTGGGCAGAAAGATAATTTGATTTCCATCCCATGAGCCCTGGCTCAAAACCAGAATACAATGAAAGTGTTTTGTGGATGATATATGATTCCAACTTGTGCTACAGGCACAGCACTTTAAGAACTCAAATTATCAGTCCCTCAGATCAGACCTTTATCCCTTTCTTCCTGCTGTGTTTGTTTACAGTAGTTCAATGTCAAGATTGGTCTGTACCCTTGTAATACATCAATGACATCAATTATGAAAACAAGCTACGAGTGAGTTTATGAATGTACTATTGAACCAGAGCCTCAAGTCACAGTACAAAGAATTCATAAAATTGAAATCCATAAACACCTATCCGCTTTATTATCTTGTGAAGAGAAATAGCTGCAAAACTTACAAGGGTGATAATAGGGGTAAAATTTCTTGGCTTGGGGAGCAGGAATTTTAGGGTAGCATTGGTGTATGGACAACTTTCATTCCAGGATATGCAATATACATACATACTATGCTCTGAGGCCTGGTCTGACTTTTGATACCCCTCAGTAACAGAAGGATTAACAAAATACGGGCTGGTTTTCCATGCACGGGAAGGCTTATCCTATCGTAACACATCTGGTGCTCTTAGGATTAATAATCCATAGTGTCCCCAAGATATAAATATTACTTGGAAATAATACCACAAATTATAAGAGTCCCAGGTAATTGGTCAAAATTTAAATCCCTGCCCAGCATCAAAAGTTTTAGTCGTATTGTTAGAGCTAGTCTGGTAGAACTAAAATTCCTAGGATGAAATAACTGCTACACCTTTTCCCATACCCTGGCCATGGGCTGACAATGAAAATTACTAGATAGTAGGTTAATGTTGAACGCTCAACGTTTAATCTCAAATGCTGTTTAAAAAATGTCCAATTTAATTAAAATACTTACTTTGAAGAGCATCATCACTGGATCCATTGGGCATATTGTTTTTGGTAAAAAATAAAATTGCAGGAGTTAGACTTATAATGAAATACTTTTAACTAATATTAAAAGGTACAATAATTTACATGCTATTATCAATCACTTTGTGCTACTTTAACATCTGGACTATTTTCTTCACTGATATACTTTAATAAATCGGTAAGACCTTCAAATTCCACCCTACTCTGGGGTGGGTCATTCTTTGGTACTCTTGGTAGAAAGGATCCAACCTTCATCCTGAACTCGTAAAGCTAAACCAGAAAAAGTCTCCAATAATTATACGATAAATGTAATTTAAAAGACAGTATTACAGATAAAACTGAATACTCACATCATTAACACCCATTATTTTCCAAATGGAATAAAATAAAATACCGCATCCCGTGAACGCGTATAATGTTCCTATTCCTAATGCTTTCATTGCTAAAGCAGAGCCACTCACAGGAAGTTCTCTCGTGGGAATAAGTCCTCTGTTAAAAAATGCTGGGTCCCTTTTCTTGGCTGCTGCTAGAGTAGTCCCAAAGCCCACTAACATTGATAATCCGGTTACTGATGATAGGAAAATAGCAGCTACGGAAAGAGTATACGGTAAGTATCAAAATATTACAACTAAATGGATTAAATGAAGAAAATTTGTGTATTTACCTTTTAGCCGAAATGCTTTGTCCTTTTCAGGCTGTTTTACATCACTATCCATTTTGTTTCCTTCAACGGCGGTGGCGGTTAAAGATCTACTGTCCATAATGGCCCAGAACAACAGAAAATACTTATTCCTACAACCTACACGGCACTTCTTTCATGAAAACATTTTACAATATCGGCTTAGAAAGTAACTTGTAGCTGTATGCATGGAATCACAGAGTACTGCATTCAAAACACTGAACACAAATGTAAAATAAATGTACAGCCGCACAAGTTCTCGTGCTATTCATGCAATGTTTTTGTCTCATTTCGATTCGCTTTTGTTTCTTGAATTCATTCCTGCGGATAACACCTGAGCGTGTTGTGTCGAAAGGACGTTGATCAAGAGTATAGCAAGTTGTTTTACGCCCTTGCCATTCAGTTGGCGATAAGATGTTTACGATGGGTGTTGAGTTTGGATTCAGTGATTTTGTGAAAATGAAACATGAGTTCATGTGAAGTTCTGAGCCATTGTGACCGCTGCAATGGCAGGATAATCTGTAGAACGGTGCCTATGTCGGAGATTTCTCATGGTCACTATACCTGACTATCATTACTACTTAGTGCGTACAGATTCACCATCTGACAACGAGGACGAAGTTAACGTGAAGATGCCGCATGTAACACGCAAGTGGGAAGTTTTTCCAGGGAGGAATAAGTTCTGCTGTGATGGGCGAATCATGATGGCCCCCCAGACTGGAGTGTTTTATATTACGTTAGGTTTAATAGTTGGAACAAGTGGATTATTCTTTGCTTTCGAGTAAGTCATTGGTGATATATCTTGTTCCCATATTTTTTCTTAGCTTTTATTTTCTTATGAAAACTTTCTTATTTACTCAGTCGTCTTGCGATTTCCGTCTACTCCTCCACTAGGATAATGTTTTATATCAGTGTATTCGCATGTGAAGTAGCGGCGTTATTATGAAAATTTAATAAGCTGTAGCTGGCGCGTCTATTTGAATCATTTCACTTCTGGATATCTGAGTATTTTTCCTGTTTAATATTGGATGAGAAAATCTCTCCTCGTCATTGAAAAATCAAAGGCGGATTCATTCAGTGTATGCTTTTGTGTGAGAATAGGCGAAATTCTGTCAACTTTGAAGTCGTAGTGATGCCATAACAGCCACTGTGTGATTAAGATATGGTTCTCTGCAACTGAATATTATCATGTTTCAGAAAATTTTGCAATCTAAACGGACACTGAAGTAAGCTGAGTCTGACTTTTAAATGTCACTGGTTCACCAAAGTAATCAAAAAGTGACTTATCGTTAGTGCTCTCATCTTCGTCTGACTCTTTCTCATGCTTGTTATAGATTCAGGAAAGGACGTATTGCGATACCGTTGGCATAAAGATTCCTCAGGGTATACATTCTCAGTAGGCAGTTGCATCCTCTTGTGTAATCTGTATTGAAAGGCAAGTCCTCAAGAGTATTTCACTTCTTCTTTCACACATTTCTCCTCTTTTAAGTACTGCTTATTATGCGTTTTCGTATTTATCTCTCAGGAATACTCATTAATAGCCTTGTATTTGTGGCAAAATGCTCTTAACCATGCATGAAATGCTCATACCTCAGCACATGTGCATTCCCGATGTTGTTTTTCTGCTGATAGACGTGTTCACTTGATTGTGTGACAACATTACTGATCACAACCTTTGTGCCTATGTATGCTGGTGTTGAAGTGAACATTTTGCCAAATGTTTTACCTCATTGAGTGCAATAATTTGTGAAGGGAGTTTATAATCGAAGCGAAAGGCCCTTTTTGGTTTGAATTGATGCTAATTTTATATCCTTTCTTTTTCTTAATCTAAATCCACACATCATTCAGGATGTGTTTTTACAGAAGTTTGAATTTGTTGAAATGGATCGTGACGAGAGAGCATAGAGAGACTTGAAGTCGTGAAAGCTGAAAATGCTGAGCATATTGTTTACTATTAGTGACAAAATAGTACCCAGTGTAAAAGACTACACTCCTAGATTGGGTGTTGCCTCTTGGGTCTCAAGAAGTTCCCTTCGAAATTGGTCTGAAATCGTGGCATTCTTCATGTTTCTCTTCAGATAATAACTGCTGATTTTTGGGATTATATCTTTTGGCCTGAATACCGTGTAATAGTGGAGTATTCAAGGTGTGATTTCACTAGTTATCAGTTATAAATCCCTGTTACTTTCTCACCTGAAGCCCTTCCTTACATCGGCACGATAAATCGCAATATATTTTGGTATGTTCCAAAATTATTTCCATTATATGTTCCATACGACAGGGCTGAAAATGTCTGATATAATTTTATAACAAAGTTAATAAATTCCCTTTTAGTTTTAGGGCTTCAATTGTCCATTATAAACCAGTGAATAATGAAAAGTGGCTTCTGTAGCATGTGATTGGCTAGACTATATCTTTCGGGGAGCAAACCATTATTAGTTACCTTACTAGTTGAGGAAAATCCTCAGAAATCAGTGTGCATGGCACTAACACATTAATAATATCATTAAGTAATGAAATCTAGTCAAGAGTGAGTTTATTGATATACCATTGAACCAGATCCTCAAGTCACTACGCATTCACAAAACTGAAATTCCACCAACACTTGTATGTTGTATTTTCTTGTGATGTGAAATAGTCACAAAACTTCAAAGTAATGAGCAGGGAAACTACTTGAGAAATAAGTAGGAAGAATACGTGTGTTGCTCTGTTTTGGTGGGGGACTGGAACTCTGAAATTTAATGGAGCCAGTGGTGTGAGCGCCAGGAAATATTTTCCTTTTTTTGCTGACCGTGTATCTGCAATGTTGAAAAAAATCTGGCATGTTGAATTATTAGAGCTAAGTGTTACTTGGAATTATAAATACACTTATTTTTTAAAATTTTGTACTGTCCACTTTAAAATGTTCACAGGCATTTTAGCCAGCAGTAGGGAAATTAAAATGCTGCTGTGGTCGTAAAAATTGGGTGCTACCAAGGACTTATTTACTAGTTGTGATGCCCTGACTCTACCTGATTTTGTTTAACTAATAACTTATCCTTTGGGATATTGCAATTTGAAACCTAGAGAAAATATATATATTTTCCTTACTCTTTCTCTTATATACTGTGAAATACTCAAATACTGATAATGCATATATTACACGTTCATGTAATATGTACTCAATCTTCTGTGATGGACTACTGTCAATGGGATTTTGATTGTTTTTTTATGTCGTCCTGATAAGATAACCTGATTTGATTGTATGGAATCATATCATTTCGCAATATCTTTCCTTATCTGATGTAGCATATCCGTCATTACAAATGGAATTCAAATTGAGAGACACATGCAGGTATAATTATCTACAATATGTTTTCCTGATCAATTACAGCACTTGTGATCAGCTTGGAATAATGTAATGATTCAATTTCAATTTTGGTCAGTGGTGAAAAAATTGTAATCAATCCCTGGAGAAGTGGTCAAGTACCTCCCGAAGTAAATCTCTAGAATAAATAATTCTTATAGATTTTTATTATTACATTATGTGTAATTCCTTCTTAACACATTCAATGCGGATGATATTTTCACCGAAACCTCCAGTGACGGATGGGCGATTTTGCTTCATAACGGTGGTCTTGGAAGTAATACAACAGAATTTGCAATTTTTTTCGTTTCTATTTCAAGCAATTAGTAAAAAACCCTAATGACATACATGTATGCCACCCGTCACCAGTAATTGACAATTCACGCAACCCGCATTACACACATGCAATTTTCCTTGTATGAAGGAGTGAACTTTTCATATTTCCGTTTATAATACTTCTTCTACCATTGATTCCTTAGGTTAATGGCGGAAATATCTTGGAATTAGTCTTTACGTGTATTTTTTTTGTTTCAACGGCCGTAGATTTAATTTTTTCAAGTCCCAGAAGTAGAACACACAATGAACGGCAAGAAAAATATAAATTTATGGGATAAACATTTTTTTAAATCTATGTTACCCCAGAGTTATTGCAAAATTGAAACATTTCAATAAAAATTCTCACAAATTTTAATGATATATTTGAAAGCAAGGCCTTGTAGCCCTGGTTGACCTTCACATTCTGGGCAAATTGCAGTCACTGTCCTTCGGATGCCTTCACGGTTAGCGGAGAAATGAAGAGCCTGCATCATTCCTAAAAACCTATCACGGCATATTTTCTCCCGAATATCGGTACTCACACTAATTCTGACCTCCAATCATTAAAAAATCGTGTTAACCCTAATTGCGCCCATGTGGAGAAGAAGGCCCAGCCAAGTTACCAGTTCTCCCTGTCTAACAGCTTCCAATCCATTATGCCCTTAGTGAAGGCCCATGGTGAAGGATTTTGGAGGAAAATGCTTACAGCATTTTCTCCGTCTATGAGAGGATTATTTCAAAGAAAATATCATTTGCAAGTTGAAATAATCTCTGGGAGTGCCGCTGGTAGGGAGGGACTCCAACCTTGAGCCTTAAAAATTATCAAGCAAAATAGTACAATTTGTGTAATGGAGTGTTGCATATGTGATTAATACCTTAGTTTTTATGAAAATTAAGACTGTATCTGTACCTAACACTAGAATGTATTAATGACCTACAAAATGAAAACACCATAATGATCAGAGGACAAGTAATTGATGCAGAGCAATGACTGAGAAAATATGCCGTAAAATTAGGAAAAAAACCCAAATTATGTAAAAAAACGTAATTTGCAATAATTATTTTAAAATTATTAATAAAGTATAAAATACGACCTTTTGGACCGCATGGAAACATTTTTGAATAAAATAGTAAGTTTTGAGACGGGAATACACGTTATTAACAAAAACTAAGTCTGATAATAATTTTTGTGGTTGTACATAAGATATGAATAAATTAAAAAATAAGATAAAAATACTATTTCAAGGGCATAATTAATGGTTAAATGCCGTAATGCTTAAAATACCTCTGAGTCTATTTTTTTCCGCAATTTCGTTTACAAAGCTAAGGAAACAAATAAACAAGTAAAAAAATACAGACCAATACTGTAGATAATGTAATGCAGTGTTGCATACGCCATTAATATGTTATTTTTTTATGAAAAGGAAGAAAATCTGCAACTAACCCAACACGTATGAATAACTCAGAAAATGAAATAAAATATAAATGAATAGAGGATTGGTAATTGACCTAGGGAAACGAATGAGAAAATATGCAGTAAAAGTAGGAAAAAGACCCAAAAAAAATCACCCAGGATAAACGTAATTTTCATTAATAAAAAAATGTTCCTAGCAAAAGAAATTCAAATATAACATCATTAACTGAAGCACCGCACTAAGATCATTTTTTTATAATGTAGTGAGTATGAAACGGGGATAAATATCTTCAATAAAAAAGTTAGTCTAATCATAATTTTTGTGATAGCACATAAAATATGAATAAATTAAAAATAAAGGTAAAAAAACAAATTTAAAAGAATTATCCATATGTAAGGCATGCTTATGATATTTACGATAAGAATGATGAAAAAGAGACGAAGGAAATGAAAAGAAAAATCTCAACCTGCCAAATTGTTCCAAAAACAGCAGTAAAGTAAACAAAAAAACACTAAAAATGAAGGAACACGTAGAACTAGAAACGGACACTTCCGCAATGGTGTAAGGTCAATCCCAAACTGCGGGAGGGTGAAAAAGTAACGCTAGGTGCGCTCGGAGCACCCTAGTGACCAGCGGAAAAACGTACTCCCGAAGACATACATTTATGTCATCCGCCTGAGTGGAAAAGCCCTCATGACATATATATATGTCATCCGCACTGAATGTGTTAAAGAGGCTAAAAGGATGGGAATGAAAGCCCTATTTTTAAATAAGTACTTAGATCAAATATTAATAATGTCCCAGAAAAGGAATATGTAAACACGAATATAGTAGAAATGAGTGGTGAACATAATCAAAATAATCTGAGGATTGTTAGCTGATAATGAAGTGTTCCTTTAAGTTATGTTGATACCACATCGTCTTTTCTTTGGCCATTTGTACTTATACTTTTGATGTGGGAGGGGTAAATACCCTGCCTATTAGTTAGGTTAAAAATGGACATTTACCCATGGTTTGAGTAAATATCAAAGATGAGAGTATGTATTCACAATTTTATGTATCTTTTTTAGCTTTATTTATTAGAGAAAATTTTCTTTTAGTCTTTGGTTGGAATAGTAAGCTCTGAACACTAGAAGCATGCTAGGGGTTAATATCATGCCTATCCATTTACCCATCATTTTTTCACACTTTTGTGTCATAGTTGCTGGTTGGTGTTTTTCGAATTTTCATGATATATGGATTAGTCTACTCTTACAAAGTTTTTGTCCTTGTTCACCCTCTAAATCATTATTCTGTGTGATGATGTGCTTATAGTGAAATGGATCATTTTAACCTCTCAGGGAATTCTGCTATCCTATGCTAGAATTTTATCTGTATTTCCAACTCAAATCAGTGTACAAAGAAGTGAAAAGCATTAATCGAATAGGATATGAGCAGCAGACTTGCAGGAGGAACGGAAAATGTGGTAAAAGTTATGAGAAACTGATTGTTAGACTTCCCATATAGTAGCTATAAGTTTCACTTTTACATGTCGTGTTGCGGCATAGTGCTGCTCACTTCCTCAATAAGCAGTCAGGAATAGCTAGGAGACATTTCAGTTAAATAATAATAAATGGCAAGAACGTATCCTGTGGATATTGTGTGTCCACTATTTTTTGGAAAAAGTGTTGAATTAGAACACACACCCTATGTGTGCATATTATGGGCAATTATTAAGTAGAGTGGTACATTCCTTGTTAGGGGATGTAGTTACGTAACATATTGTTTTGCCAATTAGCACATTGTGGCAAAGCTGTAAGCAAACTAATTTACTAATTTAGTTGATACTGTGAGCCGAATGGGAATCAAAGTACAATAGGCAGTGAGGGTGTCAATTACTTAGAGGGTGCAGCTCAGTGCTTTAATGAATCAGTGCCTATAATGCCAGATTGATGGTGCCAATTTTTTTATGATTTGAGATAAAGTAATAATCTTAATATCAACGTAAATAAATAGATGGGCCTTAAAAGTTTTCTATGATCTTTAACTTTTCTCCCAAAAAGGTTAGCTAATAGTAGGCAATAGATTATGTTATGTACTTTCAGATCTATTAATTTAACTAATTTTTTAATTTGATCCTCTGTACTTGATCCATGGTTCCAACTTCTGTGGTAAGGGATCTATGCACTGCTTCTATCATATAAAATTTACTAGTAAATCAAATTTTTGATTGTCTTAAAATTTTAGTGGAAACAACCATTGGTTTTTTCATGTAATACTGATGATGAATCTTCTTTGCATAGCTGTAGCATGTTAGCGAATTAAAATACTCTTTAATTCACTAAAAACTTTGCTTTGTTAGAGCCCTTTAAGTAAAGAATTTGTTTTCTACCTTACTCAATGGTCAGACCTCTATGCCCTACTCTGTTTAAGGAAACATCTCTCTAGGTACATCAAAAACTAAAGTTTTCCTCCCTTATGCTTCCAGTATGCATTGTTGCTACCCCTTTCATGTACCAAATTTGAAATGAGTTGCAATTTCAAGTTTTAGTAAATGGCCCCATTTAATTTTTTTCCTGGAATATACAGGGTGTTTATGAATAGTGGGGTTTTAACACTTTCTTATATTTATTGAACTAAACTTAGAGCTATAAATAATGCTTCAAATGAAAGAGCAACTCAAGCATTTTGTATATAAACATACAAATACTCAATGGGTGCACCATTTGTTACACAATAAACGTGATGATGATATGCAAGTTATTCCCTAACGTTGATTAGTGTCTCTTGAAATTTGTTGCAACAGCTGTTTTAATCCTGTTTCTTGATTCATAAAAATCAGCAGGTAGTATAGGGAAGGATGTCATTATCACCTAAAGGATCAAAACCGAATTTAACACAGAACACATGTCGCACAGTAACTACAGATTCCGTTTTTGCAAGCAGTAAAACACAAAGTTTTCTGTTCACAAGTTGCCATATTTGCTACTTGTGCTCTCTAACGGATGGGGACGAAAATATTTGGTTCACATTCATATTGTGGCCAACAAACAAAACTGTGTTAGTTGCTCTTTCATTTGATGCATCATTTATCGTTGTAAGTTAAATATAATAAATGCTGTAAAGCATTAAATCCCCGATATTCATTTGGAAACACCCAGTATTTTCATTATGATTCGTATGGATACCTCCACTGCACAAATGCTCAATAATCGCCCACCGAATCAAATCTGCTCATCTAGTAGCCCAACTATACGAATGCACTCAGCTGGCAGCAGCCGAAGCACGAATGCTCACCTCCGAAGCTTGGAGAATTGGATTGCTGAGTGTTTGTGGAGTGGAGGTATGGATATGTTTTCCATAATTAACTTCCTGGTTTGTGAATTAAGGATAAAATATTTTGTTTTCATGTAATCTGATTTCTTCCCACTTCCTGGTATTCCTCACTTTTGTCACCATTACCATTATTGAGCCTGTGAAGTAATAGCATTGAAATTTGTTTTGCAGTTGCCCATTCCTGGCACTTCGCCTCACTCCAGCAATTCCAGTCGTGGGTGCTGCTCTTTTTGCATTTGTCTTGTCTTCACTTCTTCGCACAAGCTTCAGCGATCCTGGAGTCATACCACGGGCGACTCCTGAAGAAGCTGCTCATGTTGAGAGGCAAGCTGCAGAAGCTGCAGTGTCTGCCGTTGCTCCAGATGGCAACCCAGGTGAAAGTCAATGCATGTTTAGATTATCCAGTATAGATTTTAATCTTTCTTAACTGAGTGAAAGTAGCATGAGTGCTGCTTATTTGTAATGAAATGTGTATATTCTTGTTTGCCGCAACTTGCGCGGAGTAGGTTGACAGCTTAGTTATAAAAAGAAGAAAGAAATTTATGAAAGTAAAATGTCCCAAGGCATTTAAGCAGAAGTTCCTAAGCTACATAATTTTGTATTTGTATTCGGAACCAACAAGCTTTGGCAATGTATGAATTGTAGTTGGAGTATAGCTCTTGGCTTAATATTCCGATTCTTAAGTGATGATGAAAAGTTAATTCATAGTTATAAGAAGTTTGGCAAGATCCTGAAGCCTGTTGCACTCCCTGTGTTTGAATTTGTCTTCAGCAGGCGATAGAATTCATTTTTACCCCCATTCAATTAGTTTTTATTTTGTGAAATGCTTCCTTTGTTAACACGTTGCGTACGGATGGCGAGAATTCTAATCATTTTTTTTCCGAACGTTCCGGATGGATGACGAAGATTCTCGTCATTTAGGTGTGTCAACCTAAACAATTTTAAAGCGTACAATACGTATTCGTTAGTGCGTTTTCAGTTGTTGTTCGTTATTCATAATGAATTGATGCATCATAACGTTTGATTGGATAAAGTTATATTCTAGAAAAATTTCTAGCTTTTTAACCATGTTTGAACCAAAGGCATTACGCCCTAATAGGCGCATATTTTCGATTGAAAGCAAAACTCAAGTTTTAATTGTGAAAGATCGAGGAAATCAAAATTGAGTAATGACCGAGTTTCAATCCAAACTCGATTTTTCACCTTCGTTCTGGATCATTTCCTTGATCTCAGCAGCGTCAATACCAGCCTATGACAACAGCATCCGTACCTTGAGAAAGACATCTCTTATAGGCCTGTAAAATCGTAAAAGCACATCCTCGGTTACCAAAAATGCATCTCAAACAATTGATCTTTCTTCAAAATATTAGTGAAGCTGAATGGTTCCAAGTGGTGATCCCAAAACTTGAATGTGCGTGCATCTGTAAATTTTTACTGCTAATAGTTCAAGCATGTCTTCCAAGTATGTACTTCGATTTTTTTCATTACTCAAATGTGTATTTTGAATGTATTTTGAATGACGTGTAAAAATGTGTTTGTACTGCTTGGTTTTTTTAAAGAACTTGATTTTTTTTTAATTTTCAATCTTTTGGTCCAAATTTTAATTTCTGTTGAAAAGTCAAGCGTTTCATTTCAATTAAAAATTGATTGCTTGGAAACTCCATTTCAAACAACATTTCTCCATCACTAGTCGTGTGACCTTACCAGCCATTGTGAAATCTGGGTTCAAAACCTGGCTAACAATAAGTGAAGTTTTTTCATGGTGAATTTAATCCTTGGTTTAACCTCAGTTCTTAGCTTTCCGTCCCACAAAATTGCAATGGATTAACCATAAGGCTGAAAGTCATTAGTCTAACAAAAGTTCTAATGCTTATAGAAATTCATTCTTTTTGCTTAGTTCTCCATTTAATCGGTCTCTTTTTTTTCTCATGTTTATTCCATTAGCAGCATATAGGCCACCCCCGCGAACAAGGGAGGTTCTCATCCGAGGTCATCCTGTTAAGCTCAAGTATTGTTTCACTTGCAAAATATTCCGCCCTCCACGAGCTTCTCATTGCAGTTTATGTGATAATTGTGTGGGTAAGTGGCAACTTCTGTGTGATATTTTCTCTGATGTTTATTAATGTAACTGCTTTCTTATATCATGCAAATAAATCCCCTGTAAAGATGGAAAAAAAATTCAGATATCATTACTGCAGTTAATCCCAATGCTACAGTATTTGCCAAAATATCATGTTATAAATTTTTAATTATTATTTTAATTGTATCTTCTAAGTATTCATTTGTCTAGAATTTCCTGGTACTCCTTTGTCATAATTTCTAAATGGAAACAATATTTTCTGTCTGAAATCCTCAGTGCATGAATTTTATTTACCGTATATGTCTGAATATAGTCCCCCCTTTTTTTTTCAAAAATGCCTGTGGTAAAAGTAAATGGGGGGGACTATATTCACACGCATTATTTTAACTTTTCCCAAAACTGAAGCCTCAAAATTAGGGGGGGGGGGGACAATATTCGGAGAAATACAGTAAACGTATGTATTGTTTTGATGGTATAGTTGTGATTTGATTTATAAGCAATGCAGTACTTGTAACAAATTAAAAAATAATTTCATTTTATTCCTTTAAATGATGTAAAAATATTTTTAGCAGATTTTATTTCAGACAGTGGTCTGTGGACAGACATCTTTTTTGGAATTCTTAAAGTTGCATCTTTTCTTGGATATTTAAATGAATTTTGAAGTTCAATTGAACAAAATTTAAATTCTATTCTCCGAATAACTTTACTTGGTGAAAAATATGAGAGAAATTCTCTCCAAGAGTTCACTGAAAATACAAGATATGGATTAGAGGTAATTTTGAAATGGGGTAATCTATGAAATATCCCAGGAAAAACTAGTGAGTTGGTCACCCTACCCTTCATTTTTGCCGATTTTCAAGGTGACATAATTAACTGGAAAGGCTCCTATATAAAGTGAGATCAAAACTACCCTGTTTGAAGCAATGTTTTTCTCTGTACAATAATAGCGATATATTTGTATCCCAGACCTTATCTGTTCTCCTCATTTAAACTTAGTTTAAATGTAAATATTATAGATTTGATGTCAAAGTGGCATATTCATGTTGTTGAAAATATTTCTCATTGTTGCGTCACATTTCTGTTGTTTTGAGTGAATGACCTAGTTAAATCCTTTAATTTATGTTGTTTTCTTTTCTTTTTATATTTCCAGAGAGATTTGACCATCACTGCCCTTGGGTAGGAAACTGTGTTGGAAAGCGGAACTATCGTTATTTCTACATGTTTATTGTTTCTTTAGCATTCCTTTGTGTATTCATCTTCGCCTGCTCTCTTACACATCTAATTTTGTGTGAGTATTCTTATTGCCATAATTATAAGTATCACATTTTTGCATTATAAATTTTTTGGTGGGTTTGCGGTCACTCTTGTTTCTCGAGAACTTGACTTGATATTCAACTTGATATCAAATAGTACTACTCGCACATCCCTACAAACTATTGTCTATTTTTGACGCATAATATTTGCTCAAAGTTAAATTTGCCTGGAGGGGGATCATCCCCTAGGCCTCTTCATCCCTCCCCAAAGTATATTCCTAGTTACGCCACTGATAAGTACTGCTCTGAGCACCCACACTGTTTACATCATGGTAGCCAACCTGAAAAGGTAAAACAGGGCTCCCACACAGGGTTGATTGATTTAAATCATGATTTAAATCACGATTTAAATCACTTGATTTTTCTTTTAAAAAATCAGGTGATTTAAATCATAATGTGATCTATATGTTTGATTTTTAAAGAGTCAAGAAAAGGAAGCTGTAAGTGTATAATTTTGATTTTTATTTCTTAATTAATACAATGAATTGACAGTTATCAGCACAATGGTGGCTCTTAAATAGAAATGATACTGTAGGAATGCATGTAACATGAAAATTTAAAAAAATGGCTTTGGTTAGAATACTAGTGTATCCGATGAAAAAAAATTGTGTTCTGATTTAACTTCTAAGCGTAGGCACCATACAAAGTTGTAATTACAGAATTTTTCTAAACTTCATATGCTTTAGAACCGCATAATATTGCACATTTGATACTTCCAATGGCAATTTTATATTATGCTGGTGTAATTTTTAATTTGATACCATCGGCATTTCCATAGTTCTCTCCCCTGATTGACTAAATGTTGTATTAAGTTTAAAGTATGTTGCCTCTTATTGTTTCTGCAAACGATCATTCTCCAATATGCTGCCGAAATAGTTAGTTTTGCAAATAGTAACTGAATTTTTGATGAATGGAGAATCATTAAAATCTCTTTTAAATCAATAAAATCCGATTTAAATCGTTAAAATCTGATTTAAATAAAAAAAATCAACAAAAATGATTTTTTTGAAAACAATCGAGATTTTTATCAACCCTGCTCCCACACAACTGTGAAAACCTTAAAACCGTGAATAAGCCGTGAAATCCATCTGCCGTGAAAAAACCTGGAAAAGGCCGTGAATTTCGTCATGTGGCCTTAAAAATCTCTCAAACTTGATTTTAGAACTACAATTGAAAGAGCAAAAGATAAATCGAAACGTCAATCATGTTTCAAGGTCAGTCATATGCAGACACTGTCCACGTATTTATCTGCGCACGTATATTCTAAGCACAATTATTGGTTAGTGTGCCATGATGACTCATTGGCCTTAAGCCTGTACCAAAGCCAAAAGACTGGTAACCAAAGTGTTCATTAACCCTGGCAAAAATTCAAACACTTATTAATTTACCTGGCACCCTTGTCCCTCCATTTTCCCACTCACAACCTTTCGCCGGAGCTGAATTTTGCAAACTTTGTGTGATGTCATGAGATATAGCACTTTCATTACTGCGTTTGCATTCACAGCATCTGTTGTGTTTGTTAAACTTTTAGTTAAACTGCGGCCGATGATCGTTACGCGATCAATATTTCTGCCTGAAATAGTTTATCTAAAAACCGTGAATTTGACGACATCTAGATTGTGAAAACCTGGAAAAAAACGTGAATTTCATATTTTATTTAGAGTGGGAACCATGAAAAAAGTCCCCTTTTGTCCGAAGTTAGATCCCTCTCCCGAGTATGGGCTACTGACTGTATTTGAAAAACTACTGATTCATAGAATGTATTCTTATTCCTCTCTAGAGTCCTTGTTTCTGGTCCACTCAATGCTACCTTACTTATAGCTTACTTTGACTGTCCATTCGTTGCATTAATACAATTCTAATCATTGACTGTTCCTTTGGAAGGCTGCCCTCACATGATATCTTTCACCACTGAGTCCATTTTGCTTTATAAAAACACAGTCAATTCAATTCATTGATATGTAAGCCATTGTTTTGACTATATATTTTGTAATTGATCTCAGCATAATTGATTTTTGAAACAGTGACTTATTTTACTTTACAAATAGTTTTTAATTTGGTATGTAAGCTTCCACCCTGATTTAATGGATAAATGTTTTCCATGTTAAGTTGATTCATTTTAGGGGATGAATGTTTCGTACGCATTCCAGGTCATACCTTCAGGTCCTTAGGACTGCATGGTGTATGTTTGGGTGCTGGAACACGCCCAAAACTTGTCCGCTAAAATGAATCAACCCTTAACCCAGAAAACATTTATCCATTTTTTTATTTGTTGTGATTATTCTAATATTTGTGTGGGTTTGTGAGTGTTACGTTTTATTCCCATCTTTCAAACTGCTGGCAGTCTGTCAGTTTTTGTCTTTCTCTTCCTCAAACCTTTTCTATTCCCATAATTTTTGAGGCAACTAGTTTCTTCCTCCTCTTATGGACCTCCTATTCAAAAGTGTCTGTCTTGATATGTACCTCTGTTTAGTACTTCCCATTCGTACTTAATTTCCTTAATCAGGAATTCCGGACAAGAACCTCAAACCATTTTTCTGTTTATTAGGCATGGGATTTGGTATAAAATAGGGTGGAAGCCCCATGGAAAATCATATAGCGAGAAGCTGAAATTTGCTTGGGGTGATTAAGAAACTATTTAACTGTGATTTATATGTATAAAATACTTCATGTTGAACAAATGCCTCTTTTCTTTGATAGTTAATTGTGGCAAAACTCATTTCTCCTCAGTTAATGCCAATTTTCTCTGATTTAGTATCAATTATTTACTTTTTATGTGCAGTGACCAGGGACAACAGACCTTTTCTGGAAGCAGTGAGAGAAACGCCTGCCAGTGTAGTGGTTGGTGTTGTGTGCTTCTTCAGTGTCTGGAGTATTCTTGGACTGGCTGGTTTCCATACCTATCTCACCACATCAAATCAAACCACCAATGAAGATGTAAGTGTTTGCTGTAATTAGCCCTAATTTCTGCAAAGGTTTCAGCACATAAAGGCCGTTTTACACGGGGCACGGAATTGCGCAGGTTAGAGCTGCATTGATTTCTAAAATGGCGTGGAATTGCGCGAATGCATGAACGAAATTAGAACAGGGGCTATTTTGCCGTCTCGCATCCACGCATTCTCGCATGTGTTCTTGCAATTCACCGCTTTACACGACGCAATTTTGATTGCGCCTTTGCACGTACGTCAGATTGCGCAATTCCGTGTACCGTGTAAAACGGCCTTAAGAAACAATCTTCTATGCTGAAATTAATGAGTTAACATGAAAATCTGTGGCTAAAATGCTCAGTAAGCAAGTTAATTGGTATTAAATTAAATATATTATGAGAGTGAAAGCAACAAGATAGAGTAAACAAAGTGGGGCTATGGGCTAGATGACAGTGCTCTCAACCTCAAGTCAAAGGAATAAATGACTACCCATGGTAGATAAAGGCAGAACTAGTCAGAAAGTCCACACGAGCACTCTTGAGTTTCTTTCTATCGATACATGAGTAAATTGCACTTCTTCTTCAATGATAAGTCTTTCTTTAACCCTTTGACTGCCACTGGGCCGATATATCGGCCCTCGAAAGACTGCTTACTCTCTTACTCTTTCTCCTGTGGCCATTGTAAACCTAAGTGGTCTTTGGCCTCACCAACCATGCGCCTCCATGCACTTCTGTCTTCTGCCAGCTCTATGTCTGCTCCCATTCTTCTCAAGTCCTTCGTCACCTCGTCAATCCATCGCATCCTTGGTCTTCCTAGCAGTCTCCTAACCTCTGGCTTGCCTCTTCACACTTGTCTTATCATTTCTCTCTCATTTCTGCGTTGAATGTGGCCCAGCCACCTCAACCTCCTACTTTTTACTACGCCCACAATATCTGGCTCCCTATACAATAGGGAAGTGCACTAGTGTTTCAAATGCACCAAACACATTTTTTAAATTAGAGTTCAGAATAACATAATGTCGTAAAACCACAGTTTAAATCCTAATAGTGAGTACTTGATTCGAGATGACCGTCTGAAATATGGAAAAATTCAAAGGCCGCGAAAACGGGTGTCCATGTTGAATATTGGCCGTGACGTCACAAGGCAGTAGCAGAAGGCAGCTTCTACACCGTTTAGTTCTACCACTATTATTGCATAGAAAAATTACAGAATTTGAGGGTATCCGTTTTTTGCTGTCATAAAATATCTTCAGAATATATATGTGGCTGCTTCTCTTTTGAGTAAACGGCTTCATCATTGCGTAATATATTAATATTCATTTACGTGTCAACTTCAAGTTTGGAAAGAGTAGTACGAATAGCACATTGAATCTTTAATAAATGCATGATGGCATTTATTTTTCGCTGGGTATATTTTGACACAATGCCGTTTATCATGCCAAAACTTTTTTTGTAAGAACCAATCAAACTAATAAACCTATTTCAGACGTTTGCTGCAAGACTTATTCGTTACTTATAAATGTTATACCAAACTTTGATGTATTTGTGGTTACTGAATTTTTGAATAAGGAGGACAGGTTCAACGCTCCATAGAAATGCAAGACGTTAAGGCTAACAAGGGGAGACCGCGTACCTTGCTGCATCTTTTTCAATTAGGGCGTTAGTTAGGCTGTAATTAATTAATTTTCATGCGTTACTTTTTACAAGTTATATATATAAATCCAAAATATCCACAATTACCCAATGGGTCGGTTGGGGTAGTGGTATAGTGCACGAGTCGAAGGAAAGATGTTATTCGAAGGACCGTGGTTCGAGTCTACGTCATGGCATTATTTTTTGTTGCCTTCATTGTGATCATAAGGCGTCTAGTTTATCATTAATTATAATTGCAGCAATCATTGACATGAGACAATTTTTTTATCGTCATTATGGCGTTTAGGTATTTTAGCAGTGTCATTACAAACGCCGAGATACGATGACTACAAGGGTTGGTGTGCGCTAAAATGTTAATTTTTTCTTTGCTTATACTGACCAACTTCCACATTAAAAATGAAAACCACTCTTGCAAGAGCACATACCATTAAAGGCTCGCGGCAAGCAACAATATGCGTACAGGCATAATTAATAAGAACACAAAGCGAATATAAAATGCCATATATCTCGAACACTTGTAATTCACATTACTCCAAAGGGAGTTTACTTACTCAGTACATACCTCAGTACCTACCAGTTTACCTCAGTAGCAGTGCTAAAAGAACCATTCTGAAATATAATTTCAACTGACAAATAGGATGAAATAAAAGTTGATAACCCTGGACCGGGCGCGCTGGCGTATAAAATACGTCAATCTTTGAAAACCAAGGATTTCGACATTGTACGTACATTCTGGGCTATAATGGTCTCTTGTATTCTTACAATGTACTTTGACTGCCTATATTGCGAGTTTTCAAAGTTCGAGGTATTGTAGCTAATTTTTTAGATCAGCAAGATGAACCCGTCACCAGTGGAGTACAAATTACGCCGTGCGACCTGCCGTGTACCTTTATATCTGTATCACCTATAAATGTACTAATTTCAATAAATAAAGATTAACTTTAACAAAAATAGTTTGTTATCATATATGCACATATCATGGGCAAAGTACGCATTTTGCCCGGTCGTGTAAAAAAACAGTCGTGCCATAATTCTTTAACCAAACTACTTTCAGTTTATAAATTACGTAGGTCTTCGCGGAAGATGCTATATTTTGACTCAACACACTTTCTGATGTGACTGAGGTACCTATTAAGTAAATTATTATAATATAAATATCAATTTGATCTTACAATACCTTCAAATGATCTTCAAAACAGAATATCATCGATAGGCAAGAGTCAGGAGCAGCCTTGAACCATTTATTCCGTATAGCTTGCGCTTAAGGCACGGGAATGAATATCTTCTCCAGGCTTTTGTTTCGACGTCGAGATGCAATTTGGAACAAAAAATCATTTATAATTCTATTTTGAATTCTTGTTTTCGGTACTAGACGACATTTTTAGGAAGCAAACTCCACCGATTCCCGGAAACTCTCGCCGCGCTAAAGAAGGCGACGGAATACAGCGATACTCCACTGGTGACTACTGCCTTGTGACGTCACATCTCAATCAAGATGGAGGCACTGTGTTTCAGCCCAAAATGAATTTTTCCGACTTTCAAAACGTTTTAAAGTGCATACCCCAGATGCAGAAAATAAAAGTGACTATACTAATGTTTCTTTTTTAGGCTAAACTTTCAAATTCAGCAATAAAAAAAATTAGTGCACTTCCCTATTCTTACAATTCTCTTTTCTTCCTTATCCTCCATGTATCTCCTTCTTTTATCGGTCCAAAAATCCTTCTCAATATCTTATTTTCGAAAGTACTGAGGCTCTTCTGAGTTTTTTTGGTGAATGCCCACGTTTCTGATCCATATATAACTACAGGTTGTACTATGGTTTTATACATTCTTATTTTAGTGGTTTTTGATAGAATTTTGCTTTTAAATAATTTGATCAGGCTCCAGTATATTCAGCAGCTCGGCCCTCGCTGGTTGCGCGAAAACTGCCAGGGCCCGATTTATTGGCCTGAATTATTTAACTTTTTTTTGTGATCGTGGCCTTTTCAATGGCTGTAATCTATCTATGGTTATAAGATGTAAATATATCTCAAGAATTGGGAAAAAAATCTAGACGTATTAAATAAAATTAAAAAGCTGAACAATTTTTAAATCTGAAATGTAGCTAATTCCGGAAAATAGCCTGGGCAGTCTTCGTGCATCCCACCTGAAATGGGCTGGCAGTAAAAGGTTTAAAAAAATGCTCATTATGCTCACATTCACCTCAAGTAATTTATAATCGCTTTCTTTAATCCTCAACTACTGGTGTGGGGTGATGGTAGATCCCCAGGCTGGTAAATTTGTTGTTTACCTCCACGGTGCTTTGGCAACATCGCTTAGCTACTTAGTAGCTTCAATTCTACTCCCCTCCCTCCCACCACACTGGTTTTTGTCAGTCTATCTCACCCTTGTGAAGTGTAAGCATTGTGCAAAGTGATCTGGGGACTCGGTATGTCCCTGCACCGCTAGTTGCATTATACATAGATACCTCGTTTTTTTTGCATTGAAGTAGGTAATTACCATTGTGAAGTGAAGTGTTTTGCATTATTGAATATTACTATATTTTGCATTTTGTTATAATAATTGAACTATGAGTTCCCAGGACCTGAATGAACAGAAAATTAAATATAATTTTACAAAAAATGCAAGGTTTTTTCTAAAAATATGAAAAAAATATGAAATATTGAAAATATCAAAATCTAATGGTCTACAACTGTTGAAAATAATTTAAACTTTCAATAATGCATGGAGGTTTTGACAAAATGTCTGTAGTTATTAAGAAACTAAATAAATAATTTGGGGATATTCTATGTCCCCATGACGTTACTAAAGTCTCAAAATACCGCACCAGTAGTTAAGTTTCCCCCTTGCCTTGCTGGTAGTGCCAAGGCCAAATGGCCTATAAGACATCCTATTTTTACTCTATCTAATCAAGTTTAACCCACAATTACAGTTCCAAATATTGTGGTGAAAAGAAGCATTTCTTAAAATTACTTACTTACTTCCTTGGCACTACAGCCCGGTATGGGCTTTGGCCTCCCTCAAGACACCTGTCCATTCTCTACTGTTCTGCACTTTCTCCCACCATCTGACAATCCTCATAGCCTTTATGTCTTCTTCCACATCCTGCATCCATCTTTTCCTCGGTCTTCCTCTTTTTCTCTTTCCATCCATACATATTTCCATGTAGAATCTTCTTAGGCATCCTTTCTTCACTCATTCTTTTTACATGACCTAGCCAAGCTAGCCGTTGGGTCTTCACAAACCTCACTATGTCTTCGCCTCAGATAATATTTTCTATTTCCTTGTTTGTTCTTATCCTCTAAGTTACCCCATCTGTCACGGGACCATATATCTTTCGCAAAACCTTCCGTTCAAATATCCGCAGAGCTTGCTTGTTTCCAGCGGAGATGCTCCACGTTTCTGCTCCATATGTCACGACCGGTCTGATAAGTGTCTTATAGATCTTGAATTTCATCTCCTTAGATAGAAGAGTTGACTTCAGGAGCTTAATATTAGCAAAGTAAGCCCTATTTCCAGCCATTTTCCTCTTGTTGATCTCTTCTGTCATTGAGTTCTTACAGTTTAAATTAGTACCTAGGTAGCTGAAATATTTTACATTTTCAAAGTTATACTGCCCAAATGTAACATTTCTTAAAATGAAGGTTTAAAAGAAAAATTGGAGATATCAAAGTTTACAAACATTTGCCTGTGAATTTAGTGAGTGAAAATCAAATGTCAATAATTAGGGAATATAGAATTTTCCTTCCAAACATATTCAATTTTGAGATGCTTACAATGGTTACAAGCATTTTATTAACTAAACATAGGAATCAATGTAAGATTATTTATGACTTTTGTTGGTTTTAAGAAATTTAGTAATGAAATAATGATGATAAGGTCATTTTTTCCATTTTGTTTTCTTGAAGAGTGTTGATACTGTAGTCATTTATTCTATTATAGTTCATTGTTTTCACCATGGAATATTTCTATGTACTAAATTCAATGGTTTCATGTCATTCTTTACAGATCAAGGGATCATTTAGTAGCAAACAAGGCCAAGAAAGTTTCAATCCCTATAGTGAAGGAAATGTATGTTCTAATTGTCTCTATGTGCTTTGTGGTCCAACACCTCCCAGCCTCTTGGGTAAGCCTAATTTTTAACTTGCCAATGCAACCTCTGACCTTAACAGAGAGAACTTTGGTTCAAATATTATAACAATTTGGTTGAATTTCTTTAAACTTTCATTGAAGCATTACGCTTGTTGTATGGTAAAGAAAATGAACTTATGAATTTTAAGTGCAAAATGTTCTAATTCATTACGTTTTCTAGATGTGGTTGTGTGGATTTAAACGTTTTATGGTATTAATCTTTTGATAATAGCTTTTTAAAATTGATAACAATGGTTACTCATGAAAGTTATGTTAGTTATTGTATTTTAGTACTTTGTTATCTGCTGATTACTTAGCACAAGAAACATCTGAAATACCGTATAAGCGTGTGTAAGAGGTGCACACGTGTAAGAGGCGCGCCCCTATTTTGAGCATCGGAGCTATGAAGAAAAAAATTTTGCGGCATTTTTTTAATACTATCACGCAGTGTTGCAGACGTACGCCTGGAATTTCGACAGTTATTGAACTTTTCTCTTTCAATATTAATTAGCGGTAATAGCGGCATAAGAGGGAGTAGAAAGAGTTCCGATCCTCTTCGCATACGCCGTTGCTCTACGATGCTTGTCCTATTCACGAACAATTTTGTTTAAATGCTCTCGCAGGAGTATTGCAATAGAATTTCAGCCATGGAAATTTTTAAGGCAAAACACGACAGGCACATAGCATGAACCTTCCCTAGAGCTTGGACAACAATCGGGGCAGTCTCAGCGCCGTAGGATAATAACCACGTCGTAGATTTAACGGAACCACACTTGGCCCTCCATCAGCCAATGCCTCTGCCGTTTTTTTTTTAGTTTCCGATACCCCACAGGAAAATAGGAAAACATCAAGTTACAGGGGAACAATGGAAACGTGTTTCATCCCTACCCCGTCTCACCAACTGACCTTGATCGATCTCCCAGTTTATGGAGGTCAAATGCTTGGTGAGTCATCTACTGATGTGAGCCCGAAGATATCTCGATAGCTTTCAATAATTGTATGACACGCACGAGGTTCAAAAAAAAAAGAGATCTAACGCGACGCATATCTGACAGAATTTAAGTTTTTTAAGCTCTAATTGTTTGACACAAAGGTTTATGCTTAAAACAAGGCTACTAATATTCAAAATAATCCAAACAGGACAATTTTGGAAGAAACAAGCGTAGCATAAGCGCATTCAAACAAGACGAGACGGACTGGAAACTTTAGGCAACGCAAACTGCGTATATCACATTGCTGCGCCTTCGCCCCTTCGCTTTGGAGGCAACGACGTCACATGCAAGATCGGACGTGTTCTTCCCATGCTCCTTCGCTCATAGCCTCGTAGCTTGAAATACGGAGGGGAGGGAGCACGCTCCTTCCCCTCCATATTTCGTTGCTTGCTTCGAAGACGGAGGGATCGCGCTCCTTCCCCTGGACCTCTCCTTCTGCGCTCTTCACTCATAAGCATTTGTGATTTCTTCCATCCACAATTTAGTCCAACAATGAACACACTCGTTCGAATTTTTAAAGCACAGGTTTTGATACCAATATAATTTTCAGTTGCAATAATCCTCATATTAGCGTCTGAAGATGATTTTTGTAAAATCAGGTCCTCAGCGTAAAGGAAATTACTCGGCAAGACAGATATTGACTATTAACCAGGTATGTCCTTCAAAAATACATGTGTCTCTACTTTTGATAACCGATTACTATATGCAGTATAAATGCCGCGAGATGCCCACTCGTGGCAGTAAATTTAGCGCGCCCTCCGGAGTGAAAAACCCTGCGCAATCTTCCATGTTCACCTCTGGGGTACCGACGTGACGGCGCGATGCTTACAAGAAAAGCAAACAGGAGCATTTTAAAAATATGTCACTAAGGGAGAAACTCCCCTGTCTGCCGCTTGTTTTTGACCTAGGATTACAGATGACTGACTCACACTGAAAACCAAGGCCACTCAGTTCCCCTTAGACTTGCGGCCAGTGAAGGGGAGGGGGGAAGATAAGAAGTTTGTGTAAGTGGCGCACCCTCATTTTCGGCTGCAATTTCTGGGAAAAAAGGTGCACCTCTTTCACACGCTTATACGGTACTTACTTAGAAAATACTAGAAATTATATCCCTAAATCATTTCTTATTCAATTCCTCAATTGTTTATAGTTTCAATTCTGTTCATTGTAAATTTATATTAGTTTAGAATGTCTTTGACTAATGAATTTTTCACTTGTCTGCAGATCGAAGAGGGGTGATCTCAACTCAGCATATGACCTCATCTCCTGATTCTGGGCTGCGTGGTACTGGAGATGATTGTAGAGATGTCGTATCTCTTGGAGGAAAGACTTATGGGACTGTGTGGAACTCACATCCATCAGTAAGTTTTTTCATTACTTTTTTAGTGAGTAAATTTGAAAATGAAAGGCAAGTCTTGCATTTATTATTCTTGACCCCTTCCGTTGAAATGATGAGTCCGCTCTCCATGAACTGCCAATGCCAAATCAAGCAATGATGAGTGTAGCCCATCATCAGATATTCATAATTGTAGCACTATTTGGGAGAACAATATATGTAGATATTTTGAAAGTTTGACAATGTTGAAATATCCATAATGTACATAAAGAACTCATTTCCTGGTGTGGAGGTATTAAATGATCTCTGCTCCCAAATAAGAGGAAAAATTGAGCTATTTTCTGGCAACTCTGTCATCTACTGTGAAATTAGTGATCGCTCTGACTTTGAAATTCTGTAATTGGATTTAATGTTCTTGTGTGGACCCAATAGTGGGGACTAGGACTTTGTCTGAGCAAATGCACGGTCGTACATTTCTTGGGTAGGTTTTCCAACCTACCTTAAACCTTATATCTCAGAGTCACATATTAAAGTTGGCAAATCGCCATGGGAATTAAACATCCTTAATTGTGTCGTGGTCTGCACATAGGCCGGGAAAGTCAAAAGTCTTTGGTTTGATTACTGGTCAAAGGGAATATTTTTTCTATTGTGGTGACTACCCACGATGCATCTGCTAAGGAGGCCAGTTGCCCAGCAGCCCAGACTTTTCACTTTCCCGACCAACGTGCAGACCATGACGCAATTAAGGATGTTAAATTCCCATGGCAATTTCCCAACTTCTAACACTCCATTTTTCAATAAAGTTATACAATTTCGTAATGTATGCCAATAAATAACGATGAATTTAACTTTCAACGCGATGCAAAGTAAATATGTAGAAGATTTCAGTAAATTTTCTGATGTATGCAAATTGATAACGAAGTATCTGTAAAGACAACCCGCACACCTCTATAGCACCCCACGTAGCAAATTTCTGGCTGTGTTCCTGGGGAAAACTATGGTTGGAAATGATAATGTGACAGTGTGGAATGTACAACAACACGGTTCCACAAAGTTAAATGGCCAATATAATAGGAATGTGCGAGTACTCGAAAAATCCGAGTCGAATCGAGTAGTTGATACTCGACGCGAGTGTTTCGAGTGGAATCACGAATGTCGAATTGAGTAGTTTCGGTTCCAGACCTGTCGAGGCCAGTGGGTCCAGCAATCTGCCGACAGGAAGCGCTATGATGGAACCCATGTAATAGCATCGTTTTTAAAGTCATTAAGTCATTCTAATTCCTCGCCCAGGGAGTGTCAGCTTACTGTACACACTATAGCTGTCGATGTGGGTGCCGAATATGTACCTTTTCGTCAGCCGTGGCGGCATACCTATTCGGTGTAATCGGAGTGGACCGCTGGACCGTTCATTCTTTCCAATGTGATACTTTTGTATCCTACCAAAAACTCTTTACTCAAACACCGAGAGAATAGGTAAACATTTTTCAAGATTTCTTTAAGAGAGAAAAGTATGTAACTTTAAGGTTTTAGCGGACAATGCCAGTTTTTCCCGGTGTTTGACGTCACAATATTTTAGCCTTATTTGATTATTGCGCACATCCGATGTTAATTTTTGTTTATTTCTTTGTTGCGTTCAGTTTCTTTCTCGAGCTCAATAAACAAGAGTTGCTAACATTGATTAAATGACGTGAGAAATATATAATTTTTTTCCTCAGCAAAACTAAAGCTATTCTATAGCTCGTTTGCTTCGTCCACTTAAGTTCATTGAAGATTCAAGATCTATAAAAATCAATGATACATATTTAAATAAGAATTCCCAAGGTTCCCTAATGTTGCAATTTTGGCAAGAAAATATGTACTATTGCAGCCATGTAAGTGTGTAGCGAAAGGAAATTTTCTGCAGGCAGTAATACTTAAACATAGAGACGTCAAAAACTGCTGCCTGAGCATGAGAACAATTGGTTTTTCTGCATAAGAATTTGATAGGATCATATATTACATGATTAGATTACATTGTATTTAATTTTATAATAGCTGTGCAAATTCCTTTACTCAGGGCTCTTCCAAGTAGCTGGGATAAATATACATTTTACTAGAGGTTAATTCATTTCAATTGTGCCTATGGAACTGTTTAGGACTCATAAATGTTCATTTATCTCCAAATTCTGACGCAATTACTGTCAATGTTTCTCATTATCTTTTCCTTTTGACATCAAGCTAAGCATTTAGAATAGAAAATTCGTAATGGGATTAGAAAAATAAAAATATATATTGGAGCATGCATTATTGTATTGCCTGGTCCAGAAATTATCATACTCGACTCGACTTGATACTCGCGAGTAGTTTTCAACCTGACTCAAGATCAAAAAGTGTTACTCGCAAATCCCTACAATATAAGATTTACTATTTTTGTATGGTATTATAGTCAACCAACAGCTGTCATTTGCGTCATGAGGGAACCGCATGGAAGGAGGGATGGGGAGAAATCCGGCATCGGTATTAGCCTGCTCTTAATGACAGGCACCAAGGGGACCGTGGCCTAACGATCTATCTGACGGATAGAGTTTTGCGCTTGAAATTTCCTCTGCATAACATTCAAGCAGGGACTGGGCAGTCCCTGAAAAATCTCTGCCGCTGCTGGGATATGAACCCAAGCCCACGGGGTGGGAAGCCAGCACTATAGCCAAACCACCGCACCAACCCGATCCCCTACTTTTTTTGTTATCTCTCTCTAATGAATATTCCATATCCTTCTCCTTTTTGCAGAATGGAATCGCCCACCTGGAGTCACCGACCAAGATGACGCCAATGGTCCCGACATCCTCCCCACCGCCTTCGCCTGCGTCCCCCATTTCCTCTCTTCCCCCCACGTCATCCTCGTCATCCCCACCATCAAGTCGGTCGACGCACCGTCTTGTTCAAGATCCCCCCGGGAGCATCAGCACTCCTAGAGACAACCCGGTGGCATCGCCACATGACGAGGAATGTGTGGTGGATGAAATGGGTAAGCTACCTCTTGAAACATAGGCTTTTGCAGCAAGATTCATTTGTATCGGAGGCTTTCAGGAGCAGTTGCGTATTTGTGGGCGTCCATTATTTACATGAGGTGATTTTGGCAATTTTTGTACCCACCGCAGTGTGATATCATGAGATTTGGCTTGATACCCTCCCTCTAATCTCATGTGAGATTGTTCAAAGTGTGTTTTTTCAGTGTAAATACGTTAATCTATGCTTCATGGCATTATAATTGTTAGAAAACAATTTGCCTAGTTGTTTTATTTGAGATTAGTTAAGACTGGTATTCAAGAATACTAAGATTGTAGCCTAGAATCACTTTTTAAACTGAATTTCCTTCCTGTAGAGGTAACTTTGCTTGATGATGCATCCTACAATGGCCAGAAAAGCTTGCTTGATAATGCATAATATGCAGCTGCTCTGGAAAGCTTCCGATACTAAAGCTGCCTCTTATTACATACAATCAGGTGCATGAAGTGATTTTGCTTTTTTTATTTTTTCATGGAATACCTTTTCAAATATTTAAGTTGTATTAAAATATTTATTGTTGATATCAAACCATGATTTGGGATGGTAATTCCATATTAATGACAAGGGTTGTCTGACTTAAGTTAAAAATACTCAATTCTGTGATGGACTTTTTCTTATTTCTTTTGAAGGAAGCACACTTAAATCTATTTTTATTTATAAATACCACTTACATATATTTTGGTTCGTATCATTGGTTGATCTCTTGGGTGAAGTTATGATATGTCCCATGAACAACAGTGATTTCAGAATATCATTTGTCCCTTCTTAACACGTTCCCTGACATGGACTTTTATATAAATTCTATCATTGCACCAACATGTTTATCTTTTTTCTTTCTTTTTAATACTTTATGATACTTTCCATTTGACTTGTGCATTCAGCTATGTGTGCCATGTCTGTCATGTCATATATGTGGCACCAAAGCTGATATGACCTACAGCGTGCTATGAGAGGCCAAAAAAGTGGCTAATTCTTCTGTCGCTATGACCTAAGTGGTGTGAAGATTAAGTACACGTTTCGGTCATTATGATGGAAGCAGCAGTGAATGTGTTAAAGTGCTATATAATATAGGGGAGACTGGGGCACAGTGGGACACGGGGTACAGTGGGACAATTGATTTATTTAAACAATTTACTCGGTCAAAGAGCAAATGTACTAAAATTAAGGATGTCTTGTCACGGGAAATAATGCACAAAAATCTTATTTCATAATGTTAAGTAGCTTCGCATAAATGTTATAAAATGTGTTTTTGCTATAATTTTCGCAACTTTCATGTTGTGAATATTTATGCAATTTTCCTAATTTTAACAAGCTTCATGCAAAATGACTTGTCGAATACATAATTTAGAGACTGTATAATATTAAAAAAAATATATTTTCCGAAAGTAACATGTTTAAAATTTTTGCTGACAATTATAAGACTTCAGGACATGCGGGGCACAGTGGGACACCTCAAATTGGGGCACAGTGGGACAACTTGAATTGGGGCACAGTGGGACAACTCGGATTGGGTCATAGTTGGACGCCGACTTACAGCCCAGATGCTTCGAACTATCAATCTCCGTAATCTAAAAGCACTCTAATTTCATGTCATGGTGACTTTGTAGTGTTTTGGCTCCATATTGGTGCTTTAGGATTTGAAGCAGTACATTTCAATGCAACAAAGTGAGGACAAATGTATAGAATGGCATCAGCAATGCACGTAAGAAGAGTAAAGCCGAAGTGAATAATTTAAGTGAACCCCGATCGTATGCGACAATTTGTCTAAATTTCTTGAATTACACAATTGTTACGTAGATAATGCTCTTAATACGGAACAGTTCAGTCCAGGACATAAGCGAGCTTTAGGTAGTGAGGAGAGAGTCTCATAAATATTAGTTGCTGCGACATTTCTCCTTTTTATAGGCCTGCTCAGGGAACATTCAGAGATTTGCGTGAAAGCAAGAATAACAGGCAATTAAAATTTAGTTTTAAAGAGAATTTTGGGGCAAGAGTGTTTGTTACGTATTATCTATTTAATTGAAATTATTTATAAATTGAAATTTTGCGATTCATAGCTTACAAAATTAATTACCACCATAGTAAACTGTGGGTAACAACTGCAGCACGACTTCACCACAGATCTTTTCCCTTGCACACGAAAAAATTAGCAAATGAGTTTGCTCAGAACAATGGAAAGAAATAATCACCATCCTGCAATCAGAAAGAAATCGCTGATGATGATTTATTTTATGGTTTTATGAAGCGGAATCCTTCGATTAACCATCGGAAACTTCACTGATAAAAGCCATGGTCCTCTACAGGACGGTTGTGAGTGCATTTTTTCCGATCTGTCAGATCTTTAGGTGAAATACGCATTCTCTGCTGGAAGTGTATACAATCATAAACTCGATTGTTTCTGGCTTTACTTTGTGAAAATCTATTCTGATTCTGATTTAAATCGTGTGGAAAAGTACAATAACGTTTTATTAGTCAGTATACAATCATGATGAAAGTGGTTCCACTACCGTTTAACTCCAAGGAAAAGTGATAGCCCCCAAAGGTGAAATACAAGTAGGTGAAGTTACCTCCTTTGAAAGAGGCTCCTCGATGACATTTTGCAATATTATAAATGCTCAGGTTAATAAAATTCCTCCATTTTTTTGTTATCTAGAGTGAAATTCTTCCCAAAAATACTGTTTAACTTATGAGATCAGTAGGTGCCTCAAACCCATCTGGATGGATAACTATCAATTTAATTTTACTGGTTTTAAAGCATTTCATCGATGATGCAAAGTGTTCTCAAGATAATAATCCATTACTAATTTTACACAACCATGAATTGCAAATTTCTGTTGATGCTATTGAGTTAGTAAAAATGAATGTAGTGGTAATGTTTACTTTGCCACCTCACTGGAGTCACAAACCGCAGCCATTAGATAACTGTGTTCGGCCCTTTGAAAAAAATATTAAAATGACTGCGTATGCCCTATAAACAACTCAGGAGAATATTACTAATTGCAACTTGGTAGAGTTAGTGGGTACAGCATATAAAAAAGAATTTACATCTAATAATATTATTTCTACGTTTAGTTCAACCGGGGTATGCCCTGTTAACCCAAGGATTTTTTATGACTAACACCTTGCACAAGCAAATGTCGAAGATCAATAAGAATTTCTTTTCGAACCCGAGGAGAATCTCGAAAGCCCAGGACATCCCGGGCTGAAACTTCGTTTTAGAGGGCAAAGTTTTTAGAGGGCAAAGTTGTCACCCCTGAGGAAATACGTCCGTCTACCATGCTAATATCTAAAAATACTAGACAGAAGAAAAGACAAGAGATCCCTACGGATAGGCTAGTTAAAAAGACACTGGAAAATTAATATAATCAAAGGAAAGGGAGAAAAAAACAGCCTGCTTATAAGAAAATATTAAAAAATGAGCGATAAAAATGTAAAGAAAATTAAAGATTTTCATATGAGAGGACTACAAAAGGGGATTGGAAATGGAAGAAATAGCAACAATGTTAGAATAAAGTCTCTAAATTTACCATAAAGAACAGTTGACAGTACTTAAGCCATTAAAATAATTAAATTTTGATGAAAAACATTGCAAGCAGTGATTTAAAATTTATACTAACATGACTAAATATTTTTTACCCGCTCATGTGTCTTGAATAATAATTTTCTTGATTAATATGTTCACTCGCATATATATTTCACATATTAATGTAAATGAATTCATTTGTACCCTCAATTAATTTAAAATTTGTATTTTATTGACTAATGCAAGCCTGTCCCACTCTGCCCCGTGCACTGTCCCACTCTGCCCCAGGCTGGGGCAGAGTGGGACACTTTTCATCGAAGAAGAAACTTAAGAATTTCAACTATTTTAGGCTAATTGTATTACCTGCTGATTTTTTTATACGATTTAGAATATATTTTCCAAGCGATGGTACCTCCATTTTCCATTTACCATTAATTCTGTGGGAAATAAAAATTAAATGCTAAAACTGTCCCACTGTGCCCCAGTCTCCCCTATCTCTCTTAATTTATCACTTCTGTCAGACCTGGAAATATAGTGGGGCTCTAAGATGATGTTCTCAGTATCACTCCTAAAGACATCTATTCTCAATTGTTCAAGCTATCTAAGTCCAGCTCACAGCCTCCAAGTCTCTCGTGGCCCCCTGCCTAATTCGCTTAACACCTGGGTAATGCCGTCTGTTCGTCCTTAGCAGTTTTTTGATGAATCGCACGGCTTTCCTTCGTATTTTATTCAGTTCACAGATTACTTCTTTCTGCACGGGATCCCAAATGATCATTGCATATTCAAGGTGAGGTCGTACGAGTGTGAAATAGTACCTATCTTTTACTTTCTCATCTGAAAATCTTCCCACAATACGGTTGACAAATCATAACTTTTTCAGGGCTGTGCCACAAATATTCCTTGTATGTGTTCCTCACAAAGGTTTCTGGTGATGAGGCAGGGGTGGGAGGTTTGGTAACCACAGGTCATGGGTAATCAATCATTGTCATTGCATTTTAGGCCCTTTGTTCAAGAGAGGGGAGTGACATGGGTAAAGTGACTGGCACCCCTACTTAGCATGACCAGTTAAACATCTACATAGATAGATACCTTTTGAATGTATGTGATGATGTCAATCCTTGTCCAGACCTGGATCGTGTAGTAATTTTTTATATGAAACAATGTGTGGCTCATAATGATGCAATTTAAGGCTAGTATTTCACTGCATTTATCTGTATTTTAATCCCTTTAAAGATAAATAGTATTTAGGTAGGTATATGATGTTTAAGTGCCAGGGAAATAATGAGCATAAGTACTTTGTCCTTCCATATGCATAAATCTTATTTGCACGTCTTGGTTTTGTTGAAGATCAACATTCCACTAAGTAAATGTAGATTTAGTAAACTTATGCATATCCGAAAAATTGCAAATATAGTTGGGAAAGGTTGGAAAAGTTAGAAAAATCATCCAATATTTTAGTAACCGCCCTGTTTAACTGATCAAGGTATTATGATAGATGTTTACTCATGTGGTGCCATTGTTGTGTCTTTTGGAATGCAGCCAGCATTCAGGCAATTTCACCGACATACTCAGAGCCAATGGAAATCCAGTCTGTGGGAAGCGGTGGCCCTGTGCCCCCCACTCCGACAGCCAACCATCTCCGACTCTTGAGAGATACCACGATGATCGAGTCTGAGTTGGACCTAGACTCGCCCGAGGAAGCTTCACGAGTCGGTCACGTACCGCATCCGACCATGGCCTGACCTTCATGGTCGGTGGTACACAACCGAACTTTAGTTCAAGTGCCACCACGCGTAAACGTTCCCTCCGACGTTAGCTGTGAGGGTGGGACAGGGAGTGGACGAAGAGGACAGAAGATGGGAGATTGGCGACCCGGCTGACTGATCGCCTTTTGCTGCGCTCCATACTGAGCCACGGACATTCCAGAGCTCCCAGAATTCCGTCCTGCTTGTATCCCCCCTTCCCCTCCCGTTTGTTAAATCGTTTTCCCTTGTTTTTGACGCACCACATTGCCTAGATGATTCATAATGAATATGACGAGCAAGAGGCTAATATGTGACCAACGTCAAGCCAATATCAATCCATTAAAGACATGTTCGTGGAATCGTTTTTACAGTGAATTCCTGAAGCTTAAATCATGTCATTGAGGTGTTTTTTTTTTTTTTTTGATCGTGGACTTCTCCTTTGTGGAGAGAATTTATGATACCAATAACTACATTCTTACTCAATGCACCTCAGTGCTGCATGCAGACTCAAGTGGGTGAGGTTCTTTTTGGATGTCGTAAGCGAGTTGTTGACCGTATGAAAGGTTTTGTGTGCGTGGAAATGAGATACCTGAAGAATTTTGTCTGATGTGAGGTAGTGCTCCTAATCAGTGTTTAACTCTTTTAAGTTGAAAGGTATCGTATTAATTTATGATTGAATCTAAATGGACTGATTGAATCGAGTATAATTTTTTTTTTACTTAATGCACATTTTTTGTATATTCCAAACGAAAATGTATTTTTAATACTAATGTAAGATTTTTGCATTGATAATTATTGTTATTATATCGTACGTTTTAATATGTCATCAATCAAGAGTACCAAACTTGATTTAAATGAGGGGTAAATTATTGTTATTTGTTCTGAGAGTTTGTTCTAGAGATGTTTATAGTTGATGTGTTTATAATACCATAAAGCCACAAAGGGTACTAAAATGTGGTGATGACAGGAAGAAATTTATAACACTTGATTTAATAATATTGTAATTGTTTTTATGAACGCAGTAGGGATTTGACTTGATGAGATGGCTGAGCAGTAAATTTATGTGCTAGTGGACCACTTTCTTATGATGTCCTTAAGGTTCATACACATTCTGTGAATTCATGTTCCATACATTTGAAGATATGAAAACATTTCCAGAATCAAGGTGGCTACTCTGATTCCTTATATTTCCATCACCGTTGAAAAACAATTGATTATTTTCCTCGGTTATCTTTTCAACATCTGAGCTTCTCATTTTTTTCATGTCCCCATTATGTAGTGAAGACTATTAGGGTGATTGTTTGAGATCCATTGTTTGGTCCAGCTTATATTTTTGAAGTGAAATTTGACCGCCTATATATCTAGTCTCCCTGCATCTTATTGAAGCCAGATACCATTTTCATCCTATTCCATGCCTCCTTAAAATTATATTGATTATATATTTCACAAAAATTTCCCTGCAATCATATCGATACTGAAGTCCTTCGCGGACCATTAGCATGCATTGCAACAAAGTAGATACTGTGGTAAAAATTTATTTGAAATGACTGTCGAGTGCGCTTTTCCCTTTTATCATTCTTTAAATATATCTGTTTCTGTATCAGTAAATGGAAGTCAGGTAAACTTACCTTGGGCATTTGATGACTTAACTGGGCTGTTGTACAACATCTTGCATAAAATAGCTTAATTTTAACGTTGCAGTATCAAATGAGATTTTAATATCTGTGCAATTGTGTTTTTAGCTGAAACAAAGGCAAATGCATTATACTTTCTCAATAGCTCTTATAAAATAGATGCAATTCAAAAATACATTTGGAATACATACTTGTTGGAAAACTGGGACTTAGGTACTACATGCTGATATTTGGAATTAGAAAGGCAGTGGCCACCTTGATGATGCAAACAGTATTTTATTATGAAAAATAAGTGGGCTTTTAAATAGCACACAGACACGAGAACTATATTGTTTTTACCTGCTGTTCCTCCATTTTGGGAATACATCATGGTAAGTGGCTGGCATTCTATTACACATGGATTGCTTGCCCAGAGCTCGTCAGTAAAGCATCACTTCTTATCTTGTAATAGTGCATTATATTTTCTCACAAGTTCCTACAATCAAAAATTACCATGAGGCTTTATTAATGTATGTGAACAAGAGCATAATGGATGTACAATAAAGTACTTGAATGTTGTAATAATTTATGTTTGATCCTAATGTCTTTAGTTTAATTCTTTGCAATATTTTACTTATATTTTTACTGTACAGTAAAGCTCAGGTGCTATCCATATTTTTCAGTTTATTCAAATTGTGTTTTGTATGTATTTTATTTTCTGAAATATTTACATGTTGCAAAGCTTCTTAGGTGTCTATTTGTGATTTTCTGCTGCATGTCCCTACAACATGCAAAACTCTTCACTTCACTTATAAATTTAATGTCTTATTCAGTACATTTTAAGTGTACATACTATGAATCAATATTTTCCAACTGAAAGTAAAGTATTGAATCTGTTGTAAGTGTGTCCTAGTTGTTGAAACTCTTTTAAGGTGTAAATTTGGTAATTTCCTACTTCAGTGACTGCAGGGGGGCCTGTCATTGTAACTTCCAAATCATATTTATTGTTGGATACGAAGAGCACATAGTACTTGTTTTCCTTGGAGAATGCTATTAAACCTATGTTATCTTATATTTCACCTCCTAAACTGCCATAGTGAAAAATTAATGTGTTGAAAATTTCCAAAGTCCAATAACAAGCCTATAGATTTGTGGGCCAACACTCTGATCAAATAGTATATGAACAATTTTTTGAGTATCCTTTTCATTCTGGCAATTTTCAATGCTCCCGTTGTCTTAGTCACCAGTCTTATAGATGAAAGTTTTTCAAAGTAATGCATGCCAATACATTTTGGAATGTCCTCCTATGGTTTCTATGATGTTAGGATTAATTTTAGACCAAATCCCTATGCTCTCCCACCTTATAACTTTCTAAAGATTTTATATAGTGGTATATTTCCTATTCCCTCTGAGGAACTTCTCAAACTGTGTGCTGCTCAAGCCAGCAATGCATATCGTGGAAAAAAAACTGTGCAAAAAAGAAGCCTTGGACCATCAGTGCTTTTTATCTGGTAATCTTGGACCAATTCTCATCTGAATGCATTTTGAATGTCTTTGCAATGCTACATGGAAATTATGTGATGAAAGTCCTGTTTTGTTCTTGGCATCATCATTATTTTTGTCAATTTTAAATCTCAGATGGGAGTTAACTTTGAACCATTACCTGTGATTTAATCAAAATTCCTTCTTGAGAGGAGGAAATTAAATATGAAATATCATGAAATGACCTTCAGCAATGGCTTGAAGCCTTATCATGCAGTTGGTATGAATGTGACATCTCAAGTCTCCAATTTATTTGTGGCCATCATTGTTATGCATTTATATTGATTCATGCTTGAAACCTTTGAAGGCAAGGCATAAGCTTATAATTGTTGCAGGATCTCAGTTAAACTTATTACATGCATTTTTCATTGAAGATCATAGATTTTTCATCAATAAAGAACATTGAAAAAAAATATGCATGTTTTCTTTCAGAAGTGATGAAAAATCAGATTTTGTCCATTATCTTGACATTATCATTTCTCTCATTACTGATATATATGTATGCTAAAGTATTTCCTCATTAATTTTTTATGATATTGATCTCCCTGAAAGAGATTACATTTTCAGCAGACTATAATTCATATAGTTGGTTACATATTGTTTTTATCCAATACCTGCCTCACAAGGAGGTGATTTTATCCTACATTTCCATTGATTGAACTGATACAGTTATGAGAGCATGTGTATTTTTACAGTCTTGTAAATGGCATTGAACTTAAAACATCACAGGCCCGAAATATGTATGTATCTGATATTGTCTTATACTGAGATAAAATTTAATTACTACATTTTGTGCTGTATGAGCGAAGTACTGAATCACATTTCTCTAACAACTGATTTCAAAATAATCATTAATTATTATCATTACCAAATTAATCCATGAGTGGACTTGAATAATTATTTAGTGCTGAGGAGCTCACTGCTCACTACATAAACTAACAAGAGGTACTTTATGAATTCATGGATCATTTATCCATCTGATGCATTTGTTGCAAGCATTTTTATCGGAGAGGTTCAAAGGCTTCACCAAGATGTGAAATCATGACACTTTGTTCAGCAGCCAATTGCTATACCCACTTGAACATGTGACCTTCAGTTTGGCATGTGAGGTGTCTACCACACCGCCACCTAGGCCGACCTTTCTTTTCTACGGGAGAATTGAAAGATTTTCCTTCTCAATAGAAAAATCTGCCTCTTCCGTAGATATATCAAATTATGGTTTTGCTATGAGTGGCCCACGTCACCCTAATGATGGCGTGGGATTTCCCTATCCCACTCCTTTCCGACTCTATCCACCTTGTAGGCAGGCTTGTATCTAGAAATTTCCTTTGGGGCAGCTTTGTTAGTATGCAGATAGCCTACACTGATATTTTTTTCAATTTTCACATTGGAAAGACATGCATTTCAGTAAATCAGCCATGTATTTCATTATTTAAATACTGCAATTAAATTCTATTCATCATTGATTATATTGGCATAAATTATGAAATATGTCGATAACCATTGCTTAATTTTGGCCGCAATGCACCAGAACGGCATTCCAGCTTCTCTCGGAGAAAGTAGGATCATGTCAAAGAGTTTCATCGTCATTTTTTTGTTTAGTATAATATGATTCCTTATTGTATCTTTTATTACAAGTTTTAACAAATTAGATATTTGGGGGGGAGGGGAGGTCATATTTGAAAATTATACGGATTATATGTGTTGGTATGTGTTCGGGCTCTTAAAATTTTGGATAGCAAGGCCGTTTTATGCAGAGCACATACATACTTGCACGATCTAGTGTGTGTACGAAGGTGCAGTCAAAATTGCATCGTGCAAAGTGGTAAATTTCTAGAAGTCGTGCGAGAGTGTGTGGATGTCAGATGGCAAAATAGCCCCTGTTCTAATTTCGTTCATGCATTTATGCAATTCTACACCATTTTAGAAATTTATGCACTTCTAACCTGTGCAATTCCGTGCCCCATGTAAAACAGTCTTTAAGCACTGTCTGTAATTATGTAAAAAAATGGAGTGCCAGAGGATAGGTTCTCTTGCTCTAATGGTCTCCTCAGCAATTGTAACATGGGCAGTCCCCATAAAGGGAAACAATTAGGTATTATCATTGCCAAATTAATCCATGAGTGGACTTGAATAATAATTGAGTGCTGACGAGCTCACTGCTCACTACATAAACTAACAAGAGGTACTTTATGATTTCATGGATCATTTATCCATCTGATGCATTTGTTGCAAGCATTTTTATTGGAGGGGTTCAAAGGCTTCATGAAGGGCTAAGGCCCCTGTGGCTACATGCCAGCCCCAGAGGCATCGTCTATAATCCCTTGTTCACTTCCCCTCATTCCCCCCTGGAGACCAGTCTTGGGGCATAACAAAATATGAATTAGGGCAAAGCAGGGCACAAAAGTCGCGAACTTATGAGACCTGCCTTTAGAATGTATGTATCTCCGCGGAATCGCTAAGGATCTTGATCCAAATGCTGTTCAAGTACTAGTTCATTTTTATACGTATTAATGTTATAACATCCTTCAACTTATTGAGTCATCCCATCAGTCTCTAGATGACATGATGAGTCAATTGAATCACCAGTCTTAAGGTACCTACAATTATTTTCCATCCATTGCCAAGTTCTATCTTTTTATCAAGTGTGTGCTTCATTTTCAGGAAGAGTTGTTTTCTATTGATGATATCTCCTGTTCTATTTGCTCACAATACAGAGATGACTTATCACTATGGGCATGAATCCGTGGAACTCCTCAGCTGTAGAAACTTATGATATACTTTCAACTCTACTTTTCCAGTATAAAGTTTTACTACTGACCATGGCTGCATTGCATGGTGGTATTTTCATATCATCGTCAAGTCATCATGAACATCTTGTTTTCGGAGAGCAGTTTAAGCCATGCTGAGCCAAATGCCATGAATCACCATCTGTACCAACCTCTTACTCTCCATCTTACTTGCCCAATCATTCTCCTTCCCCTAAGCTCTTAGGCCTACTGCCACATCTTTCTCTGCTTGTTCAGCACCTGGAAATCTTCCACACATTCCTATTCATGAGGTTGCCGAAAAGGGGCATAAACTCTAGAGGAGCTTTTGCCCTCTTTATTTAGCAGTGCATGAATTGCCAAGCCTTTCATTCCTGATTACGTACATTGTTAAACTGAAATATGCTGCTCCCGACTGGAAGTAGACAACATAAGTGTAAACCATGGCTTTAATCAAGACAGAATCCGGTGATGATGTTGGACTGTGCTTCAAGATGTCCAACCAAACAAATTTCCGCTCCCGCTTGAAAACATTTCAGCAAAATTTTCAGTTACTCTGGTTTTTAAAATTTAGGACAATCCTGTATTTCAAGTGTATGGGAAGCTTGCCAATACAATCTCTCACTACCTCCCCCACCATGTTATCTACCTGTGTATGTACAATGTTATCATTTTGCTGTCAATTTAAATTTAAAGTACCACCCTGTGATGCAGCTATAGTCAGTTAGCTCTGTAGCAGTGGAAGATAAATTTTCATGTGTAAAAGCTAAGTTGTGATTATTTCAAAAGTTCCTGCAGTAGACAGAATTGAATAGTTCATTCACGTGTGTGTGAAATTCAGCCTACATAGTGAGTCTCTACTAGGATGTTGTTGTTGGTAAGTGAAGTAATCTTTGGAGAGATGCTTCGGGATTTGAAATTTTTCCACTGTCCTGTGTATATAATGTTGATGTATCACTCATTCTTTATAGGGAAGAAATAGCTAAGGCTATAGATGAATTTGACTGTTAAGGTAATTCTTCAAAATGAAGAATACTGTCAGGAGAATTGCATTTGTCTCCTTCTTCTCTGCTATTGAGTGAGTAAAATTGATTTTTAATACTAATATCTAGATGTATAAATGTTTTAAATTGCAAATATGTCATGACTTTTAATAGTCATTTTTTAAAAATTGTCTCCTTCAATCTTTGGTGGAAATCAAATTACAGTGAAGCCTCTTTATATCATAATGGAGGGGACCAACATTTGGGCAATTTAATGTATACAGGTTCACTATAGAGAGGTTTTAGTGATAGGCACCATTTTTTCAAATCCTTCAGAAATGAAAGGCACTACTGTCTTTGAAACCGTTATACTTATATGTTGAAACAAACATACATGCATTAATAAGCATACATTTATTATTTATAACAGAAAGCGAGCGCTATTGTGTGATTTTTACCGTGACTCGAGAGAAAACGATGTGATCTCTCGTTAATTCAACAGTCTCTTAAAATGATTAGGATAGTTGGATACCTTTTTCTTATTTACTGTTAGGTATGCTCTCATATGGAACAAAATGGTCATAACTAACGATTAACGTGAAAATCACAGCATATTAAAGGTGAATAAGAAAAAAAATAAGTGTGAAACATTTATTGCTGAAAATGTCATTCGATGTACGTAATCGCGGCTGCATTAATGGTCTCTAGTTGTCTCGGTGCAATTTACAGAGGTAGTTAGGCTGTATCGGGGGTGTCTCCTTGGTATAATAAGAGGAGGTTTTATGATATTAAGACATTCACTACAAAGAGGTTTGCCTATAAATTTACATCTAAATCTGACGGGACCGTAGGGGTGATATGAAGTATGGAGGTTTACGATGTGAAGAGGATCACTACGTAGAGGTTTTACTCTACAAGGTTTTAATGGCTTATTTAGAAACTTAACTGACCTGACATTTTAAAAATTTTTCGTCGGCAGCTGTTGGCTGCCCTGGCGAAAAAGAATGGTAACATTTGTGTAACCTAATGGTAACTTTTGAGTGTACCATTAGTGTAGGAAAATGGTAAACTCTGTGAAGGCTGTGTGTAACCATAGTGTACATAGTTATAACTCCAGTGTACAATCTGTGTAACTTTGTGGTAAAGTGGCCCAATCTGTGTAGGTTTTGTGTGTAACTTGTGTAACAATTGGCGCTGAATTGTGTACAGTGAGTACAGAGTCTGCAGTGGTACATGATGTGTACATGATGTACACTATAGTACCATTTAGTACACAGGTGTACAATAATGGTAATAAGGGTACCATGCAATTAGGATTAAAATTAAAAACATAAATGCAGGAATGTTTAAACATCAATATTTATTGCTGTTTGAAGAAGAACTATAAATCATCAATTGTTGCCTCCTCTACTCCCTCTTGATGATCTTGATAGTTCCTGTTAAATGAAAAAGTAAAATTAAGAACATTTGTCAAGCAAAATTTATAACTTGATAAAATGGACAAAAATTTGGTTTAATGCATAACATTACACTTTCTGTCAAAACAATCTTTCTTTTTTTTTAATGAAATGAAACAGTGGTTGAGAGAACCTTATTTTTCACAACATTTTCATAAATAACAACCCCTTAAGTTACTGCTCTTATTTATTTTACCTCATACCATGTTGATTCCAGCCAACTTATATTAAGCCAATAGGTAAAATAAAATTTGAAGTAACTTACGAAGCCAGGCTCCTGAGATTTTCTTCTTCCCCAAGCCAGTGTTATGTCTTCCATTTAAATCGCTGGCCAGCTTTGACAACATGGTCATCACCTCTGAGGACTTTTGTGCAACCATTAATCAAACTCATTTGGTTATTAACAGAAAAATAAATTCTAGTAATTTTATGCATTTATGTTATCACAACTCTATTTATTTTCTAACAAAATTTTAAAAGAAGCCACACTAATAAACAGCTTCAGAATACTTCCACAAATATATCAAATTTAGAAAATTTAATATTGTTATTCAATATAACTTAAAAGTTAAAACACCAATTGACATAATGTGGGAAAATTACTTACACACTAATGCTACAAAGAAGTGAGAACTGCACTACTGATTAGGATGATCAATATGATGGCCTTTCTTCTAGGCATCCCTAAATTTGTCATGTCTAAGCCAATGCTTTGTGTAATTTTCTAATTCCTTAGATGAAGCACTTAGGTGATAAAGTCGAACTGCATCTGTAAAAGAAGGGGTATTCTCTATGACAATGATATCAACAACATGTAGTCCAATTAACCATCATAGGTAATTTATAAAATTTTTGAAGGATCAATTTATATGGAAAATAAGGAAGAGATATGTTAGACAATAACTTATGTAGTGGGGATGAAGAGCTTAATAAGAAATAAGTCTAACTGAAGAAAGGGATAATGTTTTTTGGGGCGTTTTCACAAAGAAATATCCTTTTGATTTAGAATTACCTCAGATAGTATCTCTCCTCTAATGATGAAAAAATGTAATATAAAACTTACCAAAAATTATTGTTTTCAGGCCAAGCTCAGAAAATACTCTTTTATTTTTGTAGCCTATCCAGCTATAGTTGGCTTCCAAGATGTCATTCATGACATACCGGATAGTTCGTTAAAATCATTTATTTAGAAGTGTTGCCTCCAATTAGGGCCAACTCGGAAATCTGCAATGAAATTAACAAAGTATATACATTGTAATCTTCATTTTCAAAGGTAGATGCGTCAAGTCTTTCACAGAATTGTAAATATTCATGATGATAATATTTTATAGGAATCTGTCGCATGAGACATTTTGTATAACAATAGTTTCACCAGCATTATTGCCAGCATCTTCAGGTCTTATTGACAATTCAGTTATGTCCTGTTATGTACACTGCATTCACAAACTGACATCTATATATATAAAAGAAAGTCGAAAATCGTGTTAGTTAGAACACTTATAACTCGAGAACGGCTGCACCGATTTCAATGAGATTTGGTTCTTTGGATTCGTCTCAGGCGGGGTTAACATATAGGCTATTAAAAAAAGAATAATTTCACAAAAAATATTCATCTCTTTCCTATGGACATGCTTTTAGGAGTTATAGTAACACAACAATTGATAAGTCGGTCAAAACTACAAATTAAATAATTTGTTTTGTTTTTACCACTTTAATAACTGAATTTAGTAACAATATAACATTTTAATTACTAAATATATTCAAAATATTAATTAAATTGAAATTACATTTTTTAAATTTAATTCGAGCTGATTGTAAGCCCAGCCGTGGCCCAGCTCGAGTTGACACTTCACTACCGTGTTTGTAAACAAATCTCCAAGCAATTGTTGACAAACGGTAATGTCCGTGTTCCGAATCAAAGATGGTTGATTTAGCGAGCAAGAACGAAGATGTGGATGACTAAAACGAGGTAAATTCAAATAGTTCGTACTCTGCATGGATTCGAATCTTTTAAATGTGTAACAAACGAAGACGAAATCACCAACTATCTATCTAAATATTTTAAGTCCTTGGACATACCTGGCTTACCAAGGCACGATTTACAGAAAAATGTAGTTTCTGTGCTCATGATATTTCGAAGCCTGAACCAACCATAACTATCCAACGGAACGTGTGTGATCATTAAAAAATTGGTGATGAATGTGATTCACGCAACTTTACTCAAAGGAAAATTCAAAGGTTAGGAAGTCCTCATTCCGTAGATTCCATGATCTCAACTCATATGCCCTTTTGAGCTTAAACGTATCCAATTTCAAATTCGTCATGCATTCGTGATAACGATTAAAAAATCGCATGGTCATTCTTTCAGTTTTTGTGTTGTTTGTGATCATGTGCTAATGAAAACCCATGATTTTCTCATGGTCAATTTAGCGTGCTATGTTCACGAGTCGATAAACCATCCTCTGTATTTCTTCCTTCGCTTCAAGTGCGTAGCTAGGATAGGGAGTTTTGGGCGCAGCTAATACCACGGGTCTGTAGGGTATAGAAAACTCGCTAAGGTAAGCGGGAAGTGTGGGGGCACTTCCCCCAGACATTTTTTAAGATAAATGGTTCAAAATAGTGGGTTTTGTGGCTGTGTGAATAGTTAAATATGTTTTGTTTGTTAGTCATCCGTCCCCCTAATATTAATAACAAAATCTTTCATAAAATAATTCTCTAAGCTCTTGGGGGGGGGGGGGGGGGTTTATCCCCCAAAGCCTCCCCTCGCTGCGTCACTGCTTTGCTTCGCTATATTTATTTAGCTTCATCCGCTTCATCTTGCGCCTGATACAAAACAAAAACTGTTGTTTATCAGAAGGTGCTTGACGCAAGACATTAAACCCGAATGTGTAGGGCTCACCGTGGTGCGTTTACGCATGCAGTACGTTTACGCAGTGCATTTTTTCCCAATAGAGATACTAAAACTGGCGCGCCTTAAGTCATTTAATGCGAATGCTGCTTCATAGGGGCTTTTCTTGCACGATTTTGAGCATCAGTCAAGCGTCGGTCTGGGGTTGTGTCAACCTGCCCTCTGAAAGGGCCAAGTGTATGCAACAGACGTGGACCTAAGAACATTTTTTTACAGCTAATAACGCAAATAGCCAACAACTGAATGCGTATAATTTTTATTTCATAAACTGCTTTATTAAACCACAATGCCCAAAATTTCTTAAGCCAAAACGTAAGAAAATTTGTTGAAAAAAATCCGCGTAAACGTGCTCCGATCCACCCCATGTAGATTCAATAAAGAAAATGTCTTTCTGACAAGCAATTTTGGTACTCATTTACGTAGTTTTATTGAATTTGTATCCTTATTTTATTATAATAAATTAAACATGATTAAAAACGATACAGCCGCTCTTGATTTATAAATGGTGTAAGTAAACTGTAAGTTCATTTATTGTTAGGCGGTACGAAGTTCGCCGGGTCAGCTAGTCCAATATATAAACCAGTTGAAATATTATTTTCCGAAGATATTATTTCTGCCCCAATTCCAACTTCTACTGAAATTGCCAGCAAATTGTGAAAATTGATAACATTATAACTCTTTATGACTTTCATTGCAATTTAGGCATTCGTAAAAAATGTACTGAAGCACAAATCAATACCTAAATGATAATGATCGGAGAGAGTTAAATTGATGGCTGTGTTTTGAACAGCTTATTAATTATTATAATTCTTCGACGTATTTCCAATGGTTATAAATTTTCAAGAAAAAACTCTTCGTATACGATTTAATTGAGATTGAGGCTGATACTTTAATGCCATAACTAACTGCTAACAAAGTGGATTCTTCTGCGAGAACCCTGATATTTCCACTTAATCGGTCTGAATGGATTGTATTTTTACTATGGCCGCGAAAGCAAAGATCATGCTAAATTGTAATTAAACTGTGAACATAGTAATTAATAATCTTAAATACTTATTGGAATGAAATTAGCGGTTCATTAATCGTATTAGTACATACGAAAGATTACATGCACAACCTCGGTGATTTACTAACGAATAGAAAAAATGTTCCATTTACTTACATTTACATGGTCAGCTCAGCAGATATGTGTTGATGCTGACAAGGATATATTCTTATATATCTCTTCGTGCCGCTAGGATCCACTTTACCCGGTAATTCAGTACACAGAAACAGACAGGAACTTAATCCGGCGTCGATTTAAAAAGTCCCTGAAATGGTATTCTACCAATTCCTTTTTGCCAGTCTTCATTGCGAAACACGGATTATTTACTTCTTCCATTGCGTACTTCAACGTAAATTTGCTTGTAAAATAAGATTCTACAGCATAGCTTAATTCGCAAAGTCACAAAATACAGTAGCTGCGAATGTTTCAGCGCGACGGCTGTTGGGACATGGTATGCAAGATGGCCGCCGGTCGCTTTGGCCTTAGGCGCAAGTTTCAAAATACGATATTTAATCCTTTATATTAAAAAATAATAATTGCATAATATAATGGTATCGCGACACAGTGGTAAAACTGTGATGACATTTGTGTCCCCAAAAATAGTGATTGATGTGTATATATTGAGTACACTTATGGTGCATGAATAGACTGGTAACTTAGTGGTACGATCTGTGTAACATCTGATGCATCACATTGAGTACGGCTGTGGTATCAATGATGTACAGGATGTACAGACTGTACGATTTGTGTAACTTTGTGAGTAGAAAAGTGTAGTAAATGTGTAATTTTACATAATATACCATATTTTTACACATATTTGTTACACAGATTTTTCGCCAGGGTGCAGGTCGGCCCGACATCAAACCAACATTGGAATGACGTCCAACTTACACTGGCCTGACATCAAGCCGGCATAGGTCTGACATGAAACCCGATATTGCAATTTAAAAAAATGAGTGTGATATCACACTTTACAAATATATACATAGATATATCTTTAGCAGGCTTTATCATAGATTTATGGTGACACGTTCCAACCTCTATGATATCGATCATCAAGATAGAAAAATGAGTTTGGACATATCGCATCCACAAGCAAAAATTTTCAACAGTCTCAAACTGAAAAAAATGGGGTCCCTAGTGCAGATTTTCTCGAATATTTGGAGATTGCTACATATTAAGGGAAGAAGATATTAATGGCAATTTTTATGCTGTATAATTCGCAGTATTTTTTTCAATGAATGACAACCTTTCATGAAAACTACGTTTTACATCAGAATTCACACTTTTGTTTAATCCTCTCCTACTTCAAATGGTGCTACTCGGCGTATTTAAGAAAGTCTTTGGCTTCTTCCAGTATTGCAGATTGATGTTTCTTGTTGATGCATTTCCTTCATTGAGGAAATCAGTGGACTGGAAGAGAGGAGCAGCCATCTGACTAGATTGACTATCGTATCTTTCTTATAGAAGAATTAGAGAAATAAATGTGTTATAATTTACGAAATACTGGTTCCAGAGTACCAAATTGTCGCACAAATTATAAATAGTGGTTTGAAAATTCATCCGGCACATTTCCAAGCTTGGTGCCACCATGGGCGGTCAGGGGTGGTTGGGGGTCCTTGGCTGGGGCTCATGATAACGACCCAATAAATGACCCTTACCAGGAGATGCGGGAGTCCTCGGAAAATTTTAGGAAATTTCCCGGAAATGGAATTTTACACCATTCTGACTCTTAAAAACTTGACAAAAATTAGTAAAAAGTAGAAATTTCTAGATAAAAATACTATGACAAGTGAGCATTTAACAGGTTATGAAATTAAATAATGTTTTATGGTTCTATTATTTAGGCATTTTTTAGTGAATTTGTTCCTTTAAACGTCGCTTAAATCTAAAAAACAACCTCCTAAATAACCTTTTCAAATCAGTTTTATCTTTTTATTATCGTTTATTTATCAGAAAGTATCAGGTTGTCTTTTATCTTCAAACGCCTTTATTTTTTTGTTTAATATTTTTACTCTGAGTGTAAATATTTTTTATACTGAATTTTTATACTGAGTGTAATACCTACTGTGTAAAACAGCTAATGAAAACGTACAATTTTATAGTTGCAAAAAAACTTTGGTCCCAGTAAGCTGGGTCTTTTTTTGTTCACACCATTCATATACGCTTCACGGTGGACGCGAGCGTTGTGGGGGCCCCCTAAGCTCGGGGCCCTCGGCGATTGCCGACCAGCCGACCCGGCCAGACCGCCCCTGAGTGCTACCGATATTGCGTGCTTATTTCGCGCCTCCTAGGTGTTGAGTATTATAGCAGCTGATGCTACTTTTCTACTGAGTATTGACACTTAATGGATGGTGCTTAGGCAGTGGCGCAGCGAGGGGGGGGGGGGGTTTGGGGATAACCCCCCCCCCCCCCCCCAGAGCTCAGATAAATTTTTAAGTTAAATCCATTTTACTTAATTGGATTGATATTACTAATAGGATAGTGTAAGGATCAATAAAATATCCCTCAGAGAGCCATAAAACTCACCATTTGGAACCACTTACCTATCTTAAAATTCCGCAATTTTCTAATCTCGCACCTACCGCTTATCCTGGTGGGTATTCCATACCCCCACACACCCCGGTATTAGTTGCACCTTAATCCCCCCCCCCCTCAGCCTTAATTCCTAGCTGCGCCCCTGGTGCTAGGTATTTTGTACCACCCATACAGCGAAACAAAAAGATGCGCTGTATCCTTACGGTATTCTCCAAATTTACGTCGATGAATCTTCGTGCCACATGACAAATTTACGAGGATTACTGAAATACAAGCTAATAATGGTCCGTCCTTGACAGCTGCTGTTGCACTCAAACATGGGTGCACCCAGCGGGGGGCAGGGGGGGCAACTGCCACCCCTAGAAGCGAAAATAAATTTAGTTCAAAACAAGTTATGAGCAAATTTTCCTTTTGAAGAAAAATGATATTAGTATAAGACATGACACTAAAATAAAAATCATCATTTTTTTCAAGCGAATTATTATAAAAACTAATAAATTGCTGTCATAATTTCCTTAAAGGGTTTCATAAACCTTCTCTGAGCAAAAAAGTTACTAATTGAACGACCAAAGCTAGTTTTGCCCCCACCCCCTACGCCCATGAACTCAAAGTTTTCGTGTGATATTCCCCTCAATAGTAGGACCAGTTTCTTGCTTCAATAATTATACATTATTAATTATTTATAATTAGTTAATATTAATATTAGTATTAAATAAACTAAAAATAAGATGTTTGGATGCACTGAATAATTTAATATCCCATTTTCTGTGAATTTGCTCACGCCTATCGTTGTGACAGAACGGCACGGCTTGGGCAGCAGTTGCGAGATACGTGCAGTCACCCACGATAAAGCAAAAACCAGCAAAATGTGCAAGTGAGTGCAACATTTCCGTCCAAAGTAAATTTAGTTTAGTATATCTATCAAATTCTATCCGGAACTTGGCGGTACCACTAATAAAACCCCTCGCTGAAATGCGAAATATAGTTCACAATGCCACTAAAACGCATTACTTAAAAATTTACTGTACTTGTCTTTCAAAAGTTACTATTTTTTAAATGACCGGAAAATAGGACAGTACAACGCGCTCCGCCACTTTTTTAATATATATCTATAGTTAATAATAAATTACAATCTTTGAAAAAACACCGAACGAAAGCAAAATAACTTTATTTATTAAAATGGCTGTATTTGTTTTTCCACATAGCAAATTCATTAAACGACAGCGAGAGGTTTGATTTGGTTATTTTCATCAAAATATTGAGGGTGGTCGTTTTTCGTGAAATTCGTTCACTTTGACTTTATGTATATCGTTAACTTGTCGTCACAAGAAAAAATGAATCAGGCAAGTTACGCACAATTTAAAAGAGAATGTTTATGTGAGTTTTAAACTTTCTAGCTCAAAAACAAAGTTTTTTAGGATTTGATCAGTTTCTCCGATTTCATCCTTCTGTGCGACAGTACGCTTAGCATCGTAGCAAAATAAATTATACTAATGGTAGTCCTTTTAGGGTCGAATATAAGGGAGTTCCTCCCCTTTCTTCCGCCGAAATTAGGAGATATATACCCTACTTTTGTTGCAACCTTGGTCCGAATACGAATTAGTCGAAATTGGCTCTCGTACGTGTTCGCTCTGACAATATCCAGAGCATCAACAAATTTCTTTTAATCTCAATCCTACGGACTACCTTTTCATGCCTCGACCCCGGGCCGGATTTACCAATAGGCTTGAGCCTAGGACGTCAAAATCAACAACCTCCATTCAAATTCTTAGCTAAATTCTAATCACACTATTCTAAAAACAAAGTTTTTTCATTTAATATATTGATATATATCACATTGATATATTACTTCATTATTTCTCGTATAATTAAAAAATGTTTAAAATAGAGGTGAAATGGCCTCATTGTAGTGGAATATCCTAGGGCCCCTTTTCATAAGAATCCGGCCCTGCCTCGACCACATTCGAACCATCGGCGTACCCAGCAAGGGGCAACTGCACCTCCCTCCCCCCCCTTAGTAGCGAAAATCGCAAATATCTTTAAGGGGTGTAATATTTTTTCAAGCAAATAATTTGCTGTTAAAGTTTCCCAAAAATGTTGATTTCATTCACCATAAATTCCATGCTTAAATCTTGCTTACAACTTGCAACAACCATGACTTGCCCCCCCCCCCTCCTCCCCCTAGCTTTTATCCTGGGCACGACCTTGATTCGAACCCGAATTTTTTATTCCGTTCGGCTTTACCCTGGCCAACAAATCGACCAGTTATCACCCCTCTGGTAAGTACACACCCACCTTTGAGTCTGTTGTTCGCTAGGGAAGCCTAGTAAAACAAAAACCGTGGATTTCGCGTCGCGAATTACGAAGCGCTAAATGAAAGTAACGGCTAGCCTTGGCACAGCCGTTGCTGGCGACATGCGAATGGTTAGAAGGTTCAACGGCGGACGATAAGTGGGACACGTTGAGGCGCGAAGTGGGTGTCCGCTCACACGTCAGTGGAAGGACGAATTGGGGGATCCCCCGCGCGTTGGTCGCCGGCCGTTCCCGGAAATTCAGAGACGGCCTCTACTCGGAAGTTTTGCATGAGGGACGGTCGGTCATATGATGCCTCGTTTCTCCTCAGAACGAACTGTAACGGCTCATCCGCACTGCGCAAAATTCACCTGATCCAGTCATAGGAACGTCCGCACTCAGATAACTGGCCAAAACTGCGTCGACCGCGACTGTCCTTGCTGCTCAAATGGCCTCGTCACCATTTACGACATGCTGTCGACGGCGTTATGTTTAAAAAATAAAGACTCGCTTATTTTTTCCGCTTTTCGATCCGTCGCTTACTTAAAAGACATTCGCATAGTAAGTGAGATATTCTCATTCAAGTTGATGACGTCACGAACTCATGGCGATGAGGGTTGCTGCTTTTCTGCTACTCCTCGCCTATGTGCATGATCTTCACGTGATTCCTATATGTGACGTATGCGCTCACGTGAGGCATTCCTTCCTCTGATGAGCGATCCTACCCGAAATAGCTAATATATCTTAACACTAATGACGTCACCAACTCATGAAAAGTTTTGGCGGCAACCTTTTATATTTTCTAATTACGAGAGAATGGCTGAATGAAGATTTTTGTCTGGGTAACTTATCTATGTCTTCCATCAATTGAGCATCCCAGGGCATGAGGCATTAGGCACTAATATTTTGTGACCCTCTCAGACGTGACAATTTGAAAATGCAGCACTTTAGGCAGGATTAGGTTGGCCAGGGGCGCAGCTAAGAATTAAGGTTAGGCGCAACTATTACTTAGGGGTGTGGGGGTATTGCATACCCGCCAGGGTAAGCAGGAGTTGTGGGAGCCCTCCTCCAGAAAAATTTTAAGAATAGGTTCAAAATGGCGAGTTTTACGGCTTTCTGAGGAATATTTGATTAATCCTAACACTATACTAATACTAACAGTAATACTGATCCAATTAAGAAAAATGGATTAAACTTAAAAATTTCTCCTGGGGGGGTTTATCCCCAAACCCCCCCTCGCTACGCCACTGAGGCTGGCAACCCCTGGTTTAACCGATTTATAGTTGAAGATTACACCTACTGAAAGGAACTGTGATAAGAATAGGTTAGCTGGATTTTTACGATCAGTTTTAACCATTGAAATTTTAAGTCCGTAATCCCGTGCATAATCCCGAAGATCCTGCCACGCCCCCTTTTTGCCGCGCGTAACAGTTTTTGTAAGCGATTGTGGCCGCGAGCGCTGCCCGTGCTTCGGAAACCACGTGGGCTGAGCCGGGAAAGCGGATTGCTGTGACGTCGGTCGTGTTGAGATATTTTTGTCGCCCTTGGCTCAGTGGAGTCCGTTTACCTCGTGAATTGTCCCAATGAAACCACTCCACGGGCGATGGCTTGGGCGAACTATTTAAAAACTCCCCTTTACTGCGATAGCATTTAATTGCCTAAATGGAAAGAGAAAAAAATTAGAAGAGCGAAAAGAGGGATGATTTTTGTTTAAAGTCCACGTACTCTGTGTTTAAGGGAGATTGGGTGTTGCGTCTCACTTCCGGAACCCTGAGTGGAAATATAAATAAAATAAGCTTATTATTAGCTCGAACGTGGATTTTCCGGGTTGTACTCGCTAGGTTTCGATGTCTAGCACACAAGAGCCCGGCAAATGTTATGGAAACAACCTCTCCCGCTACAGTTTCCCGACTTTGTTGTCGAGCACGTGTCTGGTGTCTTTACGTATTTCATAATTGGGCTCTAACCTTACTGTGCGGGAATTCTGCACAGCAATTCATGGTGGACCAAGGGCGTATCCAGGATCAAAACTAGAGGGGGATAAGCCTTAGTCATTTAAGTCGTAACACATGAAAGGTCATGAAACCAAAATTTAAAGAAAATTATAACAGCTTTTTAATTGTTTTTAAAAATAATTTGTTCGGAAAAAATATTTTTATTTTTATTAAATGTTTAATACTAATATCACTTTTGTTGGATTTAAAGAAAATTTGTTTTAAAAATTCATTTTGTGATAAATTTACTTTTGCTTCTGGGGGGAGGGGGCAGCTGCTCCCCCCCCCCCCTGGGTACGCCCATGTGGTGGACAATCATACGCTTTTGTTTTTGTTGACATCCTAACAAATTCAAAGTCTTAAAGCGTTGCTTTTACTCAGACAATTGGTAATTTTATTCTTGAAGTAACCGTAAGTCGTTACCATAGATACGCTTACAATACTTGCGTGAAACTGTAATCGCCTAATCTATATCTGTAGTAATACACGTCACGTGAATACCGACAGAGATTTGTCTCGTATTTTCGGGGCTCCTGTCATGTATGGGTCTGAAGTATACGGGTGTTTTATTTGCATAAATATTCTTCTTGTAGAAGTTTTTAAGGTTTGTGGTACACAAAGTAAGTAGTTTTGCATTTCCATGTCTTAATCCAACATCACCGCGGATAAACAGCAAACATGCGCTGTAATTATCGCTTAATTGTAAGAGAAGACCTAAGATCAACGGTCAATGTTAATTTTAAGCATAGGTGTAGCCAGAAAAAAATATCTTCTAAATTATTCTTTTTTCAAGTTTAGATTAAAAATTAGAAAAAAAATCAAGTGTCAGCCCCTCGACGTGTTTGTCCTCTTCCTTTCTCTTCATTGGTTCGGAATTCCCTGTGACCAGAGTTAGTTTGGTCGATGAGGTGAAAATCTTATTCGAAGTTAGATTTATAAAGTGGCAAACCGGCGTAATCTGCATTCTGGAGGCAAATACAGTCACTATTGATCTAGTATCACGAAATTTGACTTAATCCTGTCACACATGAATCAAGAGCGTTTTTGTGTAAAGCGGTTGGCTACTTTATCTACTTCTGATACATATGGTTATACATTTACCACTCAATCTCTTATTTTCCCTAATAACTTCACCACTGAGAGTTACACAGTCTTATAATAATAGTAATTGTTTTTTCTTACGGGTGTTAACCCATTGTACAGAAATAGTGTTACATAAATAAGCATATCGACTTAGTGTTACATAAATAAGTATATATAACAAGCATGTAAACATTAATAAGCTTCATTTAACACGTTAAAAAAGTAAAAGGTAGCAAAAGATAACGTGTGAACAATATAAAAAGTTATAAAATAACATATGATTAATATCACGTCAAGAAATACAAAATATATCAGTACAAAAAATGATCAAAAACATGGATAAGAAATACACTCAAATTACATATTCAACTATGCGGGATGGCATCTGCATAATAAAGAGACATCAATTTTGCCAGACATTTTTTCTTGAAGATAAAAGCAAAGTCGAAATGAATATGGATCCACTAAGTTGTATGTGCGCAGAAGTCTGATAAGGGGTGCATTGAATGTGAAGTTTCTATAGCAAAATTTTAACTAGAAAAGTTTGGATCGGCTTATTGCAGACTTATCGAACCATTAACCCTACCAAACATACGGAAACATTTTGACCACTCCCACCATCAAAGTAGCCGTGTCATGTTATTTTCATGTTTATTCCAGCTAGATTCCAAATATTCTCTACTTACCTGCTGATCAAAGGTTCATGGGTTCGAATTCCTGGCGAAGCCTTCGGAGAACGCAGGCAAAGGCATATACGAATAATTATCTAGAATTCTAAAGGAAACGTTAAGCACTTTTTGACAATTTTTGAGCATTTCGTAATATAAACCATCTCCGGAGTAATAAATTAGGTCCGGTAACGTTTGATATTTTAATACTGACGTTGATGTTTAATGAGTATTGTTTAATGAGTTAAGAATGTATTTGATGTTCTTAGTTGGTTGTTGATGGAAGGAGGGGGAATTGTTGAGGAGGAAAGGAAAAAGGGAACATTGCTCATAGGAGTGAGAAAAATAAAGAAAACCGTAATTTAAAAAAAGAAAGAGGTTTTTGGGAAAAAAATCTAATGTCTAACGTTACAGCCCACTATCATAGATGATTATTGTGGCCCGGAGAAAGGAACTGGCCCTAGTTGCCTGATAGTTAAAATTCACATGCCGATGTTTAGTCCGGGGTGAGCTCTACCCTCGCCTATCCAAAATCACCTTCACTTTTAATCACTTAGTGAGTTGTGTCAGTAAACTGTGAAGGCCGTTTTACACGGGACACGGAATTGCGCAGGTTAGAGCTGCATTAATTTCTAAAATGGCGTGCGCTTTACACGACGCATTTTGACTGCGCCTTCATACACACGTCTGAATGTTTAAGTACGTGCCCCGTGTAAAACAACCTTGAGGGACAGTGGTGATTCCAGGATGGAAGAGTGCCACCACACCCACGCCGTCAATCCCCGAAAAAAATTTCCCAAAGCTAAAATTTTAAAACTTCGAAACCAAGACTTCTATGTAAATTACGAGCTGTAATTACCCTATAGGGCAGATGACTTCAAACGTGCAGCAAAATGTTTATCCTCTTTAATGCTAAAATACAAAATTTTCCCCCGGGAGGACGTATAGAAAACATCATTTAGAATGATGAAATAGTACTCGATGCTTTCCCGGCGAATTATGCGGGTAAACTTCTCTCCGGATTCCCATCGGGTTAAATAATACTCAACGATACTCCAATTTCCCCGCAACGACGTTCAGTAGCCCTGAAAATGAGCCCAGATTCGGAGCTTGAAACGTCGGAAGATGTGGGGGTATGGCCCCTACTCCCTAATATTACCCGGGAGGGGACCACCATTAACTGCCCTAAATATTGATTTGGCCCCAGGATTGACTTTTTAAACAAGTTAAACCCCTGATATCAGTGGCGTAACAATAGGGGGGGGATGAGGGGATAGATCCCCCCCCAAAAAATTTTTTAGTAAATATACTAATGTTTTCCCGCGGAATTATGAGAGAAACCCAAATTTTAAGTGCCAAAATAAGGTAAAATTTATTTACAGGCATGTCTTTTTTCAGAAATTTTCCCGTTGCCTGGAGGGGGGTTGTCCCCCCAGACCCATCCATCCCCGCCAAAGCATATTCCTATTTACGCCAATGCCTGATATTATCAAACTAAATTATACACGACTGATAACATAAATGTGAGGGAGTATCTCGAATATAATATATGAAACAGGTAAAGAAGGATATGAAAAAGAGGAAATACGAGGGTGTGAAAAGATAAGCTTAGAGAAGAACTGAGTGGAGACCTGCCTCAAACCAATCTTAAGGCCGTTTTATACAGGACACGGCACGTAATTGCGCAGGTTAGAACTGCATTTCTTTCTTAATATGGCGTGCATTTGCACTAACGCATGAACGAAATCAGAACATGGGCTATTTTGTCATCTCATGTTCATGCATTCTTGCAATTGACTGCATTACACGACGCAATTTTGACTGCACATTCGCAAACATGCAATTACGTGCCCCGTGTAAAACGGCCTTTAGGATTGTTGACCAGTGATGCTAAGGCAGCATGACCGCATTCTGCGGCTTTGCCCGCGCGCATAACCCATTAAAATAATTCAAACTATTTTTTTAATATTTCCTTTATTTTTCTCATTTCGGGTACTCCACGTCCTTCTTAAATACTAGCATGTTTTTTTAACCGTATGAAAAATACAATGAGCGGTAAGCTTGAGGTCAAAGTCCGTGGGGATGACGCGGGTTCAAAGACCGCGAGGTGAGAACTTAAATCCCACCTTGAGAGTCGCTTGGGAAACTCTAAATTCCTCTCCAGTTTATCTGATCGATCTTTCCCAGAGCATATTGCTCGTCGCCCCTTATCTGCGAAGGATACCCACGGCCGGTGAATCTCGTTCTTGGCGATAAATCAGCGTGGGGACGTTTTTAAAGAAGCCTGAGGGCTGCGGGCCGCTCACAGTTCACTGATTATCCCTTTTGCGCCGAGGGAAATACCTACTGAAACGGACTCCAGCATGCGCCGCTACAAAAACACTGCGCCATGCATCCCGTCAATAGAGGCAGACTTCAATGCAGAGTGAAAACTTCAAGGCGGAGATCTGAAAGGGGCATATAAATTGTTAAAATAAATAATTTAATGAGTATATTTGGCGTAATCACCGCCATCGATTAGTGTTTGGAAATTTTTAATGAGAACAAAAATAACAAGGCTGAAGCCGATTGTTTCTTTTAATTCTTAGACCCTTTTAAATTTAATTCTTTATCTTAGAGTCATTCAGTGACAGGGTCGTTTGCTTTGTATCATGGATCTATTTTATGTTAAGGGAAGCAAGGGCGGACCCAGGATCAAAACTAGATGGGGGCGAGCCTGATAGTTCAAATTGTAACCCAGAAAAGATTAAGGAAACAAAAATTTCACGAAAATTATAACAGCGCTTTTATTAGTTTTTTTTATTATTTGCCCGAAAAATTATTTAATTTTAATTACTTGTTTTATACTAACACCACTTTTCTTGGGTATAAAAAAATACTATCGTTTTGAACTAAATTTACTTTTGCCTCTAGGGGGGCTGCTGCCCCCTTCTGCCCCTCGCTGGGTACTCTCATATCTTAATCTCAGTAACGTTTTCAGAACAACATTTTTTTCGCTGTTTTGCGTTCCTGGACTATTGAATGCCGATTGAGATGCGAAACTGCGAAGAACTAACTGCCGTATGAATATTCTTAAAAGAAATAATTTAATGAAAACCTTTTGCAATAACCAACGCAATTGATTTGAGCGAGGATATTTTTAATTGAAACTGAAATAGCAAGATGGAAGACGATTTCTTTCTTATGGCGGAAATCCAATTTCAGACCCTCTTAAATTTAATCCCTAAGCATAGAGTCGCTTCGTGATAGCTTAGTTGCGTCACCATTAGACTACAATCATAAGATTGGTTTGACGCAGCTCTCTAAATATTCCTCTCTCCTATCCGCTAGCCTTTTCATAGCAACGTATTTCTTCTATTTTGCATACTTTATTAGGTAACTGTCTCATGTAACTCATTCGGGGCCGTCCCTTGCCCTTCTTCCCTTGCGCCTGTCTTTCAACGATATTTCCATCAAGCCATCATGCCTCATAGTGTGAGATTAGTTTACAGTTATAGATTAATTTACTACATGATTTACATCAATTGCTTTATAAATTGGATCTGTCTTTTGTTATGGCAAGCATGAGGGCATGTAAATTCTTTAAAGAAATAATTTAATGAGTATCTTTCGCATAACCTCCGCAATTGATTTGAGTTTGGATTTTATAAAATTTAAACTGAAATAGCAAGGTGGAAGCCAATTTTTTTCTTGGCGAAAATCAAAATTTCGACCCTTTTAAATCGATACCCTTAGCGTGTATTCATTTCGTGACAGGGTAGTTTACTTTGCGATTTTCGTCAAATGCTTTGTATATTGGATCTCTTTTACGTTATGGGAAGTATATGTTACTCTCAGTTACATTTTCTGAACAGTAATCGCTTTCCTGACCTCATATCTGCAAATGGAGATGCGAAACACGAAGAACTAAATGTCATAAAGCACTTCATTTTACAGCACTTTTCACAGTTATTGCATTGTATGCGTCAAGATAATGATTTTAATGTTGCTAATGTTTTAGCTGCGAGAATATGGGAAGAACTCTTACCTAAGGTGTATAAAGGAGAAGGATTTTATGTGGTCTCGCGCGTGAAAGAATGGGAAAGTGATTTACGCTGAGATTTTTTTATTGGGTAATCAATGTGATTTATGGGAGATTTGGTTTCGCCTTAGGTAAAGATGACAACATCCTGTGGTATTTATTAAAATGAAATTTACCTGCATGTGGATTTTCCTTCTGAAAAAAATGAGTGCAGGATTACATTTACCATTTTCGGCATAGAATGTGAATGTAAATATTTCAGTATGCTCTATAGATATTTTTTTCTTATAAATTGAAGGTTTGCTTACCTTTGGTAAGTATTTCTTCTCGAAGGTAATGCTTAAAGCTGCATAGCGATGGCTAAGTTCTAAAAACACGTATCTCAAAAATAGCAACTTTTCAGGAGAGCAAAAAACCATTTAATTTCTTTTAGTTGCACACTGAAATTAAAAACCAAAAGTCCATAAAACTGAAAAAGAAGTATTCATTTTCAAATAAAGAGTTGTTCTTTGCTCGTATTTTATTTTTTTACGTTATTACACTTTGTTTAAGATACCCGTCTCAAACCGGCCGAATTTCAGACACGTGTTGTTAGAACTTGGGCATCGATAGGTACATTAGACGCGAGGAGGAATAATGCGTGAAAACTGGAATGAGTACACTGAATTTCACCAAAAAACTGAAAAGTTTGGGGTAGGAAATGATGGATAAAATTATCCTCTATATCGAATGAAAGTTCTACTTAGTTACCTGTCGCTCCTCCGTAAAATCGAATGTCATACCATTTGCAACTAAAATAGGTGAGGAAAGTCGTTGCCGTCTGTAGTTGCTTTTTCTGTTCATCCCTCAGTTTCCTGGTGACGCTTTTAACCTTTCAACAGGGTAGCAATGCGTTTTTATATTTGCAGCTGGGTGGCTGGTTTTTTAAGGCTGTTTTCCGAACGAAATCTATTTTTTATCCCTCCATCAGATCAAGGAATTATATAGAGAAGATAGCGAATTTTTGATTGGAAGAAATAACCCCATTTGGTGTATTGATAATGAAAAAACCTTTGTTGAAAAAAATTTTGTACATGCATCAAGGCTCTATAAACAATAAAAAACAACAATTTGCTGTTCTTTCAAGAAGTTTGTTGATTAATCGGAGATCCACTTTATGTACCTGCTCGCAAGCTGTTTCACGAGGCATTGAATTTTAATGAAAAATACTGTGTGAATTGATGAAAAAATGAATAAAGAAAACAGTTATAGTATTTTTATTTTACTAGCGTACCTTAGAACGGGGTGAAAAGAAACATTGGGGTGAATAGAAACGAAACTTCTTTTTTTTGTGTATAATCTATTTCCTACATAACTATGGGTAAATAGCGGCAACTATTATTTTTTTAGGTTGGTACACTTTTGGCTGAAAGTGAAATAATGGTTTGTTTGGTTGGCAGCACTGGCTCCTGTTTGTTTGTCATGTTGAATTTTACCACGTGATTCTTGTTTTTTTTATCCACTTTGAACTTTCCAGGTAAGTCAGAATACGTAGTGTTCTTAAAAGTAAATAGCTGTAAAAAACATAGTTTAATTATTCATATATATGATTCAGGCTTATTTTAAGCTTTACCTTTATTCACCCCGTTTTACCGGTACCCATAGTTGGCAATGAAAAAATAATTACTTTTTATTACATTTTAATTTCCCCTTAAAAATGAAAATTGTGAGACACATAACTTTAATTTGTTACGTACAATGATTTGAGCCAATAAGGGCCAGGTTTGGTATACATGGAATAAAAAGGAAATCAGATCACATGATTTGGTGCTTATCGATTGGCTCCGTTGTGTTGGCGAAAATTGGCAATGCTTTCACCATCTCCACTATGCAATATTTTTCATTTTTCAAGTACATGTTATTCAGTAATATTTATATAACATTCTTGTTATAAAATACCGGGCATAAACCGATTCAGAAGATATGTATTGTTTCAGGTACAATGTGGTGGAAACGATACACCTCTAATGAAGGCAAAACAATTATTTCACTTTTGCTCAGATTACGCTTTGTACTGTATATGCAAATTTTTCTAAATCGGAAGCTTTCATTTATTATTTAAGAAAAAAACACGTTGCGTGATGAAGCTGTGTCGGGTAATGTTGCAATAACTGAATTGTTTAGTGTCGCAGATCCGATCAGCAATGACTGAGTATCTACCCTATCTCGCAATTATTGATCCCTTGAATTTCTTGCTTTGAATTGTGTACACACTAAGCTAAATGCTGTTATATTTTGAAAATGGTGGTGGACAAATGAATCCTTTATTAGTCTTCATTTCGGAAATCATCTGCATCCGCTCTTTGTAAAAGTTGCATAAAATATTGCAATTGCGTGGGGTTAAAAATCTAAAATATACGCTCACTTATATATACGAGAAGCATAAAAAGTTGTAACAATACATTCAAGGCACTTACTCACTTTGAATCAATAATACAACATTGGAAAAGAGTATCACAATGTATTTGCTACGATACCAGAATACCAGAAGTCTATCCTGCCTCACATCTTTGTGATTAATATTTTCTGATATTCTAAGAAGTTTTACATAAGAAATAAGTGCATTTGAAGAGTAGTAATGCCATAAGAATAGGTCACCTATTAGATGACATAGCACATCATTTGTAACGCAGAATGATTTTATTCGCTCTTTCATGATGAATACGATGATTTGGCGAAACGCTCATTCCATGAAATCGGTGTTTACGCTACGAACGTCTTCGATAATGTCAATTAATCGTGCCTCAAACCTTTACGAAATATTTTTGTATCATATATGATCTCTATTGAAGGACACTTACCATTGCATCATCCATGTGTTTTGCGACGTCACGTTGATACTTGAAGGTAAGGCATTAATGGGAAATGAATGACTACTTGAGTTGAATTCGCAAGTGGGCTAAAGACTTCCGAGCAGTGGTTGAAGGCACGGTTTAAATGCAGGCGATCCTCCAAGCCGTACACATTCAACTTGCTCAATGACGAGCGTTTATCGAAAGCTATGGCAAGGACATAGCCTCGACTATATCGTTAACCTCCTCGCGGTGCAATCCGGGAATTTTCTTCGTCACGGATAAGAATAGAGTGAAGCGTCCTTTTAAAGGAATGATAGGTGACATTTGACGAATTTATCACAAATTCAAGGAAATGTTGTTCTTACTAACAATAAGCCATAGAATTGCGTGATAGCCTCATCGGTTGAGCGTTTGACTGTTCGTAAAATGGTCCTGACATCAAATCCCGGGGAATGCCTTCGAAGACCCCCAAGTAAAAATCCTCTTCTCTGAAAGTGTGAATTACCCTCGCCTGTGACTTAGCATGGAGTGAGCTCTAACCTCATCTTTCCCCTCTGGTATGAATCACTGAGTGAGTGACTTCCTGATCCATTCATTAACTTATAGTACGCGGAATCTTGCTCGCAAGGCGATCAGTCCGAGAAATTTTGTCACCTTTTGGAGAAACGGTACCTTCACCGATTTAGGCTTGCGGATTTGGAGGTTTTGCTACGTCACATTGATGTCATAAGGCATGGTATTAATGGGAAATGAATGCCTACTTGAGTTGAATTAGCAAGTGGGCTAAAGACCTCCGATCAATGCTTGAATGCACGGTTTAAATGCAAGCGATCCTACAAGCTCTACACACTCAAATTGCTCAATGACGAACGTTTATACCTAGGGCTTTGAGCAGGGTGGAGAAAAACTGTGTCATGAAATGTTTACGCTGGATAGCTGATGCCATTAGGAACCAAAATTACTGATGAGAAAACGCACCAATTTTATACTACGGAAACTTTGAACTAAACTCTCCGATTGGGCGCGAGTTTGCCCTGTTGCCGGATGTATTGGGTACATCGCGGCAGGCAATACATTCATCAGTTGTCCACAGAGATGGCAAGTGAAACGAAACGAAAATATTTATATAAATATATAAAATAAAACGGAGGGAAACGAAAATACGAGGCCTGGGTTTAGTTTCGTTCCCGCACGCAATTAAAATCACCAAGGAGTTTAGTTTCGACCCGGAACGAAACTTTTCTCCCGGGAACGAAACGAAATTAATCGAAACTCCGCTGCTAATAGTTAAGTTTCGATCCCTGAAGTTGAGTGGAAAGGGACAAGAGGGAATAGTTTCGACCCATTACGTTTGGCATACGCGTACAGAGGTTAAAGCATCGAGCTTAAAAATCGCATGGCCAGTTTGTGTTCACCGTTCTCCTATTAGTGGTAAAAATTCCCATGCTTCCAATGGCGGTAGGCCGAACCTCTTAATTCATTCAACCATTCTTCGTACTCGGTGTGTGGGTCGAAAATAAATTTTTCGAAGGTGAAGCACGTGGTGCCTCTGGTGTGAAACATTATCTGCGTTCCGTTTCGTCCCAGAGTTTTAGTTTTGTTTCGACCCGAAGTAGTTTTGACTCCGATTTCGTTTCGACCTATTTCATTTCGTTTCTGCATTTCGCTCCCAGGAACCAAGCTATTGAAAGTACTGGTTTTGACTTTCTTGTCGTTTCACTTGCCATCCCTGGCTGTCCAGAGCATCCGGCAACAGGGCAAACTCGTGGCCAATAGGGTAGTTTCCTTAATCGAAGAAAACGAAAGAAAAGGTCGGAAAGTTTTCTTCATTTGATAAGGTATTAATAATCCTTATTTAAGCCAAGCGCTACCAGCCAGCAGGGTACTCAGCTACCCGCTAGCAACCTGCGTCGTATCAGCCTCGCCTCAAGGTCACCTCACAGGGGGGCAGCGGGAACCAGAAATAAGTCTCACGGAGAGATTTCCTGGCATTCATACTTACGCGTCGCGTTTTCGCGAGCTTGAAAATTTTCACTTTTCATTTAATCGCGAAAAATAGATATCGTCATTTAAAAATCTAAATGCGTGAAATACGTACTCCAGGTGTAATAATCTTTCGATTAAGGCAATAAAAAAAATAGGAAACCCTATTGGAGCGCTTGGCTCAATGGTTCCGTAGTTTAAAATTGGTTCGTTTTCGACCAAAACATCATCGATAATTTTGGTTCCTGCTGGCATCCGCTATCCAGGGTTAAAATTTCGTGGACTAATTTTTCACCACCCTTTGTACTAATAAATTCTCAAATTTTAGTCCTAATGTTTGAAATGTGAGTGATATTCCTTTTAACGAATGGCAAGTCACCGTTGCGAGTCGTGAGATCAGAGTGCAAGCCATATTAAGATTGTCCGCAAAAGTGGTGTGTATACTTTCTCTACGTTATCAATTCTATTTTATGTATGTAAGAGATCGATAGTCATATAATCACTCGGAAATCTCGACGTTGTTGAACTTCGGAATGTCATATCTATCTGCAACGTATGCATTATTAGCAAAGGTGGAAGCTAAAAGTATTTTTCGCAAATTATATTCACACCGTAAAATTTGTCGTACAAAATTGTTGATTATTTTAGGGGGATGGGCATAAGTAAATCAATTACTCTGATCGCTGGAAATTGAATTTTTGTGTACATATTGAAGAAACTAGAATTGCGAAAACTGCGAACCACGAGCAGATCATTTATAAATGAAAGCTAAGCCCCAAATTCTGGGTATATCGTTATAAAAAAGGAAAAATATTAAAATGCGACGCGAAAGAAGATTACCATTGACCCAAATGACTTCGCTGATTGATAACAAGGCTTAAAATTTCAGAATGTAGAGGTTTGAACCTTCATGTTTCTCGCAAGCGTTAATCTGCATTTACCGTCTCCTTTCTTTGCAGTGGCGGATGCAGAAAAAACTCAAGGGGGGGGGGGCGCAACATATCTTTAATTGTCTTTAATTTTATCGTAATAAAAGATGATCAAGTCACAGGCAGAGTATATGAAAATTTTATTTAAAGTGATTATAAACATGTAAAAGACAATGCCATCTTATGATATAAATAAGTTACAATTGTGGTTTTGCAATGTTCGGCAATACATGCAGACCCGCAAGGGGGGGGCTCGCGCCCCCTGCGCCCCCCATCTGTATCCGCCACTGGACTTCTTTGGTCTATTGGTATATGAGAGTAGAGAATTCCTTAGCCAATTATTAATATGCGGGCTACAACAATTTTTAATATACGGAACGGTAAGAATCAATTTCCTTACGTTTATAGTATCTAATAGTATTTAACCTCAATTTTTCTGCTCCTTTCGAAGTAGAAAGCATCGTTTATGACCATTAACTCTTGCTGCATAATAGTAGCAGTTTAGTAGTCTCTATAAAAGGTTAAATATGCATATTAGAGAGAGCCCAACCCGTTGAATTTTTCGAAATTTTTTAGAAGCCTTCTAGGAATATATCTGTGCTTTAAGTCTTGGTGAGCTTCTGTGATGGCTATTCTAATATGTCTGAGTGTGTGCATTTTTTAAGTTGCCCTCACTGAGATGCTGTAGCAATTACTGCCAAAAACTTCCTTGCGATGGTATTTACCTACTTAATAAGGATAGTTATAACCTTTCTCATATGATGTTTTTGTGCCAATCTTTTGCTTATCACGATGACGCTCATCTAATCCACTGCCCTCCGTCATATTCTTTTCATTTCATTCGGCGTTGCCTTGATGTCTTATCTAATGCAGGTGATATAGCGTGACAGATGTTTCTGTTGATTTTCACGCTCGATCGTATGATTGACTGATCACTCATTTAAAAAAAGAATAGTGTCACTAAAAATGCATTTCCTTGCCTAATGATATTGTTTCTTCGTTAGATGGTTTGCCACCATTTTTTTGCTGTGGAGTGATTTTTATATGTCGTGCTGCATTCTTCATTTTACGTAAGAGTAGGTGCTAATGAGGAACTTGCATGGGTCGTAGATTGCTCTAAAATCTATTTTGAATAAGTCAAATGGATACATTAGCTCGCAAAAATACCTTCAGTTTCTCCATTCAACATCAAAAGAAATAAAAAATTGCATTTAAAATCGAGAAAAATTTCTCTGAGCCGACCACTGCGCGAAGACACCCGAGCGTTGCCGAGGCCAGGCGTGACGTCATAGGTGCCTAAACAACCGTAGGGAGTAGGGAAATACGCTGAGCGCATGGTGTAAAAATTGTTTTGAGGGAGTATTTAGCCGCTCATCGTCACTTTATTTTGTTCTGTTATTCTTGGGCAAGTTTTCCTATTGCTATTGTGCCTAGATTATTACTTGGGATATTAATAATGCGGCATCAGGATGATGAAGTACAAGCGTTTCACTTCGTGTGTTTTGGTTATCAGAAAAATGGATGATAACGTTGCCACTCGTTCGAATAGTACACCTGAAATTCATCTACGTCTACATAATACCCCGCAAGCCGCCTAAAAGGCGTGTGGCATGGGGTGTTAGGACACCAGCCTTTTTTTAGGACACCAAGAATTGATGCCACGACCCTCATGGAATTTGTTAAGACAAATTATTGCTATACGTCAGCGGCAAATCGAGTTGTAAAAGAAACTTGTAATACTGGAGGATAACGATCGTAAGCTGTGCTGTTGACATTAGAGTAAGCTGTGCTGTTGAATTTGGCAACGCTGGATTAACGGAGAAGGTAATCCTATCCGTCCTACGGTACGAATTCACAGCAAAACAGTCTGCACACAATCCACATGTGAGATCGCGAATCGGTTCCGCTGCCAACACACACACAAGCTACAACCTATTTCAATAATATAGGTAAATCCATAAACAATATACTACCATATACCATAAAAATATAGTGGGAAACAGGCAAATACTCTTATCAAAAACTGGATGTCACTATCACATTCTTATATTCATCACGTACAACTTACAATAACAGAACTCGTTATGATGAATACAACTATTTATTCACTGATTCACCCTTAAATTAGCCCACACAAGTGACACAGGTGACATTTCTCACTACTATTCGTTGAAATAATGGAATAACAAACTTCACACACAGTTTTTATTTCAATAGCGTGATCGTGAAATGTCATATCTACGGTGAACAACGGAGATTAGCACGCCACTGACAATTTTTACACTACTGTTAGACATTTATCGATAGCGTAATAGCACTTTTTACAATTCAATCACGATGGAACACTGATAACTCTTGGCCGATATTTTTCAACCTTGTCAAACTTTGTGCATTACAACCACTGGCACCGTGATTATTAGTAGTAGCTTAACGGGAGATGTCACGTTGAAAATAACACTATTTTGGCACAAAAATGTTCCTAGATGTCTCCAATCAGCGAGCAAAAGTTGCATTGACTGGAATTCACCCCATAATACAAGCACATACAGTCCTAAACGACGAATTCTCCAGTACCTACGAATAAACGGACGAAGTTATTGTATATAAAAGCTAAGCGGACATTAGTAAACATCAAAATCGTTCTAATTACATACTTAAATGAATGATATGCCGTCGATAACATCAACTTACAATTAACGTATCCCCCTTCCAATGGCCGTGGCTCAGACTCCTACAACGATGTTATTTAGGTATTATCAAATTTTTGGTTTAACTGCTCCAGTTTTATATTTTATGCCCTTACTTAGATATTAATATTATAAATAATGCAAAATACGAGGGATTCCAAGCCTCTATCGTCGGATATTTATCTTTAAATATAAAATAATCAACACGTCTAACAAACGAAGCTCTCACAACTGCTGGCAACTATTACAAACAATCACAACAATGGCTTCGCGTGATGTTTAGGCACCTTTGACGTCATCGAGGCTTCGTCGGCAGTGGCTTGGGGGGTGAGGGAGTTTTTCCCGCGCTTTCAAATTCGTTATATTTATCATTAAATATCTCGCGAAGGAAAACTCAGATTTACATGCGGTTTTCTTTGTTGTATTCAGAAAATAATTTTTTGTCCGCCTACGAAATAAAAAAAATTCATGCAAGTTCCCCATTAATATGACTGGGCCAGGACAAGAAATCGTCCTCTACTTCTTGAAAACCACTTAATGATGTTTTCCCTACCGTCAAGTTTTGAAGAGTTTACATTTTGGATGATTTAAGCCAACAGAATAAATTCTTCGAATATTGGCCCCCTGGGCAGAACAAACGAAAAATGTTACTTATGTCACGTTGGCTTTCACTCTTAAATCAATACACCACGTTGCTTGCGTCTTCCTAAAAATAAAGAAAATAAAATGTGCTGAAAAAAATGCCACTCCGTCACGATCGTTCAAATATTTGCGCTCATAACGATGAGGAACTCGTCGTCGTTGATGCGGAAAAAAGCATGGAAAGCGCGCGAAAACTTTCGTCTGCGTGCAGTGCTGTATTAGATTTCACTCTCTTGACACATATTTCGGGATCTATTGCAGTGAATGCCTAATCTTTACGTAAACTGATAGGAGTCAGTGGAATAAGGTTATTCTACCTCCGTAGTGGGAGTATCCCAAAAGTAAGGGATAAGCCCCATTCAGATAATGTGCGCACAAATACTTCACGTGTTTTACCCAAACCAAAAACGAATTTTTTAAAAAAAGCTTTCTTTTCTCGGGGCCAAAAATTGACAGCTTTTTGCCAAAAAAATCAAAGAGGGTAGAACAATATGTTAAAACCTTCCCGAAGAATGAATCTCAGGCTAATTAGCAGCAAAAATATTACGGAGGTAATAAATATTACTTCTATGGAAAATATTTATTAAAATATTACTCATAGAAGTATTTTCAAACCATATTAATTTTTTTAATTTTGTTAATTTGATTTCAATTCCATTGTTTTTTCTTTAGTGTATCCTCATTGAATATTCTTATGCATCAAAAGTTCATTGGGAAGACATTGTTTCTTATGCAACAATATACACATTACGATTATATTTCTGAAGGTGATCCCTCCAAAAGGCATTAGCCTCTTGGGTCAGCTAAAGCTCCACAATTCGTTTTTTATCTATAATATTCAATAACTTTTAAATTGTTTAAGGATCAATAAATATAAATTCTTTTGAAAAAAGTTTTGCTTTTTGAAATGTTTCCATGCTTTCGCTTTTGTAATAATTATCGAGGCTTCCATATTTAACCACGACGCTCTTCAGTGTTATACAACATTTTCAAGCCTTTCGCGTAAACGGGAACTTTGAGGTCGGGAGGGGTACAGATATTCTTCGATTGTATACAACTCTTTATTTCCGTAGCACCGAGCTTGATGATGAGGATTTAATCGCCTATCTACCAGTTGCGCTGTCGTTAAAAAGTCGTTTTTGACCTGCTGTGACAGTTAAAACTTGGCCTTCCTCTCGAAATCGTGTGCTGCTGGGACGGAAACCGTCCTAGTACTTAGCGCATTAAGTTGCAAAACTGGATTTATGCGTGAAAAACCCGTGCAGTGCCATTTTGAGGCATAATCGAGGTAAAGAGGTGGGTCAAGAGTGGGTGGAATTTCAACTAATGGCCCTGGGAAAGACCCTTTAACCCATAAAGGTGAGGTATTCACCCATCATGACATATGTGCGGCTAACTAACTTAGCTAGTGGTAATAGTCTGGGGTAAGCTCTACCCATACAGTCGACATACTGAGTCAATCAGCGACTTAATGTTAAAGAATTCTACAGTTTACGTAAGTTTACGTGGAACATTTTGCGAAATATCCTGGACTATCTCCACTCTTAAATTGGATTTCTCTTTTCAGTTCTATTTTTTTCATTTTCAGTTTTCAGGCCTATTCTCTGCTTCATTATATCTATAAATCCTATTCTTCTACTTCCCTCCACAACTAACTTATCAATCTTCCCTCTAACTCCATTTTTAGCAACTCATATCCTTTCAGATAGCGCTTCATCCAGGCGCTTTGTGTGCCCTCTATACCCTCAAGAAAATTCCAATTCATTTATTATTGATGGCCATTCTGATCCATGGCATATATTACAACCGCACAACAATTCATGAAAAAACAATTAACAGAGATTAAAAAAAACGCCACAACAAGGCTCAGTACCTAAGTGCAAGTACAAAAAAAGAAAAAAGTGAAGGAAAAAAAAACAAAATATAAACCTACAAAAACATACACATAAAATTTATCCCGAATGCGGATATTAGGGAAACCAGCCGCACAAAATTTCTGGACATTAGAATATGAAATCTATCGGAAATAATACCACTATTTACTCAAAGAAAATGTTCAGAAGTAAGTACAAATTGTGCTCTAGTCACTGGCCTATCAGCCAAGTTTGATGTGATTGAGAAGGAGTTGAAATACACTTCAAGGTAGTGTGGATGACCTTGAAAACGGGTTGAAAAGACAAGAACAAGAAATCTCCTCTCCTTACCCACCATATCCAGCGCTTCGTCGTTCCTTTTCCGCTACGTCCACTTCATCTTCTCCGTTCTCCTCCACACCCGCATCTCAAACGCCTGTAGACACTGACTACAAACGAGATGAATATGTTCCCATGTGGTGAATTTGCTTTACGTTTTACTGAATTTCCCCATACACTTCTGTCTCCTCACTTTGATAGTAGAAAATTTTTTGAACGACTTCCTCGCTTTTTTTAAGTCTACGAAGAGTTGTACTGCCTAGGAAAAGACCTAAGCTATCTCGGTATATACCATAAAATATCCTGGCAACAGCTAAGTGGCATCAAATCATTCGATAGACAAATAATTTTTTAAATCTTCGCATTCCGAAATAAATTTCCCTAAAAGGAAATCTGTTTCAACACTGTCCACTACACTTGAATTTTCTCATGTCCATTTGATTGTCCTAACCAGCGGCATTAGATCATAGCGTATGCCGTATATTGTGCCTGAGAGTTCTTAGATTTTTCTTCGTAATTGTCTCCTCGACCGCATTTAGTGATGACCTTCACCCTTCCTCTAACTACTACTTAATTGTAGCGAGATTCATCTAATTTACTGCACGAATTTTGCTATACACGACGGGCGATGTTTCGGATTTTGATCAAGGTCTCAAGGAACTTGGGAAATTTAGATCCTCCCCAACATTTTATTCTGTACAATTTCATTATACCGTAGTGTGAGAGGAAGGGAGTTGCGAGATCCAACCACTCTTTCCGAAATGTTTTAGGCATATGATTTTGCTAGTACTCCCTCCAAGTGACGCTTCTACCCGAAATGTACCCATAAATACTCCTTCAAATAAAGCCTCTCCACAGAGTAATTTCTTACGACGGTCTAGCATGCCAGCAGTAATCCACAGTTTTCCAAAAGCAGCAACGTTGGACTCAACACAGACAAGAAGCTATATGCATACAGTATATTCTCTCATCTTTGATGCGTGTGTATTATTGGGGATTAAATGATATTCACTGCGAAAACTCGTGATGTTTGCATTTGTCAAGTGATTACGTTCCTCGATTTCATTTATCTCGTATACAGGGACTCTTATATCTCTCGCTGGCGTTGGAAATTGAGGCCGAAATACCGTGAGCTTTTCCTGGCGCCGCCATGTGTCAAAACCATAAATTTTATTTATTTACGGGTAAACCCGCTTAAAATAATCTTACGCAAAACTTCTTGAGATAATATAAAATAACCGACAAACATATAGAATACACCCATTTAAAGTTTTCTGGACAGAAATGATTACGTATTGTTAAATTCTATTAAGGCCGTTTTACACGGGGCAAGTACTTGCACAATCTGACGTGTGTACGAAGGCGCAGTCAAAATTGCGTCCTGTAATGCGGTGAATCGCTAGAAAACATGCGAGAATACGTGGACGTGAGATGGAAAAATAGTCCCTGTTCTAATTCGTTCATGAATTCGTGATTCCACGCCATTTTAGAAATTAACACTGTTCTAACCTGCGAAATTCCGTGCCCCGTATAAAACGGCCTTTATGCAAATTATAAGAGTTGCGTGAATGAATGAACTAGAATAATATGGAATATTGTATACATTGATTCCCAAAAACCTTATTTGTTAGCCACATTATGAGGCATAATGTCCTAATGAAATAATCGTAGAGGGACAGGTGGAATTGAAGAGGGGTAAAGTAAACAAGGCTTTCTTTCCTCCAAATTTTGTTAATTAAAAGTATTCCCAATTATGGTCGGTATTTTTCAATAGTTCTATTTTCAACCCTTGTCTCTTACAGTGGAGAGATTTCCAGTTTAATTTCAGACGTTTAGTTAGAAGTAAATATTTTCCATTAATCTTTAACTTTGGCCACACTCCAATTTTCCTGCTTCCCGTCGCTGTATAGGGTGGTTTCCTATTCGCGATTCCAGCCAAGGGAGACACCACCTGGCGGAGAACGCTCGAAACAGAGGAACGATGGTCATGACGCGGTAGTGCAATGAGGAATAGTGTGTATGAGACCTTTACACTGTTTTATAGACTAGTTACGGTGTGATACCTACCTTTTGGTTTCAAAACAATTATTACCATTACTTGAGGTTAAATATTATTTCATTCTACGGCCCTGTAATAACTGCAGCACAAATGGAATCGTTTCAAAGCAAGGCGACGGCTGTTCATTCCCGCACGTAGGTAGGAGCAGTAAGCTCTTGCTTAGGACGATTTTAATGGAGATACGTTGGTTTTATATGTCATAGCTATTAATATAGTGTTATTTCAATTGAAAATCGTTCATTTGTGAGGTTACGCAGAAAAATTAGAAAAATAGCTTACATCCAATGCATCAAAGTATCCGATATCCGTGATCGCTGTTTTCGAGATTTTCAATATAACATAATCAATATTTACATTGCCATTATTATAAGCGGGATGGTATTTGCCCGTGTTAGTCTGATAAATGTGTTTTTTTCTTCTGTGCGCGATGTACTATTGAACAATTTACCTGAAGTTGCTGAGTATAGTAACTCAAGATTGACGTTAAGTATCAATTGCAAGGAGGATGAAGCTACTGTACCGTTGAAAGAACGGTTTTTAACAGCGTCTCACGATGTAAATTAGTAATATATGCATTATGGTAAACATTATTATCCTATTTTGATTGATTCCAGGGGTCAATTCAGTAGTCAGTTCGAAGTCATACACAGAACATACTGCTTTCAGACAAGAAATGGACGACTTTCACCAATTCAAGGCAATTTCAAGTTTCATTTCGACTTTGAAATGTAATAGTGGGAAAAGAAACTTAGTCCCCAAATTCCTTTCCCCGTAGACAGTTACAGTAACTCATTCAATGGATTATTATTTAACTGTGACACCAAATTTAAATTCAAAATCCAGCCAATTTCATGTGATGCTCTGTGAAATAACCATAACCTGGTGTTAATAAGATTGCAAAGATAATATTGCAATTCCTTTCTGAGGCAACCGAACGATTAAAACTCGATTCACACAAGTACAACATATCATACTATGACATAATTCATGTAAAAATATCAGGTCATTCAGTTTCCTTCTAACCATCAGCGGTTGGATATCCAAAATATGCATTGTTTATCTGTATGGGGTATGTTTAGTATTGAATCCACCATAGTAGTTTAAAATTTGCTTTGTACCCTTTCAGTTGTAACCATTTACACTTGATAACAAGGATGCCATATAACTATGTTAAATTCGAGAGTAGAGCATACCAGTTCTGAATGCAATACTTTGAACAAATGAATGTGTTTTTGTAACTCAAAGCAGACGATTTATAAAACCAAACATACATACGAGCCTTTTGCAAATTACACCAACTTGTATATTTTCATCTGAGGATTTATTAATAAAATTATTAAATATAGCTAAATTAGTAGTAGTAGACATTATTTATCTGAAACCTTGCTGTTCAGTTACTAGTATTTGCATACTTCAACATGGGGATAAAGAATGAAGAACTATCGTCTCATTTAGTCGTCCTTAAATTTCTAAATCATACCAAACAATTTCATTTCCCAATGGTAAATCACATCACATAACTATTTAGTTCATTTCTTATCCGGAAATATGATAATAATAAAGGTGAACACAGCAATCCACATCAGTGAAGCAGACGGCTGTGGCACCCAAATACAGCACGAAAATAGCTTGAGATGGATTATGATTCCATGTATTGAAGCGGCAGACTGTGTATAAAATACTATAAAGTTCTTTTGTGGTGTATTCCATAGAAATGACTAGAAAGTAACGCAATACGAGTCCGATGAACGGAAGTCGAGAATCAAACCTGAGTCGGAATGCTTAGGTACATTATAAACACCTTTAGTTACGTCGACAAGCAGTTTTCTTTAGTTCTAGATCTTCATACGGACGAAAAAAGCCGAGAAATACACCGTATGAAGGTTTTAAAATAATAAATCTATCTTATTAGCTCTTTATATTATGGTTTATGTTCTCTCCGTACCCCAATGCTTTACGATTGTTTTGATTTTACCATCACTCTGGCGGCCATATTGGAAATTGACGTCACTGACAGCAGCGCCGCCATCGGTCATTTGAGTCTCGAATTATTTTTTTATTGCTTTAATCGAAAGATTATTACTCCTGGAGTACGTATTTCACGCTTTTAGATTTTTAAATGACAACATCTATTTTTCGCGATTAAATGAAAAGTGAACATTTTCAAGCGCGCGAAAACGCGACGCTTAAGTATGAATGCCGGGAAATATCTCCGTACGTCGTATTTCTGGTTCCCCCTCCCGCCCGGTGAGGTGACCTTGAGGCGAGACTTAGCGCTGATACGTCGCAGGATGCTAGCGGATAGCTGAGTACCTTGCTGGATGGTAGCACTTGGCTTAAAAAAGGTTTATTAATACCTTATCAAACGAAGAAAACTTTCCGAACTTAGCCAGTTTTAATAGATGATTATTAAGACATGTTTCCCTGAGCTCTGTGCCTCATGCATGCATTGGTAACCTCAGACGATGTATAACTCCTATCCTCTCGTGTAGAAACTAGGTCCCTGTGACGTCATGCGGAGTGGAATCGCATGGGCGCCAATCTGGCCTTTTTCAAATGAGGATAAAATTTGACCCTTGCCATTCGTCTAAACCGGTATTTCAAAAACCAAATAGTTTGTGTATTATGAATACACTAATGGTGGGTAACGAATCGCAATCAATGCCTTTCGTTTTCTTTGATGAAGGAAACTACCCTATTATCAACTGTGGTAAAATAAAAGCTATTATCTTGAGGAAACGTTCAAAAACGCGAATGAGACATTCGATTCTAAATGCCTTTTTTTTATTAGTTTCAAATGTTTGAAGCATAGCTTTGTGCATAACTGTAGATTGCATATCTTGATCGGATTTCTGTCAGGCCTCACAGTATTTTCGATGTGTCTTACAAGATTATCGTCCTCAAAATTCATAAATATGTGAAAAATGAATAACTAAAAATTTTATTACATCTATGATAAAAATAACCAAATTTTTAAAGTTACAGCTGATTTTAGAACGGAGAAAGATGGGATAAAGTAAATCGTACATTCAAGGTTACCTTAACTAGATGAAAAACAATTTTCTTTCGAAAAACTTCGCTGCTAAAAAGGGTAAAAGAAAACCACACTACCGTATAATTATTTGCAGTGAGTATTGAAATAAATGCATCCCAAACTTCGGTTGAAAAAAACATTGAAATAGCTCAGAGTTTTAGAAGTAAGGAATAAATCTGTTTGTATGGAGGATAAAATAACAGGTGCAGATTACTATTGGTTTGCCACAGCGGGGTAGCCAGGAATTTCGTTCGGGGGGGTTACAAAACCAGGGGGGAAATGTTTAAAAAACATAGTACTAAGTAGAGGAAGAAGAGGTGCAAAGAAGAGCTGCCAGGTATGTGAAAGGTCGTTACGATAGTCTTGTTAGTGTAACTGACCTCTTAGATAAACTCGGATGGGAATCTTTGACGGACCGTAGATTGAAAAATAGACTAAACCATTTATATAAATTCAAGAGCAGTGTATTTTCTGACGAAGTTAACCATATCTTGCGGACGCCAACGTACTACGGAAGATCAGATCATATAAATAAAATAAGAGAGATAGATTGCAGAACAGACAGATTCCGAATGTCATTTTTTCCACGATCAATAAGAGATTATAACGGCAGCAATAGAACTCGTAAATAGATTGCATGACTTGTAGTGTAGCCTACTAACCTATGTAAAAATTAATGCATGTTTCTTAATTCAATTATTATTTCTAACAGCATATAGTAGTATAGTTTGTTAGTATATGGGACGTTTTTTGGACGGTGTGGTGTGCATGTGGGAGTCCAAATGCATGCTGCATGCTGGTGATTGATCACCCCCTGCCAAACACCCTAGAGGTGGCTCGCAGGGTATTATGTAGATGTAGATGTAGATGTAGAGGGTTTCAAGCTAATTTTAACACTTATCATAATCGAAAAACTTCATTTGTCAAAGTAATCTTTTGTAAATTCATGATTTTTCAACACTTTGTTTTCTTTTATATGAAGCAAAGTAATTGTGTTTTTATATTTGAGGGGATAGGTGTGGACCCCCCGGACCTCCCGCCTCGCTACACCACTGGTTTGCCAGTGAAGTTCTTGCAACAGTAAGTTGCTTCTCTTCGTTACTATTTCCTGGACTCAATGGAAAATGATTGTTTAAATGATACTCGAGTTAAACCATTCACACAGAAGGGCAGCCGGGTACGTGAAGAGCCGTTAAGATACTCTTGTGAGTGTTACAAATCTCTTAGAACAACTCAGATCGGAATCACTGTCAGGCCGTAGGTAGATTGAAACTACACTGAACCCATTATGTACCTACATTCAAGAGCAGTTTATTTTCCGATAAAGTTAGCCATGTCTAACGAACGCCAATATATTAAGGTAGATCAGATAATAAAAATTAAATAAAATTGATAGACTGCAGAACAGATATATTTAGAGTGCCGTTTTTTCGCGATCGATAAGAGAATATAACAGCAGCTTTAAGACTTAGATATTCGTTAATTGACTGTTAGTACTAACTTATTTATTCCTTTATGCATTTCCTCCTAGTTCTAACAGTTAGAATTTTTTGCATGTGCTAGCTTCATAGTCAGATTGCATTCATGTGTAGGATATGGATTAATCCCTTATGTGTCATATGTAGCGTAAATTTTGGGTGGTGCATTTTCCTGGAAGTAACCTTTAATCCTCTGGTGCATGTTGGTGATGGATTATCTCCTACCAAACACCTCAGTAGGTGGCTTGCAGGCCAATATGTAAACGTAAACAATTAAGACCACACCGCCTCGAGTTAAACTAGTTAAGCCCGCTGCCAAATATGGGGACGTGTGACAAAATATACTCGTAAAATTTATGAGAAACATGAAAGAAAAATGGGCTGTTGTTTGCCTCATCGTATTACCGCCTCATAATCAATAATATTCGAAAGGCAGTGGGTATGAGATCAGCTGCTATTCCTGGAGGAATTATCGCCGGCAGAATACGAAAATAAGCGCTTTTGATCACATGAGGTTTTCGCGGTCCCTTGTAGCGCGTCGTTAGCGCGCAATAGGGTGGTTTCCTATTATTTTTTTATTGCTTGAATCGAAAGATTATTACTCCTGGAGTACATATTTCACGCTTTCAGATTTTTAAATGACGATATCTATTTTTCGCGATTAAATGAAAAGTGAAAAATTTCAAGCGCGCGAAAACGCGACGCGTAAGTATGAATGCCGGGAAATCTCTCCGTGTGGCGTATTTCTGGTTCCCGCTGCCGCCCCGTGAGGTAACCTTGAGGCGAGTTGAGCGCTGATACGACGCAGGCTGCTAGCGGGTAGCTGAGTACCCTGCTGGCTGGTAGCGCTTGGCTTAAATAAGAATTATTAATACCTTATCAAATGAAGAAAACTTTCCGACCTTAGCCAGTTTTAATAAGTGATTGTTAAGACATGTTTCCCTGAGCTCTGCGCCTCATGCATGCATTGGTAATCTCAGACGATGTATAACTCCTATCCTCTCGTATAGAAACTAGGTCCCTGTGACGTCACGTGGAGTGGCATCGCATAGGCGCCAATCTGGCCCTTTTCAAATGAGGATAAAAATGGACCATAGCCATTCGTCTAAACCGGTATTTATAAAACGAAATAATTTGTATATTATGAATACAGTAATGGTGGGTAACGAATCGCAATCAATGCCTTTCGTTTTCTTTGATGAAGGAAACTACCCTATTGGTGGAGTAACACTCATTTTTAGTAGGGTCAGTGAATAATCCAGTGTACTCTTTATTCCATGCGTGTTGAAACTGAGGAAACGGTCATTCACTCACTGCGCATTAAATAGGTTGACAAACGTCGCCACTGAATGTCGCTGGCGACAGTGGCGACGTTTGTCAACCATTGAATTTCACTAGGATATAAGTTAAAATTAGGGGGTTTTCACCGAAATTTATATTCTTTGTGACATATTCTATCGGATGCATAACTTTCCAATGGTATTCATTACGATTGCATATACTCTATTGAAAATATTAAGAATGAATAGATCGTTTTTCACTCATTGCCGTGCTGCGGGCATTTTTGGCAAACGATTAAAATGCGCCAGAAGTGGCTATGTGATTCTTGATTTTACGGGCCGAACTGGGGTCTCCTTCATGCAATACCCAGGGATCCTTGCACTACCCAGGGGTTCATACATTACCCAATATTTGTCGAGAGGTCTCGAAATTATGGCCCGGGGGCCACATCCGGCCTGACACATAATTTCATCCGGCCCGTCAAACAAATCCCTTAATTGTGTGTGAAAATACTTGTGTGAACAAACATTCTCCGAAATGAAGTGTGAGTAATCTTACTATCGAGAAAGCTTGTATGATAATCATTTGAAATCAATTCTCTTCCATTATTATTAAATCAATTGGCTCATCTAATTTGGAACCTGATTTTAATGAAATTTTGAAGTCAAAAGGGCATTATCATTCGTCACACTAATTTGGTTGCATTAAACCCGAGGCAGGAAATTATTTAGTTTACCCTGATTTTTTCCAACAAGATATTTTTCAATTTTTCCATTTTTATACTGTATAATACCTTGCGACCCAGCTCTAGGATGTTTGGCAAGGGGTGATCAATCACCAGCATGGAGCATGCAATTGGACTCCCACATCCACACCACACGGTCCAAAAAACGTTGCGCGTAATAAAAAATTATGCTACGAGTACCACAATCATGCAAAGACCAACTACTCATTTAGGTAAACAGCCAATTTACCTAGCAAACACAAAAATGCTATTAGAAACAATAAGGAAATTCAGAAATATTCATTAAGGCATGCACAAGTTAGTTGGCTACATTTTAAGTCATTTAATCTATTTGTGATTTCGAACGCTGCCATTATAGTCTCTTATAGATCGTCGAAAAAACCACATTCTGAATCTGAATATATATGTTCTACATTCTCTTTTATTTGATTTATATGATCTAATCAACCGAAGTATGTTTGCGTTCGTAAGGTATGGCTAACGTCATCGGAAAATACAATGCTCTTGAATTTATCTAATAGGTATAGTCTATATCGTAACAGGCTCAACTTTGTGGAGGTTAATTCTAATAAATAAAAGCGAACAAACTATGTATAAATCCACCAATTTATTTTTGTGATACTACTAGTTTCGACGCACGCACACAAAACCACAAAAATAAATTGGTGGATTTATACATAGTTTGTTCGCTTTTATTTATTAGATATAGTCTATTTTTCAGTCTACCGTCTGATACAGATTCTCATCCGAGTTTTTCTTACAGGTCAGTAACACCAACAAGACTATATCGTAACGATTTTTCTCGTGCCTGGCGGCTCTTCTCTGCACGCATTCTATCCCGGTTTTTAAGCCTATTTCACGAAATTTCAAATCAATCTTCAGTAAATGATGATATGCAAACCCGTCCCTGATGGCAGCTGGAGAAAATATTTTTTTTATTTTTTAGCGAAGAAGAACACAAGTGATGAAGGAACGCGTATTAACGGCACTATCGGAGCGTCTTGCTCGTTCGTATTCGTAATCCGAAGGCCGATGTGAGCGGGGGGGGGGGGGGGAACGTGGGGGGGGCGGGTGCGAATGAAAGTTGTGGTCATTCCCCGAAACGTTGCGGCTCCCGGGAACTCGATCGATCAAATCTCCGAGGAAGACGCGGTGGCATTTGGCGAACGGGACGGGACGCACGTAGCGGCCCAATGACGAAGCATCTACCGCGGGCAGCGCGATTGAAGCGTGTACTCAATATATTCTACATCTACATAGTACCCTGCGAGCCACCTCTAGGGTGTTTGGCAGACGGTTATCAATCACCAGCATGCAGCATGCAATTGGATTCCCACATGCACACCACACGGTCCAAAAAACGTTACGCATACTTAAAAATTATATAACCGCATGCTGTTAGAAATAATAAAATTCGGGAACATGGATTAAAGTAAACGTAAGTTAGATTCCCATCCGAATTTATCTAACAGGTCACTTACTCTAACAAGGCTATCGTAAAGATTTTTCACGTACCTGGCAGCTCTTCTTTGCACGCGTTCTTACTCTGTTTTTAAGCCTATTTAATGAGGGTCCCAAACACTGGCAGCGTATTCTAAATGGGGGTCTACTCTACTAGAGTGGGTCTACTCTAGTAGAGGTAGGCACTGCCAGGCTTCCGGGTTGTCCTACGCGTCGATTTTATCTCAAGGCTCAATAACAGAGTTAGAACGCGTGCAAAGAGTAGCTGTTAGGTAAGTGAAAAGTCGTGACGATAGTCTTGTTAGTGTTACTGACCTCTAAGAAAAACTCGGATGAGAATCTGTATCAGACAGTAGACTGAAAAATATACTATACCTATTAGATGAATTCAAGAGCAGTGTTTTTCCGATGAAGTTACCCATATCTTACGAACCCCAACATACTACGGTAGATTAGGTAATTTAAATAAAATAAGAGAAAGAGAAACTGTAGAATAGACGGATTCAGAATGTCTTTTTTCCAAGATCAACAATAAATTATAACGGCAGCGTTAGAACTTGTAAATAGATTAGATGACTTGTAGTGTAGCTTACTAACTCATGCATAAATCAATGAATGTTTCTGAATGCTATTATTATTTCGAACAGCAGGTGGTAGTATAATTTGTTAGTATGCGTTTTTTGATCGTGTGGTGTGCATGTGGGAGTCCAAATGCATGCTGGTGATTGATAACCCCCTGCCAAACACCCTAGAGGTGGCTCGCAGGGTTTTATGTAGATGTATATCTTCGTAACGACAGTTTCGCCGGCGTTTCAGCGGGTTGAAATGTCGGATGCAAGTTTTTGCCCGTCTTATGCAGGGTGGAAAAAAATTGTGTCACGCAATTTTAACCCCGGATAGCTACTGCAAGTAGGAACCAAAATTACTTATGCTTACTAGTAGGTCGAACAGGCATAATTTTTAAACCACAGAAACTTTGAGATGAACGCTCCGATTGGCCGCGACTTTGCCCTGTTGCCGGATGCTCTGTACAACTCACGACATCTACATCTACGAAATACCTTGCGGGCCACCTCTAGGGTGTTTGGCAGGGGGTGATCAATCACCAGCATGCAATTGGTTTCCCACATGCATACCACACGGGCATAAAAATGTTACGACTTCGAATGCTTGGCCTGAATTTGCCTTTGTCAAGAGCATCCGGCAACAAGCTCGCAGCCAAACGGCGTTTCAATTGAATTTTGCGCAATTCCCCTTTAAATTACATGGGAGTCGGCCAGGTCTGGAGGGCCCGGACGAGCTCATTATACCCACGGGTGATAAAACACCCACCTTTGAGTCTGCCATTCGCGAGGGAAGCCTGTTTTTTTATCTGTGAATTTTGCGACGCGAATTACGAAGCGCTAATATTAAATGAAAAAATATGCGTTTTTTATGCCCGTGTGGTGTGAGTGTTGGGATCTTGTTGTACGCTGGTGATTTGTCAACCCCTGCCAAACACCCAAGAGGGGCCAACAGTGAATTATGTTCGAGAATCCAGACAAGCTATAAGTCAACTATTGGCCGAATTCGGAAATAGAGCTCCGAGGATATCAAGCAATTCCCTATGTAAACCACGTTAACTAATCATTGGTATTTCTGGGAATTTACTGATATTTCTAATTATATTTTTGGTATTGAGCTATCACAAGGTCGTAAGTAATTTATTTTATGCCTTAATATTCATGTAAAATGCCTTTTAGTTGCCATTCATTGCTACAATTCATCATTTACTGGGATGGCGGTTTGTTTGTTTAATGCACTAGGGGTAACCGACGTATTGCACTTGTTCTTTCCTAGCTTGCTAAGAAAATGTTTTGTATCGGAGTCATGCATTTATGGTCATTAGGAATCCTTTGATTTTCGCTATGAGATAGTAGAGGATATTTCAGATAAAATTTATTATTTCCTTAATCTTAACTGCTATTTATCGTTGCCCCTAGGAATCGAAATACTTCCTCAAAGACAAGAAAAACCTTCCTCGAAATTTTCTTCTTTAATTTTCGCGATACATTCTATTACACCTATTTTATCATCACAACAACATCCTCGATGTTTCGGCCATGTTGGCAAACACGTCACTGCCTTCAGCGCCGCCATCGGTGATTTGGGTCTCGAATAGAAGCAAGAGTAGAATTCTGTCACAGTGTTTGAAAACCAATATTTCTCATAGACAGTTCTGAACGCCAAAAATCGCTCCTATTATATTTCCTCTGAGGTTGCTGCTACCACCTTTTGCGAGACCTGTGGCTATCTCGCTGACTGAGTGTGAGTGGTTCCCTGGGATTTCGTGACTGCAGCAGTAAATCGACCGCGGGCTCCCACCCTCCCCTCCGCCGCGTGTAATTGCTGGATCGCGTCATCCACCCTTTGGATTTCCCCACGAAGACGGCCTCGGCCACTGTCCTTGGCCCCAAGAAGGACGATCCCACAGCGAGGATTCCCATCATCCTTTCCCCCACCCTCTGTCTCAACACCTTCTCCCCCGGTACAAGCAGACCTGGCTTTAACATTCGTTGGCGGACGCGCCCGGGCGTGTTTTTACAAGATTTTTCGGGAAAACTGAAAGCCGCCATTTCCTCTTGAGTGTAGTCATGTTTGCACGCCGGTATCTACATCTACATAATACCCAGCGAGCCACTTCTGGGGTTTTTTTTTGGCAAGGGGTGACCAATCACTAACATGCAGCATGCAAGAGGATCGCCACCAGCACTCCACACGGTCATAGAAATATTACTCAGACTTGCAAAATAATCCTGCGATCTAGATTACGGCGAACGTACGTACTTGCCAAATGATATCCGAGTGACTGATGGCCCATGAATGAACCACTTACCGTGATATGTAGTATTATGTAGATGCAGATGTACCACTATTGTTTAATTTTTATCATACAATTTATATTTATTCTGAAATTAGATATAGTTAACTGATGAATACAATCACTGTAAACGTTTCGGTCTTTCGATAACCTGCGCTCATACAAAGCGGCCCTCGATCTCAAGAAATTGATCATCCCTGCTCTAGAATATTCCTCTCCTTGCCCATAATTACTAACAATTCCTCGTTCCTTTGCCTCTACATCCATTCCCCCTTCTACATTAACATATCTCGAATATCCCGAGTTTTTTCTCGTCCTCCTTCCGCGGTGCAGTCCATGTTTCCGCATCCAGTTTCAGTTTCCGAAGTATCTCCTTTGAATGCAGAAAGTTGCTCGTGAACACAGTTGCCTATGTTTTGGTGAAGGGGTAAGTTTGCGAAAACAGCGTTCGGTGAAGGGTGATTGTTCATTTTAAATTCTTCAAATAACTTTCAACATCACCCTAGGGGGATGGACTAGCGAAGGACTGTCTGGAGTCGTAGGAAAGATGGGAGGAATGAAGTTAAGGGAAAGAAAATGTGTTTTGCTTGCTTGTACTAATCTCCGTAATCCAAGAAATCGTTGCGGGCGTGACTTCGTGGAATTCGTTATCGTGTGTGCATTTGATTCAATGGGCGATAATATTTTAACTTTTCTTCCTCTGCATCATTATGAATCAGTGGCGTAACCATGGAGGTCAAAGGGGGCAAGTGCCCTCCGCCCCCAAACCAATCAATCTTAGCAGAAAAATATTAAGTTATAAAACAAATTTATTCTTCTCCACCGATATTTTTTAGCAAAACAGCTTCTCGACGACCCTTCAATTGTGTAATTTTAAAGGCCGAAATAGCATAAAATGCGATTTCTAGAGATAAAAACGTTCAAATTTTCCCCAGAGGAGGATTCCACCCCCCTGACTCCCCGGGTCGTGCCCCCTCAACACTTCGTCCTGACTACGCCCCTGTTATGAATCCATAGGACAGTACCTACTTCAGAAATTATGCTTTTTCTTAAGTGGAGCATTGCTTTTTCCAAAAAATAGGTAATATTTAAAATACATATGGAAGAAGCAAAGTTGAAATAATTTCAAACTTACGACGTTATGATCCAGCAATAGCGTAATTTTTAAGTTCACAAAAATCTAGGCTATGGATTTAGTACCCGCGGACCCTGAATTAAAATGTGCAAATGATGAAAGTGTACATGGAAACAGAGTATGAATCAAATTTACTGCATTCATTGTATACCCACGTATAGATACATTACGAGAAAATAAAGGTATATGTGTCACATGAAGCCATATCAACAAGAAAATGCGGCCTACAGGAATGAAAGAAGTTGGGACCACTGAATCGTGCAGTAAATTTATAATTTAATATAGATAATTAAGTAATTTAGTCCTCCCTCTCCATCAACTAATGGAATATGTAAGCGTTAATCGAACCTGCGATTTTAAGGCTAGCAAGTTCGGAATTAGCCCCGCCGCCCCCGATAGTGGCCGCAGTAGGATGTTAGGTTGGTTTTTTACTCCGTGGGCGTACCCAGTGAGGGGCAGTATGGGGGAGCTGCCCCCCTATTAGAAACAAAAATCGCAAATGTCTTTATGGAAAATAATATTTTTTCAAGCAAATAATTTTAATAACTAATAAAGAGCTGTTACAGTTTCCTTAAAATGTTGGTTTCATTCACCTTTTCCATGCTAAAATCTTACCTATAACTTGAATAACTTGTGGGGCTTGCCCCACCACCTATTTTTGATCCTGGGTACGCCCTTTGTTTACCCTATCACCTAGGTGTATGTTTCGCTATGAAGTTGATTGACAGAAGGCCCCAGGGGTGTATTACAGTGTATTTATTCATCAATTTCCAACGGATAACGCCATTTTAAAATACTGATCAAATGAAGAAAGCAACAACAACTTGAAAAATAAACAAAAAATAAATATATAGCAAATAATTACTTTAGAAAAATAAGTCTACAATAATCAAGTGATTCCAGACGAGACAAATGAGTGCATGATGATTGTGATAACATTTGATAACACAACATGCAAACATTTTGATGCATAGATTACAATTTCCTGATTTTCGATGATGAGATGTAATACATGAATTATGACCAATTTCTGCGAACATCCCAACTTTTCTTCTCAATGAAGCTGGAGATGCATGGAAGAAATTCAAGTGCGTATCAGTAGCACTACCTGTTCCGAAAAAACGCGAGAGCCCACAGTAATATGCTTGGTGGGCGTGTTTTCATAAGATTTATCGAGAAAACTGAGGACCACCGTTTCCTGGGGAGCGTAGTCATGTTTGCACGCCGGTATCTAGATTACGGCGATCGTACGTACTTGCCAAATAACATCCGATTGAGTGATAACCCATGAATGAATCACTTACTACGTTACATTTTTTTTTTCGATTACCTACTAATGTTTTTATTTTCATGGTGGCATTTTCGTTATCGACCGAGTATATAATGGGAAAGTCCATAGAAGAGTGTGAGAGAAGTCTCATGAAAACCGTGATAAGAAGACGGAACAAATAGGCCATGTAGATACAGGCTGGGCCGGATATTCCTATAGCCATTCTAAGCTTCAGCCTCTGAGGTTTCAGGCGAGATGGAGTGGAAACGGAACATAATGAAGAAGCTGGAGCAATTTCCACAAATTTTATATTTATTTTAAGGAGCAATTTGCAGAAGCAATTTCCACCTGATGATGCTGTAAGCGAAACCGGTCGTAAAATAAATATAAATTTGTGGAAATTGCTCCTGCTTCTCCATTAAGCTTCAACCTATGGCCTCGAGATCAAGAGGAGCATACATTTAAATTGTTAGCAAAATTAAAATAACATGATTCTAAAAACAGTGAACACTAAAGCACTTAACCGAAGACAAGGAGAAATTCTACGGAAATGGCTAATAAACAAATATAGAGATGTATCGGTTAAGATCAACGCATTTGTCTCTTCGGACCCGATCGTTTGTATATACTAGATTGATCGAAAGTATAGTTCATAGGTTCACTGAGTGCTATGGCAAATATTGACGTGACTTATGCTACTAATTTCTTTTTTGTCCTTGCATAAATTAATTAATTTACAAACTCAAATGTGGGACGTGAAAGGGCATCATAAGTGGATTAGCCTAAGGACTCTTTTAATCTAAATCCGTCCCTGGACACTGGAGCTTAAAATGCTGTAGGAGCTTTACATGCGCTTCGGAATGTAATGTAGGCATGATGGTGATACAATCCCTTCAAATACCTTTGACGTAGCTTACAAGAAGCCATAGAGTGAGGGAAAAGGCTCCAAATTTTTTTCACTTTTCCTCAGTTCTCGCATGCATAAAAACTTGATGCCGAGCCAACAACACTCAAATTCACACACTCAAGGCGAATGATTTTTTCTCTGTGGATCTTTCGAACACTCAAATTGATCCACGATTTTAAATACAGCTGTGTTTAAGACGACTTTTTAGGAAAAAGAGAAATGAGTAATATTGGTTTAACAACCAGGCATTAAAATTTATAGGCAGCTTTCTGTAATTATCGGCACCTTTACTGGGAAGTTAATATTAATATCTATTCTAAATTGTAACCCCCACAAAAAACAATTTTAAGTTTACGTTCCTACTTTTCAAATACTATAATATTTTCAAATGGATAAATTGGTTCAGAAAGTATGCGTTGACACATTTATAATTATATATAAATTGTAACCTGCAAGCCAGCGCAAATGTATAGGTTTTGGTGCTTCGCTTTTGAATACCTACTGTGGATGAATTTCTTTTCGGTGGACAGTCGGGTGAGAACCTTGAAAAGCCAACCTTACGATATCTAGCCCCGCAATCATTATCAAGGGACCGATAAAAATGCCAGAGAAACTAAGAACAGTCCCTTGATGACGAATCCAGTGATAGATCTCGTAACGTCAGCTCTTGAAATAATCTCCAGACTATCTCCCTGGGGAATCTCAGCAACGTCATGCCAAAGATGTTTTGATTCGATCCCAGTTTTCCTCACACGGCGTGTGTGGTGTATTCTTCGCTCAATTGCTGCATCAACCCTTGTAAACTCTGGCAGTTTACTACATATTATGGCAATTTTCTTACTGGTTTATTTATTTATAGTCGGCCTAGTAGTACTGGTAGTTCTAAGGTGTACCAAGTAAGGTAATGTACTTTACTTGTAGTTCTGGCAAAAATAACGACCGCCAGGTCAAAATGTCTATTATTGGATTGTTCTTTCATGTTCTTTCATGTAGATCTGGCTTCCTCAGTTGAGGAATTAACAGTGTCTGATTTGACAAAGCACACCCCCGATACGTGTGTACTTACGTATGTGTTATTGTGATATCATCTAACACAATACTACTTTTCGAATAGTGTTAAATGGTCGCGGAAATCACCCACTGTCAAACGCCCAAAATATAGCTGGCAAGGTAAAATGTGGCCCCTGCTGAAAGTGAACAAATGGAAATGGAGTAATCTCTCACCCAGATTTATTTCTCACGGCAAAAAAATAAAAGGCGGAAATTAATCAATAAGCCACGCTAAGAGGCCATCGATTTTATGAAAAATATAATAAAAATGAAAGCTACTTATTGCGATTTTTTATTGATCCCGGAAAACTAGCCCTCTATCCATGTTCCGCAATCTATTTCTGTATCATATTCAACGTTACACAACTGCTCGAACAGATAAAACCAGAACATGACATCAATAAGGAATGGGAAAATCTTAAGAAAGCTATTTTACAAATAGCTAATGAAGTTTTGGGCACCAGAAATAAAAAGAAACGGAAAAGAGGTTTAAAAATCTGGAACGAAGAGATAGAACAGGCCATCGAAAATAAAAACAAAGCATACAGAGAATACCTACAGAGAGAAACAGAGGAAACGAAAGAAAAATATCACAGGGTCAGAAACCGCACGAAAGCAATAATAAGGAATGCACATATGATATCATGGGATAGATTTATAAGTGGAGTAGAGGATGATATTCATGGTAGGCAAGAAATAGCATATAAACTGATGAAACAACTCAACAAATCAGAGAAAGATACTGCCCAACTTAATGTTATACCGAAGGAAGAATGGATAGAACACTATAGGAGATTATGGTATGATCCAACATTAGATGATACGATCAACACTCCAGAGGAAACAATAGGAGTAGACCCTATTGATTTGAAAGAACTAGAATGTGCCCTGAATAAGACAAAAAATAGGAAAGCTGCTGGCATAGATGGAATTGAATCAGAGCTGATAAAATATGGAGGTACATCCCTACAAATAAGAATCCTCCATCTATACAACATGTGTTGGAAAAAGCTTGAAATCCCAAAGGATTGGAATGTGGCGAAGGTTGTTTCATTGTTTAAAAAAGGAAAAAGAAATAATCCAGAGAATTACAGAGGTATAAGCCTACTAAATACTGCATACAAAATTTACAGTAGAATAATAAATACTAGACTACAAGCTATCTCTGATACCATTTTATTAGAAGAACAGGCTGGATTTAGGAAGGGAAGATCTTGCATCGACGATGTTTTTACTTTAAAACAAATAATTCAAAAACGAAGAGAGTTCAATCTGGAAACGCATCTGGCATTCATAGATTTTGAAAAAGCATTCGATCGTGTAAATAGAGAAATGTTATGGTCAGTTATGCAGAAAAGAGGGTTTCCTAGACATCTGATAAAAGCTTCCCAGAGTCTATACAGAGACACCAGAATTGTAATTGACACAGGGAAACAGATCACCCAAGAAATTATCATTAACCGTGGAGTTAGACAGGGTTGCAGCCTATCCCCAACCTTGTTTAATCTATACATAGATGACGTTCTAAGAATGTGGAAAGAGAATAATGTATCACCAGGCATAGAAATAGGACCATCTCAATACTTAAATACGATGCTGTTTGCTGACGATCAGGTTATAATACAAGATAAAGAGGACAAACTCCAGATGGCAGTACACAGACTACACGAGTTGAGCAAGCTATACAACCTGAGAATTTCAAAAAACAAAACAAAGACTATGGCATTTTTAGGAAGCAACCCGATAAGAACAAAAATTGTTATTGAGAATCAAGTCCTGGAGCAAGTGTCGCACTTCCAGTACTTAGGATGCGACATAACATATGACGAGGAAAAAGATATTATAAATAAGGTTAACACTTTCCAGAGAATATGTGGCACTATCAGAAGAACTCTAAAGAACAAAACAAGAAAAGAAACACAAATAAAATTTTACAAAGTGATGGCAGTCCCTACTGTACTCTACGGATCAGAATGTTGGGTAACAAAAAAGAAGGAATTAAGGCAGATAGAATCGTCTGAAATGAAATTTTTAAGGTCAGTTAAAGGTTGCACAATATTGGATAAAATAAGAAACACTCAAATAAGAGATGAACTGGGTGTCCAAGCAGTCACTGACAAATTAAAAGAATACAAACATAGATGGAAAGAACATTTACTTCGAATGCCAAATGAAAGAATTCCAAAGCAAGCAATGGAATATCAACCATTTGGCAAGAGAAGTATAGGAAGACCAAGGAAAAGATGGTGATGTGGAGCCGGAACAGGCTTAGTAGCCTAATCCTGGAAGGAAGAAGAAGAAGAAGAAGATTCAACGTTATCTAATCTATATTTGATTGAGAACTACGTAATTTTTCTGCGTAGTCTAAAAATAAGTTATCAGTCAGCAACCTTCTCAATATTAAACGTAATTATTCGTAACAATCACCACCGCAACTGAAAGCGGCTGCCTATTTGTCGCCGATAGGGCTGTAGCCAGTGGCGTAACAGGGGTTTAGGGGATAGATCCCCTCCCCCAAAGCCTCAGAGAAATTAAACAAAAATATTTAAAACTATTGAATATTTTTTACATATAATAACTGCATCTGCTTAAAGTCCAATTTTTAGTGCCAAAATGGTGTAAAATGCATTTCCTGGCTTGTCACTTTTCAAAAATTTTACCGGATTTTGCCTGGGGGGAGGGGTCGCCACCCCAGGCCAACCCACCCCCCACCAAGGCATATTCCTAGTTACGCCACTGGCTGTAGCATTAAGTAAATCTTCGCGACATTCTAGTGAGGTCTCACTTAGAATATGCTGCTAACGTATGGGACCCTTATGAAGTAGGACGGATAGCTGAAATCAATCGAGTACACAGCAGGACGGCCAGATTTGTGATGAGTTGTTACGAAAAAAGGTGCAGCGTTTCCAGTTTGTTACACGAGTTAGGATGGGAATCTTTACAGGAGCGTAGATTGATAGAATTGTGCGTAGATAGGCTAAATTTATATAGCAAATTCGAAGACAATATTTTCTCAGACGACATTAAACATATCCTTCGTTTATCGTCGTATTATGGTGGACGTGATCATGAGGAGAAAATAAAAAAAAAAGACTGCAAAACAGAGAGATTTAAAATGCCATTCTTTCCTCGTACTATTAAGGATAGCAACCTTGTCTCAATTAATAGGAATAAAGGCGTCACTCGCTAGGATGACTCATTGCATGTGATTTTTTTCCATAAGTTCCAATATTGTATGTATATGCCATTGGAATTACTAACCATTGGCAAGTTTTGTCTTATGAATATGTATGTATATTTTTCTAGTATGCGTAACATTTCAATGACCGTGCGGTGTGCATGTGGCGGTCCTCTTGCATGCTGCATGTTGGTGATTGGTCACCCCCTGCCAAACATCCTAGAGGTAGCTCGCAGGGTATTATGTAGATGTAGATGAATACTTCTAACAACTTCACTTTTTTACTGCATGGGCTCCGTATCGGTACGCGTACGAACTTTCTGGAGATCGGAACTACTTCATTCGCGGAGGAGGGTGTTCAGACAGGAAATTAGAAAGCGAATAAATTATGGGATAAACTTTATTCTGGGAGTGTTGAGCAGGTTACTAATAAAATAATTTGGCATAAAAATTCTTATCAGTTTTCTAATACCATTTTTATTTTATTCGTTATCATAAATTATACTAGCTGTTAACATTATTATACTCGTACCCTTTATTACATTATGCCAAAACTTTTTTTATTAAATCAAACTTCGATGCTTTTGCATGAAAGAAACCTCTACGATTTATAGAGAAAATATGCCACAACAAATTTTTAGTGTTCGGCTGTAATTTTCGTTTGTTGATACATCCTTTTGGTCCATACAGACGATGGACAGATTTATCAATGAAATACCTCCCCCATTGAAAAATGTAGGAGGTTAAAATTGATGGACATTCCTGAGGGTTAAATTTTGAAATTTTGATTTCCTCAGGCGATATTTGGTGGAGTTTGCTTAACATTTTTCATAAATGAGAGCGAAAACTTTTTTATTCCTTTTTTATTCCGCGTAAAAAAAAACCTTTTAGATAAATTCAAGAGCAGTATCTTTTCTGACGAAGTTAACCATATCTTACGGACGCCAACATACTACGGAAGATCAGATCATATAAATAAAATAAGTGAGATAGATTGTAGAACAGACAGATTCCGAATGTCATTTTTTTCCACGATCAATAAGAGATTATAACGGCAGCAAAGAACTCGTAAATAGATTGCATGACTTGTAGTGTAGCCTACTAACCTATGTAATAAATAATGCATGTTTCTTAATTCAATTATTATTTCTAACAGCATATAGTAGTATAGTTTGTTAGTATACGGGACGTTTTTTGGACGGTGTGGTGTGCATGTGGGATTCCAAATGCATGCTGCATGCTGGTGATTGATCATCCCCTGCCAAACACCCTAGAGGTGGCTCGCAGGGTATTATGTAATTGTAGATAGATGTAGAAATGTATTTGCGACCGGCTTAGACTTGTTAGGTCATCCTCGGCGACTACTGAATTCTCACACATTAGCAGCCACAAAAAGTGGGTGCCGTAAGGAATGGTGATGCATCGGTGGGTCGTAATGCAAGGGGTGAATGAGTTAGGTGGTTTGGTGGACAAGTGACTGATGTGAAGATAACCTAATAGATGTATAAACTCACTACCCTGTTATCCTAAACATGTTAGCTAAATATATAACACTGTTATCAACATCTGCATGTTACCCTGCAAACCAACTACAGAGGTGCTTGGCAGGGGGAAAATTTTGAAAAGCTAAAAGAATGCTTCTTATATGTTTGATCTGAGGTGTCCGCGGCGTTTCTTCATTTTAGTCTCGGCTTCCGAGCGTTCCTCCGCGTTGAGTTGTCCATCTGATAACGACAGTGTCTCCAGCCACACTGCTGGCCTGGCCTGAAGACGCCATCAGGATGGCTGGAGATCTGTCGTCACCTATGGGCAATTCAACGCGGAGGTACGCCCGGAAGCCGAGACTCATATGCTTCTTACATACCAATGTGCAAATCTACCTCAAACGGTGGAATGCTTATGGAGCAAGTAATTTAGTAAATCAATTTACTATGTTAAAAAAAATGGAATAAGATTTTGAGTCAAACCCTGTAATGGGCATTTTGTAACTTTTTTTTGAGTGGAGTCAATAACCATGGCTTACCTTACTCATCTTATATCTCTCACCTGCTACTCTCTCTTGGTAATCGCTGCCGACTATTCCTCAACCTGAGATCCAAGCAGCGATTACAGCGCAGAGGGTTAAGGTGGATGGAGGAAAGATTTATTTCCGCTCCAACCCACTGGCCTACGTCACTGCCACCTGATACTTCGCCATTCATCCGCCCGCATGCCGTCTCATGTCTCCGACGTTAGTCCTCGTGTGCCGCACGGCGCATTTATGAGATTAGAGACGGTGGTGGTGCGATCGAAAGAGATTACAAGCCTCCTTCCACGCGCTTTCGGATTATTTGTATGCATGTGCCGAGGTTTTAAGCGCTTACTTATAGGCGAAACCCTCGCTTAGGCTTCAACGGATTCTCGGTCGGTCTTTCCCCGTGATGTTAGCGGTCTGTTTACATTCTGCGCAGCAAAAAGAAGGAAAGGCACGAGAAAGACGGGCACTGGCCGTGTTTGTACACTTTGACTTGAAAATACGTCATTTAGTCGATAATTTTTTTTAATCAATGTGCAACGTAACTGAAGTGGAAGTCAAAATATTTAAAACATGAAGTAGAAGCAGATTATTTCTCTTAAGACTCTCATTTTTTTATCGCTGCATCTTACTTCAGATGGAAGATATTTTACAATGTGATGAGAAAGTATTATAGAAAATAATGTGAAAGAAAACACTTAAATTTTTACTCTCTTTGAATTTTTAGAGATTTATAAAGTAATTACTTTTCCTTGATCAGCAGGTCGATAATTGAGACTTCTAAGACATCATCTTGAATTACGATGTTATCGTTGTTGGCTATGAAGTTAAAATTATTCTGTAAACGGGATAGGCTTCATGAGGTATATTATTATCCTCCAGCTGCTATCCTTTACCAATTTTTGTTTATTCTTTTAATAGTGAAACGTGCTTTAATTCCTGTGGCGCATTAAAATAGCTGAAAGGGTTGCCGATCAGTGCCACACGTGCGTGTAAGCATTTGGAAGACGTTTTTACGCGAATGATCCGAGTGCATTGCGACTAAGATGAAATATTGACGCATGTGTCGCGAATGACTTCCTTAGACCTTGGAGTGAACAATAGACAATGAAAATTTAATCCGCAATTTTCACGTAAACTATGTTATTACCCGGAAACATCCCGTAGTTAAGTATTCAGAATACTAATTAGAGGGCCATGGTTAACATCTCTGTTGTATATGCAATAAAAAGCGAAGAAATATGGTTTTTTCAATGTTTTTTATTAATTTTTTTCAATTTTCACCCCCTAAATATTTTCAACCCAGTTTGTCTCTCTTGTGACCCTGATTGCCTTAAAACTTCAGTTTTTTTCAAACAGAAGCAGATAACATTGGTAAAAGTCCCTTGAAAAGCGATAAGTTTAGATACGGGGTAGTTTTCCCTAATTTAGGGGTTGCTCGTAAAAATGGAGGGTAATAGAAAAAAACGGAGGTCATTTTCGGATTCAGCGACCCAAAATTAGTCAGAAACACCCTAAGTTGTAGCCGGGCATTTTTTGAACTTTTTTTTGCAGAACAGTGTAATAGGTTTCAACTGTGTAGTACAAGAGAGAAATAATCAAAATTGTTCAACCAATCGATTCCTCCTCAGATTTTAAACGTTAATCCCATTTTTGAAATGATAATACGGATTGCATATCAAATCTTTGACAGCGGTAAAATTTTTTGGATTGGTCTATTTAACCATGTAACTTTAGTGGTATATAATTTACATACATGCAGTTAGTGATATTATTAGTAACAGCTACTGCTACGTTAGGGTACTAGATAGTACGCGGAAATCATCTGTAGAAGCAAATGAAAATTGTAATAAATAAAATATTAAGAGCTTAATGATTTTTTGTAAGGAGTTACCCTGAAAAAATTGCATGCAAAAATTTCTTCTTACGCATTTTTTTATTCTCTTGGATGATTCAGCGTCTGGCTTGCTAACACTTCTGCCCTCTTCGCCAATCCTTATCTGATTGCAGCCGGTTTTCACGGGTGACTCAAGCATGGGCATTATTTAAAGACTCCTTGAAAGTACTTCTCAGCTACTCTTAAATCACCCCCACCATTTGGCCCGCGAACCCACGAATGCCTCACGGCGTAAGGATTAGTCCCAGTCTGGATTTTCCTGCTCTTTTCCTTCAACCCCCCCAATGCTATTGCCCTTAGGCGAGGTTATTGCAGAAAGGATTCCAAGCCAACGTCACTTCATGAGTTTTGACGTCAAGGAAAATTCGAAAATTTAAATCCAATACCATCCCTTGCTGAATGAAACCGGTATTTGGGTATTTAAGAGCAGGCGACCCAAAGCTTAGGTCATTTGTGCCATAGGATAGGGAAGGAGGAGAGAAACCCATCCTGGTCTCATCGGAAGACGTCAAGTGGACCACGGCTCAACGTCCTATTCGACGGACGGAGTGCTGTGTACAAGTACATCTGCACATTAACTTGTGAGCCACCTCTAGGGTGTTTGGCAAGGGGTGATGAATCAACAGCATAACACAGGATCCCCACAATTACACCCCGCGGTCATGAAAATAACACAAATTATAACAAAAGCAATGCGTGCACATTCGTGCAGCCGGTGTGAGGCACCACCAACCTTGATTAGCTCCATGCAACCCAAGACCACAACGCAAATACTTTATCATAGAATGGCAAAAATTGCTAACGGTGTATATACATCTACATAATACCCTGCGAGCCACCTCTAGGGTGTTTGGCAGGGGGTGATCAATCACCAGCATGCATTTGGACTCCCACATGCACACCACACCGTCCAAAAAACGTCCCGTATACTAACAAACTATACCACTATATGCTGTTAGAAATAGAATATAGAATAGAAATTCAGAAACATGCATTAAGTTTTACATAGGTTAGTAGGCTACACTACAAGTCATGCAATATATTTACGAGTTCTATTGCTGCCGTTATAATCTCTTATTGATCGTGGAAAAAATGACATTCGGAATCTGTCTGTTCTGCAATCTATCTCTCTTATTTTATTTATATGATCTGATCTTCCGTAGTATGTTGGCGTCCGTAAGATATGGTTAACTTCGTCAGAAAAGACACTGCTCTTGAATTTATCTAAAAGGTTTAGTCTATTTTTCAATCTACGGTCCGACAGAGACTCCCATCCGAGTTTTCTAAGAGGTCAGTTACACTAACAAGACTATCGTAACGACCTTTCACATACCTGGCAGCTCTTCGTTGCACGCGTTGAATATATAGTTAATCCATGATCCATGCGAGGTTATGACAATGCAAAGTAGTTACCGGAAAGAGACACCGGTCGAACTACGCTTAAAAAATGATGAATGAATGAATATTTATTTATTTACTAGGATGACCTGTTAGAACAGATGAAAAAAATTACATATCGTGTTTCTCTCAGGAAAAATATCATATTAACATACTATTCAATACTATTGATGCATTACCAACAAATATAATGATAAGAAAACAGCAATCATTTTGATCGAGAAGATGCGTAAAAATGACAAAATATGAACATGCTACGACTCGTCCTTAGCGAGTGGCACTATAAATTTTATTAACCGAGGAAACGATTTTAAGGGAACAGACAGTCTGAAAAATCTCTGCCTCCGCCGGGATTTAAACCCGGCTCCACAGGGTGGGAAGTTGGCACTAAAGCTACCACGTTGATCCGTTGAAAGTTATAAATTTTGACAGTAGTTTTTCAGCACGTGGAAGACCCGAATGGAGTTGAACAAAAGCATGCGTCTCGTTAACCTTCCATTTTTAAGCAGGTTTCCAGCCGAAGTTCAATGCGAAGATTTTATCAACAAATGTATGAATAATTTGGCGTCGCAATAAGGCAAGTGCTCATGGCGTTTTAAATCTTGGAAAATCCTGTATTGTTTCCGGTGCAGGGTGAGATAACGACCAGAGCAGAATAATAATAATAGCAATTTCAAATTGCTTCCTTTTAATCCTTGGCTCCCGAAATTTCTGTCTTCTCATCATCTGAGTGAAAAAGTGTGAAAGCCCTCCCAACTCAAACCATTTCCTGCGATTAGGAATACTGGCTGTGAATTTTTTCGGCATTGCGCTCATTACTACTTGCCTCATCGCTTTGTATGGAGCAGCGAAGAATTAATATGTCTGCCTTGAAAAACATTTGGGTTCACTAGACTCTCGGAGAGACTTTAATCGTGAGAAAATTCGAATACAATTACCAGTAGAATTTTGTCTGGCGGTAAGAGAGTTACGAGCGGAAATAAATGGGCAGTGTTGGTAAAAGTACTGAAAACAAGTAATTGTTAACCATTGAAATTAAAGTTACAATTACTTATTGTAAGATTGTCCCTTTTCTATAGACCACTTGGCAACTGTCGAATAGAGCAGTACAAATGTAGAGTAATTGAGTAATAAAAATTGCTTAAGTTTCAATTTCACTTGCGATGCTTGCAATTATAACTGCTGGAACAACGCACGGGTGTCACATTTTGTATCGATCATAAGTTGGCTACAACATAAGGATGGCTGAACCTAGGCAAAAAAATTATGTCTGCCCTGTATAGTAGTATGTCGGCCCTGGTAAATCAGCGGAATCGGTAAAGTAATGGTCGATTACGAGCAAGTAACGATTATAACGAAAGTTACGATTCCTCTTTCACCGTAAGGACTAAATTACAAAAATTACAAATAAATTCAATATTTCGTTAAAAGTGACCATTACAAGTACAAATTACTGCAAAAGTATTCGTTACAAGAAATCGGATTGCTTTTACTCGATTACGTAACGAACACTGTAAATGTAAATTTGACACTTAATTACGGCCAAGTTTCATCCATTCCTGGTTGGTCTCTGTTCCACTTTCACATATCTGTTCGCTTGATTCTCTCTAGATTCGCTACTTCAATCAAAGACTTTGACTTAAGGGTACGACTTAGACCTAAATTACGTGCATTATTGTTATAATTAAAGCAGTTTTTTTAATTGTAAAACTTTGTTTTTATGGCATCGTACTTACATTTCAAAAGGTTTGTGTGTTTTCCGATACCATTGTAATAATGCGGTCAACGACTTAATTTCATTGTATTTCCATGGCTATTCGGTAAAAAAAACTCATGAATTACTTATTTTTATCCTTACTCAAACAGAAAAATCACTACCAATTTGCGATTGTAATCCTTGGCGTTCCATTCAGCATTTCACGACATTCCATCGATATAAAATTTCGTATTCAACTTAAAATCACCAAAAGAAAAAAAAAATGTGGCAAGGAAAAAGCAAGCATTTTCGAGAAAAATATCGTTTGTCCAAATAAGTGACATACTGACTACATCGATTTGTTTGGTTGAAAGTGATAGGATGGATGGAATCTCCCAGATTTAAGTCTGTATTTTAGATGAATTTTTAAGATTTCAGATTCTATGTTTCCTGCAAACGGTAAACGACTTCAATATCGGATTCGTTTACTTTCAGATCTTTGGGCCGTTTTGCACCGGGAACGTCATTGCGCAGTCTGGCGTATGTATGAAGGCGCAGTTCAAATTGCGTCGTGTAAAGCGCTGCATTGCTAGAACGCGTCCGAGAATGCGTGGACGTGATATGGCAAAATATCCCCTGCTCTAATTCATCTACATAATACCCTGCGAGCCACCTGTAGGGTGTTTGGCAGAGGGTGAAAAATCACCAACATGCAGCATGCAAGAGGACCGCCACATGCACACCACACGGTCATAGAAATATTAGGCACACAAGAAAAATATACGTGCTTATTCATATAAAAAATTGCTAATGGTTAGTAGTTCCTAGAGCAAATACATGCAAGATTAGAACTATGAAAAAACATGAAATGAGTGATCCTATTGAGCGATGCCATTAATCCTATCAATTGAGACAACGTTGCTATCCTTAATAGTACGAGGGAAGAATGACATTTTCAATCTCTCAGTTTTGCGGTCTATTTCTTTTGTTTTATTCTCATGATCGCGTCTATTATAGTAGGAAGGAAAACGAAGGATATGATTCACGTCGTCTGAGAAAATATCTTCTTCGAGTTTCCTAAGTAAGTTAAGCCTATACTTCGATCTACGCTCCTGTAAAGATTCCCATCCTAACTCGTGTAACATACTTGAAACGCTGCACTTTTTGTCGTAACAACTCATCACAAATCTGGCCGCCCTGCGCTGTACTCGATTGATTTCAGCTATTAGTCCTACCTCGTAAGGGTCCCACACGCTAGCAGCACATTCCAAGTGAGGCCTCACTAGAGTCAGGTAGCTTATTTCTTTCCTCTTTTTTGGGCATTTACCGAGAATTCTTTTTACAAATCCAAGTTTACGGTTAGTTTTCCCGCATACTCACGTATGTGATTACCCCACGAAAGATCCCGGGTAATGGTGACCCCCAGGTATTCCGTCTCACAATTTCAAAAACATTTTTAGTGCTAAACTGCGCAAAAACGTGACTTTAATAAAACAGTCTTTTCAGTGTAGTGATTTATGCGATCCTCCGTCCAAATATTTAGTAATAACTTGACCGGTTACGATAACATTCTTATTGTTCCATGTGAGTCTTTGGCAGCTGCATCCCCTAGGGCAGCGGTTCCCAAACTAGGGGTCGCGACCCCAAGGGGGGTCGCGGGCCGTTCGGAAAGGGGTCGCGAGATGTATACGAATAATAAAGTGAACTATGTACTTAAACTTAGACAACCATTTTTAGGGGGTCGCGGCTAAAACGTATGGGCTAAAATGGGTCGCAGAAAGAAAAAGTTTGGGAACCGCTGCCCTAGGGGATGGGTATTTATCAACATTCAACATCGTGTATGTGTACTTCATAGATACATAAAAATTGTTTGACAAATCAATTTTTTCCCGTCTACAGTGGACATATTTGTTCTCCATCTTTTTCTATCGTGATCCTCTTTACATTTTACGACATGCATTACCAGAATAAATCACCTGGTCCAGACGAAATCCCTTCTCGCGTATATAAAGAACTAGCCTCAGAAATTGCCCATTACTTGCAGTTAATATTCAGTAAATCCATCAAGCAACACGAAGTACCTAATGACTGGAAAATCGCTAATGTAACGCCAATATTTAAAAGTGGAGACAAGGAACAGCCATCTAATTACAGGCCGATATCTTTAACGTCCATCTCTTGCAAAGTCCTTGAACACATCGTAGTCAGCTCGGTAATGAAACATCTAGACGCGCAAAACTTATTAATGGGAAATCAACATGGATTCAGGAAAAGCAGATCGTGCGAAACTCAGTTAGCGCTTTTCGCCCACGATATTTTAGTCTCCGGGGAAGACAACATTCCAGTAGACGCGATTTTTCTTGATTTCAAAAAGGCATTTGATAAAGTACCCCACGGAAAGTTAATAATAAAACTGAAATCTTATGGTCTAGACGAAGATGTCATTTCCTGTATTAGAGAATTTTTGAGCGACCGCGTCCAAAGAGTAGTATTAGACGGTGCAGTCTCCAATGAGGTTAGAGTCACTTCTGGCGCTCCTCAGGGTAGTGTCATTGGTCCACTCCTATTCCTTCTTTATATAAACGACATTGGCGAAGTAGTGCAGAGTAAGTTACGATTATTTGCAGACGACGCTGTAGTTTACAGAGAAATCCGTTCCAGCAAAGATATAGATGAACTAACTAATGACCTTGCTGCTATCCAAGCTTGGTGCGATGCATGGCAGTTAGAATTAAATTTGGAAAAATGCGTCGTAATGAATTTCTGGAAGAAGAATAACTCCCTACAGCGTAACTATATCATTCGGGGCACCCAGTTAAAGGCAGTTGAATCCGTGAAATATCTAGGGGTTAGACTCAATAATGATCTATCGTGGAATAAACATATTCGAGAAATAACCGGTCAAGCTAGAAACCTTTTAGATAAATTCAAGAGCAGTGTCTTTTCTGACGAAGTTAACCATATCTTGCGGACGCCAACGTACTACGGAAGATCAGATCATATAAATAAAATAAGAGAGATAGATTGCAGATCAGACAGATTCCGAATGTCATTTTTTCCACGATCAATAAGAGATTATAACGGCAGCAATAGAACTCGTAAATAGATTGCATGACTTGTAGTGTAGCCTACTAACCTATGTAAAACTTAATGCATGTTTCTGAATTTCTATTCTATATTCTATTTCTAACAGCATATAGTAGTATAGTTTGTTATTATACGGGACGTTTTTTGGACGGTGTGGTGTGCATGTGGGAGTCCAAATGCATGCTGCATGCTGGTGATTGATCACCCCCTGCCAAACACCCTAGAGGTGGCTCGCAGGGTATTTTGTAGATGTAGATGTAGAATAGTGTCTGCATTTGACTCTCATCACATATGTGCATGTGCCAGTGTATGGAAGTGAATTATCAAATATTCCCCTAAATGTTTAACGTAATTGAAAACCTCCTGAAAGTAAACCTTGAGTGCAGAGTAATTTGATGATTTAAATGAGTTTCTATCTATCCAGTTTAAGCATGGGCCGCTATTAACTGAAGGGTAGGGATTGAAGGCGGTATGAACGCCTTCGACTGGTTTTTTTTCGTGGTCTACTTTCACTAACACCTCCAATGTGCCAAAATTACACCATATACCTTCGTAAGAATATTTTAATTTTGAATGAAAATTGGAAATATAATCGAAAAGATTTTGATTTCTTTTTAATTTGACCTCATCGACATTGAAGGCCTCACGTATCGAATTTTATATTAATTTCCACTTCGCGCTCAGTGCCATTGTCGATGTATTACTCAACACCTTGTTTTCCTATTTATAACAGTTAGGGTATAGCAATCGTGGGGTGAACTAGCATCGATTCCACGTCATTATTAAAGTGCTCTACCTAGGTAGGTTTGCATAGAGCATTTGAAAATCGCTCTGGCCTCGTCCACTCCCTTTCACGACTTCCCTCTTCAAATCACAATAACAACTATTCTCTTTTATTCCATCTATAAATCCTATTCTCTTCCCTCATCTCCCTCGTTTACGCAACATTCTACCCTCTAACACTGTTTCAAAATCCACTTTCCGCTAAGTACTCCCACCATCCATACCATCTGTCTTCTCCGTATCTCATATAAAAGCTGCCTACTCTCACCCACCATGTCCAGCACTTCGTCGTTCCTCCTCATTTCCGTCCACTTCTCTCTTTCCATTCTCCTCCACAACCACATCGCTTCAATTCTTCTTTCGGTCTTATTAATATATTGATAACTTTGTCTATTCCACATTTTATTTGGTACCCCTCGACCTGTTTCAACACTCCCATGTCCTTTTCAGAAGGAAACAGTAGTATAGTATTGATTAGAATAGTATTTCCTGCAGAAAATAACATGGGAGTGTCAAAACCGGTCGAGGTGTACCAAATAAAATGTTGGAAATAGCTGTCAATATATTTGTTTAACCATGAGCAAATTCCAAAAAGTCCGATCGCATACAATTGAAGATATCAGCGATTTCCCGTCCTACTTCTTCAGCGTTCCTGTTTCCACACCATGAAGCGCTATACTCTACGTCAGACTCAACACGAGCATTTTCTTTAAATTCTTACATAATGATCCTCTCATCAGCTCTCACCTTTGTATGAACGTTTCCTTTGCAAACTTTCCTGTTGTCGTGACTGCTACGTCCGTTTTCCTCTAATTAGCTGCCAAAATGATTGAAGTGATCCAGTAGTTTATGAGATAACGTAAATTAAAAAAAAACTACCGAGTGGGTTTTCCCCCACATTTTCATCAGATTAAGTGGTCTATTAAATGCTACACTGGGATCCAGCTCGATTCCGAGTCCGAGATCCTTGTACGAAGTGGCTAAAGGCTTTACTTAGTGGTACTCGGAATCCAGCATTTTTACCTACATTCTTGGAAAACCAAGGTCTTCCAAGAGTAACTAATCTTTACCTGGACATTTTTTATGCTATGTTTTGGTATTGATGATAGATCAGTGCTTACGTCGAAGCTTGAGACAACATTACATCTGTTATTTCAGCGTTGTATCTGAAATTACACCAGCATCAAAGATGCAAATTAAAAATCATTGGAATAAAACGATATCACTGTATCACATGAGATTTATAAATCTATATATTAGAAATTTACAAAAATCGTACAAATTTAATCGCGTTCTTGCATATGACTCGATATTATTTAGAAAAAAATCAAGCTATATTGATTTTTTTTAAATTCCGTCGAACATTTTGGAGAGAGAAAAATCATCATCTTTCTGCTGAAGTTGAACTTGATTCCCCAAAAATTCATCCAATGATTCAACGACTGAATCCACCAAAGTGGCCTAGTATTATTTACGTTGCGCATTTGGCGATGACTTCGTAAAAGTTCACCACTGGCTTTAGTAATCCGCGGCTTGTTTTTAGAATATGCCGCTTGATGGGGAGTTTAAAAACTCAAATTTGAAGTCTCGTTTTTTTTAGTCGATGACAATATTTTTCAAAATGAAATAAGAGCGAGATAAGACGGGAAAGGTTCAGGCACTCCAGAAAATATTAGAGCGAGACTTCTCAAAGATATATATTTGATTCTTCATGTTTTGCAAACATTCGTTGACCTAAACAGATGATATGGTCTGTTAAAAATGGTCGGGGTTAATGCCTTGCTATCTCAAAATTCCTCTCCTCCGTAACCAAAAAACATGCCTCTTTCCGATTCATTTGTTCAACAGCCCAGAATCCTCGAGCAACTGCGAAGCAGATAAATCCTTCAAGTTCGTCAAATAACTCTTCATTATTCAGGCCCAGTACCAAGGGCGTTCCTCAATTAATCCTAAGCAGTAGCGTATATTTGTATCTTTTGGGAGGCTGAGATAAATGTAAGGTTAGGGAAAGTAATTTTTAATAAAAAACCTGATATTTTATGTTTTAAATGCATGTTCAAATTAAAAATTTAGGAAAACCGATATTACTTGCAGACGTAGAGAAAGTATTGCAATTGCTCTAAGAAGTGGGCAATACTCATGTCTGAGGTGCGAGCTCCCATTGTATACACCCAGAACCCCTGATCCTAAGAGAACCTTTTACGTGATAATTTAGTCGCACCATTTCTAATTGTGAATGAATTTTTGCGATATTTTTTTGCCTATGGATTATCTAAAACCATTTCAGTATAGGTGTTATAAAAATTCCGAGAAATTGCTCCTGATAAACATACATATTTGAATTGGCCACAGGCACGATATATGCACATTTTTCCTGTTCTCATTTTTCCTCACTGACCTGGAACCTATTTAAGCGCGATCCAATAATCTATACACTCTTATGAATGGAAAAAAGTTATTGATTTCCGTTACTTTCACGCGTTATTTTGACTTGTGCCGCGCGATGCTTGCTTCAAAACTGAATTGAACCAGGTAGAATCACGTTAAAATTTTTCAAAATATTTTAAGTAATATCTACTTGACAGCATATTAAATTAACGATACGTTCTGAATCAAATATCCATCCATATACTAATACCACATGCTGCTGAAAAACATCCCTAGTCGAGCACCTCAGGGATGACCTTCAGGGTGCTCTTCGGATGACGTTCGAAAAAGTCTTAAGGCCGTTTTATACGGGGCACGTACTTGCACTATCTGACGTGTGTACGAAGGTGCAGTAAAAATTGCGTCGTGTAAAGCGGTGGATTGCTAAAAAGCATGCGAGAATGCATGGATGTGAGATGGCAAAATAGTCCCTGTTCTAATTTCGTTCATGCATTCGCTCAATTCTACGCGATTTTAGAAATTAATGCAGTTCTAACATGCACAATCCCGTGCCCCGTGTAAAACGGCCTTTACATCTACATATTATACAGTACTCAGGAAAACTTTAGTCATTTGGTTGCGCAGAAAAGGGAAGTAAAATTGTGTGAGGCATGGGAATACTCAGCGAGGGGCAGGGGGGCAGTTGCCCTCCCCCCCTTTAGAAGCAAAATCAGTACTGAATTGAAACGAAAGTACTCAACAAATTCTCTTAAAACCCACGAAGAATGATATATATTAGTAGGTATAAGATATGTAACTAAAATAAAACTATTTTTTCAAGGAAATAATCTCATAAATCCCATGGCTTGCCCCCTCTCCCTAGGCCATGGCTTGCCCCCCCCCCCCCAGTTGTGATCCTGGGTACGCCCTTGGTGTGAGGGCTTAGGGAAAGGAGTAAGGGCGTACCCAGGATCAAAACTAGGGGGGAAGGGAGCAAGCCATGGTTTTTCAAGTGATAGGTAAGAATTGAGCACGGAATAGGTGAATGAAACCAACATTTTAATGGAACTGTAACAGATCTTTATTAGTTTTTCAAATTTTTTGCTTGAAAAAATATTATTTGCCTTAAAGACATTTGCGAGTTTTGCTTCTGGGGGGGGCGGCAGCTGGCCCCTCCTGCCCCTCGCTGTGAACGCCCATGGAAAAGAGCGAATCAGAAAGCGATCATATGGAAACAGAATGGCCAACTTAGCAATTAAATTTGGAGCCATCATCATCATCACTGATCAACGATCCTAAGATTGATTTGACGCAGCTCTCCACTCAATCCCTTCATATTTCTTCTTTTTCGCGTACTTCTTTACCTATTCCATTCATTTTATTTCGAGGGCTTCCTTTTTCGTTCTTGCCATCCACTCGTCCCTCGACGATTGTCTCCCCTTATGTAAGTTCAAAGTGAATGCTCCATATTTGGATTTTACTTGCCTCAGTGGAATGTTTTTAGAAGAATCTGGCTTGCTGTAAAAAATTAGGAGCGTAACGTGAATTTCTGAATGTTTCCGAAATTTTTTCTCACCGTTGGTGGGTGAATTTCATTTCAAACACTACAGGCCCCCTAATATCATGCATTCATTCGATCTCTACCCGTAAGTACGTCTGCAATATTAGTTTTTTTACGCTGTTTAATATACAAGAGCAAAACCACCCCCATGTGCACATTGATGAGAGGTCCACTATCGATCGGAAGTTCATCCTAAAAATCAACGATATAAACATGAAGTCCGTGATTCGAACATTCTTTGGTTTAGATATTTCAGAATCAATCTGGGATATTAAATTGTATGTTCAATTTTGGATAAATAACAATTTAACCGTAACTCTAGTATATTCCAACTCCATTATATTATGCGCACTATTTTTCCTTTATTATTCCAACACCTGATATTATACTCGTATTCTTTTAGATCTACATAAAATATCAATCGCATGAAAGATTCAGATGAGCCTTGAAGCTGTCGAAACGCACATTTCGCCCAGAATATTTTCAAACAACCCCCAACTCACTTGGAAATGATTTTTTATTTAAGTCAACACCCTGAAATTTGAAGCCCACTTTCATGGTAGCAAAGAGGAAAACAAACCACAAACTTGAGTACCTTTGACTCGGATTCCCCTTTCTTGGCTTGGCCATCCTTTCTCCCGTCCCCCGCCTCATTACGTGCGTAAGAAGGAACTCCCCGAAGACGTAGTGGGAGGGGAGGTTGGTGGAAAGCGGAGGGGAAGTCGTAGGGGAGGGGTAGGAGGATTGCAGAAGGGTAGTCGCCGGAGGACCTCATCCTCTTGGCATTGACTTCGGAGACTTGAACGCCTTAAGTTCTCGACCGTTTCGAGTCCTGTCCAGTTGTGCACGAGGACGCTGAAACCCACGGAAGATACCATAATGGCTACCACGAATGTTTGTCTCTTGATCGCCCTCTGCCTAGCGGTGGCCGCGGCAATGCCACAGATGCCAAGTGCCACAAATGGCAAGAAGCCAAGTAAGTACTTATACTTCCAGTGTTTTCATTATTTAGCTCATTTGAGGCGCGCATGTTTTCTAGTGTCCCATTATTTCATAGCCGAAAACTTTTTTCTAAGATCAGCAGACATAGGATTGAAAACCCTTTGAATTCAACGCCTTTCAACAACCGCAACTTTACTCTTTTTATAAGGTTACTTTTTGCATACCAAATTATATTTCAAACCGTGACAGACAAGTGTTCAGTGCGAAACTTTCTCAGCTTTCCGGTTACCTCAGGGGAGCTGATCAGAAGATATGTTATTGTTGTCAGTTGTGTATGTAGGTCCTAAAATCAATGGTGTGTTATTATGCTTTAATTTTTAAAAAATTTCATTTCATAACGCTGCAGTTTTGAGTTTTGTCAATAATTAAATTAACTTCTACTCGTCCCAATATTTCGTAAAGTTTTGGATTCATCATGAATTTTAAAGCAGTAAGAGTATTTTGTTGAGAATAAAGTGGAGAATTTTCGTGGTAACCTTTGGGTTGGAATGGTTTGATGGAGGATTAATTATAAGTATACTGGTATCTTTAACACAGAGTGACCTCAGGACTTAGTTTAAATGAACTCCGAAATAGAGCAATTCCATGTACTATTCGTTTTTATATCATCTTCGTGTTAAACCGCATTATTTACCTTTGGATGTTTACAATCACCCTGTCAATTCAAATGTCATTAAGTGTTTTTCACGGCGCGTGATATTGTTAAATTTCTCCCCTAACAATGTGAAGGGAGCATTGAAATTACAGAACGAATGACTTTGTAATTAGAGAATAAAAATTTAAAAATTCCATTCAAGCGGGTTTTTGAACCCGCTATTTCAATTTTTGTCTCACATCGAGGTGCCTAACGTAAGTCATCATATTACCAACTTGCTGTCTGTACATGTTAGAATGAAGTGCTTTACCAGCCTATGTTTTCAGAGAATTTTTTTACGGGACATGACATGACATTTGGGTTCTCTTCACTGTCAATTGGCCCATTACTGCCGGCGCACTGCGGCGTTTCTATCGTTATGTTATCCATATCCCTCATGTTAATGAGCTTTAATAACAGTCATTAAGCCCTCTTGTCGATGGGCGACTCGACCATAGAAACTTTTCCGGCAATGGACCAATTGACTCGATTGAGAAGCCTAATATTCTTCACCGAAGACCTTAATGTGGCCCACATGTTAACGTACTAGCACAGTAGTGACCCATGCATGTTGTCGTGTCCATCAATGCACCGAATTTAATAAGGGTAGACCTGTAACTTTCTTGTCATCTGCAAACTTGCTTCAATGTAAAATGATGTTCTCATGATCCATGTTTTATACCTGGGAATTTTGATGTCATTGTGTATGTCGCCCGGCAGTTAAAGCGTTGGAATTATGACTAATGGGTCCCATATGGGTGAATATAATGGGTTATGTTCAAATCCCGGGAGAGGCATACGGCAATCCCATAATACAAATGCCCAAAGTGCGGTGTCATACAAGGAAAGGAATTGACCCCTGCCCTTCCCGTAAAATTCACAATGCGTGATGGTGGTATTATTGTAAATATATGGCATGGGTTATTATTATGAGATGGCAGATTCCTCAGTAGCTCGGATATCTATTAGGAATTCTTGACAACAATCAGAACATTTCCGATTGGTTTCGGTGTGATCATTTTTATAAAAAATGATTAATAAACCTTAATCATCACAGACCCAAAGTGCTTTGGGTGGTGGTAGGGGCGAATATCCTCTTGAGTAATAAATGCCGTCACAGCAATGGTCTGATCGCGAAAAGACGTCACGGGAATTGCGTGTGCCTAATTCTAAAGCCTTTATGACGTACATCATCGACACCGTATTTTCCCCTTCGCTGTCCAAATGTCGTTCCTTCGTTCGACCGGCAGACGTCTACCTGCGTGCGTCTTTTCGCGGAGACAAAAGGATGATGGCATGCCCAAGGCGTTCGAAACACTTGCCCGTCATGCTATGAAATGTAGCCTTGCACACACGTAGGATCCTTAATGGGCTAACATTAGCGCTGAATGACGAGTCTTCAATACCTTCATTCAAATGGCCCGTCCATCGATAGTACCTAGGACGTGTTCGCAGATGACATGACTAAGATTCGTGTTATTGTCAGTGAAGTCATGGTAAAATTAGCAGTGCCGGAACGCATTTTCCTTATCTTATTTTAGAAGTGAAATATTATTGTTGTTTTTACAAGTCATTATTTACATTTTATTGGAATTTTTTGTTTTTGCATGCATCAATTAGAAATTTTGAGGCAGTAAATTTGATAAAAATGATATTTGACTATTATATCTTTTGTTAACCAAAGGCGGAACGGCGTTCCGGCGCGTTCCGGTTCCATGACATTTTTGATTATTGTAGAGGAGATCACGAAAGGGAGATGAAAGGAATGAAATACAGGACAGAGATTTAAGATGTCGTTCTTTCCTAGGACTATCAGGGATGGTAACAGATGTGCCATCAATGTAATTAATCGCTGCACTCGCTGGGTCGATCGAATGAATGTGATTTTTTTTTCTTTTTTCCCTGTTCTTATTTGGGTCCTCGTTTTCCATTTCGGCATTTATCTAGTTTCATGCAGCTGCATTTATATTTATCCACTTAATAATTCGTATTTTTAGCATGGTAATATTGATCTTGCATGAAGTATTGGCATGTGTTAGAGCTTTATTTTTTACGCGGCTACGAAGGCGAAGTATTGCATGCTGCATGTTCGTTCCTAATAACCAAATACCATTGAGGTGGCTCGCAGGGTATCATGTAGACATAGTTTATTTATCCGGTTACCTCCGAGGGAGTGACAATTTGAGTCGCCATTGAAGTTAGTGGGGTTTATAGATCCTAATTTCTGGAGGCGAGAGCCTTATTGATAACTACGCACAATTTCAGATTTCATTCGTGGGAACAAGAATTTGACCGATATTTTAATTTCTTCAAGCGGCGTAATTTGTTGAATGTACAGCTCTATGCAGTTTTTATCAAGCTCAGAATTTCAGGTGGTAAATATTATGAGTAATTTTCCTTTTTTTGATAAATTTAATCAAAAACCAATAACGTATTATGGTCGGCTTACTTGCTGCGCTTGTGTGTGCAACGTTCTGACATTAACTAAGTACCGTGAAGACATTTTATTCCTCCAAATGGGCCATTTCTCGAAATGTAGCCGATGAATTTTTCTCTTTTGAGCTAAGGCGGTATCATTATATCGTAAACTTAGCAGGGAGGCCCGGAAGACATCTCAAGGCCAAACGAACCGTTGAGGATCGTGAATGAGTATGAGTGACCTCGGTTTGAGTATGTGATGGTAGACGATGAGTAACTGGTCAGACATAAATTCGAATGTTAGACCCTCCCGGAAGACACTTGATGATTTCGAAATCGTTTAAAAAAAAATAACGCACTGGAATGGCAGGATTAGTGAAGAGTTGCTGCATTAAGCAACTGGGTTTTAAATTTTATGAGAATCTGGAGATATCCCCTGCGTTCTTTACAAACCAGTGGGAAAAATGTAGCCTGGACCGGAGGAAATAATTAAATTCGAATATGATTATTTTTTAAAAGTAATCTGTGAATTTACAGATTCTACTGTCCCAGAACAGAAAAGACACGAAGGAGCATGGTATTTTGATTAATTATCAGCAATTTCATGAATGAATGTTCGGTATTTATTTACACTTATTAGCTTTTCACTTCTTGTGGATGTGAATTAAATTTTTTTAGTAGATTACCTACCTATGATGCTGATGATCTTCGCTGCTGACGCATCCTCTAATTCAATATCTACCAATAAGAGTACCGGAGGAAAAAAATTTAAGAGAACGGGAAGTTATTTTCGTGTATGTGTATTTACCATAATACCGGAAACCTAGTGCGGTTAGTCTTCTTACGATAACAAGTAATAGATATCCATCTACTTGATTTGCTAATATTTTTTTGTTTTTCCGTTTATAGCCCGGTCAAATTAGCCCAAAAAAGGGGGTACCCTTGCATAAATTGCCAACAAGCTGAAAATTTCCAGGAACGTTATGAATACCACCCTAATGAAATCGAAAGTCCCCATAGATCCCGTGTGTGCAAATTTTTTTATTCAAGGTCAAAGGTCACAAAAATGGGTTTTTTGGATTTTTCGGCCAAACCGTTAATTTTACGATAAAAATTGCTTTGTTCAAAATTGTAGAGCAGTTAATTTTCTACAAAATTGTCATCATACTCTTTTCTCTAAGATTTATCATTTCTGAGATAGAGCCATTCGAAATTACCCGTAACTGTATTCTCAGTAATATGCATAACTATATTATTGCGCTCTCTGAACATTATTGGACACGTAACACCCGTATTGCTCGAATGGCTCTATCTCAGAAATGATAAATCTTAGAGAAAAAAGTATGACAATTTTGTAGAAAATTAACTGCTCTACAATTTTGAACTGTGCAATTTTTATTGTAAAACCAACCGTTTGGCCGAAAAATCCAAAAAACCCATTTTTGTGGCCTTTGACCTTGAATAAAATTTTTTGCACACACGGGATCGATGGGGACTTTTCAGGATTTCTTTAGAGTGGTATCCCTAACGCTCGTGGAAATTTTCAGCTTGTTGGCAATTTATGTCTATTTTGACCGGGCTATTAATTTCGACTCCGATTTGGTGCTAACAATGAGTTGTTACTAATTTCGAGGGTCGTACTAACAATAACTTGTGCATCTGATTCTGTTTGAATCAGTGAAAATTTTGGAGAGTCGAATGCTGGTGAACTTACTTCACGACCTTGAGGTTTCTCGCAGACCATTACAGGGTGCGCATCTCAAACATTTAGATGCGCTATTATTTACGAAGTTTAGGATGCCTCCGAAAATATTTTTATCCTGCAGTCCCATCCACATTTTAAAGTCCGATAGTATTTTTTTAAAGCTTCTCTTTGAATCTTAAAATATAATCTGTAAAGAAACAGTTCCTCGGAATAAATAGAGTGTTGAAATGTCCACAGATCATTTTAATCAATGCGATGCGTGTACCAGCCAGGAGTGCATTGTATATACATGTAAATTCATAAATGTTGGTATACTTATGCCTTAAGGGCTTCTTCTTTGTAAAAATCTCAGTTTTTAATTGCTTTTCTAAATTTGTGGAACGTAATTCCATGGAAATTTCCTATAGAAGGATGTCTGTGTATTGTGCGCTTTCATAAATAGAAAATATTATCTCTGTGGAAAGCTGTCGTAACTCTTCTGCGGTTGTCGGAGGAGGAATATCATAAGTCGTCCCTGGTGTTTACCTAAGCCATTAAGCTTCGCCATGCACTGTGTACTTTCTAATTGCAGCCTCGTGTAGGCTTTCATAACGCCCATTCGAACAGAGTGAAGATGAGGGGATTCATTTTTTTAAACCATTAATTATTAAGGTCAGAAGGAGTGAAGTTCAAATCGTCGGCACAGTTTTAACAAGCATACGTTGAGAAATTATCATTTCGGTAATTTTATTTGGAGAGACTTGTTCACTGGGCCACCTAGCAGGCGGAAAGTCAGGCAGTTAGCCGGGGACCCCTCAATAATATTCTCAGGGTTCCTTACGGGAGGAAGATGAAGGCCAAGGGTTGGGAAAGATGACATTCCTCCGGACCACCAAATTTGCATCTGAAATTTTTGATGAACTAGTAAAAAATCTTCACGTAGCGGATGCCGGATTTTCGAAATAGTTTAAAAAATAACGTAGTGGAATTAGTAGAGTTGCTGCATTAGGCAAATGGGTTACAAATGTTATGAGAAAGTGTAGAAATTGATGGGGAATCTTTACGGAAAATGGAAAAAATGTAGCCTGGACCAGAGGAAATGATAAAATTCGAAGCAGATTATTTTGTAAGTAATCCGTGTATTAACCTATTCAACGGTCCTAGAGTAGAGAAGTATCGAGGGAGCCAAATTGTTTCGATTTATTGTTAATGATTTCTTACATGAATTAAGTTTCTTCAGTAGATTATCCATGATGCCAAAGACCTTAGCTGTTGACGCATCCTCTTAAGCCATATCTTCGACTAAGAGAGCTAGATGAAAAAATATGGTAGAACGGGAAGTTATTTTCATGTATATGCATATATTCCATACATAAAAGACATTGCTATGATCGCTAAAGATGGACGACCCTCGTTTTCGAAATAAATAAATACGCGCACAACTCTCTCTCTCGCCCAGGCTGCGTCTTTACATCCTTATTGACACAGTTCAGGTTAACCAACTGAAATTTGGGCAAATAATTAAAAGACTTTGGCAAAAATAAGAACAAATTTATTCAGAGGATAGCTAAGAAAAGTGGATCATTTGTGTTCCCAATAAAAGCTTTACCCATTATAATAATTTGGAAATGGATTCGGCCAGCTTAAAGCATAGCTCGAGGAATCTTTATGATAATAATACGGAGTTATAAAACATATACAGTGGAACTTGGTTATGACGGCATCGGCTGTAACGTCAACTCGGGTTTAACGTCACATTTTATACAGACCAGCCAAAATTGAACATTTTATGTTGCACGAAAACCCGTTTATATCGTCGACAAATATTGCGACGCTCGGGTATAGTGTCAAAAATTTTGCGATTCTTAAGCCGTGTCCCAATTGGCCATTTGGCTATGCCAATTCCAGGATTTAGCCATGACGCCATCTTGGAAGGATGTCCCAACTCGTTAGCCAGCATAAGGGAGGGAATTTAGGCAGCTAACGCGGCCGCCAGATTTAGGCATCGAGGAGTGCATCCTTCGCCCCACTTTTCCCATGATTCAAAGCGTCTTCAGGAGAAAGGGCATCATGGCTGTCAACAAGGGATAGTACTTGTTTGCAAGTAGTGTTGATATTTTGAGACTTGTTTCGAATAATTATTAATTTTTATTTTGTTTATAATAATGAAATTGCGTTAATGGAAGTGTAAGAATTACGGAGAAATTAGTTAAAGAGAAGGCGGCGTTAATTTTAATGCTAATTAATGTTTATATGCTTCTTATGTATGTATATGTTATTTTATAACTTTTTATACCGATCACATGTTATCTTTTGCTACCGTTTACTTTTTTAACGTGTTATATAATGCTTATTGATGTTTATATGCTTCTAATATAGGTATACTTAATTATGTAACACTATGTCTAAATTCTTATTTAACACTTTTTGTACATAAGGTTAACACCCGTAAGAATAAACAATTATTATTATACGTTATTGGACAAAGTCCAGAAATTGGAATCGGAATAAGTAACAAAAATTAAAATCTAGAGTGATTATAAGATGATACCGAAACCTGATTTATGTACGTAAACCATACTTTAAATAAATTTTGAAAATAATTCCCAAGTCAGACGGTAACCGTTTGAATAGACTAAATAGACCTGTTCTTAATAATGCAAAACTAGAAATTAAATTGCTAAAAGATAAGGAATTCGAAAAAGTACTTGGTTGAGAGACGATTGAAATATTACAAACCAATTAAAAGGAATATACGCTAACATTTCGCCACAAACTTATCTAAAACCTCTTAAACAAAACCATACGGAACTAAAAATACGAATTTGAAAGTATACCCCTACTCTACTATTACAAAAAGATTGTCTAAGATACTAAAATTATGATTAAATACTCTTCTCCGACATCTAATACTCAAAATCACTTGACACATTACATTTTAACAATTTAGGGTGGGTTTTGTTGATCATTTGTTCAAATCATTCCGATTATCTCTTGTTTTGCATTGGCCTAGTGCCCAGTAGATGGCAGCACCTGCGTAAGGATGTCCCAATTCATGCTCCCTTGCGGTTGGCTGCCCAGAATCTGGCTGGCTAAATACATGATGCCTAATGGCTAACGAGTTGGGACACGGCTTTAGGTTGCAAAAGTGCTTCACTGCTGCACTGCTTCAACACTCAGCGCGCTTCAAGACGTTTGTTGCACAACGGAGAGAATTTATATTTCTGAAAGGACCGTTCAAAAGAAGATCACAGATTTTTTCGACAGTAAAGTAGGGTTTTTATTGGGCTATAAAATATTTAATTGTGAATACCAGTTTTTTATTAACGTGTGCCATAATGGGCACTTTCTCAATCCCTCTGAGACTCAACCCCTCTGAGACTCAACCCCTCTGAGACTCAACCCCTCTGAGACTCGACCCCTCTGAGACTCGACCCCTCTGAGACTTGACCCCTCTGAGACTTGACCCCTCTGAGACTTGACCCCTCTGAGACTTGACCCCTCTGAGACTTCACCACGAGGAGACGATTCGCGAGCTCCTGAGTTTTTTTATTATACATATTCCAATGTACGAGTAGATTTCAATAAACAGTGTTGTATGTAGCAGAACATTTGCGTCTTTACTTTGTCCTTTCACTCAGATTAAAGGCTGCTTTTTTTATAACGTCACTCGGATATAACGTTAAAAATATTCTGGTCCCTTTGATGACGTTATAACCAGGTTCCACTGTAGTATTCAAAACTTCTGTAGAAATATCTCATTCTAATAAAGGCAAAAGAATCTCTTTTGACCGTCCTTAGTTGTTCCCTAAGCAAAGCGAAAAAAATTAACTTCATTAGCACCTAGTACCATGAGCCTCGGTATAATTGCCATGGGAATTAAGGAACCTGGGTAGCGTAGTGATCTGCGCATTGGCCCGGAAAGCCAAAGGTCCGTGGTTCGATTTCCGGTCCAGGGGAATTTTTTCTCATGGCAAGTCTAGTATAATTTCATTAGTTTCACCGATTTTATCATTTGGTTTTTCAAGACGAAAAAAATTTACGGACAATTGAGCATCTTGTATTTTTTTCGGATTCATTGAGGCCGTGGAACTACTCTTCATTTTGCGATGGTGGAAAAGCGATTAGGACGGTGCGGTGGTAATGAAAAGCCTGATCTAAGTTTTTTGATTAGTCGTCATCCTGTTTTGTTGCTCATCAAATAAAGCGGGATTCCCGGTAAAATTGATCCTAGGGTTGTTTTGGCATCATCATTCTTGGATTATTCGATTAAAATTAATATGGGGAGTCCCATCAAGAAGAGATGAGCGCGCTGCCTGCAAACTCAATTATGGTCTCTAATGCCTCCTGCGTACACGATTCTGAGGTGCGTGAGCGAGCGAAACCTGTTATGTCGAAGCTAAATCATAGGGTACGCGAAAGTGGTAATGCATGGTCGGTAGTTTAGTTCCAATTGCTAGTCAAGTTCAAAGAATCTATCCGCTAGCTATTTAAGTGGAATAGAACATGTTCTTGGTACTGTTGCATCCTCTTATAGGTAAGAATCTAGGTAATCATTAAATGAGTGATTATCGCTTTCGCGTGGCGAGGGTTGGAAGGGGACTCGGTACTCTTCTTTTTTGAAGGTTATCCTATATCTATCCGTCGTATGATTTATTTCTTTTATTTTTCTTTAGTAACTTCTGCCAGGCTGTTTAATGCAGACGCACAGTACATCTACTCAAGGGACTGGGGTACGTCGTAATATATTACGAACTCCATCACGTGATACAAAAGTATTCCATCGATGAATGCGATTTAAATTCCGTAGCTTCAGATGCCCATTATTTCTTGCAATAAAATTGCTTGAATATAAGCTTTTCTGGCATTACAACTGATTTGTTGGGTAAGAGATCGATTGCTTAGTGGATTGCGTTAATGTTTGATTTTAAATAAATCCTTTTTGAGGGTGTGAATATAAATTTTGTCATTCTTGACGTATGATTTTATATACATTCGATAATCAACATTGGTAGGTATATACCCACCACTCAAGCTCGGCTTAGCACTATTTTTTTAGTTCTTGACGTCACATGACATTACATGAAACAATAATAAATACGGTTTAACCTTTTCTTTTAACTTTTTCATCTCAGTGGCGCTTTTAGTTCAATCAAACAGCATCTGGTTGAATGGGTCCGTGGTTCACGACTAAGTTAATTCTGCGCTGCCCGCACTCCATTCCCGCCTAGATGGCTCGCCGCCCCCTCTATACCTTACTTCACAAAACAGGAGACTCATCCCCATTCTTAATTTTCTTATCCGTACTTCTTTTTTTTTGCTACTGTAGCTATTGCCCATTATTTTTCCATTTTTACAAGCATTTTTTGAAAGCTACTCTGTTAATTTTGAATCCTCATTAAGTAAAGTTGTGCGAGCAATATGTACTACCAAACTTTCAACGGCGCTGTCCATTTTTTTGCCTTAATTTTTCTTTATTTGGTGTGAATACCATGAGCGAGAGTGATAGTTGGGTTTACCTACTCACACTTGTTCAATTAACAATCTTTTGTTATTTTGCCCACAATTATCGCGCCACTGTATATGACGGGATAGGATCAAGGGCGGTAGAATGAATTAAAGATTAGATGATACTAACAAAGCACCTTGTAAAGGTACGTCTTTCTCTAGGAATTCTACCTAACGAGGAGTGCTGCCACTGCAAATGAAGTGACCTTGCCATGAGTAATGCTCAAGCCTCAAATGCTTACAATTAGCATGCAAGGCGCTACTTTGAGATGGATGCATGCGTTTTGAGCGAATGGCTATTTTCACGTTGGCCGGAAATCCCCGTGACTCATTGAGAATTATGCACGTAACATTTTGGCCACTAGTAAGATTTTCTATTTGCCCACGGCTATTTGTCAGCGTATAATGCCTCCATAGTAGAAATTCGCGAAGTAGAACTGCGCGGTAGTAGTGCTTCGTCTAAGCATATTCCATGCGAAATTGGAAAGATGATAATCATTGAGATGGCTCGCCAGTACAAGTTTTTATAGTACAATTTGAACAAGTAGTGTTCAAAGATAAGTGTAGAATACATAGTAGTCCCTTGACTACAAACAGACGCAGTCTCCATCATTAAAACACAAATGGTAATTTCCACACTATTTTATTTAACGCTTAACGACCGACCATGGTTTCCACACTTGGTGTCATTTTCAAGGTAATCCAACAAAAACTCTCTCGGTATATGCCCAGGCCAACGTATAAGGTGGGAGCATATGGAATTGGAGTGAGGGGAGTGGGAGGGGTAAAAAGTTTAGGTGAACAAATGAATTAAGGCCGAAACCAGAAGACATACAGCAGAGCGTGAGTGAAGGTCACCATTTGTGTTTTAATCATGGATATAGCATTATTCCACAAAATTAAGCCTCAAAAAATGTTATAAGTTTTTAGACGCAGTCACGTCGATGGGCATTGCATACTACCACGCAGGGGCGCAGCTCGGAATTAAGGTTGGGGGGGGGGGGGTTTCAGGCGCAACTAATACTGGGGGGGCACGGGGTTTGGCATACCCGCCAGGGTAAGCGGGAGGTGCGGGGACCCTCCGCCAGAAATAATTAAGATAAATGGCTCAAAATGGTGAGTTTCACGACCGTCTGAGGGATATTTTATTAATCCTCATACTATTCTTTAAGTAATATAATCCAAATAAGTAAAATAGATTTAACTTAAAAAATAATCTGAGCTCTGGGGGGGGGCATTATCCCCCAAACACCCCCCCCCCCCTCGCAGCGCCACTACTACCACGGAAACGTGGGAAGAAGTGAACCACCTCTCCTCCAAAATTGCGCCCGTGTCATGGGCTAAATTATTTCATGATGAAAAGAAAAGGAATCGATAAATTGATAAATAAGTGACTGGACTCCTTTGAGATGCAAAAACCATCCCTCCCCTGTGCAGATGTTAAAGATTTCCTAAGATTTATGCTGATCATAGCACAAGGCAGCGTCGGATCAAGGGGGAGCAAGTCCATCCCCCCCGGAAAGACTTCTAGAAATATGGAAAGGATGGTATTTTTAAGGTGACTTTCAAATCTAAGTTTTTATTTCACCTGCTAAACTTAAAAATAATTGATGAATATCTTAAAGCCACTTTTATACGTATATCGGACCTCATACGCGTTATCGCTGCGAGGTATTCCACACCATTACGGGACGGGCGTAGCGGAAATAGTTAAACCGCGCCTCTCGAAGCAACGACCTTCACCAACCCTGGCACAAGGAGATCTCTCGTGTCTCGTGAACTTTCGGGCGTGTTCTACCTTCGCCGTAGATACGTTGATGACGTCAACAACTCATGCGTATTACTGCTCCTCAGTCGGATACCCCTAGTCCTTGTTCATTGGTCGCTGAGGGATTCGCTGTTTTTAACACACTCAAAACGAAAGGTTCTATCATTATGCGCAACTGTGCGAGAACTCTAATGACGGCAGCAACTCGTGAAAAGTGGGCTGCATTTTTCGCGTTTTTTTATTTTAAACTTCCGTGAGAACGGTTTGTTGGTGACGATTTTTTTTGCGTCGCAACCTATCTTTCCCTTACTGCTACCGAATTCTCGAAATGAATTGCGGTCTGAGTAAGCGACCCCATGGCGGAGTGATTCCTCTGGTTGATATAGTTACTATTCTGTAATGAATATTCTGTTTAAATCCATTTATCTGCCTCTACGTATATCGGTCCTCATACGTGTTCGAGGGCATACCCAGGATCATGGTCTAGGGGGGGGGGGAGCAAGCTATGGTCTAGGGGGAGGAAAGCCAAGTTGTGACATTAGTTAATGAGATTATTTCCTTGAAAAAATAGTATATAGCATAGCGGAAATAAGTTATTGTCATGCTTGAAATTAGTTCAGGCTTTTCCTCCATGTTTCAAAAGTGAAGACTTCCTTAACAGTAAAGAGCACTGAAAATTTATACTCAAATGAAAGGGCAATCTGTTTGTATTTCTTAAAGAATAAGTAAGAGTACATATTAGGTAATTTGTCATTTCATTTAAATGTTGTTTCAAACAATTAACGATGGTGGGCTTGAGTTCCAAGTGGTGATTTTACCTATGATAAAATATTTTTCGACAGGTGCCGCCTCAGCTCCTCCAACAACTGCACCTCCACAGTTTACCTTTGACATTCTTCCTGATGCGGGCGATTTGGCGACACGTCTTGGAGGAGAATGTGACTCTCAAGTTGGAGCTCAGGCACAGAGTAGCTCCTCGAGCTTCAGCATGGTGCTTCCAGGAGGTATTGCAGTGAGTGCAGCCTTCAGTGAAGCAAGGGCAGCAGCTGGTGCAGCTCAGATTGGTACGTATCTTTTGTATGCATGGGGTATCCAAAATCCAGTAAATCAGCATTTAATTGGTGCATATTGGTTTCTACTCATTTTTTACATTGATGCACATATCCCAATAATTCATGGTTTTGTGCAAAGTAGGATTTATAACTTCTTTTGAGGTACCCAGGGAATGTACTATAAAGGCAAAATTTTCTGCTATAAGAAATGGTTAGAGCTCTGTTATTTATTTTTTGCTAAAATATTCCATGCAATATTAATGAGTGTGTTGTGTTGGACAGAAGTAAAGTCTGTATCCAGAACAATGAATGGGGGGGAGCAATGCTTCTGGGGGGGAGAATCAAGTTTGGGAGGGGGTGCATAAGATGGGGGAATTCAGTTGGACGGGGTACCCTAAAGGCTACATGTATATCCAAACATTTTGGTGGAGTTTGACCCTCTAGACCACCAAGAGGCTTTGAAAGAAGCTAGCACAGAAATAGCAGCTACAACAGGGCAGGGTTCAGACTTAAGTTTTCCGGGCAGTGAATTTTGAGGAGCATAAGAAATAAGCTGTAAATTTCTAAATACCTAGGTATTAAATAAAGGTTCAATTCTACAAGAGAGAACAATTGTAAGAAAATACTTTTTATCCTAGATTGGGTCGAGGACAGGGATGTATTCAGGAGGGGAGTAGGAGAGCTCTAAGGGGGTTAAGCCTCCTCCCCCTATTTTTCCCCCTTACGGCAACTACCAGTGATATATCTGCTTAGGACACCACTAGCCCATGGCATATATCCTCAGACACTCCATTGTTCAATATATTATCATAATCCTGCCATAAAAAAAATTTATTTCACTTTCGTCAATATATAGGAAAAATATTTAGCGAACTTATTGCAATGCAAATTGACAACCAATTTCATTGTAGGCAACCCGCATACCACCCCGGCAACCCCAAAGAAAGTTTCTGGCAGCTTGGCTGGGCCATAAGGAACTCTCTATTCACTCCCATAGATCCATATTGTACATATCTGCCATCAACAAAAAAAGGCATTATCATCACTGCTGATCCCTAGACATGCTTTGCTTGTCATCATTTACAATCCCTGTACATATTCAGGTGATTTATTGAATTCAAAAAGGAAAAAAGCATTCACCACTATAGTGAATTTGTCATACATGAAAGATAGAGAATTTTTCTGCCACAGTAGAAACTAACCCATTCCTTGTTCACCAGGAAAAAGTTTAAGAACGTTAGTTACAATTTAGAACCAAAATTTTACATGGTCATTGTGTTTTGTTCAGCAATTTTATTGTGTGAATATGATTTCCTAAAGAATTGGCCAATATTATGGGAAATTATTGTAGTTTAGTGGCATGCCTGAATGAGCTGTGCATACATTTCACTCCTCAGTGACCTCTACACATTATTGGTAGGTACTCCAAGGTCACAACTTTTAATCAGATATCTGTCAATTACATATGTTTATTTAGGATATTGGTATTGTATAAAAATTAATAATTTAATGAACCTTGGTATATGATGTAATTATGAAACAACCTTTTTAAAATAATGAGCAAGTACTCGTAAATACATATTTATTCTAAAACCAGTGAATTTCTGAGGGATCCAGTTCAATAATTTAATTTTCTTGAGCAGCTTTTGCAAGCGTGAATTCGAGCTGTCAATTTGGTATGGTTAACAAAGAATGTATTTTCTAAAGAGCATCAAATGCTCCAATGTAGAAGATTTGTTAAATAAATACTGAGGTCATATTAAGATCTGGATTTGCCTCAACAACATTATTCTAACGTCTGTTTAAAGACTAACTTATTTTTTTTAAAAAAAAAAAAGGTACTCCAAGCCCATTCCGTGGACGAGGTGTTTCAGTAACTGGACCAAATGGAGTGACATACAACATCAGAGCTCCTATTGAAGCAGATTTTAAGGTGGAAGGACCAGAAGGGACCAAGTGGAATGTACAGAGACAAGCAACCACTGTGACTCAGTAAGTTGTGAAAAATGGGAATGAAATTCATTACATCCACTCTGTTTTTAGAATATTTATAGAACACATACAGTTTAAAAAGCGGTTCATCTATCACTTTGCCCCACCAGATAGTTAAATTAAAAGTTACAGTGTATACCCACAGATTTGTTGTATCTGTTTTTGACGTATGGATGATAGTTAAGCACCATATTTAGGAAAGGTCTCAAATGAAGTAACATCCCATGCTGTCTCTAAGGTAGTGACACTGGCTTCATAGATTAAATATTAGCAGAAGCTTAACTAAATCATCAATAGCTGTATCATGTAACTTGCGACATTGTATCATAAAATATGTATGGCCAAACTTGTGTACATATATAGTAGAATTCTTGAAAAGAGTGATTAATGAATTTATTACATGGTACAACTTCTCCACTTTTGGGGACAGATAAATTTTTTGTATAAAAACCATGGGGTAAAGCATAACTCAATCTAGTATCCTCTAAACATAGGCCATAACCTAATGGCATCAGGAAATCATTATTTTGTTTATATGCTCACTTCATGAAAAATTCAGTGGTTTTGAAATCTGCTCATGGCCTCCCAGTGGCGGATACAGAAAACACTCAAGGGGGGGGGGGTGCAAAAGATATATTGAGTTGCCTTTACTTCTATCGTGATAAAAAATAATCAGGTCACAGGCAGAGTAAAATAAAATTTTTACTAAAGTAATTATACACATATATAAGACAATTCCATCTTATGATATAAAAAAGTCACAATTCTGGTTCTTCAATGTTTGGCAATACGGCTGGACCCACAAGGGAGGGGCGCACGCCCCCATCTGTATCCGCCACTGTGGCCCCCACTAAATCTTGATTTGAGCTGTATCCTAGCCATATCAAATTTAAGGTATTATTCTTTTGGTTTAACTGTAATGCAGTGGGAATTTCTGCTGTACTTGAAGGTCCCATTTGTAAGGGCCCCCATGTGGTTTTTAATTTATTCAAACAGTTGTGAGGGAACAAAATAATATGCTTAGTAACATTTGGAAAGAGAAACTAGGCTTAACTCATACTTTTTTATTGAACGAATTATTTCTAAATATATAATTGGAATCTAATTTCACTTTTGCTTACAGAGGAGCAGCCATCACTTTTCCCAAGTCATAAGTACTATTGAGTCTACATAGCTGCTTCAGCTTATGATGCAGTAAGGAGAATCCAAGATTAGAAGAAATAAGAATATGAGTGAAAATTACTGACACTGTTGATGATCTGCATGATGCTCTCTTTCAATCCTGGAGTTACTCTTTGAGTATAAGGCTAATAATGTGTTCTTAGTAATGGACACAATTACTCCTTATCAATGCACAGTGCTTTTTGAACCAAAGTGGACAAAAATGATGGTAGACGTTTTTACAAAGTTAGAATATTATTGAGCCTTTTTATATTACGAGGATTGTATTGAATGCTGAAATTCTGATATTTCAAGAATTCTTCTTCCCAGTGACGTAAATGCGTGCAAAGGAAATGTTTGGTGCACAACCACCAGCCCGCCTGTTCTGTGTGGTTTTAGCAATATGGAGAAACCTTATTATGAGGAATGGCTTTTCCCTTCGACTATTTTATTTCTGACTTACACATTCATTAGGCCAATGGTTTATTACTCATTGTAAAAAGAAGCTGAAGTATTTTTTTAATGAAATGATTTTTATATTGCATATGATTAATCTGTTGCAGCATAATTCAATAAACATTTTAAAAATTGAATTGAAGATGTAAAAGACTTAGTTTTTCATCAATCATGATGCTATTCTAAGCCATTAGAAAGGTTTTAAGGAAACTAAGACATGGATTGAGTGAAAATAAATTAGGCAAGGAGAATTGGTAACCCAGTGTCCTATTGGAGATAGTGGATGAGTGATTGTTGAGACTACAAGGTGAAGACAAACATAAATTATCCATCCTATTATCTTGGGGATCTATCTATGACCACAGTGAACAATTTTGTAATAGAGCATGGCAGTTTCACTCTTTCTAGTAGCATGGATAGTGAAATTCTTGACATTTCTGGAAGAACACATCCTTAATAGGATTGAGGAATGATCACATTGACGTCAAAGGAATTTTTGTCCACTGCAGATTCTTTGTAGCTGTGTCAAATAGAGAGCTGTTTCATAAAAACTTATCAAATTGTGGAATGTAAAATCTGCCAGGTATTCCAAAATTTACTGGAATGAAGTTAGTGTCGTGCGCAGTTACAAAGAGTTTACCAATACATCCACTAATTGTGGAATAATGTTATGATTTCATTTGCATTACCTTAGTAGATTGGGAACACTTAGATAAATATAGATTATACTGCTTTAGCACCTGCCATGGCCCAATGGGATCTGCCGTTTTGCAGTACAGTCGACCCCTGCATTAAAAATGGGCTCTGCTCAAGATAGATTTGGATAATGTCCCCTGCTGATTTTGCATGCTCATTGCTCACTTGAAATTTCGAGTTTTGCTGATAATTTTTTTTAGGTCACATGCACTAAATGCCATAAATTATGTAATTTTATGCTTTTTAATTCACATGAAACACATTTAACATAGCAAAATTTACATGTACTGATGGTCTTTGAAGTGATTCTTTGTATGGAAATAATGTTGATTCAACACACGATGGGTTTCACTTAATGATCGGTCCTCAGAAACTTACTAAAATTGTAAAGCAAAGGTCTATTGTATACCTTCTATACTTTCAGTGGTGAGTATAGATAACAATTTTGGTGGAAAGCCAAGACCAACGTTAGCAATGGTTAAGGAATCTGCGCATGAGCTATCTCTCTCTCTCTCACAAGAGCTATGTGGCTCTATTTTGAGGGGGGTGAGTAGGCTTCCCAAGCTCACAAAGTGCTCCCTTCGCTATGGTCATGATCCTGTGTGGTAGATAAACTCATTTAGAAAACATGTATATCAATGAAAAATAGGCTTGAAAATATTTGGAAGTAACATTTTCACTATATTACCTCTCAATATGGGCAATACCTCTTACAATGTGTGGTATTTATAGTGTGGGTGAGCTTCAACTGAGCAAAGTGGGCTTGAATTTAAGGTGAGCTGATGAAGTGAAAGAAATTCATCAAAGATTACTCCTAGCAGCTGTGTTTTTCATAAGAGAACATGTACAGGATATGAATGTGTCTATTCCCGGCGAGTTCATGGGCAGGTGGGGTTAGCTTAGAGTTCTAATTTGACCAATCCCTATACGATCCTACTCTTTCTATCCTGTAAAGAAACCTTACAAGAAATCATTCTGGAATCCGGGAGCAGGTACCTGGACCCCTCGTCTTTTATAACCCCTCTTAGCGGTAAGGGACAGCGGTCATACAATTGTTTATCCCGTCAGGTTTCGAAATAAATATTTGTTCATTTCTCAAGAAAAATAAACTAAGAATTGAATTCTTGGTCTTTTGAACAGCATTTACAAATTTTAAACGAAATTCTACGATAAATATTAACTGATATCTTGAGTTATGTATTAAAATCAACATGGAAATTGTTGCATTAAATGCGTTAATATTGGCCATAGAACTTTGCTTAAAATTTGACAATGCTCATAAAAAAATGAGGAATTCAATTCAAAGTCTGCAATTTACGTGCAAGCAACAATTATCCATATGATAAATACACATAAGCAATATATAAGTTGACTGCGAACCAGTGCCCCCAGGTATGGTCGTAAACCAGGAAAGGAGGGAGCACAACTACTCTCGGAGTCCGAGATAATGATAAGTCCCAGCGTGGAGGGGTCGAAAAAGGTTCAGCGAGACCCTTCTTAACGAATGCCCTCCAAAAATGCCCGTACCACGAGAAAGAAGAGTCTCTTGGGGCTCAGTACAGCAGTCATGCTATGACGAAAACTCCGCCGTCTCGAAGGGGTTAAGGTATCTATCTATGCAATTTAACTTTTTTATTTCACCACCTTAACAACGTTTAAAAATAATTGATTAGTAATTGATACATATTTAAAAGCCACTTGTGAACCCTAATCAGACCTCAGAGAATTCCCTTAGAGGTATTGAATACCGCATAGGCACTGTGGAAAGTAAAGAACTTACCCCTCCTCTTCCCACCGAAACAACTTCATAATTCCGCCCCCTACCTTGCCACTCCCTTCCCCACTTGGAGAGACCTATCATAAATCCTAGTTACACCCATGCCTCGGATATACTTAATAATTATTCTTCATTTATTGGCTTTTCTGAAAAAATGATTTCAGTTTCCTAAATCATCATTTTTCTTTTCTCAAAAAGGTATTCTCCTTGGCGACAAGGCAGGAATACTGATTTAAATTCGTCAAAATTAATTTTCATGGGTTTTGATTAATATATCCTTGAGACATAAAACAAAGCAAGATCAATTTTAGCATTGAGTTCAATTGAATTCTTAATTCCAGTGTACAGTAATGAAGTGAAATTATTAACATGGCAAGATTGGTCAAAAAAGAAATATGTACCGTTAAAAGAGAGAATTTTGCTGAAGATGACAAATTAATTCTTTGGGAAAGTATAAGAAAGGAGTAATATGGAACCTAATATTTCTTAGCAACATACGATAAAACATTTTTAAAAATCGTAAGCTTCACAGATCCAGCGATCGAGTAATTAAAAAATAACAGAAAAAATGCTCAGAATGAGGAAAGATTTGGTTGTAAATTACTTTGGGTCAGTCACTTATATAATACCCAGGATCAATCAACATAGTTCCCGCCCACCCTAAGGCATGAGTAAGAAAAATAGCAATTGTATAAATTATAAACTTGGGGAGGTGAAACAATTCTCCCACTTGGGATTCCAAGAGACTAAGAAGCAGACAAAGTAGGAGAGAAATAGTGAGTAGGAAACATGAAAAAAGAGGGCTTCGTGTCAATAGTACAAAAGTGGGTGACTCAGTAAAGTTATCACTGAGGCTAGCCGTAGTATACTTAAATTAGCTTTGTATTTTTTTTCCCAGTTGCAACATTTTACAAAAATACCCTTCACATTGGGGGTATCCCAGGAAAAAGGATGGCACTAAGAGGGTTAAAGATGAAAATAGGTACAGTGAAACCTCGATTTTACATTCCCCCATTATACATTTTCCCTGATTTTGCAGTTTTTATCAGGTCCCAAACCATACCGCCTTTAAATAATGATACTCTATTTTACAATATCCTCAATTTTGCACTTTTTGTAAGTGGTCCATTCAAAAGTGTAAAATAGAGGTTTCACTTTATATGTATATAAGTTTTGAAGTTGGGAAGCAATTTATTAGGACTCCCATGTGGTGGATGATTCTGTAAGGTATGGAGGCATAGGTGGTGATAGCAGTGGAGAAATCAACGTTGGAAGCTTTCAAATGTTGTGTTATAGAAGAATGCGATGGAGATCAAATGAACAGATTGTATGAGTAATTCAGAAGTTTTAGGAAGAGTAGGAGAGGAATCTTTTGAAACGTTGGGTAGAAATGGGACAATAGGGTGGTTTCCTATTTTTTTAAATTGCCTAAATCAAAAGATTATTACTCCTCCAGTACCCTTTTAGATTTTTAAATGACGATATCTATTTTTTACGATTAAATGAAGAAATAAAATTTTCAAGCACACGAAAACCCGATGGCTAAGTATGAATGCCCATGTGACATCATTCTGGTTCTGGCTGCTGCCACACGAGTCTACCTTGGTGTGAGACTATGAGCGCTGCTTCGATGTAGGCTGCCAGCAGGTAGCGCTTGGCTTAAATAAGGATTATTAATGCCCTATCAGATGAAGGTAACTTTTTGACCATGGGCAATTTCAATAGGTTATTATTAAGAGGTGTTTCCTTGAGCTCTGTGCCTAATGCATGCATTGGTAATCTCAGACGATGTAAAACTCTTGACTACTTGTATAGCATCTGGGTCCCTGTGACATCAGGTGGAGTGGCAACGCATGGGCACCAATTTGGCCTTTTTCAAATGAGGTTAAAATAGACCATTAACATCCGTTTAAACTGGGATTTCTAAAACCAAATAATTTGTATATTATGAATACGCTAATGGTGGGTAACGAATTGCAATCAATGCCTTTCATTTCCTTTGATGAAGGAAAATACCCTATTAAATCAGGCACATCATGAGACACGATGGTCTTATGAAAATTATCATCGAAGGACATGCAGAAGGGAAGAACTTTAGAGGTAGGTCATGGATGAGATACATAGAGCAGGTAGTGAAGGATGTACACCAAGTTGCAGCAATAAGGGCGCGTCAGACCCCGCAGCGCGGGGAAGCCCTGGCCAAAGGGGGCCCTCGTGATGAGTAGGGAAAAAAATACCGTAATTCTCGGAATAGTCCCCCCCCCCTAATTTTGAGGCTTCAGTATCGGGAAAAGTAAAAAAAATATGTGTGAATATAGTCCCCCCTTTACTTTTACCACAGGCATTTTTGGAAAAAAGGGGGGACTATATTGAGACATATATGGCAATAATCAGTAAGCAATGCTATAAATTACACTTTCTTAATCATAAGTAGGTTTATATAGAATAGAAAGCCTTTAATTCATTTCCATTAATACGAACAGCTTATATAGGGGCCCCTTAAATATTTTCGTGGGGGGCCCCGAAAACAAAGGAAATCTTTAGTGCCGCTACTGTCTATACTAGAAGAAATATGTAATGGCTAAAGCAAAAGCAGATAGGAAAATTGAGTGGAGGGCTGAATCAAACCAATCTTAAGATTGGTGACTGTTGATGATGATGAGCACAATTTCATATGAGGGCAGAATGGGAGCAGTAATTGATATTCTTGAGATCATCCCTCGCTAACACCCCTGTCCCTCCCCTAAGGGTAGTCATGTGATCAACCTTTGCCCACTTAAATTGGGTATAGTTTGAGACAGTATGGTCCATGCGATAGGGCAGATACAGGATTTCTTGCTCGGGGTACGACAGGCAAACGGTCTTCTCATATTAGAGACTAAAAAACAACATAAAACAATTACTGTATGAAATATTCACTTTAATATGAAATTTAATGATTGAGTCTCCATAATAAACAAAACAAATTTAATGATGACCATTCTTGTCTATTTTTCAAGCATCTGGGTGGGGGAAGGGGTCTCATGCCCCCATGACCCCCTCCTAATTCTGTCTATTATTATGGGCTGTTAGCTAAAAGACCTGAGAAGGTCTGGACCCATTTTTGATATCAGCTTCTCCTCATCCTACTGTCAGTCTGCTCAAAAGTTTGAGTTCACTTGTGTGCTCAAAGTATGTATTCAGGTCAGCATAATTTTATTTTATTCCCATTCCACTGAAAACAGGTCATATTGGCCGGCAAATAAACATAACATAAAACATTAGTTGTCAATTTCCTTTCCATTCGTTTACTGCCACTACGACACAAGCATATGCACATATTCCATTCATTTTCAATAAGCTCAATGAGAAACTGGCATCTGAAATTAGGGAAGAAGCTTCAAATGTGAAAATTACATAACGTGAGTGAAATTACAGAGTGTGACACAATGCTCACTAATCCTAGCCAGCATTGCGTGTCACATCAGGGGCACAACATATGGGGTCAAGGGAGACATTGCCTCCCCAAGCATGATGCAGGGGGCTAGCCCCCTTCCAATGCTGCAAAAAATTTATTTTAAGAAGATGAGACTCCACTTCCCCCCTTTATGTCTAGAATAGAATTCAGGAGAAATTTGACCATTTATATAATCTGGGAGGTGCAACAAAAGGAGGGGAGCAAACATTCCTCCCTAGAAGGAGAGTTTGCCTCCCCTACCCCCATGGCTCAGAGGGCTGCTGCACCCTTGTATCACATTCTGAGGAAGATATAAGGGGTGCATTCAGAGGGAATGAGAGCTCAGAGCTCTTGCTCACTACAGGAGCACAATTATTCTCATCCTCATTGAATTGAAAAAGTTGACTGGTCATCACCCAGCAACAGACGGACAGCTAGAAATTAAGGCTGGGGGGATTTTTGGCTCAAATAATAATTCCCCCTGATAAGTTCTCAGATAAATGGTTCAAAATGGTGAGTTTTACGGTGCTCTGAAGGATATTTCATTAATACTTACGCCATTCTGTAAGTAATATTTACCCAATTATGTAAAATGGATTCTATTTTAAAATTTCTCTGAGTTCTGGGTGGAGGGGTGTTTTATCCCCCAAATCCCCCCTCCCTTGCTGCCCCACTGTCTAGCAACACACCTTTGACCAAATAGAACTAATATTTGAGCCCTGTGAATCAGTTACAAATGCTCAGGCAAGTAATGGCTGAAAATACCTCTCCAAGAATTAGCTGAGTGCTCACAATGAGGTGCTACATAGCATTTGCATTCAGAAGGGGGAAATTTCACAGCTATTGCGGTAGTGCTGTGGGCACTCACTCCCCCTTAATGCACCCAAGGAATCTGAAGGAGAGGTGTATCTAGTGGGTGTGCCAGTGGTATTGCTGGTGCTTGTGAACTGAAGTATGTACAATAAATATTTTAAAATTAGATGCATATGATCATTTCTAATAATGGGATTTGTAACATAATCGATCTCTAGTGTTCTCTAATAAGTATACTTATAAGTGACGATGCTGCATAAAGGAACAAAATATGACAGGAGCAAAATACATTATGACTACAGAGTAAATCAGTGTGACTGGGTATACTTGACCCTCTTAGTAATTAAATTTCCAAGAGTTGATGACAGTTTCTGCAATGAGATCCCCAGAACTATGTAGAAACTCAACCCATAGTGTGGGGAATTTCTGAAATTATTGCAATTAGCTAACCTCATAGCCATCTGATTTAAACGAAGTACACAAATATATTTGAGACTTAAAATGGAAATTTCAAATTACTAGGTAAGACAGCTTTTGAGGTAAGAGCAAGGACTCTCTGCCAATAATGACTGGAATGAAGTCTCATCCACTTTCAACAGGAACTTCAATGCATTGGCACTAAGCTGACAACTATACTTAAGACTTCATAAACATTAAATGCAATAACTTATGGATGAAAACTGTTATTTATTACTTAAATTCCCGACAAAACATGACGTATCCACAGAAAATGTAACTAGAGCTAGGTACCTACCTACAATGAGAAGTTGGATAATCATAAACTCGTCACGATATAATTCGGTGATCACTTACACGAGCAAACAATTCAAATAAGTCATAAAAATAAATTAAGAGACGAAAAAGACAAGAAAAATCTTAGAACGTACATTCAATGGCGAACTCGCCAAGAACAAATTCACAAATTCGATAGGCAGTCGAGACTTTGCTCGTAACCGTAAGAATGGTATTCTTGAAAAAGAAAGGAAAAAAAATTTAAATAGTTACCAGTCACTGAAATCATAATAGCAAATTTTTTGAAACACATGCATAGGTGGTTCAGCTAAATTAATTGATATTCTTTAGCAATATATCTGAAATTACCGCCGTGAATAACTCGAAACAAAAGAGTTCTGTTGGGCAATACGATTATTACATTGATTGATATCGCTCATGCCATTATTGCTGAGGTTTTCCTCGAGCTCACCCCCAGTGAGCATTACTTTATCGGCAGATTGGGGTTGTATTTCGCACAACGACAAACACTTAGCGATCATTAACCCTAAAGAGGGAATAACGGGTATACCAACCTTGGTGATGCTGTACTAGGCTGGAAGCGATAGGAGTGCATTATTTTCCCGATTTTTTAAGATAATTTCTCGTAGATTTTATTAAATACAAAATATCAGCAATTAATTTCAGAAATACGACCGGGAAAGTTGCTTTTCACCACGACACGACGACAGAATACAACCGAAAATACTACGATGCAACGTTTATGAACGATACCATCTCGTGGCAGAAATCCTTACTAATCGGTACACGAGGAAGAAGGGAAATTGTAAGTTGTAGCGAATTCTAAGTAAAATAGTTCTTGGTGCTTTATTTATATGAGATCTGAAAATGTGTTGAATTATGGAGACTTAATGATAATTTAATGTGAAGCGAAAAGATCCGATTGTCTGCGCAACCATCATTTCAACAGTTTCTCTTGCCCTCCTGTAAATTAGCACAATATCACTGCGCCTTGTGACTGGAGGTTCGGCCATCTTACATTACCTAATCAGTAGACTTTCGGAAGGAGTTTCGTTGCCTGTGGCAGACCTGCAAATTCAATTACACAGCTGTTGTGATGGCGTTAAAGAGAATAAATAAGGTATGTATTACTTCATTACTTGTGCCTGAGGCTCAGTTTCATATGCCGAAATTTGCTCTTTAGAGTACTTGTCTCAACGCCCTTAACGATTTTACTTTTGCTCTTATGTCTGCAATGCTTATTACCCACGTCAGTGTAACGGTTGAAGTACTGGTAGTAGTGATGCATTAAAAGTTGCGAAGAGTTCCAAGGTACTGCTTCGTTGATGGGCGATTGCATCTTTTGTGGATTTAAGTGTCGAAAGTAAGCAAGTTGTGTTGAATGCCGGAAGTGTGTTAAACCATGAACAATTGATTGTATCAATTAGTGATTCGAATGTTTAAGTTATATAAATACGTACTTCAAGGCTCTCAGTTAGTAAGTTACACATTCAATGCAATAGTAATGTCTCTTTACATTTTGGTGTGTTGCATCGTATCGCGGTTGCGTGGTTTTTATCAATACTACATTATGCCACTATTAATCACCTGACTGGATGACTGTGATTTTTGTCTTCTATGTATCTATTTGTTAAATTTTAAGGGAACTGCTGTACACATTTCGTTGTGCATTACCTATTTTCGGAAATGGACTTCGTGCTCCTTTTATTATTCTGGCTGTTAAGTTACTCGGTGCCCGTTAGTTCCTTGAACCGTCGGGTGACACATTCGTTCCTGTTTGTTGATCTAGTGTATGGACCAATTTTTTTCTCTGTATATCATATTTTAAGTTCTTATGAATTCAATGACGATTTTATGGTCCAGAATTAGAAACTCAGAGTGAAATGCGATATGGTTGTGTTTTTACCCTTATTGGTTCATTGACGTCCCCCGAAAATCGCCATTGTAATTTTCAAGGAATATTTCATGACGCATACATAAGATCATTTTGTCTGAATTACTATATAGTACGGGAAGGTTACATTCACTTAGCTCGCCGTGAATGTTCTTATATGATTTTGCAATTCTATTCTTCAGGAACTCCAAGACCTGGGCAGGGATCCACCTGCACAATGTTCTGCAGGACCAGTAGGCGACGATCGTAAGTATAGAAATAATATACTAGTCATTTAGTCCTTCAATTTTACTATGTTTCATTAGAGTGAGTTCCGTGCAGAATGTTTGTCTTTGGTTATTCCACAATTACATTTTATTCTTTCGTTTTTAGTGTTTCACTGGCAGGCCACAATCATGGGACCTGTAAGTATAATAGTCTCTTATTGAGTTAAAGTGTTATATGGTTGCTGAAGGTAATTTTATTTTTTTTTCTTAAATTTCAGCCCGACAGTCCATACCAAGGAGGTGTTTTTTTCTTAACCATTCACTTTCCAACGGATTATCCATTTAAACCACCAAAGGTAAGCAATTCTTTTTTCTACAAATTTTTAGTGTATAACGGCATGTTGAGGCTAATTTTAATTTTGAAATGTGGCTCGATTAACTCAATCGTTAATGTGGCTCTACGCCTGTTCATTGGAAAAACTTGAATGCTTTGGGTGGTGTTTTACAATTACTTCTTGAGAAGAATTTCCTGGGTGAAAATTCCAGTGTATAGCCCATGAGCATGTGTCAAATAATTCCATTCCATTGTGGGGAAGTTATAATTTAATGCCTAGTTGTGGCGTGCTTTAGTTTATAATTTGCAAGTACTTTCATCACATTTGAAAATAAATTACTTTTTGAATGTTGTCTATGAAGGTAGTCTTAGACATGAGACTAATTGTTATTACATGCACATTGATAGACTAGAAGTATCGTAAGCCTGATGGTCATGTTGTGCTTCCCTTGGTTGGGAAGCGTAGCCACTGAATGGACTCTACAATGACATATACTGCTGTCATAACAGATAGACCTCTATGATACCTTAGTTGGTGTTGGTTGGCCCTCAATTGATGTTTAAATTGTCCTTTTTTCTCTGTCTGTTGTATAATTCAGATTACACTAATATTATATTATTTTTGTCATGTTTTTCAATGGTGTGAAGGACATCTTGTCTTACTTGTATCAGAAATGCTAATTATTTGTTGCTATATTTTAATAAATTAATTTTTACCTGTGGAATCTTTCAAGTGTGTTTTCAGTTACTCAGGTCACTCTTTCAACTGGAAAAATCAGTGAATGAGTTTGATTGGAAAGGCATGGAACTAAAAAAATAGGAAAAATCCTTTATTCTCTAAAATTCAAGTAGTAATTTTCCCAAACTTTTTACTAATTTGATATAACTTTGATCTTTGACAGTCTGTTCCGATGTCATTTAGAGCAGTCTGGAAAATTCCTGGTATTTCTACTGAATAATTTGAGTGGCCATGCTGTTTTTATATATGTCATATTAGCCTTGGTTTAGGCTTTGTCCATCATACTTATTACTTGTTTTGGCTGACTTTCTCAGTTTCAAGTAAACGGGATCCTGTATATCGTAGTGAGATCCATTTCTGCAATTATTTGTAAGAAGTCTAATCATGTATTTGGATTATTGCCTTCAATAATTGTTTTATTTCCTAAGTTGTATGTCTTCATCAACATAAATTTGCATGGTCCCCATTCACTGTTTAGGAACAGCTGTTAGTGTTTTCATCTTACTCTGGACGACCTTGAACTTGTTTTTTTTCCTAATTTACTTTCTGCTTATCTGCAAGACAACTCGATATTTTATGGCTCGGTTGTGGGCGATATACTGTTAATGGATAATTGTTTGCTGTATTATGCATCTTGCCCTCATTTGCTGACCTTCAGCAGTGATATTCGCTAAGATGAACAAATGGTTTTTAATCTAAAATGGAAGAATTTTCTCAGTGGTTAGCATAGTCTCAATGGCTCCTAGAGTTTTGAGGTTCTTGGGTTCTTGAAGTGAAGTTGCGATTGAAGGTAGTGACACATGTGCTGTAATTTATCACTCATTTATTGGCATTCAAAGATTATACTCAGCCTACCATTAATAGTATCTCTCTAAGTTATTTTTTTTAAGTATGGCATTTATGTAGACCATTGCTGGGGTAAAATTTTCATCCCTGCTTCAGTTCAAAGCTTTCATTACGATTGGTGTTTGGTGTTAGTAGAAAGAGATTAGCAGCGATAAATCATTATATTTCTCCTTTCTTGTTGTTTTGACTCGTAGTATGTATAAGGTACCCATGGTAAGGTATGCAAGTCATTTGCAGGGAAAGGGTGAAATGCAAGCTGAATGGGTGGTTCTAGTTGTATGAATTGAAAGGACAGTTTTGCAGATGGTGGCTTTTCTGTTTAAGTTTCCAGTGAAAGAATTTTTTTTGGCAATTCCCATCACATAGCTCCTGAAGCTGTCCTTCAATGTTGCTTGTTGTGCGTGACCTATTTTGGGTTGTGGTCTGCATTTTCCAATTGAAGAGATAGTATTGCATTGAGTAATGGATCAAACACAGCATGCGGATGAAACTAAAAATGATCATGATGTGGCGTTTTAGCAATTATATTCTCTCCTCCAAAATTCTTTGACAATCTTGGGATGGTTCATTACATTATGCCTCTAGCATTTTACTTCTCTACTTTTTTGTCATTAGTTTTGTTTCTTTATCATCCTATCTTAACCTTACTATTTTTGTGGGTTTATTCTTCGTAATTTGATGCTCTGAATGCTATGAGTCAAGGTGTGTGAATGAGCAAGTGAAGTTTCTTTGTCATGTAAATTTATATGAGTGTGGATTGCTTGGTCATCCAGGAATTATGGGGAGATGTGGTTGGGGGGCCAGGGGGGCTGTGCCTCCCCCAGAAGCTTAAAATACGGACATGGACTTTAAAAAATAACATTCCTTTTATTTTTTTGTTATGAAGCCACAATCATTTAATTTAATATTAAGAAATTTCTTATCAAAATGAAGAGAATATGTTCTGCAGTAATTATTCTGTTTTTTTTTCTATCTTTAATATGAAAATATCTGTGAGACCCTTGTGCCCCACACAGAAAATATTCCTGGATCCGCCCCTGCCAGGAATCAATATCAGTTGCTCTTCCATGTTATTGAAAATTTTTGGTTAAGTCATAATTTTCCATTTTCCAATGAATAACATTGTAAATGGATTTTTAAGTTATGGATGTACAAGTTAGTTTTAAATTTCTTCATTCTGATGTCAAAGTTTTGGCTGTCACTCTGCTATGTGCTGGCATATCTGCTGCAATGATTGCATCATGTTGCATGTTCATATTCAGGGAAGGAAAATGGTTGTGGCATGTATTAAAAGAGAGGGATTCCTATTAATGCTGCTATCCCTGACTGATTTGCTAGGGCTGTCATTGTAACTAGCTGGGAACTTCAAGTACTAAGTTTCAGCTTATAATATCTTTATTTGTTATTGATTTCTCGCACATCAGTATGTGTGGAGGATGTCTTATTTTCATGCATGATGTTTTGAAAAAGGATGTGGTGGTTCTTTGACCAGCTGTGGTGGTTAGTTACTTTCTTGGTTGCATTGCAATTTTAGGTTCAATTAGCACTTAAATAGCCCTAAAAATGTTCACTTATGTCGGCAAAAGTAATTTATCTACTTACCAACATATCAGAATTGAGGTCAGTGATTCTCCTCAAGGTTGTAAAAGGGGGAAGGTATTGGGGGTAACACCTTCATAAAGGCAGACAGAAGGGACATCGATTTGTTCTGTTGGTGTGAAGAAATCAGTTTTGGATATCATTGCCAGCTACTTCTGAACTTTTCTTATGTACGTTTTGTTTTGCTGAAGGATAGCAGTGTAGTAAGGATATAAAGAGAGGATAGACTTTGATGAAGAATCTTACTATCGTGACAGATAACTGCCATTTTCTGTACAGCTTAAACATAATGTTTAACTGGAGGGGAACTGTCATGCTGTCACACATGCACATGGCTCACAATTTCCTTAGTCTTTTTTTCTAGTAAATTTCTTCTATATAAGTAGCAGGTAGTATCGAATGTAATGAAATTAAGAAAAAAATGCATTCACGATGTTTTTATATTGCTTGTGGAACATTAAAAAATGTGCCGAGTGGGAAAGAAACCATCCTAAAAATTTAGAGCCACGTGTTGAAATGCATAAGTTTTTCTTAATGCCTAAAGCCGAGGATTGATTTCGGTGCTTTGTGTGACTGGCTAACTGTTAAAATATTAGTGGTGTGTTTAACTAGTTTTCGTTTACAGTTCAATGATATTTTTATATTTTATATATGGGTGATGTAAATTATTTTTATCGTCTCTTGGTACTGGACGAGGATAGCTTGCTGGGTTTCTGTGTATTTTCCCCTATGAAAAAATTGTATAAACCTGTTTCAAAATTTTATACATTCTTATACATTACCATGGCAATGTATAAGAATGTATAAAAATTTGAAACAGGTTTATACAATTTTTTCATAGGGGTTGTCTTATCAGATAGATTGTTTTATCTGTTGATATTTCAGTCTATAAATAACACCTAGGTCTGGAGAAGGTATTATTTTGTATAACCATTGAAGTAATTCGTTTTTTTAGCTATCATTAGCCTCATCATAATGGCTTAATTTGTTTTTACTCTGGTTGAAAAGGTATGCCAGTATTACTCCATTTGTGTGTGAGGTATCTACTTCTACTCTGATGCTATCATATTTTTTCCATTCAGTCCACAATATGGGGTTTATTCATGTCTCATTTATTTCACTCATTTGAAAGGGCTTGGTTTGTAGTTGAAGTATGGGAGTTGCATACTTTCGCCAAATTGTGAAGTACATAGGACTTCTTTTTATTTGTAAAATAAATCAAGCTAAAAATATTTTATAAATGTCCCAAACCTATGAGATTTGAGGTGATATTTCTGCTACATCTGGATGTTGATGTTACAAAAAAAGTTACTCTATGGTACCTTTATTTTAGGGAGAGTTGTACATAGGAGACGAGTTAGATTTTTAAGTCATGTAGTCAACTTATCTGTTATCAGTTTTTATTTTTCGTTAAATTATTATCCATTTGCAATGTTACCGGTGTTAAGTGTTCTTGTAATGTATTTAATTTTGTCTACCATCCAGGATTCCTATTGGACTGGAAGGGGCACTAGAAAGCTCCAAGATTTTTAATTAAAAAATAGGAATTACCTGTCATTTCAACCAATTTCTACATTAATGCTCTTAGTTCGTACTAAACTAATAAAGACAACAAAATTCTAAGCATAACACTATTGAGGATAGCACAATATGAATTAATTTCTGATCGATTCAATGGAATGATTTTAAACCACACAAGTACTATCACAGTTGAGTGCAAATTATGTCAGTCGGTTCCTTGCTTCCTCCAACCCCGGCCCACTGGCCTCAGTTTACACTTTTAATCAGTGGCTATAAACAAGTTAACCTGTGCCGATTGTAAACATTGAAAGGCTGCAGTGTCCTGGCATTTTTTTGCAGTGCGCTTTCATCCAAGTTGATTGTCAATACAGTGCAAATTTCTCATTCACAATAGAGTTCCATGAATTAAGAAGTGCAAAACTAAGATTATGTAGAGTGTGCATCATAGTGCTGATTATAAGGGATTCTTGATCTTATTTTTAATAGACTGGGTGTCAGTGTCACGGCATAGTCTAGTTTTAGATATTGGTTGGGCACCAGTTCAGGTCATGTGATATTGTCATGTTAACGTGCATAAATTACCAGATGATCAATACCTCACGCTTCCTACCCCACTTCACTTCTCACTCGAAGATGATACCTGTATTGAAGCACGTATAATTGCTCTGATGACCGGATGATCGATCCCTTAGCACTCATTTTTGTGATAATTTTGTACCCTGGGATATTTAATTACAGCAGACATATTTAAATACTCATCCTTGATACATTTTAACCACCCAGAATGTTAATTTTGTTTGTAATTTATTCCTCCTTGCTCACTCCATATTAATAAGTAAATATTGATTTAAAGTGATGAAAGTTAATTATGAAGATAGAATTAGAAAAGTTCAGCAAATGGTTTATCAAAGACCAATTGCTTAATTCAGGGTAATTGTTTTTCCCATCTTAGTACTGTGTGCTTACGTCTGCACCTGTGAGGTGATTTTGAATTGTAGCTTTCGGTGTGATGTATCTTATTATTTAGTTCTTCAGCCAATTGGTGGATGATGCTTCTAAAAGATTAATGGCTAAATTTAAGTCGTGAGCATTAAGGTTATAAATTTATAATGAAATGAAATTTGGCTTGTGTGGGAAATTTTTTCATAAATATTAGCTGGTGCCTTCTATTCAGTATATTTTAGATTAATTTTTTTAGGCTAAATATATTTTTAGAGTTAAATTGAAATTATTTTGTTAGTTTCTGTCAAAAACATTCATGGTAGGCATGAAAGTTTTTCCTTCATTTGTGCACAGAGTGGAGCTATAAGGCATTCATGTAAGGATGTCTCCCTTTTCCTTTCACTGAATACATTATGATTTATGTTTCAGGTTGCATTCACAACAAGAATTTATCATCCTAACATAAATAGTAATGGCAGCATTTGTTTGGACATTTTGAGATCACAGTGGTCGCCAGCTCTCACAATCTCGAAAGGTAATTGTAAGCAAATTATTTGTAGGCTTTTGGAAAGTGTTCTAGGTTCTTGACCCACCTGAAATTTACCTATTCTGTCTTTTTTCAGTATTGCTGTCCATATGTTCACTACTTTGTGATCCAAATCCTGATGATCCCTTAGTGCCAGAAATAGCGAGGATATATAAGACTGATAGAGAAAAATATAATGAATTGGCAAGGGAATGGACGCGCAAGTATGCCATGTGATGGCAATAATGTGATGCTGAATCTGCTGTCTAACATTTTCTAAAGGAACAACCTGACTCTGGTGTTCTCTTTATCTGGCAATGCCATTATTTGTTTCTTCCCCTGGTTCCCGATTTTGTTTTTTTATTAAAAAGCATATCTTGTTCCAAAAAATATAATCCCAACCCTTATCCAATCATTATCTCCATTTCATCCTTCCCACTACTCGCACATACAATTGGGTGGTTCAGGGAATTATTGGATTGCGTTACTTTGGAGTAAAATTTTAACTGCATTATGAGCTCTCCAGTGATGACCACGAGCAATGAGGACTCCTTGCCTTGATAGGAGTTTCATAGTGATTTTGGCATAAGTATGGTTTTAACCCTGAATTTTGAGTTTTGTAAAGTATTTCCAGTTTCCTCCATATTCTTTCATGCGAAAGGACTTACCTTCAAAGTGTAAATTTAATTTTTTTGAAATGAGCAAGTGTAAAAATTGTGAAACAACATTGTTTTTTTTCTTTATATTTTTGTTGTCTTTCATTTAGGTGAAACTCCTGTAATCGTACCTTATGTTATACTGGTGAATAAATAATGAATAATTGACGGTTAGTTATTTCGTGGAGGGAATACAGGGAGGAAATCGTAGAGTAATTTTAAATGATTTGATGTCCGTGAGGAAGAATTGGAGAAGTTCGGCAAATGGTTTATCAAAGACTAATTGCTTACTCTAGTGTAATTGGTTTTCCCATCTTAGTACTGTGTGCTTACCTCTGCACCTGTAAGGTGATTTTGAATTGTAGCTCTTGGGTGTGAGGCAAGACTACGTGTAATTCCTCTTTAAAAATTGACTTGTGGATGTGTGAAAAAATGTGGCAGTGAAGTCATGTTTTGGTAGGACTGTTTACAAGAGCTAGTTGCATCAGGTGGAGATGCCAACAGAGCTATTGTGGTTTGGTGGTGATAGTAATTAAAGCTTACTGGGCTGAATTGATAACAATTTTTGAACAGTTTCACTGTGGCCATTGGAGTACTCCCAAGAAATTATCCTTGTGTCTCATGTAATCCAGTTGAAAACCTTTGTAAGAGTGCTTGACAGCCCGCCCTGCCCACCTTGGTTCTAGGAAAGGGATGGCAGTGAAAAAACAAGCTAGTGGTTTTGGGAGTCGTGTTTAAGCAGTTTAACTGCTAGGGAAAATGCCTTCCCCATTTTCTTCATGCCCTTAGTCCAATGTCTGCAGAAAGCATTTCACTTATGTATAAATTTCAGTTTTTAAAAATCAAATGCAAAGTCGTTAGAGCGGTAGAAGATTGTTTGGCACATGGAATTTCCCATAGTTCAGGAACAAAGAGTGCAGCGCTTGGTGGCATTGTTTCCTAATTATTATTATTTAAATGTTATGCAGATGTAAATTAAGGGATTTGTGTATGTATGTTAATATAAGAGTCATGGTTACATGACAAAGGTCAATTTTCATTTGGCCTTGATAGGTATTGTAATGTTGAAAGTATAGGCTCAAGCAGATAGTAATTTCTGCATATCATTTTGGAAATTGTCTCATGTCATTTCCCCATTTACTTAGTGCTAATTTGTATGTAATTAATCATTTTGAATTTGACCTCTTTAAAATATTCAAATGGCAATCATTGGAGAACCTCTGTCAGGACTCCTTTACATCTTCAAATCAGGAAATTCGTTAAGGGGTATTTAATTGAGCAGTATGAAGGGGAATGGATTGTATCCTTACCGAAATGTGAAAAACGAAAACCAAACTTGAGAAATAAATGAGAAGACTTGATGTGAGAAATTTATTACTCCTGCACGTTTCCTATACTAGTTTTTAATGTGATGAAAGTCGTGCCTTTATTGTGTTTGGGGCCTTACAGAATGGGATGGAAGTGTGAAGATTGCAGAAGGCATGTACATTATTAAATGAAGGCAGTATTCCCAGTCGAGGAAAGTTCAGCAAAGCTTAGGTATTATTCGTGCGTCTGTTATTCCTATATTTAAGTATGCCAGAGTGATGGGTGGAACACAAGCGTCAGACGCCACCCCTCTGATATGTGTGGAGGTGGAGGCTACCTCATCAAGATGCCGTGTCTTCTGTGAGGGGAAGTTCACTCCCTCCGAATTTGGATCACCAGGCCTTGAGTGCTTAATCGTTATCGTCTGCAGAATTTTTTCTCGGCGGTGAAGGCAATCATACTATGACGTTGTCAAGTTCAAAACTCGTAAAACCTTACGCAGAAGCCTCATTTAATAATGAGGCGCGGAGATTTCTGCATTTCATTTGTTTATCAAGTATTTGAAGGCAAAAAAAATCCATCGGTTCCGTGGTCTAGGATTACACAGAAGCCGAAAGAAATGCTTAATGACTTCATTTGGATCGGTAAAGTTACCTTGCGTGATTCATCGGTGACGTTCCAATCTTGTTCTCGTACATGCTGTGTCACGTACCGCCTAAAGGTTATCGCCTGGATCTTGTGATGTGGTACCGTTGCCTTTAGCCATTAACGGTAAATGCAGTTCTAACTTACTTGGTGTATAGTTTCGTAACTAGTTGGAACCGTGATGGAGAAAATAATGACTTAATGTAAACACTGCCTTACTATTAAAGAACAGATCAATTTCACCAAAGTTCCGCTCCGATTTCTTCGTAGTATTATGGTCTGAAGGTTTGTGTCAAGGTAAAGAGGTGATACGGTCTTTTACCTTATTTAGATGTTTCACTGTAGCTTAAATTTTGTGTTCTGTTTTATAACTGATACATCCTCTTTTGCATCGAAAATCTATATTAGTGCTCAGCTAACCAAAGCTTCGGAGATCCTTGACCCACTTACGACTTAGGTCGTCTGCTGTACAGAAATAGCTCTAGAATTTTGACTTGTCTATTCATGACTTACGCAGTTGTCACTTACGGGCTATTATTCTGGGAATGCTAAAGAGGAGTGGATATGATGTTTTTGAAGTAGTACTCTCAAGTTCCTGAAACATTTTGACAAGCCCAGGGCGTTCGTGTATGATGCAACTGGATTATCTGTAATAATCTTTTTCAGATCCTTTTTTTTAGTTAGGATTACATTGACCGTAAAGTACTGCATACTGGTATTTGTAATTAGTTCAATGCATGTTTTGAATTAGTGTTGCGCATAGCATGACGAATATTTCAAGAGCGTTGATAGTGACATTTAATGAATTCTCATAGGGATACAGTTGTCAGAATTCCAGAGTTGTTTTAAGCGTTTAATCCCATTTTATTTAGTCTATAGAATAAATGTGGATGACTTCCTGGGCAAGTCAATTTGAAATATCTTACGTATTTTTTTTATGAGATATTTTCGGGTAGATATTCTTAACTCATAGGTTTTTATCATTCCAAATTAGAAATCTTCGCCATTTCTTCTCTCTGACTCAATTATTCGTCACACATATGGTACCTTGTTTGCCAATTCTAGCATCGAACGGGATTTATCCCAATTCTTTTGCCAAATTTTACTTGATGCCCTGTAGCTTTCTAGGTGATTAGAAGCTTCTGCTATGAATTCTTCAACTATCATGGTGAAATTCTGCAAAGGTCCAAAATCTATCAGTAGCAGCAACATAAGAATAGATGAATAACAATTATTGTAACTAATCCATAGTATTGAGACTTCTACTTACCTCCAACTGAAGCATTTTAATTTCATCTGTGTTAATAGCTGTGACCATGGAAGTATGAGTTCCCTCTCCATCATGCTGAGTCAGATCTTTGGAGAGGTCTTCCTCTAGGTCTCCATTGCCTTGTGAGCTTATTGTTGTCGAACCTAATCCTGTTGAAGTTGACTCATCACTTGGCTGAGATGTTTCGTCCTAAGGGTAAAAAGGTGATTTGCTCCTCTAATTTGTATATAATGAGAATGTCTCAATTAATTATATTGACTTAAAATTTGATTGAAGTTAGCCACCTTTTTTCTACTTAACTATAATGGTAATGAACTTCTTTGTGTTGAGTTCTATGTTTTCCTTGAAGTTGTTGGCATCTATGTGAGGCAATGTAACTGATTCGCAATGATAGATTACTTTATAAGAATGACATTGTGATTCAAATTGAAATTTCTCTGTTCAACTAGTTATCTTGGCTACGGGGTAAATGCATGGCCATGTATGTGGATAATCTAATGATTACTCAATTGCTCACAAGAATGCAATTTGGCTAACAAGGACAAAGCCGTATCGACCAAATAGCAGTGAATAAGAATGCTTGGAATGTGTATTACGTTCTGTAACGGAGAAAATAGTTTCTGAAAGCATGAGTGTAGTACCTCCTTACTTTGGTGCTCATTGGGGTATTTATTGTAGTATTATGAGTACTTGAGTATTGAAGTGACTACTTGGGTTCTTGAGGAGCAGTGAGTGGTGCGCAATACCAGGTCAAGCTAGCTCGGCTCACAAACTGAGAATTTTACCCTCTAAACATTTTCAGGGAAAACCTGTAAGCCATTACTTATGTATATAAGGTTAATTTTAGTCTCTAGTCAATGCCATTCATATCATTGCATATTTTCTCATTCCCATACTGAATGTAACTCTCAGGTATTATTTAAGCACAATTTATAAATTTCTCTCATTAGGTAAAAACATTTGTTTGCAAATATGGCCCTGAAGTAATAATTCCGAAGGTCCTGCGAGCAGCACATAGTTCATTGAACGTCCCAGGTGTTACCTGGGATGAATTTTGAGATATTTCTGTGAAATCAGTAGAGCATTGCGTAATATTCTTGATGAAGTTAATCTGTTACAGAGGACTGATCGTAAAACAAATTTCATCCTGTGTTGAATATGCATTGTTTCTGGACAAGGAGTCAGTTATTAGAGTGTCAGTGCAAGTTAATGCTGTTACGTTTTCAATATGTTTTGTTGACAATTAACGTGTAGCATTTTACAATTGTCATTCTGTGCAATCGGAAGCAAAATTTTAAATTTGTTGAAGCACTCGCAAAATCAGCTCACATCTACATACTACCTCGCAAGCCACCTAAAAAGGTGTCTGGCAGGAGATGTTAGGTCACCAGCTGTCTAATATAAAAAGCAAATGCTCAAACAAAATTACGGCTAGCATTTATTAGGGTCCTTTATGGGTCTAGGGAAAAGTGAATTCCCGTATCTCTTCATTCAGCAAAATATCTCTCTTAATTTATCGCTTCTTTTGGACCTGGAAATGTAGTGGTGCTCCATTATGATGTTCTGTGTGTCGCTCATAAAGATTTCTATTCTCAATTGCCCAAGCAATCTAAGCCTGTAGTTTGCAGCCTCAGAGTCTCTAGCTGCTCTGAGCCTAATTTGCTTAACACCTATGTAACGCTTTATGTACACCCGTTGCTGTTTTTGATGAATTGTGTAGCTTTCCATTGTATTGTATTCAGTTCACGTATGAAGTCTTTCTGCACCAGATCCTATATGCTCATTGCGTATCGAAGGTGTGGCTACACGATTGTGAAATACATAGCACCTTTCTTTTACTTGCTCGTCCAAAAATCTTACCACACTATGCTTAACTGTATCTATTTTTGATTGGGTTACCATTTATGTTAGGTTTTGAGGAATTCAACTCACTACTCAGCTTTATTATGCACCAATATGTCTTCAATTTTGTGATTGTATTCCTATCTCTAAGTTGACATATGGCTATCTGGCTTTGCTACATTCTATGTATATGCACTCGTTTTTTCCTTCTGTATTTACATAACATCTTCCCTCTTTTGTAGATTTATGCATCCTCTAACCCCTAATTATGCATTGCATCTATATTATCTGTCTTTTTTATTTCATCTGGCAACTTATTCCCCATACCTGCTATTTTGATTTGAGTATGTTTGTACTCTGGTTCTCACCAGCCTTGGAATTCTTTTAAGTTTGCCATCACTGCCAGATGGATACTCTTATGTCAGCATTTTTAGGCAGCAGAAGTAGCGAATCTCCTTAGTGATGGAAGGGTTTATGCTGTAGTTGGATATTACATAAGTGAGAAAAAAATTTATGGTCCCTAGGCAATGGCCTACGTTTCCTCATTCGTTATCTGACACTGCCAGCATTCAAAGTACGACAAAGGTAGTATCATCAGAGCTAATGTCTGGCTGGCAGCTTAAGATTTGAAATTGTTAGGAAATGAGGATAACTGAAAGTGGTGGAAACCCCTACTACAGTTACTAATGCTACATGTTATTTGCTTGGAAAATACAGGATTGAGAATAACTCAACCACATTTTGAGAATGATTGCTGTACATCTGGTTTTTCATTGGTTCAGTCTATGTTAGTGATCTCCTTTGGGTTTCAAACTTAAAGTCCTCGGGTCAGAAAGAAAGGATCTCCATCCAACTTAAGCTGTTAAAATATTCAATTATAAATCAGGGTTTATGGTCAGTTCCGTGTTTGAGCCTGATTCAGCAAGGTTCATGAGTGGTCACAATGACTATTTTTGGGTATTGATTCATAGGTGGTGATGGGGTTTCTCAAACTCTCCTGGTAGCTGATAGAGAGGATGGTGTATTGATAATGTAATTTATTTTCCGGTGTTTGACTTTTGAGCATCTGTGATTGGAAGTGGAAAAAAATGTGCTTATTTTGTTCTAAACCATAAAATAATTTGTTTTTAATGTGTATCTGGTAATAATTTCATTCGTTTAACTTGCCATGAAGACTTAAGTTTGAATATTTTTCGCGAAAGTTTATTGATTCCTTACCTCTGAAGGTGTTATCTGCCCTGAGCCTGATGTTGAGTTTTTTTCATCAGGAATTTCTGTTCGATAAGTCTTCTCTGGCATTCTTGATTTTATGTAAAAAGAAGTTTCAGATTAATCGTTTAGGCTAGATTAAAAAACATTTGCTTAGCAGTTCCACCTGAAAATTCTGCACATATTTTGTGTGTACCCCAGAGAGGATCTTAATTCAGACTGGGTGTTTGAAGATTTTTGCTTTGTTCTGCATTAAATTTTTATTGAAAATTTTACTCACCTCAGGATTAATTTTGGTATTTTTAGAATATCGCCTACTCGGGGTGGATTCAACATGTTATCTGAAGATAAAATGTTAGTTTTCCATGGTGATTCTTCTATTAAATCATCTGCAAGTTCCTCAAAATTTCTAAAAATTACATCTATTAGTTTGCCTACTGATAAGGAAAAATCACTTATTGATGACCGGTAGAAGTTTAACATTTTTTCCATCGTATTCTGGAAGAGAAACACATTTATAACTCAAGATTTTGTCTTCGAGTTAATGTAAATTTATATGGAGCTAAAGTGTGGGTTTTTAAAAGCCTAATGTTACTTAAGACTTAGATATTGAGGTTATTGTTAAAATTGATCCATCCTTTGATTAACTGTAAATTTCTGGCTCAATGGCAGCTGGAAGTCGAGGCCCATATTGAAACACTGTGACTTTGAAATTTTATTGTTTTTATTGTGGAAAATACAAATTTGAGTATGATGTAGCTTCAGTTTGAAGCCTGATACTCTTTTCTCTTCATGAGTGAAAAGATAAGTCAATAAAATTTTCATTTTGGATGCAAAAAATAACCACTTCAGATTCAAGAAAGCAATCATTGAGATCAGCTAATCAGGATTCTTCCCTGACAGAGGAAGATCATGGGTGCATGAGTAAGGAATCACACTTGTCATAGGGAGTTTCTTCTCAATATTTGGTGCATCTATGATACCCAAAACTTGCTCTTTCCTATCATTATGCTAATATTGTACTTGAATGGAAATCCAAGTTACAATACCAAATTACCATTAGCATTATATCCATCATTTATTTTATCATAATTAAGTTTCAATTAACATCAAAACCAGGGGCATTGTGATTCCATAAATGATTCCCTTGCCTTCTGTGTCAAAACTGTCTTTAGTGCCATGTTGGTTACCTATCATTATACTCTCCATCATTCCGTATTCATGGTTACTCGATACGTGGTCAATGTGTGGATATTATCTACCTTATTGTTGATTCATAAAGGTTCGGTTATCTATTTCTGATCATTTTCATTTCAACCTTCCATTCCCTTGAAATGCTAATTTTTTATTGGGGAAAGGGTTAGATAAGTAGAATAGTAGTAGATAGGTAGGAAAAGTGATGGTGTTATATAGGGACTGGTCAAGGAACAGGTGAGTTTTGCAATGATTGGCTTATCAAGTGACAGATAATTGGATCCCATTTACTTGTCTTTTCCTTCTCACTGTCTTGTGGTACAGCTAGGACCTATGAATAGGTTGATGAATGACAAATTCTATGTTTTTTAATTAACATGAATTTCCTTAAGAGATGGATCTGGTGAATATTTTTTTGTGGTAAATCTCATGCATTTCATCATCTTCCCTTATTCGTACAACTCGTGGGGAATATCATTGGGTCCTGGCAAACTTTGGGAAATCTAGCAGAAATGGCTGGCAATGAGGTGGTCTTAAAATTGAAAGCACTTTTTTTTGCTCAGTTTCTAGTTGAGTTGAAATTTTTTACATGAAAGATCTTTTGGATATCATTGCAATGTGAAAGAAAATTTTCATGATGTTTGCTATTCTTATAAAAAAATTTGAATAGTCGTAAGAGGTTTAATAAACTATTAGAATACTTTCTAACAATCTAAAGATAAGGCAAATCCACACAATAATAGAAGTAATGATCGCCGATCACAGTATATCCATCTGTATTTTCTGGAAAAATAGTGCTTAACTTTTGTGCCAGGCTTTTATTATTAATTTAGTCGCTTGTATGTCCCTAAATTTTGCAATGTATTATGATAATTGCTTGTTGAGCTTAAGGGGTGCCAAATGTTGACCTATGCCAATGGCTTACCTTGAATTTTCTTTCAATGACTCCCATACTCATGAGGCATTTTTGAACTTCTGCTGTAGCAGTTTTGTTTAAATCTTGGAGCAGTTGTCTATTGACTAAACTTCCATGCAGAGCAAGTAGTCGTGCCTCCAAAGACACCAGAGCCGTTACATTTTCTTTTCCTTTTGCTGACCATTCCTTGAGATACAAGAGGCGCTGATCGCGTAGCATAGTGACTTGCTCATCATGAAACATTTTGATCAACATAGTTCCATGTTTTTTAGCCATCACAAGGGCATTTGTGATCATTGAATATATATCTGAGAAAATAATGTGCAAAATCTGTTAGAAGTGCTGTTTTCTGTCTCATTTTTTTCTGTCTTCATGATGTGATGAATCATATAACCTTGGCTTCTACTTTTTGCATCATAAGGTTTTTATCAAAAGCAATGCAACTCTAAAGACAGACTTATCTAGAATGCTACTTAAAATTCAGGATATGTACCACCATTTTAAGATTTATTACTATTGTTCAAACTCTGCTGTAGAGACCTAACGGGAAGTGGTTGAGATTATTCTGGTATTGGCTAATCACAACCTCTGACACTGGTTTGAGTCCTAGCAATGATGAATGTTATTTGTTCCTGTGGGTGTTAAGATCCAATTTTGGTTGTTAGGGAATAGAACTGGACCCATTTTAATGTCTTAGCAGCATAAGTGAGCATTGAGTTATCATCATAGAAAATAAGTTAAAAATTTATGAGGTGCTCAAGTTTATTTTATTAGTAAATATTGCATCTTACATTTAGGAATAGCCTTCATACTTTTGTACTACCTTAATTAGCTGTTATGGGGTTATTTCATCCTGTACAAATGAAAAGTTCTGTTTACATGATTGACAGTTTAGATTTACGAGCTAAAGTGCTTGACCATTACCCCATCCGGTGGCCACAGTTTCTTAAGATTGCATTTGAATTGTTAATTGGATTCTTAGCATACAATACACATCCTCTCTCTAAAATAACTTATGAAGTATTTTAGTTTATTACCAAATCAACTATAGTATGTATTGAATTATGAAAACCGTATGAATATTTAATTTAGAAGACAAATTGAGACTAAGGAAAATGTCTATTACTTTTTATACTCTCCTGTGAAAATTTTTCAAACTCTTCTTTATAGCAATGCACGTTGTAGTTTGTTTCTTCCACGAAGTCATCATATTTGGAGTAAATCAAATCGGAATAGTTGGCCAGAATTTTTTCTTGCTTATGGCTGTAAAATTCCTGGAGAAATTGATCATTTGTGCAATAAAAATAATTTGTTTGCTTCACTACACCAAAGAAATTGTGAGTAAAGGTTTAATAAATGTTAATATGTATTCCTTTTCTAGTTGCGAGAATTCTAGGCAATCCATTTTTCTAATTTTTATTTTCTACATGAAATAATTGCTAGTTTTTGTGAAGTTATTAATGTTGCCTATTAAGAAACATGTTCTTTGAATTTTCCTTGATTTTTAATTTTGACATGTGTTGCATAAATCGCTATATATTTTAGTAAGAAAATTAGTCAAAGTTTTTCAATTGATTTTTACTATTTTTTCATTTGTGTTCAGAAATTTCTTGTATTATGTGGAAAAATCTGGGATAAATGGCTTTCACTAGCCATTTTTTTTAAGTAATAACCAAATATTCAAAAATATTTTCCCTACTTACATGTGCAAGGGACTTGATGCTTTCCACTGCAGCTTGAAAGACAGCATTATAACCTGGAAATACTGGTGAATTGCCATATCCCAGATCTTGCTCAGAATAGTTTTCCCCTGATTGGTATAATGTAGGTTGATTAGAAGTTATACAATAATAATAAAAATATTTATTTGCCCGGAGATCTTGGTACATACGTGCTCCATGATATACAGCCATGGGCGTATCCAGCTAGGGGCAGGAAGAGGCAGCTGCCCCTCCATAGAAACAAAAATCGCAAAAGTCTTTAAGCAAAATCAGTACTGAATTGAAACAAAAGTATTCAACAAATTTCCTTAAAACCCACGAAAAATGATGTATATTTGTATAAGACATGTAAATAAAATAAAACTATTTTTTCAAGGAAATAATCTCATAAATCCCATGACTTGCCCCCCCTAGTTATTATCCTGGGTACGCCCTTGTATGCAGCACGTCAATGTTTTGTTACAAAAAAAGAAATAAAAATACCAATAGAGAACATATTTACATTAAAAAACTCCTTCACCTTAAATTTAAAACTAGACATTTTTTCCACGCTTAATGTTTCTAGGAAGCTTGTTATATAGTAGGTGTCCCATGTTATGGGGGGAAAGGCTAGTTTTACTAGTTCTGATGAACTTTACATGTAGATTGCCACAGTTCCTGGTATGGTGGTTGTGGATGCTATCGTTGGTAGCATACAAACCAAAATTGCATTTAGCACAAATGATTGCACTCAACATGTAAACACACGGAATTGGGAGAATGGAGAGTTTCTTGCTGTGAGATGTATCTACTTGAGTAACAAGCAACCAAAACTTGTTGCTTCTACAATGTTTTACCAATGTAATGGTGTTTCATGAATTTAAGAATTCAGTATTGGCTGTATTTGAGGTCAGCCTCTTGATTATCTCAGTCATGCATCAAAAAAAACTTTTGGTATTTTTTTCTATAGATAAGTTGGAGTGGAAATAATTGCCATTACTTTTTAGGGTTACCATTGAAAAGTTTTGGGAATTACTACAAAAATTTTCATTACCTGAAATTTCTGCATCATGAGTCCTTATTATTTTGTGTTCAACTAGTGGACAAAAGCTGGTTAGTAAATTAAACCATAGTTCTCGCAAAACTTTCTTGACGTCATGGTGTTTATTTGGTCCTTGTGTTGTGGTTTTCTCTCCATCGAGATAAAAATTGCTGGTGTACTCATCCAGTTGCTGATATGCCTGTTTTATGTTACTCTCTTTTGATTTGAATTTCTCTATTTCATTAATGATTGAAAATTTCAAGTGCCGAAAAATTTTTCTTGTTTCAGACACCAATGCTAGGCATTCATCTACAGTTTGTAGCCTGTAAATCAGTACATCATGACATAAGGGCTTGATATTTGGCTAGTTCATTATAAAATTTGTTATCTATCTTCTTTTTGATTAAATGCATTTGCAAATCAAATGATAGGCTTAAATTTGAAGAGTCCAAAGAAAATTAAAACTTGCTGGCAAAACGTGCTGTCTCTGCAACTTTTGCCTCCATGCCTTTGAAATATTCATTTAATATAGAGGGGAAAGTGGGAGAGGGAAAATAATAATTGATTAGGGATATGGGGAGGCCTGAGAGATATATGGAAATATTGGAAAATATCCCATTTTAAAAATTTATAAGGAATGCAATATCGATTTTTGTATGTAAGTGATATGTGGTAGACCAATAATAATTGTTACATGTAGCCCCACAAAAATATGTTTAAACCATGTCAGTCCCTGTAAAAATATCACTGTATATGTTATAAGTATCCAATATCTGAAATTATCCAAATCATCGTGATATTTTATCAGGTTTCTTCTAGATTTCTAAAAATGTGATCTCTTCTATGGAGGCAGTTATTTGTAGGTTGACACACAACAATATTTTATCATGATATTTTTAGTGGACTGGATAAGACAAAAGTTATCTTACCACTATTAGTTATCATTATCACTAATTATCAGTATTTAAAATTTCAGTGTATTTTATTGTTGAATTAACAGTATATTGCAACAGTAACACCAAATTCGATAATGATTAACTCTTAGCATTTGCATACACATCAGACTCCCGATTATCCGGCTGCGGTTTATCCAGGATTCGGATTATTTGTGCATGAGTTCACAGTCCTTTGAAGTTTTCTGTGATCTCTACCAAAAAATAAAATTGGGCGAAAAAGCACCAAGATATTTGCATTTTTTAAATGCATTGCTACACCGGGCTAATTATGTCCTCTCAAATACCCTTCTCAAAGTGGAATAATTTCATTTACTTGCTGACTAGGAATGTTTCAAGTTTACTTGGACATCTCTAGCATAGTAGACGACGATCAGCGGCAGGAAAACCGCTCGATTAATTTTAGTAGATTCTTCAATGGTTAATCATTCGTAAATTCAGAGAAATGTCTATCTTATCCTACCTATCTATGCCTACTATCTTTAATTGTATATTTCATATCGCAAATGTGCAATTATTGCTGTGGCCTTGCATGTGGTTGAATATGGCCCAAGGGAACCGGATATTTCGTTGCACTCGGGCATGTTTGCGCCATTACCAGTGAAGGCCAAACTGAAGAGGAAGGGAATAGTAGAAGTTAAAGCAGTAGGGGAAGTAGAAGTAGAGATAGCGTGAGTTAACGATAGCCAGGCACTCGCCTGCGTAGACAATTTGCCTTAAGTCCTGGTTTCCTAAAACCGCTACTGCATGATGGCATAATTGCGCCCCCGTTGCCTTCACGGTAGTTCCGTGCTCCTCTTTTACAAGCATTGCAGTGCAGGATTGGGCTCAGTGTTTACGGATCCGCGTCCTGCAACAGTTGCATCCTGGGCAACTTGTGTGAGACGGGAGTTCTCGGCATGGTGATAGTCAGTGTAGTTTCCGAAGTCGTGCAGTGGTTTCGAAGCATTCGTTCAAACCACTTTTCTGAATCCGTGAACTCAGAGCCATGGGTGAGTGGTTTTTGGAAATCAGGTATTACATGTAGCAGTAGAAATATGAGTACCATTAAGTTATCACCGCAAAAAAGATTGCAGTCGGGAAGAGAAAGCTCTTAATTCAGAAAAAAATCTAAAATGATAGACAATGTGCGTAAGTAAAAATAAATTATTTGATTTAAATGATGGTTTATGAAAATTAAATTAAATTTGGATTATCCATGTTTTCCAATGATTCGTTCTGCCTCTCCCCATCATTAGCCTGGCTAATTGGGAGTGTACTGTACATACATAGGGCTTATTACCACAGAGAGGCAGTTCTATCTGGGAGAGAGTAAGGCTGAGGGCCCTATCTAAGGTAGTAGCTGTGCATCTTTTTTGCAGGGCTTGTATCCCTTACAGCTGTTAACCCCAGGAAGGCTGTCTTCTTAGTTCAGGACTCTATGGGGCTTGAGGGGGCCTGAGCCCCCTCAATAATTCGTTATGGGTGTGAGGAAAAAATGTCAGGCTTGTCGATTTTCACCGGAGTGTCCTTATATCGAGATCAGAGTTCTCAGTGTTCTAATGTTGATCATACGACTCTTCTAAAATGCTTAAAAAACTTAAAACTCACAACTTATAAAATTTCCCGGGGAAAGATCCTCGGTTTGGGCCCCCCCAATATTTTTTGCAAGTCGGCGTCCCTGGTTCAGGACAATGGGACCTGCTGATTCCTTGCCCATTGAGCTTGATTTGCAACTTTTATTTCCAGTATTACTTCATAGTATGTGGTTATTTTTATTATTCAATTTGTGCGTGGTCACTTTGCCATAGCAACTGCCTTAAGCGATTACCAAGCTTAAAAGCAGTCCATTAATCAGCACTAGGCCATAATAAGTAGGGATGGCTGGAGGTTATAAGCCCATTAATCAGCACTAGGCCATAATAAGTAGGGATGGCTGGAGGTTATAAGCCCGAAAAGGTTGTGCTTAACTATACGTTTTTGTACTATAACTTTTTATCTGTGGCGCATCATTTGCCACAACAAGGAGTTGGATAGGTGGATATGTGCTCAACTCCCAACCGGATGGCCAACATTCAAATCTCAGTGACGTCCAGTATTTTTTCGGTCCTATCCAGAGAAATTCGCAACTAATAAAAAAACACTCCATCTCAGCTACCAAAGCCAGTCTGTATTCAGAAATGGAAATAAACACTCCTTTATTTCCATTCAAGATGGCGGATAGTGAACTAGCTTGTGCGTTATGCTCCGAAGTAATTGGCGAAAACCAAACGTTTTTATCGTGCGAATATGGCTGTAATGATATCTTTCATTTAGGATGCGTTGGTGTCTCTAAATCGTTAGCTAATTCAGTGATTAACAGTGAAAATTTCCTTTATCGCTGCAAAAAATGTGTGACTTCGCCGCCATGTGACTCGCCGCCATGTGACTCATTAAGCCAGATCCATAAAAGACAGGAAGACATGTTCAAATTAATTCTTAAACTACAATTCAATGTTTCTTGTTGTGTAGAATTAATTGAATCGCAAAAGAATGAAATAGTGTCATTAAAGAACGAACTTCGATCCAAGGTGGACTCAAGTAACAGCTCGACGTACGCTAACAAAGTAGTGTGCGCTCAAGAACTCTCTACGGTCAAACCTGTGCCTGCCGTCCATCCTCCAGCAAATCCTGTGCAAAAAAGTTCATCGATGATTAGAGTAGATTATAGTAAAAATCCTCAGCAAACTACCAAACTGAGGAATGTTACCAAACATGTGACCTTTGTCCCCAAAACAGTTAGTATTGATTCCAATGCGAGTAAAGATGTCAATCTAGTAAAGATTGATCCAACGAGGGAAACTCCTGATAATGGTGATAGTTACACAGTAGTGAAATCGAGACGTCGCAGGAAAACCCCGCTGGCCGTTGGTACCAAACCTCCTTCAGTGTGTACCCTGTCGGCAGTTCCACGGAAGACGCATCTGCATGTGTGGAGGTTTCTTCCAGAGACCACAATTGAGAATGTGTCTGATTTTGTCGTAAAAGTAGTTCCTGGGTCATCGAGTAAGGACTTAGACATCGAACAGCTTAAGGTAAGGGATAATAAATATGCCTCATTTCGGGTATCTGTGAGTCCCGATATCGGCAACGTCCTAATTGACAATGACGTGTGGCCAGAAGGTGTAGTGGTGGACAGATATTTTTTTCGGAATGCAACAAAGAATCCCCTTCCCGGATAGTTGACTCGCAGTTAAAAGTGCTACATCTGAATATTCAGTGTATTCGCAATAAACTGCTTGAACTTGAAGTGCTCGCGAGTGAATATAAACCGGATGTGATTTGTCTAAGTGAACACTGGTTAAACCAAGAAGAAATATGCGCAATAAAACTCCCAGGGTATCGCACTGTCGATGTTTTCTGCCGTATAAACTATAAAAATGGGGGTGTAATTATATTACTGGAAGAATCACTCTGCCACACACCAGTTAAATGTACGAATTTTCAAGATCGACTGATAAACTTTTTGAGTATTGTATTGTTGAAATTATGAAAGACGAGTGTAAATTCATTGTAGTTTCACTGTATCGATCTCCATCCACTGATTTCCGGGTGTTTCTGGATAAATTTCAACGATTAATTGAAGAAATTCATAAATGTAACAGGTACTCTAAAATTATAATAACCGGTGATTTCAACTGCAATTTACTCCACAATACAAAAGACAAAACTGATTTCTTAGATATTCTTGCCGCTTTTGATATCAAAATAACAAACTTTGCTCCCACTAGAGTTACTCACTCCACTCAAACAGTGATAGACAACATCCTAACCAACATTGACCTCAAAGATGTGAGCACCCAGGTAACTCATGAGCATATCTCAGATCATCTTCCCTTAATTGCTACCTTTAGATACAATGCAAATCCTGAAGCAAAGTGCCAAATCAAAAGAAACTTTTCTGACCAGAATATGTCACATTTCCTACTGTCTCTCAATTCCCAGGACTGGTCAGAGGTCTTTAATGCTAAATCTTTTGAGGAGAGTTTCCATAGTTTTTACTCAGTTTATCTGCACCATTTTAATGTGTCATTTCCTATGGAAACGAGAAAAATACATTCTTTTAGACAAAAAAAGTCCTGGATCACAAATGATATAAAATTCTACTCATCACTCCTTAAAAAACTGGCATATGAAACAAAATTGTCTGGTAGTTCCAAAAGCAAAGACCACTACAAACTCATGAAAAAACAGTACAGACTTCTTCTCTCGAAAGCTAAAAAAACATATAATGATGCAACTTTATCTAAAGCTACTAATAAAACTAAAGCTGCTTGGAAAATTATAAATAGTGCCAAAAACAAAGATAAAAACTATGTCTTACCCAGCTCTCAATTCACTTCTAGTGAAAAGTCAAAATGTATGTATGATCTAGCTGATGCTTTTAATAAGCATTTTAATTTGTTACCTGACACCTCAGATGTAAGTCCTGGCACTAATTCTGCTGCGTTTAAGGCACCTTCTATCTTTATGATGCCCTCCAATGAAATAGAGCTAAAGTCCGTAATAGCAAATTCATGCCAATACAGTTATAGTTCTGGTGTTGATGAGATCCCTGGTAATGTAATATACCTCAGCTATGATATGATTAAGTCTCCATTTCTGCATCTAGTTAATGAATCTCTGAGACTTGGAATTTTTCCAAACTCACTCAAAGTGTCTAAGATTGTGCCCTCTTATAAGAATAAAGGTAATACTGATGATTTGAATAACTATAGGCCAATTGCACTGCAAAATGCATTTTCCAAAATTTTTGAAAAAATAGTCTACTCAAGATTTGTATCATTTTTAGACAAACATAACCTACTTTCTAGTAATCAACATGGGTTTACAAAAGGAAAATCCACAGTTACTGCTATTACTCATGCAATTGATAAAATACTGGTATCCATTGATAATAGAAATGAAACTATGGCTTTATTCTATGATTTTACGAAAGCATTTGATCTTGTAAATCATGACCAGCTATTGATTAAACTTTATAGATTGGGCATTAGGGGTACTCCGCATCAATGGATAAAATCATATCTACACAATAGATCTCAGGTGGTGACCATAAAATTTGATGGAGTCAAATATACTTCAACTGCTCGTCATTCAACAGTGGGTGTTCCACAAGGATCAACTCTTGGTCCACTATTATTTTTATTATATGTAAATGACCTTTCATCATCCTTATCTTGCAATCAAAATAACACACCAGTTTTATATGCTGATGACACGACAGTGATAGTGTCATCCAATTCTGAACAATCATTGATTGATCAAGCTCAGTTAATTTCAAATGAGATCAGTAAATGGTCAAAGGATAACTTTTTAATTATTAACCCTAACAAAAGCAATTTAATGCACTTTAAGACCAGTGGCCCACGATCAGAAAACATCAGTGTAAGTCTGAACAGTAAACCTATTGATCAAGTGGATAACTGTAAATTCTTAGGAATACATCTGGATTACAAAATGTCCTGGGCAGACCACATTGTATATATCAGCGGCAAACTTAGTTCTACTTGCTACTTGTTAAGACAGCTCAGTTCCACAGTGGAAAGGAAAACTTTATTAAACCTATATTACAGTGACTTTTATTCACATGTTACTTACAGTGTAATTTTCTGGGGATCAACTTATAAATCCATTAAAATATTCTGTCTACAAAAACGGGCCATGAGAATAATTGCTCATAAAGGCTATAGGTCTCACAGTAGACCAATATTTAAAGAATTGCTTGTACTACCCATTCCGTGTGTATATATATTGTCAACTATTATGTATATAAAGAATAACCTGAAAAATTTCACTTTCAATAACAGTGTACATAGCCATAACACTAGATCGCAAAGTGATATTCATCACAATTTTGTACGCACCAGAGTTACTAAAATGGGGCCCACAGAAATGGGCATCAAACTTTTTAACAAATTACCGAAGGAGATTAAAAATGTAAATAATTCTAATTTGTTTAAAGCCAAGTTAAAAAAACTACTTCTGGCTAAAATGTATTATTCAGTTGATGAATACTTAGGTGATGAATTTTAACTCTTTATGTTAACAGGTAATTATTCCTGATTAATTATGTATATCTGTATTTTTCTGTATTTACATGTATTATTGACGTGCCTTATATCTTGACCATTGCAAATGTACTAGATCGTTGGGCAAATAAAGATATTATTATTATTATTATTATTATTATTATTTATAGCAACTACCTTAAGGCTTTCATTCAGCATAGCAGACAGTACATATCAAAGAAAGTGAAGTGGTATTGTTGAGAAAGTATGTATGTCAGAAAAGCATTGCTATGAGAACTTGATTTAGTAGGAATAGGAACTGGAATATGTAGCATGTCCACCTATCAGTTCCAAAAAAGAAAAAAATGGAAACTTAAAGATCTGTACTGCTGAGCTTTTGGATACCAGCTAATGAAAAAGGCAAGAGAATATGTATATGCCAAAGGGTTCGTACATATGTGGTAATTGGTCTTTCAACTCGACCTTACCTCCTCAAGAAGGGAACAATCATGATAGATTTTTGATTGCTATATAGGTTTTGTGTGAAAGTTTTGAAATCAATCTTACTTGTTATCGATCATTGAACTAGCTTGTTTTCTTTCTTTTGAAATCAGGCTCGCTGCTTGTTCTAGATTTTTAAATGTGGTTTTTTCTAAATCTTGTAGAACCTTCTTTGCATTTTCAGTTTCCTTTATGTAAGATGAAACTTCTGCTGCACTGTAATCCCCTCCTTCAGAGAAAAATCTAAAAGAGAAATTCTTTTTATTTAGAAAGTTTTTATTTTTAGTGGAATTGCATGGAAATTTTTATTTTGTAAGAGAAGAGAGAATTGTCAATACATTAGGCGTATTTAATCAGGGAATAATTTTGTAAAATAAGAATGGTAATTGGAAATATAAGTATAACCATGGCCTGAGTTAGCATTAACGTTTTTACATTTTAGTTGATTTTTTTCTTGAAAACATTTAAGATGTTACTGAAATCATACATACCTTATAAATTTAAGACGCTTAATATTTTTTCCTTGAATTGAATGAGTCAGGTGTTTCATTTCCTCCTTGATATTGGACAAGCTTGTTTCTAATTTATCAGAGGATGATTTTTCTAAATTTTGTAACTGGATTGGAAACAAAGACTATTTTTACTCACCTAGTGCATGTGTGTTATTTTTGGAATTGATATTGTGAAGGTATGGCAAATAATGCCCCTTTCGTGAAATTTGGATCATAAGATATCATTGTTTGCTGTACATATTGCCTTTCAGTTGTTTGCGCATTGCTTCTCGTAATGCATATGTACTTCTTACTTACCTTTCGATGAAATGCGGATATAGCTGTCTTATTTTGGATGTGTTTCATGTTACTCATTTCATTCTCAATGACTGATTTCATTTGGTCACTTTTCTCTTTTATTAGCAAGGACACACCCTCTTGTTTCGTGTTTATTTCCTTTTTGGAATTTGCCATCATCTGTGTGTATTAAACAAAACCACATTATAAATAAAGATTATGCCAGAATTTGAAAGTCTGGAAGACAAAATGAGAAGTTATTTTTCATTGAAGTGGAACTCTTGATGGAAATGTGGCTAGGTACATATCCATAGATGGGGGTTCAAAGTTATTTAATGTCCCCTTCCCCCAAAATTATTTCCCTTGCGGAGCTTATACCTACAATATGTACATCTGCTGAGTAGATCTGTATCACCTATCATCTGCCCCACCGTTTTATCGATATTGTAACCGTACGGGCGCCGTCCCTCGGTCTACACCAATACTAAACTAATACCAGGCTAACGAAAATCGGGTCGTGAAATAGGTTCTCATCCGAGGAACCGTGACAGGTTGCCAAATGAAAGGTCGGGACACAAGTATATATGACAGCATTTATTTTAATAATTAACCAACAATTATGCAATTTAATTACCTTCATTAACCGAGAAACAGACCAAGCATGCGATGAAAATGAATATTTCGGGTGGAGAAGAAGCAAATGCGAAATGACTAGCACGTGTAACGACCAAGCAAACCAACATACGGAACTCGGAAAACATACCCCATTCCCTCATTCACATCATACCAAATTGCGAGAGAACTCAGCACGACAAATTCCAGGCAGAGCAAGTACTTGGGGCTCACAACTTTGGTGTCCTGGTGGAACTCCAGGATGGTCCTGGCGACGTCGCCGCTCGAAATCAGGATAACTTCCGGCGTCACGGTGGAACTCCAACAGCTGTTCCGGCAAGACCGCCGCTAAGAATCAGGATCGTCGCTCCACGGGGCAATCAGCCCTTCCGGCCACCATCAACCTCCCACCAGGCAAGGTTGTCCGTGATCCTTTCACAGCCGTGGTTGACGAGAGAGAGAGAGTGAGCCTCCGGGCCTCACCTCCCAACTGACACCTCCTCTGCTTCCCCTCCTTTTTTTTCCCTCTCGTCGTCCGAGAACATCTGCCTCATGACGTGCATGGAGTTCTCTCGCACGCGAATTCCGTATTGTTTACACCCCTGACCCATAACCGCGCTGGCTTACTCTCCTCCTGGTGACCCCGCGGGGTTACAATACATATATTTATATTTCATATAGCTGCGAAAACCAATGATCAGTTTAACTTTCAGCATTATGCCAACAAAATATACAGGCTGTTTCAGGAGGAATCTGCAATACTTTAGGAGTTGTTAGGGAAGACAATTTTTACGCATTTTTTGTTCATATACGTGGGGTTGCAACTCCTTTATTACCAAGCTGTGACAATGCAAACATTTTTTTTGGATGTAAAGAGCAGTTACCATGAAAATTTTTTTTTTTTTGGTTTCAAGCCTTTTGTCATTTTATTTCATTCTCAGGATTTTTTAAGGAAATTAATTAATTAAGGTTGAACAAAAATGTCTGAAACAATCCAAAAATTGATGAGATTGAGCAATCGTACAGTTAATACTCACTCAAAGCTTTCATGTAATTAAGCTTGAAGATTGTTTCAGACAATTATAATCAAATTTTCATCCAACCTTAATTATTTGGTGTCCTTGAAAATCCAGAGTATGAAATAAAATGTGAACAAAGCTGGATACCCAAGAAGAACTAGAGAAGAATTGGAGGGATTTGGAAAAAAAATGTGTTTACTAAATTGAAAAATTTGACAGTTGGAAGTCATATTCAACTTCAATATTTCTATTCATTAATGTTCGGTAAATCTTGATTTGGCTGAAATTAGGCCTACTAATCCAAATGGACTTATTGGAAATCAATATTGTTTGATTTCTTTTCATAAGAGTTCTCATTGGTCTTCCATTGCTGATAACATCAATGAAGATGTGGTAACTACTTTTAAGGATCTGGCTCTAAAAATATAACTTGTTGTCAGTGGCGCCGACTCCATGGGGCTTGAGGGGGCCCGAGCCCCCCCAAATATTAGTTATGGGTGTGAGGAAAAAATGTGTTAGGCTTGTCGATTTTCCCCAGTGTGTCCAGGTATCGAGATTCGAGTTATCAGGGTTCTAATGTTGATCATATGACTCTTCTAAAATGCTTATAAAACTTAAAACTCACTACTTATAAAATTTCCCAGGGCAAGATCCCCGGTTTGGGCCCCCCTAATAGTTTTTGCAAGTCAGCATCCCTGCTTGTGGTGTATCTTTAATTGTGAAAATCAATATTTTTTTCATGTGCGTACGAATCAATCAGGTACTCCTCAAGAAAAATCTACCATTACATAAATTTTAATTTACTCTTGAATTTTGCTTAGTTAAATTTATCCTCTACTATTGTTTTGATACTTGCCCATCTATGATGAGGCTTTTCCTGTCTTTTTAGTTGACATTATTGTTATAAAATTAGCTGAAATGGGGGTCATGTGCATAGAGCAGGGACAGAGAACACAAGCCAGCCCTCCTTTTGTGCCCCTCTGAGAAATATAAAATCTTTTTGTTGCTCATGCTGGCATTAATGTTTTGTTATTCCTTGAATTAGTTTATGGACAGTGATTTTCACTGGAAAATTCAAGACTTGATTAACTACCTTTTGATTGGATGATAGCTGTTCCTTGTGGCAAAAAAGTTCATTTAGCCTTATTTGCTTTATATTCTTTTCTATTCTATCATATCTTTTTTCATGGAAAATGGTGAACGTTTTTTGAGCTATATTTATAAATGACGTTTGCTCTTGTGTCCATTTCTTCCCATTTTCTACATACTCTTCTTCAATACTTTGTTTGAGTTGTGCCATTAATGTCCATAATCTGAAAAAATTGAGGAATAATAATGGGAAAGAGTCTTTAAAAAATTGGAAGGGAAGTTTTTCTAATGGCAAAAAATTTAGTTTTCTCTTTAATTAAGCCTTTTATCAAAGCAATAATTGATTTGTGATATCTTAATCGTGTTATGAACTCTTGGAATTTATTTTTGTCTGATCGGTAATAATGATTTTTTAAGCAACATTTTTTTTCCAGTGTGCAAATTTTTATTTACCAATCAGTCTTTTCCCATTCAAATCGCATAAAAATTTACCTGTCAGCAAATTAATTCAACTTGACTGAGAATGTATGTATGTACTCTAATTTTTACCATATTGACCCTAAGGTGTTTGCCAGATTTTTGAGGGAGGTGGTTCGAGCTTTAGGATGGGGAAGGGGTGTAGCCAGCATAGTTTCTCTGATGTAAATCAGATAAGACTCAATAACAAGTACTCATTTGTGAGATGTTTATTTTGTGAACTTTTTTTATATTAAGCAGTCATTCTTACCTTTTCGTAATACATATAACCAACATAAACATCGAACTTACCTTTGGGTCAAGTCTTGCAGTAATTTACAAAACACAGTGCATGAATATTGCAGTGCAGGAATAATTATTTTTTCTCCCTCTATTCCAAAGTGTGTAAATGCCTCCGGTGGTGTCTCATAATACTTCAGAGATCTCTTTGGATGATCTTGTAAGAATTTTGAAATCGCTGCTTTGAGTTCTGGTGCATTTTTCTTGAGAAAAGGATCATAATTACTTATTATGTCGCCCTGTACCTTAAAGTTTTCTGCTGCTCTATTAAGAAGAAGAGGATATTTGGTAAATTTACTGTAGTTGTGAAATTTAGAAATATGGTCTCTTTCACCAATTTTTTCATAATGACAATGGAATTAAGAGTTCAAAAAAAATAGATCCGCATATTTCCATTTTTTCCATGTGTCGTGTACTTCTAGCTATATAGGGTGAATAGATAATGACCTTTAACTCTTTAACACTGATAAATTGATGATATCATGAGTTTATGGCAAGCGGCTTGGTACTTCTCAGCCACTACTTGGCTTCCTGCATTGGCCAAATGTGGTTTGTTGTTGTGGACAGTATGATGAGCAATTCCTGCCCTCAAAAAAAGTTCACTTTGAACCAAATGATAAACAAGAGCTCTAATGACGTACCAAATCATGAAATGTGGGTGGTTACTTTCCAGTTTTCTTACTTTTAAGTTACTAGAGTATGTTCTGGTATTCCTCTCGGGCTCTTCTTCAGGCTATTGCTGTCGTATTAGCCAATGTGTTGGAAAATGACTTGTTTTACATTCTCAAGGCATATTAATGACTCAATGTACAATTTCATGCTGAACTGAATTGACTATTAGATGAGTACAACAGTAAATTTTAAGTGTATTGGATTGGCTGATTTTCTTTCGATATATGTACTTTCTGTACTTTCCTTATGTTTTTCATGCAATTGATTACCCGTGTCCAAGAATTGCTTAGATTAAAGCCAGTAACACAATTAAAATTTTTTAGATTGAGGCAGATCGCGATGGTTTCCTTGATTTTGTGGTCCCAGTAGGGTTGTGTGCAGCAAGGTAATTTTCATCTCCCCATCAAACGGCGTGATTTTCATTGACACTGTGTTCCACCACAGCCTACTTCTCTGGTTGTACTAATCTAAAATGCCCTCCTTGCTCTTACAGCCTTGTCTCAACCATTGGGCCTGTTTCCCTCACGTATATTTTACTGCTTTTGCAAGGAACCTGGTAAACCCCTGGCATCTTCAGGCCGGTAGGATCTGTGCCTTAATTTGGGTGGTGGTTTATGGCTGGTTTGGATGTTGTACCACCATAGAATGCGGTGGATCTTAATTGCCAGATATGGTTGAGTCATATGTTCACTAAGGCTCAGGAATGGCGTTAGGATGCCCATTAGATATTTGGCAGTATTGTATGTCGGAGAGTTTATTGCACTGACAATTGGCCTCAATGGTATTCATTCCTTATGAATCTTGGGCAACCTATAAATCCTAGGAAGCACTGGTGTTTGAGGTAGCAGATTCTTAACTGTCTCTTGTGGCAAATCTATTTATTTAATTATCTTAAGGTTCTTCTGGGTACAAAATTCATGGGGTCTCGGGGTATTCTCCTGTATGTGCTGTCCCTCAGTAACTCTAGAATATTATGACAGTAATCAACACTTATCATAAAGACAGTGGTATTGCCCCTGTCCACAGGAAGAGCAATGATTGATATTTCTTTTCAATGAATTCAGCGCAATCCTCTCTCTCTTAGAAATGTTGGCTTAGGGTGGAAATGCATGCTTAAGGACAAATGAGAAATCACTTTTTACCTCCTCATCTGCATCACTGGGAAGCTTCTGTATTGCTTGCTCTACCCCTCCAATTATGTCACCAAATGAAATGTTTCTTGGTGTGGGGCGAAGGTTAGTCCCTTATAAAAAACTGAGTGTGTACTGTCATCAATCCCCTCACCAGTTATGTTAATAACTGTGCGGTAATAATTAAAATTGTTTATTACTGCTGTATGGTTTAATGTGGAAGTTTTTTTCTCACCTTATCATTCATCTATATCTACCAAATTCTTTTAATGAATTGAGATTTCAGGTCTGACTGAACAACCACATTGCTGTGGCCTATCATAATTCTCTTTTGCAACTGATTGGCTCTGAGCTAATCCATTCTTTAAGTATTTCAGACCTTAATTTTGGAATCCTGGTGTAACTTCAGCGGTATGTAAAATTCCCCAAATTCTATTAATATAATGGGAAACCATTTTCTTGCTAAATGGATGAATATTTATGGAAAGTAAGTTTTCAAAATATTTCTCTCTATGTATGTACTAAATTGACTGCTGATCAAAATGTTTTTGATTCCATATTTGTAGAAATTGCATTCAAAAATCCTCTTGTTATATATGTTGATCTTGTCTTTGTAAGCCTTGAAAGAATCAAAGTTTAAAGTGTAGTATAATTGTAATAAAAAAGTGGTATTGGGTCTGACATATCACTAAGATAATGATGAAAAATCAACATTTACACCTTAACATATGCTAAGTAGCATTGCTAAGCTAAAGATGGAATCGAGAATCTGTTTGCAGTGGAGTAGCCAGGAATTTTGTTCGGGTGGGGTCCAAAACCAGGGGGAAAATTTTTGAGAAACAGGGTATTAAGTGGAGTGTTTTAAACTAATTTTAACACTTTTCATAACTGAAAATACTTTATTTTTCAAAGAAATCTTTTGTAAATTCATGATTTTTCAATATTTTGATTTCTTTTATGAAGCAAAGTAATTGTTATTTTGGGGGAATGGGTGTCCAGACCCTCCGGACCACCTCCCCTGCTACACCACTGTCTGTTTGGAAATATGTGGTCTTATCGAAATCTCTGTGACTGAAAATGTTGCAAATAAATTAGGTATTGAAACATAAAATATTATATGTATGGATTTGAATCATTTGGTGAATTAAAATGACAAACAGGAAGACATTAGTGCTGGAAATAGAGTTTAGGTGAACTTACTTCTTTTTAATACTATCCAGGAGAGCTTTAATTTTTTCCATACATTTATCTATTTTTTGTGATTCACTTTCTTGCCTCAATGTGTCAATGAGTACACTCAGCTTAATTTCCATTTTCTGTAAAAAAAATTGTATTTCACAGAAAACAGTCTATAATAATTTGTAAAGGAATGGCAAAGTTAGACCTATAAAATTAGGAAATACGTATTAAGGAAAAATTATTTAGACCAAAATCAGAAACATTTTTAACACCTATACATTATATGCAGTGACTGATCTAATGTACTGCTTTTTTCATCTCTATAAGTTGTTCCAACTCAATCCTGTATATACTCATGCCGTAAAATATTATTCAATGAGAGCCAAGCCACGTTCTAGTTCTTTGCATTCATTTTATTCTTACCTCCATTTCCTAATCTCGCATGAACCCCATGCAGCATATATGTTAAGACCTCATACATATTGATGTGGTCCCGTCCAAGCCGAAATATGGAGCATGTCAATTGAAGTGCTCTGCCGGTTTTGTCGGGAGCCCTTTCTCCGCCTCTGTACATGACTAATATCCACTTCCAAGTCTTCCGATCATGTATATGGCCTTCAGTAAGCTTCCCTTTTTCGAACCGTGTGTGCCGTTTATAAAAAGCAGTATTTGAATGGAAGTTATGGGGCGGAAACCTCCATCTACATATTTTTCTTTCTTATTTTTACGGCCGATTTTGACGAATTTAATGTAAATAGGGCATTGAATATGTCAATGGAGATGAGCAGTTGGTAGTTCTATGGGTGGTAGCGAAGAAAATACTGAAAATGAAATTTTGTTTTCTTCCTGCAGCTCTCTGATTGTCCTCTCTTCCATAGTTTTTCCCCTCTATTGGAGATGTGCCCATGCAAGGACAGGCCCTCCCTCTCACTTCCTTTTCTTGCTGAGTAATATCTCAATCTTACTCCTGAATGAACCCACTCCCGAAGGTGAAGATGAAGCCCCTCCATTTCCCATATTCACCGTAACTTACAGTTCTCCTTTTATATCAGTGCTATTTCTCATAGGGATAAGATCTGGGTTTGCCTTAACTTGCGTATTTGTACATAACTTTGCTAATAATTCTAATTCCACTATATCCAATTTATTTTACTTGTAAAACATAGGCTATTCGGTGGTACCAAGACTATCACTCCCTACAATGTGGTTCTTGCAATATGCTGTACTTGCTATACTGGGCTTCCACTTTATTGTGAAATGACCACGTTTGGCTGAAACTAGTTGCTCTCAAATGAAGTGCGTAACCAAACCAAGTTGATTTGCATTCATCATTCACGTTCTATTCAAGACTTGTCCACTAAGTAACCACTATTTCAGGACCACAACGGGCTTGTTGGAGCAGTAGATATATTCAATCTAAAAAAATATTTAGTTGCTCATAAGGAATTAAGCAATGTTATTAGGAAGATTGTATTGCTGTATTTCTGCTCAGTGCCAAGGCTGTAGTGAGCAATGGTATGGGGAGTGTCTCGGGCCTCAGGCTCCCCAGAAATATTAGGAAGTTCACAGTCACAGTTGATACCCCTTCCATTGAAATCCTTTATTAATTTATTCATCCCTTTGAGGTAAGCCATTCCCCCTCAGAAATGCATCTCCTTCACTCTTACCCGTACACTCGAAAAACTTTTCTTGATATGGCCTTGCTGTGTACAACCTTTTAAAATGCATCCTAAGGAAAATCATGTAAAACTTAGAGGTGCATACCAAAATTTGATAATTTGAGGGAAAAAATGCCTCAGAAGCTAGAAGAAGTCCATGCAATTTGAGTAAATTCTTGAGTATAATTGAGAAATAGAAAAAAAACTGAGTCAAGCAAGAAATTGAGGTATAATTGCTTGAAAAAATCTTGCTGAACATTCACTTGATCATAATCAAGGATAAATCAAAATATGCAAACATTTATTTGCTCTGTTATTAATATAATAGATCCAGCCTTTTTTGTGCCTACGTACTAATGAAACTCTGTATGAGACTTGTCTGTTGAATTTACAGGATGACTGATGATAATGAGTAGAAAAATAGCATTCGGAAAAAATCATGTGGGATTTCTGAGTTAGTGCCAGGATAGTAACACCAAGAAGTTTGAAAGCTACATCAGTGGCAATATTTGCCGTTACCATTTTGAGAAAAGGTACCATTATGCATGGTGTTATAAAGTATTAAGCGAGGCAAGTACATAATGTAATGTAGGTGTGACAACTTGGAGCTAATCGTTAGAATTTATATCCAAAATTGACTAATGGAATTCTTTTGGAAATCTCAGTAATTACATTGGAATACATAAGCTTATTAGGAAGTTTTGCATGGTTGTCTTGTCTAGTACTAATGAAATATTGATGAATGAATTAATATTTTTTTAGCTACCTGAATTTCATTGAAAGAAGCCTTAATTTTGTCACTTGATATTCTTTCAAGTATTTTTCTGTAGTTTATCAAGTGATACATTTTGTCTTTCAAATTCACGTCCATGTCTTCCATGAATGAAAATGTTTGTATTCTCTGTTTCTCCATCTTTGACATCAAAGCTCTGCATAATGCCTGCAAAATGTAGGTAATACATAGTGACAATTGCAAACATTTGTCTTCTAAAGATTTATTGATATTCAAAAGCTAGCCTTAAAAACGTTGTAAATATGCTGTGATACCTTGAAATTTGACATTCTTCTTAAGTGCATAGTCTTTATTTTCTTCTCATACTCATAAAATTGACGGATATCATTTTCTGTAATACTTATTTGTTCTGTTTCCATTATATCATCAATTATATGGTTCACTGTTATCCAGTATTGTTGTTGTAACAACTTAGATATATTTTCTTGGAGGCTGATGAGTTGTAGGATCATCTGTTCTGAAACGATAGGTACACTTTTTCAATTAGTTGCAATGAAGGTTTGTGCAGAATGTTTCAAGAAGCATAACTTGTGTCTCTAGATTTACTCAGTGTCAGTCCATGTTCCTTGCAGCATTTTTTCTGGTATTGCAGCAGGTATCTTTGGATAAGAAGGCAGCATATTTCTTCTTCTTCATGTTTAAAGTAGACAAAGTATTTCTTCATAGAGCTGGAAGAAGAACTTCTTATCTGAAGATACTACTGAAATACCATATACCAATACAAGTGTTAAACATGAATTGATGCTGAGGAAGTCATATGAATCAAGGTGTGTGTCAAGAAATATTTGGTTCTTTTCCAGTGAATAGATTGCGTGAAGAGTTTTCGGGATTGTCACTGGGTCAGGAACTGCATTACTGCTAACATTTTGATGTTTGACTCGACCATCGTCCTCAGGGCTATTGAGCCATACAGCATATGGCCCTGAGGACGATGGCCGAGTCAGACATCGAAACGTCGGCAGTAATGCAGTTCCTGAACCAGTGACAATCCCGAGAACTCTTCAGGTAAGGTGTGTAGCTGAATATGTTTTTAACTAACATTTGAGTTTATTTTACAATAGGTATTAATGACAACAGGCATGGCTTTTGACCTGAAATTGACTCTACCAGTACCCCTACAAAAAAGAGTGGCAAAATGTTGTGGTGACATTTATTTAACAATGGTTCTTTGAAAATCTTTTTGAATTTAAAAATCTCTCTGAATGTTAACGGTGACGTTAGCACTTTTTCAGTGATAAGCAACTTACTGTAAAGTTAATTGGGTTTCAAAATTAGTGATAATTAATTATTCAGCATCAGGGAATACAAGAATTATTTATCAAAAAAATGATACCAGGCGAATGATTGCTCAACTGAAAATTAATTGTGTCCCAATGCAACTTCGTTTATATATAAATAAATTGCTTAAAATGGTTGGGATATCTTCCCAGGATTCAGTTTTGAACTGATTTTCTAAGTTTTCCAATTCTTTTAATGATGTAGCAGTGGCATTATTTTGGTAAATTTCTAAAAATTTGGCTCTCTGTAAATCTATATCTGCTGTGCTATATGCATTTGCTTCCAGATACTTGTACTTCCAAAGTGATATCCTGTAATGAAAATTGTTCATTGGAAATTAGTTGTTATGCATGTAGCTTTTTTCTTTCTTTTATTCATTACTTTACTTACTTAGGATAAAGCATCAGCTAAAAAATTCTTATTTTGAAAGTGGTACTATTATGCTAATGCATGAACTGTCAATGGGAATTTCAGTGAGTGCTGCATTGATGCATGGTATCTTTAGTAGTAGAGGGATTGTCTTAAACCAACAATTGATGTGGTAGCACCAGGAGAATGAAGACATTGATTGCGAGACTGTTACATTCATGTGATTCACCGATTCGGGTGTGATATAGTGAAAGTTTGACACATTGACATTTAAAGTAGTTGCACTTTTTCACAATTATTTTGTGAAAAAGTGCAAAGTTTGTGCAACACATATTGGCTCACAGAGCCATCAATAATGGCACTGTGAGCCAAAATGCATTTTATTATTGTGAAAAAGTGTACTTCTCTATGTAGCCATCATTACATAAAAGGGACAGATAGCCAATAATGTACATCGTTCTGTATCAAAATTCAGAAAATTATGTGAGATCTCAGGAAAATCAAAGATATCCTTTGTGTTTTTGGAAAATTTTATACAAAAGAAAGCTTATTATGTGAAGTTCAGATGCTGTTTAGGATGTGGTTATCATGAAATTATGTATCTCAAAATATTTAGTTTGTTTTCAGACTCCACTTCCAAAATTTATTAAAATCCATATCTTACCTTAGGTGATAAAATATGCACATTTTTCTCGCTCTTATAGAATACTCCTGTCTCTTCTTCAGTTTATATTTAAAAATAACTGGAGTTATGAGTTCATTCAAAGAAATATATTCAATCAAATCTGTGTTCATTAAAGCATCCAAACACATTGAATCATTTATAATCTGAAATATAAACGGTTTGGATTTAAGATCGTTCTCAATTCTCTTTTTTTTAGAAGAGTGATTATGTTATGTGCATAGAAATTGGGCTGAGATTAACTTGTGGAAGTTAATTAGTGTCAACGGCTTTCAGGAGCAGCTGCATATTGCGCTTCGTAACGCAAGCTTTTGCAGCCATTACAGGTTGTATCATCAGGCGATGAATGGCATGGTTGGATCATTCCAGGCAACCTTCATCGCCTGATGACATGACCTGTAATAATGGCTGCGAAAGTTCATGTGACACAGCTGCTCCTGAAAGCCGTTGGCATCAATGAATCTCGCTGTGTAAGCCTATGTTTCAAGTTGTGGAAGTTAAACTAGAAAACATGGGCTAAGTATGACATTAGATTAGGAATGTGAAAAGACTGGGATAAGAAAGAAGTAAAATATTGAAGGGAAGTAAGCTATTTATCAAAGTCAAGGCTTAAACATCATCGTGGATGGAGGTACACTTGGGAAATTTTCGCGTGCATGTGGAGTCATCAGATGGATATCATTATGGTAAGGCATTGGTTTAGGCTTATTGTGAAAAAAAATCATGTGGCTTCCCTTTGGTGGATGCATATTCAGACCACAACCTTGTTCTAATGAGTTAGGAGGAAGCCGAAGAATCAGGATAATTGAATCCTTGTCCAAGACTTATTGTTAGTCTTCAATTACTTTGGCTAATCTTCCTGTTGAATTCAATTTTTATGGAGGGTGGCACTTACATTATATGTATTTAATTCTTCTGTTTGGCAAAAAGCTTATGTATTACTTATTTTACCTTTTAACTGTATTTTCTTCCTCCCTGACCTAGAATTCTCCCTACCATCATAATCTTCAGCTTCCCCTCCTCCTGAAGTCCGTGACCTATGCATCCTATTTCTCTTGTACAGTAGTTTTCACCCAAAATATGACTTTATTTTTTAATAGCAGGCCACCTAATGTTGCTTGGGGAAGATAGTACCCAGAGAAGTGGGAAGCTTGAAGCTTGGAAATTCATGGTCACATAACAGGATTTTTAGGCACGCTGAACAGCAACCAATGGAAGAAACAATTTCCATATAAAGTGCAAGGGATCAGCTTCATAGCATTGATGGCTGTGTGCGCCAGTATGTGTATAGTCCAAAAATGTCTCGTGAACGATCATTCATGCCCCAGCAAAATGGTTAGCACCAAGACTATTAATAGGTTAGTGTAGTATTATTTATGTTTTCCCGTTGAGCGAGTGAAGAGTTGTGCCTACTTGGCATGTCCAACCACCGAAGTTGTATGATGTGACGTCAAAATCGATAATGAGAAAATGACACGAAGGACGCATCAGATGCGATGGAAAGTAGCACTATGTGGTTCAGGAGCATGAGATGTACCTACGTGTTAACTTTGGTTACAATAGGGTGGTTTCCTATTATTTTTTTATTGTCTAAATCGAAAGATTATTACTCCTGGAGTATGTATTTCACGCTTTTAGATTTTTAAATGACGATATCTATTTTTTGCGATTAAATGAAAAGTGAAAATTTTCAAGCGCACGAAAACGCGACGTGTAAGTAGGAATGATGGGAAATCTCTCCGTGCGACGTATTTCTGGTCCCCGCTGCCGCCCTGTGAGGTGACCTTGAGGCGAGGCTTAGCGCTGATACGACGCAGGTTGCTAGCGGGTAGCTGAGTGCCCTGCTGGCTGGTAGCGCTAGGCTTAAATAAGGATTATTCATACCTTATCAAATGAAGAAAACTTTCCGACCTTAGCCAGTTTTAATAAGTGATTATTAAGACATGTTTCCCTGAGCTCTGCGCCTCATGCATGCATTGGTAACCTCAGATGATGTATAACTCCTATCTTCTCCTATAGAAACTTGGTCCCTGTGACGTCACGTGGAGTGGCATCGCATGGGCGCCAATCTGCCCCTTTTCAAATGAGGATAAAAATGGACCAATGCCATTCGTCTAAACCGGTATTTCTAAAATCAAATAATTTGTATATTATGAATACACTAATGGTGGGTAACGGATCGCAATCAATGCCTTTCGTTTTCTTTGATGAAGGAAACTACCCTATTCATTGAGCCGTATGGAAATGCATAGCGCACAGACAAACAGACATCCTCTTTTATATACTGTTTAGATTTCTATCCATTTCACCATTTCCATTCTCTTTCATGTTCACATCTTGAATGCTTTAAGCTATTTCTCATTATATTTCAGCAGTATCCATGTTTCTGTTCTGGAGAGTGCCCAGCCCCTTTTTAGCCTCTTATCTTTACACCTGAATAATGGTTCTCTAATCAATTCTTTCAAATTTGTAAAAGGCTGTCATAAAACCATTCCCTGCAGCTGGTCACTACAGCAGGCATTAAACTAGGCCAGGGGTCTCCAAACTACGGCCCGCGGGCCAGATCCGGCCCGCCAAGGGCTTCCATCCGGCCCACGCACTCGTTTCAAATAGCGCGCGATTATCGCTCGTTTAACTCTGTGAGACGCCGCTAGTAGCATTGCGGCACTGTACTACACGTCAAAGTTGCCTTCAACTGTTCGTAAATAAGAAATACGCCACCAGATACTTCAGTAGACGTTGGAATCGAATACTTCAGTCATCGGCAAATTTGCTATCCGGCCCGCGGGGCGATTAGGAACTTGGAATGTCGCCCTTTTGGCCTAGTAAATTGGAGACCCCTGAACTAGGCCATGGTTGGGAATAATATTGTGAACTTTTTCATTAAATTATTATTAACATACCTTCAGATGCAATTCCAGAAGTGATTTTGCCTCTGAAGATAGTTTGTCTGAGGCATCCAAGCATTTACTGTAGTATGCATATAAAACTTTCTTTATTGCATTCGATTTTCTGCTTTCAGCATTTTTAAACTCATTGGATAACTGTTCAATAATCTTTACTTTTTGGTGAAATATTTCTTTTCCATCATTCCATGCCTTAGCCAATTCTTCGTCACTCACAACCTTATTCTAAGAAAATGAAAACTTAAAATGGTCATCCCAAAAATCTTCTCATATGGGATTGCAGGGAGGGATTGTTTTTTTGTATGGAATTTATTATTAATGATAATTTAATTTTAATGATTAGTTGGTTTATAAGTAAGAAAATTTTCACAGTATTGAGTATTGATACTGTTATCATCATCATCTAGGATGAAAATATTATGTGATTTATACTCTAATATAATACTTAGCATATTGAGTCATGAAATAAGATACAAGGTTATAAATTTGTGTACTCATTTGTTTTAGTGCATTGTGGGTAGGAAGTTCACGGGGAGTAGTGTTTGTCAGTGTTGGTCAATATATTCAACCTATCTCTGGTTAGTTTGCATGTCATGAAAATATATGTACCAAAGTAATTAGGGTTTTTTGTCAACTGCAACTGTAGAAGCCTCACTGGTACTATGGTGAATAGTGAAGATTTTGAGGCAAGAGCAAAATCTAGATATTGGTTCTTATCAATGAATGAATAAGGCAAGAAAGTGTTCTGCTATATACATATATGTACGATATGTATCCATTTCTATGAAAAAAAATGAAAAATCCCATTTTAATTTTGAAAAATTCTGCTTTTGTTGATGGTAATAGTTTTTGTGATCTCATAAATTTTAATGTAATCTTTAGGAATTTATTATTCTGTGGTATGTAATGTGTCCAAAGTATTATGTATACATATTTTATTTCTTAGCTCTGCAAAACAAAGCTTATCTTTCATTAAAGCTTTCTTTCATTGATTTTAAAATTTTCAAATTCGTTTCTTCTGTAACTTTCACATTGTTTTACTTTTGGTCATTACTATCCTGGATAGCACCTTAGTTTACTTTGCAAATATTGCTTGGTTGAAAACAAGTATGAGTTAACTCTGTGCTTGCTGTTGGTTAGCCTGGTTTTGTCAGTATTTTAGGAGCGTGAGTATTTAAAATAATAAGTAATTTAAATAATGAGAATAATATTTAAAATAATACATTCAAGCACAGTAGAGTTGGCTTCTCTATATTCTTTGCATTAATGTTGTCTTATTGGTCTCAATTTGAGTGCATGTGACTTAAAAATTGGTGAAAGTCACAAGGGTAATTGATTTTATATTTTTGATGTGGTATTTGATGGCTTTAGAATGACTGTCATGATATATACAAAATATTTAATTTCTTACTGGCACACCTCCTGTAGAATTTAAAATGTCTTCAAGTTCACAAGAATGCTTTTCTAAGGCGCTGGAGGCTTCCTTTATTAATCCCATAGACTCCTCTGATGAGCTTGACAGTAACTGGCCTATTTTTTTGTGAAGTAATCTGATATCCCCACTATCCAGGATTTGATATTTGTTTAAAAAAGTGCATAATGCCTTAGAACACCATTCTTGAGGGCCTGGAATACATAAATTTGGAAAAAATTGGTGCTGTAAAATATATAGGTACCTACTGCAGTTTAAGGTGAGATTTTTTATGAGATATCAGTATCTATGAATTTTCATTGTATTATGCAATTTTCTGAGGTCATAGTATAGAATTCCGCTCTCTTTTCATTTTGATTTCCATAGTTATCTCATGAATGAATTTCTCCGGCATAGGCGATGTCTGTATTCTTCTCTCAAAATTTCACAGCCATCATGGTGCCCTGGCTTTAATGGCAGTCCTTCAGAGCAAAACTGTTCTACTCCAATCTGTCTTATCAGACCAGATATTTAAAATGAAAGAATTTTCCCATAAATACCATTTGAGTGCTTCATATCCATTTTGTTTGATTTTGAGTAATGGTTGTTCATTTGTCTGCTCTAACTTTGGTCAAAGATTGAAAACACCATTACCTGGCTAAATCTATTGACTTCACTTTGGTGTGGTGTAATTTTGACTTTGCCTATTACTTCAGTGAATAAAATTGACCCATATTGCAAATAAATGGACTAACGTTCAAAGAGATGTTCCTTTGAAAACGACGAAATTCTGCAAGAGCACAAGTATGGGTTTACACCAGCAGTGCATGTGTTAACAAAATGTTATGATTTATACTTAGAAAGGTCATATTTGCCCTGACCATCTCGATAAAATTAGTTACTAATAGTTCTTTGTTATCTTTAACAATCTAGGCAAATTCTTTTTTTGCATTGATTAATTCCAGAGTTTTATTAATTCTCGATTTTTATAATATTACCTTTAATGTTTTCGCAACACGACATCTTCTCATTGAGCTAAAACTCTTTGCAAACCCTTGATTCAAGATGTGGAAGATAAAAATTCATATTCAACAGTAACATTTTAAAATTAAAATATATACATTTTTTCTGCTTCAGTTTTTTTTCAACGTTTGAAACACATTTTGCCAAAGCAAAGTTGCTATTTTTTATGTATGTGATACCGATTGATAAAATCAAACTGACGACCAAGTCTCTTAAGTGCTAAATAAAATAATCCCAAAGTTGTATGTAATTTGTTCTACCATTATTTCCTTGATCGTACTCCACCGTGCACAACTTAAATGAACGACGGGTTGCATACACACCATTGAATTCTTGCGGATCGAAATATTCATTTTGTTTCCGTTACAGCTTGTAATTTAATTAGGTATGCAAATTTAATGTATAATGAATATTAAATTGTTATAGATAAAGATTAAATATACTTTCAAACTATGCAAAAATCTCTTCAAGCCATGAGGATGATATGGTAGTAAGTTCTGAAAAGATTGGGTCACAGGATCGTGAAAAAATCAATTATGATTTTAATCCCGGATAAAACCAAAATATCCACTATCTTTTTACATTTCATATGTTGATAAAGGATACTTCCTTCTATAGAATTTAATTGTATGTAACTTGAGTATTTGAAGTAGTAATACTGATAGCGTTATCGATAATCACGGTTCTGTAGTAATGAATTATTTTCAAAATTACTATTTAGTCGTACGTCATAGGAAGTTTTTTTCTCTCCGCATATCTCGTGATCTTTGGCAATGGTGTTCGAAATTTAAAATGGCTGTTAAATCACGGAAAAAACAAGTTATGAAATGGAACTTTTGACACTGACGATGCGGAAAGTTGGCGTATAATAAAACTATGTTAAATTCTGAGAGAATAGAACGCGGCAAAAATGTTTTAAGTGCCGCCTATTAAATGAATCTTCTAGTGCCTATATCCTAGTTAGTATATAAAAGTGTAAAATTTCGAAGGTTTTAGTTACCTTTTAAATAACTCTGAGTAGCCTTGCACCGTATTTATTGGTATAAAATAATTGGAAAAAGCAGATAAAACAGAGATTGGTTTCAAACATTGTCCACCATCTCATATCTGCTGCTAATTCAAGCAGCAAGCAGGAAAACATGAGTGACAGATAGTGTAAACTCACCCATATCAGGATCAAGTTTCTCGACCAGCCTCTTGTCATCTGCAACATCGATGATATTCCTTGGGGGCTCCATTATCATTTCCATTTCGAAATGCGCCTTTGAAAGTGCTAGTTGAGGCCTTTAGCCAGAAATAAATACTCATTTAATACTGCTTTATTCAAAGGAGCTTCAGGAAATCTGCAGAGGTTTTCAATGTCTCCGGTAGCTTGGCTTGTGGCAGCAGTTATTAAAAATTTGTGTCGTTTCAGGCTAAAAATCCTCAGTTATCAATTTAGTGAGTAACTTCAAGTCTTCTTCTTAAGTTAGTTCGACGTTTGATCTTCGATGGGGCATTGAAAAAGAGGAGTAAATGTAAAATATTTTGGCTATATTTTACCTTTGAGTTTCACTGCAATTGATAATTGAACGCTGAATATGACTTCAGCTCTCAGAATCGTTAGTTAGCAAACATGCACTAATTGATATTGATGGTCTCGCAGGTGGTGTATTTTGGTCTGTTTTTTTCACGCTGTATTGACTGGTAACGATGGTTACCTGACGTGGAGTACCTTCACATGAGTGAAGATCGGCTTGCATTCGTGGTTATGGTGAAGACCAGCGACTACTGCTGCTCTCAGCTTTCAGTAGCCGCAGAAGATTTCCCTTTAGGAAACGTCATCAATCGACTGATGTCATCGGTTACTGCACCGTACTGCCATTTGATTTCGGAACGCTTTGGCGGTACTGCCAGTGAATTTCGGAACGCATCCAATATTGTACTGTTATTGACGCCAGATATAGTATAGTTGTTAATACGTATGAAGTCTCCGTTAGCGTAATTAGAAGCTTTAGAAGATGAGCAATAATTTGATTTGTTGTCATTCTCACATGTACACGCGATTGTCGTTTTCCAATTCCTTACCACTATCTGCTTGCCCTTCAGAAATTGTAGGATCCAATTTTGTTGCTATGGAGTGAAATGGCAGAGGAAAAGCAGTAAAGGAGCTGTTGGGGCTCCCTCATTTATGCGAGTTATTTTTGTATTCGTTCCGTGTCCATGGAGGTAATTCGATTAATATATAATGTAAGTTGATTGCATATAAATCGGGAAAAAAAGGAAGAAAGTAATTACTCTGTGTCAGGCTAGTGAATGTGCTATTTATTAGTTTCTTTCATCACAGCAGGTGTTACCACATTAAGTATATTAATTATACGCTGAGGTAGCACCTGCTGCGATTAAAGTAACAGCACATTCACTAGCCTGACACCGAGTACTTAATAGGCTACTTTACAGAGTATACCTACTCTGTGGTAGTAGTGTGGTACTACCTAGGATTGGGAGAATGGGTTACGTGTATTATACGTTACGTTTTGGTTTTAAGGCTCAAAGTTATAGCGATATCCACAGGGGCTAATTAGGAGTAGGAGAGACTCCTTGCGATAAGGTATGCCTGAGAAAATAAAATGTATTGCTACTATTAGTGTGGTATTCTAGCTTTATATGTCTTGATTCACTCCTGAGTCTCCAGTATTTTGTTTCCGCCACACTATTTTCTCACCGGTCGTCGGAGGATAAAGGGAGATATGGTGATGGATGCATCAAGGTTTCCGGAAATTATATAGTTGAACTGAACAGAAATGTATACGTTGTATGTTATTATTTTATAGCTCTCTACTCGGTAATTATTAAAAAAATATATATCTTGAAGTCTTACTCTTGCCGAAGCTAGTATTACATCACTTACGTGAAATAGGTGTAAAAATAGTCCTGGGCGATTTTTCCATTTCCCCTTAGGCGAGGATAATGCGAAAAAGACATTTTACGTGCGGTCTACAATTCGAGAATACTTCATAATTTCCTTTGGGGTATTTATCCGATAAGCATTCTCCTTGTATCGTAGGAAAACAATACCAATCGTCTTTTATTTTGGTGGAATTAGAAACTGGGCATATATATGTCACTGCAATAGGTCATTTCAAGGATCGAGATTAATTAGAATGGGCCTACCATCCCATCCCTTTTGTGTGTAGCAGCGCTAAATAATTTTCTGAGCTTTTAAGTTTAGCTTTTCTGAATTATTTTCTTGAAATAAATTTTAGTTTTTATCCTTTCATTTCACATTTTTATTGATTGCAATTAAAAGTACACTTTTAATAATAAATTTCATATAAAATTTATTTTTGAGTTTTCAGCTAAATCCTAAAATAGGTGGCACTTGAATATCCTCCAGTTCTTTCAATTCTTGAGACAGGCTTTAGCCAGTCTAATAGGAGGGCTAAATAAATAAACCAAGTTTTTCACAAATGATATACAGCATTAAATCACTTTCTAAGGTTATGCGAGGCACTCTACATGGGTTGAGTGGGTCTCCACTAACTGCATCGTAACATCACATCCGAAGAGCACTATATTTCCGATTTGTATTTCATTGGCAATTTAAGCTAGTGCAAAACATGAGATTTACACCTTACTAGATCCTATTCCTATGTTAGAGTGAATTCCCTGATGAACTGATTAAAGGAAAACTTTCCATTCTGGGATAATAGATTTTCTTTGGATATTTATGCCTTAAAATTTCACGTACAATCATCTGCGTTTCGTGAAAGATCGGATCTCAAAAGATCATAAGCTGATATTGATCGTGCCTTAGCTGCCATGAGGGACACTTATTTGTGTAATTTATCTCGAAAACATTACAATTCTGTGTAAATTCCAGTGCCAAAGAACGGCCACTTTTCTTCAAGCGAAGAAAAGTAGCCGTTTTAAAAAGTGGGCACTGAATAAAGGTGACAGATGGTAAGATTTTCAGGAATGAGTAATGAAGAAATGAGCCACTAATTAACATGCTGCCTATAACTGGCATGGTTATTCGAATCTTTTTTAAACTTAAATGCCACTGTCTGGGGTATAAAAGGAGCAATAACAATTGCAGACTGATTTGGGACGGTTTTTTTTATTTGACCTCAATCGAGCTCTTTTACGAACCTTTAGTATCTAGATCGGAAGAGGACGCGTAGCAAAAAATGTTACTGACTCCGTTGGCACGGTTGATTAAAAATTTTTGAGTTCTTTTGAACGCTTTTAAGAACCTCGAATTTCCTAGATCAGAAGAGATTGCTTCGCGAAAACGGTTACTGACTACGTTGGGACGGTTGATTAAAAAAAATAATTTTTGACCTCTTTCTAACGCTGTTAAGAACCTGATTGGAAGAGATCGCTTTCATAAAAATGTGACATAGAATGCTGTTGGAAGTAAAGTCCTGGATTCGGGCTCACGGAAGACAAAGAAATGTGGCTGCTGGCCGTTGAAGGAGTTAGTTGCTGAAAATCTGCAAAGTTAATGCGGGAAATGCCTTCAGTCCCTGGGAAAAATGACCACCTTTGGTGGTGGCCGTCAAATAGGGGTGGGGGCTAAATAGTGGTAGGTAGTCACTTGGGCGGGTTGCACTAAAGTGCCCTTTCAATGGAGTAGCGGACGTTCATTCGAGAAATGAGTCAAATGAGAGAGCGGATGTTATAAATTTGAATTTACACTTTTTTGTGCTTTGATCGATCCTCTTGAGTTTCCCATGGTAAGGTTTCATTACTTCACTTTTCTTTATCTAGTTCGGGTAAAAAATTACAATATAATCGCACACGTTCACTCGATAGTCTATCTCTTGGAGTGGGAGAAACAATTACGATTATTTTACGTGCAAGCTCCGCAGGAACTAGGACATATTGCAGTCATGTAGTTGGCGTTGTTGTAGCACTCTCCGGAACGCGCCCAAGCCAAGCAGTGGACATGGCGATCCATGCAGCGGAACTCTGTGAAGAAAATGTTAAAGAAAAGGATATCAAACTGTAGAATATGCATGTAAAATCATAGTCGTTTTGTGATTACAATAATTATAGATGGGCGGAATCCCAGTGACAGAGCTTTCGCTATTAATTAGTATATGTTAATATATTTCAACTTCAAATAGTTCCATTTTAAATAAAAATATATTGTGAACCTGGTGGTTTTTTCCAATGGTGGTTATTAGAACGTTAGTTAAATTTTAATTTCTGTAGGCTGTATATCGATGTATAGATAGAAGTGAAAAAATTCATGGTTTTTGTAATTAAAAGCCTTTAATTGTGAAGAAAAAATCTCCCTCCAAGTTCCATTTAAAGATACACATCAACATATAGAGATCCTCCAATAATAAACGTCATCACGGTTATAATTCTTCACAAGGAATAATGCGTAGAGTTTCTCCTGCCCTCCGTACCGCAAACGAATTAAAAATTCAAATACCCCTCATGTTTTTGGTAGTTTATCATTCGTAATGAATCTTTAACCCATTATAACCAAATTTTACTAATAAGTAACATCAAAACTGTATATATTTTCAGCTCTATGTACGAAAGATTTAAAATACGTGTTATTTTGTGCAGTACTGGTTAATGGCAAAATATGTAGCTGCCGCAATAATTATGATCGTGTAAAACAATTTCACATTAAAAAAATGAGACGTCTTAATTTCTCCCAGAAGCAGCTCTGGGTTAGAAAGGGTTAATTTTCTGTCAATGAAATAATATAAATTTCTTACCATTTTTCGCTCCAGATATCACATTATCAGATACCCCTCCACTCCAACCGCCTGCTCTTCTGCACCGGTAAAGGCGGTTCAACTTCCATAGATCTATCTGCTCGCCATCAATAAAAGAGAATGCAAAAAATATCTGATTCAGTTGCTCTGTTCAGTTTTTATGATATTTTTAAGTGATTCGGCATAAAGCATGGTTTTTAATCAGAGTATTTAAACTTGAGAGCCGAAGTAATCATCACCTTAATTTGGTTTTCAGAATACTTGTGTTAAAATGAGTTGATAAGGTGAACCACGTAAAAATGTGGAAAGTACTCTCCAGAAATATAGGTTATATATAATTTATTTAAAAAATGCCCAGTTTTAAATTATAATTCCTCACAATAATCAAATCAGATTTGGCTTACGTCGCTGAATCCGTAACGTTGTCCGATAGGTGTTCCCCTCTTCTTAGGCAGAATTGTCGGTGACGAATAATCTTTGGAGAATGAAAAAGGATCGTAGTGCATCACAGAACCTGTCGGAATAATAAAAAATTAATAAATTTTTCGATTTATGAATTTGGCTGAATAACTTTAATCAAAGATTATTTTTCATTCGTCTAGTTGAAAAATTTACCAATAAGATATAGTATTCAGCGCTGAGACTTTTCGACATGCCATATATATTCTTTTTAAAATTTCCATTTACCTCGTAGCTTAACCCCTTCCACTTCAATTTATTTTCTGAATGTCGTGCTGCTATCCTCTAATTATTTATCCTGTGGTTCTTTTTAAATAGAATAGTAGGTAATAAAATGACATTTTATAGTTTTTAATCAACGTATAAAATTGAAGTTCAAAGTGATTATTATTTCATATTTTCAAGTATTTAGTTAAATAAATCGATTTCACAGCTATCGCTACTCGTATAAAATCATTTCATTACTTCAAAATATTTATATTGTTCCAATAAATAGTGCCAAAATTATGAAGTTTCGAAGGCGAGCTACACTTGTCATTGCGCGATTTGGCTCCGGAAGTCCATGACGAGCTGGACTTATCGTTTCAGCGCAAGGGGTTAATGCATGGATTATTTTATAAAGATATGCTACAACGACCTCACTATATAACAACCTTTATTCATGAGCAGAGGCACCAAGTTCTTTGATAGTTTTGAATGTATCTAGATTAATTGGGAAGTAGTCGGCCATATTGTCCTCAGCGGAAGTAATGCGATGCATAGACTTTTTTGGACTCAATTCATTCAATTACTTATCGAAAAAATGCTTCCGTCATTTCACCGTGAAAGTTTACCATAAAGTCTTGCTTCTAAGCATAGCATACTCATTCTCGTTTTTTAGTATGGCGTTTAATTTTATTTGTCGTTTTTTCCGATTACATGATATTGTGCTTATTGAGTGAAACAGTATTGCATTAATTCTGATTTGATACTGAAGTTAAGTAGCATCAAAGTCAATTGTATATTGCGAAATTCAACTAAAATCACGCTTAAATTATAAAATCAGGTTGTGTAAACGGTGGTATTTAGGTAGAATATTGTAAAGATATTGTGCTTGGAAAGGAAAATTATCTCCAGTGAATCAAGTTTAACTATTTAAGAAGAAGAATAGATTACTGTTGCGTCGCCCAATGATGGGAGTTCTTATTTAGCAAGAGTCACATTATTGGAATATGGGCTGAGAGGGGGCAGAGAAGTTTTCGAAGCCAACGATTAGAAATTCTGTCACGAGGAAAACCCTCGGAATCATCATTGCCATTCGGGAATTTCCGGCAAGCGACCTTGACATCGCCGCCACATTCTTAAAAACAATTGGCACCACGGTAGAGGAGAGGCCTTTTTATTTACCTACGTGCTGAGGAAGGAAATTGCCGTTTTCTTAAATCAGTGCTCTGGCGTGAGGGGAAATAAATGTCAATATTAACGAGTCCGTCTCGGCCTGATATTATTCTGAGCAATGTCTATATCGGTATGGTATACTTTTCGGAGGAGGCGACCGACAGCTTAGCTCATTTGCGCCATGAGGGAAGGTTAGGTAAAGCCTGAATCACACGATCATTTTTTTTCGTCGCGAAAGTAATCACTATCGAGATCACTTTTCCCGTCGCGAAAAGCAATCGCTCTAGTGATCATTTTTCTGAATCACACGGTCACTCCCGCCGTCGCTTTTCGCATCCTTTCCAATATCACAGCTCGTTGTCATAGGACCCACATCACGAAATATGTAGCGTGATTCTTTATTTATGTCGTTCCTACAATTGTCAAACGTTGCGCTGCAATCGCTCCATAGGGGAATGCGTTCCCATTTGCTGATATGGGGTTTTAGTGACGGTTTTAGCGACGGAAAAAGCGACCGGACGAGTGATGAAAAATAGCGATGGGAATCCTCATCGCGATCGCGAAAAACAATTGCCGGCGACGATCATTTTGCGCAGTGATCGCGATAGTGATCACTTTCGCGACGAATAAAAATGATCGTGTGATTCAGGCATAAGGAAGGGTGGAGAGAAACCCGGCGTCGCCATTAGCCTGCTCTTAACGAAAGGCGCCAAGGGGTTCACGGCTTAACGTCCCATCCAACGGTCGGAGTGTTGCGCTTGAAATGTCATCCACACAGCATTCAAGCTGGGATCGGGCAGTCTGAAAATTCTCTGCCACCCCCGGGATTTGAACCCGAGCCGACGAGGTGGGAAGCCAACTCTCTGGCCACCACACCAACCCGATCCCCGCAATGTCTATATCATTCCGGGTAGTGGTTTAACAGTTTTTGGCTCAATTCTCTGAGTTTCGCCAAAATGAGAGTAAAACAACGTACTAAATGGTTATCTATAGTAGGTTAAGGCAATTTGCGTGGGATGGTGATGGTGAAGAAGAGTAGTCATTGAATGTCAAGGTTAGAAAGGAGTTCGTGGCGGTAGGTCAAGGCGCAGCTTGGGGGAGAAAAACAGAATTGCTTTTAAAAACCAAAGTATTGGGAACATTTCGAATCTTAGCAGTATGAACCTGTGGGACTTCTTTACTTACAATGAATGTGTTATTTAATGGAGTTGCTCTGAACATACAACAGTTGTTCCTTGTTCCCAGATATTGCATACTATCTTGTAGACCTCACCACATACCCGAGCGTCTACTAATTGATTTTTTGGAGCGCTGTATAATGTCATAACTTTTCTGGATATTTTAATAATTTTTAATTTTAGGAAACACTTTGGGTAATAAAATCCAACCTCCCCCTTCCAAGGTAGAATTGGATTTCGATTGAACTCTTATGAAGCTAAGAATACTGGGAAAACTTTATGGTTTATGTTTCAATCTGTTATCGAAATAATTTTATGGCTATTTTTTCAATTGTAAATGTTGTCTTGAGCCGTTTGTCTTGAGAATGACGCTGTAGCCGTCGATGCTAGTCGATAGCAAATAAAAGTTTGTGGAACAGCACTGGGTTTTTTGCTTCATCAATTGTTAATTATTATTTTCACCATGAGGGAAAAACCCTCATGCCCTCGTAATCCTTTTATCGCAAGACTGTTTCGTCCAACTTCGTGTCTAGGCTTGAGAGATGAAATGAGTTCACCTGCGTTATATTTTTATGTCGAATTGACTCACCTGTGTCGTAGGCAGCTCCAAGATCTGTAACGAACTGCCAACTCAACCGCTCAAAGTTATACTCCATACCTGAAACACAACAAGAAACAACCTTTGAATCGCTGATCCAGATATTCGATTGAATTAAGCACGTAAAATTCGATGGGATAAAGTAATGTGTGAAAGTTTTAATGAATAGCGTGTCTTAAATTTCATATGTTGACATGTATACTTAGTTGGATGATGATGATCGTTTTGGTTTCCCTGCATTTGTCTTTTTTGGCGAATGACTTTTCCTCCTACGTTTTAACAGGTATCCAACCGGAATATTCCTCTTACAGTGGAACAAAATTGGCTAGGAAACACCGAAATATCATTATCTATATAGGCGTGAAGAGACCTCTCACTAGGCGATGCCAGGAATTTACTGACAATGAGTGGCATTCGAATTGTAACATTGCACAGTGGTCCGATATAGTTGGAAAATAGCGGAGAATAGTCTAAAATGAGTTTTTTACATAGAGACTTGTAACTTTTATAAATACTCAAAAATGGTTACCTATTGTAGATGTATGTTCCGTTTTGCATAAATATTTCCGTTATTGAGATTCACTAGCACTTTGACCAATTAATCAAAAACACGCGTGCTCTTGTGTTTCTTCGAAAACCTTAGAATTTAAGCAGGTGGTGTGGCGTTCGTATAATATTTATGGAATAAATAAGTAAAGTACCTTTAAACTGGTGCTTTGCCTACATTTTCCATGACTTTTGACGATTTTTGCTCTCATATGTTTGGTTTTGTAACGCAAAATAGCGTAGTACCTATCTGTTTTTCACGTGAAATTTGACATAAACTAGTCGTTATCTTTCGTTTACGGAGTATATAACTTGGAAAATTTACGTCACAGTGTTGATATTTCTTAAGAATACTCAGCAGAGATCTTACAAAAAAGTTTGAAATAAGCTCTTATAAAAAAATTTTTTTTAAAAACCAGCCTTTATATTTAGATTACAGGGGATGAGCAACGTTTATATATGACACAAAGCAAAAATACAACATGTTTTGGGGGGCTATAGGTTGACTGGGGGGTGGTTAAAGGGGAGTTGGAGAGAAAAAGTTATATTTTCATGTATTGTCATCGGAAATGAAGAAGTGTGCAAAATTTCAGCGTTTTTGCTTCACAGGAAGTGAGTCAAATTTCAGTTACAAGATTTGTACCAGACAAACAAACAGACAAACAGACAGGTTGGTGAGTTGATATAAAGGCTGGAAAAAGGAAAAGGAAATGACAGAGATGTTTCGATCGCGCGTCAAGGCTGAGCTACATGACACTGGACCCTGAGGCTCGGTAACCGCAGTCGATTTTTCAAGTTTTTTTAACCTTTATTCTGGAAAATCGTCATGTAAAGCAAGACACGCAGTCAGTATTGACCTAACACACTCTACTCAGGAGATTACCAGGATTATGGATCGATCGACATAACGCATTTCTCTAGTGAAGATTTTAAGGATTGAATATTTGTCGGAACCATCCCACATATATAAAAATTATGCTTGGGAATAAGTAAGGTTAAGTCGAAAGAAAAAAAAAACTGTTTCCGGGATAACATAGTCAATGCGGCCTCGGGTCAAATAATTTAGAGACTACTGACCTATCATAATTGTCGGAGATTGCTCGAGAATGAATCATAGACTTTGTCTTAGGCTCCTTGCACACACACCGATTTTGGACGGCCGGTAAAATATCGGCTGTCCACATTCCAATCGTGAACAATTGGAGGGCACTGATCGACCATGCACCGGTAAAAACAGCACGGTTTTAAATCGTTCACGGCTGAAACCGTTTGGTGTGAAAGTGTGCATTTAATTACGTGGATCACTAAGCAGAAAAACGATACGGTAGCCGTGTGGCCCCAATGGCACTGGACGGCTGCAATGCGATTAAAAACCGTGCCCGTGTGTTAACCGAACAATGTGAAAGGTCTCATAGACTTATTCAGTGGACTAATAGAAAAAGCCCCGTGCTGTTTTTTCACGCACGGGCGAAACCGTGTAATGCGCAAAGAGCGGTAGCAATAAAAAGCCGGTTAGCAGCCGGCCATTACCACTGTGAATCTCGAAAACCAAGCAAGTGATCGTTTGACCGGTTAAAATCCTGCGTATGTGCGAGCAGCGTTCCACTGATAAAATATCGGTCGGTATTTCTACCGGCCATCCAAAATCGGTGTGTGTACATACAAGCAGCAGAAAGCCCTTGTCTTCTTACCTCGTCGGATGTTGTTCCAGAGGATGACCACGTGCTCGTCTCTGTCGGCCCTGCTGTGCTCGTGCCAGAACCCCACGGCGTGCAGCAGTTCGTGGATGACCACGCCCCTCTGCGCGCAGCCGTAGCCAATCGACAGGGCCTGAACCCCGTAGCCAGCTCGTCCCACCAGGCTGCTACATCTGATCGACGACGTGAAGGTAAAAGGAGACTACTAATTTACAATCTGTCGACATTGGGCTCATTTAGAAAATTCTTTTTTTAATTAATTTAGTTATATATGTGGATCGTTATGTGAGAGGTTAAAGAAAAGGCTTGTGAAGAGCCTGGGCGGGGCCGGTTTAAGCGGTAAGGAAAGCACGCGATCGCGTAGGGCGCCAAGCAAAAGCGGGCGCCTAAGCGCTCAGTCCAATGTTCAGTACTAATCATACAAGGAGATTTAAGGTCGAGGGTTTGATTTGAGGGGGAAGGGAATGTTATTCGTCTACACTAGAAAAATGTCTTGAACCGGCCCTGAGCCTGGTACATATCTTTGGATCATATCGGAAGGGAAGCATGAGATGAGTTAGATGTAACATTTTTCCTTTTTGGAATGTTCGCACTCATTGTGCCTTTTGCACTACTTAGGCAGCTCGTTAGAAGGAAACAGATGCAGCAATAACGAGGACAGGAAGAAAATTGCATTATCAAAGGAGGCATTCATGAACACAGTGGCGTAACTATGGCGATGAGGGGATGGATCCCCCTACGAAGCCCCAGAGAAATAAAAAAAGATTCAAACTTTATGTCTAGTTTTGACGTATAATAACTCCATCTGCATAAAGTTAAAGATCATTTATTAATGATGCAAAATGTGTTAACAGGAGTATCATTTTTCAAAAATTTCCCCGTGCACGTTTCCACGTTGCATGGGGGGTATCGCCCCCCCTCCCAGGCCTCCCCTCTTCCCCCAAGGCATATTCCTAGCCACGCCACTGCGTGAATAGGAAGGACCTTTTGAGAAGATCCTCATGTAAGAGTTTCAAGAAAAGGCTGGTGAAGAGCATAATCTGGAGTGTAGCACTTTACGGTGCGGAAACATGGAAACTTAGGAAGGACTACCAGAAAAGACTGGAGGCGTTCGAGATGAGGGTCTGGAGAAGAATGCAGCAGAGAGTAAAGTCGACGGTGTGTAGGAGAAACGAAGAAATGCAGGATATGGTGAGTGAGGGGAGGCAGCTTTTAGACTAGATACGGATGACACAATGTATGGATGGGGGGAGTACTTAGCGGGGGTAAGATGTTGAAAACATTGTTAGATGGCAGAATGTTGGGCATACGAGGGAGAGGAAGGAAGAGAATTTATTTATAAATGAAATAAATTAAATTATAAAATATAAAGACTTTATTATGAATTTTAGTGGGAAGTCCATGAAGGTAGGGGTGACTGCCAGGATACTTCTCGAGTACTCCATGGAAACCTACCTTAATCGGTAGGCAATGGCGGATCCAGGATAGGGACAAGGGGGGGGGGCTAAGTGGGGGTTGGAAAAAATTACCATTCTATCTAGTGTAAATTGGATACCCAAAGGGGTATCCGAAGGGCTATAGCCCCCTAAGCCGCCCCCATAGATCCGCCACTGTCGGTAGGATACTTAAATAATAATAAAGTTATTTATTCTGATTTGCTATTCTCATATCCATGCTTATTGGATTTGTCAGTTGATTATTTAATTTAAGTTCTAATGAATAGTCAAAATGAAGGGTGGTAGTGAAGGCTGATCGCGTGCTCTACTGTGTAATTTCCTTCATGGCTACTGACGTTTCGGAGTACGAGTCGCACTCTATTCTTCGTCCTTCTCCATATCCAGAAACGTCTGCAGCCATGGAGGAGAGTACACGGTGGAGAACCCGAAAAATCTTCACTACAAGCATACTCCGGGAAAGCATTAGATTTTTATTCAAGGAAGGGTGAATTATAATCATCCGGGTGAATTATGAATGGGAGAGCAATTTGGCAGATACATGAATCAGGTTATAACTCTTTCTTGTCTTTCTTAGGTGACCATTTCCTCTAGTTAATGGCCCTGAGTTACTCACCCCTCGCCCTTCAGGATGTAAACATAGTCTTTTTGCGTCGACCTGGGGATGAACCGGATGCAGCTTCTTCTGTGGAACTCCAAGATTGCTGAAGCGATAGCTGCTCTTTCATTTTCGTCTGAAAAATACATTGGAGACTTACGATATAGTTTTAATCAATCGTAATAAGCATTCGAGTGTAATAAAAATTTGTTCAAGTTGGCCGAAAAGAGGCATGCTTGGTGTCATCACTCGTCAATCTTTTAGTTTAGACATGGGAAGTCTTTGTCAGTGTCATGTTGGTTTGTCGGTGTCACGGGTCATTGAGATAATTATACGTGACCACCTGAATCTAAAGAAGTAATTTATTTTGGTTTCGAAATATCGATTTTACGTGTGTCAGGTTTAGGATAAATGATAAAGAACTGTGATCCAAACTTGAAATAAGTCATGGTGATAATTAAATGAGAAATTTCGACTTTTTCTCTGAGTTCAGGGAAGCGCTATGTAAGTAGCTTATATCATCTTTAATTATTACTGAAATTAATAAGTAATTCGAAGAGAATAAGTATGGGGACGTGGCTACAGTTTATCTTAAAACATTCAGTATGCCGTTGTTGATTCCCTAACCATTTACGAGGCACGGAAAGGATAGGGTAATCTGTACATTGGCTTAGATTATCCAATTATTCATAATTATTAAATCATAGGCCTTAAAGGATATAATTTTATACTTATAATTATGAAAAGTCACAATTGAATTCAACGGAGGACATTTTATTCCGTAAGAATAAATTGTGATTCGGACGCCATTTAAATTACGTTGAGTGAATCTTATTTTAAGTGCTTGCACGGAAAATCTCTTGAATGAGATTTTTCTTACGAAATCATGGATATATACTGGGTATTAGCTTACGATATAGGCCACGTATTGTCGAGATCACTCATTTTTTATCCCTTCGAATGAAGGGAAACCTGAGGAACTTCTAGCGTCGTAATTATATTTTATCTAATAGCGATCGTGAGCCGTATTCAGTCAATTTTACAAATGAGGACGATTTAAAAAAATTTCAGACTTCAATGGTCGAACTTATTGATTTGTAGACGACTAAAATATATATTATAGCATGAATGCCATCTTGCGCTTTCTATATAATATGAGCAAGAAAATAAATTTATAACATATAATATTGTCATGATATATATTTATGCCAAGCGTATTAACTATAGAGGGTGTTTCAGGAATCTGAAATACTCCAAGAGGTGGTTGGAAAGGACAAGTTTATTTTCCCTTAACATTGGGTCGCAACTCCGTAGTTACTAAACTATGGCAAATCAAAAATTATTTTTGGGTGCACTTTGCAGTTAGGTACCATGAAAACGGTTTTTCATGAGTACACCACCTTTTAGAAATTTTATTAAACTATCTGGATTTTAAAGACATTAAATAATTAGGGTTGGACGAAAATGTGCGATTGAAATTGTATGAACCAATTAATATTGTTGCTTAATTAAACGAGAACTGAGAGCGAGTATCACCAACACAGTCTCACCCATTTTGAGAATTTGCATACAATTTCAATGGCAAATTTTCGTCCAACTGTAATTATTTAATGTCCTTAAACATCGAGAGTATTAGACAAAATGTCGAAATGGCTGGGTAACAAAGAGAAAATGTTTTCATGGTAGTTGCGAAGTGCATCCAAAAAATGTTTGCACTGCCATTGCTTAGTGACGAAGGAGTATCGATCCCATGTTTAAGGCCAAAAAATGCTAAATATTGTCTCCCCTACCACCTCCTTGTGTATTTCAGATTTCTCCTGAAATTTCTCCTAAATGTAAAGGCATTAATTTAAACTATGGAGGCAAGGGCGTATCCAGGATCAAAACTAGAGGGGGGCAAGCATTGGTCGTTCAAGTTGTTACACAAAAAAGATTATGAAGGCAAAATTTTCAAGAAAAGTATGACTTCGCTTTATTAGTTTTTAAAAGTATATCCTCGGAAAAATTTTTTGTTTTAATTACATGTTTCATACTAATACCAGTTTTCTTGATTTGAAAGAAAATTTGCTCAAAAATTTTGTTTTGAACTACATTTGCAGGGCAGTTGACCCCCACTGCCCCCCGTTGGGTACGCTCATGCATGGGGGGACACAAATTTTATATGTTTAGGAATATAAATGTATTCCATAGAGGTTAGGAAAAAGAGTTCGATTGTGCCAGTATTCATAGCTCTCAGAATAGGTTTTCGTAAGCACTCACCAAAGGCTATTGAAATGACGTACGGCACTCTTCCGTCGGGCCACAGGAGGTCTTCGAATCGGACGGCATTTCGCACCTCGGCCAGCTCGGTCGTGCCTCCCCTGGCTGCTGCCCTGAGGTTCTCGGCTGTGACCCCGGCCACTCCCGCTATGTCGCCCTCGAACAGATCCTCAGACTCCGGTGTGGGCTGGGGAGACGATGGAGACTCTGGGAAAGACCCTGGAAGGAGAGATTACACGTGTATGGAAGCGAAATTGTGAAATAGTTTATGTTTAACGTTGAATAGTTTCTTGGAGTACTATAAGTCTTGAAGAATTTTAATTCAAATTGTTGCCAATGTTTTGGTATATTTCTTCACCGTATCAGGGCTATTATGCAATTAATTGGATTAGTTAGTTCGAGGCTTCAAACGCTTATTGCATTTTTGTTGAAAAAATCCAATTAATCGATTTATATTTCTTGACCTCAATAATTTAGTGATGAATAACGCCTTGGAGTACAGTTCTGACCTGTACTACCAGACATTGTCCATAATTTAATCCGATTAATAGCATAAAAGCCCTGTTGAAGGTGTATAAATATATTGAAACTTTGGCAAAAGGTGTATAAAAGTACCTTTAGATTACCCTTCATTTCTAAGGATTTTATTATTCGATTTTGCGGGATCACTAGTTGACTTACCATACTTTTGGTTTGATACTCCGCTGTTAGGACATTTGAATGAGGTTGAGGAAACATTTTTATTGAAAAAAATCGTGTTGGTAGTGGCACTCTGTGAATCAGAAACGTAGAACTTTGGTAAATCTTTACTGAAATGACTTGAAGCTTTCGAGACCTGTTGCTGGCTTCTGGTGCTTAAGATCGACTGGACGGATAGGGTGAGACAAGAAGCAGTACAATGTAAATATACTGAGTATGGCCAAAATGGCTGAGTTCTGAGAAGAATGTACTCAGTACATTCTTAATTTCAACTAAGGCACATGTCTCGGAAATTACGTGTGTATGTAATTGTTGTGTGTATCTGAAAGCTAGTTAGTTATCACGTGGTGTTAGTTTTTTATGTATTCATAGCAATTGGATTCTTATAATTGAATGTCCCAGCGATAAGAAAATAAAAATAAAAACAGAATTGAATTGAAGAAAACTTGCATCATTTATTGATAGCACCAGTTCTTTGGGAACAATGTATGATGGTAGCCCCAAAACAGATTCAAAAGGGTACTTATTTATTCATGTGCTTTTGTAAAGGGCATACTGTAATTGTCTTTAGTGGAATAATGTAATATTATTATCAAATGATCTGTGTAATTGAAGCGTGGGTCAGGTAATCCTCTATTGACTCGGGTAGTCGCGATTTTATCGCTTAAACGCCTATTATTTCTCTTCCAAGTAGTGTTGATTCTCAAATGAAAGTTCAAAGTCTTAAATGAGGTCAAGGCTGGGACCACTGCAGCTCACGGACTGAGTTAGAGTCGCAGAATTATCGAGGAAGCTGGACCAGCCGGGTGAGATAGATAATGGGATGGTGAAAGTGATTTCGTAGGACGGATGAGGAATGGTTGAGTTCGCTGGAAAAAAGGAACGGGCAGTCCCGAAGGTGACGTAGTCTGTGAGGCCATTAGATAATTTTTGATAATTCAGCTCGCATTTCGCGGAAACGTCAAAAAATTTCGTTTAAGATGTGGTGAAGGGCAGGTGAGGAAAGTGTTGAGATTTCGCGGGAAACGTTGCCGAATACGCCGTAGCCCGTTGCGTAACGCGAATCACATCCATCGTGGTTTATACCGGTGCGAAATTCATACGAAACTTACTGGTTGTAACTATCTGGAAACATTACCTACATCTACAAAACATCCTGCGAGCCACCTCTAGGGTGTTTGGTATGGGGTGATCAATCACCAGTATGCAGCATGCAAAAGGACCCCACATACTTGCCATACGGTCATAAATATATAAAGCACAATTACATGATATTCTCTCTCCCGCATTATACTCCCGCATTCTTCAAAGCAAAAACTTGCGACGGTTAGTAATAATTCCCATTGTAAATCCGTGCAAGATTGGAACAATAGAATAATATAAACATGCAATGAGTCGTCCTGGTGAGTGACCCTATTCATTTTATTAATCGAGACACCGTTGCTATCCGTAATAACAAGAGTACAGAATGGTATTTTAAATTTCTACGAAACGTGATTCCAGTTTAACAAGGTTATTTCGGCTGCAAAATATCTGCGAAACCCACGTTATAAAAACTTACAGTAAATAATTAGCCATCCAAATAAACCTAATTGTTAACGGGGCAATAACTGATTGTAATTTAAATTGTGATAATTTTTGATCTTTTTCATTCTTTTTCCTCTACTTTAAAAAAATATGTATTGAATAATGTGACAGTGTGATATAGAAAAATTTTGTACCTATATATCAAAATTTTGCATACTTTTTACGGATACATTTATCTTTGTAAGTGTCAATTCAATATTAATTTTACCCAATTGATTAAACTTATTATATATTTATTTTTACCATCATGTGGTCATTGAAGTGTTAAAAAATGTTGAGCGTTTTTATGCTATTACTCGCTTAGCTCGCTGGGGGGGCTCTGCCCCCCCTAGGCCCCCCCGAAAAAGGCCTTCGGCCTGTTATGCTCACTGTGGGAGGTCTTACACTTTTTGTTTGCTACTTGTTACTTAAGGATCGTTTACTTTTAAGCTGGCTAGCTTAGGTATAAGCAATATTTCCACTTTCACGTAAAACGAGCGCATGGTACGTAGGCTACAATGTGAATGTAAATATTTATAAAGAGAAACGTTTTTCTGAGGGGCTAAAAAAGTAAAATAAATTTCTACGAGTTTCTCTAACTTATTCAATTCAAATACAAAAAACGTTGAGACCACGTTCCACTGTAACACCCAATGCATACGTAATATCATAACATAACGACTTTACGAATTACAATGAAAAACACGTTTATTAATTATTTTCCACAAAACAACCAAATTCTTGATATACGAATAAGATGTAACAGCTTTTCCCCTTCGTAAGCGAATTACGTTGGGACTGAATATCAATATCTAGAAACAAATGCGCCTTAGCATGAATTGGGGCTAGTATAACGAATTTTATCGAAATATTATTTATCGTGATCGTGAATGATTTCACTTCAGAAATGCCTCTATTTAAAGTTTTAATGAATCGGGATACACAAATATCTCAGCTTTAATATCCAAAACGCAATGCGCAATAACTCTGGTGAGAACGGAGTGAGTAACGGTTCACAGCCTTTGGTGTACAAGACATTGTGAATGTCAAGATTTCGATAATTTTCACAGTTGAATAACTTAGTCACTCAAGGAAACGTGATTAACGCAAGACAAATAATTGAATAAGAAATACCTTTATTTGCACTTATCTTCCATATTGTATTATTCACTGCCTATTCACTCCTGCAGCTCACGGATAACATTGTACATTAAAAAGGAAATTAACGGAAAAAAGAACGTAAACAAAAATAAAAAGTTATCACCATCACAAAACACGATAATAAAATCATTTTTACCAACCTATATTATGTAAGTCTTGTTAAAAAGTCTTTCTACTACAATCGTGTATCGCCAACAAGATACGAACTATAGTCAACAGCACGAATCATATTTCTAATATGGCATTTAGAGCACTTGTTAACTTTGAAATTAATAACCACCACACTCTCGATGAAATATACCAAAAACAACAACTAATTTCTTGCCTTACATTTCTCCGCTTTTGATTTGAATGCGCTTTGATTTAAACAGATGTTTGTTCTTGCGGAAAGAAGACGCAAAGAAATAGACACTTCAATTATTACTTTCTTAATTTCCTACCTTATATTTATCACTTTTTCGTTTCATTTCCCTTATCTTCTTTCCCAATTTAGCTCCTCTTGTTTGCATAAACAAATATGTTGCTATGATGGTTCGTTTGTATGACTGCCGCGCCGCCATTGGAATTTGGTGGCCATTTTTTGAACTAATCCCCATACACTCAATTTTATATGAATAGACGGATAAATAATTGTAAATTTAGTGTTTTCATAATTTTTCCTGGGGTTTCAGACAATTTTAGAGGGGGTCTTCATTAGACTTTTTGCCGTATCTCGTCTCGTTCGCCCCAAACATTTGTATACGTGAATGAATGAATGAGTGGTCGTTAAGGGGCTTCATGTTATATAGATATAGATTTTGAAAACTAGGAATAGGGAGGAAGTCCGAGCAACAATCATTATTATTATTAATATGCAAAAATGTTGCGTGGGACGGATCGCATTAATTGTCGCTAAAAAGTTTCCGAATCAGAGAAGAAATCTGGCAGTTTGGTGTGCTATTCGCACCCGAAACAATAGGGTTGTTCAAGCCTATCAAAACGGTCTAAAAAAACGAATGTATATCACTTCTGATGTAATTTCATTTTGATTGGGATGAATGACAGATGCGTTGAAAAAGTAATGATGGAATTATTAGCAATCAAAATTCGAACAATTTTAAACGCCGCCAAAAACGGTCGGCCATCTTGAAATAGAGGTGATGACGACACAAGCCTGTACGGCTGGCCTGTACCCTCGATCGCTCGATGCCAAGCTGAGTACTCTGCATGCCGACTGGACATTTGCCAAGGTTATTCCTTATTTTGAAATGGCCTATGTTGTGCATGAAGCTTCCGGATGGATCAAGGCGACATGAAATCCATTCTTCAAGTTAGACAGGCAATGTATGTAGCGTTGACAGGAATTGAAAGTTTTGTATTGCTGCATTTGCTAGGAAACTACGTGCAGTGAACTTTCATTGTGTTTCTAGTGCAAGTGAACACAATTTGTGCCCTTAATGTACCCCTAAGCGAATGATTGCATGTAGACGATGAAGTAAAGAGTGAAGTGAGTTGTGAATGTAACTGCTTCGACGAAATTATTTATTTCTTCCATGCTAGTTCAATCAACCCTATACATTTCGATCTAAGGTATCTAACTATTGCCTAGGGCTTATTTTTCATATTTGAGCTAGTTGTGCTTTAGGGATACATCGAACGCATATTAATTTTCAATCGTTTGTTCGCTTCTAAGTTCCGTTTGATTTTATTACCTATTCATTTTGAGCATTCACGAGTGTTTACATTTCACGAATTTCGTTGCGCTGTTGTTTGTTTTTGTTTTGGTCATATTTTGGTTACGGTAAGAGTACGGGTAAGAGTAATAGTGAAATTCGAAGTTTTTTGATGTTACAACAACCGGTTTAGCTATTTGTTTCAGCCTATTCATTTCATTGTCCTCGAAATGTCAATGTGAAATAACGTAAACTGATTCTAAGTCGTTAGTGATGAGTGAGAAGTGAGGTGTGGAGAATCTTTCGAACTTCAAGGAGTGCAAATTCTTTTAGCGTGTGCATAGTGATTGGAAAACCGATTATCATGTTTTATTAGTGTTTTATATTTATTGTGAGTCAAGTTTTTCATTGAATCAGTTGATTCGGAATATATTCGAACAATTCGTATCAAAAAGACAACTCGTGAAATGTGTACGTTGTAGTGCTATTTATGATATGATGAGCAATAAATATGTACAAGTAAGGGTAATTTTGCTTATTATTACTCTTATTAAAGGATAAATTTGGATTTTCTTTAAACACTGATCTGGCGGCAGACGCTGGAGATCTTGAAAAAAAGTGGAATAACCCTGCTGAGCCACTTAAACAACACTGCAGTAGGGCATCTACAGGCTTGTGACGTCACACATCAATTCAAGATGGAAGTAGGGCTTTTTGGCGTAACGTAAAATTTGTCACTGTTTAAAGCCTTCTCTAAACATGTACAATTAAGAAAATAGCATAATATTATTGTCATTGCTCCTTCTGAAGCACGATCTTTCGATTTCTTAAATAAAAAAAATATGGTGAACAACCCTATTGGCGAGCGGAGACTATTTGCTTATCACATGGATGGTGCCCGCAAATATGAAAACCTCTGCGGTCGCGTGTCCCCTTTTCTGTCTTGATATCTGAAGTTCTTAAAAGATTTGCGGTTTGGAGATACGGTACGTTACGAGATGCTTGCGGAAGATTTCGTAAAATTTGCGTCATAAATTCGGCAGATCATGCGTGGAAAAATTTACCATTGTGCCAACAAGAGTATTAAGTGGTTAAACTTTCCGAGTTTCATAATTTCGGTTCGATTTGAGATATGATGAGTAAGACTTTTCACTGGAACTCTATTCTCTCTTTGTTTCGATCGGTATCGTCTAGTAGTCGTTTTTATCGAAATATTCTTCTCATAATCCATTTGCCAAGTCATCCTCGCATTACGCTATTCCTATGCGTTTCTCCGTTTTATTTATTAGCTGAGTAATTCAGATTATTATTTTAGGATTCGTAATTAATTCCTTACTCTTTGTGTCATTCTCTACACTTCTTCTCCTACCTCAACCACTGAGAAGCAGTATTTTTTGAAAATGGTAGGAGGAGAAATGATGATCTTACTAGCCGTTTCAGGCCTTACCTTACAGAATCAATAAAGAGCTGTGATTGCAAATGACATAATATCTCTTCTTCTGACGATAAGCAGTCATGTCGCTTTTCATACCGTTTCATAACCTTTAGTGTTATATTTCGCCGATGGAAATTGGAGCTATTTTACCCCAAGTAACAAACTGAGTCAAATGCTACGGAGTTTGCTTAGTTAGGCTCAATACATAACCAGTATTTACGTCCTTTTTCTTCTGTTTAGCATGTAAGGTTTCGTAAAAAAATTTCGCATCGTAATGAATAATGAAATTTGGGGGTTATCCAATATCTTCATTCGATGGAATGTGAGAAATTATATGCCTACAAATGTAACTGGTTATCTAGTAATACCACGTACATGAAAACTGCATTAATCTTAAGCTGCTGAACCACCCTTTGGACTTCTTTGGCAGTCTTAATAGTCGATACTGGAAGATAAATCCGATGCAAATGGACATACTATAAAAAGAGAAGCTCGGCGTAAAGGATGAGGATTAACGGCTTAAGTCACCAAGTATCTCGGTTTGTTTTTGCTGCATCGGCATTATAATGTCTCCTAGCTCACTAACGTTGCAGCATCCTGGATGGACAAGTTTTTACTTCTTTAGGTTCCATTCATGTGGACATTTCTGTTTCCCTCCTATATTTCCGGTAGGCTTTTTTACTCTGATCTCCATTCGGCTTGGGAGTCAAGAGCGGGTAGATGACCCACAGTGAAGACCAGGTGACCTCGAATTGGCATTACACTATTATCATTTTGGGAAACCATATTGTGAAATTCCATGCCATCGACGTAATAGCCTTAACAGTTGTCCCCGCAGTGTTTTTTTAAGGATAAAGAAATGTATTTAGCCACATATTTATATCTGATTTTCGGTTTCTGCCAACCTCCCCCTCATCTTGTCATGCATATGCTTTTATCTATTATTATCTACTTTTACATTCCTAAATAGAAATTTTTATTTAATGCATTATTTCCCTCCCCTAAAGTTGATAGAGAAAGTTGATAGCACTTTATTATTCACGTTAACAATCGTATTTATCCAATGTGGGGTTAAAATCCTCGAATGGATCTATAAATATTGTAATCAGTCTTTCATGTTCCATAGAAACTGTATTTCCATGTTCCGCATTTGCGACTCGAAATCTTTGCAAAAATTAGTTTATGAAAATGCTGCAATTACGGCCTTTAGTCGTAGCCATTAATCCGTGTCATCTTACTTGCTATCTTCAATTGGGCATTGCAACCGAGCCAAGTCCTCTTTGCTTCGCTGTGCTACCTAACTCTGGAAAATCTATGAGTTACTATGTACGCATTTGTATTTTTTCGTGGATACGAATTATAGAAATTCATGAAGTAAATGAAATATGATGAAATCGGGAGAATTTTTTTTCTTGTGTAGGTCTGTGACTAGTTTGTCTCTAAATAACCTTTTATATTTTACATTTCTAGTTACAGTTAAAAAAATGTAGCAGATATAATGGGTAGTAATCAGTATCACTTGGAGAACTCGAGAGGATTATTTTCCACTAAGGAAAACTAAGATTTTTATTGAAAAGACTTATGGAAAGCATAGACGAAGATAACGATACCTAAGTACTCCTGGCTACCACACCAACCCGATCCCTGCTTTTTTTCTTGTGTACATCTACGACTACAAAAGCTTGTCTCTAAATGACCTTTTTTTATGTCTAAGGGCGTACCCTGGATCATAACTAGGGGGGGGGGGCAAGCCACGGTCTAGGGGGGTGGGCAAACCAAGTTGTGACATTAGTTTATGAGATTATTTCCTTGAAAAAAATAGTAATATTTTAGTTACATAATTTATACTAAAACATATCATCTTTCGTGGGTTTAAAGAAAATTTGTTGAATGCTTTCGTTTCAATTCAGTACTGATTTTGCTTAAAGACTTTTGCGATTTTTTTCTTCTAGGGGGGGGAGGGCAGCTGCCCCTCGCCAGGTACGCCCTAGTTTATGTCACATTTCGAGATATCAATTGGATTAATTAAAAATAATATATATCGCACACTCACCAAACTGGTCAGCGTTGGCGTAGTCCTCCAAAGTCAGGGGTTGTCCGGGGGAGTTGTCAATCGCCTCTTTCGCCGAGTTTCCCGCGGTCTTCGGCGGCTTCGGTGGTTTCACTTGCGCCTCGGGGCCCGATGCCATGGTGGCCGCCATGGCAGCGGTCGAGAGGGCCAACAAAGCGGCGAGTCGGAGGAACATGACCCTATGGATGGACATGCTGAGCGTCGCAGACAAGAGACTCCAGGGGTGCCGGGTGTGGATTGGCGAGCGATGCGTGGGGATGTTGAATAAAAGGCGGAGGAAGAACATTTTTTAAGGGGAAGGGAAGGAGGAAAAGCGAGAAGTGGTGGGGGGTGTTGGATGGACATGCGACTCCCACGCCGGACGTTGGGGGATTTGGGTGTGGGGAACTCTCGAGAGACGCCATCTTGCGATGAGTTGCTCACTCCGGAATATCCCTAATTAATTAGACTCGGAAATTCCGCAAGAGGTTTGTGCGATACTGTAGCATGACATCGTTTCACTGGAAGGAGATCTAACCCAGGTCTTATTGGATATTCACTTAGATGCTGCCATTGTTGGAATTGAACTGACGTCAACCGTTGAGGACTGATAACGTTTTTATAAAAAAAAGCGGTTGCAATTTCAATGAAAAAGCAGTGCAACTAAAGGTTTCATTTTTCGATTGAAACTAATTAAATTATGTTCGCGAATTTTGGAGGAGACTTGTGAGATGCTGTGCAGCGTGACATAGTTTTTTTACCTGAATGAGGACCAATGGGTATGCTTTTCGAGGTAATTCTATTTGGACTGACGCCAACCGACGAAAAATGATAACGTTTTTTTTTTTGCCAAAAAGCGGTTGCAATTTATCTGAAAAATGGTGAACATAGGGGTTTCCATTTCTTTATTCTAACTTACGTCAACCGATTAAAAAGGAAATGGTTTAAATGAGAATGAGGGCCAACAGCTATGAAAAACAGGTGCCTTTTATTTTTCGATTGCAACTGACGTCAACCGACGAAGAATGATAACGTTGTTTTTTTACCAAAAAACTGTTGCGTTTTCCATGAAACATTTTAATTCTGGAGTCTCCAGTTTTTTATCCTAACTTACGTCATCCAATTAGATAGAAAGTTATTTAAAGAGGAATGATGTCCAACGGCTATGGAAAACCAGTGCACCTGAAGGTTTAATGTTTCGATCACTAAACTAATTAGACTCGGGTATTCCGGGTGAGAATTGTGCGATGCTGTTCAGCATGACATCGTTTTTTTTCCATAATTAGATATGCACTTTGAGTTGTGCGAAAATTCAACAGAGAAAACATCATTCGCCTTTACCGAAATGTTTTTTTTTCTCTGTGGAATTTTCGCAAAATTTATGCGTTTCACTCAATAAAATTACCACCAGGCTAGGCGTGGTGTACTTAAATTGCACTTTGAGGTACCATTCTTCGATTCGAACGGACGTCAGCTGATGAAAAATGATTACATTTTTACCAAATACGGTTACAATTTCTATAAAAAATGGTCAACGGAGACCTTAACATGCTAATCAGGGATAGCATTCAGCCTGATGACGATGGTGAACTTATAATGGAAATATTGACATAAATACATGCAATATTCTATGATTATACAATTAATTATGACCTAGATTTCAATGTTACTAAATCAGCTTCAACCTAGGTCGTAATAAATTTTATAATCGTGGAAAATTGCAAATATTTATTTCTTATTTATTATATATTTATTTATTCATTTATTGATTCTAACTTAAGTACGTCAACCAGTTAAAAAGCAAATGATTTCAACGTGTATGAGGTTCAAAGGCTATAAAAAATCGGTGCACCTAAAGTTTCATTTTTCGATTGAAACGGACGTCAACCGATAAAGAATGAAATCATTTTTACGAAAACGGGTTGCAGCAGGTATGAATAAGTGGAGTCCATGGCGGTTTCCATTTCTCGATTGGAGATGATGACAATCGATTCAAAATGGGGTTTATTACCAACGAAAAACTAGTTTAAATGTTGGTATTCCCTCTGTTTTTCCTCCTTCATATATTATCCTCCTTCGAGTAATAGATTGCTGCTTACAGATTGACAGATCAAGATGATAGTCTGATTCTGATGAGCCAAAACTGAAACCTGAGCCATCCGGTCAAATTTTTTTGTTCTTAATAGACCAGACAATACTCAAATAACACTTATATCAATTTTGGTGCCTAAAAATGTCTGATATATGCCTAAATTCGTAACCAAATTAAAAAAATATGTCTTGCGTAAATAATAACTAGTAATAAAAAATAAACACTTCTAAAATATTTTTAGGAAATTGCGTTCCGATACCGCTAATTTTGCCATGGCGTCACTGAAGTCGACGTGTATCACTGATAATGGTGTCTAACCTCTTTTAAGATAATGAAATCTGAAAATTCTCGAGAAATCGAATGTACTTGTGGGATGAAGAAATAACCAGTTATGTAATCTTTTAAAATATTACTTGTGCTCTTTGAGTTTTTCATTTAAACTTATTAAAATTGAAATAAATACCGGCAATTTTTGACGATTATAAAATTTACTACGACCTAGGTTGATGATTATGCAGTAACATTGAAATCTAGGTCATAATAAATTGTATTATCGTGGAATATTACTGGTATTTATTTCAATATTTCCATAATTAAGTTAACCATCGTCATCAAGCTGAATGCGATCCCTGATTAGGATGTTAGGGTGCTGTTTCTTTGGTAGTGTTGACTATACCCCTTACACTGTTGGTTTCAAACCACGCTGGAACTTTTGGGAACCACGAAACTTTCCTGTTGCTATGTCGCCAGAAGAAATCTGGCATTCAATACTTCATTAATTTTCAAAGAGGCTCGATAAGATAATCTTAAAACTCAATAAAACATTCTGTGCCCATGCAAACGTTCACCAAGTGCAGTGTGAATGACGTAAATGTGGCGGTGTCTTCTCATTTTTTCCTCATCTTATGAGGAAGGTGAAAAAAAAGTTTCGTATGCACGTCGTTCGGTCGTGAAGAATGAAAAAAATTGCAAATTAAAAAAAAAAAATACTGCCGAAAATTTAAGCATGAAGGTGAATCCGTGGGAGGAATTTCGTTCGCTTTTATCCGTCAGTCCATGCAGCCGTCTTCGCGGTTGCGCGTTAAATGTTTTTCGACGGGCGGGCGGCGGCAGTCATCTTTTCTATTGTGGGCGGGAAGGCTCTCTGTGAGGCGGTCGGTTGAAGGCCCCAAGGGCTTCTCATCTTCGAATCCACTCTTCCGACAGGACGATGAACCTCTTTTCTAATGCGTGAGCGATAAAAATGGATTCGTGAATATTCGCGCCTTTGAACCTGAAATTATATTCATCGCCGCTCTTTTTTTCGGTCAGACATTGAAATCGCTCGTAGTATAAAAATTTGATAAAAATCTGTATGAAATTGATATGAAATAAATCAATTATGTTATGCTGTGTCCATCACACCACACGTCACGCCACTCAAGGCCCAAATAAATGTTTTCCAGAAAAAAATCCCATTGCTTTGGCTTCCGATTGGTGTGTATAAAATTTTTCTAAAATATCCTTCTTAACTGGATGGCTGTTTTGACATATAAATTGAAGTATATACACGACCTAATTAGGAATGAACACAAATATATTGCGAATCATCTGGAGAACTGCGCGTAAGTTTTTATATTCAAATCTAATTTTAGACGCCCTAATCACGCCATGTAGACTATGAAACGTGTGTATGAGAATTAGTATAATTTTTACAAAGTCTTTGGAAAAGTTATTGGATATGAGGAGATAAGTTATGACGATTTTCTGTACTGAGGGTGAGGTTATGCGTTGTAGTATAGAGTACCAATTTATACCATACGTTGTACACGGTACCAATGTGTACCAATGCGTAGAATACCGTACCATACGCATAACTAAATGAAATAGAATTTCAAATAAGTCAATATTGTATGATATCATCCTATTGCATCGAATTGCATGCGCGTTAAGGCTCGACTCTGGGATCTAAAGGGTACGAAATAAAAAGTTCGTTTCTCAATATTTCGGGAATTAATTTAATCGGTGAATCCCCTCTGCTAAATAACATTATAATTTGCAGGCCAATATCTCACCCTGTTTACCTCGCCTTTGATTCCACCGAAATTCAGGTACACTCATCGGATTTCTTTCCCACCCTGTTTTTTTATGGCCCCAACCTCATCGCTTGAGACATTTCCCCATCGGCGCATTAGCCTGACCTAACGGGTGATGGCTTGTGACGCATATTGTGTGATTTCCTTAGGTAGCTCGACGCGGTAGTTTGATGGTGATGAAAATAACACTCGTAAAAAAGGTTTTTATCGGCATAATTTTTAGATTTGAAGCTAACTCGTAGTTAAATCTAATTTTTTGTGCCCAAATCTTTCCACTTATCTGTTAGATATTAGTATAATTTGGACATAGTCTTTGGAAAATCACAGTGTCGGTCCGATATTGCTGAGTAATTTTTAACAGGTTATGCTTACATTCATTTTATGCCATCTTTATAGTATTCAACCGTATACGTTGATACTTCGATTAAGTGTATGTCATTTTTATACTTTAACCATACTATTTATAGTCAATTCATTCATCTCTCTTCAGCTCTCTCTTTATTAAACTTTTTTTAAAGTCCTCCATGTCCATCAACTACTGTTTAAATGTATTTGCTCCTGTACCCAGCACTGGGACGGAGCAATGTTATCGAAAAAATAGCTTTTATAATAGTTGGTTCGAGCTGAGCATAAATAAATTCGTCTTTCATTGATCGCATATCTTAAATATACCAATGCCATAAGCTAGAATTAGGTAATGTTTCTGGGGGTTGAATAGAGGACGGCACTATTCTTGAAGATATCTTTATTTATGGCTGAGTTTTTTCTTTCTGTTGACCTCAATTTTTAACGTTGATTGCTGTCTAGGAGTGTTGGTATTTTAACAATTAAATGCAAAAGGTTTTTAGATTTTTAATATTAAAAAATATTTGAAAAATTATTATTGTAATAAACATTGTAATAACCTTTCATGCCTTTATGTAACAAATTAATGCAATCATATAGTCATTCCTCGCCCTGTAGAAGTTATAAAAAATATGCCGAAACGCTAACAAAAATTTTACATTTAATTCTTAAGGACCCACACTCCAAGACACCAATAAAAATTATGTGTAATAATTTTTAAAATATCTGTAAAAATATTCATACTTGTAACTCCTTGAATATTTTTTCTTTTGAGGCGTGACCCAAGTCAAAATCCAATCACTGAATAATGATGATATAAGGTCCTGGGTGTGAACCAAGCTCTGAGACCTTAAAATGCCCCTTTGAAACCATGCGAATGTGCAATGAAGGACTGTCATGGGGAAAAACGGCTTGTTCAGCATTCCTGTGAATGCTTGATCGTGAAGGAAATACGCGTGTTACCTTTGCGTCAACTGTGATCGATGTTGGCATCCAAATTGGAGAATTATTTTTCCCTGTTCCGAAATAAAGCCAGGTCTGCACTCTCATTTCCTCTAAAAAATTCTGCGAAGACCCAGGAGAACGGTGCGGCGAAACAACAGCGATTTACTGCCGGCTGCTCTATAACACGTCACTTAAAGCATGACTTGTAGTTTACTGACCCAAAAATTGAACTCACACCGTCTTAAGAAGTATCCTCCATTCAAGGTATTATTGTTTGCGTCTGTGAATGAGAACATAAATGCGTACGACGTAGCTAGAAATGCTAAAATTTTAGAAATTTAAAATTAGCAGAATTAGTGATAGATATCTCCGAAGAAAATGATAATATAGCTAGGAATCCCTAGAATACTCCAATTTATTGCATTTATATCAGTTAAAGCTTTTTGTGAAAAACAATTTTTTGCAATAATGATGTATGAATGTAACAAAGGAATTTTGTTACTTAGCAAAACGAGGGAGTAAATGCTTCCGTAACTAGCGGTTTCAAATCAGATAGTACAGGGTGATTCAAAAAGAATTTGGAAGCAGGTTGGGTTTGTTCGCTGGTTCCTGCACTGATTTCTCATTGTTGCCGATGCCTTCAGTACTGATGGTTCTACCTGGACGGTTGGTACTTGTCGGGTTGTTGGTTATGGATGACTGCTCTGAGGGTCTGCCCTTTCTTCCTACTAGTTCCTGTTAGTTGTGGTATTCTTTTTTAATCACCCTGTATAATGATAGTCGTATTATTTTACTTTATTATTGATTTTACAATGTATTTAAGTAGCTAATTTTGGGATTGTAAGTACTCAATTGGTTTATAATTAGAAGACTTAATAATAAATTTGTAGCCATCACAAAATTTGGAAAGTTTTAGGCGTATTTAAGCAAAACATGCTTCGGTGATTCCAGTGGATAAGCATTTACCTTCTTATTATTAATTTTATGGCCTTTACCTGCATATTTATTTTAGTGGCTGCTCAGTTATTTTTTGTTATTCTATGCTGTAAAGCTGATCTTATGGTTGGATTTGAAAATAACTTGCATATATGAAATGCCCGTGTGTAATTGTGCAATTTACATGGAAGCACATATTGAATTTTCAAAATTTAATGCATACTGAAATTCCTGCGTAGGTTTCCGCGGCGATGATCATGGTGCGTATGGGTTTCCGGGCGCTCCAGCCGCGTTCGTCGGTTTTGGGTGACGACGGTTCCGAGAGCCATCCTGCTCCCCTCTCTGGTCGAAGTGGAGAAGCTTAATTTTCCGCCGACTTATATAGGCAGGCCCCTGGGCGCTGATTGGCCAGGACCCTCTTCCATGTCTTATCGATCGGGTAGCCGTGGTCTCTATTGAAGTTCTTCGTTTTGTATATCTCCAGGGCTTCTCTTATTTGCCGTGGGTAGTAACGGCTCTCCTTTACCAGTATTCTTGCCTTGTCGAACTCAATGGTATGTCCCGGCTCACTCCATGCGTGTTCTGCGATGGCCGACAAGTTGAACTGCTTCTGTCTCATGGCTCGGGCGTGTTCCTTCATCCTTGTGGCCATCCCTCGACGCGTCTCTCCTACATATGATTTCCCACATGAGCAGGGCACTTGGTAGACACCCTCGTATAGCTCCTGTGGGATTTGGTCTTTCGGCCCGGGCACAGCGTCATGGATCTTGGTCACACAGTTGAATCGGGTGACCACGTCATGTTTTTTGAGAATTCTGGCGATCCTCTCCGAAGTCCCCGCGATATACGGGATAGTCAGTTTCGCTGCTGGTGTCATCGAATCCTCCTCAGTGGTGTGGCGTTCCATAGGTGGCCGGGCGTGAAGCTTGGCGACATTTTCGGCCCTTTTTTTGTAGCATGTATACTAGTTATGAAATTGATTCAGAAAACCCAAACAAAAACAATCATCATCACTGGTCATCAATCCTTGGATTGGTTTGATGCAGCTCTCCACTCAGTTCTCCTATCAGCTTATCTTTTCACACCTACGTATTTCTTCTCGTTCACATCCTTCTTTACTTGTTCCATATATTTTGTTCGAGGTCCTCCTTTTCCGTTCTTACCTTCCACTTGTCCCTCGACGATTGTCTTCATCAGGCCATCATGTCTCAAGATGTGGCCTATAAGGTTGTTCCATCTTCTTGTTAAGGTTTTCGCGAGGTTTCTCTTCTCTCCTACTCATCTAAGGACTTTCTCGTTACTAACTCGCTCGGTCCATTTGATCTTCATCATTATTCTGTAGCACCACATTTCGAAGACCTCTATCCTTGCTTTCTCCGCTGCGAATATAATGTTGATATCATCTCCATCGTAATGGTTTGCATGTTTGCTGTCTCTAGCTATTTTAGATTCTGATAGGATCAGCTAGATCCAAGGGTGCAGCTTGGTTTCGAACGGTCACTATGATTTGCGACTGACAAGTAGGGAATCGATAACCCGAGGTTATCTCTGATGACCCTTGTTTTTTCTTGTCGTGAATTAGACCTCCCGAGAAAGCTTAACGTCCTAAATGGCTTTTGGCGGGGCCGAGCTACACATCACGATTGTCACGATCAACAGCCCTATTAAAATGATAGATGGGACCGCCCGGAACTAGTAACCCACCCTGTAGCGTAAAAGATTGTTCGAGGACCAAATTTATTCTTTTTTTATGTACGATTGAGAGCAACTTGTGTATCATAATGGATGTATCTCGCTACACCTTCTTCGCAACACGTCAGACTCAGACAACACGTATTTATTTGAAGTTCTTATTTATACATGCGAATTATGGTCTATGACCTATCCTCTACTTTACATATTCAGTCACATACATATGTTCCCTGGCAGATGAAATACTCATCTAGGCGGAATTCGTATCCACCATCTTTAGGTAAACTAGTGTGGTCTTGAACCCTCCGCCACCAAGGCCAACATACGTCATAGATTGTATAAAATATTCATAATCGTTTTCCATGCGCATCCTGCAATTCATCCAAATAATTATTTGGGCACCGTAGTATCAAGTACTAAATAAAATCGCATTTGATGATATCTGCATAATGAAGTAACTTTTTAAAACCGAATGTCAATGGACAAATTAGAGATATATAACGTTCAGTAAGGGTTTCATGCCTGTTTAAGAAATCTAAAAAATGGACATAAAATGGATAAGAATGGAGAATGGAGAAATTTATATGAAAATTTTTAAACAAAGTTGATAGACACCCGGAATTGAATATCTGAACAAAATATGGAATTGTAATAAAATTATAGATATTTAGAACGATGAAAGGATCTGAATGCTAGTTAAATTTGAAATGAAAAAAAAAGAATATATAAGGAATTGGGAGTGGATAGTAATAATCATTTCCAGCGTAGCTCGTATGTGTTACCTTTACTTGATTCAAATCGTATATTGTTGCGAAGCGTGTATTGCCAACGCCCCTAAAGTAAAATTTACTTTACTTTACGTTAGGTGGCGTTGGTATTGCCATGGATGGAGCGATGGAAAATCCGCGAATGCAAAAATATTACATCACGGTCATCATTATTTGCGATTTCACTAAAATTCTTTCTTATCTTATTAGAAAAATGATTAAAACTCTACAAAAATATCAGATAGAAAATGTAAACTATAAGCCTACGGTGGAATAAAAATTGATAAATTTAAATTTAAAAAAAGTTGTCATTCACATTCTCAGACAGCCTTTAAAAATACATGAATCATCATGTTTTAAAACATCAGGCGTCACATATTCGAAGTTATTGATATCCATTACTATTTTAGTACTTTTCCGCTTAACTTAAATATATGTACAACATGTTTCACTGGTGAGCGGCATTATCAGGTAATATCATATACTGTTCTGTTTGACTTACCGTTTAAAACTGCTATCTTAATATAGTTTTAATCGATTCTCTTGTTAGATTAGGGGAGAAAAATCATGGAATTCGCAAATAGGGAAAAATCAATTCGGTGTGGCATAAAAAAATCTAAATAAACTTCTACTCATTTTCAAAGTCATCACAGGAAAATCATCTGATACCGCAAGCATTTATTTATGGAATGTAAAAGATAAAAGGGAATGTTTTCCATTCATTTAGCCACTTCGATTCTGACTCTCTAAAATGAGTGAAAAACTTATCCCTTAACAGTGAAAAACCTACTTGGCGTGAGATGTAGACATTTATGGGAAGTCTTGGAGATTCTGAGGAGAGATGATATAGCTTACGATAATCACATCGCTGTTTATAGTCAGAACGGCTATTTATGTTTCAAAATTCTCTCATTAAGTCATAGGTCAGGCATATTAGTATCTTATATTGTAGGCGTAGTTGTCGTTGAATTTATCTTAGCTCCCTGACCTTGGCTTTTAATCCCCCTCCAGTTTCCCGTTGTCCCTCAATCACGTCTTTTTAAATCCCCAAAACAGCACTTAGTATCACCAGAACCTATCCAGAAACAACGACATCATGGGCCGGATTAAGGATGTGGGTGGCCTGGGGTCCTTTTTGGTGGGAGGCCGGGAGACCCACTGTTTCAAAGTGTTGCAATTTTTCACGTAATAATAGATACCACTGGTTACGTTCAAGCTGCATCAACGAAACCTACGGATAAAATGTTTTCATCAACAGCGCTAACCATTTATTAACGTCAATATTAACGACTACATTTTAGCCTAAAATCAACCCAGCTTTACTTCTAATCCCCTCATATCGTACATGATGGTTTCTTCTGTTTTTCCGATTTTGTGAGATTTACCTCTATATTGATGGAAGGCTCATGCTTGGTGGGTGGCCCAGGGCCCCTGACCCTCGACGGGACCCTTTGATCCGGCCCCAATGACATCCTTTGATGGCTGGCATTTTCTTTCCCCTTCCTCTACTCCATTTTTTTGCTATATTCACATTTTAGTATAAATATATAAAGTGAAAGCTGGGTGCCTATCCTTTGATGAATACCCACGTAGCCGAAGTTGTCGAAAGTCGGTTGTAATTGTTTTTGGTTTTGTTAAGAGAGAGTGGCAATTTTTACTATGTGCGGGAATATAACTAATCTGGGGAAACATCAGTACCTCTATTCTCAGTGGATGCGATAACCAAACCAAAAAATAAATTCAAAACGGGTTGGGTGGTAAGATTAGGATGATCGCAGTTATATTTCATATGATGAAAACAAAATATGAACTAGAACTGTGTATGAAGTGTAATTATCGTGCTGTACCTGTATAATCCATATTGCATATACATATTACATATCTGAGAAGAACTTTTATATTTCAAGCTTGTATATGCATAAAGTGTATCTGCATGACATTTGTTTCTTTTTTATTTTGAAGTTGTGCTTTCCATCATACGAACTAAGAGTGCGAATACGTGTGTAATTATCGTAAAGTATTTAAACCATATTGCACTGAGAGGAACTTTAAATGTCGTCCTTGGATAAAGTCTGTTCGTTTCTTTTTTGCCTTTATTTTCCCCGTCTTCCAGTATGTTTTCGGCTATTAAAGGGAAAACAAGAGTCACATCCCTAACTTATCGTGTCCATTGAAACGTGTGCACTTAATTATTCGTTGAAATAAAAACCGTTAGGTATTATTATTAAGCATTTTAGTCTTGCGAAAGAACGCTGTTTACAGCATAAAAATGGGCAACATCTTCGCATCTCTTCCTCAGACTCACGTGTTTAGGGTAAAGACGTTGAAAACTGTGAAGGTAAAAATTCGGTAAAATGAAAAACATTACTATTACTAAGCACTTTATTCTTCTGATAGACCGCTGTTTATAGCATAAAGAAGGGCATTACCTTCGAATCTCTTCCTATGGAAATGCTTACAATCCTTCGTGATGGCCTAACCTCACGTATCTTTAAATTATTTTAGCACATTACCTGCATCTTGCAATCACGGTTCATGTGCAATTCGCGAAAGGCAGTTCATGAGATGGTTACCGGGAGGAGAAAAGATGGACCTTAGGACGGGGCGCCGAAAAACCGGGGTCCATAAAATGTTTGGGAACATTCATCGCTGAAGCGTTGGAAGGGTCGTTGACTCGCGGTATGCAAGATGACGGATGAGTCACGACATCTTCCGGAATACCTTCTCGATGGGTTTCAACAAAAATTCCCTCGAGGTCGGATCGCGACTGTTTCTCTTCTGCCGACTCGAGTGCTCCGTCGGCCCGAAAGGATAATATTGACTCTTTCAGGAGGGCCCCCGTGGATAGGTGCGACGGACATTCCTCCATCTTATATTGACTTCCACCGCCTTTTTTTGCGTAAACACTAGAACGACCAGATCCGTCATTAACGTCCCCTCCGTCCGCCATAGAATAGCCCGGGTCTGGTCGACTGAAAAATTATCACGTAATGGATAAGCGTAATTTGTAAAACTGTAATTTATTACAGTTTTGATTTCGACTTGTGATTACGTGACAAAAGAGTGTAAGCACGTTAGAGTTATGTCAATTAGTTATGTAATACTTAGTGTGAAACTTTAAAAAAAAAGCAAGTGCAATTTTTTGCAACCGCGGCGGACGGACGGAACGGAGGCGGGCGCACGGTACGCGGCTAGTGTTGGGCTCTCGAGCGGTGCCTTGAACCTCCAACCCACCTTCCGTGTTCGGACAGACTATAATCATATTGCCGAGAATTTTCCGCGCTCTAGGATTTTTCTGACTTTTATTAATTTTTTAATGGAACTTATTCTCTTTAAGTGAGATTTACTTTTTATACATAAAAAATAGTTATACCGCCTGTCTACCTTAAAAGACCAACACTCGTCAAAATGTCGGGTTAAGTGTTTCTATTTGTAACTATAAAGCGTATTTTATTCAGGAAATCACTCCACTATATCATCGCGTCTGGGGATTTTGATGATTTTGCTAGCCTATATTTATGCATTCAAATTTCCTTGAATGGAAATGGTCCGCATATGTGCCATACCGAGTGTCGTGTGGTAGGTCGGTGCAGGACCGACATGGCCTCCATTCATTTTTAATTTCTTATCGTGAAATGATTTGTAAAAAGAACTTCTACCCTAGCAGCAGACGATTACCATCGGATATCCAAATAAGATCGATATATTCAAAACACGCGGTTATTACGCAAATTTTGAGAAAATCCACGACGAAAAATAATTGGCCTCGGCTAGGATTATCTGTTGATACACGATGGATATTTTGACAACTTGACATAGATATCCTATTTGAAATACCCACGACGAGTTGTAAAAATAACTTCAGATAGATATCCGAGTTGTAATATCCGTCATAAAAATTTGTTGTTATAAACAATATCCATAGGTGGCACACGTTCTGTATACAATTGAGCAGCACAAATGTTTTGTATGCATTCCTGGGGATTATCAAAAACCATAATAAGCAGACTCATTTTCTACTCATTCGATGTTGTAAACATATCTGAGAGGTATAGTATGGACCTCCATGTCTACTATTGGACATCGCTGCAACATTGTTTGGCGAGTCCTTCGGATATTTATTAGATATTTATATATTAACATGAATTGTATTAACATAGATATTGCACGGATGTCATAATTATGATAATGCCCACAATGTCGTCTGGATTTAGTTGGAACATTGATTGCTACTTTGGTAAGTTATATTGATAAATAAAGGCAAAAGTTATATTTAATGAAGCTATAAATTAATTTTAACGTAAACGAAGAAATATTTAAAATAATTGCTTCTCGTCAAAATGACGGGTAATAGTCCTTCTTGGTAGCCATCCAACCCCGGTCCTTGTAGTGTTAAGTGAGTGACTCAGCACGGCCTCTTGATGATTTCCTTTTCCCCCGACCCACGTCTCTCTTTCATTCGAGGGTCCTTGTGGAGGTACGTTCCTTGGGTTCGCCACGAAGGAAATCCGTGAGATATGCAAATTAGTGTGGAGGTGCGTCCTACGGGTGGTCCCTGGCTCCTGTGATGATCGCAAAGTCTTTCAAGGATCCTTCTCGTGAGGATGAGGTAGTTGGCTGACAGTGGGTGCGGTAATTATTTTCTCGCTCATGATATAAGTACGTTTTTTCATTTTCACACAATTCAATTCGGAAGCCATTTATTTATTCTCGTGCAAATCGTAGGGGGTAGCTACACTTGGTTTCTCAACTATTTTCTTCGTCTTCGACAATGTGTGCTCATTATGCGTCCAATTTCTGTTGCTTTTGGGTGAAGAAGCAGACGTCTATCAAATAATTTGAACACTGATCAATGTAAAAAGATGGTCACATGAAGCCCGGATAACGTTTTATGGGTTGCACTTTTTGATGTTTTATTGGTGAAAAATCAGGCTCATATCAAATAATTCAAGCGTTGATGGAAAAATATGGTCATTTGAAGCCCAAATTACGTTTAATTTTTTGCACTTTCTGCTGTTTTTTCGGTGAAAAATCAGTCGTTTATCAAATAATTCAAGGGTTGGTACTATAATATGAAGCCTAGAATGCGCATAATTTTAAGGTTTTCATTTATTTTATTAATACTTTTAATTATTATTTTAATAACTTATTAATACTAATTCACGCTGTGTTAATAAATATTAATTTACTAACACAGCGTGAATATTAAGTGTTTATTTTTGTTGATATTGTTTTTTCATTTGATTTGTGATACTTGCCTCGCTTACTATTCTGAAAGTAATGAATGCTTTGGCCGCAAGATCAGTGTTGATATAAGGCTCCTAGCTAACTAGGCTCCTCATCGAAATGGAGACAACTGTTGTCTTCTAAGTTGTCTACTCTCCGCCGAGTAGTCTTAGTACGTTATCTTAGTAAGTATCTTCCATCTATTATTACTGTTGCAATTCCTTCATTTTTTAAATTTCAAATTTAAGCATCAAATATCATCTTAATTTGCTTAACCATGCATTGATCCTGGGAGATAATTACGTATTCTCATGGAACGACAATGGATGCAGTAATTATTCTTTTGCGGATTAGATTTCTTCATATTTACAGCGTTCGTTACGCGAACTGTTTATTCCTACGCCATGAGTGTCCCTATATGCCGATATTTTGTTCCTATCCGTATGATTTTATGGTCTTGCAGCCAATCTTTTTCCATCCTTCGTTGCGTGAAGAATCACTCATTAATTGTTATTGAGAGGACGAATTTTCCTCCTCAACCGGTCCTATTTTGCCTTTTTGATGATGGTTTACTCATTTGAAAAGTGCTTTATCACGTTGAAATTTTCAGGATTAGTTAAGTACACCTTATTCAATATTATCCTCTATAGCAAATACAAGAAAAAAATTATCTTAAAAAATACTTTGGTAAATTTTCCAAACTTGAGATTCAGGTAAATATTGTCAATGACTTGCTTCATATAGGCTGAAATTTCCATATAAGCGAGTTATGCATAACCAAAAAAGACTGGTCGAGAGTAAGGATTGCGTTTTTAAGTAACTGATGCATTTATTTAGGTTTAGAATAAAATGCCACAAGCTATTTGTAAAATTTATTTATTAATTTTGATTAACGAATAAATATTTTCATTAATTTAACAATTCGAAACTTATTCCAGCTCAGCGCACTCTATTTATATTTTCAAGCCGTTTTATATTTTCTTTTAGCCATTAAAGCTTGTTTCGCAACAGCACTTTGGAGTGAATAAATCCCATATGTAATCAATGCCCCAATCAGTATGATTCATTAATTCCTCTAAAGTGCCGACTTTGACGGTGGCGGGGTAAAGTTCTTTCCTGCCGCACAAATGGTCGCAGGTTCGAGTCCCGTCTGGGTAGGCTGCACCTATCCAGAGCATGGATGTTCGATTAGGTTTTATTGTGAAGTTAAAAAACCCCGTTGAAGGAGGCCAATGGAGTTGTACTTGGTGTAACAGGAATAAATAAAAAATAAGTATATGTTCATCGGCAACGACATTAGAATCGGGAGACTGAAAGATCCGAAGATCCGTTACCCTCAGAATTCACCGAGGGAATTTTCAGGTTACAATATAGCACTATATTTATATTTTCAGGTTAAAATATAGTTACTACGTTTATATTTCCCATCAAACATTATAATAATTAGTTGCTTTCATTAATAAAAATTATATTTAACTTGTTTCCATTTGGCTGTTCCCTTTGTGTACAGATTCTCGCATATTCGTACGTTTTTTAGCGAAATTCTTGTCCACTCCCCACTCATTTCCGCAAAAAATGCAATATTTTTTCTTAGGAGCCAAGGTTGGCCTCGCGAAAATAGTTTCGGCACCACTGTACATCGAAATACTAAAATACATCCATACGATGTGCGTCATCTAATGTCTTCAGTGGTTTCCCATGGTGGTATTGTAGTTTCATGGAGTCAATGGCTCCAACTACCAAGGTCACTTGAACGTTCCTCTCCAATGGATGAGTTACATTCATGGGTGTGTGTAGTCGAGCTCATGAAGGTGAGAGTAAATGCGACAATTATTTTCTCTTTCATCCTCACCATTTACGATTTGGAAGCTGTTTATTTTCGTGTCTATCGTTGGAGTAAGTTGACACAAATACCCATCGTCATTGCCACCATTGCTCTTTGTCATCATCTCCTTGTGATTTCATATTCACGATGCCTCTTATCTATGTCTTCGTTTGCGTGGAGAGTCATCAGCGAATTATCAAATCGTTCAAACATTGATTTGACGAAAGAAACCGATGGAGAAGTGAGATATCATTTTTTTTAAATTTCTACTTCTTTACAAGCACATTGAGTGTTGACGCCAGTCTGTTTACATTCTATGCTAATGATTATTGCATTATTAAGACAAAAATTAGCCCTTCCCCCATAGATCCGCCACTGATGTGTTTAATTTTGGCCGCTCACCTTTTATCATTTAACCCAGGCGGTTCCTTGGATGTTATATATTCACCGCTTTTTCGTGACGTTTTCACCATAATTATCCGGTACAGAGATTGAAGGTGCTCTTTTTTTTGCTAAATTTTCGGCCTCTTGAATGAGTGCCTACATTGAATCCTATATGAATTTCGCACCTCCTCCTTAATGGGACATAAAATGCGTGTTTTATCTTTTATGCGAGCATGAATCTTTGGAAGAGTAGAGGTAACGGTCACATTCTATTATGTCATCAGAAGCTATCCAACCGTGTATTTGATTTTCTACTCTTCTACTGCTGTTCCAAATTCCAGTCTTTTGTACTATTCTTTTACACACTATGTTCCAATTTTTTTTCGCTGAGATATTTGGAGTAGGTGAACAAGATTGTAAAGCAGAAAATAATGGAAAAATTAAACGATTTACTGATCGAAGAAATGAATGGACTACTTAGTGAAATTATTACATTTATTAAATGATTCTATTATGACTCATGAGGAATATTTTAACTCAAGTTGAGGGAAGAGTACCATAGTTCTCTTTTTCATTCATTGATTCAACCCGAAGTTTGTTGGACACCAGCATTGCTAGATGTATTTATAGCTCCTTGTCAAATATGCTTACGATTTCGCTATGAAATTGGAGTACAGATCTTAGTTTGCATCATTGGGTCTATTCTTCTGAGGTCTGTAATGTAAGGACATCTTTTTATATTAGCCACCTAATGAAGGGAGAATGAATAAGCGACCAAGGCATTAAAGATTTTCCTTCCTCAAAATTATTTATGCCGCTCCGTTTTCAAGCTAACGTACCAATTCTTTTAGGAATGATTTGGCAATGTGTCATTCGATTCATCGAGCAGTGGAAAACCTTTCAAGTGATTTGGACAGACATTTAAGTATACTCAACTCGCGTAAAGTTTCCGCACTGTATAGTGGGCATCTGATTCATTTCCTTTCCCGCTACACACCTTTTTCCCTTTCACACTTGTATGGCATGAACATCACCTACCACTCCTAGCATTCCCGCGGTGGCATTCTGTAACTTCGAGCTCCAGAGAAAAGTGCTTCATGGAGCTCTTTTCTTCGAACGGTATTCTCTATCATGGGAGAAAGAGCTTGCAAGAGCTCCTCTATCTCCGATCGGTTTTCTGTAGTGCTCCGTGTAGCCTTCCGACGTTCCAGCTTTCTCCGAGAGGAGATTCACAAAACGCCAGCTCAGACCCTGCGCTAGGTTTTTCTCCCGTAGATTTTACGGCGGGTAACGTCAGTCTTTTCTAAAATCAGTGGAAAATTTCAGCAAAATCCTTCGAGTCCGTTAAACGGAGCCTAAGGAAGTCCTTTCTTTTGTTTTAATTCGATCTCTTTGCCGTGTAATGGATATAGTTGTAATTTTGAAGTATGTGAGATAACCAAAAGCCTTTTTTTCCCAATGATTATTTTGGTAAAATTTTGATTGGTTCGAGATACTGAATGTACTGAATTGAATTATATTGTTAGATCTTTTAAAAATGACACGAGACTCTCGGCTTTACACATTTATTTGCACAAGTACAACACGACCATGCGTGTGCTCAGGCCAGGGCTCGCATACAATATGCCGCCTCCGGACAGGCTAGCTCGTCGTCAGTTCTCCTTCTCCTCGCGCACGCTAGCGGCGCTCCTTCCGCCACATCCGTCGTCAGCCCGACGTATCCCTCCGCCGTGATACTAGCGCGAATTCATACGCTCCTAACAATATACTCAATGTACTTAGCTGAATACGTTCTTAAGGACTGATATCGAAAATTACATTATTTTAGGGAGTGAATATATGGTATTTATATCCATTGGGTTTCTATTTGGTCGATCATCAATTCGGCTCATCAAGCATCCATCTCTTTAGCTGTCGTAGAACTCAAATATTTGCATACGTGGTCGTATGCTAGTAGAACAACGGTGGTGCAAGGATGAACGCGGAGATCATATAAATTATTTCTGACAATCGTAATCACGATTTCATTCGTTTATATTAGTTTTTACACACTCCAAAGCATTCACTACACTTTCGATATTGAACGATTGGATCATATTTGTATCCACCGGTTGTCATGGGTATTTGTTTAGCGTGTGTGCTTTTAAAGCTAATTAAGAGCTTACTGTGGTTACACTATTCTATAACGCATTAGCTCAAGCATTGACAAAAGAAGAACAACAGCTACGAATCGCAATTAAGATTACGTTAAGACAATTATTGTCAATAAAATAATTCAATACCGACTTATTTTTACTGGTCAATAAATATCATTTCAGATTATTGAGAGTAATTTTGAATTCTTTGGAGTGCACAAAATTGATATAAATGGATGAGATCCTGATTGTGATAGACAAAAGGCACTGGTGAATACCTAATTCAATACTAAGGATAACTATCAAAAGACAACGACAAATTGTAGAAAATAATAAAATGAACTAACGAACCCCAAATAGAAGTGCCGAATCGTTTAGAAAACAAACGGAATACTATTTATTACATTCGGAATCCCAAAAATCATTAAGTTAGAAGGCAAATGGACGGATTGCTCACATAAAAATTATGACTAGACTTATCTACACTTAGTAATAAGGCTTCATAAACTCTTGGCTCCGCGATGGTTTGAATGTAATTCATGCCTTAGTTATATTTTGGCCCAATAGGAATATTATATCTACTCCTCCTACTATTTATCTTGCGAATTATGACGATTTCATTCCCTGAGATTGATGCAAGTTTATTCAATTCGTTTTCATTCAAAAAATCCGAGTTAATACCGAGTGCATTTTAACATATGCATTTGAAATCTGCACCGAATCCTCAATTATAAACGGAACATTCCTCAAGAAATCCGAGTAAATACCGAGTGCTTTTTAACATATATATTTGAAATCTGCTCCTAATCCTCAATTATAAACGAAATATTCCCCATTTCAGAGTAGTACCGGAATCTGTAGCTGTCTAATGTTTTCTTCAAATGTATAACTAACAACATTGTGAGACACGACCTCTTAAAATGCTAATTTATGATACAGCTCGAAAGATTTAATAAAATTTCGCCCGCCTTTCCTGTGTAGTAGGTAGATGATAGAAGATTAATGAGAAATGAAACCATGATCGTAGTGCAATTATATGCATCACTAAATTCCCTTCGGCTTCAATAGTTCCCTCAAGTTTCTCTGGTTGATTGTGAAACGAAAATGATAGCCAAAAGCTATTTCTTGAAAAGCTATGTTCCAGTCCATCAGTCAGCCGCACTTTGCAACAGAGTTTTGATCCCCGCTGTGTGCAATCCTCTTTTATTCTCTTTTTCTACGTAATGCGAAGTCTATTTCTCCTCCAATTCTTCCTCCTGTTGCCAGCAGGTCCGTGTCGAGGTCTTTGAACCCTCACTCGGGAAGAAAAACAATGCCTCCCGGATTTTACGTACCACGTAGGAAACGCGCCGTGCTTCTTTCTTTGCAGACCTCAGAGCAAACTTTCCCTTTCGTTTTCATTCAGTTTTTTTGTCTGTCCCTCAGGGGCAATTTTTGGAGCCGGAGGTATCGGAACGGTAGTCCGTCAACCGTCACCACTTTGGCAACCGTTCGCGAGACACACAATTGTCTCGTCCGCGACCGTTCCAGTTCCGCACGGACAAAAAAAAAGAAACAAAACACGGGACCCATTTGTTCGCGACGGATTCGCTCTCTAAGCTCCGCCAATCTTCGATAGTACCTACCGTTCCAGTCTGGGCGTACGCTTGGAATATTGAGGCTAGGAGAAACCCCTTGCTGTTTTTCTCTCTAGCTTCGTTTCTACCCGGAGTCTTTTTGCACTTACCTGTTGTTCGTTCCGTGCTGACGCGCGCGGTATGGTGTTATTTTTTCATCCGTCTCCAGTTTTTGCTTCGTGCTTCTAGTCGAAATTTATCGTCTTTATAAGGAACGGCCGGAGATGAGTGCTTACAAAGTTACTGGATCAGTTGACTAAACTAATTCAGCGCCATTCGTTTCGCCAATAAACTTTTCTCTGCGCTATTTTTTTCGGAAATGCTCGTGGAAAAAATTGTGAAGCGTTCTCTCTCTCTCCTTTGTTGTGTTTTTAAGAAGTTGCGTCACTTTCAGCTTTCGATTTGCTCCCGTATCCAACCATTTAATCGATTTATCCTTCTCGAATCATAGTGTGAAGCTTCTGTTCTCCATACAGACAATTACCGGAAGGTATAGCACAGTATCTGAATAATAAATGGCTTCCAGTGGCATATTTTATTCCCGGATTTAGCAAGTATGAGATTTAAACAATAATGTATCCTTCCTTATTTACGTCACCGGGTTATTTAGCATTAACTGCCAACATTAAACTCTGTGATCGTGATAGTACTCAAATATAACCCTTAAGTATTTATTTTTCCGTTTTTTTCACCCTTAATTCTTGTTTTTCAACGTTAATGTTCTCAACATTACTTTCAGTATGCACGGAAAATTCCTTATAAAGAATGATAGTATTCGAGTCTCTATGCGACAATTTTCGCTTGCTTGTCCAAAAAGTATTTTCAACTCGGAAATTTCTTCTATTGATCGTACCTTAGCTTTATCAAAATACTATAAATCAGAATTTCATAAGAATGAGTGAATTGTTTATTTGGAATCCTCATTACGATTTATTTTCTTCCGTTTTCATGTAATTTTCATGTTTACTCAAATAATTCATCTTAGTGTGGTCCTCAGCCCTCAAGAAAGGCATCGGGTGTAAAAATCTAGTTAATACAGGTTTCAATGACATAAATGCTTATTTATCCGTAAATTATGTCATTGCGCTGGAAATCTAATGCTTTAACAAACGTTTTAGCTTTGCAAACAAGTCATTTTCGTCGGTTTATTCTCTAAAAAACGTTTTGTAAAGTGAAAGTACATAAAAATTCAAGAGATTTTGGCTCAGGTTTTCATTCAAATAAAACAATTTTTAAATTTATAATTTTTATATTTTAACAATATTTTTGAACAACAATCAACAACCTGTATTTTACATCGTAAAAACAGATAAGCCACCTAAACATCTCCGATGTCAACCGTGCTGTGGAAGGTTGAACTCCTATCTCCACAATATATCAGAAGTGCCATATTTGAGGAAATAAATAAGTACAGACATTTACCTTTTGTTGCCTGCAAGTGCAGGTGGATCCTTGAAAGCTAGATTTCCAGTTATTGAATATTTACTGTGTCACTGATTGAAACGTTACGTGAACATTGCTAAACAACTCAATCGTTATCTCTTATGGATATGAATTTTAGAATCGATAATCTTTTCTGAGTCATTAAATGATGCTGGAAAAGCCTAACAAATTGATAACAAAAATTTCCTGATAAATTTACTTTTTTACGGTTCTTGAATGGGTTTGTTTCGAGTTACCCACCGTTTTTGAAAGCTACCATTGGAAAAGGCATACAACCGGTCACACATTTACCACCACGATCCGACTCTGATGCTCTGCATTTGTAGTTTTTTTTATCTGAAAGAGCAAAATATGTACATTATAGAGGCGAAAATCAAGCAAGGGTTTCTAGAAGCTGCTACAGAGTGCTATGGGATTGCTCTATCAATTCTTTCCGCACTAGAAGCAGTGAGAATTTGGTGACTCTAAGGTAGCTGGATGCAGTCAAAAGGATCGTGGCTATGAGATAAGGATAGCTACGGTGATAACTACAGGAAATCTAGCTTTCTACAAATTTCCATTGCAGCACATGCTTAAGCTGCCAAGAAATTCGTACTTTAAGGATCCCATGAAGATGAAGGTAATATCAATCATTTCTGCTTGTCATGGAAACAAGTATCTGCATAATTCTATTCACGTTTGACAATCGGATAGATAGAATCATTGGTTGTACAAAAACCATTCAACCAACGATTCAAATGTTTGTATGTGATGGATTTTTACAAAGGTTAATGTGGAGGAGCAATTCTAAAAATATACTCTGCGTGGCTACTAGGTGCATGCAGGGATAGCCTCTCGATTCGAGTATAAATGACCCTGTAAGGTTATTTATTAAAATAATTGCATAATGCTTAGTGTTCTCTTCTCATAAATTAGGCCAAATTCTATAACTGCGAATAAATGTAGTATTTTTTATTGTGTAGATTCATGAATATTATGCATTTTTGGCCTATGATAAATGCTTCTTCCTATCGAGGAATCTGTTAGTGCTGGATGAATTCTGATAAGCTTGTCAGTGAAGCATTAATATTTACCTATTATTCTAATAAAAGTGCATTTATATTTTGATCTGTGAGGTGCCTCACCTGCGTTGACGATAAAAAATTACTCTCCACCTGGAGTCATGTAATACAAGGATAATAACACGAATCACATTTTTACGCATTAAAATGCATCAATTTATTGTAACCAACATTACGTTACGTGCAAATTAAAGCATCAGTCTTTTAATGATAAAATATTTGGACCAGTTAGCTTAATAGATTTCCAATATGCTCATTTTGTGCGACTTGGAAGAGGACAAAGTCCTGCCTGGTTTTTGTGCCATGGTCAGTACTATTACATTGATAGGTTGCTCTTACATCGACTATAGAGGAAAAGAGAACAAAAATTGTAGTTTACTTCGTTCCATCAACAATTACAGCAAAATATCTTGTAATAACTTAAATCCTTGGATTTGTGAGCATTGTACGTATTTTTTTCAGTAAAAAAATCCAAATTACCGTACCATTATACCTCATCATTTGGTGAGTGTTCATTAAAAATCTCTTTTCCGTAAAATTGTTGCTTAACTGTGATTTTAGTATTTTCTTTATCCAATTTTTGTTTATTTTCCATGGGGAAAATACCGTATAGCAACAGAAAGTTACTTTTCGCCATTTATCCTGAAAGTATCCACCTCGTGAAGTGAGTAACAATCTGGCGTAAAATCTTTTGACTTATACGGTGTATTCACTTGTCCAACATATCTAATGATCTTAGTCAGCGGCTTCCCTGCTGCTCTTAACGAACTCCTCGAACACCGACTCGTGTTCTGACCTCTTAAGCATATACTTTGGCAGGTGAATTTTCCTAACCGGATCGAAAGTTTGGACGGTCTCGTCTGCGTACACTCCGTCGGCTATGGCTTCCTCCTCGGCTGTGGCCGCCCTCACCTTATCCCCTTCATCTTCCTCCTCTGCCTCGACAGACTCCCCATCATTTTCCCTTCTTTCCTCGCCTCTCCTCCTTTCCCTATTCTCCTTCCTCCTCCTCCTACCACCTTCTCCTACGGATTCGACTTTACTGCGGCTCTCGCTGGCCGCGTAAGAGGGTGCCGGAACCCTTTGAGCCCTGACCAAGGAGGTGTAGGAACCGTCCGAATCCGTCACCAGTGGGTGTGGGAAGAGGTTGACCGTCGTGGAATGTTCGGACGCGACTCCCAGCGCGTCAGAATGCCCAGCCAGGGGCTGGCTGAGGAGACTGACCCTTCTGGAAGCCCCGCCGAGGGCTTCCCCCTCGTCCGGGACTAACCTGTACTCCTTCAGCTCGTGGTAGGCGAGATGTCTCCCTTTCGGATCGGACTTGGCCACGAACATGCATTCCTCGTGTTGCATACCCTTGTCGTCCACGCACTGGAAGCAAGTCATCTTGTCCCTCATGACCTTCTTGCAAGACGTGCGGTCTTTCTGGCTGAACTCGCCGACCAGCTTCTCGAGGTGCTGCTTCTGGGCCTGGTCGAGCTGGAACTCCTGGCTGGGTCCTTTGTAACTGTAGTCGGTTGCCTTGTCGTCCTCGCTGGCCTCTGCCTTCTTGGTTCCAGGTCCCTCTTCTTCCTCCTCCTCTTCCGCTTCATCGACGGAAGAGGCAGCAGAGGATGACAGAACAGAAGGAGAGGAAGCCGAAGCCTCTCTGTAGTTGAACTCAGGGAAGAGTCGCTTGAAGTTTTCGTCGTAAGAATCTCCCGGGACGGCCTCGTACGCTATTTTTTCGGAGTCAATCCCGCTGGTCTCGGAACTCTCGTACTCCGGAGCGTCTTCCTTGTTTTCCTCGTTGCTGGTCCCACTGGCGTAGGCGTCGCCGTATCTCTCGTCGGGCAGGTACCTCCTGCTCCTGTACTTGCTGCTCGCGGGGTTCTTTCCCTTGGAGGAGAACGCCCTGGAAACGAAATAGGACTTGTCCTTCGGATTGGAACCGTAGGCGCACGATTCGTAGCTGCCGCCGTTGGAGGGGTCTTCGCAGACGTAGCAGGTCATGGCGGGTTTGGCAGCCCTGCGGAAGCGTCCCTTGCCGACGTCAGCGGCGCTGACCTTCTTGGAGATCTTCTTGCAGTTCTTCTTGGTTGCGGCGGTCTTTGGTGCCGAACCAGCTCCTTCTTCTGCGGGGGCTGCGGCCTCTTCCTCCGAGATCAGTTTGCTGTAGTCCGGGCCGTAGTACGGGTCGCTAGCGGGCTTCTCGGCCTCTTTGCGTGAGGAGGCTGCTGATGAATAGGGGCCATGGGATGGGCCGAACTGCTGTGGGCCAGAGTTCTCATACTGACTGGGTCCGTAGTAGTACTCCTGGGGTTTGTAAGCCGAACCGCTTCCGGCGTAGTGTCCGGAACGGCCCCTGTTCTGCTGTGGTTTGGTCACCCTCTCTCCGTCGGCGGACTCGTCGTCCTCTTCGGCTTCGTCCTCGTCGTGGTACACGTGGTGTTCGGTCGCGGCCGCCCTCCTGGCTTCTTCGGGCCCTCGCCTTCCTCCGGATCCTCTCCTCTCGCCTGGACCCCTCCTCTCGCCCGGGCCTCTCCTGTCTCCATTCACCCTCCTGCTTCCCTCTTCCAATTCCCTGCTGTCGTATTCATCAGCGCCGTCAGCTGCGGCGTGGACCCTGTCCTCGACCTCTTTTTGACTCGAAGCGTGGGCGGTCAAGAAGTCCTTAATCTGTTAGGGCGAAGATGCATGAAATGATTTTTTTAATGAAATTTTCATTCGTAATGAGTTACATAATGGTGCCAAGAGTGACTGTGTGAAGTTAATCTAGCTTAAATGAGTTAAACTCAGAATTTCCGCTATTTCCGAAGATGCAGATTTAGGTTTTAACTCTATAATTTGAAAATAGTTGTACATTGTGGAGACCTAGATCGGTCATATTTAAATTTTGTGGGAAATAGTATGATGAATTTACACCATGACGATGTATCATTTTCAATGGCTGAAGGATAAATAATTCTTAGAATTTCTGTCGTAGAAATTAAAGTGTTTCCCATTTGTTCATTAATTATTATAATGAAGTACAAATTTGTTTATTTGTTATTTCAGGTAGGTATGGATCGAGTCAAGTAGTAGATCTTTTTCAAAGTAGGACTTTAGGTAAATGAGCGCCTTAAGTTACGGTATGACCAATTTGTGCTTCTAGGCAGGCGGGGAAGGATAAGAGGAGAAAAGTATTTCTAAATACTATTGAAAAGGGATATTGGGTCTAATTGTGAACTCATAAGGAAAGTGACACCCTTGTTTTGAGTCCCAGCGGGAAATTCAATTTAAGGATGGGTACAGGCTGGAAAAAATTTTCCGGTGAACGTACCTCAATCGTCAGAATACCTATATAAAAATGTAATTTTGATAGAACAGCCTATGCTGGTGATCATTTGGCGTACCATAATTTTGATATCCGAAACTATAGTTGGCGAATAATGGAAAGGTTTAACTTGTAAGAGTATATGATGTCATGAGAAGTCAGTTTTGAATTCTAATACCGAATAGAATGAATACGTTCTTGACATTCGTGGCATTTATAAGTAGCTGGAATGAACGGTCTATTTCCCAATGCTCGGAATAAAGCCGATTAGCAATTTTTTTTTTCGTTTTTTTACCTTTTACCTTTCTTTACCTTTACCTTTACGTTACTTTACCTTTTATTCGACTTTCCCATTTGATATTAGAAAATACGAGTAGTATATTCATGCTTTGAAATATGCCCAAAGATTTCGCTTTACTGATGCACTGTGTTCAACATTTAATCGATAAAAACAAGCTTTAGTGACCTATAGTACAATCTTGACGCATCGCATCTGCTTGAATGGAAAATTAAATATTCTTCAATTATGGCGTTCATGAAACAATTGCCGCGAAATATAGGTAAATCAGCAAAACAATAGCGTGAGAGTTGACCGATCTCAAATTAGCTTGAATTCTTTGAGTGGAGTATCGTATTAATTGGCTACAGCGCTTATCTGCCTTGTTTTGTTAACTCAAATTGTGAATCATTGGAAGAGCATATTAAGGGATGAAAAATAACGAGATGGCAATAAAACTTAGCCCCAGACAGGGTATCAAGATAGCGTTGATAGCGAAGGAACTCCTTCATTCAATTTTAATTCAGTAAGTACAGAAGTTGGCCTTTAGTTCACAGAATAGAGATAGCTGACGTCAAGTATGGTTTAGTTATTTTTAGGGCCACAGACCTGTGCAGCTAATTTTTCATTTGGTGTCATTTTTATTTTCACGAAAGTTTTTTTTTTTAATAAACCCTATAATCTAGTATGTGTTAGTAACTGTCATGGATTATCGATGATTCGTATTGTTAACTCACTACGGAAACGTAATTTTTCAGAATAATTCGGTAGAAGGAAAGGAAAGATAAGTTAAATACGCTCAAAAAATTTTCCTCATTCATGAACTCCATCAAAACGCGGAAGTTGCCGCCCTGCTTTTATGATTTGGCGATGTCATTAGAGTACCAGGTCGGCAATTGGGAACCGCTCGTTGAGGGAATGATTCGATCACGAGAGTCTAAACAACTGCAAACCACGCGATGATGATGCGAGGAAGGTAGTGGTTGGTATGGATTAATGACCCACTCGGAAAGAGCGCGTGACGTCATTAAATAATGGGTGAACTTATTAAGAGACCGCATTACGTCACTTTTTACTTAAAACGCTATCATCTTGAAATTTTCAGAGTATCTAAAGGAGGCCCTTGTCAACATATTATGGCGGTGTGTCGGCATTGTTAAATATTTATATCTGAGATACAGGGAAGTGTAGTCAAGGGTCTAGTCTATATGCCATTAAAATTTCAAGGTGATAGCCTAAGTTTTAAGCTAGAAATTATTCAAGAAATAAAACAAAATCCAAACGATTTAGCGGGATTGATGCGACTTAAAAAGGCCATCGTTTTTACTCGCTAATAGGGGTAGAATAAACGATAAATATAGATTTATTTAGGTATAGAAAAATTGCACGACCAAAGAAGAAACTAAATCGGAATGAAGAGTGTAAACGAACCATTCACTCATTCTTCCGAAATACTTATTCATAGAGTTTTGATAAAGCAAATTGCGATAAATATAAGAATTATTAGAGTTGAATACACATTTTGGCAAGCAAGTTAAAATTGTAATATGAAGATTCAAAGACCTCATAACGCTTAACTATGAATTTTTCCGTGTATACTGAAAAGTAAACAATTGTCGGGTGACCAGGAAAAGAGTCAAAAACGTCGAGTATATACTTGAGCGTTACATGAAATCAATAGTTTGCGAGTTCGCTTCGTGGAATGTTGATATGATAGATACAGAAATAAGCTTTGTTATATTCCACACAGTATTTATAAAAAAAACTACCGGTTTCGACCTTTTCAGGTCATTATTAAGAGGGGTAAGACAATGTAATGTACGTCTTCTTTTACATCTTCACAAATACCTGAAAAGGTCGAAACCGTTAGAGTTTTTTTTATAAATACTTTGTTAAATATAACAAAGTTTGTTTTTGAATCTGTCCATAGTATTATATTCGAGCTATCGCGATCACAGCGTTTAATTTTAGTAGTGACTGTAAAATAATCCGGTATTTGGCGCAAACAAAGAAGAGTATTTATTATAAAAGATGATGGATAAATTATGGATACAAAAATGAACTTTGTTATATTCCACACATTATTTATAAAAAAACCTCTTCCGGTTTCGACCTTTTCAGGTCAATATAAGGAGGTGTAAGGGCCGTTTTACACGGGGCACGGAATTGCGCAGGTTATAGCTGCACTAATTTCTAAAATGGCGTAGCATTGCGCGAATGCATGAACGAAATTAGAACTGGGGCTATTTTGCCGTCTCGCATCCACGCATTCTCGCATGTGTTCTAGCAATTCACCGCTTTACACGACGCAATTTTGATTGCGCCTTCGCACGTACGTCAGATGGCGCAATTCCGTGTACCGTGTAAAACGGCCTTAAGAAAATGTAATGCATATCTTCATTTACTCTTGATTATGACCCGAAAAGGTCAAAACCGGTAGAGTTTTTATTAGAAACACAACAAAGTTTATTTGTGAATCGATCTTGAGTATTGATGAGCGGAACTGTGATTTCCCAGTCACTTCGTCACCTGTGACTGCTACCCATCAGTAACGGCGATTCCCAACTCTGATTGCAATCGCCGAGGAGAGTCACTCGTAAAAGTCAGCCGTGACTTGTGGTGCTGCTATTCCTGCTACTTTGTGCAATTCCAATGAAGGAGCTCTCCGCAAAAGGGACGAATAAACTTATTGAAAATTGGAAAATTAGGCAAAATAATTTTTCGGGGGAAGACTTCTGATTCTAAGTTTATGTCACGATAATTAAGTAAATTTGATATGGTAAAGGAATTGATATGAGGCAATCATTAAAATTCCGTCGGCATTATTTAACATATTTTATGTTCAAACCGTTGGCTTATATATCGTAAAGGATGTCTTATTCATCTTTGATTGTAAAAGATGAATAATGATGAATGAATACAGATGCATGAATAAGACATCTCCTATTATAGGTAACATTGCTACAAGTAAATTTAACATGGTAAAGGAATTGATAAGTGACAATCATTAAAATCCCGGCGTCGGAGTATTTACTATGAAGGAGACCATTACCTGAAATCCCCCGTGAGGTGCTCCATCGAAGAAAGACTGGAAACTGTGGTTTGGATCCACGAATCCCCTGTCGTCCTCGGTCGCGGCCTTGTCCTGCTCGGCGCCGAACACCGGGAAGAGGCGACCGGACGACTGGAAGGGCGACGAAGGCTCCTGGACAAGATGGAGTGGCCTAGCGGCACCCGCGCCGAAGGCTGGAGACGAAATCGCCTCGGCCCCGACCAGAGACTCCCTCAGGAGTCCCGAGAAGTCAATGGGGTTCACGAAGCCGTGGTCCTCTGCCTGCTGGGTCGCCGCAGCCGTCGTTGGGTGGTATGGAGATCCGTGATGGACCGCCGCCACCCCGTGGGAGCGTCGGTCGTCGGCGCTCTCGTCTCGGACTTTGTATTGAGCCGGTGCGGGCACATACCTCTGTGCAGACGCAACGGCCAATGACGCCGCTACGAATATCAGCGCCAATTGCTGTTGGTATGAGGATATATTTCAGTAGGAAAATTAGACATCAAAGGGCGATGTGTCTCAATCTACCCTCGACATAAACCCAAAATCACATGATCATTTTTTTTTTTTTTTTTTTTTTTTTTTTTTTTCCGTCGCGAAAATGATCACTATCGCGATCGCTTTTCCCGAAAAGCGATCGCTCTAGTGATCATTTTTCTGAATCACACGGTCACTCCCGCCGTCGCTTTTCGCATCATTTCCGATATCACAGGTCGTTGTCATAGGACCCGCATCACGAAAATATATATCGTGTTTGTTTATCTATATCGTTACCACAATTATCAAACGCTGCACTGCAATCACACCATACGGTCATGCTATCTGATTGGCTGATATGGGGTTTTAGGGACGGTTTTCGCGACGGAAAAAGCGACCGGACGAGTGATGAAAAATAGCGATGGGAATCCTCATCGCGATCGCGAAAAACAATTGCCGGCGACGATCATTTTGCAAGTGATCACTCCAGTGATCGCGATAGTGTTCACTTGGAAATGACGGATAAAATGATCATATGATTCAGGCTTTAGATGGAAAGGTTTCTCGGCTGGCTAATGAAGCCAGGGGCGTAGCTAGAAATTAAGACTAGGGGGGGGTTTCAGGGGCAACTAATACTGGGGGGCCTGGGGGAATGGCATACCTGCCAGGGTAAGCGGGAGGTACAAGGGCCCTCCGACGGAAATTTTTTAAAGATAAATGGTTCAAAATGACTAGTTTTACGGCCTTCTGAGGGATATTTTATTAATCTTCACTCTATTCTATGGGTAATACGAATCCAATTAAATAAAATAGATTAAACTTTAAAAATTGTCTGAGCTCTGGGGGGGCGTTTTATCCCCCGAAACCTCCCCTCGCTGCGCCACTGAATGAAGACGCTATGAATTTTAGCGCCAACTGCTGTTGGTGTGAGGGAATATTTCAATAGTAAAATTAAGCATCAAAGGGCAATGTGTCTCTATCTACAATCTAAAATTGATAAAAGGTTTCATTATGAAGAAAATGACGCGACTACACTTTCAATGTGAGGGAATGTTTCAATAGGAAAATTAGCCATCATTGGGCGATGTCTCTCAATCTACATTCGCCAATAGATTTGAATAAGAAGAAGCCAATAGGGTTCTAAATTGGATAAATATTAATTATACCGCGATATGGTACTTGGAGGAGGTGACCGACAGCTGAGATCATTTGCGCCATGAGGGAAGGGTAGGGAAGGAAGGGTGGAGAGAAACCCGGCGTCGGCATTAGCCTGCTCTAAATTATAGGCGCCGAGAGGACTACGGCTTAGCGTCCCATCCGACGGACGAAGTGTTGCACTTGAAATGTCCTCCATACAATATTCAAGCAGGGCTCTGACAGTTTCTGAAAAATCTCTGTCACGGCCGGGATTCGAACCCGAGCCCACAGGGTGGGAAGCCAACGCTCTAGACACCACACCAACTCGATCCCCAACTTATATAACTTCTTTTTTAATAGCCCGGTTCTGTGAATAATCATTAATATCAGACGTAAATGATGGTTAATATATTTGAAGTGAAAATTAAACTGTTTTAATCTAAATTTAAAAAAATGTTATTCTTTAAATTATTTTTGCGTGCATTTTTATTTTTTTACGCCTATTGATGACGATTATTCATCGAAACCCGGGTCTTAAAAAAAGATGTGGTATTAGTAATAGTTATCCAACCAAGAAACCGAAAAATGTAATACCACACAGTTTAAAATGAGTTAGTGAATACATTAAAAGTTCCCTTATGCTCATTGTCTATGTATATATCAGTGTAGGTATATATCGGGCATGATGAGTAGTGTGCTTTAGAGCCATAAAGGAACGTTATTAGCAGAAGAGACGCGGCAATAGCTTTATGGTGACGAAACTCGTTCCTGTAAAGTACTTAACATATCTTAGAAATACTCATCAGTGATTATCATTTTTACAAGATATTGTATGAAGACGGATTAACTATTGCCACTGAATTAACAGTGTTCCGTATAACGACGGGACTTAGTTTTTATAAGGCTCACTTGTTCCCAGTACTGTGCATTACGCGGGTATATTTCCGAATTTTCCTCCCCGAATATCCGGATTTAAGACTGAATTACCAGTTCCCTCAGAATTTTTCTATTTTGTCTTCATACTTGGATTAGTGTTCCAAGCTGTATTCAACATCCAATTTTTAGGTAATATAGGCTGTCGTTGGCTTCTACCATCCGTCGTGGTAAAATGAAAATTAATTTTCGGAAATGGGAGACGAGATAATGAGCAAAAGATAAAGGAAGAAACTATAATGGGAATCGTCAAGAATTTAAATCTTTCCTCGCTGTGTTAAAACTTTTAGCTTCCGTATTTCCGCCTTTTATATTTATATTTTTGCGTATTAATATGGTCAAAACTTTGTAATTTTTTTATTCCAAATCTGAAAATTTCACTGAACTCCCTTGTTAATGCTAGGCAAGGCGTTGAAACTTTATATGAGGATTAGTGAATATTGTAAAGGAAAAGTGACGAGAAAAGGGTGATATAGGAGCTTCTCCTTAGAAATAAAAAATCGTTATATATAGAATAAAAAACTCTATGCTTACGGAAATTACGTTTAAGTAGGATGAAACAGTTGAGTAAAGAGCAAGTTTAAAGAGTCATATCCTCCCTAATCTAAATGCTACGTTCCTTATTTATTTTGCATCGACGAATGCCACCCATAAATAATATTTTTATAAAAAAAATTAGAACTAAGAGAATTCATCATTCCCGGTCGATTCGTATTTTTCTGACGTATTTACTGTTTAGAATTTAAGTATTAGCGTGTTTCCAGGATATATGGAGTATACCTTTTTCGACGTTCACCTCTATTGCAAATATGAAAATTTTATCTCAGTATATTCCTAGGTGTAATTTTTTTAGAATATTTGAAATTCTATTAACGTTGACAAGAGTACACTTTATATCACGAGACATTCAAAGGATAGTGTTGAGTTGCAAACAATGTATTCCTTGGGAAATCATTATTATACTTAGGGAGTAACGCGTCAACTAGAGGGTGTTCCACCGAGAAACAGGAGAAACGGAATAAATTTGATTTTCTTCTCCTCCGAAATTCATTGAAAGTTGGCTCTCTGAGTGAATTCAAATCTGCTGTAAAGCGAAAGTTGCTGGATAACACCAATAAATATTTGCTTACTCTATTGGCACTACTGGTAGATATATTTGAGGAAATATAATTTTGTGGTATTCAATCTGGAAAAAAATTCTACTATGCGGAGAAAAATATAATCTTGGTCTGAATTGAGTTCGTTTGTTTGTTTGTTTGATCGAACTCAAAAATGCTTGAGTTCGATCAAATTATGATGTAATCAAATTTACAGTTTTTACGTTGTCAGTTATAATGAGTAAGAGAAGCGGAAATGGCTTCTCAGAAGCATCAAACGGCTGCATTATGAATTACATCAATAACTTAAGGGAATTTATGGTTAAAAGTTCGCTTGTAACTAAATGTTCTTTGGTATCGCAGGTTTTCTTTTTTGTATTTTTGTAAAGAAATATGGAAAATTTATGAAATTAATACCTTTTTGCATGAAAAATCGGAATTAGATATTTGTTCCGAATCACACAGTTATGAAGATTCCTATTTGGGGGATTTTTTTGTATATGCAGGCGTTGAACTCACCCTCATGTTGGTCAGCTTCGATCGTTGAAGTCTCCGCAGAGGGGTGAGTTTGAAGCGATGCTCCGTCGATGAACGAACCGACTTTTCCCTCGCCCTTATAAGCAGCACTACAACACTCTCCACCAAAAGATACACCGGCGGCTGACTGGGCTGCACCTCACTATTATAACCCCTCGCCCCCCCTCCTAGTCCAACCCCACCGCGGCCTCCCTCCATCAACCCCTCTCCGCGCCCCACCCAGCCCTGTCCGCGGCAGTCGGCGACGCTGTCAGAGAAAGCCTCTCCCTCCCCCAGATCCGCGAGCCCCATTCCACGTCAAATGGGACACATTCCCCCCGACAGCATCTCGCCCTATTAGATTTTCTTTTCGGGGCGCGCCGAGGCGTTAAAAGGGGCAATCACCCCGTGGTGCGCTTCGATGTGCGCACCACGGTTGGGAGCGGGGGAGAGCGAGGTAACGCGCTGATTCGGATATGGTGCGGGAAGCGTGGGAGGAGGTGGATGGGATAGAAGATGGTGGTAGCGGAAGGGATTAAAAAAAATAGGTTTAGGCTGGCTCATTTTTTTTATACCCCGAATCAATCACTGGCTTCGGGGGAGGATGATTTTCATGAGTTTTAATCTTTCGTCGGTTCTCTCGACTGTTTTTGGCTGTCCAACCGGTGTAGTGCATCCAAATTTCCGCCTTCATCATTCACGTGTTGCAATCAGCAGCAAATGGTGCATAGCAAAGTTTCCGAAAGGACGGATCTTCACAGCATCCAATTGATTTTCAGAATTTTTCGTTGGTGACGGAAGACAGGTCCCTGCTCGGCACGTAGCCAAAGGGAGTTTTGGGCATAAGCCCCACGAAATATTTTCTCTTGTGGCATCTACCCGCGATGAAACGCCTGCTGAGGAGACCACTAGCACATCTTTACTCCTCTGACATTCCATTTTTCGGTATAGTTACATTTCACGATGTCTGTAAATAACTAACCATAGATCAAACTTTCGGTCATCAATCGCAAGATTTCTGATGCAATGGACTTTCTCTGTTGCATTTCATCCCAAATTTGATACCTGATGCGTTATAAACAATTGCAAGCTTTCGTTCTTTGAAAAGTTTTGTGGGCTGGAAAAAGATTATAATAATATATCTATCATTCGTAAGCTTCAGGATTATTATAAGCTGTAAATCACAAAAATTATGTATTAAAATTTTCATAATATGGCCTAAAATGCATTAAGTGCGATAAACCCTGTCCCAATGCGTCTTGCAGGAATATTTTATTTTATTTTCAAACCACCGGATACAGCTCTTATTGGCCATTTTATACCGGGGTGTTCAACAAATGTAACAAGTAAACGTACACAAACGACCATGCCCTGGACCGGCGATACCTACCCAGGCGGGACTCGACCCGCGACCTCTTGTTTGGCAGGCGAGAACGTTACCCCGCCGCCACCGAGGCCGGCAATATTACGATAACCGATGAAAAAAATCACGATTTATGAATCGTGCTCTGGAAAATTCATGACTTCGAATGCTTTGCTTGCCGGATATTGCGACGTATCTAAGGCATCCGGCACCAGGGCAAACTCACGGCCTATCGGAGCGCTTAACTCAAAGTTTCCGCTGTGTAAAAATGGTGCGTTTTCGCCCTTAACATCATCAGTAATTTTGGTTCCTACAGGCATCAGCTATCCAGGATTGAAATTTCGTGACACAATTTTTCTCCACCCTGTGTAGCGAGCGGGTTTCATGAAATGAATGTTTTTCCGATACGTGCGAATCCACCATACATAGGTATGGGCAACTCGCATACCACACAATCTTCCCCTCGAAAGTCCCATCCAAGTTGTCTGACTGAAGTTTAATATTTTGGAACTATGGGATGGAATTAAATGTTTATTTGGGATTTTTTAAACTCGATATATTATAAAAAAATAAATTTTAATTCGCAACATCACGACTAGTGCGGGAAACATTGTGTCTCCAGTATAAAGAGAAATTTATACCATCTCGATCACACAATTGATTTGTTGTTGATTCATATATCGCGGCTTTTCATCGGCTCTCATAGCATGCCTGTTCGACGCTTTCATTGGAGTAGGGTTTATCACACTTAGTGCATTGTACGGCAAAACGTGAACAATTTTATGGATAATTTAGGTGATTTATTCATTAATAGTAACCATGAAGCTTAATAACAATAATAGGTGCCTTTATTCGGGCGAGGTGGTGACTATTTAATTCATCATTTCTACCTCTATCACCTGATCCCTCAGCGTCATTGCAAACGCATTTGAAACGGTAAATAAACGTTTAGTATACAAAAATATACTATTTAGGGTAACCCGGGGCAGAATGGGGTATCAAGTTCAAAACATTAAAAAACAAGCACACAACGGTATAATAAATTTCACCTCGCGTTTTAATATACGTTATGAAATGTATTGATCACAAAAATACAATAATATGGTGGAAAAAATATTAATTGTACATTTTTCCCAAAAGAAAAAAATTGTGCCATTTGCCCCGTTCTGCCCCAGGGTACAGGGCAGAATGGGGTAGTGTGAAAATGAATAACAAAAACAAATTAAATTTGTGCAACAATAGGAAAAATCAACTTGTATGTTCTTGACTTATAATTTAAATGAATTTTTAGGTGCAGAACACATTTAGCCTTAATCTTTTTTGAAGCCTAATCGCAACATACTCATCGACTTACGAGTACAGAATCATCTTCTTCGCTTTCAACTCCTGCACACGAATTGTGAGCCAATTTCTTGCAAATGGAACAAACGACCCAGTCTTTTACTGATTTTGAATGGAATACGCCGCAGTATAAACTAAGAGTTGTCTCTTAATCCCACCGTTCTTTTTTGTATTTTTCTTACTTCTTCGTTCCGCCCCAACCGTTCTAACCCAAGAACACGTTTCCGCTTACATACGAACTGACACCCGAAAACAAAGTTTAGTCAGACGTTCAATTATACGAAACTAACGACGATTAGACGTACTTCAAACATATACCAAGAATTACAGTAATTTGATCACTTAAATATGACTTACCATCGATACAAAATCTTTCAAAGTTAGAAAACAACAAAATATTCACACAACTCACGGTTTACGTGGTAACCCTAAATTAACCAAACCAACATGTCTATATAAGATGAACAATAACAGGTTAATCTATTTTCAATCCTCTCCGAAAGTTGACAGCACCTCCTAGACACAAAAAATCCCGAACCTCATTCTGCACCGGCCCCCGTTCTATTCCCTTACATTATTAGCGAAATGCCAAAAAGATAAGCATCTGTGGAGATTTTGTGTAAAAAAATTCTGTTTGTGGGAAAAAACATAAGGATAAGGGAGTAGTATCCTCGAGCGAAAACATCCACTGCAGGATAACGCCCAAAAGAAGCTTACGAATGATAGAAATGTTATTGTTTTCTCTGTCATCTTACTTACTGTACATCCCACCACTGAACGATGGATGGCTAATGTTTATAAGGTTTACTAAGATTTCAAATTTGGGTTTAATGCATCTGAGAAAGTTCACTTACGTATTTGCTGTAACAGTGCTGCGATTGAAAAATTACGTTATAAACGTCATGAAATTATTTATCGCAGTACTATATCTCTCTTATATTGGCAATAAATTGTGAGTCTGAGAAGAAGCAATTCTCTTTCATGAGCTGGCCGAACGGATATTTTTTTTTTTTTTAAGTTTTCATGGAGAAAAACCTGCCGCTGCAGTGGAACGGAACTGAGTCCCTCTTGAAACTCTCGTCTCCATGCATTGGAGGCGTTGTGGTCTTCTATATTTTTCGTGGACCTGCAGAATAAGCAGATATAATCGTTTTGGACAAAAAGGCGCGACGAACTAATCATGCTTCATTAATTATTGAATCGTTTATTAATTACCCAGTAACCAAAAATTTGTTACTTTTAAGGAAATCAAGAAAATTGTATGTATTTACTCCTGTAATTTAGGGGTATCTGCGCTAAACGAATAATTTGATGCATAGTTTAAATGTCGTTTTACACGAGGCACGTGCTTGCACAATCTGACGCGTGTACAAAAGGTGCATTCAAAAGTGCGTTGTGTAAAGCGGCAAATTGCTAGAACACATGCGAGTGTACGTGGACGTGAGATGACAAAATAGCCACTGTTCTAATTACATTCATGCATTCGTGCAATTCCACGCCGTTTTAGAAATTAACGCAGTTCTAACCTGCGCAATTCCATGAACCTTGTAAAACGGTCTTAAAGCCTTTAGAGTATTCGTGGTTTTGTAGTTTCTGCACCAAGCATTGCATTTAAAATTGTGGATTCATAATGTTATGAAAAGTCAAAATCGAAAAAAATGTCGGCCATGGGATTTCTGTGTTGAACGATTCAATTGTAAACGAGGTCCTTATTTTTATAACTTCATGGTTTCGAAAAAAGAAATAAAAATAGTAATCATTGGAGAATGAAATTAATACGAGTAAGGATATTACGTTTTCAGATGAGTTACAATTTTCAGTAATAGTTACTTAATCTCAAACACCCTCACTACTCAAAATTTGGCCAACAATATCGTAAGTCACTTGCTAAGGTTTCAAATTTGGGATGAAATGCATCAAAGAATGTCCACCGACGTATTTCCTGTAAGAGTACGGCGATTGAAAAATTACGTAAAGAAGGTCTTGAAACTATTTATCGCATTCTTATATCCCTCTTCTGTCTATCTTCTATTGACATTGTAAGTCACATTTAACGTGGTTAATGAAGCAATGGTTCATTTTTAATGGCATGATTAATTTTTTATGGAGAATATTTCTTCTTAAAAGTTATACTTCAAAGTTAGGCTACAGGTTATCCACATAATTTTCTGGGTTACCAATTACAATTGCTATGAATTAATAAGGAAAAATTGTAAGTATTTGTTTTGATACCAGAAACCCCTGGAATATCTCTGGAATGGTATCATAAAAGATATGAATAAAATACAGATAATCTTGTGATAGTTTTTTTTATGCATTAAGTGTTACGTTGTCGATTACTATTAACTGTTCCGCTCAAGCACGCCAAAGGTATAGGTTTCGGAAAAGATGAATAGCTTTATTTCTCAGAACGAAAAAAATCGTGCTGTCGCGTTTTTTTCTAACTCCTATTCATAAGCGTTTTCTCTACGCCTAAAACTTAGGTGTTTGGTAATAGTTTTTTTTTCAATTGAATAGAGTCGGTCGCACAATGTACATGTGATTTCAACCCTGAAAGATCGAGAAAATGAATTTTAAAAACATATTTCTATCATTTCAGAGAAAAATTAATTTGTCTAATTGTACCTAATCTCCGTTTATGACTCAAACTATGGTGGTTAAAACTCAGTATTCGTTGTAAGCTATCTTAATATCTACTTAAATTTTTTGCCTTTCTATTCCTGCATTTATTGACACCAAATTATTATTTACATCATTGACAAATATCATGTATTTTATGTAGTCTGTGCAATGGTGTAAAAACATCTGTCCATTACTAAAGGTTGGCTCTGGCAGTGGCTACGTTATCACTCAATCTTGAATCAGACATCAGTAGTACCATAATAACTGTAACAATCATAGTGAGTGATTTAAGGAACAAAATAGGCATAAATAAAAAAATAAATAATCGATAAAAAAATTTTATAATGACTTTATTACCTGTGCAATTACAAAACGCTCTACTTCAAAATAATTGAATTAAACCTTTCTCTTTTTTCTACCTAATGGATTCTAAAAAGTAAACTCATTCCTCTTTTAAATTTGACTAGAAATCAGATCTTAAAGGCCATGTATTGAATAGAAATTCTTTTACGTTTTATCAGTTGCCGAATTTTTCCGTCAGGATTGCCTATGCTAAGGAAGATGAGGGATCTAGTTTGTTTGGAGACGTGTTGGCGCTCCTTAATCCTTTTTTTATAGTCCTGCTTAAACACAGAAATTCGACGAAAAATAGGGTCCTCCATTTCGTATCATATCGGCCACAAATACAACAAAAAATCGTGAAAGTCGATGAGAATTAGCAATAAAAACCGTTTGGTAATATTGTAAATTTTTCTTACGTTTTAGTTGACACAAAAGGTGTGCCTTCAGTTTTAACATGCCTAATTTTGGAAAAAAATCCAGACGGGCAATTTTTGCAAATTTTTTTCAACTTTGAGGCCACGTATTTTGTTTAAAAAGTAAATTATGAATAACGTTTTGCGTCAAAATATGCACTAAAGTTTGAAAACAACTGTGCAAAGTTTTTAATTCCCGTGCCAAAAAGCGATTAAACTTTTTGAGGATTGGTACATCTTTTTGTCGATTTCAGCCGACTGTGTGGCGTCTGGATCTTGATGGAATACCTCGGGAGACTACCACGGATGAGCAATCTCTACGTAAAGGCAGTGCGCTTTTCTCCAGAGCGATCTCAGATGTTTTTTTATTCTTTTTCCTTTTCGTCGTACCTCACCCTCCGATCCGCCGCGGGGAAACGCTCTGAATGGCGGAAATGCCTCCTTCCCCAAACCATAATCCTTCCACTCCCTCCTCGCTAAAGAACGGCCGTGCTGTCGCCCACAACGATACACTAGAACGCTCGATTCACGGATGCAGACTGTGTATCTTCGCCGATGAGGCATGATAAAATACCCGAAATCCCCAATACAAAAGGCCAATACTTTATGTGGTATAGGAATAAATAAAAAATTGAGACATCAAGTTTTAGTGAATCGCGATAACTCGACTAATGCAGCACAATTTACTTGTTCCTGCAAAAATTTGTGTTTCCGCCATTTTTCACGCAAAAATTTGACCATGTTAAATTTACATTTGGTGGCCAGGCAAGAAATAGTGTTCATCTTTATAAACTTAAATGTGATAAAATATCGCTTTTGCTCTCCCACATTTGTTCTTTGTTTCACGCGAAAGTTTTACCATACCAAGGGACAAACCGCATTAGCTTAAATTTTCTTGAGTTGGTCTCGTATGAATAATTATTATTCATCATTAAGAAGTTAATGCAATGAATATCTTGGGCTCCCACAATTCATGTTTTTCGTGCGATTTTCGGCTTTCTTCAATCCGTTGTTTTCGCTCTCCCCTCAGTGTTATAAGGTGTGCTGAATTTGAAATGGTCTGCCATTTACCTCAGGCTGAGGAAAGTTACATTGCGTGTTCATCAAACTTAAGAGATAAATAAAAAAATGTACTGTGAGAAAAGCTCCTGGCGGGTACTAAAAATAGTTTTTAAAAGCACTTTTTAAAAGAGAATATTTTGATTTTTTGAAATGACAAAAGTAGAAATTATTCGACGGAATAATAATCCATATTTGACAGCTTTATTGGACGAAAATTTCAGATTTTATTGACGGAAATCTCTGCCAGTAGGCATGACACCGAAAATACCTACCCAACACGGTGGGCTCAAGTGACTTTAAATGAATAGCACCTACTTACGCTGTAAATTTCCTTCGTGGGCTCAAGAGTACATGCTTATATAACTTCTGCATCATATTTATGCCAAGATGAAATATTTTATAAATCGATGATGTCGTTTTTCAAGAAAATCATTTTTTGACTTTTATATGACGGGGTGAGATAGCGGAAAATAGTGCCCTTAAAAAATAATTATTTAATAAGTCACTTACAATTAGTGGCATGTTTATTGAGTTTTTATATTTGTAAATTATTAAATAAAATAAAAATAAATAGTAACTAAAAATTATTAGTAAAACTATTTTTCTAAAGTAAGTACATTTTTTACAGATTACTCAGCTATTTTCTAATGAAATAGCTGGCATCATTGACTTCGTAAACGATTTTTTCCTTACACCTAAACGGATGGCTTAAAAAATATCTTGTTATCATCATCTGCGCATCGATAAAAATAAGTGGGAATTCATTGTTATCATCGGTCAGGAATGATGAGATTTATTCGATAGAACTTTCCTCTCAATACTCTTGAGAGAATATTTTATCATGTTTACATATTTTTTCCTTTCAATCGTTAAAAAATTTAAAACTATATCTTATGCAAGGTCATGTTTTGCCGTTCTCCTGCTCACTGTCCCTGCGACGATTTTCTTCATCGGAACGTATATTAGTTCTATTAATCTATATTATTGAAGAGCCCCCATAAGGAACCCAAGCAGGGTGCGAATAGACTCTGAAAACTCTTGCCACCACCGGGTTTTGAACCCGGGCCCCCCAGGTGGGAGGCTAAAACTCTAGCCTACGCAACAAAGCATTTAATAATGAGCAATTCATGGAGGCCTTAAGTTTTACTGTTAGGGAAAACGTTTTATACAAATATGTACTTTAATACATGGTTGTTTTACTTTATCCATCAATTCCATATGAATGATATTTAGTGATTTTTCCGGGTATTCTCCCACGTATATCCATTTTGTAGGGCAATATTAGGATAAACGCGTTGAGGTTGACCTAATATTGTCCTACAAAATGGATAAACGCGGAAGAATACCCGGAAAAATCACTAAATATCATCATAATCTCCGCGGAAGCCTACTTGGAAACTTCCATGTGAATGTCATACGAAGCCCATTCTTAGCGTAGTGTCACGGCCTGTGCATCTTTCAGGTTATGCCTGAACGCTTGATTCGATGTTGGCGCTATCTTGTCGAAATTGGCGCGCTCACGCAGAGGGTTCTCGAGGGACCTCATCGGGGAGGGATTGATTTCCTGGAACGACGCTTCATCGTGTCTTTCTGTGGAAGCCGCCTTCCGAACCGGACCCATGTTTACACTCGTGTTGTGCAATTTTTTTCCATCTCCACGCTCCATTTTTTTTATATTTCGATTACATCACTCGAATGAGTCGCCGATCCACCTGGCGAGGAACCGTGGACTGTTTCATCATGCTCGTGTTTTGACATGGATCACCTTTTGGTTGCGGTTGAAAAAAATATCAACATTTAGTCATGAAATCCGATAATGCTGGTTGAATTGCAGCCCACTGTCATTTCCTTGATGCCTCCCGCTAATGTTAACTTAAAACCTTGCAAGATATTTTTATAAAGTTTTTATAAACTCGCTTTATTGTTTGTCATCTTGTGTGGGTCAAATCTTGCCACTCAATTTTAACTCTTTTTTTGGATTAGCTATCAAGGTAAAATTTTCAGGATAATTCTGAACCAGATCACAATTCAATATTTTAATACATTTATTATGATTTTAACTATCCCTCGATTGTCATTCAGAATTTATTATTAAATATGGAGATGATAACATTGCCACTATCAAAATCCGATAGTGGCGCTGCAATCATTTAAAGGAACGGAAGTGATGGAGAGTCATAACAACAAATTTGTTTTCGTCGAAGTTCATCAAAAAATTGGTTTTAACAAAATTTTAATTGCAAAAGAAGAAGGAGCTAAAAAAATAGAAAGTTAAGGTAGGTTTACAATGCAATTTTTGAAAAGTAAAATTATTCATGGCTTGTCTACATACGAAAAATTCAACGCAGAAAAGTTTTAGTACTCTCTATAGTTCGCGATAGAAACTTTATTATCTAAAAAATTTTATTTTGTATCATTATTATTACTGTTATCAAATTGTTGCAGGTAGGTGAAAGACTTGGTTGTAACATGAACATACGATTAAAAAAATGGAAAACATCATAGCAAACCACTGAAACTAATTCTTCAACCGATTAAAAAAACAAGTTTTTCGGGAAATGGCGCTCATATTTTTTCTGGTAGAACGTTCTAGTACCTTATGGTCCTGTTCAAGGAGGAGAACTACTTTATATTTTACCTTCAAACTTTATCTTGAAATGGTGACCATTTTTTCTCACAAACGTTTGGTATTACAATGGCCTTCCCAAATTCGTCTCAAGCTTTCTCCATACTATTGCATACATCCCAAATAGCCTGCTCCTTTTCCTCCTGTCCTGTATTTTTTTTCTTTATATTCCTATTTTATCCGACCTATATTTTGGTGATTTTCCCATCAAGTTTTACCATACTTTCACATTTAATACCCCTCTTTAAGTTTTCATTAATCACCAACGCGTGGATTACTTGTATCAGACCTTATATTTGTTTTCTTTAGGTTTCTGTTTTGGTTCCATATTCCTCCGTCATTCCTTCTGTTTATATCGCGTATCTTATTGCTTATCTTATCTGCCCCTTTGTTTTGAAAGTTGTCCCTTATCTTTGTATGTCAAATTACCTCGGATGACTATATCTTTGGATTGCCATTGTTTTGTCTGTAACGTTTACCTATTGAAAATTCAAAACAAACGTTCGCGAAGCCACTAAGTCGACTTTTAGAAATGGAATTGAAAATAAATCAACTTTGCAAAATTTCGCCTAATTTATATGTTACCTTCCCAAAATTCGAATTTTCCGCAGTCGTTCTTAAGATATTTTTAATAGCGATGGTAGCACAGACGAAACCATTAAAAGCATGGAAAACCTAATCTCAAGACATTGAATAACCAGAAAAGGTATGTGAAAAATTATAGTTTCCTGTTTGTTAATTCACCTCTGATTTTTTTTGTATTTTATTATGAATTAGTGTTAAACATTGTAACAACCCTACACATATCAAAATTATATCCATTTTCATTTTAAGCCGTTTCGAAGGATATTATCCGAAAACGTCGGCCAATAATTGCATTTTTATTTTTTCGGCACAAGACATGCACTCCAAAAATATCATTTACAATTCTTTTCTTTTTGAATTTATTGCTCAATCGGGATGTCATTTGAAGTAAAAATATCAATTCTAAAAAAATCAGTGAGAGCTCTTGCGTGTGAGAAATCCTACATTTTCTAATGAAGAATTAATAATGATGGATAGTATTTTTGATTGTAATGTTTTGATGTCCTGCCAAGTTTGATCAAGCAGCAAACTATTACGTCCTTACATTGGTTGAATTCCATTTGGAAGTACGTAATTCAATAATTGAAATGGGATTAAGTCATTTGGATTTTTTATACCCCAATAACAGAGCGTCTCTAAAACCTGAACAATTTTAATTGGGGGCGAAATCGAAATTCCCACGCTCGTAAAAGAACCGAGAGACTCAGGAAGTGACTTCACTCATTCGAGCCGTACTCTTTCGCACCAGACTTTCCAGACTTTTTTTTGTCATCTCGACTCTCTTCCGTCATCATAACTGTTTTTTTTTATCCTCTTCAATTCGCAATTGCGATGGTGCCTCTTATCCCGGCGGAATCCTGATCCGTTCAATTTCGCTTTTGTTCGGGCGACAAAAAAAGAGAAGACCTCGGAAATCCTGTGGTTACAACTCTCTCGATGTATTCCCGCCAATCTTAGAGAACTTGGGTATGCGGATCACATACACTTTTCCCCGGATGCTAAAACTGTAGAAATTCTGCAGAAAATAGTGAGGTAGTTAATGGATCAGGTCAATTGAGTTATAGTGTCATAGAGTTGTAGTGACTCCATAAACTCCATACTTTGGAAGGATAGTGAATATATATAAGATTAAATAAGATATTAGTATGCATCAGAGGAGAAGAAGTCAAGACTAGCATAAAAATAGGAAACAAAAACTGGTAACGGTGGATGATATTTTAATCTCCGTTTTGATGAAAATAAACATAAGCTGCTTGTTAAAAGTTCATCTACATTAAATGTTACCGATCCAAGTTTCGGCTGTATTGAAATTGCAGTCATTATCTAGGTCCTTGGTTATGGCCGTATGCAGGCACAACTTGGTTCCCTAATATTATAATTAAGCGAGAAATATAATGTTGACTGATTTTCGATTCCATTCATACTCCGAAATTGTTATTTAAACGTTTCATTGTTAGAGAAAGGGTAGTTGCAATTTATTTTCATGCATACAATTCGCAATTTGGTGTTAGCTTCCTACTCGTTGCCTAACCCCTCTTCACTTGACAATGATATGTGTACGTTGAACTTCGCTTTGTGAAATAATTATTTTGAATCAAATTCGTACCGTGGATTAATTTATTCCGAAAAACACCATGTCCCTATCATTTATGACTAAGATTTAAATCTGATTGTAAATTTTTACGCCTTGTTGTATTGTGCATATGCGTTTTCTATTGTATAATTCTGTTTATGCTCGGAAGCAAAATGTAATAATAGTGGAAAATCAGAATAATTTGATAGTCATATCTGTATTTTTCTGACCCGTGTTTTTTTTAATATTCTATTTTTCTTGAAGGAAAAGCTCATATTTGGGTCTACAATTCACAATTTATGTTTCCTCTCGCAGGCTGAATTTTCAATTCTGCAGTGTTTCATCTATATGGTGATTGTTGATTTTCAGAGAAATTTATTAGAACTTAATAGCCTTTAACAACATTTTTCTCCCATAAATGTAAATAAATATATAAATAAAAAAAGGGGTTTCGCCGGTAATGTATGAATTGGAGGATGCTAAAGACCCGATTTTTTGAGTGAATTTAGCAAACAGAAATGATTATTAATAACTGAAAGTCTTATGATGTGAGGATTAGTTTTATCATTGTAATTTGTCCTGCATATATTAGGTGCACTTATAGACATCTTCAAGGATAGGGAGATTTTGGTAGGTAGCCCCGGGACCAGCCCCTCCCAAAATTGAGGAAAATAAGTTTTAAAAATGAAATATCGTTGCGACGTTTTAGCTTTGATATACTGCTCGCCGCTTAGAGTTATCGTAATACTCGCTATCTATTTGCTAGTTTATCATAATTACTTAATTTTTGAAATTTTCATTTATTCTAGGCATAAAATATCATGGGGTGTCATTATTTAAAACTTTTTTACCTATACTTGCCTAATTATCCTATTGCTCCATGTTGTTTGCTTGGTAATGCCCTGTCTGAGTTATTCACACCTCATTGTAGTTATTGCAATAGGTTCCACCGTCAACAACTTATTAGGCTTGCATTTTTGTACCTTATTCAATTTATAAATTTTGGATAAACTGGGTAGTTACTGTCTAATAAAATACAGAGTTATTGATCACTGTGTGGCTCATGCATAGCACGGTTTTTTTTTCCATTTGCTGGAAAATATATTTTAACCTGTGGCGTAACTATAGGGGGATTTGGGGGATAGATCCCCCCCTCCCCCAAAGCCTCAGAGAAATAAAAATAATATTCAAAACTGTTGTCTAGTTTTGACATATAGTAAATTTTAAAGTAACCTTTTAATGACACCCAAATTTTAAGTGCCAAAATCATGCAAAATGTAGTTGCAGGCATGTCATTTTTCCAAAATTTTCCCAAACAGGGAGGGGGGTTGGAGGTTGCCCTTCCCCATTCCCCTCCAAAGCATATTCCTAGTTAAGCCACTGATTTTAACCACCCCGAATTGGATTATATTTTCCCAGTTTAGATTGTCATGTAATCCTTCGTCGTGATCCGAGTGTTTTTAGATGTTTTTAAAGTCATAAAATACAACTCTTCTCTCACCTTACCAGCGCAACTAACGGTAAGTTTTGAAGGGCTATATTAATATTGGTTCTTTACCTAGTTGTTACGATGCCTATTTGAATGAAATCATGTCAGGCGATGTTATTGTGAAAGTAACATTAAGGTATTGAATAATTCGGCACCACTGCTTGGAAAAAGTTGAAAGGATGTTTATTCACGCGTGGAATGAAGCGTATTAGTCCAAGAGTAGAAGTTACGGTATCGCGACATTATTTTTGGCTACCACTTCAATCTTCTTCGACTCTTTCTGTCGTTGCAGCTCTGCAGTAATGTTCGTGAATAGAGCGGAAAAAGTGAATTACTCGGCCGGTTGAAAATCATTGGCGCGTCCCTTTGTACAAGCTATAGAGGCAGAAGTACAATAAAAGTGACACGGAAAGGGAGCTTGCCTCGAGGCATGAGTTTTTTTTTGTCCGCTATCATGACATAACGTGTTGTGATGGGAGAAAGAAAGTTTACAACCCTCAGGCTTTTAGGAGCAGTTGATGTGGAAAAATCCATCATTCTCGATGAGTAGAAAAACTAATAGGCGCCATCTTTGTCATAAAATTATTCGGCATTAATGCGAGCTTTCGGTGGATGAATACAAACATGAAAAAATAGTGAAAATTATATTTTTGCGTCCATTTACCTCGCCTTAGAGTAGACTGATGGTGAGGTAATTTTTAATGTTTTCTCTGAGACACATATTAGTGATATCTCGGTCTTTATACCAGGTGAGGTATAATTAGATGATAATTGTACATAGCTAAGATTGGGTTTTGAAAAAATATGTTAATTTGATTTAATTACGAAAATTATATTCAAATATCAATGTATTAATCCCAATTATAACTGAAGTATTTCTAATAATGCTAATTACAACTTTTATGCTTAAAAAGGGCCAATATAAGGTATTTTCAAGGGTTGAACATATTTTGATTTTGGTCTCCCAAACCATATACATCCCTATGAACCTCACCATTAGTCTATTAGTCTCAGATTAAATAAGTTTTCGTGAAGTTTTCCATTCCTCTTAACGTTTTGAGAAGCGACGCGCTCATCAACTTCAGATATCCAAGAATCCATGCGGCCACCAATCAGGAGACGATGAGAGAAAATACCGCACAAAGCCAAGAAAAAATGTGTATAAAGCAGAAATTGTGAACGAAATTGCTCTGGAAATGGAATTGTAAATATCACGCGATATTGAACCGGAGAGATAGACTGATGAACTTGTTTTTAATTGACTTCTTCTTTGGATGTGGCCCAGCCAACTTAACCTCCTGTTTCTAATGATTCCCACAATATTTATTTTTATATTTTACAATGTTGTTAACTATTTTTTTCTTTTTATCCATGTTTCTCTTTTTTTAAAAGGTCCGATTATTCTTCGGAAAACTTTTTTTTTCAAATTTTATGAGCTTCTTCGACTTTTTTTGTAAAAATCTACGCGTTTAATTCCATTGAGTAGGGATAACAAAAATATTTCAATCGACTGATCAATCACTAATAGACTGATGGTGTTTACTGTTTGGGAGGCTGAAATAAAAATGTGATCAACCCATTAAAAACACTTCATATTGGCTCTTTTTAAGCATAATTGTTGTAATTAGCATTGTTAGAATCTCTTCAGTTTTAATTCGGACTGATAAATGGATATTGGATTTAAGATTTGGGAACCGTGAGTACTAATCTTTGGTGCTGGAATAAACTTTTCACAGGTGTACAGATCTAGAATCTAGCTTAGATTATTTTTTGACGACTTAAAATTTGAGTCATGCCTACGAAAAGGGAACTCGCAGTTTCCGAATTCGATTTCGTAATTCGGTGGATTCTGGTTCAAATCGCAGTTAATGCTGAGTTTTAACGTAAAACTCTTAAAACCTCTTAAAGCTGAAGGTAAGGTTCGATACTCACGCATAATTTGAGCCAGATTTGAATAAAATGAGCGTAAATTTCTTCCTTCAAAAAGAGCTTGAAAAATGAGTACCACAAAAACGATATCAAATGCAAAGTATTGTTTTGTTTTAAGAGGAAACAAGTTACATATTTGACGGAAAACACTCCTGGCAATGTAATTTATATGCGGAAGAAAAACCCATTCAATCACCTTTAATGTCTGGCTACTGAAAGTCTTACGTTCCACAATTTTCGTTTCCGGCTTATTTTCGTTTCAGCTTATTATGATTCTTTTTTCGTCGGACGAGAAAGTGAGAGCTTTGGATGATAAAATGGAGTCCTTTGTTTACTTTAATTTCTAAATAAATCTTTGTTTGTCAAGGAAAAAGCGAGAAAGATGTAGAATTCAAAGGTTTTGAAAAGTCATTTTGTGCCTTATTTCAGTGAATACAAAAATGACCAGAATCTGTTCATTTTCATAAAGTTCTTAGAAAAATATATGCTTCTTCCCAAGGAGACCGAATCTATTAATAAAATACCAGAATGAATGCATTGGTTTTTAGTAAATTGCAAGTTTTAAGCATGCTCTATCCTTTTCATCCTATTCCCTCAATAGTGGCTGTAAGGAATAGGAATACCTCGGTCATATCCTGCATAAATAAAACATTGATATTCATATTTTCGGGATCCTTACTCATTGTAATTGGAGATGTGAACTTTAAAAAAATCACAAAAAAAGCTCATGAAACTTGAAAACATAGTTTTGCGAAGAATACTCGGTCCGGGGAAAGAAGGAAATACATGGAGAATAAGAAAAAAAGAGCCAAGAGAATTGTATAAAGAACCAAATATTGTGGGAATCATCAGAAGCAGGAGATTTCGGTGACGGGGCCACGTTCAAAGAAGAAGTGAAGAAACAATTATAAAATAAGACATCAAATGGAAACCTGAAGGTACACGACCGCTAGGAAGACCGATAATACGCTTGAACGATGATGTAAATAAGGATACGAGGAAGATAGAAGCTGGATGTGGCAGACGAGTATAAAATGTGGAAGCCCTTGATTGGTAGGCCGGAGACCAGTGGGGTAGCCAGGAATTTCGTTCGGGGAGGGGGTCCACAATCAGAGGGTAAATTTTTGTAAAAGAGGATACTTTGAATAGTGTTTTAAACTAATTTTAACACTTTTCATAATCGAAAAAACTTAAATTTTCTAAGAAATCTTTTGTAAATGCATGATTTATCAATATTTTGTTTTCTTTTATGAAGCGAATTAATTGTGTTTTTATATTTCGGGGGGAGGGAGGGGCGGACCTCCCCCTCACTACGCCTCTGCTATAGGTCATCTACGTATCCAATGGCCACAGGCTTAAGAGTGAGAATGTATTCATTGAAATCTATTGGACTGCATGGAAAAAATGTGATTATTCAATAGTATCCTCGAGTTGTATGTATTCTATCCACATTTTTGGAACGAAGACACCGTGAAAAAAATGTAGCGGGATTACCAAGTGGGCGTTCTGTTAAGATATGCTACCGGATCGATTGAGTCCATAGCGAGGAGGGTTAGAAAGTCAATTCACAGGGTAAAAAAATTCCCTCCCTTTGGGAATTTGTCTTGAATTTTTTTTCCTTCAAACTTTCCAAAATAGTTTGTTTTTGTTGAAGAAAGTGCTTCTGCCGCGACACAGAAATACTCAAAAGTGTTGTGGGATGTCTAAAAGTGGCAAGGGAACTGATTCAAGATTGCCTTGTATGCATTTCAAACATGATTCGTTTGTAATTTCAAGAGAAAAGGGTAGTTTCCTTCATAAAAAAAAATACGAAAGGCATTGATTGCGCTTCGTTACCCACCATTAGTGTATTCATAATATACAAATTATTTGGTTTTAGAAATCCCAGTTTAGACGAATGGCATTGGTCAATTTTAACCGCACTTGAAAAGGGCCAGATTGGCGCCCATGCGATGTCACTCCACGTGACGTCACAGGGACCTAGTTTCTATACGGGTAGATAAGAGTTTTACATCGTCTGAGATTACCAATGCATGCATGTGGCAAAAAGCTCTGGGAAACATCTCTTAATAATCACCTATTAAAACTGCCTATGGTCGGAAAGTTTCCTTCATTTGATAGGGTATCAATATAGGATAATAGGATAGGGTATATCAATAATCATTATATAAGCCAAGCGCCACCTATTAGCAGGGTACTCTGCTACCTGCTAGCAGTCTGCATCGCTGTGGCGCACACATCCTCGCCCCAAGGCTAGACCGGTGTTGCCCAAGGTCACCTCACTTTGCGACAGCGGGAACCAGAATGACGTCACACGGGATTTCCCCAGCATTCGCGACTAAATGAAAATTTTCACTTTCCATTTAGTCGCGAAAAATAGATATCGTCATTTATAAATCTAAAAGCGTGAAATGCGTACTCCAGGAGAAATAATATTTCGATTTAGGCAATAAAAAATAACAGGAAAGCACCCTATTAGATGGGAAGTCAAGTAATGTGCCTTCTGATTGCCTGAAGGACGGTGCCAATCATCCCGCAAGTATGTGTCACTTATGGAAATCTCAACGCGGACGAACGCCCGAAAGCCGAGACTCGTACGGAGAAACGCTGTGGAAACCATAGATCTAATATGGAAGCATGAATGGAAATACGATGCAACAGTGGTGCAGCGAAGGGGGGGTTTGGGGGATGAAACCCCCCCAGAGCTCAGAGAAATTTTCAAGTTTAATCCATTTTACTTAATTGGATTGATATTACTAATAGAATAGTTTAAGGATTAATAAAATATCTCCACAAAGCCGTAAAACTCACCATTTTGAACCTTTTTTCTTAAAATTCCGCAAGTTATTAATCACGCACCTACCGCTCACCCTGGTGGGTATTCCATACCCCCACACACCCCGGTATTAGTTACACCTAAACCCCACCCCCAGCCTTAATTCCTAGCTGCGCCCCTGCGATGCAATGCATCAGTGACCTCGTTGGCGCCTCCAATCGAAATTGGAAAATAATGACATCGCTGTCCTCTGTGGCCACCGATCGTTCTTCTTAAATCTCTCTTTTCTTATTCGCGATTTTCTTTATTTCTTCCGGTGATGTCGCTCCTTGAAATGAAAAAAATAAACTCAAGCGAAGTGTAAATTTATATTGGAATGGCTTCCTACACCAAAAGGAAAACTGAAAATCATCACCGAATAAACGCAAATTGGAGCATCTGCGAAGCTATTCTTTACGCTTCAGGTTTATTGCTTCCTGTTACAGTAAATATCGGGCCGAGACGAAAAACTTAAGAATGAGTTTTATTCGGTTATTTTATATCTTACTTATTTTGGACTCATCTAGCACTGTACTTCTGCCCAGGAGTAAAACTAACTTATTTAAAGTAACTGTCCTCATAATGGATGCCGGAGCATAGTACCTAGACTTTTTATTATGTCAATCTTTTGCTTTTTTCCACTGAAATTAAAGTAATAGTTGCTATAAGCTAAGTTGAATATTGATTGTAATATTCGTTTTAATCAGTGGATGTCATTCGAAAAATTCTTCATACTAATTGTAAGATATGAACAAGGACTTCTAAATATTCCGTGCCGGCCTTAAAAATCGTTATTTCAGGATTATATCGTCCAGTGAATGGTTTGGATTCAATTTTTTCGCTATTGGGTAGTATTTCCTGATCATTTTATTCGGAATGATTTGACCGGTGTAATTGCTCTTAACCCTGATTGGAATAGATATCATATGCTTACGATTCAGTAATATTAAGGCTGGTGGAGCGTTGTAGGTAAAAGGAAGAGTTACAGTGTATGAATTTTGGAAGCAATAGGTAATTCAGCCCTCATATTTCATGGTAGATCGATTATAAAGTTCAAAATACACTCTTGGTGTAATTAAACAGTATTGTATAAGTGTAAGTATAGTATTCACCGTGCAATTCCCTATTGAAAGGAAACTCAGCTGATAGAAGGCCATTACAATTATTTGCATCAGTCGATGGAAGAATCCATGTAGCCAATCTTTCGCTTCTTCAAGTATAAGTTATGTAATTACCGTATTATCATCTTTTGATCTGAATTTTCAATGAGAGCGAGAAATATACGAAAAAACAATAATAAGTATAGTATGGGTACGTGTTAATAATATTCTCCGTAAGCGGTAGGGTTGGATTATTTTTTCGCCATCTGCTAACTAGACGTAGTGCTTGTCGATCAGTCGTGGTATCCTTAGCAGACGATGCGTTGCATTTATAATGCATGTATGATGTATATCACGTAATTTTTATTTCCATATTACGTCATCATGTCCTATATTTAGCCCTGATGGTAATTTGGGACCGATTGCGAGCCTGTTTTATTTTAGTTTTTAAAGTCTAGTTTATTATATAGTAAGTCCTTTCCACCAGATGCTCTCTTAAAAGTTTTAATGAAGATTATTTTTGTTAAAATTTTCGCATTTGATATTATTTATGCCTATATTTTGCCGTTTTTATAAAGGCTTGTTTCAAGTGCTGTGATCGTAATGGAAAAATTCTTTGGATTAATCTTTGTGACAGGCGTTTAATAGGCTGCATTAATGGTCAGATAAAAGCGCATTTTCCTTCCTTCATTAATAAGTGGCGTTGCAAGAACAGTTGGATAGTATTTTGACAAGGATTTTATGCAGTAAAAACGTGTTTCAATTACACGTTTTTTAATTCATCATTTTCTCTATTATATCTCCCGAGGTGCTTCGTCCGCTGTTGTCCATTGTCGCAAGAGTGTGGCATTGCCTACCGTTGTAGATACTAGATGAAACGAAAATGTCTAATTCAAATTTCTAGGATCATAAAATCGAAATACTCGTCCCTGGAGTGGCAGTGCCTGTCAACGGACTGATGGGAATCGATGGCAAATTTTATTTACGTGTGATTTCTTTTTGTCGACTTTCACTGCGAGACTGTTGACAGAGCCCGAGGGAAAGAGATTGGGAGTCAAGGCTGTCCGGTTGGTGCCCTCGACAGGATATTGACCCGCTGTCGGAGAAACCACGAGAGCCCGGGTTTGCAAGATACAACCCTCCCTATTGACCATGTGGCGACATTTTCAAATCACTTTAACCAAGGTCGCCAGGTCATGGCCATGTTATATTTAATTTTTGTACGTGTACGCCGTCAAAAAATTGCAGAAAGCCTTTATTATTATTCAAGTACTCTACCGATCAAGGAAGATTTGCATGAATTATTTAAAAATCATTCTGTCAGTCCCCCCTCCCTTCAGTGATCTAATATATAGTTTTTCAGGTATATTGCAAGTATATCAAATTTTAAGTACACAATTCTTTTTTGTATTATAAGTGTTTTCATGAACCGTAATACCATATATTAAAGAGATTGAAATAGGAATTAATCGATCAAAATAGATGCAAAAAGAGTGTACATAATTTTCTCATACCTAGCACATACATACATTCTATAGTTTTACAAATACGCAAACACTACGGTCGGATCAAAACTCTAAAATAAAATACATAAAGCTTTATTATTAAAGTATTTTACCGATTAAGGTAGGTTTCCATGGAGTACTTAAGAAGCATCCTCGCAGTCTCCCCTTCCATCATGGACTTCCCTCCTCAATTCACAATAAGGTCTACTACCTTTCATTCTTTCTAAAAACCCAATTCTCTTCCTTCCTATCCCTCGTTTAACTAACATTCTACCCTCTAACACTGTTTTCAACATCTCCTCCCCGCTAAGTACCTACTCGCTCCATCCGTACCTTCTGTCTCCTCTTTATCTCATCTAGAAGCTGCCTTTCCTCATCCACCATGTCCAGCACTTCATCGTTCCTCCTCCTCTCGGTCCACTTCACCTTTCCATTCTTCTCCACATCCACATCTCACACGCCTTCAGTCTCCTCTCGTCTCCTTCCTACGTGTCCATGTTTCCGCACCGTAAAGCACTGCACTCCAGATCAGCAAAAAGTATCGTTTGTTTCAGCAAAAAGTTTCGTATTCTTTGGGGAGGAGTTCGACACTTCGGTTTTGAAAATTTCGCCGTGAAGGTTTTCCTGCCAAGCTGTATGCTGGCTTATTTTAAGTCTGGAGCTCTTATAAAAGTGGCGGCGAAAAATGTAAAAACTTGTATGCCGGGTAGCATATGTAAATATAATATATCGTGGAAATATCGTCGAAATATGTAAATATAATATGAAATATCGTGGAAAATGTTTTTCGTTGAAGTCTCCTAACTTCAAGTTGGGTCCCGTGTACTTGATCTCGTGAGATCAGACTTAATTCAATTCCAGGTCATACCTAGATCATTTTAAATTGATAAAATTATGTCAAGTCTGGTATGGGATTGTACGACGCCTAATGCAGTCACCCTGCCAAAATGGGCTATATTTCCTGATATACTCTTTGAAAACGATTTAACTTGTTTCATTGATCTTAACGCTGGATGGAGTAGGTATTAATATGCCTAAGATTCAGGAATATACAGGCTGGTAGGGTGTTGTAGGTGACAGGAAGAGTTACAGTGTATGAAATTACGATGAAATAGATAATTCAGCCCTCTCCCTATGAAAAATCCCAAACCTTTCAGGCTGTATTTGGAAAAATTCAAAAATGAAAATCCCTAAGCTATAATATTTAGAAGTTGTTAATGAAGGTAAATGCACTGGGATGAGAGAAAATAACCTAAGCTGTTTTTAGATATCTAAGTAAAAGGATTGAAAAAGGTAAATTTCATGCAGCGTGCAATTAATAAGAAATCAATACATGAAAAATGCATTGTCAATAGGATTATAGGGATGAAGATTCTACCCCTAAATGCGGATGTTGAAGATTTATTTCACACCAAATCAGCTAGATGTGGCTAGATAAGGGATTCAGAGCCCAAGGGAGTCTATCTAAATTCTGGCAATGTTCATGATATCCGCTCCAGAAAAACTTCCCTCGAAACACAATGCAATAAATGAAGTAATTCATCACAAAATTCAAGGAGCCAAAAATAAATGTAATTTGTAAGCCGTTCAGTTTCCGATGTGAATCACACTGCATAATTTTCTCTGAAGGAGCTTCTTTTCTTATCTTAAATATCTGACTGAGATAGCAAGAAAATTTATTTCAATTCTTGTCTCATTCTTCCCTTCATTTTTTAATATAATGATACTGTTTTAATGTATTGATATCTCTGAGTATATTTTATGTAGTTAAGTGGGAATGAATGAAATTAGTAAACTATGCGGCCAAGGCGGCGCTTTAGATGGTTTATTTCGATATATTCCCTTCGCCATTAAAATGTATCTTTTGAGGAATCAAATAATAATTTGTCACTGAATTTAATCTTGCTTCTTTCATATTTCCTCTCAAGGTTTTGAATTTCCCTCGGCGGATAGACTTCAAAGAGTTCCATCCTGGCGGAGCTTTAGTCTGGTGTTCTCAATTTTCTCCAGTAAATCTTGATTTAGGTCTGGTTTTTGACCACAGATGTCTCTTTAGTTGCTCTGCCAGCTTTTAGAGCGCGTCAAGCTTGAATTCCTAGAACATGACGGTTCTGACCTGCATGACTTGCTATGGAAAACAGGTTTTTGCTTAGGAATTGAACTTCTTACTGATATTTTCGCTTGATAAACCGCTTATACTTAACATATTCATATAGCATTATTGAATGCCAGACTCTTCTTTGCAGCAAACTTATTATAAATTAAAAATTGACTCAATAATCAATCGTATAACATTGACGGTCAAGATTTTGCGTCATATCCGTTGGTTCCAAATGCTGTATTTTTGACAACTGGTAATTGAAATAATTCAAATGCCACTTACTTCAAGTGCCGCTTATTTTTCGTGCCATTAATGTCAAGTTAATAGCACTTCAAATCGTAGCCTACGTTATATACAACCTATAATATGCAGCCTATGAATAACGTAGGCTACGTTCAAATAGATCATTTTAACTCTAGAATATATAATCTTTACTTTAACTGTTTAAAGATTCACAATGCATGTAGGAAGGTGGGGTAAGATGACGAACCTAAGCTTAAGATTTTTTCCTTTAATTTATTAAGATGTTTAATTATTTGAAATTTGGATGGACCATTCTTTCAACATTTGTATTTAATAAAAAAAATTGATCCCAAGTATTCTCCCTTGAATGATAAGAACTATCGCACCAAAATAAAATAGTAAATTTCGTTATCTTACACCACCTGGGGAGTAAATGATGAAATTCTGATTCCTTCGTTACTAATCGTCTGAGTACCAGGAGGAGCTAGGACTCATGCTGCTATCTATGAATGCGTAAGAGTAAAACTGAGTTCGTCATCCTACCCGCTTCGACGTATTACCCAAAGTTCCCAAAATTCTCATTCTTTTTATATTTTAGCGCTTGTTAATTTTTTATTTTTACTTATTATTCTTAACAGATCCATATGGCCATGAAATAATTTTATATGAAGGTAAATACCTGTTTCACAGGATTTTTCTATGTAAGATATGTACCTCCTCGTTCACCGTCGTGTGTTATCTGAGGTAATTTTAACCTGAAACGCCTAAACATCGAAAATCCCTCGTTAATAATCATATTGAAAAATTACATTAATACTTTAATTGTAAAGTTGAGAAAATTTTTGCCCCTTAAAATTACAATGCAAGCTGATTCGGTAACAATCCCGTGAGATGCATCATACGAGGTGAAATTTCTCGGCGTGACTATACCATTCTTACCAGCTATCTTTGTTTTCAATTTCTCATGCAATTTCCTCGAAGTTAATGCGTGAGATATTTTAAGGCTTATCGTTTTCTTGCTACTACTTTTAAAATAGTGGTGGTAAATTTATTAAACGGCAATCGACATATTTGTGTGAGTCACGTTTTTCTTATTGGTTTATGTCATTACGACTAATACTTATTTTGCTTTATCATGTGATAATTGTGGCATATGTGAACAGGTTGCCTTTATGACTGTGAAAAAAATTTAGCTTAATCATCCACTGAAATTTTTTAATAGGGTGTCGTTATCTTTTTACTGCTTCCATAGAAACCTTTTCAAGTATTTCGTATTCCATGCGTATACCATTGTCGACCAAGATAATACGTCGTATACGTCGGCCCTAATACCGTTTCAGTTGAAAGTGACTCATTAAATAACTCAAGATCCACTTATTTCAAGTGCCGCATATCTATCATGGCACTAATTTCAAGTGTCCGTTTTCCGCACACTTCAACTAGGTAATTTCTTTGTCACCCGAGGAAAAAAAATAAATATTTACCTCTTGGAATTTTATCGTACCACCGACAGTAGGTGCTTTCAATTTCAGTTCAAGCTTCAAATACACTGATGAGAGATATGGCCCACAACCGATTAAAAGACTATTATGGAACAAAATGATGACTCATTCAGCAGGCTATATGTTTTTAGCTGTATGGAGACTATCTCTTGTTCACATTCTAGCTCTTGTTTCCTGCTACTAAAACCAGGGGAGGTCAGGGGTGATTGGGGGCCCTCGGCTAGGGCTCATGATTGGACCCTCATTTCCCGGAATGAACTTTAATTCGGGGGTCTTTCCCGGAAAATCTTTCGTAAATTGCATGCCCAGAAATAGGTTTTGACGCTATTCTGTCTCTCAAAAACTAGATGAAAGTAAAAAAATAGCTCTTACGTGAGAAAAGGAGCAGCGAGGGGGGGGGGGGGTTGGGGGATAAACCACCCCCCCCCCCCAGAGCTCAGAGAAATTTTTAAGTTTCATTCATTTTAGTTGATTGGATTGATATTACTAATAGAATAATTTAAGTGTTAATAAAATTTCCCTCAGAAATCCGCAAAACTCACCATTTTGAACCATTTATCTCAAAGTTCCGCAATTTATTAATGCAGCATCTACCGCTTATCCTGGTGGGTATTCCATACCTCTACACACTCCGTTATTAGTTGCACCTAAACCTCCCCCCCCCAGCCTTAATTCCCAGCTGCTCCCCTGGATTTGCTTACGATGTGCACGATTGGATTTTTTTATTGTGTGTGTGTGTGCATTGTAATTCACTCTAGTTTGTGATTTTAAAATGCTTTCGTCTTCATTCTCTTTGATAATGACGTAAAATTAACTTACTTTGGATGGTTACCGGTTTTTTTTAATGCTCAAAGACAGTGTCTCCTGATGTTATTGGAATATGGAATATTTTTGTGGCATAAAAATGGTACCATATGTTAGTATGATAATTTTTCTTTATTTTTACATAGTTTCGCAAATTTTGAACGGAAATTTAGTTTGGGTGTCCTTACTGGTAACCGATATTTTGGATGGTAGAATCACGCGATTTTTCGAATAAACATAGCTTGAACCAGCATTTAAAAATATTTATATCGGGTGATTCATTTTAAAAACTATTGAGGTGTTGCGAAACATTCTTAAGGAAAAATAAAAAATACACATTGCTTGAACACTTGTCAGAGGCTTAGGAACGCGTGTCGGGGGGTTGGAACCCGCGACTTAGGTAGCTTTCTAGGATGTTTACATTTGTTTCCAATAATTTCCTATGCTTGGGATTTTTACGTATATGCAGACCCTGTAGCGATATAATGTGCTGGGTATTGTCCCGAATCAACGGAAAATTATTTACTTTGCGTCTCTTTGCTCATTTACAGGACAGCATTTCTCATTCAGGTTCCCCAGGTACTTCATATTTGATACGATGCATATTATGCATATTGTTACAAATGTGAAATAAATTTATACGAGGATTATTTCGTATTTTATGCTATTTAAACTCAGGTTTTTAAGCCCTATGTCGAAAAAAATGCTCGAGCTGAATTGGACTTGTAATCCCATTTGTTTTACCTAAATTTCAGGGTTATTCCAGTGCCTAATGTTGACGAGTTAGTAAGATCCTATATTTTTATGACTACCGAGGAACCATAACTTACAGAATGCTCATGGTTTGGAATTTTATACCAATGGTTCATTATTTGCAATTACATCAATTCACTATTGGATACCCACATTTGATATAACTCACAGGGTCAAGGGGAGTGCATAGAGGAGGCCCAATTCCATCCCATAGAAGGCTGATTTCTATTTCCACTTCGGCCGCATTTTAATGTTTTCAAAAATATCCGAGGTGCAGTGATAAGTGCAATACGTTCCACTTTTTTCCAATATTTTGGTATGAAAATGCGAGGAATAGCAGTAAGGAAATGCATTTGATAGATTACATCATCATGTATATACATTTCGGTTAAATCCGCCAAATATAACTTATTTCCCAGTGAAACTCAAGATCATTTTGTCCGTCAGCGACGCGAGTGGCGATTTTTGTAAACCCAGCGAAATGCGCGGCGGTTGACAACACATTTAGAGGCAGACTTTAGGATCCTCTTTTGTAATATTCGTGCACTGGGCATTATGTAGGTGTATTCCTATAGTCTCTATTTTCATTTGACGTTTCTTCTGCCAGACATTGGATACGATTTAAATTCCGAGTCTAAATGCTTGCGACATTGGACATTTCACAGAGGTTACGCTTGCATCAATTTTTATTTGAATTTATGGAGTCAGGCCTCTCATATGGAACAGCTTGGTATCCAGCGCTTGGTAGTGAAGAAAAATAGCGTTATAGTTCTCTTTAATAAATTCCCACCTCGCATTTTGCCACTATGTGGCATAATCAATGACTATCAATCATGTGCACAATAATCAAGTACCTACACCATTAATCCATTGAATTTAAAAGGTATAAGTGTAAAAAATATGTGGGATATACCAAGCAATGTTCATTTAATTTAAAGGGAATGCTGTCAAGTCATATCTTAAGCCATTTATGCTGTGCTCCGTCGCATTTTTTCTGATGAACCGTGACTCACTCCTACTTAAGAAACTCCAAATGCGTTTTACATGGTTAAATGGTCGACTGTTTGAGTTGATCGGCGGGGATCTCAGGGAGTAAATGAAGTGAAAGACTTACGAAACCCTGATGAGAGGTGTTTTTGCGCTGGCAGAAGGCAATTACGAACTCATGGCTTTATCGTTGACTTCGCGCGCGATTATGTGGCTCACCCTGTCAATAGCGCCACCGCTCGCGTACGTGTCGATGCACGGTACTATTTATGTATAAAAAATCAACCCTGGCACGGATGAAGTTCAGATTCCGCATTAGTTTCAGTGTCATCTTCGCGTCTTTGAGAGAAAATATTGCAATTTCACGCGTGTCTTTCTTTTTTTGTACCGTTTCCAATTCCTCCTCAAAGGAAAGCCTTCAAATTCTCTGATTTTGACTTTCTCTCTCATCCCAACCCTTATATAAAACCCAAGTGAAAAAACAAGTGAAAGTGGAGGCTTTCCTGGAGACAATAGGCCAGATACATCCTTGCACGACATTGCTTACCCTTAGATCGAACGTGAAAGACACTTTCACTCGACTTTATTGCGTTAGAAACAGGAAATTTGCCTTTTCTCGTGTTGGTGTATAATTGACCCAAAGCAAAATATAAATCAGTTATACCTATACCTATTTTTCAGCGGTCAAAAATTAATTTTGCTTCCTCTAGGTCATCCTGGCATACCTGAGGAGAAAAGTTAATATAATATTATCTTTTATTAAAACATCATTTGTTAGCTGGAATTGTATGGATCTTTTCTTCGAATTTATGTGGCCGATTTTCGTTTTAGTAATATGAAATAGCATTATTTAGAGGCAAAATTGAGATTTCTTCGGCGTACAAACGGCAGATCCTGGTTTTATAATTTGCACCTTTTTCTAGCGATTGCAAAATATACTTGTTAATAAAGATTCAAATTTGGTTTGTTTTTGGGTTGCTCTGGTATATATTGCGTGGATACTTTAGAAGTTTCACCAACAAGCCATTCATACAGACGGTACGCTAAAAGTGGTATTATAGATTCCCTCACGCTTTTCATTTTTTTCGCATTTTCGTCATATCACTCGTATGAACATTTTAAACTAATTAAAGTCGCATGTTATTCTTGCAAATTATATATTGATTAACGTTTTCTATTTCGATAGCCATTCGTTTGCTATTTGTTTTTTGCTTCGAGGCATCTCAAGGTGAAGAAATCGTTTGTGTGGAATAATTTTACTTAAAGGTGACTCGATTTGCCAATTTTTATCGTTGAAGTGTGATGTAATACCTACGAAGGGTATTGAATTCCGTCGCACCGTCGAACAAGGCCACCATTATTGAGCGGTAAATTCAATGAAGTTATGGAACAAATCCTTCTACGGATTTCTACCGGTAAGGGCATGCATTATGACATCCATTCTACCCTGCTCGTGCATCGTCATCAGGGCAGAAGGAAGTAAGTTAGTATCCAACATCAGCCAAGGGCATACCCAGAATCAAAACGAGGGGGTGGCGGCGAGCCGTGGTCGTTCAAGTTGTAACTCAGAAAAGGTTATGAAACCAAAATTTCAAGAAAATTATGACAGCGCTTTATTGGTTTTTAAAATTATTTTCTGAGAAAAATATTTTCATTTTTAATTACATGTTTAATACTACCTACTATCACTTTTCTCGGATTTAAAGAACATTTGTTAAAAAATGTCGTTTTGAACTAAATTGCTTCTGGGAGAGGGGGGGGGGCTTCCCATGCCATCTGCCCATCTTAAGGTAATAATGCTTCTGCCTAAGGTCGGAAAGTTTCCTTCGTTTGATAGGGTATTAATATAGGATATAATATAAAGTATTAATATAGGACAATAGGATAGGGTATATTAATAATCCTTATTTAAGCCAAGCGCCACCTACTAGGTAGCAGAGTACCCTGCTAGCAGTCTGCATCGCTTTGGCGTACACATCCTCGCCCCAAGGTCACCTCACTTTACGACAGCGGGAACCAGAATGACGTCACACGGGATTTCCCCAGCATTCATACTTAGCCGTCGCGTTTTCGCGCGCTTGAAAATTTTCACTTTTCGTTTAATATCTAAAAATAGATAGCGTCATTCGAAAATCTAAGAGCGTGAAATGCATACTTCAGGAGTAATAATCTTTGGATTTAGGCAATAAAAAAGCATAGGAAAGTACCCTATTATAGCTCATTTCCACGTGAAATTCGGATTAATCTACCCGTCAGAGACCCGATTAACGCATAAATCCATGCAGGTCGTTGTGAATAAAGGTTTTCCCACGATCCAATAGAGTATGTGCACATTTTTGGGAAGTGATCTTAAAAAAGAATTTACACCTCAATTAGGCTAAATTCCGAGTCTGAGAATAGAGAGGTACTTTTTAAGCGAGATATTAATTATTAAAATTTGCAAAATTAATGATGCGCTGAAACACCAGTCGGCCATATTCTCAAGGCTGTGACGTCATTTTGTTCGACGTGTTCTCAGGCATTCCTAGTTCTTTAGGGTGAGCCCCTCTACAGCGTATACTGAGTTTGGAAAGAAGCCATGGAATGCCTTATGAACTAGATTTAAAGTGTGTACATGCCATCATCTACATCTTTTAATTCATTTGTTTCTCGGTTACGCTGACGACAAGACTCAATCAAGTTTTCTACCTCGAACTACCTAATCGTATTTCTTACTCCTCGGTTCTCGCATTTGCGTTCGTTTGCAGATTTATAGTGACATTAAAATTAAGAGACACTTAAACAGTGATGATCCTTGAAAATAGTACGACTTAATTCGTGAAAACTAAGTCACTAATTAGTAACTAACTTAGTAACTGTACCCGTACTACTAACTAAAAAACGGAAAATTAATTTTCGATAAAAAGTGATAGTTTGGGTATTCAAAATGTTTGTAATTTAATTCCAAACACAGTGATGCTAATATTTTCCAAATCGGATGTGAAATAAGCTCATTATTACGTATCACAAGTCGGGACTACTTTTTGGAAATGCACCGCGCGCAGGGATTCCTCGCTTAATGGATAGTCATAACCGGTCATAACAAGACACTTGTATCTTGAAAACCAATAAACTTATGCTGTGAAGAAATATAAAATGAACCAATTATTAAATTGTGCTAACAAATGCTTCGAGAAGCATATTGAAACCGAATGAATGAAAAGTAATCGTCTGATCTAACTATCAAACATTTGATTTCCAGCCCGAGAGATTTCCGTCATTCATCCGGACCAAGTTTTCAATAACCAATTTTTAGATATACCTCACAAATGCTATTCATAAACCTCAACCAAGCAAATGTACATCTGACTGACATATCTATGTTAGCGAATTGAAAATAACTTGTAGTAACATTGAGATAATCAGAACTCTGCTTTTGAATACATTAATTCTACGAAAGAACAAATACGTCGACTAAAAGTGCGTTTTTTTAAAGAAATTAAGATCAGATTACTGCTTAAACTGGACCAAAATGTAACTTCAGTTATTTGTGCTCACGTTTAAAACCTTAAATAGCCCAGAAGAAGAAGAACCCAGCTCAGTAACGGCAATTTAATAATTAACTATGGATATTCATCCAGTCACCACGGGCCATAACTGAATATGAAAAATTATTTTTCGCGAGTCAGTAGGTTAAATAATAATAGAATAGAAAATAGTTAAATAGATAAATTAAATTATGATCGGTATTTGAAATGACAATAATACAAATATCGATAGTTATCTACCTACCGGCACTTTTACTTCCGTAAACCTTCGAATCGTGCTAACAAACTTTTGGCCAATTACCTACTGTAAACATTCTTACTTAATTCACTTATGTTAGACCTAATTTCCGATGAGTTTTCCCGTCCATTTCTCTTTATTATGAATGAGATAAGACAACAAAAAAGCTCCAGTTCAACATTAAAACTTCGTGCCGAGGCATGTAGGTATAGTCCAACATAATCAGCACGGTCAATCATTGAAGCATCCACCTTCGGGATATTATTTGAAGAAACCCTCACGAAACCTGATTCCATGATAAGCACTTAAACGTATTTCCCTTTAGACAGATCAGATCCACCAACTTTTTCCAATGCACACGTAGTTTATTGAATCATAAACACGATCATAACACGATAAACACCTTGCACGCTGATGAGATAGACCAGAATGACGTCACATACCGAGGAGCCAATAGATGAGCGTTTTCGTCTGCCTAATATCGTTGCGAAAGCAATGCATATTAAATAGTAATTATTAAACAAACTAAGCAACAATTAATGCTGTTAATCGAAAGTAATGATATTTACGATACACTTTATCGAATAAACTGCATTTCAATCGTATTCCTCCCGAGTGCACATACTCTATAGTGGATCTATACTTGTCTCGTGTCCGTTTGACTCTTGTCAACCTGAATCGCGATGGATGGAATGAATATAGGATGTGGTGACGGAAAAATCGATTTCAATTAAAATCGAAAATCGAGTTTTGACTGTCAACTGGGGACTGCATAGATGAGGTCCAATTCCATCCCACAGTAATCTGATTTCTGTTGCTACCTCGTTCGCATTTTAATCGGTTTTCAAAAATGTCCGAAGCGCGGTGACGAGTGCAATGCGATCCACGTTTTTTCAATATTTTGCAGTAAATGTTTGTAATTGCAAGGAATAGCATTGAAAACTTCTGAATTTGAGTCACATCATCATGTATATAGATATCGGTTTATTATTATAGTATTCTACCGATTAAGGTAGGTTTCCATGGAGTACTTGGGATCCTCCCTCCCAATCAACCACTTCCATCTTCAATTCAAAATAAGGTCTACTCCCTTTCATTCTGTCTAAAAATCCTATTCTTTTCCTTCCTCTCCCTCGTTTACCGAACATTCTACCCTCCAACACTGTTTTCAACATCCCTTCTCCGCTAAGTACTCGCTCCATCCAAGCCTTCTGTCTCCTCCGTATCTCACCTAAAAGCTGGCTCTTCTCACTTATCGTGTACTTCGACGTTCCTCCTCCTCTCCGTTCACTTCACAAATATTGGTTAAAACCCCTAATTATATCTTGTTTCTCCGTGAAACTCGGATCAATTTGTCCGTCAGCGACGCGAGTGGCGACTTATGTAAACCCATTTAAATTCGCGTAGGGTGACAACACATTAAGAGGTCAACTTGAGTATCCCCCTTTTTTTTAAATATTCTTGGTCATAGATCTAGGTAATCGAGGTCGAGCTATGACCATCGAGTCACGATCCAAACTCGATTTTTCAACTTCTATCCTGACCATTTCGTTTGATCGCAGCAGCCTCACTACCTTAACTATGATAACATTAGCCGCTCCGAGTGAAAGATTTTTCTCTAAAGTCGGTAAAATTGGAAAGGTAAGCCCTCGATCATCAAGAAAGCTCTCATAACAATCAGTTGAAATTTATTTAAAAAAAATTACTGTAGCCGAATGGTTCCAAGCGGTGATCCCTAATATTTAATGTGTATATTCATAAATATTTACTACAAATAATTCAATCATGCATTCTCATGGTTTTTTGGGATTTTTTATTCTACAACTCAAATATTTAGATATTATGACTGTTTCTCGAATGAATAATAAACATGTTTATGAACGAACCGTAATTTTTTTTAAAAAGAACCGTCGATATTCCGTAAATCAAATTTTGGTTCAAATTTAGAGTTTTGTTTGAAAGTCGAGATTTTAATTTCGATTAGAAATCGATTGTTCGGAAAATAGATTTTGACTGACATTTATTAATGACTAATAGGATGACCACTTTATATATGCCCTTGTGTATATCATTGTGTATCATCCGAAGGACTGTAACCTTAGATCCCCCAACTTTTATTTCGATCAATAAATAAATAAGAAACGATATTTTAAATTAAGAAAGGCAATCACCATTTAATGTCGGGGACAGCACATACAAGAGGCAGTCTTACGAATGTGTCCTAAATTCATTTAAGAAAATGCGATTACGTCAGCGGCTTGAATAAGGATTGGCAACCTGAAGGAGTCGTTTACCCAGGGTTTTGTAAGCAAAGGGAAAGGAATTAGTTAATCCGCCTCAGGTAGTGTCCTTGAGCGTATGGGGTAACTTCTTTTGGACCACATCAGGTGTGACAGTGGCCGTAAGATGTGGCGATGCTCGTTTGGAAACGAACAAACGAATGGAAAATTCGGGAAAGCAGCCATTGTCACGGTTTAGTGAAGATTGAGGCATCGCACTTTCGTGGACGTGAGGGCAGAAGTAGAGAAGGAAGACTTTTAAAGGTTTTATTTTACTCTGACCGTCGTGTCATTGTACCAACCAATATTATTCGTGCTGTGAGAAACATAGACTATAATTTTCAAGACATCTTGCACAGCTAGAAAGTCCAAGGAAGTCGCTCTGGGTAAAGGTGTTCCCCTCGGTCCAATCGTGGACCTCTAGTCGTCTCGTGTACTGTTGGGTCATCTCTGCTTGAATCGCGCTTTAACTTGATTGTGTCTTACAGGGTCGTATATAGGGTGGTACTCAAATTCAGCAATTAGCTTAGTTAAAGTATCTTATTTTGGCTAATAGAGATATAGTATACATAAGCCAATTTTTTTTAAACCTTTAATTGAGATTCTTTCATTCTACTGTAGTGATGAGCGATATATCGCTAACTGTGATTGAATCACCGTTACTAAAATGTAAAAGTCACTGCCGGTGACTTAGTACTCGAAATCACTGTGGTTGTGGATTCGGTGAACAGATTGCTACCAAGTGATAGCGATATATCGCTACCTCCCAGACGGCACAGAATCCTCCGTATCTAATTCGTATGCAGATAGTATCCATTGACTACCGCTCCGTCGCTTTTTGTCAATGGATACTATCTGCATATGAATGATACGGAGGATTCTGTGCCGTCTGGGCAGGTGATTGAGGAGAAGTAGCCATCACTGTCGGTGACCAAATCACTAAATACTCGAAATCACTGTGCATACGGTAAAGATAGCTTCGGCTGCCACTAACTGCAGCAGTGTTACGTATAACAGAACATGTCTTACTCATTCATCTTTATTTATTCATCATTATTCGTCTTTTACAATGAAAGATGAATAAGACACTCTTTACGAAATATGCAGCCAACGGTTTGAAAATAAAATATGTTAAAATTGCCGGCGGGATTTTAACGATTGCCACTTATTAATTCCGTTACCATATCAAATTTACTTAACTATCGTAACATAAACTCAGAATCAGAAGTCTTCCCTCAAAAAAATTATTTTGCCTAATTTTCCAATTTTCATTAAGTTTATTCGTTCCTTTTCTAATTCATTGGAATTGGACGAAGTAGCAAGAATAGCAGCGCAACAAATCACGGCTGATCTTAATGAGTGATTCTCTTCGGTGATCGCAATCACAGTTAAGAATCACCGCTACTGATGAGTAGCAGTCACACTGATGGGCTCCAGTCAATAAACGTGACCTCCATGACAAGTCTTTAATTGTTCTCTTCTTAATGTTAATCAACGCTAATGATTCTTAGTTATTCATTATTCAAGCAATATAGACTGAATAAGTGAAATGAATCCTGTTGAAGGGCATGGCCGCTGTGTACATTGTTATCCTGGCAAATAAAGTGTCATGCATTAAGATATATTTGAATATGAAATATCATGACGAGTCCTAGTTATTAATGTGTTGACTCAGGGTCCTTTAGATTCCAATAAAATAACTACTAAGAGGGATTAGTGATGATAATAGTCATCCAGAGGATTCCGAGATAACCATAGCTCCCCCAACTGTTATTTCGATTTTTACTGCTGGAATTCTAAATAAATTAGCAGTGTTCATTTAAGAGAAAGAATACCTATAAGACTTGTCATGGAAGTCAAGTTTGTTGACTTGCGACTGAAAGTATTTCATTTAAGGGATTTTGTTGCTTATACGTATAAAATCTCAGTCGACGTAAATATAAGAGTCTTGAGTCGAGTTATTAAAAAAACTCAAATAGTTATTCGTAATTGGTATTACTTTCTTACTTACATTTGAGTTGGCTAAGTTTTGTTCTGCAAGTGCACTAAGTTAATTGAAAACTGTTGCCATAACCACCTACATTTAGTATCATTGGGATTATTCTAAAATGCTGAGCGTTCTCTTTCTCATTTCATAATAAATAGCGCTAAAAGCGTAGTACATAACTTTGATACCGCTAATTTTGAAGTGTTAGTTGTAGATGAGGATTTTGACAGTTTCAGTTCTTTTCACATTATTTTGCGTGGTGGGGATGGTTTGGGACATATCAGGAAAACAATAAAGTCTATTTATGGATTAATTTTCATGAAAATTTCACAGAGAAAAATGGATAACAATAAATGGTATTTTCCGGGCATTTCGTGTATTAGCGAGCCGTTTATTCCATTAACTTCTCTATAGAAATTTGACCTGCTTCCTGGAATTCATGTCATGATTGGAAGTTCTAAAAATGTTGTCGCGCTATTGTCTCAAATGTTTGTACTGGTAACTTAGTCATTAACATAATTTTTGTGCATAGAACAAGACCCATTATTTCGTTCACGTACAGGTGTTAATTTCAGTCTAAAACGCACAATAGTACATCCATTCTCTCAGTCCCTACGTGCGATGTTACCAAATGTTGAGAGTTAAAATTAATGATGACCAATTTACCGACCTAATTTCTAGGAAATGTTTTAGACATGCTAATCCGCAAATTTTACCCATTGGTATGGTATGGTATTTGGAGGAGGCGACCGACAGCTGAGGTCATTTGCGCCATGAGGGTAGGGTATGGAAGGAAGGGTGGAGAGCAACCCGGCGTCGGCATTAGCCTGCTCTTAACGAAAGGCGCCAAGGGGACCACGGCTTAACGTCCCATCTGACGGACGGAGTGTTGTGCTTGAAATGTCTCCACACAACACTCAAGCAGTGATCGGGCAGTCTTTGAAAATTCTCAACCACTGCCGGGATTTGAACCCGAGCCCGCCGGGTGGGAAGCCAACACTCTAGCCACCACACCAACCCGATCCCCCCATTGTATTTTCCTATAAACTTTAGACTCGGGTCATCGTAACTGGAGAATTCTTCCTCGAATTCATTTCTTTTTATGCTGTACATGCAGTTTTGAAAATTCTGTCGTGTTATTGTTTCAAAAGTATATCCTGGTAACTTACTTAAAGTTCAATTCGGCTATCTATTTGAGTTTTGGATGTCGGAGAAGAGCATTTTCCCATACTTATAGAATCTTAGGCAAGCATTTTTTTTAGTGGTAGTAGAGTAGAGGTATTTTTTCAATTCGTAACTTTAGCTCAGTATTTGTTTTTTTTAAGTTCCTTTAGTATTTATTTGTATGGGTAATTTATTAAGGATTTAAGTTTGTTAAAATGAAGCACTTTGAAAGTCCGGTCTTGTCTTAGGACACCGCCAAATAAAAATCTCGAGGTGTTCCGCGAGGAAAGAAATTTTACCCCTTTCCTAACTTTGTGTAATTCACGAACCTGTGGCTTAGGCTCGGATGAGTTCTACCCTCACTTATCAAAAGGAATCTTTGAGCTGAATCACTGAAAAGTGTTCAAAGATAAGTGCCCCTATCATCACATAAGCCTTGGTGACTGACCGACCCAAGTGTTCTCGTTAGTGAACAAGTGCAAATGAATTTTTCTGCAAAAGATGATCTTTTCAAAATCTCTATGTTAATCTTAATCAATCATTTATCTGAGCAATAAATATATTTTAGAAATTGGGGATATACAATAATTGAATGTCACGAAGCAAAACTTTATGTTATAAGTCGGTAATGGTAAAAAAAAGTAAGTTTTCTATAAGATCAGGAGCTTTATACCAATTTTCTCATCCAAGATGAGACTGAAGATTTCTTTCGCCTAAGAATTTATTGCCCCCTTGAAGTTGTTCACCTCCCAAAATCATTGTGCCGTGCCTTAATAGGGATACCCTTTTTTTGCTGATGGGGACGTTATCGCCTTACCTTTTTCTCTTGCAGAAGAAATTCTTAGGAATGCGGAAAAGTTCACGAGAAGCATTGAAGTGGGCAAATGTTCATCTCTGGGAACTATCTGTGTTGGGTACTTTAGGTTTGCCCATATCTTTATCGAATTCCAATTATGTTATCCGTCGTTGAGACTTACTGATATAAATATTCCTTGACTGCTTATGTCCTTTATCGTTACAATGGTAATATGTAAATTTTATTGGAAGAAATTTTTATCTCGTTCTTGCTATCAATTTAAAACATTGCAAGCGAAAGGTTTATTTAAATAAAATATAATTTAAGTATTCATAGAGCGTAAAATCATTATAAATTAATCCGGTATGTTATTTTTACTGAGAGGCTTTACAGTAACGACTATGGATGAAAAAAATTATAACTTTCCAAATATCATTAATGGAGAATGAATTTCGATTTTTTTCCTTAGAAACTACGCTCTAATTTTTATAGATAAAGAGACCTATCAGGTAATTTTTTCAAGAAGAGTACTCTTGAAATTGAGATTTTTGGCTACGAATTTGAAGAAAGTACGGTGGTAGAATTTATGATTCCACATTTATTATTGAAAATCACATAATTTAGATTTTAAACGCAATGTGCATTTCTTTAATCGGATATAGTGTTCTTTCATTTGAATTCCTCATATTACTGAGATAGTGAATTGTTTTGGCCATGACTTCTTTCGAGTGATGAATTATAGAAATCCATAAATATATTACATCCCTCCTTCACTGTTTTGATTTAGATTGAATCTAGATACTCACCAGAATGAAGTATCTTATGTTATCATTTTTGAGAGTTAAAACAGTTATTAAACCTTATCATCAAATTTTGATACTGAATATAATGTTATCATAGATTTGACATTGAATAGGTTTATCTGAAAGAATAATGGTCAACATAAGCAATTGTGACAGGGTTGTTAGGGCGCGGAGACGTTTTAAAATACCAAAATGCAGAACAAACTCGTTCCTGCAATCTCCTCTAAATAAATCAATGAGAATATGGAATGATATCCCCGATTACATTGTTCAGGTTAATAACATTTACCAGTTTAAAAGGCTTATGACAGCTCACTTATATCAAACTTTCCGTGCAAACCTAAATGAAAGACGATCTGGTTCATTGTCCAATGCATAATAATAAGTGTATATATATTATGTTGGTATATTTGTAACTATTCATTTTCTGAAGATGTGTATAATTTATTTTTTGTTAATGTTTACATGGGTATACTCTTGTATGTGTGTTACCTTTTGTGCACACCGAATGAAAAATAATTTGGTTTTTTGTCCAAAGATCAATAATAAGAAAGTGTGCATATATAAGTGTATATGTATGTATGTATATATATTTCACACATGCGTGTGTATATATTAATTGGAATTTTGTCTATATTAACATATGTATACTCCTTTATGAATATCTACGAATGTTTCTATTGGCATGTAATGCGCAGGTATGAAATTCAAATAATTTTATATTGTCCATTTGCAGCACCAAACCTAAAAAAGGTTAAATTGTAATCCTGTTCCATAGGACACTAGTCCTCGAACAATAAAATTCTATTCTATTCTATTCTATCTCTTACGAAACACTTAAGCTTCGTAAATATTTCATTGGCATTATTATCTCCATGTAAACTGGATTACATCCACTGATCTCAGACTCTGCTGTTACGTAGTGTTACGAATTTATTTTTTGTTTTGGGACATCTGTTTTTTATGTCCGAGGTATTATGCGCGTTTACGGAAGCTGATGCCAAAAGCAACCTTCTTGCTCTTCTCGATTTGCGGTTAGCTTTTTTCTCACGCCGTCCCATGGCTCCCGATGAACGTCAGAAAAAATAAAAAAAACTTCTATTGCGAAACCATCGAATACGTGGGATCCGGGAAGTACTAATTTTCATGTTAAATGAATGAAAACCCAACTCTGGGAGAAAGACGACTTCTTATCACCGTAGTCTGGAAACAAGCAACGAAGGGAATCATAGAAACAGTATGTATTTCACTTCACTTGAACGCGCAATCGATACTACCGCATATAATATTTACTTGTAATGAATATTAACTTACTTAGTTAACTAACGAACCCAGTGACGCCATGGAAATCCCCGAGTTAAACTAACTTTTGATGGTGATGCACATTTTTTAAACAGTTGACACATGAAATATATACATGCAAAGATTTGGAAATAGGTACGTGACTTTCGGTTCGCTTTATAGTTGCCACCTCACTCATTCACAAGTAGGTCCCAAATTATATATTTCAATTTGTCCCGTCCTGCATACATTTCTTTCTCTTCCTTGTGTATGCTTTCGCGGTGTGGTGAGGGTTCAGCGTGGAGGTTTTCGGGGTTACTACCGCGTAGATTCATCTCTGCAGAACACAGTTTCGCCGGCATTGCAGCGGGCTTCTTCAGGTGAATTAAGTGACCTGAAGAAGCCTGCTGCAATGACGGCAAAACTGTGTTCTGCAGAGATGAATCTACGCTGCAGTAACCCCGAAAACCTCCACGCTGAATTTCTTTCTCTTTTCTGAACTTTCACCCAGTCGCTGGTGTGCAAATAAATATGCAAAGCAGGCATATAAAAGATGGAGAGAAAAGATTGTGTTCTGAAATGAAAAGTATGCAAAGAAAGAAAAGGTGTAACAACACTTCACAATATCCATGCACCACTCCTAGTGTTTTGGTGGCAGCTTCTATTCTACATTAGTCTCAACCCCTACAGTTTCAAGCTACCAATTTCTGTTTCCATGAACTTACCTCGGTCAGATCTGGTGGTAGGGAGCAAAATATTTTTGGTTCCAAATAATTAAAGGATTGTTCATTTTTGGCCTAGGGATCAGTAAATTTCAATAAGATATAAATTCATTAGCCCTGGGCTGAATTAGTTCACCACTCCGGTTATAAAATGTTATCAAAATTTTTATAAATAAATAAATAAATGCCTCAAGGATAGAATAGAATATTAAGATTATGATTTTTGAACCCATTTTTTGTTGTTTTAATTGCGTGTTGCCTTACGATTTGGGCAGTGTTCCCTTTAAATTTGCTTTAGTAGCCATGAAACGGAAAATAATTATTACGTTCAACTTTGGTGATGATATCGAAGTCAGATTTGAGAGAGAGAGAGGCTCTAATTGGACTGGTAAATGTGGAAGGACGATAAGCAAGGGTCGATTCAAAATCAGTAAAAATAATGCTGAGAAATTAGTATATATAAGGAAGTAGAAGACCAAGGCCAACGTTAAACTAGGGAGATAAAAGCTTGACGAAGTTTGTTACTTAGTAAGTGGAGGAACCTTTGACGGAGGAGACAGAAAATAAATAGCACTATAGCTTAGTAGAAGAATGCTGTAGAAAATGTGAACTATTGTGAAGTGCAGTGGAGAGTTTAAGTAGAGTAAAGAAGAATTCTGTGATCCTTGTAGAAAGAAGAATCTAATAATCGCTGAGAATAAAAGCAAGAAAGGAGAAAATGTGTCGAATGCCACATCTGGGGAATGTGTCTCTCTAATCGATAGGCATGAACTGACATCAGAAGAGGAGTGGAAACGTTTGAAAATAAAATGCTAAATAAAAATTATGAAGATTAAATGGATCGACCGAGTGAGTAATGAGAAAGTTCTATTAAGGGTGAGATATTAGAGAAGTCTTCTAAACATCTTAAGGTGAATCATAACATCTTAAGGCCACGTTCATAGCAGAGCGTTTAATTCACACCCTAGCATTTAATAGCATTCCGCATCTTTTTTTTTTACTCTAATCACAATATAAAATTTGGGCGGCATATCAAATGATTTTTTCGGCTTATTTTTTGTCCGCTGTTATTTCAGAGGCACCATTATTTTGCAAAATTCAATTAATTCATATAAGAGGTTTTCTGTTTCCGAGAAGGTAGATCTAGAGACATTTCTCGAGATATCTACCATTAATTGTAGTAATTCAATCAGACTCGAAGTCGAGATTGATTAGAATAATTAGCTTGGCGGGAGGTTAAGATAAGGTAGCTATGTCGAGAAAAAATCTTACTTATTCAGGCATTCTCTGATAAATTTATAGAAAAAATGACGGAAGATGCCGCCCATATTTTGTGAGTTGTTGATGTCATTAAAGTTCCTTGTCATTAGCTCTTCCTTGGGAAACATGAACGAGGGAATGAATTTTTAATATCTTTGGCTGCTGCGCAGCCATCTTGATTACTATGTCTGTATTTAATCTGAGCTCCTACAGTGCTGATTTTAGGTTGAGTTGATAAATGACTTTTTCGGAATTAAATTTTCTCTGTGGCCTGATGGGAACCATCACTGACGGAAAAGCTGGACTTAGCAACGGAAGATATAGGCCTTGTTTGACAAATACAGGTGGAGAAAAAATACCTAGTATCACGAAATTGTAACCCTGGGTAGCTGATGCCAGAGGGAACCAATATTTCCAACGATGTATGGGTCGAAAACGCGCCATTTTAAACAACAGAAAATTCAAGCCGAGCGCTCCGATTGGCAGCGAGTTTTCCCTGTTGCCGGATGCTCTGGGTAACTGACGACTTCGAATGCTTTGTCTGCCGCAGAACGTGACGCATCCAAGGAATCCGACAACAGGGCAAACTCGCGGCCAATCGGAGAGCTCGGCTAAAAGTTTATGTAATTTAAAAATGGTACGTTTTCGACTTAAACGTCATCAATGAGGTTGTAAATATCTGGAGGGGGCACCACTGGTTTGGAGCGCGGAGCGAAGTGTGGCCGGAATGGGGGTCCTTGGGAAGGACCAACCACGCCCACTTTGACCAAAAAATTGGCAATCCCATAAAGGCCTGGTTACACGGTACATTAACACGTACTAGTTAATGTACGTTTGCGTGAATGATTTTGGTGGACCGGAACGGAACATGTACGAATGCATGAACCAAATTAGAACAGGTTCTATTTTCCGTTCATCCATTCGCACAAGTTGGGTGGTTACACGGTACATTTTCGTGTCCATTCACGCGTTCATACATTTAGACATTAACCCGTACGTGTTAATGTATCGTGTAACAAGGCCTTAAGGGTCAATGCTTACTATTTGATGAAATTTTGGTCATAACTCGTTAATACATTAAAATAAACTATGGAATCCACAATGTAAATCTGTTTTTCTTATGTCATTGGTAGGCTTCGTAAAGTTAAGACTGAAATATCTTTGTCCAGGGAAAAGTTATTACCAATCACCACGGTTACGTTCTACAACCAGCCCAGCTGAAAATAGAATTTGACGAGAATAAACTAGCCATTTTCCTGCACTTATGCTGAAATTTAATCTTATCATAGCCAACGAAAATCTAAAAATTACAGTACAAAAGTATATTTTCAACGATATCCCCACCAATCAAGCGGCTACCAGAAGCAGAGTTTATACATTAACGAGTCGATAGTCGCTTGAACTCATCAAGCGGGTAATTAGGGGGTTGGGAGCATTGTTGTGTCACGTGGTTCCGAGTTATGTGCCCATAAGTTGCTTAAAAAGGAAAAAAAACTCATAATATCGTTTAAATGGATGAAATGTACGGAGAGTACGCTTTTTCGCCGTCAACAACACTTAAAGTCGTCTTATTAACCACGATGGTATAAGCGTTGAGAGATTGTTTTGATTTTAATATTTACGTAATGGGGAGAAATAAATTAATAATGACCGGTGAAGTTATTTAAAAAGACCGATTTTTGTTATTCAGACCTGTCTCTATGATTGTAGCTACTCACACTCTGATCGTTAGGGCTTTAACCCAATAAACTTAAGCAATTTATAACAGATTTAAAAAAATAAAAGATCTGAGAGCAATTAATACCAATACCCAGCCGCATATTTAACATATTTCTATTGGGCATTGTGAGGAATATACAGATGTACCCATTCACAAAATTTCTTTGGTCCAAATTATATAGTAATCAAGTTATGCCAATTTTCGTATTTGCTATAATTATCGAATCGATCTTTCGTTTTTACTGACAACTGTACTGTCAAATCTGCAACGATATTGATTTTATTTCCAGTCTATGGTCATCTATTACATAATTCCTGGTCAACTATGCCCTTGGATGTAAAATACTACATGTTTGAGCAATTCGATATATTTTAACAAAAAGTAGATTCGACATATATCGAACATGAGTCTATATAAAAAACATATTTCCATTGGGCATTGTGAGGAATACCAAGATGTACTCATTCACCAAATTTCATTGGTCCAACGGATATACTATTTAAGTTAGGCCAATTTGCGTATTTGCTACAATAATCGATTCGATCTTTCGATTATACTGACATCTGTACTGCAAAATCTGCAATGCCGTAGATTTTAATTCCAGTCTATGGTCATCTACTCTATAATTCCTGGTCAACAATGCCCGTGGATGTAAAATCGTAAATGTCTTAGCAATTCGATATAATTTGTGAAAGCGCAGATTCGATATATATCGAATGTGACACTACATAAAAAACCTATCTCTATTGAGCATTGTGAGGAATACCAATATGTACCCATTCACCAAATTTCATTGGTCGAACTTATATAGTAATCAAGTTATGCCAATTTGCGTATTTGCTATAATTATCGAATCGATCTTTCGATTATACTAACATATGTACTGTAAAATCCGCAACGATATTGATTTTATTTCCAGTCTATGGTCATCTACTACATAATTCCTGGTCAACTATGCCCTTGGATGTAAAATCCTGTATGTTATAGCAATTCGATATATTTGAAGAAAAAGCGAAAAAGCTTATATCGAATATGCGAAGCACCCTATACTGTTTTTCTAGGAGATTCCAAATTTTCATATGGCATATGTCTCAAGGCCGAAATCAGAGTTTGAAAATTCGCCCATCACGACAATGTAAAATCGAAATCGTTTATTCCTCGGAATTGTTTCGACATATGAAAATTCCAAGATAGCCAAAAAATCAACCAAAAAATCTTCTACCTTATAAGTCAAGGAAAATGTCGTACGATTATTGCAAGTTGGTCAAAAAAATTCCTAAAGTTTTCCCATAAGAAAAGCATTGAAAGCGTTCAAACTATAATAAAAAATACTAAATATCAATTCGTCGCAATGACAACCCTACCAAAAAATCAACCAAAAAATCTAGTATATGTCCATTGAATATCATGTTCCTCGGACGTTTAAAAGTACAAAATTAAAGCGAAAAAGTTTTAGTTTCATAAGGCTCCCATGTTAATTTAAGTCGATATATCTCGAAAATTAATCGACTTTTTCAAGTTTTCAGAATTTTTCTCCCGATGAATTGTTTTTTACTTTTACGTCCAATAAGCCAAATACCCACACCTATCACAGTTTGGGCTGCGTAATTGTATCAATGAGTCAGTCAGTCAATCAATTCGTCATTATATATTTATTAAATAGAAGTATCGCGAATGATAGGAAAAATCCGATGACAATCTCCTGCGAAATACTACTGATTATGGTAGCATTTTTCACTTCATTTAGTTCATTTTCAGGACAAAACTAAGCCTCCTCAAAGTATCAGTCGGAGACTAAGTCCAAAAATTGTCAAACCAAGATGGCGGAACTTTGACCACGCCAAAAACTCGAAAACATCGCCTCCAGATATTTACTACCTCCTTTGAACGTAATCAGTAATTTTGGTTCCTTCTAGCATTAGCTATCCAGGGTTAAAATTTCGTGGCGTCGTTTTCTCCATCCTGTACAGAGCAGGGGTTACAGGGAGCAGTAGGGTGTTGCTTATTTTTTCTCAGATTTTTGATTTCTACCTCTTAAAATATGCTATGGGGTGCAGAATGGATATCCTAAAAATTTCAGCTCAATTCTTTAACATTTAGAGGTCGCTCAAAGAGCATAAATGCAATAACATCATATTTTCCCGATTTTTTTGAGTAACATCATTTTCAGGGGTAACGCACGATTTTGCAGCCATATAGGACCAAAATTCTCCATTTTAACGTCCGCTTAACAGTTTTCCAGGAATACAATACTTTTCCGCGAGCCGAAGCAGCGCGTCACACCCCTGACGGCGAGGTTGCTCGCAACACGGTCAACTGATAAGTCCTGCGCCCCTCACTGCCTTACGCCTCTCCCCTCGCGCCTTCCCTAACGAGAGTCGGTGGAAGAAGGGAGGAGTTACCTGTATTGTTTTGTATTGTTATAAATTCATGAGACTTCCGCTGAGATTAAGCAGAAGAGATGGAACCATGGAGAATTATGTTTAGAGACAACTATGTGAATGTTTTCTTACCCGAGTTTGCGTGTTTCACACCCCCTTTAACCTCATCGCAGTTGGATTTTGAATGGCGTAGAATACATTTTCGGAGTCGAGACGTTATTGATAAAAAACAATGTCGTTTATCGCGCGCAAGTCTATTGGAGTATTCCTAATCGGCGTCCCAGCCACTTGTTTCGCGAAAAATAAGCTGCCTTTGATTCGCGAAGTGCTGCAGGTGTTCTATCACCACCACTTTACCCTGAAACAGGGAGTGTGTGCAAATACGAGACTAACTATGAGGTTCGTGGTTCCATTCCGGACCATTATGTCGAGAATTCAAATTATTCAAGAAATACGTGGAATATATAAAATAGAGTCACTGTGCAGTGAGCTGTAATAATTCAAGTTTTGTTTTTGACGGCGACCTATGCAACAGCTAAAGAATGACATGGAATTGAATGAAACATTGAATCGGTTGTTTGATATTGCCGCGGTAAATGCTCTGGAAGTTATTCAAAATTATGTGGATAAAGTGCTCTTGAAAATACAGAGGCGACCAGGATACCTACCTGCTTCAAAAGATACTAACAATAAGTTAGCACTTATAGAGTTTTCAAAATATTTTTCTTTCTGAAAACTTCCTTACAATTATTACTTTCAAGTTTCTGCTAGCACCAAAAAACTAATCTCCCACATCATAGACAAGTGCACATTATATGAAATGCGTTGTAAACTGGCTGATTGGGGTGGACTTGGTTTACCGGGACAGCTATAACGCGCCTTTGGCTTGCCAAATAATGAGATCCTTAACTAGCACTTAATAGAGAGTGAGGAGTCAGAGAAGTCAGCGCGTCGAGTGGAGAGGAAGAGAACGACTAGATAGAAGAGAAGATAGATGGGTAGGAAAATCCTAATTACACCCCAAATTGCACTGATCTTTGATGACTTGGGCATTAGCGCGAGAGGAGCTGCAACGGTTCTTGTTGCTACTATGTTGTGGTAACAGGGGTTACTGTCTACTTAAGAAAATATTTACTAATTCGTTGAATCAAGTAAGTAGATATTATTTGCATAATACGTCATTAAATGGTTCTATAAATCTCATGGCCGATTGATTAAATAAAAACAACATTAAAGATTCCATAACTCACCGGAACTGCCGGTGACCGGGCCACTGCTGAGATTGTTCACGACTGTGTTGAATAGTGGAGATTAGCGAACATAATAAAGTATTTTCAATTGATTCGACAAGCGTAAATAGTGTTAACTAACTACTTTCATATCTTAGGTTCTCAGTCTATCATATTTATTTGGAGTCTTAACATGAAAATTTCTTTTTTTATCATTAATTAGGTTCGAAGAACAGTGATGGAGTTATTTTAAAGGATAAACTACAGCAAACACTCGTAATGAAAAACGCCAACATAGTAATCGACTCCTCCTTTCTTAAGCCGACTTTCGCCTTCAAAGGCGCGAGGGGCGTAAGGCAATGACGGTCGCTGACTGTGAATGCGGCCTGCGAGCGACCAGCTCGCCGTCAGGGGTGTGACGCGCTGCTGTAGCTCGCGGAAAAGTATTGTATTCCTGGAAAACTGTTAAGAGGACGTTAAAATGGAGCGAATTTTGGCCCACAGAACTGCAAAATCGTGCGTTACCCCTGAAAATGATGTTACTTAAAAAATCGGAAAAAATATAATGTTATTGCATGTATGCTCTTTGAGCGACCTCTAAATGTTAAACAATTGATCTGAAATTTTTAGGATATCCATTCTGCACCCCATAGCATATTTTAAGAGGTAGAAATCAAAAATCCGAGAAAAAAATAAAAAATAAGCAACACCCTAGGGAGCAGCTTTCAAAATCGGATACCATTAAACTAACACTTATTATCATTAGTCAACAATCCTAAGATTTGTTTGACGCAGCTCTCCATTCCTCTCTCCTATCCGCTAGCCTTTTCATAGTGAAGTATTTCTTCTCTTATAAATTCTTTACAACCTGTCCTATGTTACTCTTTCGGGGCATTCCGTTGCCCTTCTTCCCTTCAACCTGTCCTTCTACAAATGTTTTCATCGGGTTATCATACCTCATAATGTGGCCGCCTATGTTGTCCCGTCTTCTCCTTAGGGGTTTTGGAAAGCTTCTCTTTTCACCCACTCTTCTTAGCACTTCTTCATTACTCAGTCGGTTGATCTATTTTATTTTCATCATTCTTTGGTAGCAGCGCATTTAGAATGCTTACACTCTTGACTTCTCTGCTGCTGTCAACGTTCAATCCCTCGCTTCCATATAGTAAAATGCTCCATATGTAGCATGTGATGAATTGTTTCTGCTCGTTTTAATACTTTTGTTCTCAGCTAGAGGCCTAAGCTAAAATAAACTTGTCGAAAATTCGGGTGATTTCAGAAATAAACGTCTGTAGAGACGTGGTCATTTTTACTTTCAATTGACAATTTCAGTAGTGATTAACAATGACTCACAAGGGAAGTCCGTCAGGTGTCATAACCAGATGTCGTCCAAAATTTGCTTGGTGATTGGAAATGATTACAAATAAGATGTAATTTTTTTTAAGCCCCCAACGGTCAAATTCAAAAAGGTCAAAAAACGGTAAAAATTTTCGAGGTAATAGCTGCGGAAAGAACCTGTAAAATGCCGAAATCTATGCAACTCGACAACAATATGCATACTCAACATCACCACAGTAGCCCCCTGTGCTCCGTTGCTAGGACGAAGATCACTGATGGTGTGTTGTTGTTCATTCATTTTTGCGTTTTCCTGGTACTTTCCGTGGCTAATATCTCGAAAAGTATTGAGCGTTGGCGGTTAAAATCAAAAGTATATCTCATGGATATCCATTTTCTGTCACCTAGCAAAAAATTGAACGAGATTTAGCGGTGATCCTTGAGAGACTTCCCTGGTCAGACTAACATGTGAAAGACGTAAATTCCTATAAGAATTGTATTGATGAACAATGATTGACAGCGAAGTCGCCGAATAAATCGAGTATCGTCGTCGCGGGAGCAGTAGGTATGTCTGTGGGTCGAGAAAGGCAGTCGACGTCTTTTGCGGTTAAATGGCGGTCGTTGGGAAGGTCGGAAGAAAAAAACACTGTCGAGATGCGCAGTCAACCGTGCGGTAAAAGCGGAAAGGCTTACTCGAGCGAGAAGATAGTAAAGGAACGGACACTGGAATTCTTGGATAAGTGAGGAAACGGTTGTGCTGATCAAGCGGTAGGTTTAGGAATAAAAACGAAACTTTCTGGGGGAATTCCTCTCGTCGATATACGGCGAAAATTTCTCGTGTATCAATCAATGGGAGAAAACATTCTTACTCGTTTGGATCCACGATTTTTCCGATTGCTACCGCTAAATAATTGTAGGTTAATGGTCCTCTTGTATTTTGCCAAACACCTGGGAATAATGCCGAATGTTTCAAAGGTTAAAGCGGGTTTATAACGTTTCATAATATTTATTTCTCTTAACGTACAGCTCTAAATGATGCATCAAATAAAAGAGCAACTCAAACAGTTTTGCGTGTTGGGAAAAATGCGCATTTGCACCCAATTTTTCCGCCGCCATCAGTGAGAAAGCGTTAGTGGCAAAGATGGTGACTAGTGAAAACTTTTTGTGCTCTACAGTTTGCAAAGACGCTATCTGTAGTTGATGTGCAACGTGCGTTCCGTACTACTTGTAAGTTCGGTCGTGATTCTCCAGGTGATAACAACATCCATGCCTCTATTATTACCACCAGAACTTTCCGTATTAAGAAACAGGGTTCTTACATTGAACTCTTGTGAGCATTATGCATAACTATTTGAATTGCTCTTTCGTCTCATGTAATAAATATCAGAAAGCATCAAAATCCTGCCATTCATTTTGAAACACCCGACATCTTGGAACAATGAGATTTATATACGCTCATACACATATCGTTCTGCAGACGATCATTCCTCTTCAAAAGGTGTTGATGAAAAGGGAAGGTGTTCTTTGAGTAGAGTCGAAAATCAAAGAGTTGAAATCAGCGACTTTTTTGATGAAAGCATGATGAGACTTATCATAGGACCGTTAGACCAAATATACCTTAAGAATCTGTAAAAAAAAAAGCGTACAAATTATTTATATCCTTGGCAGTTGTTGGCAAAACTGGGAAATCTAAGAAGTCAAAATTGAGATAAATTTACATCATACTACAATATTTCATCGATTAAATATCGGTTGATAATATTATGGAACTATCTACCTGAAAACCATGGATAAATAACTCATTTGTAGATAAGCCCTTTTCGGTGCGAAAATCACCTTAATTGGTGTATGATCTTAGGTTTTCCCGGCGTATCAGTTGCAGAAAAGTTTCTCGGGTTTTCCACCGGTTGATGTCGTCCATGTCTCCCGACGTTTCGATCCGCGACTTGCTGATCAACTTCAGGGGATCTTCCGAATCATACGGAAGATCCCCTGAAGTTGATCAGCAAGTCATAACGTATCATAATGAAGATCCCCTGAGGGTTATGAGGAATCATTATTTGAGGAATAATTTTAATAATTTACTCATTTAATTAGCAACGGCTGCTGTGGAGTATATCTAATCATGAGTTGGTATGTACAAATGAAACGACTGGCATTTTTCACATTGTGTTTGTAATTCTGTTTTTTTACCGGGCACGAATAAAATCTTAACGCACTAAATCTCCATTACTTATACATTCATGATCCCTGAACACAATAAAATTGCAACTTTAATTTGATATTTCAAAATTTCTACGCACTTTATAGGAACAGCTGTATGTTTATGTGATTACGATGGACAATATTCATGACTTTCATTTGCTGAATAACCCATATCTCCATGAATGGACGAAGGGAATAATTCATTGCAAAATTGGAAAGAAAGCTCTTGTTTTCGTACATAGTATCTCTCACGCATGCGAGCGGTGAAAAAGACGCACCTCGTCCGCATGAAAGGTCTGTTTTCTGATGCATAACTTTTTTCAAACCTAACTCATCATAATGACGTTTTTAGGGAGATAATGCTTGCAACCTCTGATATTCGGGAATGCGAATATTTGCGATTCGTTCTTTTTTGCTTTGTTAACACGAATTAAGTGCTGATGTCAAAGACTTTGGGGTGCACCCGCGTATTGCACGTTGTCATGCAAGCATTCGAGGCCATTACAGGTCGCACCGTCAGGCGATGAAATGCCTGTTGATGCGTCCTGCAATGGCCGCGAAAGCTTGCATGACAACGCGCAATCCGCAGCTGCACCCGAAAGTCGTCGACATCAATGGTTCTCGCTGAGAAAGCCTACGTTCCAAACAATTTAAGTGCTGTTAGCGATCTTCACGATTTTTCTCCTGATTTAGGTAGATTTTGAGGCATGAGTAACTCCTTTAAAAAGTGCGATCAATTGGGTATCCTTCAGCAAAGAAAACGAAAGACATTGATTGGGATTCGTTACCCACCATTAGTGTATTCATAATAAACAAATTATTTGGTTTTAGAAGTACCGGTTTAGACGAATGGCAAGGGTCAATTATATCCTCATTTGAAAAAGGCCAGATTGGCGCCCATGCGATGCCACTCCACGTGACGTCACAGGGACCCAGTTTCTATACGAGTAGATAGGAGTTTTACATCATCTGAGGTTACCAATGCATGCATGAGGCACAGAGCTCAGGGAAACATGTCTTAATAATCACCTATTAAAACTGGCTAAGGTCGGAACGTTTTCCTCGTTTGATAAGGTATTAATAATCCTAATTTAAGCCAAGCGCTACCAGCCAGCATGATACTCTGCTACCTGCTAGCAACCTGCGTCGTATCAGCGCTCAGAGCCTCGCCCCAAGGTCACCTCACTTGCGGCAGCGGGAACCAGAACGACGTCACACGGGAGTTTTCCCGGCATTCATACTTAACGTACGTCGCGTTTTCGAGCGCTTGTAAATTTTCACTTTTCATTTTATCGCGAAAAATAGATATCGTCATTTAAAAATCTAAAAGCGTGAAATACGTACTCAAGGAGTAATCTTTCCAATTAGGCAATAAAAAAATAATAGGAAACCACCCTATTATTAAATCCCGAAAATTTGTGCTCGCGAAAATCATGGAGGCCTTGTCATGGGTCATTATAAGTATGTGTTTAAAATTACTAACATGGGTAGAATTTTGGTTCGGGCTAAAAAGGCTGATATGTAAACTCCATGATTTTCAGTTTTGTCTTTCACGACGCATGCTATGAAACGAGCGGCAGTGTGTTATGGCATATATGTTATATAAACTTCACTGCGGTAGCTGGCACAGCCGTTCCTCGCCTTTCGATAGTGCAGGATTTCCCACACAATACGCAATCCCTTCGCTCTTGAATCGGGTGAAGTAAGAGAAATTCAGGTGCGGCGTCCAGATATATTTTGACGAAGTGAATGGCAATTTTTTGCCACCAGCAGAAATACTTCATACATTCGAAGCCGTTTGAAAGGGGATTTCTCTTTACCTCGCAACTCAAAATTTAGTCAACATATTTCACAGTGCTGCCCATGACGCGCGTTGAAGAATGTATTTTCCCAAAAATAAATGGGCTTAACTCACCCGGAAATTGGGTAGATGGTACAAAAAAAAACCGTTGTTTAATCAAAATACTTAGATATTTTAAAGTTTTTTTAGCGCGCATATGTGAAATAGCTTCTTCGAAACTCTCTCACAAGTTTACAGAAGTATTTCTACTCTTCAGGCTTAACTAGAGAACTTTAGGAAAGTTTTTAAGAGTATGAGAAATAGTTTTTCTAAAATCTCTTGAAGTTTTCTTAAGTATTTCTGCTCCGCAGGCTTAACTATAGAATTTTGTGGAGTTAGTGTTCACAGAGGATTATTTTATGTTCCACAGAAAGACAAGTAATGTTTTGGCAAGGAATGTATAAGAGGAGGGTATAAGATTCTTACTAACGTAACATATACGGCAAAAAGTTTTTGCTTTCAACTTCCTTTTAATACTTTTCGATACATGAAACTTCATCACACCGATCTCCAGGGTTCGATATTGATTGAGGTAGTAAGAGTCGAATTAAGACTTGTAGAGAGGTGTCTGCATTTGCGCTTAATTTTTGCGATATGGTTTTTAAAAGAAGTCGCATTTATTAAAAATTCCATGCTCACAACGTGTGCAAAATACAATTTTACCAATTCCCTCTTTGTAAAGTAATCTCAGCCGCTGACAAGTGGGTTCACCAAACTTATGATACTTGGAACACTTGTTTAACTGTGACAAGGCACATTTTATTCAGTTTTTTCTCTGGGCCAACTCGCAATTCGAGGATTTTATTTGTGGGTGTCAGAAGGTTTCACTCGGGATTTGAACCAACGATGAGCAGCCAACGTACCCAACCCAATTCGTCACCACTCTTCCTTTTATTGTTCCATTTATAAAACTTTAGATGCCTTAATTTTGCGGGCCTCATGAAATGGTTTCAGTGGGTGCGCTCGAGCCGCGAGTATTTCTGTCGTTAAGAATATTCCATGAAATACTACAGAAACCATTGCGTCCAATACCCGAGAAAAATTGCATAAATATCGTCACAAAAAGTCTCTGTCGAGAATTTTTTTTATGAGGAGTAATATAAATGGAAATAGCCTTTTAATGCTCCCTTAACTCCTACCGGTGAAAAATTTATATTTAAATGTAAAAAAAATCATTGCTATTCATGTCAAAGGGATCCTTCGGATAATTTTTTCTCGTTCAGCGTTTATTTTCTGCTTGAGAAATTAGAAGGGTACATTGATTCTCCTTTGGCTTCTATCCAAGAAGAGGGGGGGTACTAGCCTCTCGAACACAACCCTCTCGTTCTTCAACGTGGGCCAATCAGACGTCGCTACGTAGTCCAAGTGGTCCACACAGATTTCGTTGAGTGCTTCTCCGAAAATAATTTTGACTCACATCCATCTCGAGCAAGTTTACCTCGCGACAAGTTTTTTTTTTTGGGGTTCTCAGCGAACAGATAGGAGATGGTGAAATATAAACTGCAGTAGGGATGAATTTAAACGGGATGAACAGTTTGTAAGGGCGTTGGCCTGTTAGGCAACACATTATATTCGATTTATTGATTCCATGTCGAGCTATCTCGGAGAGTCATCAAGGTGAACAACGACAGTGTGTGGTTAGGGTTGGAAGTATAGTTACGCGCGTTTTACCACCAGTATCACATGCATGCATGAGTAACTTCATGATCAAGAAGCAAAAAATAGCTAGGGGGATCGGGTTGGTGTGATGGCTAGAGTGTTGGCTTCCCACCCGGCGGGCTCGGGTTAAAATCCCGGCAGTGGCAGAGAATTTTCAGATACTGCCTGATCCCTGCTTGAATGTTGTGTGGAGTACATTTCAAGCGCAGCACTCCGTCCGTCGGATGGGACGTTAAGCCGTGGTCCCCTTGGCGCCTTTCGTTAACGGCAGGCTAACGCCGACGCCGGGTTTCTCTCCACCCTTCCTTCCACACCCTTCCCTCATGGCGCAAATTACCTCAGCTGTCGGTCGCCTCTTCCAAATACCATACCATACCCAGAAAAAAATAGCTAAAAAATTACGTAAAGTGTCTGCAAACATTTTCGCGAATCCTTATTTATCTAAAAACTTGTTTTTGAGAAAGGAGTGTACAATTTATAAGGAGGTTACAAGTTACATTTATGCTATAAATATCTATTGATAGTGTTCATAATTAATTGAGAATGTATACCGATATAATTTATTTTTCGGCATCAAATAGAAAAAAATGCTTTTTGAAAGAATTTATTTTGCTTAGTGACGCAACCCGATCGTTGACTTGGATATGGGTGATGGAGCTCATCTCATACTTATCCACTGGAAGGTGAAGGGTCTAACAGGTCTTTGTCTTGTCTAATCTTACCGACGGGGAATGTGCCTAGCAGTTTAAAAATTTTATTTTATCGTTAGAATCGCACGTGTATGCTCGAAATAATTCAACTTGACCGCCTTCTATCATCGAAGGATTCAACTCGCTGCACCACGCCGTTGTTTTGGTTGTCCTTTAGCGAATTCCGCGACGCGTGGTATTTCACTCTTGAGCCAGTGCCCCTACCGATCCGAATTCTTTTTTAGCACTCCCTCCAAAGTCCTGCGACACTCAAAGAACTACCCCCACTCCCTCCACCTTTCCTCTTTCTAAAAAGTACCCCAGCTGAGAAGTCCCGTGATCTCCCCCAACCCTCTCCTCCTATTCCGCCCCCTTTTGAACCTCTACCCCCCTCTCTGAGGAGCACGCAGCGTCAACTCTCACTTGTCTCTTTAACGGCCAATGCGGCGGGAAGCCCTTTTAGTCTTCTACCGAAGCTTGGCGGGAGAGACGCCATTCGAAGACTAGACCGTAGGAGTGAGCGCGCCCAAGGAAGAGGGAAGAGGAGTTTTAAATTTAGGCCTTCCTGTGTCGTGTGATTCGCTCGAAAATGGTCTACCTCACAGGGTCCGAGGTGAGTGGTGAATTTTTAAAAAACGCAAGCTTGGTATTTGTGGAAATCAGTCAGTCATTATTTGTGTCGATGATTTTTTTCGCGCGTTTATCGTGTCAAATTTCTTTAATACGAGGGTTAATTTTGGTGATAAACATAATTCATTATGATTTTTGTGTTCGTGAATGCTGTGATTTGGGGTGGGTATTGTTAAGTATTTATTCTTCATTGTTACTTATTTTATGTTGCCAAGGTGTAGGTCAATAAGAATGCTATTGAGCAATCCCATTCTAACGTGCAATGTATTTATTTAGAGTCGAGTGGTTCTAAGAAAAAATTCTCTTTATGGTACATTTTATGATAAGGTAGTAGATAAGTTTCTTTTACATTGAATGATCTAGTCTACATACGCTATGATACATGCAATAGTGGTGATCTAAGAGGGAAGAGGCGTTTAAAATTTAGGTATTTTTCCTTCCCATTTCGTGTGCTTTGCTCGAAAATGGTCTATTTCACAAGGTCAGTGGTGAGGGGTGAATTTTTTAAAAGACGACTGTGGTATTTGAGAAAATTAGCGCGTCGCTTTTTGTATTTGTGTCGATAATTTTTTGTGTCAAATTGGTTTCCGAGATATTTATGATAAACACAATTCATTCATCCGCGGTGATGTTTGTGTTCGTGAATGCTGTGATTCGGTGTTGGCATTATTCAGCATTTATTCTTCAATAACTCTTATTTTACAACTCCATGTTTTAGCCTATGAAGGATACGATTGAGAAATCGCATCTAACACACATTGCATTTCTTAAAAATTGAGTAATTGCAGGGAATAACTCCAGTTAGAGCAGATTTTATGATTGGGTTGTAGATAAGATTCTTTTACATTGCATGATGTAGTCTGCATACGCAATGATGTTGCAACGACGCAGCTGTGCCTTGAATGATTTCATATTTATTTACGTGTAAGCTTATATGAATTGAAGAAGCATGGGATCTGTCCGTACGTTAACATTTTTTTCTAGTGTCTGTCAATACCATGGGAGCAGCATTTGATTACGGATGCACGAGCGAAAAACGTACTCACGTCTGGTGACCTGGTATTAAAAAAATGCAACTTTAATGGATGGTATCATTTACAAAATACAACTTTGATGGTTGCAGTACACGCACAAACTTGTCAAAACTTATTTACTAATTATACTCGAAATCACAATAGGGAAACTGTTCATTCTGATACACTAGTATGCGATTCATGTTCAATTGGATTTTAATTTTTTTAATGTGGTAAAAACATGAGCTACGTCATATACTATGGCTCAATGTGCTGTTGCTTCTATTTTAACCTGCGAAATTTTACCCCACAACTTGACATTTTAAAGGTTTGTGGCAAGCCATCAAGAAATTAGAAGAATAAAAACTTCACATATCACAGACATTGAATGCCTTGCACGTATTTCTTAGTCACGGGTATTAACCATACAAAACAACTAATTGGATCGAGGATCTTGTTACTTTTCATTTTATAGAGTTGTACTCAATATTCGTTTTATTTTAGTTTTAGAGTATGTAACAATTGTTCACGAAATGTTGGTGTTGTGAGAATACCTCAATCTCTCTTGCCTTTTGAGTTCAAGCATATAATGCCTCGCAAAGAAGTTCAATATTTTTATATTCAATGGCAATACATTATTAAAGTCGTACTCAGCGTATTAATGCATGTGTTTGTTGTATCGGAGCTTAATGAACGAGCGGATATCTTTCCAGGTCAGCAATTTTCAAGTTCATTTCTATTTATATGTTTGGCCATGGTCTCGGTGTCGAGGTTATTTCTTCATCATGTACCAATTGGGTGAAATTGAACTTTATAATTGTGCCCGGTGATTAAAAAACGCATACCTACATAATTGAATGAGAATTAAAGAGGTACCAGTTTTTTTAAGCATTTATTATGATTGTAATTTTTGAAATTTCTCTTCGTCCTGAGAGAGTCGTGAAAGCCGACGGCACTTGCAAGTTGTTCGTCTTTGGCCCGATTCCATGTTTTCTCCGAGTGGTCATTTTTTACATATATGCCTGCTGCACGTTTGAGCTTTCATGTCGTACCTTTTTTCAAGCCTATGCATACTCAAGATATCTTTTTTCAATGCTGACCTTATTTTTATTTCCCTCGATAGAAACCTAGATATTAAGGTGGAGTATTCATTACGTAAGCGTATGACAAGAACGCAGTTCCCCAGGTGCTAACAATGAGGTCGCGACGGGTACGATGTACCGACTGAAATTAGCTGGGGACTAATGTTGGCCCTTGCGTTCTGTTTTTTAAAAAAAGTCTCCTCTTGTATAAATATAAATGGATAAATAGATATAAAAATGAAAATTACGAACCTCGAATGATTTTCCTTCGTTCTTTAAGCTATGATACATAAAACACACAGTACGCTCAGTAAGAGATTAATCGTGCGTTGTAGTTTATAATAAAAATGCTGAACTTGTCTCCACAGTCATGCCATTGAACAAAGCAATGTTAAGTTCAACTGATGTGTGTGTGTGTGAAATGTGTGAGATATTCATTCCGTGTTCAGGCCGCTCTCTGCCTAGGCGAAAAGCCTCGTTGCACATATATCCACGATTTTCCGTTTCGCTGATTAACCATGGATTTCATGCACTAATGTTTTTCGGAATATTCAAAGGTAAGGAATAACTTGTGCTGATATCGCAATATATTTTGAATATTGACATTTGCAGATGAGGAAAATTGAATTTAAAAAATATGATTGTCCCCAGTTTTGCTATATTCATTCATGCTGATCTCAAAAATATACATTTCACGTTATAGCTTCAAATATTGGCCCTTCTTCGTCTAATATAAACATTATGCATTACGTTGAATATGAATAGAAAGCTACATCCTTTAAAACTTTAACGAATTTTTGGGAATTTTGCATAATTTTTTTGCGCGGCATAATTTACAAAACCCACAATTTGCGTTAATGTATTCTAATAAGTTCACTACAGGGGCGGATGAAGGGGGCGGGGAATGTGACCGCTCACATGTAAATCATGGGAATTTTAGAAAGATGGCAATCATTAAGGTGGCCTTATCTCTTATGCAAGTTTTATATCACCAGCTCAATAAATAATGTTAAAAGATAATTGGAGAGTATATAAAAGCCACTCGTCTTTTATAAGACACGTTATCGCTGAGCGGCTTAGCATACCACCGAGACGCCGAGGAAAGAAAATGTCGGTGTAAGTTGCAAAATGGTAAATTATCCTCATATAACCAATAGTTATACAAAATAGTAAAATATCCCCACAAATTACGACCTTAATCCACCCCTGGTTCACTAATATTAAAAATGCAGTGCTCCATAGGACTTTTAGGGCGTCATGCTTTCCGTCAAGGTTGTGACCTTCTGAAGTTTCAAGTGGGCAAAGAAGTTGACGGTAGGCAACAAACCTTTGTGATATTTTTAATTATTGGATCTATTTAGATTTTTATTTGATATTCATTGTTACCTAATAAGTAGCAAGTTCTCATATTTCTATTTCGAGATTCGACGATCAAAAGTTCGACTCGTGATAAAGGACGCGCATGAAATGTTAGAACTGGAGTTCACCCTATCTTTAAATAGGGCCAAATTTTTTCCTTGTCAATTGGGTTTGCCCGCTGCCACAACCCATGGTTTTCCATCAATTTTGTTTTTTTTAAGTCCTCTGAAATGCCGGTCGACTTGGGTGTTCCCATGTTACGTCCTCGCACTCCAGGAAGTACATTTTTTACTCGAGCATTTTTTTCTCAGTCGAGCCGACAAAAGTCATTGGGGAAATGGAGCAGTTCATTCTCTAAAAACCGTTAGGATGACTCAAATGGATGAATTTTTATTTTTTGCTCACATTACTACTCATTTACGATTCTATGTCAGTAAACTTTGTTTCAGGAGTATTGTTTAAAGAATCATTAATTCATTACTTTCAACGAAAATAAATACTCACCAACGAGTTTTAACTTTTTGAACGTCGCATGAATTTGAAGAACTAATTCTGTACCACTTGGTCACGCTAAATCCAGAATTGTAGTCATTACACCAGTTTATCTTGCACAATAATAATCATATCTTTTTCTACATCCTATTTGGTTCCATAAAATTCAGTTTCTAAAATGTTCTGAGGAAAATTAATAGGGTAGAAGTGATTTGTTGAACGTTATTCCAGGGTTTTTTTTTTCGGCCGTACATTACCGTAAATTATATCACAGGGAAAGTTTCCCTATTAATTCTAAGATGGTTTCATCTCTTTTCGGAAGCTTGCTCGCGTACAATTTAACTCGACGCATAACATACCCTTGCCTATTCAGAAAGAAGAATACATTTTTTATATCCCCGATATGTGCTTTTCAACTGACCCATCACCTCCACATCAATCTACCTGGAATTAGAGAGCAGTCGTGCTTGGAATGCATCTAACTCCTGTCTCGCCGTATCACCACCCTTCTCCAATAAATTTCCAACACCTTTCTTACACCAAGCATCCTCCGCCCAATATTATTTCGATTTTAAGTATGTCTCGAAATGAATGTCAATTTTCGTACCTAATTTCGTACCAGTGGTAACGCCAATGCGTCAAAACTTTGTTTACCACTAAAAATTTAGAGGATAAACCAAAGTTAATTAATTTTATCTTTACGAACTTCTATTTTTAACACTCGATAAGTATTATTTTACGTTGGTTATTTTCCTCTTCCAGATCAACTTATGATACCGTGAGTCCAATTTTGGCAATCGTTTTCTCAATTTGGGTCATTTTCATGTGTTTGTTTTTTACATAAATTTTTTCTCAGATGCAACATGTTGCAAAGTGTAAAAACAGCAGATGAACGGGGAAACTTTGACGTATGTTACGACATTAAATTTTGATTAAGAATAACTGGAATTGGAAGTATACAAGAAAAAAAATGGTTCTAGTTAGGCAACCTTTCCCTACGATAATATTCCGCAAACGCTAAATGCCGTCGCGACGGTATTTAGCGTTGTACGCTTCGTACCAGTATTTTTTTAAAAGTAATGTCCTCCTACATACGCGATGTAATAGATAAAATGACTAATATATAGAGTAGTTTATACGTAAAAAAAGCCTAAGTGGCAAGTAATTTAAATAGTAAAAAAATTTCGATAGCTAATTTTACATATTTGTCCGATGCATTGGCACAAGATATGTACTCAGTTTTGTCGTTCGAATTCTCTTTTTTTGTAAATTTATTTACTAAGGTGCTGCAATGTTAGAGTTCATTTGAAATATCTTTGTGACTGAGAGGCAGGCTCAAATTAATTGGGGGAGAGGGCAGAGAGCACGTGAATTTATGAAAACCACCCAAAATGCGATAGGTGGAGCATAGCCTGCGGAAAATTCAGTCTCTTTCACACCTCCGTCTCAAAGTAGGGATAGGAATAACTTTTCCTGCGAGCTGTACGGTAAGTGCGCTTCCTGAGTAAGTTAGCTGTGTTGCCAAGTGGAAAGAGGGTATTTGAAACAGTCTTCCATATTCATTCATTGACAATGTCTATTGAGAAAACATGGCAACGTCCGCGCCTCTCACCTCATCCCACATCCCCAGTCTCACGTTCCTTGCACATTACACGTTTTTGTCCGTGCGAGAAAAAAACCGCTCGGTTTTAAATCGTGTCTAGTTGCTTTTCATACTGTACAATTTTTATCGTACGAAATTTAAATATGGAAGTAAAGAAACAATTTTTAAGAACCTTCATTTGGAGTATGCTCCTATACGGAAGTGAGGCATGGAAAATGACCGCAGCGGAGAAAGCAAGGATAGAGGCCTTCGAAATGTGGTGCTACAGAATAATGATGAAGATCAAATGTATCGACCGAGTTAGTAACGAGGAAGTCCTAGGAAGAGTAGGGTGGAAGGCAAGAACGGAAAAGGAAGACTTCGAAAAAATACATGGAACAAGTAAAGAAGGATGTGATAGAGAATAAATACGTCGGTGCGAAAAGATTAGCTGATAGGAGACCTGAGTGGAGAGCTGCGTCAAACCAATCCTAGGATTGTTGACCAGTGATGATGATGATGAAAAGATTATTATCCATAGTATTGGAGACAGCTCCCGCAGGACTGAAATCGTATAGTGTAAAATGATGCATTTGTTTACGTGGATCACTAAGCAGAAAGACGATACGGTAGCCGTGTGGCCCCAGCGGCACTGGACGGCAACAATGCGGCTAAAAATCGTGCCCGTGTTTTAACCGTAAAATGTGAAAGGTCTCGTAAACTCCTTCAGTGAACTCATAGAAAAAGGTCCGTGCGGTTTTTTTACCACACGAGCGAAAACGTGTAATGTTCAAGGAGCGCACAGGCCCCACCTACTGTCGCGACGCCCCCCCGATACATTCCGAGATTGCACGACTGGGCCAGTCGCAAGGATTTTTGAAAGGGATTATAATGTTTTTCGCAATCGTATGATGATTTTTCTCATCTTCGCAGCGGATAGCCGTCGCACTCTCGTTGCTTTGCGCCTTGACTGCCGTGAGCGCCACAGCCGATTCTCCTGGTGCTCAGCCATTGGCGGAGGATGGTGTCGGAGGCATGGTTGAGTTGGCGCCGACGGGAGACGCGGCGTCGCTGACATCGAAGGAGAAGAGGGACGTCGGGGCGGCGCCGGAACCCCCAGGGGCTGCACCCGAGGATGAAGACATGGAGGCCGCTCAAACTGGTAAGCAGCTAGCATTTGGTACGGATAAAAAATTCCAATCGAGACTCAAATCAGCGATGGCAGCGCTGACTTTATCCGAATATGAATGAATGAATATTTTATTTTGCTCTAGGTAAAACCTATAATGGCAGAAGAATAGAAAAATACATATAATTTTCTACTCTTATTTAATGACATTTTGACAAAAAACTTAACATAACACCGATGCAATGAGTAAATCTTCGGCAATATAGAGATCATTGATATGCTTAACTAGTAGTAAATATTTAGACAAAAAAGTAAAATATTCAATATTAATAGCAGAAAAATATAAGCTTTAACACATCATAATGAACACACACACATACATATATTTATGTAGAAAGTTTTAATAACAACACAAGATTAAGATGATAGCTTCAATAAGTTAAGGAGACTAACTGAAGCCATAAACTTCAAATGGGAGTACAGCCTTTCTTAAAACGACTGAAGTGATTGTGACGTCTTTATATTTAGCGTTAGAGTTCCAGAATCTACATGCTGTAAGATGAAAAGATTTGAAATGTATATTGGTGCGGACTTGAGGAATTTGAAGGTCAGAAACGCGGAATGTCAGAATATGGGCGACGCATCGAGGGGTGTTGCGATGATGACATCGGTGCAATAGGATGATTCGTCGAGTCTCTGCGAAAGTTAAAGTAAAAAATATCAAGGAAGATTTTTCTTGGTTTTGAGGAGGCACTCAATAACCAGGAGCAACGAAAAATAGCAATAAATATTCAGGAAGTAAAAAATTATAGCTGAAATATCAAAGGGTTCCTAATGACCATAAAAGCGTGATTCCAATAAAAAAACACTATTCTTATCAGGGTAGAAAAGAAAAAGAGTTACTTTGGTTATTTTAAAACTTTGGTTACCTTAAACGCCTCTATGCTGCAAACCACCATTACAGTAAATAATTCATAACTAACGTCTCGGAGCTTTTATGATATCTTTTATCAAAGAATTTTCATTAATATTATGCTTCTTTATTTTTAACCTCCTTCAACTGTGATGAAGTAGCAGGAGGATTTTAATGCATGGTTTTATGGTACCACTGATAGGAATGATGAGCCGTGCGGTAAGTAATAAAGTATTAGTATCTAAGAATACCAACAATGGTTATGTTTGGATTAATTTTCACTTTAAATCTTGTAATTGAACTTGTAATTGTTAAATTTTCAATCATATAGTTAGTAGCTCTTGTTATTGACGCATTGCTTTCCGAACGTAATCGTCGCTTTCTCTTTTTTTATGATTTTTCACTTTCTTTTAGTTTTTTAAGAAAAGCTATTTTAGTATTGCTTTTTGTTGAAATTTGTTCCTCTGATTTTTTGGTATTAGTAAATCATCCAATAAAAAAATAGCTATAGCGTAGCCCAGAGTATTTTTGCTGCTTTAGTAATCTCTTGTTTCGCTTAAATATTAATCCGATTTGTATTCCCTCAGATAAAGATAAGAAACTTGTTATGGTGCCGTTCTGGCTGATACGTATGGGAGTATTTGAAGAGGCAAATGGTATATTATTATCGATAGGAAGTAAGACTAACTTATATAGATATAAAGTGAATAGCAGTTCATACTCCACCGTTTGACCGATTTCGACCAAATTTAGGGAAACATTCTATCTACCAGGATTAAAATTCAGTTGGGGTTTTTACGTCATCATTCAAGCATTCGGTGAACTAATTTAAAAATAATTGAGATTTTCTGTAGTCATTATTTTTCTTGTTGTGTTGACGTTATCAAAAATTACACTGAAATTATTCTAGTTTTTTGACATAAAAATTTTTGATTTGAAAAGTTAAAAACCTACCTTTGTAAAAATTGCATCGTTATCTATGGCATCCTCTATCGATGTCATTGGTAATAAAGAGCTGAATGAAGGTTTATTTCGTTTAAATTTCTCATCTACCTTAGCCTTGCGGAACAGTGTGATCCCGTAAACACTGTCTGCATGGTAGGTAAACGAGACTATTCGAAATGTCAACGTATTCTTGTCTGTGGACCTTAGCCTTTCAGTTTAGATATTTTCAAGGCCCGAAATCAAGAGCTTAGGAAACGCTTCAAACTGTAAAAAAATAAATTATTTTAGTCGAAGGACATCGTGTAACTAACTGCTAAAAAGTCTAAGAAAGATATTTTTCGATACTGTGGTCTGAGCAGTCTTCTTTTCTGGACCGATTCTAAAAACTAAAGAGTGGGGAAGTCAGTCCTTCAGACTGTGAAACTTATGTTCTCGTTAAGGGAGATCCACAAAGGGAGTTAGCCATTGCTATCCTCATCATCTGAAACTTCACACTTATCTTTTCCTCTTTCTTATTTATAGTTTGGAAATCGTTATATAATCTTTTATTTCATTAAAAAAATATCGGACGCAAGAAGATTTATTTCATAAAATACGGGTGACGATAAGAAATCAAATTATAATGCTTAAGTTCTTAGAAGAGTAGGAGAGAAGTCTCTTCACAACCTAGGATAGAAGGAGGAATCCTTTCTTCTACTTATAGATTTTAAACGAAGCTTTTAATTTATTCTCTGTATTTTCTATGCATTGTCTCCTTAGTTTTGCCAAGTTCTGGATGGAGATTTTTTCATCTTCCCCCCTGCTATTTCCAAGATTTTTTTCGGCGGAAGCTTTTCCCGTTGTCATGACATCGGTTTTGAAGTGATTCGTGGTCGACAAGGAAAGAAAGCGTGACTATTCAAGCCTATTTTACGGGCTGCGTCGCATTTTTTCCTTCATCCTAGGTTTTTGACTAGCTTCCCTACCTCGTTAGATTTGTCATGAATTTTTTTCGCTATCGTGACATTCTACCGGTCACGAAAATAGTTTCACTGCATAGTTGTGTCTTAAATTTCCACCTTCAAAAACATACAAAAATATCCAATTGAGCACGCGAGGGTGTTATTTTTTCAGAGTGCTTGAGAGTCAACGTCATTGTAATCACCAATCATCAAGGCCGCTATACACGTTGAATGATCACGCGAATGATCATGCTGAATGATCACGTGATCATTCACAGGATCATGCGAGCAAAATAGAACGTGTTCTAATTTTCACTGAATGATCATGCGCATGACGGTTCATTCGCGAATTTTTCCGTTATGCACGGCGAATTATTTCATTCGCATGATCATTCATCATGATCATTCGCAAGATCATTCACCGTGTATGGCGGCCTTTCGATTGTTTTGACGCAGCTCTCCATTCTGCTCTCATATCCACTAATCTTTTCATATCGACGTATTTTTTCTCTTTCACATTCTTTATAGCCTGCCCTAAGTCACTCATTCGGGGCCGTCCCTTGCCCTCCCTCCTTCCCTTCTACCTGCTTTTCGACAATTGATATCACCAGGTCATAATACCTCAAAATGTGGCCTACTGTCTTCTCCTTAGAGAGTACGCTACGCTAAATATGGTAACTGCTATAAGCTATGTTTTCGATGTTCAGCCGTTGCTGGTAATCGACATTTTGGCTTTTTATTTTGTGTGTGGCGTAATTGTTTCAAGTACTATCTGAAAAAACAGATTAATCAATCAGTGCCAGATTTATCTGGTTATTTTTGTCGGTATATAAGAAGAAGCTGAGTATAGAGATATTCCTGACGACGAAGTGAGGATTTGGATATCGAAAAAAATTAGTTTTTTTTGGTAGACCATTAAAGTAAGTATTGTCAATTGAATGAAGAATCAATTTCATAAAGTAACGCCAGGAACCGTCACTTTAAAATATATATTTTCACTCTGACTTCTTTAATATTTTTCAATGGGTCCCATTACAAATGTTCTACATATAAAAGCTCTAAGGACTCGGTTTTGATTATGCTGAGCATCCGTCTATGCTGAATAATAGGAACGTGTTCGCCTCTTGGGTATGTAATTTACGCGCATCAATGGAATAATATTCCATAATTTACTAGCCTGAAGCATAAGACGTTGGAAGCGGTGTGCCTAGGATCAGAGGGACCTGGGTTCAAAGCCTGGGTGACACCATTGGAGGCGTATTCTCTCTGCATTACCGTGGTACGGTGTCCTGCTTGACTGAAGGCAAGCTTCGCAATTTCGCTTCTTTACTCCTCGAATTAGTTTGAAAATTAGTTCATCTTCCAACTTGAATTGGCCCAGAAACCTCCCGCATCCTTAAAAAAAACTTATTACTTTTTCGCCATGATTGTGATTCGTTATTCAACAAATTCTTCCTTTGCAGTGAAGATTTCTAGGATTTTGCACGGGGTAAGGTCCTCCATATCACGGGCGCAGCTAGACATTAATGGTTTAGGTGCACATAATATCGGGGTGTGTGGGGATATGGAATATCCATTAGGATAAGCGGTAGGTGCGAGATTAATAAATTGCTGAAATTTAAGATAAATGGCTCAAAATGGTGATTTTTACCGCTTTCTGAGGGGTATTTTATTAATCCTTACACTATTCTATTAGTAACATCAATCCAATTATATACAATGGATTAAACTTAAAAATTTCTCTGAGCTCTGGGGGGGGGTTTATCCCCAAAACCACCCCCTCGCTGCGCCACTGCTCCATATCTCCATCCAACGTTTCGACAAGCAACTCTTCAGGGATTCAGGAATCCAATGATAAAATTGATTTCATTATTGAATTCCTGAATCCAATGATGAAATCAAATTATCATTGGATTCCTGTATCCCTGAAGACGATGAGCGATTTGCTTGTTAAAACGTTGGAAGGAGGTTGAATGGAGGACCTTACCCGTTGCAAAATCTAAGAAATATTCACTGTTATTGTTCGCCGGGAAAGAACCAGAGATTGCAATTCTTCCGTTTAATTGGCACAGTGTACTTGAGGCTGTCTTCGTTCCCACGAGGTGCGTGGGTGTACATAAGAGACGGCGACCAGCAGCACCGAGGCTCGCAACACAAACCAGCCCACCACTACCACCAGGCGAGGTCTCACCAGAGGATCCACTACGAGCACCACAAACCGAAGAAGGCGTACGACCAGAGCGGCGGCGGGAAATCTCAAGTCATCCACTACCACCACTTCCACCCGCCCTCCGCTCTGTACCAGCCGGCAGACACAAAGCAGCACCAGCAGTACCACCACCACCAACACCAATCGAAGGAGTCTTCCAAGCACGGACCACAGCTCTTCCACCAGTCATCAGCGGATCAGAAGGGAGAGTTCCAACCCCACCAACAGGAGCCAACCGAGTTCCAGGTATGATTCCCGTCGCTCATTTTAAATATTCAGGAAATCGTTATTAAAGTATTCTACCAATTAAGGTAGGGTTTCACGGAATAGGAAACATAATAGAAGATATACTGTTGTGTGTTCCACAGAAGTTTACTCAACCGACCCAAGTTTCGACATTACACTATGTAATTTTCAAAGGTTCACTCTAAGGACGCGGTTTTTATTATGCTGAGCATTCATCCACGCTAGATAATAGAAACGTGTTCGCCTCTTGGGTATGCATTTTACGCACATCATTGAAATAATATTCCATAATTTACTAGCCTGAAGCATAAGGCGTCGGAAGCGGTGTGCCGATGATTAGAGGGACCTTTGAAAATGGCATATGTAATGTCGAAACCTGGGTCGGTTAAGTAAACTTCTGTGCAACAAACAACAGTATATCTTTTATTATGTTTCCTGTCACCAAGTTCCACCAAGTATCGCCCTCCAGCCTTAAGTTGTACCATGGAATGCTTAGGAAGTATGTGTATACTTTCAACATCCCCTCAAATCCTCATATTTTTCTAAATAATATAAAAAAAATTGTGTTTACTCATCCTACAATGAAAGAAATGCTTTCTTAATTCAAATTTGTGAATTACCTACTATAATATATTTAGTCAAAGACATTATTTTGTCGGAATCGAAATACATTATCGATAGTCGCACCAGTGCGCATCATTTCTGCGCAGAAAATTCGCCGAAATCATTCTCCGAAATCATTCACCGTGTATACCGGTACCGGCGAATGAATTTCATTCGAATGATCATTCACCGTGTAAAGCGGCCTTTACGCCATTCAAACTGTAATACACCCACCTCCATATAGGCTATTTTTTTACCGTAATACGCAGATCAAAGGCTTTGGGTACCTCAAGAGGTTCTCAATCTAAAGATTTCACTCGTAGCTCTTGCTCGAAAATTTTCATCCTGTTTATATTTTATAGAATAATATCTCTCTGCACTCAGATAATGATTTTTTAATAACACATTTATTTCCATTTCATTATTCGTCCTCATTTTCAGGGAGGCTATCAGCAGTACCGTCCACAGCCCGTAGAGTATCAGGGTGGCTATCAGCAGTGGCAACAAGAGCCTGTACATCACCAGGGCGGTTACCAGCAGCAATACCACCAGCAGCAACCAGGACAATACCAGGTAAAGATTGGACTGCTGAATTAAAATTTTTGACCGATCATGCTTAGTTTTTCATCTCAGTTGTTATCGTAACTGCCATGCACATTGCTTGGAGTTTTTTTTTATTCAGAGTCTCGCGCCAGATTTACACACAATAATGAATATAATTTCCGGAAAAATGTGTGAAAACGTGTCTAAATATAAAACTATTCCCAGCTTCGAATTTATCCGCATAGGTTTTGGGGAATAAGGAAAAGGAATCTAAGTTTTATTTTTATAAGGATATGGAATTCATCACCCAGATTGTTCAGCCATTTGATTTAAATCGATATGCAAAGATAGAAACAAAGTTTAGTTTAACTCAAAAGATTTTTCGAAAATAGAAAAATTGCAATTTTTCTCGTTCGCTCTCTCAAAGATTCTGTGGAGAGGATTCATTCCGCCCTCATGATAAAATTTACCTTCCACAATGTGAGTCCCGGTGGGTAATACTTTTTCCAGCGGTAAACGTTTTTTTTATGGAGTGAATGACTCAACCCATGGAAACTGAATTTTTTGTGAATTAACTAACAGTAAGATCGGTAGCTAACCTAAACTCTCAAACACTTTTAGGTTAAGTTGAAGGTTGTATCATGTTATGGTTTGCGTTAACCAGGCATTATATAATCGACCATTTTCCGCATCATCATCGGCAGTCATCAATCTTAAGATTGGCTAGACGTAGCTGTCCGCTCACTTCTCATATCGGCCTATCTTTTAACATCTACAAATTTTTTTATTCACAACCTTATCCGGTCAGGTTATGGAGGATGTAAAAGAGAAGATATACGTCGCTATGAAAATCCAGCGGATGGGAGAGAGGATTGGAGAGCTGCGTCAAACCAATCTTAAAGACCTGGGTTCACGATACGTAAACACGTGCTAGTTAATTTATGAATGTATGAACGCGTGAATGAACACGAAAATGCACCCTGTAACCATCCAACTTGTGCGAACGTATGAACCGAAAAGAGAATCTGTCCCAATTTGGGTCACGCAACATGTTCAGAAAATGGCCAGTTTTATAATGTCTGGTTAACGCTAACCATAGCATGACACTGCTTTCAACGAGAAATTTTTCTCAACTTTTGTACGTGTTAATGTATTGTGTAACCAGGTATTTAGGATTGTTTGCTAATGAGGATGACGTGGGGATACAAAGTAAATATTTCTCCATGTTTCCGGTGCAACCGCGTGGGTTTTTTGGTGGAAACATGGAGAAATTGGAGCCTGAACACCGCGGAAACGTACGTAATCACATAGTAAATATGTTTATTCTTTTACTCCAGCAGGGTGGTAAGAGTGTGCAGTACCAGCAGCAACCGTCCAAGCACCATCACCAGTACCAGCACAAGCAGCAGGGAGGAGGAGGCGGTGGTGGAGGCGGTGGCGGGGGTCATCACGGGGGTCACAAGGAGGCGCAGGGTCACGCGTCTCACCACGGGGGCGCGGGTCACCACGTGAAGGACGGCTGGAAGAAGGGCGAGGGCGGGGAGGAGCACAAGAAGAAGGAGTACGAGGAGAGCGGGGGAAAGAAGGCGGCCTCTCACCACGGCGGGGGCCACGGGGGACACTCGGAGGATAAGCACGGGGGCGGGAAGTCGTCCAAGGAGGCCGCTGGAAAGAAGCACAAGAAACACAAGGACGCAAAGGTGAGCGGCACAAAAAAAAGAGAGAAAATTACGATATTCTGGGTGGAGAAGCATAAATTGTGTTACGAAATTTTAACTCTAGGTAGCTGATTAAGAAGTTGCTCGCATACAGCATTTCTGCCAATTTATAGTGACGCAGTAACAAACATAAAAATTTTAACATAAAAAATGTGAACAGAGAGCAGTGGCATAAGATAGTAAAGAACAAAATAGAAGGCACGAGGAAAGGGAGGTGGAGAGGGAGATTTATTTATTAGCCGAGGAATGGGACATGGCGTGTTTGATAAATGAGTTTAAGGGCAGAAAAAACGGGTCAATATTGTCTGGTAATGTATTGAGCAAGGAGCAAAGGCGGTGTTGGAGTGAGCGCTTAACGAGGGATAGTCTAGGGATAGGCGTATGAAGTAAGGAATGTGTACGAGTGGGTCGGCATTAATCTATGATAACATTGTAATCAATATCAAAATAGAGAGTGCGGTTTAAAAACTACTTTCACCGGCAAAAATTAAAGAAATATTATATTTTATCCTGATTAACATATAGATTAAATCTAAATCAAAACACTGAAGGAGGGATGAAGGATTTTCATGGATTTTAATAACTAATTCCTCAAATAAGTCGTGATCAAAATAATAGGGTAGTTTTCTATTATTTTTTTATTACCTAAATCGAAATTATTAATCCTGGAGTTCGTATTTCACGACTTTAGATAATTTCCTAATGAAATTGAAAAAAGAAAGGGTAACTTCAATTTGATACAATGAAAATTATAAATTAATGATTATATCCTGTATTTATTTACAAATTTCTAATTATTCAAATTGTTTTTTTATTTGCACTTATTAGTTTTAAGTTTCTCCTTCACAAAAACGACACTTCACTGCGACAACATATACACATTCGCCAAATAAATTAATTGATTTTGTAAACTGGCTAGTTGGGGTGGGTAAATGTACCCACAACCACAGAGTATGAAAGCGCGCATTCGGTGCGGTCATTGAATCGTAATCAGAAGAGACATCTAACGGTCATCGCCGAGTTAAAAACTTCGTTACAATGGTAGTTTTATTAATCCGATGATCATTTTATAATATAAAAATAAGTTTACAAAAGATGCATTATCACTTCACTTATTAGTTACGTATTTACAAATAGTTTTCAATATCGTCTATCATACTAGCTAACACCTAGGAAAACAAATATTCACGTAATTTAGAATATTTGGTAATGATTTTACCTGATGGAACACTGTTAGTTTCTATTAAATGCTTGTCAGTGGCGTAACTAGGAATACGCTTTGGGGGAATAGAGGGGCCTGAGTAGCGGCTCTCTCCATAAGCAACGCAGGGTCCGGGAAAATATTTGAAAAATGGCTCATCTCAACGTCTCATATGACTGCTATGATGTTAATAAATTATATTTAACTTTAAGCAGGTGCAGTTGTTACATGTCAAAACAGGACAATAGTTTTATATATTTTTTTTATTTCTCTGGAGCTTTGGGGATCTATCCCCTCATCTCCCCCTCATAGTTACGCCATTGATGCTTGCATTTCCTTCCTCAGGGATTCCAGAAGACTTACCACTTCGATGAGGAGCACAAACTTCGAAGCTATTACGACAACTTCCACACAGAGGGTGTCCACCAGCAGTATGGTGACTTCCATGAGCACGACGCCGGAGAACACAACGTGAAGAAGGAAGGCGAAAAGCACGAGGTTTGTGGACATGCAATTTAGGGGGGAGAGGGTCAAAATTCGGAACATTTAATATTTTATAGTCATTCTCTATATATTTTGCCGAGTTACTGCTCTTACTGGGCAAAAATTTCGTGCATTTTGACGTATATGCCACCGTTTAGCCACAACATTCCAAATTTGAGTCCGCGTCCGCGAAGAAAACATTCCAACTCCCACGCCGCGTCGCGGATACAAGAGCGGCAGGCCGTTCCCGTCCCCTCCTGGCTCGACTCTCCCCCTCCCACGCCGCGAATACAGCGAAATTCATCCAGTATGTGCTTCTGGGAGGTCTTTTATCCTTGGTAATATAAATCGGAAGATGCTAGAAGGTAAAAAATAATGCGTTTGCCTGGCGCCTCGTCGGTGTTGAAAAAGATAGATGTTACCAACTTTTAGAGGAGTGAGTGGGAGGAGGGAGCGGCATTTTGTGGCTAAACGGTAGGAGATACGTCAAAATGCATATTAGGAGAGTAACTCGGCAAAATATATAGGGAATAGCCGGTGACTTCATGGCAAAATTATCAGTGCCGGAACGCACTTCCCTTAACCTTTTTAGAAGTGAAGTATTACTCTGTGTATTGTTTTATTACAAGTTATTATTTACATTTAATTACAACTTTTTGTTTTGGTAGCGAATGGATCTATTAATAATTTTGAGGCAACAAAATTGTTTGAAGTACTATTTGACTATTATGTCTTTTTTTAACCAATGCCGGAACGGCGCGGCGTCCCGGCACGTTCCGGCACCATGACATTTCTGGGAATGGCCATAAAATGTTAAATTTTTCGAATTTTGACCCTCCCCCCCCCCCTACATTGCATTTGAACGAGAGTCAGGGGTTCACGTAGAGGTCTCAAAATTTTCAGGCCTTATTTCTGATCAGTACCACAACTTTTTTTCATTGGGCCAAATGGATTTGAAAAAAAGCGATTTTTCCAATCTACCTTAATGCATAAAGATCCTTTCACCATTACGTTTTTTTTGGAAACGGAGGCATGCCTTTTTACGAATTTCACTGCAATTTATTCTGCTCTAATGCCTATTCATCTAAAATAAATCATGTTTTGGTCGATGTTGAATTAAGTTGGCCGAAAATCAGAACTGTTGTTTAGTGAAAATTACTGTGAAAATGATTTATAGAGCGATTAAGCATATATTTTCGGTCAACGAAATATTTATAACTGTTTATAGCATGATAATTATACCGTGAGGTGGTACGAACACCTTTTTCTCGTATCTAATTTAAACACCTGTTTGGGGGAGGGGACTTTGAGGGTTGGCTTCCCTCCTAGTGGGCCTGAGTTCAAGTCCCGGAGCGGCGGTGGAGGAGATTTGTCAGAGACTGCCCAATCCGTAGAGATCAGCTCCTCGAGTGATATGTGGATGGCACTCTAAGTACATACGGCTCTACATAAGTCCGAGTATTTTACTGTATATACAGGATATTCTTTGGGGGAGGCGACCGACAACTAAGGTCATTTGCGCTATGAGGTAGGGTGGAGAGAAACCTGGCGTCGGCCTCCTCTTAACGAAAAACGCAAAGTGACCTCGGCTTAGCGTCCCATCCGACGGACGGAGTGCTGAACTTATAGTGTCATAAGGCACCCAAGTAGGGTTCGGGCAGTTTCTGAAAAATCTCTGCCACCGCCGGGATTTGAACTGGGATCGGCTGGGTGGGATTCAGGGATGGCAGAAGAAATTAAATGAAAGTCAAAACCAGTAAAATTTAAATAGTTTCGTTCCCAGGAGTGAAATGTAGAAACGAAATGTAATTGATATAAACATGTGGAGCTAAACTCAGGGTTTAAACGAAATCGGAGTCAAAGAGTCAAAACTACTTCGGGTCGAAACTTAAGTAAAACTCTGGGACGAAACGAAACACAGATAATGTTTCGCACCAGAAGGACCACGTGCTTCACCTTCAAACAGTTTAGTTTTGACCCACGCACCGAGTACGAAGTATGGTTGAATGAAGTAGAGATCCGGCCCACTGCCATTAGGTGCATGGGGCACTTATATTTTTACCACTAAAAGGAGAACGCAAACTGGCCATTCGATTTTCAAGCTCAATGTTTTAACCTCTCCACACGCATGTCAAACGTAATGGATCGAAACTATTCCCTCTTATCCCCCTCCACTCAGCTTGAGGGATCGAAACTTAACTATGAGCAGCGGAGTTTCGATTGATTTAGTTTCGTTCCCGGGAGTAAAGTTTCTTCCCGGGTCGAAATTAAACTCCTTGGTGATTTTAATTTCGTGCGGCAACGAAACTAAACCTAGGCCTTGTATTTTCTTTTCCCTCCGGATCGAACCGAAATATTTTCGTTTCGTTTCACTTGCCATCCATGGTGGGATGACATCACTCTGGTCGCCACGGTAACCCCTTCATGTACGCATTGTTTATCTGTTGCAGAGTTCTAAGCACGAGGATCACCACGGAAAGAAAGGCGAGAGCCACAGCGCCAAGCACCACGACGAGAAGCAGGGACACACTGCGTCCGAAGGCACGGAGAAGCACCACGAGAAGGAAGCCGACTACGGAGAGAAGGGCGGCAAGACGGAGCACGCGAAGCACAAGCACAGCCACCGCCATTAGCTGGACGACGAACAGTGACGACTGTGTTGCCCTCTTTCGTTAGTCCCACCTGCTCTTCCATTCGATAGGCGAATCTAGTTTTTTGAACTCTATGGTTTTAGCACGGGGATTCCTTTAAAGGGAAGCCCGTGAACATGGCGGTTAAGCGTTACGTCTGTTGCTGCTTCGCGCGCATGTAATTCGGCGGCGCCAGTAGGCAGATGCATCTCGTTCAGTGTCACTATTGCCATTAATCGTAGTGGAAGTGGTCTTTTTTTAGTTGAAATTCGCCTCGCAATGTGTGGTTTATATGAATTATTGGCTCAATTGCATATTTTATTGTCGAGTATATTCTCATGAAAAGTGGATACAGTTGAGTGGCAGTGCCGCGAGTGGCGATTTTGATAACTGATTTTAATGCGCGCGGAGCGACAACAATTCTAGCGGCGGACTTGAGAATCCTCTCATGTAATATTCGTGGGTTTTACATTCGAGGTGTGGAGTCGGATTTTGCCAAATCTACGAGTAGGTTCAAGTGATCGAACTCCAAGGTGATACTCGAATACCCATACTTGTACTGGAGTACCCTTGAATTCATCACGGGTAATCGAGTACTCCGACGAATCCAAGTATCATGACTACTTAAAAAATGACTTCCATTGACTTATACATCACTTTGACTCGACCATTTTCAATCATATGTAGATACGACCCTTTCACGAATAATTTTGTGCGGATAATGATATGGTTTAAATTCGCAAATTGAATTATCTCATTCGCCGTTTTTTGTCAACCTGTTTGAATGACTGCCTTACTGCCTCTAGTTCCTAATCTTATGGTTAGCGTTAGCCAGACAGTATAAAACCGACCTTGAATGTCGAATTTCCGTCATGCATCTTAGCCAACCATTGATTGAATACATGAATGTCCAGATGATTAAAATTCTTTTCGATGGGAGGCAGATATTTGGATCTCCCCGTGAGCTGTAGATTGCTTACAAAAATTCAACAATGTTGTATGAGTGCATACCTCCCATGACCTTCCCATGTATTGCTATGGGGGTTCGTGCACCCAGGGGTATAATTGAGTACTCCATCAAATGTAAGGGTATTTGAGTACCTTTATGAGTACCTACTCGAGATCCTGTGTGGCGTCTCAAGTAACAAATGGGTACTTGAATTCCCGTGCCAGATTAAATTTGGCATGCTTTTTGTGTGGCGATTTTAAGAATGAGATTTCAAGACAGATGTAGGTGGCATTAATGCGTAAAGTCTCTTGCAATTCATGAATTCGTCCGAAATTCATCATATTGCTAGACACTTCCGTCGTAAGATTGAAGTTGATCTCGCCGATTTTCTTAAAGCCTCTAGTTCCTGATCTTGTTTGACGAGTTACAAGTGTGAAGTCCTGAACTGAAATTAGCAATGGACTTGACGCGACAGAATTCCTTCATTTCATTAGTCTCAATTGTTTTACGTAAAGTTTTTGGAAATGTTCGTAATTTTGACGTTGACTGCGTCAAATCAGTATTTCCCTTCGTGAAAAATGACGGAAGAATTCATTCAGTGATGATCTCAGCTGCCCTTGACTTCTATTCGAAGAAAATGAAAACTAACCTGCGATGCAGTTTTGATAATCGTACTCGAGGATAAAACCTATGGGAATTCGTTATATTATGTCCCATGGAAAAAAATTTATTTTTCTTCGAAGGTATTTTTCGAAATTGGTCAAAATTTCCGCAGCATCTTTCATATTAATCAGCATATACCGTTGTACTTGCTGCTGAGCAATGAAAAAAGTTGACGGTTATACGATAAAAAAGAATCCAATTTCCTCAAGTTGGTGCCTTTGAAAAAAATATCATCTCGGTATTACAAAACTGATGGAGCCAAGCATTACCTTGTGGTAGGGTTTTCCTTTTTGCACACCTCAACTATCTCAATCGATTTTAACGATGCATCATTTTCAAGATACGTCTTGATCACCTCTCCTATTTGCAGTTAATTTGTAGTCCATTTATTCCTCGTGAACTCCATGAAGAAAGATGATTTTGAAAGTCTCAGCCAGATGATTACGGGACGCCCTGGAAGCCCTCACTGACGTCAGAAAGAAGAAACACCTGAAGAAAATCATGGCACTCAAAGCAACACGGACTCCTGACAAGCCTCTAGATGATTAGTAATACATGGAACCCAGTCATCCACAACATTTCTTCATCTTTCCCCTCCAATCCTCACTCCTCACCCCCTCCGTCCACTGACGCCTAGGATATTTCTAGAAATTTCTAGGATAGGTTAAAGAGTGACCAGCAGTCGGCCATGAAACGTTGGGGCTATTTCCGATACATCACGCGGCATACACCTCTATGTCTCTCTTGAATCTATGGATTTATTTTTGAGGCGTGGAGTCGGCTTTACAAAAATTACCATAAGTTATTTGTTACCAAAATGTCATCGGTCGAGAATTATGCAGTGCAGCAAGAAAACAACTCCCCTTTTGAAGACTGATATCTTTCGGCGTATTTCGGCGTTGTAGCGTTTGATTGCAGAAATCAATCAAACCGCCGCTTGCGGTGAATCTCCTAAACCACTCATGCGGGTCCGAGCCCTGAATAAACACATTTTGAAGCCACCAAGCATTTTCATCGTCGACCCCATGCCTCTCTCTCTCTCTTCACGGAACTATTCGTTTATTATTTTTTTAGGTCGACGCTTTCTATTGCAGTGAAATTGCATTAAGCAATAGTCGTATAATAAAACTCGGCTACGCAACGTGGTGATGTGTATTTCCCCAATCATTTCCCGTCACGACTCACTTATCACCTGTGTTCAGTCTGATATCGACGGGGAAATATTTACAAATCACTAAAGAAAACACTAAACCGCCTTCATCACTGTCTTAATATTTTCCATGTCCCTGAATTCATTGTTGCTCTCTTCTTCTTCTTCATCTTCCTGGTCTTCTATTCTCTTTTCTTGGATGTCTCTTTAAGCCATCGCAAGTGTTTCTTATGGTGGCGACCTCGAAGACCTTGCTGTCCTCGCTGCAATGAGCGAATCTCGCCCGCTAGATACCGTTCGATGAGTCTCTGAGGCTGGTTTGATGGTGTTCCATGTTTTCAGGGAAGAGATAGTGATTTGAGTATCGCACTTCCATTCCAACCTAGTGTACTTCACGTGCCAGCAGTGCGTGGACTACCTTTCGTCTGACTCCTACTCATCCACCTTTCAAGCCTAAGTCCCCCATCGTGTGTTTTTGAGAAGTCTACCACTAGTTAAGCTGTAGGGGTCATTGAAACGCGCAAGCTTTTCCTCCACATCAAGTTTGCATGCCAAGGGAAAGGCGATAGATGAAAGGAAAAAATATTTATGATACGTGGCGGAAATTTCACAAAATATCCCGAATTAGGACATTTCCTGATCGCATTATCTCCATGCCCGATTTATGTAACCTTCTATTCCGGAACAAGTTGCTAAATATAAAATATTTACCCAAAAAATTGCTGCCAACGACTGTGAAATTTTTTCCCATGGGATATAAAATGCGTTTTTTCACTCTTATTTGGGTTTTTTTTTCGAAATTTGATAGATTAAACGTGCAAAAGGGTTTTTAGAAAATAGCCGAGTTCTATTACTGGATGTTTTTTTCCGTCGAATAACGAAACCATTGAGAGGATAACATTAAGTTTCATGATGGAGTCGTTCAAGAAATATATTTTTTCTTACCCCGAAAGATCAAATATTTGTTACGTTGATGCATTTTGTAAATAGTTTGTTACTCTGTTTTTATACCATGTTGATTTGTAATAAAGTGTAATTTCAGCGATGGTTTCTTGATTTGGCGTCCTACTCTTCAACTTACCAGCGCACAAGCTTTTTTTTGTTTTGAACTCATTCAATCATTAAATTCAGTGAATTCAAACCAAATTATATTTTGGTATGATAGGTGAGGGTAGAGCCATTAGCGGATACGGAAAAAACTCAAGGGGGGCGCAAAAGATACTTTGAGTTACCTTTACTGCTATCGTAATAAAAAATAGTCGAGTCACATGCAAAGTTTGAGGGTTTTAATTAAATTAATAATGCAGAAATACAAGACAGTGCCATCTGATGATATAAAAAAGTTAAAATTGTGGTTCTACAATGTTTGGCAATACGGGCGGCCCCACAAAGGGAGGGCGCGCGCCCCCTGTGCGACCCCACATCTGTATCCGCCTCTTGGTATAGCTCACACCATACTAACCCCTATGGGGACTGAATTTCTTACAGTCACGGGAGGGGTTTAGTATCTACATTTGAGGTTTATATTATTTTCTTTGGGGTTCTTAAATAAATTAATTAATCACTTGTGTTTGATAAAAGGAAGATGTCGGAAAAGACATCTCTCTTTAATCAATCCCAAGGCATGGGTATCAAATAATTCTTCTTTAACTATTTCACGATAGCAGAGGCAAAGTTTTTCTCATTAAATATAAGGGGTGCAAAAACAGACGGGTTGCATTGAAAAAATAAATTGAATTTTTAAGTATTCTGTATTAAAAATTAAACTTCTCTACATTGGCCTTGCCGAATGATAATAACTTCAAATGAAACATATCGTGGGAATAAGTGAACCACGTATTACTTTTGCTGGACTACCAACTACGCCTTGAAAAGTGATATCCCGTTCCAAAATTCCTGTGATTAGTTCAAATATAGACCCTAATGAGTAGATGGAGCATGACGTCATGGAAGTGTAGAGATGGGTGATGTCTACTTAATTAAGGCAGATTCCAACGGCGAAGGTTGCAATGAGTATTTTGATTATCTTTACTCTATTGTTACGAGTGCATTTGGAGTGGCCTCTCAGCGCATTTCAGTATTCCTTAAGTATAGTCTTATCTTCTGGATACTGTGCCAAAACCCATGTCTCTGTGACAATGATTTGGGGAGATATTCGGAAAATATGATTTAAGGGGCTTATTTTTTTGGCCAAAAATGTGAAAAAAAATCAAATGCGCATCATTTGTGCAAATTTTTCCAATCTACGATCTTGAGGTGTTTATTTTGAGTTGATCCGCAACGGGTGGCTTTCCTTTCCTCTAAGGGAATGGTTTCTACTTCTCGCCCCGTTGGGCTCTTTAAGTTGTTGTGGCTGTAGTGCGCGTGACTTCCCACGCCTGTCGGCGATTTCAGCCGGGTATTTTTTAGTTGATTTCCATATAGAAATTTATAGCAAAATATGACGCCATATATGAATCGGTTCCGCCTCCGTCGTCCGCGTTCCTCCGCGTCGAGTTGTCCTTAGGTGACGACAGTTTCTCCAGCCATCCTGCTGGCGTCTTCAGGTCAGTGGACACTGGACACCGTGGATTTCGATAATCCTTAAATCCTGTGTATTGAAAGCCGTTACTATCCTAGGATAATCCGAGAAGCTATAGAGATAACTAAGCATCTAGAGAACTGCAACAGAGAATACGGCTAAACATTAGCCAACATAGGGAGAAGGGTCTTCAAAATCAATGACCAATCAGAGCCCACGTGAGATCCAACCAATCAGGACCGACCTCTGATCCCCAAGGTATCTATAAAAGACGACCTAATTTATGCATCGCTACTTCTGACCTGAAGACGCCAGAAAGTATGAGGGTTCTGGGCGAACCCTTCGAGGGTACAACGCACCGGGGCCAGGAACCAAGCCAGTGGCTTATACGCCCGATCACCCGGGGGGGGGCTGGAGAGGAGGGAAAAAGGATAGAGGCGCCGCCGCGATGGGAGCCCGCCGACGCCTCTGGGAAAGGATAGGAACGGAAGGGACGGGGCGAGGGAAAAACACCCCAACACTATAGAAGCGAAGGGGGCCCCACTAATTAGCGAAACCAAGCTATTAATGTTCTACCGATCCTCGTGGATTTTCCTATGAGGAAGAAAAATCCATCGATCGAATCGGTAGAAAAAAGACGCCAGCAGGATGGTTGGAGAAACTGTCGTCACCTATGGACAATCAACGCGGAGGAATGCCCAAAAGCTGCGACTCATACGGAGAAACGCCGCGGAACCTCAGATCAAACTTAAAATATGATGTTCTTATGATAAATCGTTTGTTGAATTCAGGTGAAATGGCCCTATATTATCATTAGCTGGGGTATTAAATTCCACGTTTATTAATTGGCTAATATCAGGGTAATTCCTTCTCGAATTTGTCCGCATTACAGAAGGCTACACACGTCACGTTGGACATGGTATAATTTTCTGGTAAGCGCTGTTTCGGAAATTAACGACCAGGTACGAGTGGACGGCTCATTGGAATATAACAGAGAACTGGAGAAGAAGATTGCCTGAATCTAGGACGCCAATCTGTGCTATAATTTCAGCATCCATCCCTTTCCCAAATATAAATAAAGCATTTCTAGGAAAATGATAACCCACGAGAGATAGGGGCGATCAAGAATGGGCTATTTTGTGACTACACGTTGGCGGAGATTCCGTCTGAGAGGCGCCAATTATTTCGACGTGTCCTCCGTGCGAACCTGCCTGCCCTTTCCTTTGTCGTGATCCAGCTGTCGTCGAAGGAGTCTCCGGATTTAATAATTCAAACGGCACGCTTCAATGCAGCCATAAACGGTGAATACATGGTGACATCCTCCAAACATGTACCCTTGGGATTTTTTCCACCCGGAATCAATGCCTACATGCTTCAGAAAATCGAAGAAATTGAATCATTTTTTAAATGGTCGATATTGAAAATTTAATCTCTCAAATGACTTTTCATTTCATTAAGAGGTCGTTCTAGGAGTACGCATTTTTAAGTTGTTTTTCGAAGCATACCTCTATGTCTCCTCATTTTTAATTTGACTTCATTCAATTTCAAGATAAACCTGACAAGGCATTGGTCTGCACGTATTAGTATGCCGAAGGATAAGATGGAGGATGAGACTTTATAGTCACAATCTCGCTGAATAAAGATGATTAATTATAATAATTATTATGTTATAACCTTATTGGCGCTTTTTTACCCCCCTTCTCCCTCAGTGTAAGCAAAAATATGCATTCGCCGACCCCCAAAATGTCAGCTAACTCGTAACCCCTCCCTCTACCTGGAGTTCTTACGTAATAATTGAAGTTCCCAGCCCCAACAACCGCGAAACCACTTATACTATTCCGCACTACAGTGAGGTATACAGGGTGTCGCAGGATGAAATAAGTTATCATGAGGGATTAAAAGGATGGGCAAAAGTCTCTACCCTCCTCCATGGAAATTAGGATATACAGTGCAGTGTTTCAGGAGGATTCTGCAATACTCCAGGAGGTGGTGTATAGGAGACAATTTTAAGTATTTTTTGTCCATAAACATGGGGTCGCAGCTCCTTAGATACTGAGATACAGAAAGGCTAATATTTTTTTGGATGTATTTTGCCGTTACCATGAAAACGGTTTTTCTTAGGATGTCTACCTTATATGACATCTTCTTTAATACTCTGGATTTTTAACCCTTGGGCTGCGGGAGTTCACGGTTATAGGTGCTAGCCAGTGCAGAAAAGACTCCCTCTGCAGGAGACACCCCCTGCTACGAGACGCTTAGTGATCCTTAGGGTGAGGGAATGTCCCGAAGTGCAAGATATCCTGATAGCAATGAACATTTTGGGTAAATGCCGCAGCCAGCGTGCAAAATGTAGAAAAACGTTCCCGCACCCTAAGGTTTAGGGACATTGAATAATTAAGGTCGGAAGAAAATGTGCGATTATAATTGCTAGAAGCATCTTTGAGAAAAATCTTTGATCTTAATTAAACGAGAGCTTTGAGCGAGGATCAAAACTACAATTGCGAAATCTCACCCATTTTTAGATTAACTGTTTCAGATAATTATAATCGCACATCTTCGTCCAACCTTCATTATTTAATTTCCTTAAAAAGCTGGAGTATCAAATGAAATTTCGAAAAGACTGGATAAAAATTATAACTGCAGGGTGCGTCAAAAAATGTTTGCGTTGCCGTAGATTAGCCACTATGGTCTAATGACCAGTGGCGGATACAGATGGGGAACGCGGAGGGCGCGTACTGCCGAACATTGCAAAACCACAATAGGGTGGTTTCCTATTATTTTTCTATTGCTTAAATCGAAAGATTATTACTCCTGGAGTACGTATTTCACGCTTTTAGATTTTTAAATGACGATATCTATTTTTCGCGATTAAATGAAAAGTGAAAATTTTCAAGCGCCCGAAAACGCGACGGCTAAGTATCAATTATGGGAAAACTCCTTGTGACGTCGTTCTGGTTCCCGCTGTCGCAAAGTGAGGTGACCTTGGGGCGAGGGTATGTCCTTCTCTGCGATGCAGGCTGCTAGCAGGTAGCAGAATACCCTGCTAGCTGGTAGCGCTTGGCTTAAATAAGGATTATTAATACCTTATCAAACGAAGAAAACTTTCCGACCTTAGCCAGTTTTAATAGGTGATTATTAAGACATGTTTCCCTGATCTCTGTGCCTCATTCATGCATTGGTAATATCAGACGATCTAAAACTCCTATCTACTCGTATAGAAACTAGGTCCCTGTGACGTCACTTGGAGTGGCATCGCATGGGCGCCAATCTGGCCTTTTTCAAATGCGGTTAAAATTGACTATTGCCATTCGCCTAAACTGGGATTTTTAAAAGCAAATAATTTGTATATTATGAATACACTAATGGTGGGTAACGAATCGCAATCAATGCCTTTCGTTTTCTTTGATGAAGGAAACTTTGATACGCAGGAAGGACCTTGATACGCAGTGGCGTAACTAGGAATATTCTTTCGAGGGGAGGGGGGCGGACGGGATGGCCTGGGGTGGCCACTCCCCTCCCCTATGTTCGGGAAAACTTTTGAAAAATGACATGCCTGGAAATACATTTCACATCATTTAATTTTTTCATTACTCTGAGGCTTTTGGGGGGATCTGTCCCCTTATCCCCCCATAGTTACGCCACTGTTGATACGTCATATTGAAAAGAGAAGTGCACCGCAGGAGACCGAAGGATATAATGTTGCTGCCGTCCTCACTGGTAATATTAAGGCCGTTTTACACGAAGCACGTCATTTCGCAGGTTGGCACTGAAAACATTTGTTAAAAATTGGGAGAATGTAAGCTCGAAATTAGATTGGGGGGTAATTTTAAGGCCGTTTTACACGCGGTACGTACTTACACAATCTGACGTGTGTACGAAGGCGCAGTCAAAATTGCGTCGTGTGGCTAGCGGTGAATTGCTAGAACACATGCGAGAATGCGTGGACGTGAGATGGCAAAATAGTCCCTGTTCTAATTTCGTTCATGCGTTCGCGCAATTCCACGCCATTTTAGAAATTAATGCAGTTTTAACCTGCGCAATTCCGTGCCCCGTGTAAAACCGCCTTTAGGCTCGGCTGTAAGGCGTGCATGTATAGCGCCAATGCCGATGCCATGACTCGTAGAAGTAAAACGCTATCTTACATCCGCAAGTTCTCATTGTCTGACATTACCTTTACCCTTCAATACGCTTTTCCTCCCCTATTCTGCGCACATAGAGGGCATAAGATTTCGCTGGGTCTTTTTTCTTCATCCGTTCGACCCTAGCTCGGGAACTACACTGTACTCTCTCGGAGATCTGAGAGAGATTATCGACCGGCGCTCGATACACCCGAGCTGGCGACTCACATGTCTTATTCATAAGCGCTCCACGCTCTTCCATTTTTTTCACTCGCTCGTCGACAAGTGGCGGAAATCCGATCGTCGTGGTTTTCCTCACCCATCAATTTGGAAGTCTGCAGGTGACTCGGCCGTCATGGGAGCCGATGCAGGTTGACGCTGTGACGGAATACCCCCTGCCGCCGCTGTCACTGGCCCCATTCACCCCGCTCCCTACCCGCCCATGTCCCATTTGACCCCGCTTCAGAGGAGTGTATTCGCTCGTCGTCAATCCGTGACAGCGGAACGAAGCGTCCAGAGGAGGATTGGAAAATGTTCCTGCTAACTTGGGGATGACTCCCATGATCAAGGGGATTGCATAGAGGAGGCCCAATTCCATCCCATAGAATGCTGCTTTCTGTTGCCACTTCGGTCTCATTTTAATCGGTTTTCAAAAATGTCCGCGGGGCGGTGATGAGTGCAATGCGATCCACTTTTTTCCAATATTTTGCAGTATAATATTTTCAATGCGAAGAATAGCATGTAAAAGTTATGAATTTGATAGATCACATCATCATGTATATAAATTTATGTTAACATTCCTTATTATGTTATTTCCCAGTGAAATTCGGATCACTTTGTCCGTCAGCGATGCGATTGGCGACATTTGTAAACCCATTTAAATCTGCAGTGAGTGACAACACATTTAGAGGCCGGCTTGCGTATCCTCCTTTTTATTTTAATTCGTGGCCATGATGAAGAGGGGTCGCCCCATTCTGCATTTGGTGTCTAACTTTGGCGGTTCGATTACCCCAGCTCTACTGCTGATATTCACCTTGCTCACAGGATGCAGAGCCCAGCTCATCTCCAGACACAAATTCGGTGAGTTATTCCAGAACGCATTCAACGCATGACGGGTCCACCGAGTAAATTAACCTGGTTAACTTATATGGTAAATGAGGAAATGCACTGAATGTGCTAAATGAGGAAGTAAAATGTAATGCAAGGGAATGGTGAATGAAATGGACTAAATGAGGAAGTAAGCGCTGAAAGTCACATCGGAGAGATTAGTGAGCGAGGCCAACATTAAAACCTCAACTACAGAACAATGATGAGAAATGGAAAAAGCTAAAAAATAAGAAGTCAAAGAGATGTAATGAGTTTATCTTTGAAAAGTAAAATAGCAAAAAAGAACTCATTTGTAAGAGGGACAATTATCGTTTTTGGCCATGAAGTTTGTAGCATATTACATAAAAAAGCATTTTTACTTATAAAAAATATTCATCTGTCACGTTTAAATGGGATTGCTCTAAAATTTCCATAGTTTTCTCATGGATGAAAAGTAGAAGAGATCTCGTTATTAAGAGTAACAGGTATCGTTTTTGGCCCCAACGTTTGTAGCTATAAACTGAAAAAAGCATTTTTACTAATAAAAAATATTCATCTTTCACGTTTAAATGGAATTCTCTAAAATTTCCATAGTTTTCTCATGGATTACCACACGGCATTACAGCTTCAATAGCTTTTAGAGTAATTTTTCAGTTACCAAAATTTCTCCTTCTCAGGTCAAATACAGATACAGACTTAAGATGTCCTTAATTGATTCGCCTCCCGATTTGAGGAAATGATGATCATTGTATGCTTTCCAGTGCTCGTCCTGGAAAGCGCCAGTTCGCAGATGAAGCTGCCCAACGCCTTCGTTTGCGGATTGCGCCAGGCCGAGTCCACCCTGAGCGGAGTGACCTTCTCTGAGGCCGTCGTTTTCCTCGGTCGGACTGCTGACAAGTGGGCTGAAGGCGACAGGAGCGCCATTGAAGAGGATGCCATGCAGAGCCGTGAGTGTAGTCTTAATCTAAATCTTGGAGAGTCTGCTGTTCAAGATATTTTGAGAGAGCCTAATTATTATGGTAAAAACGATCACAAGGATGAGATTATGGAATTGGACTGCAGAACCGATAGATTTAAGATGTGACTTTTCCGCGTACAACAATGGACCATAATACCTGCGACAGTTTAGCTTTAGGATAGCTTGACACGGACTAGGTAAGATAGACTCAGCATAAAAAAAGGAAATGATAGCTTTAATTGTCAATGCATTAATGCATTCATTTCTTGGCATGTAATAACTCATGCATGAATAACTTACTCATCCTCGTGCTGGACCCCCTATAACGACGGTGGACGGCAATGGCCAGACGGTGCCAGCACTATGCAGTGGGGAATACCTGGCACTACTGGCCCGGGGGTGTGGAATTTAATAAATAAATTTTGGGAAATTTTAATCCTTGCCCTCTTGAGATTGAATCGATTCTGGTAAGTTTCGATTCAATTTGATCCAGACATCCATTAATTTAAATTATTATTTTGTTCACTCAAGACGGTGTTAATTATGCTATAAAATGAGTCACCTCTGAAATCTAGCTAACTGCGCGATTTTGGTATTCTGACTTAAATTTGTCAGTTTCGGAACTGGAGGGCGTCAAATATTTCCAGGCTGGAGGGCGCACCGGGATACCTCTCAGCAAGGGCGCAGCTAGGAATTAAGGATGGTGGGTTTTAGGTTCAACTAATACCGGGGTGTGCGAAGGTGTGGCATACCTTCCAGGATAAACGGTAGGTGCGAAACTAATAAATTGCGGAATTTTAAGATAAACGGTTCAAAATGGTGAGTTTTACGGCTTTCTAAGGGATATTTAACTAATACTTACACTATTCAATTAGTAAAATCAATCCAATTAAGTAAAATGGATTAAACTTAAAAATTTCTCTCAGCTCTGAGGGGGGTTTTAACCCCCAAACCCCCCCTCGCTGCGCAACTGCCTCTCGGTATCCCGGCGGCCCAGCACGGGGCTGCACTCACTACGTTAACTTTTCTTTTTCTATTGCTAACAAGTAGTTTCATTTGCATGGTATCATGTTCATGACCTTAGCACTCTCCTAGTTTCTAGCCTGACTGCGTGTCGTTGTACTTTGTGTTAAGCCTGTGTCCGGCAAACGAGCACGTGTCTGATTAAGGCTAATGATAGGCCGTTGCACCCCTGGTGTGGTATCATCCCGTGCCCCACCCTCCGGTGGTGGCTTGTACGGTAGGTGTATATGAAATACACGAGGGCTGTATATAGATAGGATAATGAAGATCGAGTATTCTTGTGCTCTGTAGAGGGTGAATAGAGTTGACTTTTGTCAATATTTATTTTTATGTAACTATGGAAATTTTACCCAAATATTTCCTCAGGTGTAAATTTTTCATGTTTGAGATGAAGGGATATCAGTTTCACTTTGCATTTAGAGGTCGTGGCGGTACCAATCGAGTGGAGATTTTTACTAGTTGCGTGAATGTGTGGCAGTGGTTGTGAGTGTGAAATGAGTACACCTGCGGACACAGAACGATGTGGATCGAGACTCAGATAAGATATTGGAGTATCAGGCTTTTCGGAACAAGACCCGGTAAGTGATATACGCCCAATAATTATGTGTTGTTAGTGTTTCAGTATTTGGTTTCGAAAGTACATAATAGTAGATTACAGGGGAATCGGGTTGGTTTGGTGGTTAGAGTGTTGGTTTCTCACCCGGCGGGCTCGCGTTCAAATCCCGGCGGTGGCTGAGGATTTTCAGAGAATTGTCGATCCCTGCTTAGATGTGCGTGGATGACCTTTCAAGCGTAACACTCCGTCCGTCTGATAGGACGCTAAGCCGTGGTCCACTTGGCGTCTTTCTTTTAGAGCAAGCTAATGCCGACGCCGGGTTTCTCTCCACCCTTCCCTCCATACCATTTACTCATGGCGCAAACTACCACCGCTGTCCAAATACCACCATACCAATAGTAGATTACAGCTCATATAATTCATCAGGAAGGGAAGAGATCACAGGATAATATTTTCCATGAACTTCTCAATGTTCCCTTAAATTTTCCATGTGATAGCCTTAGAAGTTATAAATCAGCATTATGTCAGAAAATAGACAAAATACGATCGGTTGAGCGTGAGTAATCTGTCTTTGTTTTTCGTCAAGTTCAAACGCCAAGTTCATGTGTGCTTTCCTTTTCAACCCCAGTGTCGCGAGAGTTGATGCAGAGGAACGAGACCAAAGTGACGGCCTTGATCGACTTCACGTGGACTGGTTGGAGTAGAGGGCGGAAGGCGGCAGTGATGTCCGGGGTGCCATACATAAGGATTGAACCCCTCCTCGGCACTTTCCTCAGGGCCACCGAAGCAGTCATCGCCAAAAAGGAAGCGGCCGACGCCGTTCTCATCTTCGCCAGTGAAGATGGTAAGATCACGGCTGGTCTATCGAGTTTACCGTGACGAACCGGGCATCGTGCCGGCATAAAATTATACGACACGGTGCGTTATATGTTGCAGCTACTTATCGCGACGATTAATGGGCATTTCATGAAGCCATTAAAATCTTGACTTTATTGCACTGGGATATATACTTAAGTGATGGTAGTAGCAAGAAAAGGGGTTTCTTTTGATTTACGATTTCTTACCACCCGCTTCGTGTGGTTTTGTAATTCGTTCGCCTAGTAAGGATGGAAGTTGGATGAGCATTAATTAAGTTAAATTCTATGACCTCAGAAAATAAAATCGTTTCCAGGCTGAATTAACTTTAGGAACCCAGTATCGATGGTATTTGATGGCTACTAGTCGAATCATTAGCTTCGATTACTCTGAAACATAAAGCGATTACTCGCCACTACCTCAGAATAAAATGTACCCATCTGGCACGGTCTTCAGCGGGTAAAGCCTTGGGCCTCTGATGGAGGCTTGTCGTCCATTGGTTACGACCGTGTGCCTACTCGCGATAATGAGTCAAAACGTGGTTATGCGCAGCTGTTTCTACATTCCAGGGAAATGATCCCACGGCTTCTACATGTAGGTGTTTTCGAAAAATGCTCATCTCTTGAATAATTTTTGTAAACTACCGTGACCTAAATCAAACATGCAGTTCATTACAAACTGAGTAGCGCAAAGAAGTACAAAACTGAGTACCCCACAGAGAACGACCCAGACCGCTCGGAGCTGCTTCTTTTGTTGATGATTTTTGACGCTCTTGCTTCTTGAATATATAGTCGCACATAGTCGGTGCAAGTTGATATTCAGGCAGCAGGCTAGGGTTCACATCTGGATGAAGGCCTTTGAATACCTACCACTGAGCCAAAATCCTCGTGACGGGAGACGGGTCCTTCTTCCTTGAATGCGTGAAAGGCAACGTCAGTATCTCAGAACTGGATACGAAGGTGGGGTGTTCCGTAAACAGAAGTATGTTTTAGTTGTCGTAACTGCCACCGGAGGGCGTAGTTTTATTCTGATATTCAATTTTTTGTGTGTGAGCGTGCGACGATTCGTCGCCAATCTCGCAGTCTGTTGTGTGTGGAACTCATGGTGAGAATGCGTGGTGCCTCAGCCGCTCCAGCCCCAGCCCCCTTCCCCGCCGCGCCCCGCCCCCAAATGTGCTCAAGTTTCGGCGGAACTGCAGGCAAGGAGGCTTACTGACTGAAGGCTGACTGATAAGTGAAATTTCCCCCATTATTATACTGATAAGTGAAATTGCCCTCATTATTATTCACTATAGTCATGATATTGTTAAAGTTATGAATATATATTTTTTTAATGTTTAAAGTGCATTGTGTATTTCTCTGGTCCTTCGGGTTATAGTTGCATGGACATCGTATTGTTTCATCCCGCGACAGTGGATAAGGTAAAGGTTTTATCCTCTGAACGTTTATCTATTTTTGTTTCATATATATACATTTTTCACTCTGAATAACTGAAAAACTCCTTAAATCGTGCAAATAAGGAACCATATTAGCCCATTTATAAAGTATAAATTGTTTCTTCACTCGGTTTTTATCAACTTTGTCATGAAAGGTCGTGACTTTGTCACATACTTTTTCTTCATTCTGATCGTCTGTTTTTAATGGTTGTGAACATAGGCAAAATTGCATTTCAAGTTGACGCAGCCGGCGACTGGTAATAGCGCTTTTGCATGTACCTACGTGAATGATTTGCCGTCAAGTCGTCGTGGTACGTTAGGTACCTGAAGTGAAAATTTAATTTTTTTCATCTTTTATTATGTGAAGGCCACTAGAGTCTTGCCTTCCCTTGCTTGAAACTCCGGAAGACAATTTACTCCATATATCACGCTGATGCACGTTGTCTACCCAGTGTCTCTCCATCAATAACAAGTGATAGGTAAAAAATATTATTATCCGAAATTAATACGCCTTTAGTAACGTTTGGCTGTTCCTGTGGAAAGAATATTCCATTTTCATTGTCGCAATACATATTACTGTGCCAACGGAGAAATTTCTTTAACTAAATAAATATTATTTATTGTTGCCATCGAAATTTATTGTCTTACTGTAAGCTGTTAATATCTAATTGTGTTTACGTTCATATTAAAAATATCTATTTAATTCCAAAACTAAATGGCCAAAAGACGTATTTGAGATTCTCATTTCTGTCTATCAAAGGTAAAACGATAAGTTTGAATTCATAATTAGTGGTTAAATTTTCGTCAAAAATTTACGATATAGGTACTAAATTTTATATTGAGGTACTCAGCTCAATAAAATGAATCATTTGCTATATTCTAAAAACGATTTAAATATAAGTCACTATGAAAATACTTCTCATTTAGTCATTCCATCATAATTTTAAAATAAAACCGCGAAAGTTGCCACACACTTTTCATAAGTTGCTGGCGTCACAAGCTTTTTGGCACATTCACTCATTCATGCTGTTTACACTACAAGCATTTCCATGGAAACGCTTGTAGTGTAAACAGCAAAGAGCCATGCGACACGGGTGCGCGATGCTGAAAAGTAGCTGAAACGCGGTGGCCTGCTCTGAGAGAGTGAATCACGCCATTTAAGTTCCCTGCGAAAAGGAAAGGGCATTGATTTTGCACTACGAGTCACTCGTAAATTAGACGCGTGGCACGCGCGCCGGATCGAAAAATAGAATAATGCGGGTCTCGTTATTTTTCAAACTATGGAAATCGTCGATGTAAAAAAGTTGGTGAAGGAACACATGGCGGTGAGCCCAAAGAGATGATATTATTTTCCTATTCCTAAAACCGAAATGGGTCTTTCAAATGTTTTAGGTATTTTAGCTACAAAGGTCTTCATCACCTTTTCCACAGTTAAAATAATTTTGGTCATAGTCAGTAGCTAAATCAAGGTAAATATTTTCGTTCGAGGCAAGGCAAAGGTTTTTTTTTCACTGAGGAATTATTAGACTTCACGGCATCAAGTGTAGGCTATTATTGAGCATCATTTTTTAGGTGTATCTTTAATTTACTTATAAATATGGACAAAATAGAACGATTTTGATGATTCAATTCCGGTTTGTCCATTTTAATCTTGCATCAGGCTTGTGGGATATGTTACTTGATATCCGTCGTAATTCATAACATTCGATTACATAACTATACTTGTCGACTGCACTTTCTTTATCGATAAATTAAGAATACATTATGTGCAGTGGAATTTAACGTCACAATTTCATGTTTGGAAGTGTAATAACGTAGATTTTAGACCATTCTTTATTTCCTTTAGTACCTCAGGATATAAGTGATTTAAAAAGAGTTTTTTCATTTAACAAACTTTCAGTAAACGTCATTCATAAAAATGTTTACAGTTATATTTTGATTAACACACTTTCGACCTATTTTTTAATTTGCAGAGGTGGATGAAGCCATTTTCACTATGCTGGGACGCTCACTTCTCAGAGTTCTGGTGTTAAATGGACTTAATGGAGATACGATTGAAAAACTACTTCGAATGCGGCCGTCGCCATCATATTTCGCCATATTTTCCGATTCCATCAAAGTGATGCAACTTTTCAGAGAGGTAAGCGTTGTGATATCTAAAAAAGTGTGACGCTGATGCTTTGAAAGTATGCGAAATGCATTTTCCTAGAAGAGATATAGAAATATTGAATTCTTGAACATTGAAATTGAAAGCTATTGTTCGACAGACGGTAAAAGTGATAATTTTAATGGAAAAACTGTATGATATTACGATCGGTCGGGGAAAATATTTATTCATAATTTTTTAAAGAATTGATATAAGCTGTCGAGATGGACAGGATTTGGATTAAGTAAAACGTTGGAGGGATTTAAGAATAGCCTCTTTTTCTCAGTTATAATTATAATTTTAATAATATGAGTCATAAACAATGTATACAACCCAAAGTGAAATTTCCCGAAAGCTCTATTTTTGGTTTCAATTGTTTAAGGAATAATGGTACCCATGAAGTATGTATTTCTAATTCCAAAAATAAAAATAATTTGTACTCAGTTAACGAATTCCTTACGCATTTCCCGGTGATTAATGTGGATTTCATAAAATTTTAATTTTTGCCATCTTATCGGGTATTGAAAACGATGAAAAAATTCACGTTTTGAGGTTTTTCTTCTAAATAAAATCAGCTTTTTGTGTCCTTACCAATAACTACTTTATAATTCAACAATTTATACGTGATACACTATTTTATAATTTTTTTGTATGATTTTTATATGTCATCACATTATACCACCGATTTGAGTTAAGTACATCAGGTAAAGCTTCCTCTTCTATAAAGTAGATCAACACCGAAAGTTTAGGTGAAAATTTTATGATTATGTGAATTTAAAAAATAGGTGTTGTGCAGTACTAAAAAGAATATTTAATAAGAGAAGGATTGTTACGCGGTAGCTGTTATAGCCCTTCTACGCGGTTTGGATCGTAAAAGGGCTTTACCTCCCTCAGGAGTGTAATACCTAACATTTAACAAAGTCTAGAAAGTACCTCCCCGAAAGAATTGCTCAAGGCTGATGGTATCCGTTTGCTTGGCAAAAAATTAAATTCTTGCGCTCATTTTCAGGAATTATTGATTTCTGTTAGTCCTGTTATGTAAAAAAAAGATAATGAAATAATTATATTGTCAATTATGCTGCCTCAACGTTTCGGAACGCGTGACCTGCGAGGTCCCCCTGGTAGTTACAATTTCTGAAAGAGTATTTCACTTTTTGGAGACCTACTTCTGAAGATTGCAACAAATTACATAATGAATCTGAGAGACATTAGTCATTAATTGTGAATCAGCCTTACACGTATTTTTCAAGACTATGGGCTACCATTTTGGTCGTTAAATTCACTATAAAAAGTTTTTAACACATTGTAAATCGCTAGTATATTTGGAAAAGATAAATATCATCACGAAATGGTTTTGTTTTTTGGCTGACGACCAGTGCGTGCCATAGAAACCCATAGTACAGGAGGTCGCCCTTGAGAAGCAGGCACATTTCGATATAAGGCAGCGGAAATGTTCCAACGACATTCGTCAGGGTTAAATATTTTATTTATGCATTGGCGTAATTAGGAATATGCTTTGGGGGGATGAGGGGGCTAGGGGGCGACTCCACCCCCCCCCCCCCCCCCAAGAAGTCGGGATCCGAGAAAATTTTTGAAAAATAACATGCTTGGAAACAGGGGCGCAGCTAGGAATTAAAGCTAGGGGGGGGGGGGTTTAGGCGCAAAAAGAACTGGGGTGTGTGGTATACCCGCCAGGGTAAGCGGGAGATGCAGGAGCCCTCACCCAAAATTTTTTTAAGATAAATGGTACAAAATGGTGAGTTTTATGGCTTTCTGAGGGATATTTTATTAATCCTTACTCTCTTCTATAATTTTATTAATCAAATGAAGTAAAATGGATTAAACTTAAAGGTTTCTCTGAGCTCTGGGGGGGGAAGGGGTTTAATCCCCCAAAACCCCCCCTCGCTGCGCCACTACATGGAAATGCATTTTACATCAATTTGGTACTTAAAATTTAACTTTAAGTAGAAGCAGTTATTATACATCAAAAACAAGGCAATAGTATTATAATAATTTTTTTTCTGAGGCTCTGGGGGCGATTTAACCCCCTCATCCCCCACCCCCCATATTTACGCCTCTGTATTTATAATCATGTGATTTTCAATGTTTTATACGCTGATGAAACTGCGCCAAACATTCACCCGTTCTAGATGCTTGACTAATAATTTTTTTGGACGTTTATGATATTTTTCTCGTCTTCTTATAATGACTGAATATATGTTAGGCGACCGTCGGTGGCTTGGTCTTCCTCGACGACCGCTGGATCCTGGCCGTGAAGGACTTTCGCCGTCCCGTGTTGAACTCGACGGGTCGTCAGGTGATGATGGTGTCCCCCGCCCGGGACTCGTGCTGTGCCTTCATGCCAGAGGGTGAGTGCCGGGCAGGGCCTTGCGGAGGCGCTGGCGGAGACGCCGTTGAATGGTCAGCCGCCGGCATCTCCGATGGCTGGACCGGGGAGAGGAGACCAGGATGCCGCTCTGATGTGAGTATTTAGGAGGAACCAACATTGCGTTCGTTCTGCAATTTATTATATCCTCATTCGCATTCACACTGTCCACATGACAAATACACGAGGGAATCACAATCTTGTTATTTCCCATGTGTTATACCTCATCACCGAACTGTCACTTACAACAAATCATTTACCGTTACTGCATGTAGGGAATGGAATAATCTTAACCTTTCAACTAGGAACTCATTATCATTGGCATATTTTAAGAGGAGGCTACACAAAGCACTTTTCACCTCACGAATAGTTGGTTAATATACACGACACTGAGCAGCGCCTACGACTAAGTGATATATGTCACTAAATGTTTATACATATATGTTATATTTTATTGATGTTTTTATATGTTATGTCTTAATTGAATGTGTTATATTTTTGTGTATTCTATGTACCTCAATAACTATGTTGTATTTTGCTTGTAACCTAACATTAGCTTTCACTAAGTAAGTTTTCGCAGGTTTTTCACACCACCCTTCTTGTGTGGGCGTTTTTCTGCAGTGGGTTTTTTTCCTGAAGGATACTACACCCTTATCCTCATGTTTTTTTCCCACAAACAGATCTCTTTTTTCTTGCACAAAATTTTCACATATACTTGTTTATCTTTTTTGACATTTCACAAATAGTGTATATTGTACATGTTTTGTATTGTAAACGTTTATCTACCGTTTTGAAATATGTTTGCATTGACGCTAACGAGGGGTTAGGTGGAAGAGGGGACTTCTTAGTCTCAACCTCGCCCAAATAAAGACATATTATTATTATTCACTCACTGAGTTAAAGGGGATCAGGTTGGTGTGGTGGCTAGAATATTGGCTTCCCGACCCAGGAGTAAGGGCTCAAACCCCTTCGATAATGTCCGCGGCGCGGTGATGAGAGCAATGCGATCCACTTTTTTTCCAATAGTTTGCAGTTTAACGAGTAATAGCATTATTACGAGTTTGTAATTACGAGTAATGGCATTGAAGAGTTATGAATTTGATAGATACATCACGTGCATGATTTTCGGTTAACACCCCAAATTACACCTTATTTCTCCGTGAACCTCGAATCACTTATTCCGTCAGCCACGCGAGTGGCGACTTTTATAAATCCATTTAAATGCGTGGTGTGTGTCAACACTGGGTGGGTGTATTGGCCACTTGTGGTCAGGGATGGCAAGTGAAAAGAAACGAAAATGTTTCGTTTCGACCCGGAGAAAACGAAAACACGAGGGCTGGGTTTAGAGTCGCTCCCGAACGAAATTAAAATCACCAAGTAGTTTAGTTCTGACCCGGGACGAAACTTTACTCCCAGGAACGAAACTAATTTAAACGAAACTCCGCTGCTCGTAGTTAAGTTTCGATCCCAGAAGTTGAAGGGAGGAGGATAAGAGGGAACAGCTTGGAACGTAGGCTTTCGCTGCGAGATTCATTGATGTCGACGACTTTCGGGTGCAGCTGCGGATTGCGCGTTGTCACGCCAGCTTTTGCGGCCATTGCAGGTCGCATCGCCAGGCGGTGAATAGGAAAGTAAGGTATTATGAATAATATTTATCCCGAGTAATCCATTCACCGCCTGATGATGCCAACTGCAATGACCAAGAAAGCTTGCATGGCAACGCGCAATACGCAGTTGCACCCGAAAGTCGTCGACATCAGTAAGAGGGAATAGTTCCGACCCAGTACATTTGACGCACGTGTAGAGAGGCTAAAGCGATTAGGTTCGTCATATTTCGACTGAACACTGCGTTGTGAGTGGAAAAGTTCACCATGCATCTAGAGGCAAACCTCTACCCCCATTAAACCATACTTCCAACTCGGATTATGGGTCGAAACTAAACTTTTAGAAGATGAAGCACGTGGTCCCACTGGTGCGAAACATAATCTATGTTTTTTCTTTTGTCCCAGAGGTTCGTTCAGTCTCGACCAGAAGTATTTTTGACTCCGATTTCGTTTCGACCCTGATTTTAGCTCCCCTGATTTAATTCATTTTCGTTTCGTGTTTACATTTCGCTCCCGGGAACATGACTATTGAAGTTTTACTGGTTTTGAATTTCGTTTAGTTTCGATTGTCATCCCTGCTTGTGGATCCTCTTTTGTAATATCCGTTGAGACGGTCAAAGGCTCCGCTCCACGGTGTCATAAAACGACCGTTTTCGCAGTAGAATCCTGGGGGTCAGGGATCGGAGAGTAAAGGAGGTATAAGAGTCTCAGCTGGTATCTTTCTGGTAGGTCTTTTTATATGAGTCCCAGGAAAACAACTCACTTTTTCGGGGTTTGAACGCTTTTAATAGAAGCATGGTCTTCGATCGTATCCAAAGAAAACGAAGTGAACTTCAATGAAACGTGCACTTACCTCGGCTGAAAGACCTCCACTGTCTTCACCAAAGAATCGGTGTCTTGAAGTAAAACATAAAAACTGTGAATGCTGAGCGTTAAAACCCATACAGCTTCAATAACCTTACCGCGTTGCGGCTAATCCAACTCCCGACGCGCGGAGACGAACCCTGCCGCGCGATCGAAAAATCAATTTAATTTCCGGCGTCGCAAACTTATTTCAAAGATAACTGCATAAACACCTCAATAAATCTTCAAAGAATGCTCTCATATAAGTTACTTTGCGTGACTTTGCCGAAAACCCATTTGAAACTCTACCTAAACGTAAAACATTGTTGAAAAACAGTATCCGCCATTTTGTAACTGCACGGTAAGAACTTATCAATGATATTCTTTAATATTACGGAAAATTAAATAAAAAACCCTATGCCAACAGATTATGTGGTTTTTTTATTCCGCAAGAATCCACCCATAACTTCACCATCTACTTACTTTGGAAGATTTTCAGAGAAAATTGAATACGGGCGTTTTTGTGGAAATTTGTTCGCGTTTGAACCTCTGTATCTCAGTAGCGGGTGGGATCCAAGTCAAATTAAGTACATATCCATAAATTTCAATCATTTTTGAGAATGCCTGCGAAGTTTTAAGTTCATAACTCAAAAAAAGCCATTTTGTAATTTTGTCCGGCTTTTCCGATTTCCGCCCACTGTACAAAGGTTGGTTTGGATAGGTCAAGGTATAGCTCTCCCAACATTTAGCCAAGATCAGGTGCATATGACACATTTAAGTTATGGGGCCAATTCCTTTTCTGGCCCATCTCGCACTTGGGCGATTTTATTTCGAGGTCTCCGAAGGCATTACTCGGGATATATTTTACTCATAGTACCTTACTTTTTCAATGCTCTGGTCTAAAGATATCAATAAGACACTGTTCATATAAGGAAGATTTATAGGTAGTCCAATGACGGATATACACGATCAAATTTGAAGATAGTAAATATGGGAGTACATATTTTTATGATCTCCCTTCACATTTTTTTAAATTTAACTGTTAGCCCGGATGTTTTCTTTAGGAAACCACATAGCATGTACAAGCTATTGGGGCAAGCTGTGGATGTTTTTCACCATAGGTCACCAGGAATTTAAAGCCAGCATTAAAAAAATGTATTTTCGGTTTTCACTATAGAAATCATCCGACATGCTGCGATGCATGCGGTAAAGTTGCTGAGAACTGGCATGTGGTTCATCATGAAATTCGCTGTAGTGCATGGACCGCTGGCCCTGCAATTCTCTTGATAAATCATCAAACACTATTCGGAATTGTCGAATAAAAGAATATTAGATGTAAATGTATACCTCATCGAATCAATCATGCATCTTTGCTATTTTATCATCATGCTATTTGCCAATTGCGTTCAAATATCAGTGGCGAAAATGATTTTTCTGCAGTCACTAAATTAGTATCCTTTTCTCCCCAAAATCGCAAAGCGGAAAGTTTACATGTTAACGTCCATGACTTAAGCTTAATAACATCACACTTTTTTCTGCTGTATCTTGGTACCCTCTCATTACATCCTGCTCTGCAGCTTTAAATTCGAGCTTGTAATAAGGAATAAGAAATAGATAGTTTTTATTGTCATTTAAGAAGTACATTTTTGGTAAGGTTCGTGTTGGAGCATCCTCGGAAATGTTCAAAAACAGGGCCAAAGCCATTGAAACACCTCGGGTACTGAATTATGGTTGAAAGATTCATTTGTCCCAGATTTCCATTATGCCAGTGGCCTGCGATGGTTTGCGGTTACTGCTCAATTCTGGCAACCGTCATTAGTTAAAAGTTATTTGTCAATTCTTGTGATGTTCTCACTTAATTTTTCTCAGATAGAGTCGCTGTTCGTGGAGCGAGTGGCAGAGTTACTGGCCGGCTCAGCCGCTGCTCTTGCTGTCAATTCACGCTCGTCCTCGTCCTCTGGGACTGGTGGCAAAGACCTTACAAAGCCAGACAGCAGTCAGTGCCGGGAGAACTGTACTGACCAGCCACCGATGGACTTCTACGCGGCTGTGGGCAGGGTAAGTGGAAGAAATGAATCTCTGCCAAAGTAGCAGAACAATTCAAATATACCTAAAACCAAATAGATGCGCTCAGATTTGGACAAATGCAGGGCTTGTAATCATCTGAGATCTTGAAATGATCATACCTAATTGAAAATCGTTGTATATGAATGGATGAAGATATTCAATGATCAATGCCAGGCATTAAACTTTCAAATGGAGAGAGTTAAAAGTAATCTTTTATATCAGAAATTTAGATTCTCCTACTTCGCACCATAGGATTAGTCATCGAGTTTCGATATTTGGCCGAAAAACATTTTTACTCGGGTAAATTATGAACTGTATTCGACTGGGTAGGAAATTTAGGTTCTGCATTTGTAGAGCATAGTAATACATTACAGGAGTAGTAGAATTGCAGGAAGGGGATAGGAAGTTGGTCGCTATTGAAACGTTCAAGTAGGAGAAAGAAGATATCGAGGCTAGAAAAAGGAAGAGGTTCGAGGAAATGATCGATGAGGGAACTCTTACAGGTGCGTACTAATCTGCAAACAATCTCAGTAGGCGTGTGGCGGGTGATGTAAAGACAACAAAGACAGTTTGAGAAAAGGAATAGGTGCACGATGTAGGGATATGATTTCAGTTCCATCTAGCCTTTTAAGTCCGTTATTAAATCTAGGAAAATACGAATTCCTAAACCTATGCTTTCGGAAAAATCCCTCTTGTTTCATCGTTACTGTCAGACCTGGAAACATAACGAAGTTCTATGACGATGTTTTATTTGCTATTCTGAAATATGTCTGTTATTATTGATCTATCAATCTAGGCCTAGTAAGTAGCCTGTGAGTCTTATGTCGGCTCCGAGTCTATTTCATGAAGAATCCAACTATGTTCCATGTCCCGGAGTCTAAGATCCGCCTATTACATTTTGATTGGTTTTCAGGAAGTCTTGTGCCTTCCGTCCTCGCCCCCCAAAATACTTGATATTTGAAATGAAATCTTGTAACTCAAACCACTGCTTTTCTAACATCTTTCAGCTTTGAATATTCTTTTACTTTCCTAGACATCAGCATCGTCCACATTGGTCGGTGCGTCCGAGATACCAGCGGAGGTGTGGGACAACTCCTCGTCATCCGTCCTGTGCCTTTTCCCGCGCTTCACTGTGGATGTGGACGTCTTCAGTGGACAGGCTTCGCCTCCCTCCAAAGTGGCCACGTGGCTGGCCGACGGTGCTGCCGCCTCGGGCACGTGGGGGGAAATGGGACTAGTGGTTGAGACGCGAGCCTACATGCCACCGCAAAGACCCTACCTTCGAGTGGGGATCGTGGAGGTATGTCCAAAAACTTTGATGTTATGGAAAACTCAAACAGATGCTCATTAACGGAAGCGTCCTCTCCCTCTCTTCTTCCTGGGAGTAGGGGAATTCGACGGAGGAAAAAATATTTGAATGGTATAAAATGAAAACGCGATCTTCGAGGGCATAGATTCATGCTTGATAGTATCGGAGAGGCTTTTGAATTCATCAACATACGATCATGAAAACCACCTACAGATGTGTATGGCAGGGGGTGAATCATCACCAACATCCACCATGCACCACACCGTCCATGGGGTATAATTTTACTGACTTGAAAATGCACAACGGAACATGTATGCTACATATTCAGGCCCGTGCTGGGCCGCCAGGACTCCGGGGCGAATCCCGGTGCGCCCTCCAGCCTGGAAATCTTTGGTGTCCTCCTGTTTCAAAACTGACAAATTTTACCGGCATTGAGCAGTGAACTTGAGTTCAATGATGTATCATTTAACAGCATAAACATTACCGTCTTGAGTAAACCAAACAATAATTTAAATTCATATTTTTAATTCTGGATCATTCCAGTAGTCCTCTCCCTGCATAGTGCTGGCGCCCTCTGGCCATGGCCGTCCACCGCCCTGAGAAGGGGTCCAGCATGGGCCTGTACATTAGGGCGGATCGGAAAAATCGATTTTTTTCAAATCCATCTGGCCCATTGAAAAAAAGTTGTGGGACCGATCAAAAATAAGGCCTGAAAAATTTGAGACCTGTAGGTGAACCCCTGACCCTCGCTCAAATGCAATTTAGGGGGGGAAGGTCGAAATTCGAAAAATATAGTATTTTATGGTCATTTCCTATAGATTTTGCCGAGTTACTGATCTTTTAGGGCAAATATTTCGTGCATTTTGACGTATCTGCCACCGTTTAGCCACAAAATGCCTAATTTGAGTCCGCGCCCGCGGAGATAATATTCCAACGCCCACGCAGCGTCGCGGATACAAGAGCCGCAGGCCGATCCCCTCCCCTCCCCGCTCACTTCTACCCCTCCCACGCCTCCAATACAGCAAAATGCATCCCGCGTATACTGCTAGGAGGTCATTTATCTTTGATAATATAAATCGGAAGATGGTAGAAGGTAATAAAGGAAGCTTAGTGAGACGACTTGTCCCTTATTAGGCGCCTCGTCGGGGTTAAACACATCGATGTTACCAACTTTTAGAGAAGTGATGAAATATTTTTAGATCCGAGAACGCAAGAAAGGAGCCTACGGTCCATGAAAAGGCCTCTCGAGTGGCTATAAAGGTGTCCGAACTATGGTGACCCTTCCCTTCCATTATGTGTGTGACTAAATGATTTAGCGGTACAAAAGGAAGTACTAAAACTTACGGAAAATGCGAATAGGCCAAACGTAGGGTTTTTGCTTAAGTACACACCTGAAGCACTTTGGAAAGAACATTTGAAATTATGGGATATTTTTGCGTGTAAGTGCAAGAAGGAGCATAATGTTCCCCCCAATGAAGAAGTATGTTGAGAGACCAGCGGACGAAACTAAAGATGATGGCTGCAGAATTGAGTCCTAAAGAAACTCGACAACTGAGGAAAAAAAAGAGAATCGCCGGAGAGTGTTGAGTCAACATCGTCAATTCTTGTATGGGAAAATAGTATCAAAAATTTTCTTCATCAATTCATCCGAAGAAAATTAAACTGAAGAGATATCATCCGAGTTTTATCTCTACTTTCCTCATCAAATAAAAATTCAGGACTAAACTCAAACTGGAACTTCTGCGAGGAAAATGCGTCTGCCAAATGCGATAGAGGTATATGCAAGAACCATGAAACAGCAATGATCGTCCCCGCAACTTTAGTTGACGCAAAAATCATAACTTTGTAAGAAACATCCAAGGTAGTTTGCAAGAATTACTTACGTAGACAGAAAAAGATGCTAATTATTGTGAATACGAAAAGAGAGGTATCAAAGGGTGTCATCAAAGGGCTACATTTTTATGGAGTGAAAGACTATACTTTTGTCTGATGAAAAAAGGCAAGAGCACTTATCAATCCAAGTTTAGAGGGGAATGTGTGATGTTAGTTGAAGAAACAGGGTCCCACTTTTGGGTTCGCCTCCCAATCGTAGGATTAGCAAAAGTTATAAAATCTGCGATTCTCGATTCCTTTCCGAGTGAAAATTAGATACACGAAAATAAAAAGGATTTGAATGCGATGGTGAATACCGCCCAAAAAGGAGGCATCATCCCTATGCTACAATCATAATTCCAACATCCCTTGATATGTGAGTAAACTCTTCTCGGGATTCCCACCGGGTTAATTTTTCCATAATGACAAACGTTTCAAGCTCCGACTCGGGACTCATCATCAGGGATAAATTTCGTTGAATCCCGAGAAGAGTTTACCCACATCATTCGCCGGGAAAGTATCAAATCATATTTCATCCCTTACAGAGGGTATTTGCTAATTGCACTAATTTGACTTAGATTTGTGGCATAAATATTGGGAGGGCAATCTAAGGACCGAATTTGCGTTGTTGCAAGTATTTGTTTGGCGGCCGATCCGAGATTTTTTAAAGTGCTGGATTTTAATATCAACTTTAAGGACTACTCGCTGATGACATATTGGAGAGAGACCACAGTACCTCCGGCTACATCTGACCTTAGGGCTGTGGATTTTCAAAAATCTGTTGATGAACTTTCAGAATTGAAGTTAAATATTTCTTTTTATTATAGATACGGACGAGAGATTCGTGAAGATATTCACAAAAACTTTGTTGACAACAGCAAAAGACGAGGAATGACACTGATATAAGAAATACAGATTGGAAAGCAGGTAATTGAAAAATTCTTTAGTGATTGTTCATCCACAGACGATACTGAAACATTAAATATTTAGACTAACGAAGTAAGACGCACTTGGTGTGAATTTTGGTGCATTTGGCGCGTGGGAGAAGCTTGCGGGGAGGGGACGCGAGCGGCTTTTGCACAAAATCCATTTAATCACATCTGTCGGACAAAACCGAAATTGGAGCGCATATCCGAAGGTAGCACACCTTTATAGCCACTCGAGAGGCCTTTTCATGGACCGTAGGCTCCTTTCCTGCGTTCTCGGATCTAAAAATATTTCATCACTTCTCTAAAAGTTGGTAACATCGATTTATTTAACCCCGACGAGGCGCCTAATAAGGGACAAGTCGTCTCACTAAGCTTCCTTTATTACCTTCTACCATCTTCCGATTTATATTATCAAAGATAAATGACCTCCTAGCAGTATACGCGGGATGCATTTTGCTGTATTGGAGGCGTGGGAGGGGTAGAAGTGAGCGGGGAGGGGAGGGGATCGGCCTGCGGCTCTTGTATCCGCGACGCTGCGTCGGCGTTGGAATATTATCTCCGCGGGCGCGGACTCAAATTAGGCATTTTGTGGCTAAACGGTGGCAGATACGTCAAAATGCACGAAATATTTGCCCTAAAAGATCAGTAACTCGGCAAAATCTATAGGAAATGACCATAAAATACTATATTTTTCGAATTTCGACCTTCCCCCCCTAAATTGCATTTGAGCGAGGGTCAGGGGTTCACCTACAGGTCTCAAAATTTTCAGGCCTTATTTTTGATCGGTCCCACAACTTTTTTTCAATGGGCCAGATGGATTTGAAAAAAATCGATTTTTCCGATCCGCCCTACTGTACATATTACACATAATCTAACATATCCTACTTATGAAGGCAATCTGCCTATCAAGCTAAAACATGGAAAAGATGCTGTAAGAAATACTGGGAAAATTCAGAAATTTGCATTCAGGAATACAGTTTGTACATTACAATACAAGTCAACTAGGTAATATATTCCCGAGTCCTAAATGCTACCGCTGTAGTCTCTTATGAATCGCGGAAAAACAACATTCTAAATGTATCTATTCTACAGTCTAGAACTCTTAGTTTTATGATCAGATCCATGATGATATGATAGGATCTTCCGTATTATGTTGACGTGGCGGCTAACCGTGGGAATATTAACTAATCTTGAATTTACTTATTAGGTTTAGTATAGTTTTCAATCTACTGTCTGACAGTAATTCCCATTCGAGTTTTTCTACGAGGTCAGTAACACTAACAAGGCTATCGTGACGACTTTTCACGTACCTTGCAGCCCATCTTCGTACGCGAACTATGTTTTTAAGCCTATTTCATGAGTATCCCTAACACCGGCAGCCTATTCCAAATGGGGTATAACGAGGGAGAAGTAGTTAATTCATCTCACTCTTTCGTCACACTCCATTCATTACTTAACGCGATACATTCACGGATTCCACATTCTTTATTCACTTCAGATTCTTTTATTTTATTTTTATGATCTGATCTACCGTATTATGTTGGTGTTCCCAATGTATGCCTAACTTCGTCGGAAAATAAACTGCTCTTCAATTTATATAATTGGTTTAGTACAGTTTTCAATCTACTTTCTGACAGTGATTCGCATCCTAGAATATTTCCTTTGGATAATATTTTTTCGATAGCCGGTATTGCACCAATATGCTGTATTAGTCATTTAAATTTCATGCAGATGGTTCCGTGGGCGTACTGGGAAGAAGATCCCATTGGGGGAGGAAAGTGGACTGGCTATTGTGTGGACTTCATGAAGGCCTTGGCGGAGAGGATGGAGGTGGACTATGAGCTGGTAGCCTACAGGGACGGTTACTTCGGAGACAGGAGGGTAGACGGCACATGGGACGGGGCCATTGGAGATTTAGCCAAAGGGGTAAGCACTCAATTAACCGCTCCTTTGGATTCATTCACCCGGATGTTGATAATTGATGTATGAAAATTAATTCCGGTTAGATATGACTTGGCTCCTCTTATTATGTGCCCAGTCCTCGTTAGTTTAATCGTAGTTCTTATTAGTCCTACTTATAGCCCGGTCAAATTAGCCCAAAAAAAGGGGGCACCCTTGCATAAATTGCCAACAAGCTGAAAATTTCCAGGAACGTTAGGAATACCACTCTAATGAAATCCTGAAAAGTCCCCATCGATCCCGTGTGTGCAAAAATTTTTATTCAAGGTCAAAGGTCACAAAAATGGGTTTTTTGGATTTTTCGGCCAAACTGTTAGTTTTACGATAAAAATTGCTCAGTTCAAAATTGTAGAGCAGTTAATTTTCTACAAAATTGTCATCATACTTTTTTTTCTAAGATTTATCATTTCTGAGATAGAGCCATTCGAGCAATACGCGTGCTACGTGTCCAATAATGTTCAGAGAGCGCAATAATATAGTTATGCATATTACTGAGAATACAGTTACGGGTAATTTCGAATGGCTCTATCTCAGAAATGATAAATCTTATAGAAAAAAAGTATGGTGACAATTTTGTTTAAAATTAATTGCTCTACAATTTTGAACTGCGCAATTTTTATCGTAAAACTAACCGTTTGGCCGAAAAATCCAAAAAACCCATTTTTGTAACCTTTGACCTTGAATGAAAATTTTTGCACACACGGGATCGATGGGGACTTTTCAGGATTTCATTAGAGTGGTATCCCTAACGCTCCTGGAAATTTTCAGCTTGTTGGCAATTTATGCAAGGGTCAATGTCTATTTTGACCGGGCTATTATGGTGTGAATAAGCCTTGTTGTAACACGCCTACAGTCCAGCCGGTGGGAGTTGTCCGATGACAGTTCTAAAGGAGGGGCGGGGAACCCTGCGCCAGAACGGTTTTCAGCCAATCGCTGTCCCCCAAACGCACCTCACACCCTCGCCTAGTCATACAACGTTGTCACATGCATATGAAGTACTGAAACAAGCATTTTTAGCCACCCAAACAAGCCCCTTCTTCAATCACCAAAATAAAGAATTCTTCCTTTTGGGTCCTCCACGCTCGACGTCCCTTCAGACTCCTTCCTTAAGGTAAGCCTTTTGTTTACATGTGAGGTGGGCGTTTCCCTTTCTTACCTGGCAACCTTGCCCCCTACCCCTTCTAACTGACGTCGGACATCTCTCGGCGGCTGGACTGTAATCGTAGTTGTCCTTAGTCCTCCTTAAGGTGTGTATAAGCCTTGTTGTAACTCGCCAAATTGCAATTCTGTATATGTTAGTCAATCTGGACGTGCAATAAAAAGTAGGGTAGCTAAACATAATAAGTGTTGGGTAAGAATTGACTCAACCTCTAATTTTGCTAATCATTAGTTATAGTGTAAACACATCGTTGATTCTAATGCCAAGGTCCCTCACAAACAATGTAAATGGAAAAAGTTGGATTTTTTGAACAATGGGAAATTTCGTAAGCATCTCAAGACTAAAATGTATGTGTGGTAAACGACCTTTTTGTACCCCTCCCACTCCTATCCTTTACTGTCCTCGACTCCAAGGTGAACACTTCAGCCTCCTGACCTGAGAAGGCGTACCTTAGTTATTTACCGCCCTTTCCACCTTAAAACGATCTGTCTTTACCCCTCTCCATCTTCTAAAACGGTATAATTAGGCTCACTAAAAATGTACTATCACCCTTAAGAATGACATGGTATATAGTGTCGGAACCTGGGTTAGACCACTAAAATATATGTGAAACATGTATGCGTAATTATGTTTCCTTTCTCACAGTCCCACCAAATATCTCCATTAACCCTTTAGTTGATCCTCTTAGTAACTTTTGTGACGGTCAATTACTACGCAAGCACTCCTGGAGGTTAGAGTAATTGATTTTTGACCCACTTCCCATAGTTATGTTGGCTTGAAATTTTGCACGTTAGATTGCATCTATTGATAATACAATATTCAATAGTAATACATCAATGGCGTAGCCAGGAATTTCGTTCGGGGGGGGGGGGGGGTCCAATAGCAAGGGGGAAATAAAAAAAACAGGGTTCCAAGTATTTTTAGAGGGTTTTAAACTAGTTTTAGCATTTTTCACAATCGAAAAAACTTCATTTGTTGAAGAAATATTTTGTAAATTCATGATTTTTAAATATTTTCTTTTCTTTTATGTAGGAAATATTTTTTTTATATATTTGTTTATATATTTTGTTTATATTTTTATTATTTAGCCAGGGGGGTGGTCCGGACCCCCGGACTACACCACAATAATACATTTGAAAAATAAATATTGTGCTCTAATAATCAGCAAGATTTCCAAATGGAAAAATAATTTTTAAGTTTCTCGATAGATGACGATAGTTATAGTATTTTTTTCTCGTTTCTTTAACATCTCCGATTTAATCGATTACATGATTCGCCACTATAAAGCAGAATATATAAATAAAATAAAAATAGAATTTAGAAAACATGTTTGTTTCCAAAAACAGTATAAAAGCAACAAAAAAAATATCCATCATTCAGCTATTGGATCATACCAAAAATATAAAATAAAAAATATAACAAAAAGCGCACTTTATCAATGTCTTTATTTCTAGAAACTTAACGCATTAATCCTCAGCGTTGCGGAAACGTGACATTATTTAATCGTAATTATTAGAACAAATAAACCTTTGCTTTAAGATATTTGTTCTCAGGTATTACGAATGTATGAAATACCATTCGTTCTAAATCAGTTATTTTTGATAAAATTTTTCTTTAAAATAGTAATTTTTATTTTACTCCGAAATTTGCCTACTTCGAAGCGTTAAAGTACTGCAAATTGTAAATGATTTTACAAAGATTTAATGAGTAATGTTACTAGAGGTAATGTTTTCTCTTAGTTCTAAGTTTCTTTAGTTATCATGTTTATTTTTGTCACGAACTTTCGTCGTTAGTGGTAAAAATATGGTTGTTGTAAATAATGTTGCGTTTACGCAGCGATGGAAATTCTCTGGTAGACCAGAGGGCTTTTCTCAAAGCATAAAGAAACTCGTCAGTGTGACTTTTAATCGACAACGTAGTCTTTTGGAGGTAGTTTAGCTGCATTTTTGGCACTCACAGGTTGTGAGTTTACATTGTAAAGGGCGAATAGCATTTTGAATTCCAAGATGGCCATTGTACGAATTTTACATCGAACACTCTGGTACTTCGTAGAGTCAAACTGTTGCGCGCACATGTGGAGCCGATACAGTGCAATGCCATTCTCATGTCGTTGAGTGGAGGTATTACTTAGGGCAGGCGCGCACTAGCGCGACCACGACCTGTGGCACACGACCAGTTTTAGCATTGCAACAAATGGAGCGACTTACACTGGGCCAAGTGCGACTCGTTGGTCGGACCCGAGTTGTCCAACCAAAATTTTTTAATTTGGTCATCCCCGACTCAGCGGTCGTTGCGGCCAGAAATTACACACATTCTTATGGCGCGCCGCGCACTGACTCCGACTTCACTCCGACCCGACCATGCCGACAGAGCAAGTGGTGAATGTTTTGCTATCGTGGTCGTGCTCTGGTCGGAAGGTGTGCGACAGAGGTCTGTCGTGGTCGTGGTCGCACTAGTGCGCGCCTGACCTTATTGGACGTTAAATTCAGCTTTCGATGCATTCAGTTTCACAGACGGTAGAATGAGAGGGTGAGAAACGTATTAGTAGAAGCAGGATTGTAAAGGAAGGTGTAGTGTTCCTCTAGTCGCTCTTTGGTATTTTCTCAGTGCAATCCTGAGTGACCTATTTTTTTCTTCTATCGCTTAGGTGATGTAAGGCAAATAATCTAGCTTCAGTTGGGTTCGTATCAGTTAAATAGTACTCTGAAATACATCTTTATCGCTCATCCAGTTATTATATCAATCATACCGCAGTAGTTTTTGCTCGGCTTTTTGCAAAATAATTCATCCAGGGGTGTCATACAGATTTAAAAGTGGAGAAAATCTTACCCGTTATTTCTACGCCTCAGACGTATACTTCAGAAGAAACGTCAAGAAGGTAAGTGAAGAATATAAATTTACAGGAGATGCGATTTATAACATTTTATAAACTTTGGAACTACAATGGGGATTACGTCCTCCCAGTATTTCAAATATGGATGATTGCAAGAGGTGCTGCAAGGCAAATCACAGTTCACTCAAGTAGTATCTAAAGAAAAACCGTCCAGTTAACGCGTACGCCAACGTAAAAGATGCAGAGAATAAACAGGTTCATCTAAATGTGAAAAATCTACCTCCGTAGTAGTCCGGAATTTCTGAGTGAAATAAAGCAATAGAAACACTTATTACTCAGTATGGAGGCCACTGACCAATTGAGATCTGTCACTTATTTCTGAGTGGAAAATTACTTGAATTAATTTTGAGCTACTCAAATAACTACCCTGAGGAGATAAATAACCATAAATTTACTCACAGTAAGGCATATTTAAAAAATAATTGGAATCGTAATGCTGTCGGGTTATCATATATTACCGCGCACTAAGCTTTACTGGACAAGCCAAGAGGAGATGTCTGTCGCAATTGTGAGGCAATGTATGACGCAGATTCGGTTTGATGAATTAAATAAATATCTACAGCTCTCCGATAATTCTCAACTTCACAAAGTGATACATTTTTGAAAGTTGGACTTTTCTCAATAGACTAAACCAAAATTCCATTCAGTTAATAATTTTCCTAACAACTGATTCCATATTTCAGGTGGAACACAGCTAAAATGCTCATTCGTAGGAAACAATTTTGAGTAGGTTATACATTGTGGTGTCTGGCCTCATCTACAAGCTATCTGCTATCAACTTTTGCCATATGGAGAGGCGGAACTTGAAAGTGATATTTCTAGGATTTGTAAGTTCACTAGGAGAAAGGGTTGTTATAAATTTGCTGAATTTTTTGTAAGTCTCCAAAAATTCATACCGAGTATTTTGATAATTTCTTCACCAGTGACAATCTATTAGCAACTCTTAAGTAATAAAAGGGTGGTTTCCTTTTAATATTTTGTTGCCTGAATCGAAAGATTATTACTCTTGGAGTACGTATTTCACGCTTTTAGATTTTCAAATTACGATATCTATTTTTCGCGATTAAATGAAAAGTGAAAATTTTCAAGCGCGCGAAAACGCGACGGCTAAGTATGAATGCCGGGAAAAACTCCGTGTGGCGTCGTTCTGGTTCCCGCTGCCGCAAGTGAGGTGACCTTGGGGAGAGGCTTTGACGCTGATAGGACGCAGGATGCTAGCAGGTAGCAGAGTATCCTGCTAGCTGGTAGCGCTTGGCTGAAATAAGGATTACTAATACCTTATCAAACGAAGAAAACTTTCCGACCTTAGCCAGTTTTAATAGGTGATTATAAAGATTTCCCTGAAGAATTATTAGAATAAGATTAAGAATATTTCCCTGAAGTATGTGCCTCATGCATGCATTGGTAATCTCAAACGATGTAAAACTCCTATCTGCTCGTATAGAAACTAGGTCCCTGTGACGTTACGTGGAGTGGCATCGCATTGGCGCCAATCTGGCCTTTTTCAAATGAGGTTAAAATTGACCATTGCCATTCGTCTAAACAGGCATTTCCAAAACCAAATAATTTGTATATTACGAATATACTAATGGTGGGTAACGAATCGCAATCAATGCCTTTCGTTTTCTTTGATGAAGGAAACTACCCTATTGTTATTTAGCAACGGGAACAGTAAGAGAAAATCGAACGGAAAACTTCGCACTCATGTCTTTGAGAGATTTCACAAAAAAAACCTACCGGGGATTTCCACTATTCGTTTGACAGGTCAAAAAACATTCTCTTAGTGCGAAGGCATGATAACTCTGTCATCGCCATTGCTTCAAATTACGGGAATATGGAACCCATAGTAAGGACGAAAAGGTATTCCCGGAGATTCCCGAATAAAATCGAAATATCATCAACGGTTACAATCAGGGAATGGGAGCGGTTGATTTTCTCGATAATTATGCTGCATGTTACCGTATCCAGATTAAGGGCACAAAATAGAGGTGGCCTCTATTCCGAAAAGGGGTTGATAGTGCAGTGGTGAATCCGTGGTGATTTCACGGGCAAAGCAATTCCTCGGTTAGAATTTCGGTCCAAGATCGTAAAATTTTACTAAGGCAAGAAATCGTTTCCAATACAATGGCTGATGACTTTTGGCATAAAAATTGGTGCCCACATGCGGGACTCCCTAGGAAAAATTAAATACCCCAGCATGCTCATGAAGGGAGAATAGGGCTTTTCATCCGTAGGCATACTTATAATTCCCGGCGAAGATGTCCAGTGTGCAAATCAAAGATACTTTATGCTGTGAAAAGTACTTAATTCCATGCCGAATATTATTGAACATTACATCAGAGAAGGTGATGAGAAATAAAATATGCAACCTAAGTTTTGAAAAGTTCTTTTTTGTTTTTATTTACCAAAGTTTTTCCAGCGTTGCGTAAACACAACATTATGCAAATCATATATTATGATGAATATAATAATTTTGTCTGAAAATTACCTTATCTTAATTAGGCCAAAATAAACCGTAAACTACGAAATAACCGAAGTTAAAAACCCATACTCAGTCAGGGGAATAAAGGGTTAATCAACCCTTACGCCTTTCTCTCCGAGTGAGGAGAATCTGATTACTTTTTATGCTATTTTTACTGTTTATGCGAAGCACGTTTTTAAGTAATGATGAAATAACTGAACGAGGATGGTGTTGTTTCGTCATATCTTATGTATCCCTTCCTTCTACTTTATTATTCTTACTAATTGTGATTTTGGGTTTGAGTGACCCCACTCCCGATTTAATTTTGATTTTTTCTTCATACACACTTTAAATGGACGAAAAACTTACCATTTTCAATTAATGTATTCTTTATTTAACTTACCTTAATTATGACGCATTAATAAATAAATAATTCCAAAATAAATGAATGCTGTTTTACAGGAAACAGATCTTCTGGTGGCATCTACGGTGATGACATCTGAGAGAGAGGAAGTGATAGACTTCGTGGCTCCCTACTTCGAGCAGACGGGAATATCCATAGGTTGGTTTGCAAAATATCTGTCTCGACTGAGTAGCTGTGGATCACTAATACAATGGCACTGATTCGTCCATTTTCTATGCTGTGACCGACTTCTTCGAAGATCATTCGTGCTACCTATTTAAAAGGGTCACATCCACATCTAAATACTACCCCGCAAGCCACCTCAACGAGTGTGATAGGATGTCAGCAGCTTTCAAAAATCATATCTTAAAAAAATCAGAGCTCATTGGAGCCTATTCCAGTGATTTCACTACTAACAAGTCTCGCATATTAAGTCAATCCATTTTGGAGGAAAAACGAATTCCTATCCGTTCGGTAAAGTCTTATTAATATTACCTAATTATTATATTACATCTTCTCATATTTATCCAATTATATCTCTTATTTCATCGTTTCCTTCGGACCTGGAAAAGAGGTGGGGTTCATAGATGATGTTCACGCTCTGAAAGATTTCTGTACTAAATTGCTCATTCAAACCAAGCCTAGCGGCTCCCAACGTAATTGCAACGGCAATAGTATTTGTTAAGTATTCCTTCTATTCAGTGGCGTAACTATGGGGGGTATGAGGGGAATAGATCTCTCCCCCCAAAGCCTCAGAGAAATAAAGATAATATTCAAAACTCTTTTCTAGTTTTGACAAGTAGTAAATTTTAACTTAAACTTTTCATGAAACCCTAATTTTAAGTGCCAAAATAATGTTAAATTTATTTGCAGGTATGTCATTTTTCCAAATTTTTTTCCCAAAGGGGGGGGGGGAGGTTGCCCTTCCTCATCCCCCCCACCCCCCCAAAGCATATTCCTAGTTACGCCACTGCTTCTATTCAGTGTTAATTTGTATTAATCAGTATTCCTTCCTTATTTATACAACATTCCATCCTTTTTTCGCCTTTTTACTAATTGGTATTTTTCATATATTCCACGGCTGGGAGCCTATATATGCTTTGTACGATGTATCAATCAAAACGAAATGATAGCTATATAACAACTTTGAGGTTTTTATTTCTCAAACACTATCGAGCTCCAGAAAGATAAATAGATAAATTCCCTTGAAAGGAAAAAAAAGATAGAAAGGAAAGATAGCAAATATCTATCAGCAATGTGCATAGGGTACCAATTAAAGCATATATTTTTTCCTCGTAGTAACTATCAAAGGATAAAGCAGAAGTCTGAAGTGAAAAAACGATTTTTTAATGTCTACTAAAATTAATTCATTCTCTTGCTATAAGTATACAGTAAAAGTCGCTTATAACGATCGCGCATGTAACAAAATCCCGCTCATTACGAGGTGAGTTCCCAATCCCTTGGACTTTCCTATGATCGCCAATATTTATTTCTCCGCACGTAACGAGGTCGGGTGATACGAAATCTCCGCTTTAACGAACGATTCCTTTGTCCCTTGAGGAATAATTTCCTTTTTTATAAATAATTTAGGCCATATTCGCTACTTAACCTTGTCTTACCATCCCTTTTCTTATCATCATTTGCTCTCACATGTGGCCATTACCACATATTTCTATTGTCGACCGTAAAATCCTTCCCTTTACTGCCTTTTGATGGAAAAGGTGGGACAATGGTCAATGTTTACGGATCTGTTCCTTAACCCCTTGCGCCAAAATGACGAGTCTAGCTCGTCATGAACTAATTAAAAAGTAAAAATTACACAACCTTCGTAAATATTTAGTCATGGCTTTCCGTTTCCAAACAGGAAAAAAAAATTACTTGATGGGCCTCTGTATTATATTTATTGTTTATCAATTTATCATATTTTGAGTATTTGAAGAGGTTTCATAACTTTATATTGCGCACATTTTCCGACTAATGTGTCCGTTTTTAATTTTATATTACGAATGAAAGACTACAGGCATTGGGCATTGAATATTTTTCATTCTAATGCCAAATCTCGCAATGGCGAGTTTAGCCTGTATTCAGATTTTCATTATTTGAGCACTATTTAGGGAAACAATAGATATATTTTGAAAGTTTGACAATGTTAAAACATACATAATGTATATAATTAACTCACATATCAATAATTATGACGCATTGGAAGGATTAAAATGATTTTATAGGAGTAGCGATCAAGAGCATACCCAGGATCATAACTAGGGTTGAGGGGAGGGGCAAGCCATGGTCTGGGTGGGGGCAAACCAAGTGGCGACATTAGTTTATGATATTATTTCCTTGAAAAATAGTTTTATTTTAGTTACATATCTTATGCTAATACATACCTATCATTTTTCGTGGGTTTGAATAAAGTTTGTTGAATGCTTTAGTTTCAATTCAGTGCTGAATTTGCTTAAAGACTTTTGTGATTGTTGCTTCTAGAGGGGGGGCAGCTGCCCAACCCCCCCTTGCCCCTCGCTGGGTACGCCCATGATAGCGATGGCTGCTTTCTCGATGTTCCTACGGGAAGAGAGTTCGTGAGCAATATAAATTATAATCACTTTTTATTTCGCTGTTCTACATAGATTACAAACTAAAAAGTATCATTTCATTGCCTACCATTCCATTTAAAAGAACCACAGAAAAGATAAATATAGGGTAGGAGCACGGTATGTAGAAGATAAATTGAAGTGGAAGGGGTGAAATAAAGCCGATATACGGAATATTAGCCGGAAATCCTGTGCTGCATGGGGAAAAATCCGTCACTATGGGCTTAAGGAAATACCGTTTATAACAGAATAGAACGATGGTTTCCCGAAATTCTATGTAAGCCAGTTTTAGTATATTATATTCATTTTGGATCATTAACTGTTATAAAAGCCCAAATTTTATCGTACTTATTGTTCCTTTCAGTTAAAAAAATTCACTAACTCTTTATTAACTTTTAATAAAGAACTATTATTACTATATTACTATTTACTTTCACTTTCAGTAATCCGTAAGCCAGTGAGGAAAACTTCTCTCTTCAAGTTCATGACGGTTTTACGATTTGAGGTTTGGCTGAGCATCGTCGGAGCGCTAACAGTTACTGGCTTTATGATATGGTTTTTGGACAAGTATTCCCCGTATAGTGCTCAGAACAACAAAAAGATGTACCCTTACCCCTGCAGGTGAGTCTCGATCTAGTGAAATTGAAAATAAAGAAATAAAACTTTGTAAGGTTCACTATTATTTTAATATGGACACGACCCGGGTTTCGTAACGTGGTTAGTAACCACTGGTTACATCGTCAGGTTACGAAACCCGGGTCGTGCCCATATTAAAATAATAGTGAACCTTACAAAGTTTTATTTCTTTATTTCCAATATTGAGAGGTTTCACAAAGTTAAGCCTGAAGTTGCCAGTTATAGTGAAATTGAGTTTATATAGATAAATAGTTCAAATGATGTCAAAATAAAATACAGTTCATTTGAAATTTGCCTACTCGTAATTATCTTGAATGCATGTTGGTTTTTTAGGAAAAAACATCAAATATCATCTTGATATGATTGCAATTCATTAATTTTTTTAATTCCACATATTTTTGCAATCGCACAACATATAAGGGAATTTATCTTTCATAAAAATACTTGCACATATAAAAAAGATGTTACGCAATTCATTATTTGTAATTGAATAAATTTGGCAATTTTTCAAAATCGCTTATGGATAAGTTTGTTCAATCTTGCAGATATATAAGGAATGGGAGTAACGATAATCAGTTCCATTTTCAAGTACTAGAAACACTTTGCACATCGTTTCATCTATGTGGGTTTTCGTTATCGCAGGAAATTCACTCTGAAAGAGTCCTTCTGGTTCGCCCTTACTTCGTTTACACCGCAAGGAGGAGGCGAGGCCCCCAAGGCATTGTCCAGCCGGACATTGGTCGCTGCCTATTGGTTATTTGTTGTCCTAATGCTGGCGACGTTCACGGCCAATCTCGCAGCTTTCCTCACGGTGGAAAGGATGCAGGTAATTATCTGAAAGGGAGAGTAAATTGAGGGCTTGGTTAAATTTGCTCAATTACGTGGCTTATTGCTTGAATTTTGAACTCTGATGACGAAGAATCGTCAGAATGATAAGGGTGCATGGCACAGAGAACCTACTTCTCATAAGTGCCAATTCCAGTGATGTCTGACGTTCACCTCTTTTAACTTACCATGGAATGAGAGCCACCTTTGCACACCAGTTCCTGTAAGATCGTCGACGAAAAAAAATATTATGGAGTGTTTTCCTAATTAGAGTAAAGAGGTTACAAGGTGTGAACGGCTAGAACGTACTGGAAGTATCTCGTAAAAAATTAATCGACTTTTGGTTACACAAAAAAAGATTGTTTTAAACGTGTCTTACTTCGTAAAATAATTAAAGAGTATACATTATTTATTTAAAATTAGTGGCAATAGCATCAAATAAATTTCGCTGAAACAGTTTAAAACACACTTTAAAATATATTATTGAGATAAAGTGTCACCTACAACAGCATTCCTTGAGCAATATTGCACACGTGAATATGGATATGCGTAAAAGTTGTAATTAGTCGGCAAATCGACTAGATTTTTTGAAAATATCTTCATGAACCGTAAGGAACCCAAAAGAATTCCACAAATTAATTTTTGGCTTCATGGAAAGAATGATTGACTCAGAGGATCAAACGTTGCTGGCCCTAGACCGAAGGTTGGATGGATGACCATGACCAATCTTGCCTTAACTGTGGTGCTCTTGCCTGTTATCTACAAGCGGCAGGTAGAATAAATATGGGGTCGGCACAATAGGGTGGTTTCCTACTTTTTTGATTGCCTAAATCGAAAGATTATTACTCCTGGAGTACGCATTTCACGCTTTTATATTTTTAAAAGACGATATATATTTTTGCGATTACATGAAAAGTGAAAATTTTCTAGCCCGTGAAAACGCGACGGCTAAGTATGAATGCTGGGGAAAGCCCGTGTGACGTAATTCTGGTTCCAGCTGCCGCCGTTTGAGGCCACCTTGGTTCGAAGCTACGAGCGCCGATACGATTCTGGCTGCTAGCAGGTAGCAGAGTATCCTGCTGGCAGGTAGTGCTTGGCTTAAATAAGGATTATTAATACCCTATCAAACGAAGGTAAATTTCCAACCATAGGCAATTTTAATAGGTGATAATTAAGAGATGTTTCCCTGAGCCCTCTGCCTCATGCATGCATTGGTAACCTCACACGGTGTAAAACTCCCGACTACTCGTGTAGGAACTAGGTCCCTGTGACGTCACCTTGAGTGGCATCGCATGGGCGCCAAACTGGCCTTTTCCAATGCGGTTAAAATTGACCATTGCCATTCGTCTAAACTGGGATTTCTAAAACCAAATAATTTGTGTATAATGAATACACTTATATTGGGTAACGAATCGCAATCAACGCCTTTCGTTTTCTTTGATGAAGGAAACTACCCTATTAACCAAGAACGGTCTGAAAATGATTGCTAGGAATACCGAAGTAAGGCCTACCTGCCATCCAAATACACCATCCACAATCGTCTCCTAAACTAATACTCGTCCGTTTACTGTTTGCAGTCTCCTGTTCAGTCCCTGGAGCAGCTAGCAAGACAGTCCAGAATTAATTACACAGTCGTCAAGAATTCGAATACTCATCAGTACTTCATCAACATGAAGAACGCTGAGGAAACACTGTATCGGTTTGTATTACCTACATAGTGTTTTAGCTAGACTCTTACGGTAATTAATTTTTCCTGAGAGTTAGTTTGCTCTGTATCTTGCGATTTTTCCTTTCCAATCACTTCAAATGATATTTTCAGTTCCTTTATTTTATTCTTTATCATCCTATATCCTGCCACACTGCAGCCTTTATTTCATTCCTTTGGACTGTACTTAACTCCAGTACACCAGTAGCCATTTGATAAGAAGTACTTTATGCCTTAAATGCCTGGAAAACCAGCTAAACTGGCGTCACAGAATTAACTTGGACGTAATGTAAACCCAGAAAATTTGATGACAACTCAATATTTCATAGTTTTTTTAGCTAGACCCTCACGGTAATGAATTTTTCCTGAGAGTTAGTTTGCTCTGTATCTTTGGATTTTTCTTTTCCAGTCATTTTAAATGTTATTTTTAGTTCCTTTTTTTGATTCTTTACCATCCTATATTCTGCCATGCTGCAGCTTTTATTTCATTCCTTTGGACTATACTTCACTCCAGTACACCAGTAGCCATTCGATAATAAATACTTTATACCTTGCATGACAGGAAAATCAGCTAAACTGGCGTCACTGAATTAATTTGGACGTAATGTAAACCCAGAAACTTTGATGACAACTCAAGTTAACGCCTCGGAGAACTAGCCCATTTGCCATGGAGTTATTTAAACATTTGAATTTTTTACAATCCTATAGACTGTGTAACATTTTTACAAAAATCATGAAAACGTTTGTCCGGCGTTATTATTGATGAATTCAATATCCATTTTTCAGCGTATGGAAAGAAATTACGCTCAACAGTACCAACGACCTCAGTCGCTACAGAGTTTGGGATTACCCGATCAAAGAACAGTACGGGCACATCCTCTTGGCTATTGAGCAGACAGGACCCGTATCATCCGCAGCGGAAGGGATAAAAAAAGTAAGTTGGATGAAGTGGATCCTGTGCTTTCCCGTCAGATTGGACGTAGGAATGTCTCTCGGATTTCCGGAGGCCATTTCAAATATCTTTGCGACTGAGAGGCTGGCCAAAGTGGGCCGGTTTAATTACTCTGTATTGAGTTGATAATCTGCAAGCATAGTCTCCCATTCGTATTTTTACTAAATATTGATGGGGATGAACAAAATTGTATACATTCATAAACATGTTTTGAATTGTCCTAATTCTACATCGCGGCAGTGAATATCCTGCAGATTTACCATACTAAACCTCTTACGCTACTAACAATACGCGAATCAGTAAAATATTTTTGTTAGCATACCTTATGTGAGCTTTGATCTGGCCAAACCAAATGCCTTTTCCTGAAGGAAAAATCTTTCGAATTTTTTTTAATTCTCTTTTTTTCAAAAAGGTTATTGCCAGTGAAACTGGAGAGTTTGCCTTCATCCATGATGCGGCGCAGGTGAGGTACGAAACGAGTAGAAACTGCAACCTGACGGAAGTCGGGGAACCGTTTGCTGAACAGCCTTTCGCAATCGCAGTGCAAACCGGCTCGCACTTGCAAGAGGAAATTAGCCGACGGCAAGTTAATCTCTTTGTGATCTATACATGTATTTATGTCATCTTTTCCTCTGCGATAACCACTCAATTAGACTTCCGGGTTTCCACCGCGTTGGTCGATGCCTGGCGGCGAAAGTTTCGTCGACAATCCTACCAGCATCTTCAGGTCAGAATTGATGTTGGAGTTCGATGCAAATTGGGCCTGTATACATACGCCGAAGTGTGTGTAGTGTTTTCTTTCCAGAAAAAAAAACAATGAAGAGTTTCCACTTCGGCGTATATATATACAGACTGCCCCAAGGGTTGTGTGTCATTTTTGACCTGTAATTTTAGTAACCTTCAATCGAGTAATGTTCATGAAAATTGGCACACTTATGGGGAAAGATCCTAAGTTTTGTTGAAGATAAGAAATATTTTACAATTTCGACCTTTTGACCTCACAATTTGGGTCCAAACCAAAAATTTGAATTCGCCTTATGGCGTTTAAATGTTAAATAAATCGAGATAGAAAAATGTCTGAATTTCATTGACCAAGATGTCAATTCTTAGGTTTTCGGGTCAGTAGGTTTGTATGTTTCAGTAGGAATCTGCAATACTTTAGGAGGTGGTATGGGAGACAATTTTAAGCATTTTTTAGTCCAAAACAATGGATTCGCAACTCCTTATTTACTGCACTATGGCAACGCAAACCTTTTTGGATACACTTTGCTGTTGCCATGAAAACGGTTTTTCTTTGCTATAGAGCCTTTTCCACATTTTATTTAATGCTATTTATTTTTAAGGGCATTTAGTAAAGGTTTCACGAAAATTTTCTATTGTAATCGACAGAAACAATGAATCTCAAAATGGGAGACATTACGCAATCGTTTTCTTGATTCTGGAACAAAGCCTCGTTTAATTAAACTTAAAGATATGGAGATAAAGTATGGTGATATTTTTCTTACAATGCCGATGCGTATCTCGAAGGCATAATTCGGCTAAAATTAATCTATCTGTAGTCGTGATGAATATTGTGATAAGTCGTCCAACCGAATGACCAGATTGGCGATAATATGTTTATTTTAAATTTTGATATGGGAAAAGGAAGAACTATTAAGATTGAAAAATGGAGATAAACCCTTAAAGGTGGCTGTACACTAGGCCGGCCCTTATTTTTCAGATTTGCGAAAAGTTATGTTTTCCTGGTCTCAAAATGATCCAAATGAGGTTCATATTCACGTGTTAAAATTTGGTTACTTTAAAATAACGGCAACCCGTGCCCCAAGGGCCCTAAGTACTAAGGACCCTCAATTGAGTTTTTTGGGGCCGAAAAAGCACTATTTCTGTGTAAAACGTAAAAGTAAAGTCTTTCAGGACCGATTTTCTGTTTGTTTTAACCTATCTCTGAGCGTTTAGGAGATATCGTCCGTCGTAATGCAATCCCCCCCCCTAGGGCGCCACCCCGCACCGCGGCATCGCTGAGGTATGTCCCGCACCACCTACTAGAGACTTCCCCTCAACCCCCTCCCCCCCCCCCTCGGCAAAGACTTTGCTCTTGATGTCAAGATCTAGCCTCTGAAGAAATGTGCTTACCTTAGAAAGAATTTAATTGCCAATAACAATACTTCCAATCCAAGAGATCAATTTATTTTCACTCTGTCCATGAATTTTGGTACATTAACCAAAATAAAATAGATTTTCATTGTATTTCTAATTTTTCACTGACATCCTATATTTGGCAATGAAAGTGCCTTTCCGCACGTAAGGGTTGTATTGCGATGAAAAGTCACTCTTAGTAATAAATTTTGAAAGCTCTCTTCCTTCAACGTGACTGCCTAAAAATCTTGAATTAGTTTCACTCCTCTCGCTGCACAATCATTTCTCACTTTATGACCCCGAATAATTTGCAAATCGTTCTTGTATGTTCATCCCATTCTCGCATGTTCACATCAAAGAATGCAATGCATATTTACAATACATTAAATAGCTTTCTCGAATTAGTGGTGACAAAATTTGGTATAGATACCTTAGTCATGTCTTTACGTTTATAGAATGCCTTCTTCGGTGGATCATATATTCCTACACAAGACCACATACGGCGTATCACGTTTTTTTTCACACCTAGAAATGGATCCGTCAAAGAATGACAGGCCTACCAACTACTCACTCATGTACCACAAGTGGTTTGAAAACCTCTTTTGTGCTGCTTTCGCTATGTCTAGGTTAACACTTTCGTAATTAACAAGTCTTTGTAGGAACTACGGGTCACTGATGGGAGCTAATGCAACAAAAGGAGCGGAGAACCACATCTTTTCATTTCTTCTTGAATATATTGAAATCTATTCCACCAATTACTGCATTTCGTTCTCCTCTTTATTTGCGTAAGAACTTTATTTCTTCAGCCCAAGCACATTTATCCGAGAGATTAACTGCACTTTCCTCCTCGCGCGTCAAAAATTCAATGGTACCGCTCCTTGTAATGTCAAGCAAATCATCAAGTTTTGTTACGAAAGATTCTCTTCTCTTCATATCCACCGTAGTTTGCGTTCTCTTTATGCCGTTGCACGTTCATCCATTCTTTGCGTCATTTTTCTAACTTTTCAATCGCCTTATTTTCCGTAAAAACAGGAATTCTAGTTTTATACTATGGATGAGACGCATTTCTCACGGTTTTTCTCGCACTAAGTCCTACAAATTTCGAACCCATTAGGAGATAGAGAAAACACATAGTATTTCTCTCACTGTCGGTAAATTTGAGCCGAGTATTTCTTCACTTTCTGTTCCAACCAGTTCAATGCCTGGATTTAGTCTTGATTACATGCCTTTCCTTGTTGGTCGATTCTTAAAATGAACGTCACGTTCATGATAAAGTATTTATTTCACCACTTTTCTCCTTACATCGTAAAAAACTTAGCTCTTCCTATCTTTTGCACACTATACACAAGAACTATCTTTATCTATTCACAGTGATCTACATCCGTGAACTTACTACCTCCTTTCTTCTCCTTGAATATTTCTATCTACTGTTGGAGCCCTGGAAGCCCTGCTCAATCCCTTCATTCCTTTATTATTCATAGACACTTTTCTATCACATGCTTATAATATTTTGTACATAAAAAGCGCTTTGGAACAAAGCCTGCTGGAATGGTTCGCGGCCGTTTGGCGGCAAAAAATCAAGGTTTAAGGGGTCGGTACCCAGTACATAGGACGGCGTTGAAGGGTTAAAATTGACATTATAGGCTTTAACAACATTAATCATGACACAAGAGGAACAACCTATTCAATACTGTACCACTAGCATGTAAATCTTGTCATCAGGAGCCAAGTCTTTGCCGAGGGAGGGGAGGGAGTTGAGGGGAAGTCTCTAGTAAGCGGTGCGGGGTGGCGCCCTAGGGGGGAGATTGCATTACGACGGACGATATCTCCTAAACGCTCAGAGATAGGTTAAAACAAACAGAAAATCGGCCCTGAATAATTTACTTTTACGTTTTACACAGAAATATTGCTTTTTCGGCCCCAAAAAACTCAATTGAGGGTCCTTAGTACTTAGGGCCCTTGGGGCACGGGTTGCCGTTATTTTAAAGTAACCAAATTTTAACACGTGAATATGAACACCATTTGGATCATTTTGAGACCAGGAAAACATAACTTTTCGCAAATCTGAAAAATAAGGGCCGGCCTACGTGTACACGTAATTGAAGGGTATTGAAACCGTTGCCATTCAAAATACGTGAATGCCTCTTTTTTAATGCTTGAAATGCTATTGTTAATGAATATTATCTAATTCAAATGAATGCAGATTCTCCATTCATTTTCGAAGTTCAAAGAGAAATATACCCTGATTTATTTGGAAATCCGTGTTTGATACCAACGCGTAGAAAGGTATGATCATAGGCTAATGAATTATGTGTTTGGTAACCAGAACCTTTATAGTTTATCACAAAAATTCTCACTTACTATATGAAATCATTTAATGAATATTTTTTGATTTCTCTAGGAAGACTAATTTATTCATGTAAAGTAAAAGGAAATATATAGTTAATGGTTGAGATAAGGGTGGTGGATGTGATCATTATCAACTAAGGGCCGGTTTTATAATGTCTGGTTGGCGTTAACCAGAACATGGTACAGCCAAAACCTTGGCTGGAGGAAGTTAGTGAGATACAGTAAGTAAAAGTAGTTCAAAATTACCTTTCGTTAAACTCATGATCTCTAACGCAAGGATGAGTTAACTCCTGTTTTCATGCTCCACAAAATTTTAACCAGACATTATAAAACCGACCCTAAGTCTTCAAAGATATTTGTATTTAATATTTTCATAGATATTATTTATTTTTGTATTCGTTATTCCACGTAAATATCCGTTAACTTTGCAGGATCCTTGACCTCCAAAAAGATCGCTTCTTTGAAGCTCTTACTGGAAAGTACTGGAATGCGTCAGCAAAAGGAGATTGTCCCAATGCAGACGATATGGAGGGTATCACTTTGGAGAGTCTTGGTAAGAAATAACTAACAAGGGGAGACCACGTACCTTGCTCCGCCTTTTTCAATGCCGTATTTTTTATGGCATTCGGAATGGCGAACACATCTCTGAAATGATAGTGGTTCCATTGAATGGGCCTTAGCTTGGCTGTAATTAATTAATTTCCGAGCGGTATTTTTAACAAGCGTTATATAATCCCAAAATAGCGCCATCCCTTCAACAGGGTCAGATGGACTAGTGTTGAGCGCGTCCGACTCTCACCTGGGGAGCCCGGGTTCGATACTTTGTCACGGCAGTAAAGTTTAATGCAATTGATATGATTATTTTCCCGGTATAAGGGGTATGTTGCTTTTTAAATTTCCGGTTGTATGAGAACATTAAGAATCCAAAATTTTGGAAGACAAATAGTTCCTGAACTGGCCGCTTTCAGACGCCAATGAGCTGTATGTTATTTTTTTCCGCCACTGTTGTACTTGGGTAACTCGCCTGACCAGCAATCGGGAAACCCGGGTTCGCATCCCGGTCAAATATGTTTTGATGACGAAACTTCATGCTTGGTGTGTATGTATTAGTAAACTTCAGGGCTCAACATTATCTACAATCGGTGGCGGTGAGGTAAAGTCCTCGCCTGCCAAGCCGTAGGTCTTGGGTTCGAATCCCACCTGGGGATGTGATCCCTAACCAAGGCATGGATGTTTGTGTTGTACTTGAAGCGAATGTGTGTGTTTACTTGTTGTGTGACGTCATAAATCCTATTAATTGAGACAACGCTACTATCCTTAATAGTACGAGGGAAGAATGACATTTTAAATCTATCTGTTTTGCAGTCTATTTCTTTCATTTTCTTCTCATGATCACGTCTACCATAGTACGACGGTAAACGAAGGATACGATGCACGTCGTATAAGAAAATATCTTCTTCGAATTTACTAATTGTAAGTAAATTAAGCCTATACTTCGATCTACCCCAGATTCCCATCCTAACTCGTGTAACATACTGGAAACGCACTTTTATTCGTAATAACTCATCACAAATCTGGCCGCCCTGCGCTGTACTCGATGGATTTCAGCTATGATAATGTTAGACAATGTTGGAAACCCTCGTTTTAAAAGGCCGTTATGTGCTGTTTACGGGGAAGTTGTTAAAAAATAAAAAATAAATGAAATAAATACATAGTAACAATATAAGTGGTGAATACGGGCGAATCCAAGGAGAATAGTTGCACTTGAGGAATCCTATTTCTGTAAAACCTATCCAGAATCATGTATCACCAATAGTTTTGGGTCAAGCTGAGCCGTCATCGTGTTACGGAGGACGCGGAGGCGGTTAAAAAAAGTTTTCCGCTCGATTAACTCCATCAAATTACGCTCGCTGCTTCTCTCCCAATTTGGCGTTCGGGTTTCAGGATCCGTCTATGGTGCGTAGTGGTACCGCAACTTATGTAGTGGCAATGAACCAGCCTTGACTTTCTCTCACAATCAGTATCGTGGTACGGCTCTGCATGAAATTTCGTCGTGTTTGTGACCGCGAAGTTGAAATTCGCTTTAGATGAAGAAAAAAAAGACGAAAGTTCCGCTACACCTCGATCTCTGCGTACCTGTGTTCTGAGGAATGAAGACGGTCACCACTACGCGCCGTTACCAGCTGAGATTCAAGCATAAAAATTTTCCCTGGAAATCCAATTGACTAATATGGCTGTTCAGTCAAATTTTGTCTCTTCGCTTCGGGCGTGGTAGATGATCGAAGGGTCACGGGTTCAAATCTCAGTGAAGCCTTCCGTTAACCCCAAATAAAAGCCTTGTAATGCGAGGTAGCCCATGGAAAGGAACTCGCTACCCTACCCATATGTCATATATTCAGACGAATGTGGCTTAGTCTCGGGGGATGGCTCTTCTTTTACTAAACAAAGTAATCTTCGGGCAGAATCACTCACAGCCAGTACCTTGGTAACAATGAAAGTACATTTAAACGCAGTGGCGCAGCGAGGGGGGGTTAGGGGGATTAACCCCCCCCCCCACAGCTCAGAGAAATTTTAAATTAAATCTATTTTACTTTATTACTTACATAAAAGAGTGAGAATAGGGTAGTTTCCTTCATCAAAGAAAACGAAAGTCATTGATTGCGATTCGTTACCCACTATTACTGTACTCATAATATACAAATTATTTCGTTTTAGGAATACCGGTTTAGACGATTGGCAATGGTCCATTTTTATCCTCATTTGAAAAAGGCCAGATTGGCGCCCATGCGATGCCACTCCACGTGACGTCACAGGGACCTAGTTCCTACACGAGTAGTCGGGAGTTTTACACCGTGTGAGGTTACCAATGCATGCATGAGGCAGAGGGCTCAGGGAAACATCTCTTAATTATCACCTATTAAAATTGCCTATGGTTGGAAATTTTCCTTCGTTTGATAAGGTATTAATAATCCTTATTTAAGCCAAGCGCTACCAGCTAGCAGGGTACTCTGCTACCTGCTAGCAGCCTGCATCGCAGAGAAGGACATACCCTCGCCCCAAGGTCACCTCACTTTGCGACAGCGGGAACCAGAACGACGTCACAAGGAGTTTTCCCATAATTCATACTTAGCCGTCGCGTTTTCGGGCGCTTGAAAATTTTCACTTTTCATTTAATCGCGAAAAATAGATATCGTCATTTAAAAATCTAAAAGCGTGAAATACGTACTCCAGGAGTAATAATCTTTCGATTTAGGCAATAAAAAAATAAAAGGAAACCACCCTATTTTCTAAATATCCCTCAGAAGACCCAAAAACTCAACATTCTGAACCATTAATCTTGATTTTTTTTCTGGCGGAGTGCCCCCGTACCTCCCGGTTACCCTGGCGGGTATACCACACCCCAGACCCCCCAGTATTAGTTGTGCCTGAAACTCGATGATGATGTCGCAGCTAAGTTGACAATTGAGCTGTTAACCCTTTCTAACCCAGAGCTGCTTCTGGGAGAAATCAAATTTCAAGATTTTTCAATTTGAAAACTTGAAAATTTTGCATTTCATCACAATAGTAAAATAATTCTTGAAGTATAGGTCAAATTTATATGATGCAAAAAAGTTGTTATCCAACGTTTCACTTTATTAAAAACTATCATCAGGGCTATGAATGAAAACATGAGAACAATATAAAATACAATGTTAAACAATATTTTTCATAAATAAATGTTACGAAAGAGTTTTTTTTAATATGTTGTAATAAAACTCTTTCGTAACACTTTTTAATGTAAAAATATTGTATATCATAGTATTTTATATTGTTCTCATGTTTTCATTCGTAGCCCTGATGATAGTTTTAAATAAACTGAAAAAGTGGCAAACAACTTCTTTGTATATTATACAGTTGACCTATACTCCAATAATTATTTTACCATCAATTAATGAGGCCAAGATAAGAAGAGAAAAAAAAATATTTTTCCATCATAATTATCGTGGCAGCTAAATATGTATATCTATTTGAACCTATGCCACAAAATAATGCGTAGTTTAGATATTTCCTAAATAGAGCTGAAAATTTATATATTTTCGATGTTGCTTATAAGCAAAATTGGGCTATAAGCGGTTAACTTTATTTCAATGATTTCTCATTTAACAGCATAATATACAACGTCTTGAGTAAATAAAATAAAAATGTTGATTAATATAATTCGTTTTGGTAATATTAAATTCAATCTCAAGAGGGTATGGATGAAAATGTCAAAATTTATTTATTATATTTAACACCCCCATATTCCCCGGTAGTCCTTCCCCTGCATAGTGCTGGTGCCCTCTAACTGTCCACCGCCGTAAGAAGGGGTCCAGTACGGGCCTGTTTCCAACATATTAAGGTAGATCTGGCCTTAAAAATAAAAAAACAGAGATAGACTGTAGAATAGGTAGATATATAATATCGTTTTTTCGGTGACCTATGAGAGACTTTAACGGCAGCTTTAGGACTTAAAAATAGGTCAGTTGACAGATAGTGTGGCTTACTGACATTTGTGCCCAGCTATAGAAGTCCTCGTTCCGTTTCAAAATGCTGATGCGAGGGTTTAACGCTATGATTTATCGAAAAAACACTTTTTTGTTTAATAAAGCTTTCCTCTTTGAGTATATTGAACTATTGAATTTTTGTGTACTGAGACGTTCATTTCTCCAATGTGTTTGCATGAACTACCATCTATTGATTTCAGGCGGTGTATTCATCGCAACGTTATTTGGTTTGGCATTGGCCATGGTTACGTTGGCCGGAGAGATATTTTACTACAAGAGGAAAAAGATGATGGCTCAGAAAACTTTGGAGAAAGTAGGGTGGTTGGAAGAGAAGGCAGATGGTAAGAAAGTGAAGATGAAGAATGCTAAAGGGGGCTTGAAGACCCGAGTTTTTGGACAGTTGTGGAAAGAACGGGCTTCAATCAAGCATCGTAAGAGAAAGGTATGTTATTTATAACATGCGTCTAATATGTAAGTGGTCACATCCGCTATGTCGATCAGATATTCCTCTCCTTCTGTTTTTCGTATGCATAATGAATATAAGATTAAGGTTACGAAGATATTCGATTAGAATATTTTGAAGTGGTTCCTTCGAATATTTTTTCGTCATATTCAGAAATTCCTTAGGGCAGCTTTTGAATGTTGACTGTCCCACACCAGTTAGGTCGTTTTTTATACTTTTGGCTGGAAAGTGTCGCGATAGCCAAGTTTTATGAAACAACGGGGAAAAATTAGTTCAAATTTTCATTTCTACCAGCAATATTTTTCATGCTGGATATACGTACATACAAATTATTACGCTGTATTTAGATATCTAAGTTCTAAGAAATCACAAGAAAACGATAGCGGCGGAATCAAAGCAAACAATAAGACTTATCATTCTCCGTTCTGTGTAACATAGCATTAATCATTAATTCATTGTTTCAAAATATGCATAACTTAGGTTGGAATATTGAAACTAACCTGTTCAAAGATTAAATCAATCGATGCTTCTCTCTGCTATGAGTCATTTCGACTACCTTAAATTATGCGTATAAAATAGTCATCACCCGAATGCGTCTTACCTCATATGAGGGTAGTTTCCTTCATCAAAGAAAACGAAAGGCATTGATTACGATTAGTTACCCACATTTGCGTATTCTTAATATACAAATTACTTGGTTTTAGAAATCGCAGTTTAGACGAATGTTAATTGTCAATTTTAACCTCATTTGAAAAAGGCCAGATTGGCGTCCATGCGATGCCACTCAACGTGACGTCACAGGCACATATATGCTATACGAGTAGATAAGAGTTTTACATCGTATGAGATTACCAATGCAGAGATCTCAGTGAAACATCTGTTAAAAATCAGCTATTAAAATCTGGTTGCATAGGTTGCATTGCATCTGGTTGGAAAGTTTCCTTCATTTGATAGGGTATTAATAATCCTTATTTAAGCCAAGCGCTACCTGCTAGCAGCCTGAATCGTGGCGGCGCTCATATAAGCCTCGCGCCAAGGTGGCCTCACACGGTGGCAGCTGGATCCAGAATGACGTCACACGGGCTTTTTCCAGCAGTCATACTTAGCCGTCGCGTTTTCGCGCGCTTGAAAATTTTCACGTTTCATTTAATCTCGAAAAAAAGATATCGTCATTTAAATATCTAAAATTTTTATCTCCCAAGCCTTCCCCCCTCCCCCCTCGCTACGCCACTGCTGGGGCTTACGGCCACGCCATCTAGGTACAGCAGGAGTCAAAAATCCCGGCATTATTTTGCAACCACGGCTTGGGCTGGAGAATGTTCGGAGAGCTTTACAATAAAATGTATGAAATTAATGGTCCATTCCTACAGTGCAGGTTTAACGGTTAGCATATACTTTTAAAATATCAATGCAATTAAGATACTGTCTTAGAGTGGATTTATGTAGTCATTATTCCTGTTATCAGTGTGAGCAAAACCATCAATCCAAAGCGGGTGTGGCAACAGAAACTAAACGGAAGTCAAAACCAGTAAAATTTCAATAGTTTCGTTCCCGGGAGCGAAATGTAGAAACGAAAAAGAATTAGACCCGGGGAGCTAAACTCAGGGTCGAAACGATATCGGAGTCAAAACTACTTCGGGTCCAAAGTAAACTAAAGCTCTGGGGCGAAACCATAGGCGGATCTAGGAGGGGGAGCACGGGGGAACGTGCCCCCCCCCCCCCCAGACCCTTGAAAAATATGTAAGATTTTTAATACGGTCCCGTTATCATTGCGTTCGTTTTGTATTACAAGGTATCCTTGTGCCCACCCCCAGAACGAAATGCTGGATACGGCCTTGCTTGTTTCCCCCCCCCCTCCCCAGAAAGAAATCCTGGAACCGCCCCTGGACGGAACGAAACGCAGATAATGTTTCCCGCCAGAGGGACAACGTGTTTCACCTTCGAACGGTTTAGTTTCGACCCACACACCGAGTACCAGGGGCGCAGCTAGGAATTAAGGTTGGGGGGAGGGGTTTAGGTGTAACTAATACCGGGGTGTGTGGGGGTATGGAATACCCACCAGAATAAGTGGTAGGTGCGAGGTTAATAAATGGCGGAATTTTAAGATAAATTGTTCCAAATGGTGAGTTTTACGGCTTTCTGACGGATATTTAATAATCCTTACACTATTCTATTAGTAATATCAATCTAATTAAATAAAATGGATTAAACTTAAAAAATTCTCTGAGCTCTGGGGGGAGGGGGTTTATCTCCCAAACCTCCCCCCTCGCTGCGCCACTGCCGAGTACGAAATATAGTCGAATGAAGTAGAGGCTCGGCATACCGCCATTAGGTGCATGGGGCACTCATATTTTCACCACAAACAGGAGATCGGTGAACGCAAACTGGCCAGTCGATTTTTAAGCACAATGTTTTTACCTCTCCACACGTATGTCAAACCTAAAGGGTCGAAAATTTTCTCTCTTATCCCCCTCCACTCGACTTTAGGCATAGAAACTTCACTATGAGCAGCGGCGTTTAGTTTAATTTAGTTTCCTTCTCGGGAGTAAAGTTTAGTCCCGGGTCGAAACTGAATTCCTTGGAGATTTTAATTTCGTGCGGGAACGAAACTAAACCTATGCCTCGTATTTTCATTTCCCTCAGGGTCGAAACAAAACATTTTCGTTTCGTTTCACTTGCCTTCTTTGATCCAAAGGAAACTATGGGGAAGCCTTCCCTCCAACCATACGCCTTTCGTGAGTCCTAAGCAGTGGCGGATACAGAAAAAACTCAAGGGGGGGGGGGGGGCGCAACATATCTGGAGTTGTCTTTACTTTTATCGTAATAAAAGATCACAGTCAAGTCACAGCCAAAGTATAAGAAAATTTTATTTAAAGTGATTATAAACATGTAAAAGACAACGCCATCTTATGATATAAAAAAGTTACAATTGTGGTTTTGCAATGTTCGGCAATACGGGCGGACCCGCAAGGGGGGGGCGCGCGCCCCCTGCGCCCCCCCATCTGTATCCGCAACTGGTCCTAAGTAACCAAAACCACATTTTCAGCAAGACATTACATGTTAAGAATATTTTCAATATCAATCACATCTGAAGTCGCTCATTCATACGTATATAAATATTTGTCAAACTGGTATCCTATTTAGCTTAACGATCATCATCTTCATGATGGATATTTTGGCAATGATTGACGCTTATTTTACATCAGCAAATGAAGGCCTTCTATTTCTAACGAATTACTCTGTCCTTATTTCAGAGGGGAATCGCTCCAGCTCCTACGATATCCATGATGAGCCAGAACTCTGAGAACATGGCCAAAGTAAATTATGATGTTAACCATGGTAATAACCATTTAACGACACAAAATCGACTAACTCAAGTCTCATATGATCCCATTTATCGTGATTATGACGAAAGAAGGCAAAACATCAACACTTACAATAATAATAACAGGTTTTTTTGGTAATAAATGTGTACGAAGTGCATTTCATTTCATCTTTCAGTTTTGAAAAACCTCTTAAAGAACGTGATAATGCATCTAAACAAGGTATCATTAGTAATACTTTAGCCATATGTACTGAACAAATCTCAAGCTATATAATTAACTGTTTTTTTTACCAATATTTGAAGAATAAACAGATGTAGCTGATCCTGGAATGTTTTATTATCCATTTTAAGGCATAAAAAAGCGAGTACTCATCCGCCATTTTTCTTATTTTTTCATTCCTTTTTGGAGCTACCTGCGCATTTTTTGGACCGGTAAGCCTAAGGTCCGTGGTTCGATTCCCGGTACAGGGAATTTTTTTTCTCATGGCAATTAATGCATAGGTTCTTATCTGTTGTATTTGTATTCCCGAATGGTATACTTACATGCTTTTCAACCAAAAGCTTGACATTCTTTCCATCCGTCGATACTACGGGCTTGAATCGCTCCATTCCATTCTTATGCCAGAAAGAGATTATGAATGTATCTAATTGCGAGAACCAAAACCCCCATATGTCCTTTAAGATTAAGCGAAGAGATCCAATATTCTTCCCTTCCCTATGACTAAAATAAGACCACTTACAAGGATTTAAAGACTTTTCACAATTCCATTTAATGTTTTCCTCAGGTACATCCAAGTTTCCACGCGATATTTCGTCCGTCCTGTACAGATGGTGGTCTAGCGAGAGAAATATATTTTTTACCTCAATAAAAAATTTTTATGAGGGATTTCATAAGTGCGACATTTATCCCATCCTCTAGGTGATAAGTTCCAATCACAATCAAGACATCAAAAGTAGATAAAAACGGATGCTGTGAAGATAACCAAGTTTTATCCCCATCATCAATTGTGTCATGGTGCCGGAACGCCGTTCCGGCACTGGTTAAGAAAAGGCATAATTATCAAATAACACTTTTATCAATTTTGGTGCAACCAAATTGCATTCGTAGCCAAATTTTTGTTTATTTTTGTATTCTGTAATAACTGAAAAAATTGGTGATTGGGTGAATTGCTGGGGTGAATCGCTGTACTCCACGAAAACCAGACTGTACTTCAAAGAAACTCCCCCACCTCAAATGGTCCGAACGCGGCCGCATATGAGCAAAAATTTATCAAATTCAGAATTTAATATTGATTTCACAAAATCGCGTACATTTTAAAATATTCAGGCGTAACTTGTAATAAAAAATACATAGAGTAACATTTCACTTCTTAAAAAAAGCTTCTAGGAAAGTGCGTCCCGGCGCTGCTAATTTTGCCACGACAACACTGACCATCACATATTGTAACTTGGCATAATCTCTCCTCTTAACTGTACAAGATCCTCCATGAGAGTAACTTCGTTTTACGCACATGTTTGATAGTCGTACAAATGAAATATCTATGAAAAATTTACGGTGTTTCCGACTTTTCTATTCTAGTGCTTCCATTTCTTACTAATGGAACTTTGTGAAAATCACTATGAAGAAAAATAAATGTAAACAAATACAGGAAGCAATTATTGGACATTAAATTAGCTGATATGCATGGTTGTGATGAGAATCCATGTTCTGATTTTTAATTTCCATTTAATTGATCTGTTTTATCTCTAACTCAAGTAAAATAAATATTTTTTTCCGTGTCTCTTCAAGTTTTTGAGTTTTCCCCGCAAGACTATCAGTAAACAGACAAATCTTTAGCGAGTAGAGATATTAAGGGTTTCAAAGCCTCTCTGATACCCAATCCAATATATTCTCTGGCTACGATCTTATCTGCAGACTACGGTTTTGCCGGGCATCGATTACATATGCATATAACCCTGCAAGCCATCTACAGAGGTGTTTGGCGGGGGATGAACCATCACCAACATGCACCAGAGCAATAACAGGTAAGATGAGCTCTACGTCCTCAAAAGTGAAACAGATAATCGTCTCCAATCATCGTTACGTTATAATCAACGTCACCACCAATGGAGAAGTTTTTCTGTACCATGCAATAGAGCATTAAACTTTATTTCCACGGCCATGTACAACGCTACATTTATGCTACATATGACAAATTAGGTATAGGATTAAGCTATATCCTACTTACGAAATCAATCTGCCTGTGAAGCTAGAACATGAAAAAACATGCTGCCAGAATGAGGTACCAGGAAATTTCAGAAACTTGCATTAAGAAATACCTGCATAAGTTAGCAGGGGCGGATCCAGGATTTCTTTCTGAGGGGGGGGGGGGTGGACACAAGAAAGGTAATATGACATTTGGAGGAGGCGACCGACAACTGAGGTCATTTGCGCAATGAGAGAAGGGTACGGAGGGAAGGGTGGAGAGAAACCCGGCGTCGCCAATAGCCTGCTCTTAATGAAAGGCGCCGAGGGGACCACGGCTTAACGACGCATCCGACGGACGGAATGTTGCGCTTGAAATGTCCTCCACACAACATTCAAGCAGGGATCAGGCAGTCTCTGAAAATTCTCTGCCACTGCCGGGATTTGAAGCCGAGCCCGCCGGGTGGGAAGCCAACACTCTAGCCACCACACCAACCCAATCCCCAGCAATCAAGGCCATATCCAGGATTTTGTTCTGGGTGGGGGCACAAGGATACCTCGTAATACAAAACGATCTCAATGATATTGGGACCCTTTTAAAAATCTTGCATATTTTTTCAGGGTCTGGGGAGGAGGGCACGTGCCCCCGTTACCCTTCCTCCCCCATATATCCACCTATGTAAAGCCTTAATCACACGATGTTTTTTTCGTCGAGAAAGTGATCACTATCGCGATCACTTTTCCCGTCGCGAAAAGCGATCGCTCTAGTGATCATTTTTCTGAATTTCACGGTCACTCCCGCCATCGCTTTTCGCATCATTTCCGATATCACATGTTCCGGCTCGTTGTCATAGGACCCGCATCACGAAAATATATAGCGTGTTTGTTTATCTATATCATTCCCACGATTGTAAAACGTTGCGCTGCAAGCGCTCCATACGGGCGTGCGTTCCGATTGGCTGATATGGGGTTTTAGAGACGACTTTAGCGACGGAAAAAGCGACCGGACGAGTGATGAAAAATATCGATGGGAATCCTCATCGCGATCGCGATCAACAATAGCCGGCGACGATCATTTTGCGAGTGATCACTCTAGTGATCGCGATAGTGATCACTTTCGCAACGAAATAAAAATGATCGTGTGATTCAGGCTTAAGTTAGTAGGCTACATTACAAGTCAACTAACCTATTTTGAAGTCCAAACGCCACCGTTATAGTCTCTTATCGATCGCGGAAAAAAGACATCCAAAATCTATCATTTCCACGGTCTATCTCTCTTATACTATTTTTATGATATGATTATCCGTAGTATGTTGACGTGGCGGTTAAACGTGGGGAAATTAACTGCTCTTGAATTTACATATTCGGTTTAGTCTGTGTATGACCATACGAGGTTTTCCCGGCGTGTAAGGTATAGATAAGTTTCTTGGGTTTTCCACCGGTTAATGTTCTCCATGTCTCCCATTTTAGTCTAGTTTTAGGTTTAGTTTAGGTTTAGTCTAGTTCACAATCTACGGTCTGTCCGTGATTCCCATCCGAGTTGTTTATATCGCCGTCTTTCGAACTGTAGAAGAGGTTAATCAAAGGTAGAAAAATCTTTCTTGAACGGTTAAAGATACCATGCATGCATCTAATTTCCAATTTTTACCTAATTACATCAAATTAGCAATAGATACTCAGATATAATATAGTTTGGCCGCCCACATGGACATTGGTCTAACTATGCGCTCCTCCGAGACACGACTTTCCAAACCTCAGAAGGGGGCACGTGCCCGAGGGGCAGATTTCAGGGGCCGTCAATATTTGAAAAGTATATTTAATTATTAAAACATCTTATGAATAAAAATTCTAGCAAACATACGGCGAGTAATTTCAACTACCGCATCTCAAAAATATAGCTTACAGATGTACCTACTATATTTTAGTCTTGGGGGAGATGGAGGGGGAACCAGGGGAGGGGGACTGTAAACTTGTCTTTGGCCCACCTGACAAAACTCCTAGTTCCGGCCCTATTCTATGAGGCATTTACTATTGTCATGAGTTGGAATTATGAATAAATCTGGAAGATAGCTTTATATTTTAAGTTAGGTTCAAGATGTATACATCATTAACATTCCCTCGTTGTCATCTTGGGTTTTCGACAGGGATGGCAAGTGAAATGAAACGAAAATGATTCGTTTCGACCGGGAGGGAAATGAAAATACGAAGCCTGGTTGTAGGGTGGAACGGGGCACGTTTGCGCGGATTTTTTCTTCAACTAATTTCCTCATTATGATTTTTTAACTTTAGAAATGTTTGAAATTGTGTTTTTATATAGCAGTCAATAAAGTTTCTTTATTTGATAAAGATGGTAAACTTGTCACCGAAAATATTGACAAAGCTAACACTTTAAATTTCCACTTCGAAAGTGTATACACTACTGACGATACTCAGTTCAATTTAGACATCCCATATACTGAGGAATCGATGGAAGAAATATCTATACAACGTGATGGGATAACTAAACAACTACAATCGATTAAGAATAGTAAATCTCCGGGTCCGGAGGGAATACCCGCGCGTGTCCTCAGGGAGTTAGCTCCACAGATCGCACCTTATTTAGAGATCATATTCAAGTAGTCACTCTCCGAAGGGAAGTTACCGCCAGACTGGAAAATTGCAAGCGTTACACCCATATTCAAAAAGGGAAACAGACATGACCCAGGCAACTACCGTCCGATTTCATTAACATCGATTATAGGCAAGATACTTGAGCATATCGTCGTTAGCAATATCATGACTTTCTTGGACAGACGTAACTTCCTCCATGACTGTCAGCACGGATTCCAAAAAGGTAGATCATGCGAAACACAGCTCGCGCTCTTTCTTCACGACGTTATAAAATCTAGTGAATCGAAAAGACAAGTTGACGCACTGTTTCTAGATTTTAAGAAAACTTTCGACACTGTACCTCACAACAAACTTTTATACAAATTACAGTCATGCGGATTAAACGAAACAGTTTTAAACTGGATACGCGACTTTCTCAGAGATCGTAAACAAAAAGTTGTTCTTGACGGAATTAGCTCCGATGTTGTAAACGTTACATCAGGTGTTCCACAAGGAAGCGTAATCGCCCCCCTGTTGTCCATTATATACATTAATGATCTCTGCTCCCGCATTAGCAGTAAAATACGTTTATTTGCTGACGACGCTGTCATCTATCGCGAAATTAGTGATCACTCTGACTATGAAATTCTATCATCTGACTTAAACAACGTTCTTTTGTGGAGCCAAGAGTGGGGACTCGAACTTAATCTGAGCAAATGCATGGCGGTACATTTCTTGCGGAATTCGTTCAACTCTAACCACGTTTATGCAGTGGATGGCATTAATGTAAAGGCAACAGACGAAGTGAAGTACCTGGGAGTTACGATAACTTCGAACCTCACGTGGGGAACACATATAAAGAATATTTGCGGCACAGCCCTGAAGAAATTAGGATTCGTCAAGCGTATTGTGGGAAGATTTTCGAATGAGAAAGTAAAGGAAAGGTGCTATTTCGCTCTCGCCCGACCGCACCTTGAATATGCAGCGAGCATATGGGATCCGGTGCAGAAAGACTTAATCCGCGAACTGAATAAAATTCAAAGGAAGGCTGCGCGTTTCGCCAAAAACTGCTACGGGCGTACAGACAGCGTTACCCAGATGTTAAGCGAGTTAGGCTGGGAGCCGTTGGAGACTCGGAGGCTGCGCGCTAGGCTTAGATTGCTTGAACAATTGAGAATGGATATCTTTAAGAGCGACACAGAGAACATAATATTAGAGCCACTCTATATTTCCAGGTCCGATAGAAGCGATAAATTAAGAGAGATGTTTTGCCGAACGGATAGATATGCGAATTCGTTTTTCCCCCGAACCATAAAGGACTTTAATAAACGCTAGTCCCAACTTCGTTTGAGCACTTAATTTTTTTTAAGCTGTAAACGGCTGGTGTCCTAACACCCCCTGCCACACGCCTTTTAGGCGGCTTGCGGGATATTATGTAGATGTAGATGAAAGTTAAACTTTTATGCATTCATTTGTTTGCTATTTGTGTTTTCAACTGTAAAAAAATGTTTCTAGGTCTAAGTCTGTTGCGTATACTTGACCGGTTTACGTATTTAGCAATGATTTATAAACGTCTTCCCGATCCCCGAGCAATGGTTTACGTCGATCTTTTGTTAGGACTTTTTTCGCCAAAAATGAATCCCTCCTCCGAAAATCTGTTTTAACATCGCGAAATTGAGACAAGTTCAGGTACACGAAAAGGACTTTTTGCATCGGATATTTAACACGGCGATTTTCAAGGAAAAATGTCCAGAAACGAAGGCATTTCGCTCAGTAATGGACACTGAATGATCCACTTCAACCACGTAAGACCGGAGTTAAGCTCTCGATGTGGACTTTCTGACCACCAAATTGAGTTACCCCCCCCCCCCCCCCCCACTTCACCATGGTGATCGAGTACTAATCAGATGTTCGAGTCACGGGCGTACCCAGTAAGGGGCAGCTGCCCCCCCCCCTCCCCCCTGGCAGCAAATATCGCAAATGTCTTCTGGGAAAATATTTTTTCAAGCAAATAATTTTAAAAACTAATAAAGGGCTGTTACAGTTTCCTTAAAATGTTGATTTCATTCACCTTTTCCATGCTTAAATCTTGCCTACAACTTGAATAACCATGCATGGTGGAGGCTAGCCATATGGCTTGCCCCGATATTTATTTCCAAATTAGTTCCAAAGGTTGAAAATTTGTTCCGTAGTAGATTCCAATGGAAATCCAAAGCAGTTCATACTGTGTCACATACGAGTTTGAAAGGTGTACAAATCAGTTGATGACACGGTAGGACGCTATGATGTCATGAACTGCTGAGTAACTTGTTTCAATTCCAAAGAAGTTCGAAAGCACATGCAAATCAGTGGTTACAAAGCACATACATGACAGTTCGAAATGGTTTACACAAAAGAAATGTTTCCCCGAGTCGCAAGATTCATTGGGCTCTTAGCATTCATTTTGTTCGCAGAGTTCATATTTTCGTTCAAGTGATTCGTTTTGAACGATTCATTCATATGAACTGAATCGCATGAATTAAACCACCGAAATGAAGTAACGTAGCGGGTAGCGAATGTGGTGCACTCTTTCTGTCAGTAAAGGCCGTTTTACACGGTAGACGGAATTGCGCAATCTGAAGTACGTGCGAAGGTGCAATCAAAATTGCGACGTGTAAAGCTGTGAATTGCTAGAACACATGCGTGGATGCGAGACGGCAAAATAGCCCCTGTTCGAATTTCGTTCATGCATTCGCTCAATTCCACGCCATTTTAGAAATTAATGCAGCTATAACATGCGCAAATCCGTGTCCCGTGTAAAACGGCCTAAACGCTTTGCTGAAGCGGAGAATTCTCTTGACAGCAGGCGTGTTGTGGTGGTTTTGACGTTCACACAAGGTGACAAAAGGTGACAAGATATGTGGAGGTCGCGTTCAACATTTGACCCCATGGCGCCGAAGAACAGCAGAGATTCCTACAACATATCAACTCGCAGCACTGCGCCATCAAATACATCGTGGAAGCAGAACACAATGGTCAACTTCTCTTCATGTTTGGCTTGGTGAAAAGAAAATCAACGGGTGCCTTGGGTATGGGCCGTTCACAGAAAGGAGACACGCACATACCGCTACCTGGACGCATCCTCGAACCACCATCCAATGCAGACAACTTCCCTGCTGGCGAGGAAGAGGACCGGCTGGAGCCAAAAGCTAAGGCCACGATGCCCAGCTTATCCGAGAAGATTGCTAGTGTGCTCAGAAAGAACGACGTCGCGACACGTTTCAACTGTGTCACAAAAATTGCAGATTCACTACCCGGAACAAAGGAAAATATTCCTCTGGAACTTGACGAAGGAGTATATATAGAGTGCTCAGCTCATGTGGGAAATAATACATAGGCGAGACACGCAGATCCGTGTAAGTCTGAACGTTGGGACATCGAAGAGCTGCAATGAACTAGCAGCACCAACTGTCGGCTATGTCCAAGCATACATGGAGCGAACCTGGGGGTCTATGCTGGACATGACCCACTCCTTGAAGACGCCAAAATTATAGCAAAGGAGAACTGATTCTAAGGCCCCTTGCACCACACCGATATCGGCCGATATTTTACCAGCGAAACGATGCTTGCACACACGCCGGATTTTTACCGATCAAACGTACCATAAGTAGCTATGTTTTTGAGCCAGCGCCGGTGATCCACAGTGACAATGGCCGGCAGCTAACCGGCATTTTGCCGGTGCCGGCGCGTGGTCTGTGTGTGTGCAAGCTCCAATGCTCTCCCATTGTTCACTATTGGAATGTGGACGGTCGATTTTACCAGCCGTCCAAAATCGGTGTGTGTGCAAGGGGCCTTACCTCGCCAGATCTGAAAAGCTATTGAGATCGTAAAAACAACAGCTAACTTCAACAGAGACCATTTCCACAACGCGTGGGAAAGAGAAACCACCGACCAATGAGAGGTCAGCTATGAAAGATAGACAACCACCGACCAATGTGAGAGCAGCACCTGGATGAGATTAAGGCGGTAGATATCCGCAAGATTTTTCACTGGTTTCACTATATTTGTAAACTGGCTTGTAGGGCCGCAATGAATCGCTGTCCCCATGAACCATGCACGGGCCCATGAGGGTGATGGATCGTGTTCTTCATCATCTTCGACCTGAAAACAGTGCCAGCAAATGTCAGTACCGCCAGTACTGCCAGCAAAATTGTTGTCTTCGCCACGGCAACCGACGCGATAGTAACCGAAAAAAATGAAGAATTCCCCCGTTCTCATGTCGAAAATACGTTCACTCGCAACAACTCTCCCTTGTTCTCTCGGAAAGCCTTTTTACGCTCCGCGCCATTAGTTCGAACAGGCTTTGTACCTTCAACTGCTTTTGACGATTTGGCGATTTGGCAACTGCGGAAACGTGGCAACGCCACGACGGGGAACTTCGTGTACACGTAGTTGTCCCGTTGCACTGCGTTCTGTGTTTCCGTTATGTGGGTATCTGAAGAGTAACTTGTCAGGATGGGTGGCCAAAAATTTCAATATGATGAGAGTGGAGGAACATTTTTCTATTTTTTATTGTCATTCCTCGCCCTTTTACTAATCCCTAGCACATATTATTGGTGGCCCCGACAGAGAAAGAATGGTAAGTGTCACGCCTATACCGGGCTCGAAAGATGATTTTATAAATATTGAGAATTATGTTGCTAGTATAGTAATCTGACGTTTCACTGTGAATTGAAAATTATAGAAGCACCTGAATCTTCTCGTTTATTTAGTTTTTCGCTTTTTATATCACGTTTTAATGGTGCTGTAAAGTTTTATTTAGGCTCTTGGTGCTGAACTGAATTGGTTATTAAGGCATGCGTTGTGTGCCTGTTTGATTAATGTGGATTGACTAAATTTTAATGTTTTACAGATCGCTCAAATGGTGACAAGGAATGTCAGTGCTCTGATTGCGAGAAAAAGAAGCTCATTTTACTATCAAACGAGCCATGGAAGGTCACGAAACAAATTTTTATGTTAGTATAAAAAAATATGAAATGAGATATCTGAGGACACCTAAACACCTATTGAAGGCAGTTTACGATTCCAATTATTCTATTTTTTTCAGAAAAATTCTTCTCATCAGTGGGTGGGCAATTCTAATTTTCCTTGCGTACAAAGTTTCTCAGTTTGATTATGAGTATGCAAATTTTGATCCATATGAAATTTTAGGGATTCCGTTGGTGAGTGGACGTGTCATATTTAATTACCTAACTCAAGAAAGTGGTTGCTACTGTGAGGAATGCTATTTGTTATTTATTTCATTCGAAGGGGTCATCGCAAGCTGAGGTCAAGAAGGCTTACAGAAAACTATCTCTGATCCTCCATCCTGATAAAGAAACTGGAAATGAAAAAGCTTTCATGAAACTTACGAAAGGTGAGATTTATAACTGCCTTTTTTTGAGGAAAGTGTTGGAAAGGTTCTCAGTACTTTACACCCATCAATATTGTTGTCTTACATTTGGCATTTTTTTAATTTGCTACTTTATGGAATGTGTAAGTTTCAAATCCTAGCATGCTGTTAGATTTTGATGAAACCATGCCCCTGCTTTTCTTGAAATAGTTATGAACTCGTTGCTGTACTGAATTGCCTCTTGGGTCTTGTCTAATGTTGATAAAGTTGTTTATTTGGCTGCTGTTATCACATGGCTCTTGCAATGTCTTCTATTACTTTCACCATTGTATTCTTTAAAATGCTTGAAGTTCACCTTCATTGAAAATCTGAAATATTTTAATGAATATTGTAATTTTTCTCTAAAAAAAGCTTATCAGGCCCTGACTGATGAAGATGCACGAAGGAATTGGGAGAAATATGGAAATCCAGACGGTCCTGGGGCCATGAGTTTTGGTATAGCCCTACCATCTTGGATAGTAGAGAAAGAAAATTCTGTGTGGGTGAGAAAAATTTTCAATGTTGTTTTGAGCATATTACTGGTACCACTTTATCAGAGCAATATTATAAATGGTATATGATTGATGAAGATATGTTGTGTGTCACATATTGTAATAATATAGTAAACAACAACAATGAGAGGTCGAAGGGCGAAGCCGAGGAGAAGTGGTGACCAGCTTGGCAGTAGTGTGTGATGTTTTCAATACATCTGCAAAAGGATGGGGCAGTCAATTTTTTTTTGCCACAAATAGTTTTTTTTCCTTGAAAAAACTTATCACGCTGTGATGCCTGTAGGAATTGGGAAGAATATGGAAATCCAGCCCATTGTCATTCAACATCCCTCTTATTGGGTTCTTACGAAATTGTAAAACAAAGAAAAATTATGTAGTAAGTTTTGATTTTCATTCTACATTCAACCAAGGCACTTAAGCCTTGATGCCATCTATTCCAAACCCTGGACTTTTAAGAAATACAAATCGAGGATTTCTTGAAAAACAGGTTATGGTAGGAACAATAAGATTTTGAAAACGTCCTTAATGCAGAGCAGTGCATCCAATAGTGTGTGGATCTTTAGTATGTTGAGAAGTTGACAGGTCTTAAATTCATGGATTACAGTCATAATTTTGGCGTGCATTCATTCATAGCTATACTTGATGAATTGATATCATTATTAATACTTGTTCAAATTTCAAGTTAATGGGAAGTTTACTGTACTTTGGTTGTATGTCATCAAATATGCAATGTAATGTATTTGTTGTCTAAAATATTATTTATTAACTCTTAGAGTGCAGGAACGTTTTTATACTTTTTTTCACGCTGACTGCGGCATTTACAGAAAATTTTTATTGCTGTCTGGATATCTTGCTCTAGGGCACTATCTTTCACCATAACGATCGCCAGGAGGCTTAAATTCTACCAGACCATCCCGAGTGGCACGAGGTGTCTTCATTACTGGGGGTCTCTTCTGTACTGGCTGGCTGCTAAAATCGTGAATTCCAACAGCCCTAGGGTTAATACATTCACTTTCATATTTGTTATACCTACCTCAGTTTGTACTTTTTGTACCAATCAATGAGAAATATTGTGACCTATGGTGTGAAATGTTTAGTGGGGAAACATCCTGTATCAAGATCTTAAGAGATCATATTATGATTCTGCCTGAAGGGTAATGTTCTTTACTGAAGGCAAAGACATCTAAATTTCTTGTTGAAATTTCCTGTTTTGAAGAGAGATTGATGCTCTGTTACTATGTGCTTCTTCAAATTGTAAATTTCTTAAATATTTCAGGTTCTTGGTCTGTATGCGCTTGTCTTCATGGTTGCTTTGCCAACAGTAGTTGGGATGTGGTGGTATAAATCAATACGCTACTCAGGAGATCAGGTGAGTGACAACTTTTATTCTGTGATACAGTATAAACCTTTTATTAGGAACTTTATTGAATTTTTGTGTTGTGAAATTTTGCAAATTCATCCTTGTAACTAAGTCATAGCTCCAGTTCCAGGCCTTTCCCATGTGTAAAGCATGGAGAAAAACCTTATGTAGCAAACCTTCACAGTTAGGAAACCTCCCTGTAATGAAGTCTGCACATTAGCGTTAGTTAGGAAAACAACCTCTCTGCTGTGGAATGTATAACTAGAAGTAGTTTTACCATGAGTTTATTTGTTATTTCACTTAGAAATTTCACATCATGATAAGATTTTCTCTTCATTCTGACCAATGCCCTCGTTTTCACTCATTGGATTGAATGTTTAAGCAAACTTTGCATCTTATCAGAAATTGTGGCATGGCTTAGAGTGCCTTCTACTTACCATCCTTCATCTCATCATGGATATCGAATCTTCTCCTAACTCCCTATCTGAATAATTAATAAAGGTTGAGATCCCACAAGCACTCGCTTCAATGGCCACCAACCAGAGGCTTGCATAGAAAATCTAGAATTTTGTGCCATTTCCAATATTTTTTTTTCTGGGAAAAGGTGTGAGAAGTCAGGGCTTTCGAAATTTTATTCCATGTCATTTTAGCTCAACCACCAATATGTATTGAGAATCTCATCTCTTCTGGAAATGGACGGGAATTAGTATCCATCTTTGAGGCAGTTGGTCACGCAAGGGGCTTTATGGGTTTTGAACGTCCTTTTATTTATTTATTGAAGGAGTTGCTCCATGCAGCATTTCTGCCAATTTATAGTGACGCAGTGAAAAAAATGAAATTTTAACATAAAAAATCTGAGCTTAGAGTACAGGCATAAGATAGTATAGAACAAAATAGAAGGCACTAGGAAAGGGAGGTGGAAAGGGAGATTTATTTATTAGCCGAGGAATGGGACATGGCGAGTTTGACAAATGAGTTTAAGGAAAATAGGTTTAAGTCCTTTATTTGTAAGCTGTCGGAATTTCTCGTCTCTTAATAAAAATTCCATGAAACAGGAGTACACCACAGGTGCTACATGAGTGACTCATGTCTTCAATATACATGAACTCTTTGCTCCTAATGTGACAACATTAACCCGTTAAGCACCTCCGTGTACCAAACCCCCATAATATGGTATCACCGTGTACTGGTTGATTTCGTTTTAAGGAGGTTTTGTAGTGTAAATTTGTTGCTCTCTGTTAAGAAATTCATAATTTTTTTATGTAGTAATCAGTAACCATGCCCTTGGACTGTAATGTTTTTGAAATAGAAAGAAGACTTATGTACTCCAATAGCCCTTAAAACTAGACTTTTTGAACCCGTCTATCACGTTTGGTTTAGTGTTTATAGCTTTGTTCATATTAAAAAAATGACTGTTTAAGGGTAATGGAAACAAGGCTATTGAATTAGTTTTTTAAAATCCTTTTCAAAATAACTTTCCTCGTCAAAATGTACTTCTTTTATTGATTAGAGTGATTAATGGCATAAGTGAAAAATTTTCAAACCTGAGTGGGTGCATGCTTGCAGGGGCGCAGCTAGGAATCAAGGCTACGGGGGGTTTCAGGCACAACTAATACTTGGAGGTCTGGTGGTGTGGTATACCCACCCAGGTAGGTGAGAGTTGAGGGGTCCTCCGCCAGAAAAAAATTTAAGATAAATGGTTCAAAATGTTAAGTTTTTCGACCTTCTGAGGGATATTTTGTGAATCCTCACACTATTCTATTGGCAATATTAATCCAATTAAGTAAAATATATTTCTTATAAATTTCTCTGAGCTCCCGGGGAGGGTTTTATCCCCCAAAACCCCCCCTCACTGTGCCACTGCATGCTTGAGACCTATGTAGAAATTTGTTCCATAAGAAAATCAGCAAGGTCAGTGGGTAGACAAGCCAGCTAAAACATGTGTTTGTGCCCTTTGGATATCTTATTCTATTCTTGTTTTGTGCTCTGGTTTAAGAGTTTGCCTCCCTTCCTTACTCAATGCCTTACCTTGCCCAGCTTGAGGAAATTTCATTTCTCTAAACTGAATTTTCTTGCTTTGGATACTGTGTGTTTATGCTAAAACTTGTATTACTTAATTCCAGGTTCTTCTAGATACTACTCAGATATATTACTACTTCTTCCATAAAACACCATCAATGCCATTGAAGAGAGTCATAATGATTCTTGCCGCCTCTCTTGAATTTGAGAAAAAGCACAATGGTGAAATACAAGAGAGACCTACCGACAATGAGGAGGTGCCTGTTGTAAGTTCAGTTATGATGTTTTTTAATTTCCTTAGTAATTTTGATGAATTTTTTTATGAATGCATTTTCTTGAATATCATTCATTCAGTCCACGGAAGAAAAGTATTTAGGGCAATTTAAATAGACATTGCAAACCAAATGATTACAGTTATCTAAAATAATACCAAAAGCAGTGAATCCATCAAAGACTTGATGGTGAATCACCAGGGGCCTAGGTGGATTTAGGGCGGTGGAACATGCCTTCCCCAGACGCTTAAAAAATACACAAAATTTTAAATACAGTTATCATTACATTTGTTTTATTTTGTGTATTATGGAGCTTCAATCATTTAATTTCATATTAATAACTTTCAAATGAAAATAAAGAGAGTATTTTCTACAGTAATTATTGTACTTTGTTTTTAATGCCAAATATGAGAAGACCTGTAAGACCCTTGTGTCACCCCCTGGAAAAATCCTGGATCTGACCCTGACTTGGGGTACAGAATTAACTCGTGCATATTTTAATCTAAGTGTGCATTTCCAAGGAAAAAAAATGAAAAGTTTTTTTCTAATTAAGTGGTTTGAATTTTTAATGTATTACCTCCTTTGCTATTTTAAACACTTGCCTGAAATATATTTTTACTCTCCTTAATGCCATTCCATGCTTGAGTTTCTCCTAATGTCATTATTTTAATTGTTATTATTTTGTAAATGTCACCATACTAGGTCTGGAATCTGTAAATGGGATAATACCATGGGATAATTATTTTCTGTGTGATTCAGTTCGATACCTCCTCTGCGAAAACGCTCAACAATTGCCCACCGAATCAAATCCGCTCATCTAGTAGCCCAACAATACGAATCCGCTCAGCTGGCAGTGTCCGGAGCATAACCGCTCATCTCCTATTCTACACGCTTGGTGGTGAGCGGTTATTCTCAGGACACTGCCCGCTGAGCGGATTCGTATTGCTGGGCTACTAGATGAGCGGATTTGATTCGGTGGGCGATTGTTGAGCGTTTTTGCAGTGGAGGTATCGAATTTCCCTTCATGGAACTGTTCTTCATAAACTACATGATCAGCATGAGCCACTTGATGGACATGAGCCATTTGATTCATTAGGAACCATTTATTATGAATAACATAATTCAGGGGGATTGGGTTGGTGTGGTAGCTAGAGTTTTGGCTTCCCACCCTGTGGCCTCAGGTTTGAATCCCAGCGGTGGTAGAGAATTTTCAGAGATTGCCCAATCCTTGCTTGAATGATGTGTAGGGAACATTTCAAGCTCAGCATTCTGCCCGTCGTATGGGATGTTAAGCCGAGGTCCCTTTGGTGCTTGTTAAGAGCAGGCTAATGTGGATGATAGGTTTTTCTCCACCCTTCCGTACCAACACTTCTCTCATGGCGCAAATTACCTCAGCGGTCGGTTGCCTCCCCCAACTACCTTACCATACCAACATAATTCAGGTCATATCGTTTATGGCAAAGAATTATTCATGACAATGCTTAATTTATAAAACTTTAGGTATGGGAACACGTACCCACTCATTTTATCCTCTCATGAGTTTTAAATATAAGCCCCCCCCCCTAAAAACTTCATTTTTAAAAACTTGTAATAAAAGTTACCATGAGGAATCATGCTTTGCCAAAAATTAAAAGAAAAACGATAACATTTTCAAAACATTTTATTTACTTGCAGTACTCACAAATGAAGGCAAATTGTATCAAATTTACTTGCCCCTGTGCCGAATTATAATCCCCAATTTTCCCTTAGAGGTGTAATGAAGGATTTGATCATGAACAACCAGTGGCATAGCCAGGAATTTTGTCCGGGTGGGGGTCCAAAACCAGGGGGAAATTTTTTAAAAAAACAGGGTACTAAGTAGAGGGTTTTTGAACTAATTTCACACTTCTCATAATCGAAAAAACTTCATTTATTAAAGAAATATTTTGTAAATTCATGATTTTTCGATATTTTGTTTTCTCTTTTGAAGGAAAGTAATTGTGTAAATATGTATTTCGAGGGGGGTGTAGACCCCCTGGACACCTCCTCCCCCTAGCTACGCCACTGTGAACAACTCAGCTCTGCTGGTCACCTGAGTTGAATCTAAGCTTGTTATTTCCATGAAATTCATGCTATTAATATCTCACTTCTTTTCTCTTCAGCTCATCAAGCAACTTCCGAATTTGGGTGAGAAGAACAAAGAGCGTCCTTTGTGCTATGGCTATTCAATCAAAGCTCGTGCCCTTCTTCACGCCCATCTTTCCCGTATTGAGCTGCCAAAAGAGACACTGGACAAGGACCGTATTATAGTGGTGCGGAAATGTCCATACCTCATTCAAGAAATGGTCAACTGTGTCTCACAGCTCATCCTTTTGGCCTATGCAAGGCGGAGTAAGTATAATGGCTGGCTATTCATCTGTTCAACTTTACGTAACTGTCTCCAGCATGTCCTTGATGTAAGGGTTGAGCAAGCAACTCAAATTTTGAGGTGAAGATTGAAGCCTGGTTTACGTATGGAAGTTGACCTCTTTGGTTTTTATACGGTTGAAGAATCTTTTAAAATTAATCAAAAGTTTTTTCCTAACGCTCATTGTCTGCTGTAATGCCAGAGCATACGTCCTAGTAAACTTGAAATCTTGTCAGGAAAAAAAATAATTCCGTTATTGTAGCGCTTTTGCTTGAGATTTTATTTTTTATAAAGATCGCTGAAAACATCGAAGGGGTGTGAAACTCATGCATTGATTCACGACCATGAATTTGCAGCCAGATAATTGAGAGTCTGCTGCATTGCCTATTATTGCCTAAGGATATATAAAGAAGGGAGGGTGAGGATTTTAGATTTAGCAAAGCAGATTTTACCAGGAGTGCAAATAGGGACATGGTACATAGCTTTAATGGCTTGTTTTTAGAGCCTTTTCAGCCCAAAAACAAGCCATTAAAGCTATGTACCATGTCCCTATTTGCACTCCCGGTAAAATCTTCTTTGCTAAATCTAAAATCCTCACCCTCCCTTCTTTATATATCCTTACATGTGCCTGTTTTGTCAAAGCAAACCCTTCCCATTTTCTTCAAAACTCTACCTACCATGATCACCTCACCCGTTCTAGAAATAACATCCATTCCAACCAATATTCCAGCTCTCTCTGCCTAAAAGGTCCCTACCACTCTGCCTCGATCCTATACAATAAAGTTCCCGATGAAATAAAAAATTGCAAATCACCTTCCGAATTCAAAAGGAGACTAAAAAGCCTCCTAGCTGAAAAATGCTATTACAGTATTAATGAATACCTGGAGGATGCATTATAAAGGAAATTTTCTTGATGGCAACTTGAATGCCTATAATTTTCCATACTTTCTGTTAGTATGTTTATAACCCTCTCAGCTCTGTTTCTAAAGTTTTGTACATATAGTGAATTGATTATCTTGAGAATTCCCAAGAACCTGGAAAATTTTCAATCATGTATGTATGTTGGTATCTCATATTCAATCATGTATGTATGCTGGTATCTCATATTGACTTTAGCCTTGCAGATGTATAATTTGCCAATGGTGAAATAAATTTATTATTATTATTATTATTGTTTAACGTATTTCATGAATTTTCCGCTGAATAATTATAATGATGACAATGATAATAGTAATGATAATAATTCTCTTTAACAATACTTTCATTCCAGTATCCAGATTACCAAGTGTTGAAACAATAGAGAACACGATGAAGTTGTGTCCAATGGTTGTCCAGGCCTTATGGGAGTTCAAAAGTCCCTTATTTCAGCTGCCTTATATCAATGAAGAGAACATCAAGTGTTTCACATCAAAGAAGGTATGCTCGCTTTTAATTGTGTTTCAGTTTCTCCTGCAGTGCAATGAAAATGACTTCTATGCATTAAGATAGTTGGCCTGACTTAGACCCAGATTTACCTGAATTAGAAATAGAAGCATGACTTCAAATGTGAGCATCCTATCCTGTAGTATATGAGATGCGATGTTTGATTCCACGCAATGCATATTCAGGCCACAAGTGTGAAATCACCGGGCATTCTTATTTCACTCTCAATTATTTTTATATTCACTGTGTATAAATGTTAGGATGATAGTTTTCGTACCTAAGTTACCTATTTAAAAAATATCAGGGTACCTCCTAACGAGGTACCCTGCCAAAAGATAAATACTAAAATCAACGAAGACCAATGATGTTACACCAATAGTATTACAACATAAAAAAGTTTTGTATAATAAGAATGAAATAAATTTTGTATGAAGCTGACAGAGTCATTGAGTATGCTTCATTACAAAGGAAAATGTTGGGTACGTTTACATTTTAATTGATATTGAGTATTAATTGAGTGCTGTGGTGGAAATGCACGTTTTTCATTCTCTATGAAGAAAAAAGTTGTTTTCCCCCCATACCCCTAAGATTTATTTTATGAGCGTGCACAGCATTAAAAGTGCCATAAAAAGGTGTTGATACTGAGAAATAAATAGTTTCTTGGGTATCTATAATGGCCATGGATAAATAATACTTGAAGTCTATTCCAATAATTTTTAAAACATAGTTTGTAATTATATATGTCTTGGAGTATAGGCCTGGGGATGAAATGCGAAATTGTTTGACGACATTTCAATACATATTCTAATATATTTTTCACAGCTATGAATCATAATGGTTGCAATAAATTATTATATGAAGGCATAAAAGGTTTTTACAATGATAAAATAAAAATGTATAAAAAGAATTCAGTTGTAAATAAATGAAAAAGAAGATGATTTTGACACAACTTATTTGCACTTTGTTTACCAATTGTAACTAAGCTTGGAAAATATCATAGTTACCTTCAATTTTGATATAACCTATACTGCAAGACATTTTTCATTATTATATAACTGAGGTGAAGGAAAGGAAATAGATTAAGTGAAACATAGTTTGGTAAGTAAACAGATGTAGATTAGACTAAAAGTATTTTTTTTGTAAAAATGAAGGTATCAAAATGATACCAAATGATGCCATCAGTCCTTTTTGATATCCTTACCTATCACTTGATAATAATACCCCTATTTTCATTTCAGAGGCATATAAAAAGCATACAGCAGTTTGCCCAAATGAAAGCAGATGAGCGGAGAGCATGCCTTAGGTTTTTGTCGGATGAAGAGTATGAAAACGTACTGAAGGTTGTGAGCAAAATGCCTCTGGTAGACTTTCAAGTTCGGTCTGAAGGTACGTGTAATTAAGGATATCTGATAATGCCTGAATTGAATTTCTGCCTCGTGTAAGTGAAGAATGACAATCATATTTTGCTTGCTGATCCAGTCTAGCTATGTAATTCGGGATGCTTGGCAAATGCCCATGCATTGTTTAATTTCCCTGCGCTAACAATTTCATTTTATGATGTCATTGTGTTTTTCCTCAAGTTTGAAATGAATTCTATGCGCTGAACATAAAAATATTCTAGGAGTGGTTAAACACTGGAAATGCCAGAGTGGTCATTTTGACTAGTTATGAATTTCAAATGATTGCATTTATTCGCCCTAATCAGTATGTAGAAGTTTTTAGAGACTCTTGATGACTTTTCGAAGCACCCACATTTTATAAAAGTGAACTACGTATTTTGGTTGTTTATTTTACAAAATACATTCTTGTTGCTGTATGTACGTAGAGCAGTCTTTTTGACAGATGCCATACATTCTGAGAATGTGCATTTTGTAAGTCGCCATGGCTCTCCTGTCCTTGTCGTCCGAAGGAGCATAGGGAAAGTCATGCAGAAAAAGGAAGAACTCGCATATTGGAACAATAATACTTTAGTTGTTAATTCATTTGAATACCCATGCCGACTGCACCAAGAAGCTGTCATCCTTCTCTTGTCAGCGCTTTCATTATAGGGTCGAGTACATGGTAAGATCCCGCTCACAGCATGTCTTACCGTACGTTGTAGGGGGTTGGGTGGTTGGGAACATGGGAACGAAAAGGAAGGACGAAGTGCTGAGTTTGGATGGAAACGGAAATGAGGCAAGGAATGCGACAGCCACCTCTTACAATATTGTTCTTTTAGTTGTACAGTCAACTCTCATTAATACAAACAGCCTTATTACAAAGTTCTTGTTTTTAAGAAGCAAACCATCGGTCCCCGACGAAAAAACTGATCCAATCTATTATAAAAATAAAAGCTATTACAAAATTGTCATTACTGCAAAACTGTGAACCTCAGTCTCGGTCCTGGTGGTTGCAGAAAGAACTTCATTACGAAGTTCAACAGATGAGAAACTGCATTCAGTTGACTCGTTAATTAACGCTCAAAAATTGGCCATGCAGTTAGTCCACTTCTTACAAACACTCCATTTATGAATTTTCAGAGATATGAAGATTCGAAGAAGTCGAGCGTGCCCGAAATTTCAAAAATGGCACCTTTGGAGTTGGACAATGTGACGTGGGGTGGTGCAGAAGAACTGGTTCTTTGGGCACAGACTGAAAGAAGTTTCAATTATGTAATCAGTTGTGAAGTCAGGAACTGTTCAGCGTTTTGCCCATTCTTCCTTCCTGCGGACAGTAAATTTTTTTTCGGCTCCAGCTGCATTGTACACACTAAATCAGTTTGTTGCAATCGTGAGTAAAAAAAAAATTGGGTGGTTTCCCATTTTTTTTTAATTGCCTGAATCGAAAGATTATTACTCCTGGAGTACCTATTTCACGCTTTTAGATTTTTAAATGACGATATCTATTTTTTGCGAGTAATTGAAAAGTGAAAATTTTCAAGTGCGCAAAAACCCGACGGCTAAGTATGAATGCTGGGAAAAGCCCGTGTGACGTCATTCTGGTTCCGGCTTACGCTGTGAGAGGCCACCTTGGTGTGAGGCTATGAGTGCCGCTACGATGCAGGCTGCTAGCAGGTAGCAGAGTACCCTGCTAGAAGGCAGTGCTTGGCTTAAATAAGGATTTTTAATACCCTTGATCAAACGAAGGAAACTTTTTGACGATAGGAAATTTTAATAATTTAATTCCCGATTATCCGGCAGCGGTTTAATCCGGGATGCTGATTATCCGTGCATGATTTTTACTCTCGCTCAATTTTTTCTGTTATCTTTATTAAAAAAATGATATCGGACACAAAATCATTGGAATTTCTGCATTAATGCTAGGATAAACCGGGCTTATTATTTCTGTTAGAGTCCCCTAAGTAAAATGGAAGCGATCGCACGCTAGCTGCATTCACGGTAGCACCATGTTCCTGTTTTCCAAGCCTCGCAGTGCGCGACCATGCTCCGCTAAAAAGATCGCGAACTGGCGAAGAAAGCTCTCACTGAGTCCGGAAAGCGCTCTAAAATAACAGAATAACTAAATAATAATAATTAGGGATGGGTCGAATAGTAGATTTCTCGAATTCGAATATCGAATTCGAATATTAAATCATTGCTCGAATATTCGAATACCTCGAATTTCGAATACCTCGAATACTAAACGATGAATGTGAAAATGTTTGACTAGGTCGCCTATGCAGCAGGAAACCCAAGATTTTGGCGAGTAATTGTGATTGCCTTTAAAGGATTCAAACAAGGAATTTAGCTGATTAATGGAATATTTTAATTTTATGTAAACAATAGGGTAGTTTCCTTCATTAAAGAAAACGAAAGGTATTGATTGTGATTCGTTACCCACCATTAGTGTATTCATAATAAACAAATTATTTCAATCCAGAAATACCGGTTTAGACTAATGGCAATGTTGTTTTTTACCTCATTTGAAAAAGGCCAGATTGGCGCCTATGCGATGCCACTCCACGTGGCATCACAGGGACCACGAGAGGATCGGAGTTTTACATCGTCTGAGGTTACTAATGCATGCATGAGGCACAGAGCTCAGGGAAACATGTCTTTATAATCACACAGTCTGTTTGATAAGGTATTAATAATCCTTATTTAAGCCAAGCGCTACCAGCTAGCATGGTACTCGGCTACCTGCTAGCATCCTGCGTCGTATTAGCGCTCAGAGCCTCGCCCCAAGGTCACCTCACTTGCGGCAGCGGGAACCAGAACGACGTCACGCGGAGTTTTTCCCGGCATTCATACTTACCCGTCGCGTTTTCGCGCGCTTGAAAATTTTCACTTTTAATTTAATCGCGAAAAATAGATATCGTCTTATAAAACTCTAAAAGCGTTAAATACGTACTTCAGGAGTATTAATATTTCGATTTAGGCAATAAAAAATAATAGGAAACCACCCTATTTGAGCATTACGCCTCCGTTGTATTTCTTCTTCTTCCCGGTATTTATTTTCCTGCGCAAAATGCTTAAATAAAGTCAGAAATATGTTCTTTTTTAAATTACGCGCACATTACTAATATTTCAATCCAATAAAGGTGTAATAACAATTGCCGAAAGTCATTGTTAGACACCTTTCGGGCTAGTAGATGACTCATGCAGCAGTTGACCTCGAGAAAGGGGGAAATTCGAAGCAGGTAGGTAGAAAAAGGTCAGTGGGTGAGAAAAGGGGGTGGGTGCGAGACACGTTTTTATTTTTCTCGCGTAACTTGATATTTTTTGAAGCTAAGGTTTTTGTAATACAATCCCTGCGCGAGCTGGGATCTTTTGTTTGATTTCGGAGAAGAGGAAATCGTCAAGAGTGGGTGAGGCGAATGCTGAATGGAGGGGGATAGCAGATCGTGGGAAATGCGCCAATGTCACTATCCCACGGCACTGAGTTCCTCCCTATAGTAGTTTCATCTCCTGGGGAAGATTCAAAATAAGTGCCTGTCATTATTAGCCTCAAAGGACACACGGCAAACACCTCCTCTCATTTTATCAAAAGATGGATGCGGGAAAATGGTCAGTGGGGAGAAAGAGGGAAGGGTGAAACACGATTCTATTATTTTCCGGTAACTTGATATTTTTTTCAAAGCTGAGGTCTTCGTAATACGATCCCTGCACGAGCCGGGACCTTTTTTTGTTTTCGGGGAAGAGGAAACCGTCTGAGGGGGTGGGGCGAACGCTGAATGGATGGGGATAGCGGATCGTGGGAAATGCGCCAATGTTGCTATCCCACGGAACGGAGGTTCTCCTGATAGGGGACACCTGGGATTTTCGGATTTTTTTCATCCGATCAATTTCGGTTCCCCACGTCGAACTCTTTTCACCGCTCGAACCCGTGAATTTGATGTATTTCGTCAGCTTGCCTAAAACGGCGCTGCTTGCACTAGACGACTAGAGTTCTCATTTTTCCGAGTCAACTACCAACGACGTGCGAGCGACAGTGTATGACGCGAAATTCTAAGTATTCGAGGTATTCGAGACGGTACCTTTGGCATAACTATTCGAGATCTCGAATATCGAATACTTTCTATTATTCGAGGTATTCGAGTATTCGCGGATACTATTCGCACATCTCTAATAATAATATAGTGTTTGTTTTAGGTAAATTATGAACATTGCAAGACATTTAAGTGAAAGTATGGGTTATCCGTATTTTCCGATTATTTATGTCGTCTCTCTCCATCATTAGCCCGGATAATCGTGAGTGTACTGTTTGTGATTATTAAGGAATGTTTCCCTGAGCTCTGTGCCTCATGCATGCATTGGTAATCTCAGACGATGTAAAACTCCTATCTACTCGTATGGAATCTAGGTGCCTGTGACGTCACGTGGAGTGGCATCGCATGGGCGCCAATCTGACCTTTTTCAAATGCGGTTAAAATTGACTATTGCCATTCGCCTAAACTGGGATTTCTAAAAGCAAATAATTTGTATATTATGAATACACTAATGGTGGGTAACGAATCGCAATCAATGCCTTTCGTTTTCTTTGATGAAGGAAACTACCCTATTGTGCAAAGGTACGCATGCAAAAAGAAAGAAAGATTTTTGTAGAAAGCCCTCTTTACCTGTGCTTTTATGTACGTGTTAAAAGATTGGTGGATAGAAGAACTTTGTGTATAGCTGTGTCAAATCAATTTTAGGGTTGATGACTGTTGATGATGACTAAAGAAATTTCTCAAAGTAACTAAAGTCTCTGTGAAATACAACTTGAATTTCACTTTACTGCCAAAAAATGATTGAGTTGGCTCATCGTTGTTTCACAGTTACTAAAGTTCTACCTGAAAGGGGACAAAATAAGTGATTGTAATACACATCATTTTTTCATGTAGTGTCACAGTGATTGATTTTTTATGTATTTATGTAGACTCTGTTGTGTTTCACAATAAGATGGGTGTGATTAAATTGTTTGCTTTTCATTCGCAATGAAGACCTCTCTCTGAATGTACCAAGTACTTAAAGAGAGGTAGCGCAAATAAATCTGACTCCAAGAAGTTATTCACAATGTGCTTAGAAAGCTGAGGCTTCTTTTGTGGAGTGTATTCATTTATCTATGTCCATCTTAATTTCCCTGCAAAATATCTATTTTAAATTTCTTTACAATTTGAATATGAGTTTCTGGAGGTGACGGTACAACTTAGAGGGAAGCCAATTGTGTTTCATTCACTTTTGCAGTTAATGAAATACTTTTGCTACTATCATAGTAGCCTCTCACCTGAACCCCCGCTCCCCTCCACCTGCCATACCCTCCCTAAGGGAACCTCATCCCCCTAGCTTCTTTCTACCATATGAGCAAGATCTTTATCCCTCCCTCATCTCTGTTGACCAATCCGTTCAACCTAGTCACCTTCCTCTCTCCCCCTCCAATCCTGGTATAAATTGATGTGATGGACCTCTGTAGAGTTCACCTGATGATGACGTCTTACGTTGAAACCATGGTCGTGTAAATGTGTGAATAATTATTTCATGTGAAAGCACAAAGTTTTTTCTTTTTCATTTTTCATAATGAATCGCTTTCATAAAGTTACGCCTCAAACCATCAATTTTATATGAGGTTTTACTTTTGGAAATATTCAATATTAAAATGATATCATTCTTCTGCAGTAATTGATGACGAAGCTCCTACGGTGTACACAGCTGGAGCCATTGTTACAGTGACAGTATCCTTGCATAGAAGGGACATGGGTGAGCTCTTTGATAAGAAAGTAGAGTCATCTGGAACAGAGCATTCTGAAGAAGTCCCGACTTTAGCTGAAGGTGATGAAACGAGTGTAGAGAAGAAGGATGAGCAGCAGCAGGTAATGTAATTTTTTACCTCAGAGGTTATATAAACAAGAGAGTGCATGAATATTGTGCTGTAACAAAAACCTGAGTCCAGCACTGAAACAGCAATTTTCCCTAGTACCTACTTGTACAACTGACCGGACATTAAATATTATTATGCACTGAATTCTTTTAAGGCCGTTTTACACGGTACACGAAATTGCGCAATCTGACGTAGGTGCGAAGGCGCAATCAAAATTGCGTTGTGTAAAGCATTGAATTGCTATAACACATGCGTGGATGCGAGACTGCAAAATAGCCCCTGTTCTAATTTCGTTCATGCATTCGCACAATTCCACGCCATTTTAGAAATCAATGCAGCTCTAACCTGCGCAATTCCGTGCCCCGTGTATAATGGCCTTTAAATACTTGCAATTTTGGGTCTAAGTATCAAGTGGAAACCCTTTTTATTCCTACATTTTTAAAGTAATTTCAGTTTGTAGTTATTAAATACTCTTTCTATTTTGGGTTGTAGGCTCCAAAGAGGCCCGTATGGCAGAAGCAACAGAAGAAAACAAAGAAGAAAGGGAAAGGTCCTAGTGGATCAAAGAAGCCTTCTGCTCAGCCATCTAAATCTACGGCCTTAGTGAAGAAAGGTGGTGAAGATGCTGTCATCAAAGAGGTATATTAATCTTTAATTCTCAATGATAATACAGGGTGGACCCTTCAGAAAAACCCTTGAATGTCAGGTAAAATCATGAAATTTCATGCCTAAAAAGAATGGAATGTTAGGAAAGATTGAAAAAAAGTTTTGGAAAAATTAAATTAGCTGTAAAATTAGGGTTGTGATTTCCCTTCTGAATTATGGTTATCAAGTTCAATAGTGTGGCTTTTGCCTTCAAAAAATGTCTTGCATATAAGGTTCCAGTTAATAGCATTATCTCACCAATTGGTGTTAAATTGCTGGTAAAACATAATTAATTTGTAACATGCAATAATTAATTCCAGAAAAACTATAAATTGCCTATTAACATTGATATTTTTATTCTAGAGTAGTGTTTGATGCAATAACAATGATCAGTAATGTGTAATTTTTTCCACTTCAAGTATGATGTATTATGAATTTCCAGTGATAAATTATTTCTGTTCTCAGGAACCAAAGAAGGCTGAGAGGCATGAGAGGGCTGACAGGTCGGACATGGATGATAGCGATGCGTCAGATGATGAGAGGGAGATGCCCAAGTATGACAGGAGTGATTCTGAAGATGAAAAGAAGGTAATATTGTTTCCAAGACTTTAGGTTTCTTTTATGATCTCATAACTTTTCCTTGAAATCTCTTGGGTAAAACCTGGGTGTACTTTAAGTGTGAAATATCTTGGAGTGAACATCTATCAGAGAGTTCGTACCTATCGTTGAAATTAATTTACTGCAGTTCTCCGAATATAGTCCCCTCCCCTGCCCCTGTAATTTTGAGGCTTCGGTTGTGGGAAAAAATTAAAATAAATGCGTTGGAATGTAGTCCCCCCCCCTTCACTTTTACCACGGGTATTTTTGAAAAAAGTGGGTTCTCTATTCAGATAGATACCGTGTTTCTAAACTGCCAAAAACAGTGCTATGTAGCCTTTATACCATCGGGGTTTTCATAACATTTATCAATTAACCCATTGTAATCCACTGTTGCTTTTAAGCAGCATGAGCAATTTATGAATTTTCAGCTCTATTTAGGAAATATTGTAAATAATTATCATTTTGTGGTTTAAATTTTAATGACGAAATATTTATCTGCCAAGGTATTTACGATTGAGTGCAAAATTTTCAAGCTATCAAAACGAGAAATATTGAAATTTGAATTCTCCCAGAAGTAGCTCTGGGTCAGAAAGGGTTAAATGTACAAGTATATCCGTGCCTTAAGGCCTGGTTACATGATACATTAACACGTACGGGTTAATGTCTAAATGTATGAACGCGAGAATGAACACCAAAATGCACCGTGTAACCACCCAACTTGTGCGAATGCATGAACGGAGAATAGAACCTGTTCTAATTTGGTTAATGCATTCGTAAATGTTTCGTTCCGGTCCACCAAAACCATTCACGCAAACGTACATTAACTTGTACGTGTTTATGTACCGTGTAACCAGGCCTTTAGATAGGGTCGCCACTACCTAGGGCATTAAATCGAAACTTGAAGCTTTTACGTGGTGGAAGGGCTCCATATTAATAATGAAAAACAGAGTGTTTTTCATTATTAATACTACCTAGGGCAATTGATCGCTTTTAATTTCTCTTCGAGGTTTATACCCGTTCATCAAAACTTCATAATCTTTTCGTCCACATTCCTCGTTTCTGCCAATTTTCACTTGATTTTTACGCCGTAAGGCACTGTCAAAATCACCTTCTACTGCTGAACTACTATCGCACTGTATTACAGAGTGGGATAATTCCTCTGCAGCATGAGTGTGACTCTGCAATGTTACGGAGGGTCCTGAGGTGCATAGGGCCTTGGATTGCTGGGAGGGAATGAAGCTGATGAGTTTGAGCCTCTCTTTTGGACCCTTTTATGTGTTGGTGCTACACGCAACTCTGCCCCCACTCCATTTCTCTCCCATGATCACTGACGCCCTTGAAGGCTGTAGTGGGAATCCTTATCCTATTCCCCCCATAATGTGTAATGTTAACATCGAGAAAGCCATCAATGAAATCAAGGAGAAAGCTTCTGGTGTCAATATTCACAGAGAAAAAATTAGTATGCTGCGATTTGCTGACGACATTGCAGTCATAGCCGAGACAGAGAAGGATTTGAAGAAGACTTTGACAAACATGGAAAGGACAGTGGCCAGATATCAGCTGAAAATCAACAAAAAAGACTAAGATATTAGTTTGCAGCAAAAGAGAGGAGGCTAAGGCGAAGATTAACCTAGGGAAGCACAAGCTTGAAGAGGTGAAAGAGTTTTCTTACCTGGGAAGCCGAATTACCAACAATGGACGAAGCAAGAAAGAAATACTCAGTGGAATAGCACAGGCGAAGAGAGCTTTCTACAAAGAGAAGAATCTTCTTACAGCTGAAAATACAGTGAGTCCTCGTTTAACGTTGTTGATTCGTTCCTGAAAAAGTCGACGTTAAGCGAAACAACGTTAAGCGATGCAGTATTTCCCATAAGAAACAATGTAAAAAATTTAAATTGGTTCCTAGCCATGTTCCTAACAATCCATTTCTTCGTGAAGAATCCAGAATTTCCCGGGCAAGAATCCAAGGAGGCCAATTATCGGAGCCGTAACTTAAGCAGACTTCTTGACCAATCGGGAGACACCTGAATCAGGCCAAAATGAAAAAAATCTGAATCTGACACTCGGAAGCACGAGGACGAAGGGCGAGTCAATTTTCGTGATGATATGAATTCTTTAACCCGGCGGAAATCGCGAGAAACATTCATTACCGATTATTCACTTCAGCATGATAACGATTCATTCGAAACGAATTTTCATAACGAAAAGGTTGGGAAGAAGGCATTATTAAATGAAATATAAAAACTAAAAAGAAAGTATTTTTAATGGCGAAACATCGATATTTTCAGTAACAGAAGAAATTTTAACTGTAAAACTCGACCTGCAAACCTAAAACTCGACCGATCTCTCCAGCAGTTGCACCTTCTTCAATTCTTTTAATAATAGCAAGTTTTTATTGTAATATCGCCGTTTTTTCTTCACGTCTGAAGAACCACCAGGATAGCCACTCTTCTTCGTGGACATTTTTTTCGGTTGGCATCAGAAAAATATACGGATAATGGGTAAATGAGGCGATAATTATTCGCTCAGATGCATAGTTAACATACGCTACCCACGCCAACCTTTTCTGTCGAACGAAAATTACCAATCGCATTAATATGGTAATATTTACGCATCAGATGCGCTTGCGTTCTATTCGCCATTCATTTTTTTTTCGCCGCGCATAATTTGAACAACGTTATCGCGAAGCAATAACGACGTTAAATGATCAAGGGTTTCAATTTTTGGACAACGTTATCGCGAAACAACGTTAAACGGGACGACGTTAAACGAGGACACACTGTACAAGCATAGAAGTAAGAAAACAATTCATCAGATGCCAGATATGGAGTATGTTTCTCTAAGGAAGCGAGGCTTGGAAGTTGACAGCAGCAGAGAAGTCGAGAGTGGAAGCATTCCAAATGTGGTGCTATCGAAGAATGATGAAGATAAAATGGATTGACCATATAAGTAACGAGGAAGTGCTAAGATGAGTGGTAGAAAAGAGAAACCTCCGAAAAACCTTAAGCAGAAGACGGAACAACTTAGTTGGCCACATTTTGAGGCATGATGGCCTGATGAAGACAATTGTTGAAGGACAAGTGAAAGGGAAAAAGGGCAAGGGATGGCCCTGAATGAGTTAAATAGGACAGGTTATAAAGGATGTACAAGAGAGGAGATGCATCGCTATGGAAAAGCTAGCGGATAGGAGAGAGAAACCAATCTTTGTATTTTTGACAAATGATGATGGTCAATTTTTGCTAGTGCCCATAGATGAATTGAGTGAAATTGTATTCTACTATATTTCAAGCAAGGGAGATGAACAAAAAATTAGGAAGTGCAATTAAAAATTTCTAGAACAATGTTCCTCTTTCAAGTAGAAGATGGGGCATGTATTTGTCTTGGGGGGCTCACTCCCAAAGTCTACCCCGAGTCACAAGAAGTCTGTGCGTGGCCCCGCTAGTGTTAATGATGATTTGGATGTTGCAGAGATAAGCACTTTTATCTTCTACTTGGTCACTTCTTTGCCAACTTTGCTCATAACTTTTCAAATACTTGTCATGAATTTTTTATACTAAAGCCTTGTGCATCAATCAAGCCTTTTAAGTGCGGTGTCTTAATTTGTTTTTTTATCTTGAAGCTTAGTTTGATGACAAATTCTCTTTCAGGATAAAAATTCATCCATAGACGATGATACAGAGTGGGAAAAGTTTCAATCTAGGTTAGCCAAGAAGGAGAAGGTGTTGGAAGGAATAAGTAAGAAGTCACATAGTGTTCACTGCCCATTTTTTCCTGATGTAAGTATATTTTTGTGTTTAATGTTATTGAGTACAATGCCTTGGCATTTAATGCGTTGTTAAATTTCCTCTCATCTCTGGTATTGATATTTTCTCTTTTTAGGATAAGCAAGAGTACTGGTGGGTTTATATTTGTGATCGAAAATCACATACATTGCTCACAGCTCCTTGTCATATTACTGCCCTCGTTGATCATGATGAAGTTCAGCTTAAATTTACAGCTCCTCGATGGACTGGTGTTTATACATTTGCCGTTTGTTTACGTTCAGATTCCTACTTTGGATTTGACCAAACTCACGATATCAAGGTATGTATAACAATTTTCATTTCCATTTTGTAATAATGAAAAAAAGAACTTAAATAACAATACATTTGGTAATGTAGATCGTAGTTGTGAGGATGCTTTGATAAGTAAGCGAAAGATTGGCTAAAAGAAAAGTTAAGAGGGTTAGAACCCTCATTGCCAGCAAAAATGTCCTTGCAACAATAAATAATGGAAATAAATGCACTCATGCTCATTGCTTCTGCACAGTCTTGCCTAAAGTCTCAAGTTAATTTTTTCCTTCATTACTAGTTGGACGTAAAGGAGGCTCCTGAAGTGCCTACGGAGCATCCTCAGTGGGATCTCTCAGAGGAGGAAGAGGAGCCTGAATGTGGAGGAAGTGGCTCAGAGTTCACGACAGACGAGGATGTGGAGGAAGAGCAGAATTAATCAAACTGCGGAGACCTTGTGGCAGTTGCAGAAAGTATGTTGCGTGAGTTTTGTGTATGATGCCGTTTTGAGACTCATCAAAGCACAAACTCTTTGTTGTGCGTCTTTTTTTAAATAGGATTTCATTGCCTTCCCCATTGTAGAGGATGGCCAATCATGGGATGCTAGACTGTTGGGAGTTTTTTTTTTTTTTTAATTGTTTCATCAGTGATAATGCCATCGCTTTACCATTGGAAGGAGGCAGCTGACTTTTGGTCAAAATATACAGTGGACGAATTATGTGAAATCATTCCAGTCTCATGAATATGTTGACACAATACATCCTTGTCATTATAATTATATATATTTTGTATGTGAGGAAATCTTGGCGTATTTTTTGAAATTCGGTCCTCAAAATATGAGCTCATGAAATATACAATCAGTCAGTTTGAATGAAAGAATGGACTGAATGTTTTACCTGTGAATTAAACTTTTTCTGTCTATTTGCAGTGGATTTATTACGTGCCTATTATATTTTCCAGAAGATGTGACTCTCAGGCATAGTAGTTTACCACAAATTATGGCTTCCTATTTTAAAATTTGTGTATATACCCATCATGCTTGTGTTCTTCGATCTTAATATAAGTGAAACTAAATGAAGTGATTGTACGCTGAATGGTGAAAATGCGATTCCGAAATGGCCTACTGTGAAGAGACACTTTTTTGGTTGATGTTAAATAGGCAGACTTTTTCTTTCAATGTGATGCAGCTACTTAGTGGCATAGAATTGATTTGAAGAAAGTTAAGTGTGTAGTACTAAATTGGGAGAGAGGTTCAAGGAACAGTTGTTTGAATTGGAACAGGGACTTCCAAAGGCTCCGCACATAAGGTGCATGCAAGTTCTTGAAAGCAAGGATCTAATGGAAAATATGAGGATAATTTGATGGTCAGAGAAACCGTTCTTTGTCTTAAATATCTATAAAATGCTGTGTTTGTCAAAAGGCGACATCTAGAGATTGCATCAAGGTACACTTTACTAGGTACATCAAGGTACAGACACTGGCCTTATAAGTGCATGTTGTAATATCAAGAGGATTTAGTCCCTAGGTTGCAATGGTAATTCAACTTAGGCAGCCTATTCCTTCACATATTTCAGTTGACTTTTAGGGCCTGGTCATTGTTTCACTGTATTTTTCTGCAATATTGATCCACCTTCTCTGACCACCAATATCTGTTCCCAATTGACTCATCAAGCACATCCTGGGTCATTGCAACATTTAATACACTTGGAAAAAATATGTTGTGAGTGAAATGAGAGCGGGAATTTATTATTTGCATTCTAATACCAAAGAAGTTACTTTCTATCATTTTTATTTGATTCCTTATGTGAATTGGGATTCCTGCTGTTGTGGGATGATGATGGAACTAATATATAATGAGTATAATGAGTAATAGACTCTCGTTAATACAAACAATTTTATTACGAAGTTCTCATAATTACGAAGCAAAACGTTGGTCCCGATGAAAAGGTCTATCCAATTTATATTAAAAGAAATGTTATTACAGGACTCAGTCCCAGTCTCGGGGGTTACAAAATGATCTTCATTATGAACTTCCATGAATAAGCAACAGCAGTTAGGTTGATATACACTATGGTGCGTTATCATCATTGATCTAAGAGTAAGTTCTCTTAGTGTACTGTGCCCAAGAGTGTCAATTATGGTACTTTTTTCAGGAGGAGATACTTCTGTATGCACACAACATCATATAATAAGCTTCATTCCTGTGGAATTATGGTGACCCACTCATCAACTCTTGTAAATTGGACCAGCAGTTAGTCCTCTTCCTATGCACACGTGATTTACGAACTTACATAGATACGAACATTCGAAAAATTCAAGCGCGTCCAAAATTTCAAGCTTGGCACCTTTAGAGTTGGCCGAGGTGATACGGTGTGGTGTGTAGAACTCGCACTTTGGGCATAATCTGAGTTAATTATCATTTAATCCGGTGTTAAGTCAGAAACTGTTCAGTGTTTCGCCTGTTCCTTCTTTCTGCTGACGGTGATTTTTTTCGACTCCAGCTACATCGCACGCCGAGCTAGATCAGTTCATCACAATCACGAGTTAACGGTCGATTGTGATGCAGTGTTGCATTCTGCGGGATAACCGCTCCGCTCGATGCCTTGCTTGAGGTGTATCAACTTACGAGCAAGATCTTGGAACACATCTTCTTAGTATATAGAGGGCTTACTGTATTCGGGGAGATATCAACCCTCGATCGCATCACACTGCATTCTTCTGGTGAGAAAATCAAAGTATGTGCTTTATATACTTGCACGTAATTTAATCACATATATTATACATGTGACTCTGAAGCTATTTCACAGTGCGATTATAGGTACGGGAGGTTGAAGAGGCAAGAAATTTTGACTAAGAATGTTTTTTTTTCAATGATTCCTATATGAAACATTCATACGAACTACAGTCCGGTAAACTTGTAATAATGAGAGTCTACTGTATACTTTTCATTGAGAATATTTTGAGTTTGAGAAAAAAGATGAGTGGTTTTTTCCATTATTGACTTATACAGTTAAAGGTTACTTAGGTTCCTACGGGGCCTAAGTGGTGATGAGAGCTGATGTTGCCAAGGCATAGTCTGCTAGTTAAGGCTTTCCATTTAAAACACCAGTGGCTATAGCCCTTGAAAGCATCATGAGAATCTCAAGGTCTTGGAAGAGGAATAAGCTCTTCTAGTAGAATGGATAGTTTGAAGCGTGACTTTGTGAAGTTGCTTCATGTTAAATCAAAAACTTTGTCATTTCTCTGTGGTTTTTCTTTTAGAATCGTTTATCACTGTAACAAGGGATGTCCAAGCAACTTGAAATCCAAGTCAAGTTGAAAAGAAAAACTAAACTCGACCATATTTTTAAAATGCAAGTCAAGTATTTTTCTTAAACTAGATGATAGGAAGTTTTATTGCCTGCAAATATGTAAGATGGGCGATACAATCAATTTATTTAATAACAGGTAATGCTATCAATCATCAAATGCAATGTTTTAAAAACAATTTTGATGATGATTTCTTTTACTAACTTTGACAACGTGCAAGAGCTGTGCAAAGTAATAGATTTTCGTCTGCCAAGTTGTATAACTGGCAATACTTTCAACTTAATCATTCAAATGCATGTTTTTCCCAAATTAAGTACCCAGTTCTCGTCAAAATTTGTGGGAGAACACTTAAAGTGATGATTAAATTCGAGTACAGGATACTTAACATGAACATGGCTGCCAGGATATTTCGTTTTTATATCTTGTTCTTTTAAGGCATCATCATTTTTTATTGTTAATTGTGGTGTACCGCTCAATGACTCAAGACAACGTGGTTTTCAGTTCAGCGAGTCCGACTGGCTCGGCGGCAGGTAGGGTAGCAACTCCTCGAGCTCACAACTGCCGCTGATAAGCCGGGGTAGGCGGCGTGCCGGTCGAGCCAATCGAGCCTCATTTATTTCCAGCACAAATACAACAATTCCTCCCTTTCAAAAATGGTTACATCATAGAACAAAACTTAATAACAAAAAAAATAAATTTGTTTCAATAAACAAAAATTTAACAACTCCTTGGAAACACATATTTGGAAATATAAGGCAATAACAATAGCAGTGTAACAATGCATAAACTATAAAAACTAATATAAACACCAACTAAACTCTCAAATATAACCAAATAAACAAGATCATTGCGATTGAAATCTATCAACCGGCTTCCTAATGCGCTGAGGGTATCTTTTATCAACAGCTGATCCCTCGTTTGGAGATGGAACACTTGCATTTGACTGAGTGTCAGAGTGAGAAGGAACCGGGGATTGCAGCGATGGGGATGCGTGAGGCAAACGTGGCGTACTGGGAATGCTAGAGGTGGGTGAGGAGTGAGGGGAAAGGTTGTTTTTGTTTGGGAACCTCTCCGCTACTGCGTCATTATTGACATTGAAATCACCCGTTTTAACATCATCAGAATTGGCATACACTGAGCTGGAATTCATCCCAATGAGCTGATCAATATGTCTGTTACAAACAAAACCAGACTTGAACATTACAGAATACATTACATCACTTAATTGTTTTAATACGATCCCTTCAACCCATTTGTCTTTACAGCGATAATCCCTAATTAGAACAGGTTGATTTTCAAACAAAATCCTTGTTTTCTTAACACCAAAATACTCTTTTTGTTTTTCTTGCTTAAGTTCCACTCTCTTGACCACATTAGGCCTCAATAGATCTAGTCTGGATCTTAAAGGTCTGCCAAACATTAGTTTAGCAGGGGTTTCATTCGTAGTACTATGAATAGAGTTTCTGTAACTAAACAATATATTACTCAGGGCAATATTTACATCTGCATTTTCTACAAAAGCGCAACTTAACTTATGCTTAGCATACTTAACAGAACTCTCCGCCTGGCCATTAGATCGAGGGTGGTATGGCGGCGAAAATGAGTGCTTCACACCATTTGATACCATAAAATTTCTAAATTCTAATGAAGTGAAAGGTGGGCCATTATCGGAATGTAAGGAAACAGGTAGTCCAAATCTTGAAAATAGCTCTCTGAGCTTTTCTATGGTTACCTTAGCCGAGGTAGAGCTAACTTCAAATACCTCAAGCCACTTAGTATGAGCATCAATCACCACTAAATACATCTTTCCTTTAAAAGGGCCCAAGTAATCCACATGTAACCTCTCCCAAGGAGAAGCGGGATAATGCCACACATGAAGTTCACTCTTGGGAGGGCTAGAACGTTCTCTAAGGCAAGGCGAGCAATTGTTAGCTAGGTCTTCTATTCGTCTATCAATATTAGGGAACCAAACATAATTTCTAGCCACAGATTTCATCTTTACAATACCTAGATGACCCGAATGCAATTCGTTCAGAACATAGTCACGCAATTTACTTGGAAGAACAATTTTGTACCCCCACATAATAATACCATGCTCTACAGTCAGTTCCTCTTTCCTTAAGAAATATGGCTGTAACTCACTATTTTCCTCTGAGATAAAGTTAGGCCACCCATTCATTACATAATTATACACCTTCTTTAAGATAGGATCACTCTGTGTTTCTTTTCTTACATGTTCAAAATTTAGTGGTACGGAACTCTCAGCTATACAATGCAAATAAGTTCCTACCAATTTTGTTTCTTCATTAACAGAGTGTAAGTCAGGTAATGGCATACGTGAAAGAGCGTCAGCATTACCATGTTTTTCAGATTTAACGTACTGAACATCAAAATTATACCCTGATAAAAACAAAGCATATCTCTGCAGTCTACTCGCGGCAAAAACAGGTAATCCCCTTTTTGGGCCGAAAATGCTTACTAAGGGTCTGTGATCGGTACATAAAGTAAACTTCCGTCCGTACAAATATTGGTTGAACTTCTTGACGCCAAAAACAACTGCTAATGCCTCCTTATCTATCTGTGAGTACCCACACTCGGCAGGAGATAAGGTTCGCGAATGAAATGCAACTGGCCTTTCGACACCCTCCTGAGTGACTATGCTTAAAACAGCACCAAGTCCGGTGGAGCTGGCGTCAACTGCCAATTTCACGGGCAGTGTTGGATCATAGTGTGCCAACACAGGTGCTTGCGTCAAGATTTTCTTCACTTCATTGAATGCATAAAGACAGTCTTTGCCAAATTTGAACGGAACATCTTTACGTAGAAGTTTATACATAGGATTTAAAATGGTTGACATGTTTTTAATAAACTTAGAATAATAATTCACAAGACCAATAAATGCTCGAACTTCATTGACTGATTTTGGTATGGGTGCATTCACAATCGCAGCTACTTTATCTTGGGATGTGTGCAATCCGTCTTTATCAATTTTAAACCCTAAATATTCAACCTTACTTGCAAAAAATTTACATTTTTCCTTTTTGACTGTTAGACCACATTCACTAAGACGTTTACACACAGCCTCCAATCGCTTATAATGAGTTTTAATATCCGGTGCACTAACCAAAATGTCATCTAAAAACACAACAGTACCTTCTAACCCTGCTAAGGTTTGTTCAATGGCCTTTTGAAATACTCCTGGAGCACTCGAAATACCATAGGGCACTCTGCAATAAGAGAAGAGACCCTTGTGTGTGCTAATAGTACAAAGCTTTTGTGACTCAGAATCTAAGGTCAATTGCATAAATGCATTGCTTAAATCAATTTTGCTAAAATGCCGACCTTTATGCATGCTTACAAATAAATCCTCAATGCGAGGTATGGGGTATTTATCAACCTCCAAATACTGGTTTAGTGTGACCTTAAAATCCCCACAGATTCTGATGTCACCATTAGCTTTTAACACGGGCACAATTGGCGTACCCCAATTGCAGCTACGTACAGGCATTAGCACTTTTTCGTCCACTAGACGTTGCAATTCACTCTCAACCTTTGACTTTAAGGAAAAGGGAATGGGTCTTGGCTTGAAATATTTCGGCTTAGCACTCTCTTTCAGAATTAATTCTACTGGTTCGCCTTTGTACTGGCCTAATTTATTGGTAAAAACTTCAGGGAACTTTTTTACTAAATTGTTAACCATTAAATCAAAGTTATCAAATATTTTACTTGAATCGCTAATTCCGTACAGATCGGATTTATTTTTGAAGGAAATGTCTATGCCCAATATTTTAAGCCAATCACGTCCTATTAACGGATGTGATCCCCCTTGGATTACATACATATCAAGAAGTTTATTTACATTCTGATAGCTGACCTTGACTTTAATTTTACCAATTGGAACAATCGGTTGATTGGTATAGGAACATAGCTTTAACTCGCTAGGGTAAAGCGTACAAGAACTTAGATTATTCTTGTAAAATGTATCACTAATAACAGTCACACTTGCTCCTGTGTCTACTTCGAACGTAGTCATTTCACCCTGAACGACAATATCTACCCTTATTGGGTCAACTTTGACTTTCTCGGTATGTTCCTCATACATGACAAACATGTGCTGAATATCTTCGATGTGCAAATCGTCAGCTTGATTTCCCACACAAAAAGCACTTGGCGTATCGGAACATTTTTCCGAACCCACGAAATTGTGTTTTGGCTTTAACATAGACTTATTAAAAGACTTACATTTTGGTGGTCTGGAATGGCCGTAACTATTATTACGCACAGTTGTCGCACTTGTCAACGCACTCGTCGATCGACAAACCTTGGCAATGTGGTTTTTCTTCCCACACTTATGGCAAGTAACACCATACAATTTACACTGATTCTTTACATGCCCAATTTGCCCACAACAGAAACACTTCACACCACCATCCCTGGACACTGAGTTTGACCTGGTCGATGTAGGGTTGTTGATCCTTTGCGTTGCTCTCCACGATGCGATGTGCTGTACTCGGCCGCCGTTGTCGACTCCTTGGACAGCCAAGGCTGCTGCGTTCTTCTCTGCTGCCTCCACTGAGCTGGCAATCTTGACTGCCTGCTCGAAACTCAAGCTGGCCTCTGCAAGTAATCGCTGTTTCGTCGACTCATTCCTGATGCCACTTACTAGGCGATCCCTTAAATAGTCATTTAAGGAAGACCCGAACTGGCAATATATTGACAGCTTTTTGAGGCTTGCGATGTAATCAGCTACCGTCTCCCCCTCATTTTGATTTCTCTTGCTGAATTTGTAGCGCTCAGCAATAAATGATGGTGACGGGTAAAGATGGTCCTCTACCAGCTTTACTAACTCGCTATACGTCTTTGATGATGGTTTGTTCGGCGTGCACAAATCACGAATCAAATTAAATGTTTTAACTCCCACAACGGTTAAGAGAGTACTCGCATTTATCTCGTTACATTCCACGAACAATTCAAATCGTTCGACATACGACGACCACGTGTCTATCGTACTATCAAACTCGCCAACCGAGCCTATTACTCCAGCCATTTCAGAATTACTGGATCACACAGAATTACTTCCTTTATCCTAGCCGTTATCGATCTGTTACATAACGCTAGTTTCCACATAGTTTATCCTCGTCGCCATTTGTGGTGTACCGCTCAATGACTCAAGACAACGTGGTTTTCAGTTCAGCGAGTCCGACTGGCTCGGCGGCAGGTAGGGTAGCAACTCCTCGAGCTCACAACTGCCGCTGATAAGCCGGGGTAGGCGGCGTGCCGGTCGAGCCAATCGAGCCTCATTTATTTCCAGCACAAATACAACATTAATATGCATCAATTTATATCATGTTTGGCCCGTGCTGCATCAATTTTGATGAGATGATATCACGAATACCAAGTGCGCAGTTGCGGTTGTGTCAAAACTCTTCTTTTGTCAGATGAGTCTCTCTGCCCGTGATATGTTTTTGAAAGCTTATGGGCTTCTCAGATTATTTATTAAAATCACCTTGATGGATTAATATAAATATACTCATTCCTTTTAAAAACATTTTTATCGCAGGTTTCGTCACTACGAATGACAAAAACGTTGACCGGTGATACTTTTTATTTAATCGTTCAAATGCTGTATTTTTCCTTTGCTTTGTTCTCACAATTATTTCCTTAAAGAAAGCTTTAAGTAATGACTAAATTCAATTTCAGAATGCTTAACCTGAACGTCACCATCAGGATGTTAATTATGGTCTAGTAGACTATATATTGTGCTACTCTTGCTTTTTTAAAGCCTTTGTAAGATATGTATTTAAAATTAAATCATGCGGTCGGATTATATATTTGTAAATCATTATTTCATTTAAAAAATCTAATTATGAATTCTGTGACTAGCAATGATGACATGAACTTTGTTGTTCAGAAAAAGTTATGACATGGCATTTCCAACAACTTCCATTAATTTGAATTTAAGAGTTATTATTAAACTAGCTAAGTTATCCGAATTGGTTTTAGAACAGGCCTTCGATGCTGGTTTATACGTATGTATTTCATTAATTCTTACTATTCACTTAGTAAAAATAGGAACATGATAAATTCTAGGGGTTTTACTGAACCTTAAATGCCACCGAGGTCAAAACATGCTGTCCATTTATAAATGTGATATTTTTTACACTGAGAGAGATTTTTATGCCAATCCCTCAACCTTACCATTGCTTTTAGCACCAAAGGATGACATTCTCTGCAAACGATGTCATTTGATTTGACAGGAATTCCCAGAATTCTCTATTCCTGGTGTAGTACACTACATATTATACCCTCTGATTAATTACAAACTAGAGCAATCAAAGCAGCTGTGTAGTAACTATGTTCTAAGGCCACCAATGTGACCTCCAACTTGAATGTTACTGTGGGAAAAGAATAAGTTAGGAAATGAAAAAAAATTATGGGTAATGTTTTTAGAATACATCCCATCCAGTTGCTCACATCACCAACCCACACTGTAGCACAAGAGACATGGTCATTCTTTCTCAGCCACCATTGATGAATTGAATTTTAGGATTAGACATTGTCTTTTTTGTTTTTATTTTTCTTTGTCTTTGTTTATGAAATCTTGTTATGTATGATTTTTATAATTTAGTTGTTAAATCAATAAGACACCATTTCTGTCATGAGGAAATTTTATATTGGATACGTTTCACAGTCAAGTTTTGGTGTTTATTTTTGTTGATACTTTAAATCTTGGCCGATGATTTGAATTGTTAATCTTGTTGTGTTGAGAGTGGATCATTACATAATAATGTGTAGCATCGAGCTTCCACTTGTGATAACATGGAGAAACATTTGACTTAACCCCAGTTTTTTTTATTTACACACTATGGGTATTTATTTGTTACTCTTGTATATTTTAATATAAATGTGATGTATGCAAATTTTTTTGTTTCTTCATTAATTCCTGTCTTTAGAGTTCTTTTTTTTATAATTTCATGACTGATGAGATTTTGGCTTATTAATTTTGAAATGAGAAATGAAATTTTCACCTGTAAGTGGCCCTTAAAAGCATGCATGCTAGTATAGGAATTATCTTGGCAGAATGTATTCAAGTTCGTATTTATTTTGTCAAAGTGGAATGTTCATTATAAACTCTCATTATTTATAGTATTTTAATATTTTGGTTAAAGCTCTTTTTTTATTGGTTGATTGGTTGATTTTTTGGTAGGCTTGACATGGATTTGTTCTCCATGGGGAGATTTGGAATGTCCCCGATTTTTTTCATATGTTAACCTTCTCCCAGTGAGAAATGGGTGGTGGAGTCCACGTGGAACCCACGTGGAATCCACGTTGAGTGGTGGATATTTGGTGGTGGTGGATATTGAGTGGTTGGACCCACGTGGAATCCACGTTGATTTCAAGTGGATTTGTGGTGATTAGCATAAAATGGTAAACAGAATTTCTAATTTGTGGAACTTAACTCTCTGGTGTGACATTGCGTCATTTATCATCCTGAAACCATGCTAGTTATGTGAAAATGTATCGCACATTCTATTTTTATATAATTCGTGGAAAGGCAGCCATGAGAGCACATGAAAAATCGTAGACACATATATAGAAGGTTTAGCTATAGAGTGGTTGAGGTTTTAATGGTTTTAGGACAGCACCTACTGCTGTTTTAATTTTTCCACCAAATTTCCACGTGGGTTCCACGTTGATTCCACGACCAAAAACACGTGGTATCCACGTTACATTTCCACGTGGGTTCCACGTGGATTCCACCACCCATTTCTCACTGGGCTGTCATGCACAATATTTGCACTGCTGAGTTCAGGTGCAATGTGCCTGATAGGCACATATGCTAAAAACCTTATTAAGTCTTTGCATGACTCAGTGTAACAACTTTAAATTACCATTATTAGTGTAGTCTAACACTTCAATGATGTCTTACGTGCTATGCATAGATCCCTTTACATGCAGTTATATGGCCCCAAACCGATCCAGCAAGGTGTAATTTAACCTGCTCTTTTGGCTATAGAGTATTAATGCATGTAATGTATTCCAGTGGCGCAGCGAGGGAGGGGTTTTGGGTGATGACCCCTCCCCCTCAGAGCTCAGAGAAATTTTTAAGTTAAATCCATTTTACTTAATTGGATTAATATTACTTACAGAATAATGTATGGAATAATAAAATATTCCCTCAGAAAGCCATAAAACTCACCATTTTGAACCATTTATCTTAAATTTTTTCTGGGGGTGGGCCCTGGCATCTCCCACTTACCCTGGTGGGTAATACATGCCCCCCCAGATCCCTCAGTATGTATTAGTTGCGCATAAAACCCCCTACTAGCCTTAATTCCTAGCTGCGCCCCTGGTGTATTCTGTACCCCAGTGAGAAATGGGTGGTGGAATCCACGTGGAACCCACGTGGAATCCACGTTGAGTGGTGGATATTTGGTGGTGGTGGATATTGAGTGGTTGGACCCACGTGGAATCCACGTTGATTTCAAGTGGATTTGTGGTGATTATCATAAAATGTTAAACAGAATTTCTAATTTGTGGAACTTAACTCTCTGGTGACATTGCGTCATTTATCATCCTGAAACCACGCTAGTTATGTGAAAATGTATCGCACATTCTATTTTTATATAATTCATGGAAAGGCAGCCATGAGAGCACATGAAAAATCGTAGACACATATAAAGAAGGTTTAGATATAGAGTGGTTGAGGTTTTAATGGTTTTAGGACAGCACCAACTGCTGTTTTAATTTTTCCACCAAATTTCCACGTGGGTTCCACGTTGATTCCACGACCAAAAACACGTGGTATCCACGTTAATTCTCCACGTGGGTTCCACGTGGATTCCACCACCCATTTCTCACTGGGACGTGAATTCTATAGCATCAGTGTTCTTTATTTTTCTCTAATATTTTGCTAGTTATGTTACATATCAATTTGCTTTATAATGCTTAATGATTTGCCGCTGATCTGGCCGACAGAAATTGGGAAAGCAGGAAGGTTGCATAGAGCATGCCAAAACAAACGGCTACTGTGAGCTTTAATAGCATATGCCACCTAGTGGTGAGGAGAAATGAAAAAAACACTCGCGTTGTGCATACCAGATCCATTGCACCCGATGGAATCTTAACAGTGTTTAGCTGTTTACTCCTTACTTAGTAACATTCACCCCTTAACCCTCTAGCAGGCACACCTGATATTTTTACACAACCGGGCATGTGTTGTAGGTTGTCCACGATGTATGCATTTATATGATAACCTATTTTTGGTAAAATGTATATTTATTTGTAGAAATTAGTTCAAGCTTGTACATTTATTGGTGATATAGATATAAAGGTACACAGGTGGCACACGGCCGGTCGCGCTGCATAATTTATATGCCACGGGTGTCCGGTTCCTCTTGCCGATCTAAAAATTTTTGCTACAATACATAGTGAATACGCGAGGCCATTCAAGGAAAGCAGTGCACGAGGTACACGGCCTGTCACGCGGCGTACTTTGTTCACCACAGGTGTCGGTTCCTCCTGCCGATCTAAAAATAAATGAGCTACAATACTTCAAGCTTTGAAAACTCGCACTATTGACCGTCAAAGTACATTGTAAGAAAACACGAGGCCATTCCAGACCAGTATGTACGTACAATGTTGAAATCCTTGGTTTTTGAAAATTGGCATACTATACCAGTGTGCACGGTCGAGGGTTAGGCATTAATTAACCAAAAATCTTTGCTTCTCCTTTCTGCCTTTCCCGTTTACCCCATTTTCCTCTAATCTCTCGCCGCCTAATTTTCCTCTAATTACCTCGCCGGCCTTGGTGGCGGCAGGGTAACATTCTCGCCTGGCAAACAAGAGGTCGCGGGTTCGAGTCCCGCCTGGGTAGGTTTCCCCAGTCCAGGGCATGGTTGTTCGTGTACGCTTACTTGTTACATTTGTTGAACACCCCGGTGTAAAATGGCCAAATAGAGCTGTATCCGGTGGTTTGAGAATAAAATAAATAATATCGATGTATTCAGAGTAACGTCATGTGTTTGCTTCTCATACATTCATTTTAACAATTCCCAAGAGTGTTTGTTGTTTGCTGTCCTAATTTTTTTAGTTAACCCTTTCCTTATGGCCTTGAAACAAAAAATTGACATAATATTTTCCAGCAAACTCGGTTAATCAACTTAAAAATAGAGATAATGGGTGAAATACAATTTGAAATAATTCATATCCAGTAGTTTTACCAGGGTGCTCTCCCAGGAATCACCTTGCTAATCCCGAATTCACTCAATGGAACAAGTGCCCAAAGGTGTTGCTGAACATAAAAACGATCCATGTTTGTGAGTAGGCTATCATATCGTGGATATTCTTCAAATGGGAAGAGTATATAATAAACTCCATCCTTGCCTATCAGATGAACATGAAGTATTGAGCGGCAATATATGGCTCCTATTTTGTAACTTTTCATTGCAGTATGGGTGGTAAGTATCTAGTCCATTTTCAACCTCTTACCTTAATGTTTTTGTCTTTTTGTCCCGTAGATGACCTTGAATGCTCCCAATCATGTTGATTTAGGATTATTTTTCCTTATTTTTTTTAGTGGCATTTTACAGTTCAAATGATATTTAATGAACGAGTAGGGGAGACTGGGGCACAGTGGGACAGTTTTAGCATTTCATTTTTATTTCCCACAGAATTATTGGAAAATGGAAAGTTTTGGTGCCATTGCTTAAAGAGTATATTCCTCAACTTATAAAAAAAATCGCAAGTAATGCAACTAACTTAAAATAGTTGAAATACTCAAGTTTCTTCTTTGTTGAAAAGTGTCCCACTCCCAGGCTGGGGCAGAGTGGGACAGGCTTGCATTACTCAATAAAATACAAAGTTTAAATTAATTGAGGGTACATATGAATTAATTAACATTAATAGGTGAAATATACATGCAAGCGAACATTTTAATCAAGAAATTTTTATTCAAGACACATGTGCTGATAAAAAATATTAAGTCAAGTAATTATAAACTTTAAATCACTGCATGCAATGTTTTTCATCAAAATTTAATTACGCTAATGGCTGAAGTTCGGTCAACTGTCCTGGGTGGTAAATTTAGTCACTTTTTTCTAAAACTGTGGCTATATCTTCCATTTCCAATCCTTTTTTTTAGTCCTTTATTGTGAAAATCTTAAATTTTCTTGAAATTTTATTGCTCAATTTTCAACATTTTCTTATGACCAGGCTGTTTTTTCTCCCTTTCCTTTGATGATATTATTTTATTTATTATTGATGATATTTTCCAATCTCTTTTTAACTGGTGTGTCCGTAGGCATCTCCTATCTTTTCTTTTGTCTAGCATGTTTAGATATTAGACTTCTAGACTTTGGACGTTATTCCTCAGGGGGTGACAACTATGCTCTCTAAAACGAAGTTTCAACCCGGGTTGTCCTGGGCTTTCGAGATTTTACTCGGTTTCTAAGTGAAATTCTAAAATCTTTGACAGTTTCTTGGGCAAGGTCTTTGTCATTAAAAATACTTGGGTTAACAGGGCATATCCCGGTTGAACCGAACATACAAATAATATGTATTATTAGATGTAAATGCTTTTTTATGTGCTGTATTCAACCAAGTTGCAAATTGTTATTCTCTCTCCTGGGTGATTTATAGGCCATTTGCAGTCTTTTCAATATTTTTTCAAAGGGCCAAACGCACAGTTATCTAATTGATTGCAGTGAGGTGACAAAGTAAAAAGTACCACCCATTGATTGTTACTAACTCAATAGCATCGGCAGAAATATATGATTCATGGTTATGTAAAACTAGCAATGCAGGGTTTTCTTTAAAAAAATTTGCGTGATCGATGAAATATTTTAAAACCAGTAAAAATAAATTGATAGCCATCCATCCAGAAGGACATGCGGCACCTACTGATCCTATGGGACACTTAAACAGTATTTTTTGGAGGAATTTCACTCTAGACAACACAAGAAATGGAGGAATTGTGTTAACCTGAACCTTTATAATATAGCACAATGACATCGAGGAGCCTCTTTCAGAGGAGGTAACTTCACCTACTTGTTTTTCACCTTTGAGGGCTATCACTTTTCCCTGGAGTTGAACGGTAGTGGAACCACTTTCATCATGATTACACCTCCAGCGGAAAATACGTGTTGACATAAAGAGCTGATAGATCGGAAAAAAATGCATTCACAACCGTCCTATAGAAGCCCACGTCTCTGGCCAGTGACGTTGCTTCTGGTTTTCGAAGGCTAATCGAAGGATTCCGCTTCAAAAAACCTTAAAATAAACCAACACCAGCGATGTCTTTCTGATCGCAGGATGGCGGGTATTTTTTTCTATTTCTCTGAGCAAACTCATATGCTAATTTTTTCGTGCGCAGAGGAGACAGTCTGTGGTGCAGTCGTGCTGCAGTTTTAAGTCACAGTTTACTATGGTGGTAATTTATTTTATAAGCTATGAATCTCAAAAATTCAATTTATAAATAATTTGAATTAAATAGATAATACGTAATAAACAATCTTGCTTCAAAATTGTCTTTAAAAATAAAGTTTTATTGCCTGTTATTCTTCCTTTCACGCAAATCACTGAATGTTCCCAGAGCAGGCTTGTAGAAAGGAGAAATGTGGCAGCAACTACTATTTATGAGACTCTCTCTTCTCACTATCTCAAGCTCGCTTCTGGCCAAGACTGAACTGTTCCATACATAGAGCACATCTATATAACAGATGTGGGATTCAGGAAATGTAGACAAATTGTCGCATACGATCGGGATTCACACTTATTATTTACTTCGGCATTACTTTTCTTATGTTCATTGCTGTTGCCATTCTTTAGTTTTTTCCTCACATTGTTAAATTGAAATGTACTGCTTCAAATCCTAAAGCATCAATATGGAGCCAAAACAATATAAAGTAAGCATGATATGAAATTTGAGTGCATTTAGGTAACGGATATTGATAGTACGAAGCTCCTGGGCTATGATTCGGCATCCAACTGTGCCCCAATTCGAGTTGTCCCACTGTGCCCCAATCCAAGTTGTCCCACTGTGCCCCAATCCAAGTTGTCCCACTGTGCCCCGCATGTCCTAAAGTCTTGTATTTGTCAGCAAGAATTTTAAACATGTTACTTTCGTAAAATATGTTTAGAAAAATATTACAAAGTCTCTAAATAATGTATTCACCAAGTCATTCCTTATGAAACTTGCTAAAATTAAGAGAATTGCATAAATATTCATAATATGAAAGTTACGAAAGTTATAGCAAAAAACATATTTTATAACATTTACGCGAATCTACATAAGATTAAGAAATAAGATTTTTGTGCATTATTCCTCGTGATATGACTTCCTTAATTTTAATGCATTTGCCCTTTGACCGAGTAAATTGTTTAAATAAATCAACTGTCCCACTGTGCCCCGTGTCCCACTGTGCCCCAGTCTCCCCTACATAGTTAATAATTGAGAATTTTAATGTGACCTATACAGCTTTTTTATTTTTCCTTTCAACAGTGAAATAGTTAATATGTAGATCTCTGCTCTTTAAAAGTCTGAAGGTTAATTTATCATACCTCAAAAGTACTAATAATATAGGCACTAGTTAATGTATTACTACTTTTGCATCATCTATTTCTCCCCACTTATTTGGAATTGAATTGGACTATACAAGTGATACCGATGGTAGAGACATGAATGCAATTATAAAGGAATGCACTAGCGCAGGTAAGTCTGATGAGATTATCACTTGCACTTTAACAGGAAAGGTTATGTGGAAAAATACTGGAAAATCCTAGCGGTGATGTTTTTCCTTTGACTTAATCTCCTAGTAAGTGGCATGAATGACATTTAATCATGGCAAATCCCCTCAATGAAGAAAATAGGAAAATAAGGGAATTAATTAAAGATGTGGACAGGAAAATAAATTTAGTTTTCTATACTACTTACTAGCAAAGTGGATTAACCCAAAGGTTGGTTGGCTTAGTTGACATTGGGTAGGGCTCACCCCAGTCTACAGGTGTTAGAATTCACACATTCAGGGTATGTGAACCAGTTCCTTTCTCTGAGCCATGCTGTACTTCAAGGGTTTTGCTTTGGGGGTGTGTAAAGGCTTCACCTGGGCATTGAACCCGAGATCAGTAGCTTACTACTCTTCCCACTAGGCTACCATACTCTAAAACCAACACTTGTGTTGAATCACTGAAAGGAAGTACCGTATAAAGTCACGTAAGAGACGCACCTTTTTTCCCAGAAATTGCTGCCAAAAATGGTGGTGAATGTCTAGCACGAATTTCTAGTCTTTCCTCCCTCCCCATGCCTTCCTTCCCAGTTGCAAGTCCCAAGGGGAACTGAGTGGCCTTGGTTTTCAGTGTAAGGCAATCATAAAAACAAGCAGAAGGGAGGGAATTTTTTTCCCGTAGTGACATATTTTTACTAGGAATGAGTCTATTCCAAATGTCGATTCTCAATTCCACCGATTATCGGGCACGGAATCGGAATCGATCACCTTAAGTCGATTCCGATTCCATTGATTCCTTGTTTTGAGCATAGACTATTAGCTTGGGGCGTAAAGGCTGCCACACACCTAAGCGGTGTCAGCCTTACCCGCGTACAGGATACACCCAGCACGCGGGTGCTGCGATGAACATAGCTAAGCGGCCTCGGAAACATGAAAATGTCGGCAAGAGCGACAAACCGACGAACCCTGAAATGGTGCATGTTCATGAGCAACTCTCTGAGAAAAAAATTGGAAGACACGAGATCGGGAAGCAATGCATGCGTTTTTCGTTCTTTTATTAAGCGCTGGTCACAGCAAATCAAATTATTGCGATTATGAACCACCATCAGAGTATTCATCTGGACCACCAATTTTAAATAGATCAAAATACATATATTTTTTATTTTCGAATGGTATGTGAAGTCTGATGGTAATAAAAACGTGCAGAGAGCGAGTTTTCCTGTGAAAAAAAGTTTCTTATAAATACGCGCAGAGAGCGGTTTTTTGTGTAACTTTTTTCATAGACTAACACGCGTCTGCGTCAATAATAAAAATTTAGGCACATTCGCGTTTGTGCAGCCCAGTTTCATTAATGCAACCCTTGAGAAAGTTGATACTTGCTTGGCGTCCGGGCGGACTCAACAGGTTGCGTTCGGCTGCCACCGCACACCCGCCAGGCTGCTCTGCTATGTATGGACACAATGATCGCTGCATTATTGTTTAGCCACCGCGGCTATTGTTATTTTATTCCATTCAATTCTGAAATTTTAACGACAGCAAGGCGACAGATGAATCAATATCCCACCTATTACAAGGAATAAGAATCGATGGAATCGGGAATCAATTTTAAGGAATCGGAATTGAAAAAAAGTGGAATCGACTCATCCCTAATTTTTACAATGCTCCTGTTTGTGGTTCTTATTCCTAAGCATTGCGTCGGCACCTCATAGGTGAACGTGGAAAAGATCATGCTGGGTTTTTTGCTCTGTAGGGCAAGCTAAATTTACTTCCCTAAGTGGGCATCCCGCAGCATTTATACTGCAAGTAGTTGTGGCGTATCAAAAGTAGAGAAAAGCATAGTTTTGAAGGGCAATAGCAGGTCAATAATCAACATCAGTCTTGCCAAATAATTTCCATTATGTGAAGGGCCTGATTTTTCAAAAAATTTTCTTCAGACATTATCTGAAGGATTATTACAATTGAAAATTATATCAGTGTTAAAACCTGCGGTTTATAATATTTGAACAAGTGTGTACTTTGTTGGACTAAATGGTGGATAGAAGGGAATGAAAATGCTTATAAGTGAAGAGCACTTGCAAATTCTGAAATCCAGTAAATTATACACCAAAAAAATTTTTGATTCCAGTTGGTCAAGAAATTTAAACTTTCTTGAATTCTAATGCCACTCTGCAGCCATTAAGGGAAATTCTTTGTGGGGCAGAAAGGAGGCTACCAAACTTGGCAATGTCTATAAAGTCTGTAAATGGGGTGAGAATCGCCTAATGCCTTCATAGGCCACTTGCCTCATTCCCTTCCCAGTATCTTCTCTTCTGCTGGACAGGACTTGTCTGCTCAACCACTTGGCAACAGCCAGCCACCTTTTTGGCCAATGGCAACCTGAATAAAGTCTTTTGTCAGGTTAAAATGCCTTGTCAACAGGAAGAAAAGAATGGCTCTTCCTTTCGTGTCAGCTCTGGGAGTTTGTCATTGTATGTTGCAGGGGTGTCGTTAGTCAGCATTGTCATTTTGGCATCAAGATGGGACTTGGAAAAATATCTGCTCCTGGGTGTTTTTTTATCTCTAGAGCTATACTATCAAAGGTCATTATTCTAGCAAACATAATTGGTGTAGCTGGGAAGGGAAGCCTTCAGAAGGTGCCCGGCCCCCCTGAAAAAGTCTAATGGAATTTAAACGTTGAAATGTTCACTTTTACTTCACAAATCAAATTAGCTCAAATTATAAGCACAATTGTCTGGGATGATTACCCACCGAGAAAAATTGGGAGCAAAGACGCATATTACCGAACGCCACAATGTATTTACCATTACAAGACCTCTTTTTTTTCGTGTCGTCGAAGAGAATTGTTGTCCAGCATTATTTAACTCCAATTGTTTTCTCCCGTCATGAAGGAGAATTGTTGCATTGTCTTCTCTGTATATTAATGCCACAAGTGTATGGCTGTGTTTCTTTGCTGAAACTCTTGTCAAATTATGAAAAGGATAAAAGATTTTGCCATCCTATCCATGTCTGCATCTTGTGTGAAGGACTTCACATAAATTGGTTTTGGAAAAAATCCCCCTAGATTGGAATTGGACCACAGGCCTTTGGCTTTCTAAACTGATATGCCAACCACTATGCTATTTAGATTCCTGAATTCCAAAGCCATTTGTACCAAGATTCATTGTACTAGGTGTTAGGTTAGGGAGTAGTATAGTTGGTTTGCTCATAGATCTGCCTCCTACCTCGAAACATGCTTGTTGGTGGACCTAGTAGATATTGATAAAAGGTAACCTTTGATTATCAATTTTAATGCTGTTCAAAACTTGCTGTTATTAATGAAAGCAGCTTTCTATTTTAAGGTCAATTTTTTGCCGAATTTTCTCGCATAACCCTTGCCTGTGAAGAGACCTGAAAATTTATCTGTACCTATGTAGTCTCTTGTGAATACATACAATGCTGTTGCAGAATATTAGTTACTACAAAACAAAATCACTGTCCCAATCAAAATGGTACCCAAACTTGTTGTAAAAAAAGTTTCTTATAAATTTAAATAAAAAATATTTACTACCTTAATTTTTGGTCCATATAGGAGGCATAAACCTTTAAATGTTACGAATTCATGAAGTTATGTCTGAAGTTCTAGCAAGAGAATTCACGAATTGTGCTAATCGAATTTCTTTTAAATTTGGTAAGATTAAAGTACAGTAGACCCTCAGCTTACAGTACTAATCCATTCTGGAGGACCAATCACAAAGCTAATGACATTGCAAATTGAGTATTCACATTTGTTGTTAGGAAAATTTTGAACACTTTTTTGGTGATTTAAGGTGGAGCCCTGGCCAAAACAATGGCAATTATATACTGGGCATGGTTGTATAAATATTTTTATTCTATAAGGATCTCTGTTTAACATATGACTTTTTCTTCTTCCTTGCCTTGACACTTGGTAGGGGATGCCATTTTTAGATGATGCTCTTGTCGTGAAATGGTTTTATTTTAATTTCTTGCCTTCCTGAAAGAAATTATTACATCAAGCAAACATAGGATTCATATGATAATATGACATAATTCTGAAAAGTCATATTACATAGATGTTTTGAAAGTGGAACTATGTAATCAGCCAATAAGGTCTTTTTAAGGAATGCTAATGTATACTAGGCGTTTCACAGGGAAACTAAAATACTTTAGGAAATGGTAGGGGAAACAATTTTAAGTACTTTTTGTCATAAGCATGTGGTCGCGACTCCTTGGTTACTGAGCTATGGCAGCATACACATTTTTTTGGATACACATTACAGTTATCATGAAAATGATTTTTCTTGGCTATACAGCCTTTTTGACATTTTATTTTTAACTCCTGAATTTTAAGGAAATTATATGATTAAGGTTGGACAAAAACATTGAGATTATAATTGTCTGGAATAATTATTCTTTGAGCTTAATTAAACGAGAGCTTTGAGCGAATATGTATCAATAATATGACTGTGCAATCTCACCCATTTTGAGAATATGTAATTGTTTCAGACATTTACAGTCGGACATTTTCATTCAACCTTAATTATTTAATGTCCTTAAAATTCCAGGGTATGAAATAAAATGTCGAAAAAGCCTGGTACTCAAGGAAAACTGTTTTCATGGTAAAGTAACTGCTAGTGCATTCATCAAAATGTTTGCGTTCTCATAGCTCAGTAACTAAGGAGTTGCAATTAAATGTTCATGGACAAAAAAATGCTTGTAATTATCTCCCTTACCACCTTCTGAAATATTGCAGATTCCTCCTGAAACACTGTTTAAGTGTCGGATTTATAAAATATTATTTACATCAGAATCAATTGAGGTGCCTTTTTTGATGGGTCATGAACATAGTGGGGGATTTTATCGTCTTTGTTCTACTTTTGTGCCTGTGAATTATTACCTTGGTATTTGCAGTTAGGGCAACTAGGTTATCTGCCATTTCTTTCCCAGTTTCTTCAACCATTTTTGTTAGGAAACCATTTCTTCTTTCCAGCAGCTCACTTGGCTTTCCCAGTTCCTGATAATGTATAAAAATAGATTATTTTTATGTAATCATCTTTATGAGAGATTTCTTAAGAAGATTATTTAACAAATGTGCTTTTTAGGAAAACCTAATCTCTGCCCTCAACAATTTTTCCTGGGTTAATATTCTCAATGAATAACTTACAGAATTCGTCAAATCCATTTCTCATGGGCATATGATAATACGTTGGTCCAATGGCTGATTTATGGCAGGCTAAGGGCCTCATTAGATCAAAACACACACTAGATAAAGTCAACATTGCTAAAGGTTGCCACTTTGTACAAAAGTATTTAGTTATATTTTCCGATATATTTATCTGTTTAACAAATTGAAATATAAATTTTCTCTAAACTGAGGGCCTATTTTACACACTTTTGGTATGTTAAAATCCAATGGCAGATCCAGAAAATGGCTTTGAGTATCCAATTTATACTAGATTAAAAGAATTTTGATTGAACCCCCACTACAACTGGGACCACCCCCAGTTAGCCTCCCCCGCTGGTCGCTATCCTTGATCCATCACTGCATAGGTAATTCCACCCATATTCGACATTAAATTGGCTAAAATAACCCTTGAGTCAACAGATTTTAGCCAAATTTGCCAATTGTTTTCAAATGGATACAAAAATAATCCTAACGTCTCTTTGGAATTCATGCGTCGGTTCACAAGAAATTGCTACAAAACTGAAATTTTATGTAAGCATCTATGCATTAGACATATATCTCTGGTAATAAGTGACAGAAAAGCACACAATGGCTCATTTTATGCCTTAAAGTAAGAAAGATAATTAATGGATTATTTGACAAAATAAGAAATTGTTAATTGTAATAATAATGAAAATTTTCATTATTTTTCATTCTCTCGGTGGTGAAATTTTGCACTTTCAGTCGAGTTTTGACTGTGAATCGTATGGAATAACATTTCACCAGCAGTAGGTCATGAAAAATTAGGCCAAAAATCATTATTCATCATGTTTTAGTGGGTATGCCTATTATATCATTAAGTTTAAAGGTTTTAATTAAGAAATTGAGTCACTTAACCCTTTTAGTGCGGCACACCGATATATCGGCTTTTACCGCTCGGCTGAAAAGTGCGGCACGCCGATATATTGGCTTTTAATTTATTGTTGTTAAATTTGAGGACATTGAAATAAAAAAAGTCATTTATGAGTAAATGTACAAAAATGTTGTGATTATTATCCAATTTAATCTCATTAATTAAAAAAAAAACACTTAGAGATATCAAAAAAATTAACTATATAAAGTTTATTTTGCCTAGTTGCTATATTTTATTAAAATATCCTCCGCATTTTTCGACTGTACCCCGGGAAGAAGGATAGCACTAAAAGGGTTAACATATCAATTTCAGTCAAAATTTGTTGAAAAAGTACCTAATTTTTCTAAGGTATATCATTCTTATATTTCCTTGCTTGGATTAAAAGGAAATGTCAAAACCATAAATGAGCAAACAAATTTCAGTTTTAAAACCATAGAGAAACTTACCACCACCTCTCCTGCATCCATCACCAAAATTCGATCAGAATCCATGACAGTGTGCAAGCGATGAGCAATTGTCAGGACAGTACAGTCTGCTAGTTTTTCTCTTATTGTTCTCTGTATTATTGCATCAGTCCTAGGGAAAGAACAGTGGTAAATAGCTTTGTCTTACATGAAACGCAAGTGACTATTAGAAGCAAGCATTTCATAATGCTTACTCCTTTTAGTCAAATCTACCATAATGTTATTATGTACCACCAGTGGTGCCGACTCCTGGGGCCTGAGGGGGCCCGAGCCCCCTAAAAATTCATTATGGGCGTGAGAAAAAATGTGTCAGACTAGTCGATTTTCCCCGGAGTGTCCAGATATCAAGATTCGAGTTATGAGGGCTCTAATGTTGATCATATGACTCTTCTAAAATGCTTATAAACTTAAAACTCACTACTTGTAAAATTTCCCAGGGCAAGATCCCCATTTTGGGCCCCCCAATATTTTTTTTAAGTCGGCATCCCTGTGTACCACCATTAACTTCAAAAGGTAATCCTACTTACTGTGGATCAATGTTAGCCGTTGCCTCATCAAGTATGAGGATTTTGTTTTTTCGTATGATGGCTCTTGCAAGACATATCAACTGCCTTTGACCAACGCTAAAATTGGTTCCTCGTTCGGAAATTTTGGAGTCAAGTTTTGCTGGGAAACTCTGGACCAGCTCTTTTAGCTCAACCTGTTGATAATAGTAATAATAATATGTTGTCTTTACTTGCCGAGCAAAATTAGGTCAATAATGCCCTTTTTTACATTTGAGTTTGTGGGCATGCACGTACATTTAAGCCCTGGATGGTGAAAAACCCTCCCACGTGGAATTTGAAACCACAAGCTCGGATTTAGCAAGGGAGGGCTTTATCCCACTGTCAATGATGCTGATAATATTGATAGGACTTATAGTAGTGCATTATAGTATCTTACAATTTTTTAAATGGCAACTCGTGACTAGACTGCATTTCCACAATTGTATGGAATAAATAATACATAATTTATCTCTGAGAATCAGACAAGCCATCAATTTATCCTCAAGTTTTTCAGGAGCAAAAGTGATATATATTTTACATAATAGCCATGCCCTCAGCAGAGAAATGCCCAACTCAAATGCCCACTGTAACTCATCATCCTCATGTTCACTATGTTTACTCAAGATTGAAAAAGCTATTTAATGCATAGGCACAAATGTGTTTTGTTCAATGACTTCCTAGGATTCCCTCCTGTCCTTTCCTAGGATTTAAAAAAAATAAGTGAAGCCTGGGAAACATTGTAAATTTGTAATTTCTTGATAAAATATCCAATCCACTTCTGCACTTTTTTTACGTTTTTAAATTGTCAATTCTGTATTTGAGTGAAGTATTATGTAGTAAGTTTACTCCATGCCAAATGATAAATGAAGTTTCAATTGAAGAATCAGGCCTTTCCAATGCTGTATATAGGTGATAATTTTTCCTGGTGTAAAACCACTGAGTGCTTAGATAAAATTTCAGGAAAGCTTCAAGGCATGCAATGCTCTTGCAGTCACTTTGTAAAAGTCAAGGTTTATGTTTGTGATTTTAACTGCTGTGTCATTCGTCTGGTTCATTGTTAAAATGAAGGATTAGCTGGTTACAATGATCAGCTGAGTATTGCTAAGAATAGATTGATAGGATCAAGGATAAGAATCGTAGTGGCAGTTGGTAAATGCAATAATTTTGTTATACAATTCAGTCTGTGGAAAATCTGATTTAAAAAATTTGTAATATGTGTTATTGTTACCTCTTCAAGGGCCATCCAAAGTACATGATCGGAGTGCTCATCAAATGGATCTAGATTTTTTCTTAATGTGCCGGAAAAGATTACAGGCTCCTGAGGAATTATTGATATCTTTGAGCGTAGTTGATAAAGATTGATTGAAGCACAGTCAATGCCATCTATGAGAATTGTCCCTTCCACCTCTGCCAGCCTGAAAAGGGCTGTGATCAGGGAAGATTTTCCAGCTCCTGTCCTTCCCACTATTCCTAGCTGCAAGAAAATTAATTTTGGGATCAGCACATCATGTTTTAGTTTGGGATGGATTTTTATATCTGCCAACTCCCTAAAATCATCAAATCCCCAAGAATCAAGGATTTAAATGTGAAATCGATAAGATTCAAGCTAGAAAACAAAGTGTTCTAAATAACACACTTATCTTTGTTACAGTTACAATGCGAATGACTTGTACATTAATACTACCGATTGTTCTTTCTTTAACTAAAATCTAGGATTGCAATAGTTAACTCTAAATAGAAAATAATGCAACTTCAAATTCATTATGCATTGTTGACATTGAGCTTCTCTGGGTTTCCTGGCTTCAGGATTTGATATCGTATATGGAATTCTTATTGGTGCTCTAAGACATTTTTTTTGTTGTGGTCAATGCCAGAGCCACAAATAGTGCTCCGTGTGGATAAACGTGGGAACTAGGAGTAGCATCACTAGGTTACGTGTTAATTTTCATGGAACATTTTTTCCTGGAGGTGAATATACATGCATGCTTTCATTAAATTTTCAAAATTTTTAAAAATACGAATTCAAGGTTTGATTCACATCCTTGAAGGATTCGAATTTGTGAAAATTGTGGATTTGACCCATTCCTAATTTTAGTCTTAATCATTTCAACCCTTTTTAAGTTTCCTCATAGGTTGCTGGATCTCTGGGAGACTCCCTATCTCCCAAGTGTAGACTCAGTCCTTTTGTGCCGAATGCCACATATATGCAGCGAGGATTTTCTTCGCAAAAGAAATATACTAGATCTGTTAAGATGAATGTTAGAACTTAGTTTAAAATTTCTTCTTGCTCAGAAAAATACAGGGAATTCACATCATACATTGAGAAAGTGATGGGAGCGGCAAATATTTGTTTTTATAAAGCTTGGCTATCTCATTCAGTTGACAGTGGACTTGCGCTGTGAAGGAGTCTTTTACTAATCCATCTAGGGTCTGGGATGGCGGCCAAGGAAAGGGAATGGCATCCCGCTGAGTTGGGTCCTCCAGCCTTAGGACGGGTGGGAACTTCTACCTTCCGTCAACACGAGAGAGCTTTGTACAGGGAAGTGCAAACAAATTTCAAGGGACTTGTTACGTGGAAGAATTTCCCTCCACGAGGCTCTGGCACGAAAGGGTTAATCTCTCAATACATATTTTTATTTATTTCATCAGTTTACAGCTATGTACTCTACCTTCTCCCTGGGATGAATGGTGAATTGTAGGTTATTTAGTACGTATGGGTCAGTTGGGTTGTACTTCAGAAATACATTCTGGAAAGTGATCTGCCCTGCTGATGGCCAGTCTTCTGTTGCTTTGTTTTCTGCAAATGTTGATATTTAACCGTGAATAAATGTATGAGATTTATCAATTTTCCCATAGTTACTTGAATTTTAGACTTACCAGATAGTGGTTTTGATAAAACCTTCCTTCGTAATTTAGGTTCTTCAAACTCTTTCTCCAATTTTGAGTATTCAATTACTCTTTCCACTGAGGTCATCTGTATCTCCAACTGTGCAAATTGCTTCATTCCCCATTGGAAAAATCCTGCCAATCCAGCTGATTGTGTTATTGCAAGTCCAACATTTCCACCAAGTGTGTCTAGGTAAAAGAAAAATGTAGGTTAATTAACATTTAAAAATGTAGTTGTTTACGCCTCGCTACTCTTCAAATGCCTGTTATAAAACTGCTATAAAATCGGGGCCAAAGTTAGTAGGGGAGAGAGTTGATGGATGCAAACCCTCTCAAAAGGTTTTTAAGACCCAGTCTTATGTCAACCCCCGCCAATTGAATTTACCCATTGAATGCCAGTGAGGATGTCTTAATTTTTTGAGAAAATTGGCTCGCTATTTTACAGAGAAGTGCAGACATTAAGACAATTGTTCATAAACCGTTAACATTCATTATTCTATAGGCAGAATGTTTCCTGGATTTTTTGACCACGCTCGATAAAAAAATATCTTCAATTAAAACTTGTGAGTGTGCTTTATGTTAATGTTAAAGATAAGTATGTTATCAGTTGAAGAATACATATTGGAATACTTGAATTCAGCTACAGAGATCCTGAGTCTAAATTTTGGAAAGGAGTACAGTGACTTATTTTAGGAAAGCCTAAACTGTTATTGGCTTACAAATTAGTTTTAATTTCATTTGGAACGAGCTTAGTGAACAAGTTCAGATGAGGAGCATCATGTGAATGAACGAATGTTGGTCATTCAACTATACCTTTCGAATTCACCTGTACTTACTATTGCCAAGGAAGAGAAAACTCAGTGTAACCAGTGTTACATAAATAAAGCAGAGGATATCCAGCCAAAGACCAAATGCTCTTCCAGCTGCTAGCAGTATATAAAATGCTGAAGAATGCTGATCCTATAATGAAAAATCTAGTTTAGACACTGGAAAATTTTTCATTGGTTTGTGTGTGCATATGTTTGATGTCTTAGGACAGGGGTCTTCAAAATACGGCCCGTGGAGGGCTTTCATCCGGCCCGTGGAGGGCTTTCATCCGGCCCACACACTCGTTTCAAGTAGCGTGCAATTCTCGCTTGTTAAACTATGTGAGACGTCGCTAGGAGCATTGCAGCACTGCACTGCACGCCAAAGTCGCCTTCAACTGTTTGTAAATAAGAAATACGCCACCGGATTTTTCAGTAGACGTTGGTATCGAATACTTCAGTCATCGGCAAATTTGCTACCTGGCCCGCGGGGCGATTCGGAACTTGGAATGTGGCCCTTGTGGCCTAGTAAATTGGAGACCCCTGTCTTAGGATAATAACAAGGCAAGGCACCCTCTGTGCAGCGATGAATTCCAAAGTAATAGTGGGGTCGCGAGGGGGGAGGTCCAGGGAGTCCGGACCCCTTCCCCCCCCAAATATAAAAACAATTATTTTCCTTCTTAAAAGAAAAAATTCTAAAAAATAATGAATTTACAAAAGAATTCTATGATGAATGAAGTTTTTTCGATCATGAAAAATGTTAAAATTAGTTTAAAACCCGCTAGTTAGTATGCATCATGTTTTTCAAAAGTTTTCCTCCCAGTTTTGGGCCCCCACGAACAAAATTCCTGACTACCCCACTGCAAAATACCATTGTTTTACTTTTTTATGACATTGTTAGAGTCTCAACGTGACAAAGGAGAGGACTCGGGCATGTCTAGAAAAAATTCTTGTCAAGGAAATTTACCATTGATTACCACTGAAAAATATTTTTCATCTAACATACAATTTTCCAATAAATATGAAGCATCAAACAAAATTGATTGAAAGAATAACTAATTTCTTTAATCCATCCATTCCTTAAACCTTATGCTACTAACATGAATATATTCATCTGGACGTGTCTTGACTCAGGAGATGAAAGCTACAAATTTTCACTGGAGATTTTCTTACGTAGGCGATCGAATGCCGAAAATATACGTTTCCTTACACTCCCTCTTTTATGACAGTCGTGGGTTCGTGAAGTCTTAGTTTCAGGACCAAACAAAGCAGAACATAGGCCATACCCTCAAAATCCGGGAGCAGGTACTCGGACTCCTGGTCTTCTATTACTCCTTTTTATGGCAAGGGTCATTCAATTGTTCATTCAGTCAGTTTTCGACATAAATATTTGTTCCTTTCTCAAAAAATATAAACTAAGAATTGAATTCTTCGTCTTTTGAGCTGCATATATAATTTTCAAGTGAAATTCTACGATAAATATTAACTTATATCTCGATTTCAGTATGAACATCAACTTGTAAAATTTTGCTGCATTAATATGATATGACGCTCAAGCTTTGTTAAAAATTTGGCAATTCTCATAAAACGAGGAATTTAATTCGAAGTCGGCAATTTACATGCAAGCAACAATTATCCATACAGCTAATTCATATAAACAGAGCATGATTGACCTCAAACCAATGCTGCTGGTAGGGTTATATACCCCGAAAGGAGGGAGCCTAGCTTCCCTCAGAGTTCTAGATAATGCGGAGTCCCCACTAGGAACAGTCGAAAATGGTTGGTGCTTAGAGTGTGTGATTATCTGCGAGACCCTTCTTAACAAATGTCCATCAAGAATGCTCTGCACAGAGTGGACTGAAGAGTCTCTTGGGGCTCAGACTAGAAGTCATGCTAAGGCAAGAACTCCACCATCTCGAAAAGGTCATAAATATCCCTGCCTTTTATATATAGTAAAATATTCTTTAAAAAAAAACACAAAAGAAACCACTGCACCAAAGTCATTGTATTATAATATGTTATAGTATTATAACAAAGTTATATATGTTTTAATAGATACATAGAGGTTAGACTTGTCAGTTTTATATTTTTTTTGTAGTTTGCAATTGTGTTCCATCATTTTAGTGTCATAGTATGATAGTTTTAAACCCTAATGTTTTTCCAAAATAAAATAGGTACTCACTTGGAAACCGTCAAATTCACTCTTCAGTTTCCCTTGGGCTCCAAGTGCCCTAATCGTGGTTAGCCCCTGTAGAGATGCATTCAAATGTGTGAAAACTGGACTTCGAGCTATAAAAGTGAAATCAAGATTTTAAATTTCTGGAATCTGATGAAAGCCTTTTTCGTATGGTACTTGATGCAGAACAAGGCATGGCAAGCTAGTTGTTTTGATAATGGGGACTGAGTCCAGTCCTGAGTATTTATTTGTTGACATGCCAGAAGTTTATCACTATCATTGAATATTTTCTTGCTAAAATAGATCATAAGGTGTCATAGATTCACTTCCCATGATTTCAACTCAGCACTCAACCCAGCCCAATCCGATTGATTTCAAATTGAGCATATTTTTAATTATCCTATTACCGAAAGAATGGTAATATGTTGTAGTTTTACATTGATTAATTAAAGTTGCAAGATACCAAAGTTTGGAAATTTTATGAAATTTGGACATATTATCTGTTTTTATGTACATAAGTCACCAAATCAATTAAAAATTGAAGTTGCCCCTCAATTTATATAATTATTATGCTCATTTGTCAGTTTGCAACTCCTAGTTGACTTGAAGCTGGAACACTAGAATACAATCTTGAGCATCATTCATCGCCTTGTTTCATATGAAATGGACTTGAGTGCTTTAAGTGAGATATTTTTTATAGGATGTATGCAATATTCATGCTGTGTGATTATTTTCATATCACATTAGTAATAAAAATGATACTCCAAAGTATTTAGTAAAATATCTCTTAACTTACTGATTCCTTCGAGTCTTTTGAAACTGGTTGTTGTAGCCAAATATACTATCCTCATCAAGTATGACAGAATTACTATTGCTGCTGCTGGAATAACAAGCCAGTAATTCACCACAGAGACCAGCACTATCACAGCAATGAGCATGAACCCTGTCTGTTTGAAGAAAAATGAGTTTTTAAAAACTGAACCACACATTTTGTCGGTGCTCATCATAAATAAATCAAATCCTCATTCATACCTGTAGAGTGTCCATCAATGCATCGGGTAAAATTTGGTCAATTGCTCCTATGTCTTGGGAAAACCTATTCAGCACTCTTCCTGAGGTTGAAAAAATTAGTTATCAGATTTTTATTCCCCCCTGATAAGACCATCATTGGTAACTCCACATTTTTAACATTTTTAGGCCCCAATGCAGAAGAAAACCTAGGTGATGACAGTTTTTTGGACACAGTAGGAATATTCATGAAGTTCAACCAGGCAATTTTGGCTCTTAGGGTTTGCCTCCCTCTCTCACATACATTAATACTGCTAACTATGCATTGATTATACATAGATCGGTAGTACACCTTATGATATTTTGCATTTAGATGAAAAAGAATACATAATTAAATACTTGATGGAGTTTCTCTCCGTGCCATGCCCTCTTGTAAGATTCATTTAACTAATTCAGGCTGTGGCACTAAATATTTCATTCATTTGTGGGAGTACCTGGGACACTTAGCTCCCATTATATATATCCCCAATGTGGTGTATTAAAGTCCGGAAAATTTGCCTCAAAGTTTATTGCTTGACCCATCAAGCCTGACTGATATGGCTTAAGCCCCAGAAAAACTCAATTGGTTAGCCTGAGCTTCCTCCACAAAAAGCCCAGTCTATATTCAAATTCATGTGAAAACTCCTTGAGTCTCCCAATGACCATCAGATTCAAGCTTACTGTGATACTTGCAAATGGGAAAGCTCAAAAACCAATGAATAGCTAGAACTTGCAATTGTTACTTCCAAAAGTTTCTTTCTCATCCCTTCTTTATTGCCTAGTTAAGATATGTGATTGCTTCGGAAAGATCTTACAAATCTTGTTAGTCAAAATATCCAGTACTCAGCCCATGGGTGGAGTTTGGAGGCCCAGGCAGAGTCTGACCCCTCTAACTTAATGTAATTTGTGCAAAATAATTGTGAAACCTGTACATTCAATGAAAACAAAAACTTCAAAAGTTTAACTAAAATTCAGTATTATATATTGCTTAAAATGTTATTTTCAGAAGCTAATCCAAGCAAATTTTCCAGGAACTCTAAACCCTTTCGAGACGGCGGAGTTTTCATCTTAGCATGACTGCTGTACTGAGCCCCAAGAGACTTCTTTCTCGTGGTACAGAGCATTTTTGGAGGGCATTCGTTAAGAAGGGTCTAGCTGAACCTTTTTCGACCCCTCCCCGCTGGAACTCCGCATTACCTCGGACTCTGAGAGTAGTTGTGCTCCCTCATTTCCGGGTTTACGACCAGACCTGCAGCATTGGTTCGCGGTCAACTTATGTATTGCTTATAGGTATTTAGCAAATGGATAATTGTTGCTTGCACGTAAATTGCAGACTTTGAATTGAATTCCTCATTTTTTCTGAGCATTGTCAAATTTTAAACGAAGTTCTAAGGCCAATATTAATGCATTTAATGCAGCAACAATTTCCATGTTGATATTTATACATAATTCGAGATATAAGTTAATATTCATCGTGGAATTTCGTTTAAAAATCGTAAACGCTGCTCATTAGACAAATAATTCAATTCTTAGTTTAATTTTCTTGAGAAATGAACAAATATTTATTTCGAAACCTGACTGGATAAACAATTTTATGACCGCTGTCCCTTACCGCTAAGAGGGGTTATAAAAGACGAGGGGTCCGGGTACCTGCTCCCGGATTCCGTGGGTAAATCCTAAACCCCACAGGGTTGGGTCCCGAGACAAAGACGACGTAAACCCGTGACGGTCCTAAAATGGGGAGAGCTAGAAAACGTAAATATACGGCTTTCGTTCTCCTGGCTAGGAAAATCTCACATGTAAATATACGGCCGTCGTCTCCCGGGCCAGGAAACGACCACACGTATATATACATGTATAGTAGGGAAAAGGTTAAGGGCTATAGAATACCCCCTGTTTCAATGGGAGGGTGTTTCACAGCCCCCAAACCCCTGGCAGAATTGTTGCCCTCCCAATGTAAAACTTAGCCAATGATTGTCCAGTGTTACATTTGAATCGCAAATTGTACAGGTAGTGAATGCATGCAAAATTTTAAATGCGTAAGTATTTATTTACTAACCTGAAGGATTATTGTGAAAAAATATCATCTTCGTATTCACCACTGATTCAAACATCGTGTTATGCAGGTTATTGGAAGCTTTCATGCAGATAATATAGAAGTATATGGATCTGATTAATACTGTTAGTATCATCACAGACACTAGGCCTATGTAAACATAAATGCATATATCCCTTGTTAAGTATTTGTAAAGACTGTCCGTGCCACTTTCAAAACTGCCAGAAAATGGACTTGCTGCGGATGAATTGTTGAGGTGGTGTAATCCTTGGTTAATTGCACGAGTACTTGCATTATTAATTGAATTCTTTTGCCTCCACTCTTCCATATTCACCCTGAAATAAAAGACACATTTACATTGCTAAATATGTTATTTATTTTCTTTCAGTATTAAGGAAGGAGTGACAACAATGCACTATTCATCTTTCTACTATCACTTCCTTCATAGGTATGTGTTAGAAAAAAAATACTGGGATCAAATTAACCAGTCCGCATATTATCCTACAATATCCTACTTAAGTTACTAAAATTGATTTTGCTCCCCTGCAAAAATTTTCAAGTAAACATTCCGTACCAGTGATAGAATTTGATTTATTGAGTGGAAAATGATCTACATTTACTGTATGAATTATCTGATTGAAATTTTTTACTATTTATCCATGTGGGATTGAAAGTACAAGTAGACAGTAAGTCAGGCTGCACTTACCATAATGTTATCCAAGAGTCAGTTGCACTTCCTAATGCCTGTGCTAGGATAAAAATTAGCATAACTAATAAGGATGTGAGAAAACTTCCTCCGGCATTAAAGTATTTCATGAACATCATCATGCTAATTTTTCCTTTGGTTTGTGTTTCATCAGTTCTCTGTTTTTGTAATGCCTTCTCCACCTCTCCATCATCCATTTGAGCTGCAACTTTACCCTGAGGAATAATGCAATAAAATAGTAATTGGAAATTAAGTTCTATCCGTCATTTTAAATTATTAATATAAACTTCACATGTTATGTGATGATAATGACTACTTGGATTTTTGTTCTTTTAGGGTCAGGATTGGAAAAGTATTAATGAGAGGTGAGGGTTTAGATTTGACGGGAAATCTTCATGGAGGGGAGAAAGATGTAACTTCTGGAATGCATAAGTAGGAGACTTTATTAATTTGTTTAGCTTTTATAAAATAACACATCACTTATCTTTCTCAATTTAATACCTTGAAAATAAGTCATTGTTGTTATCAAGTCAGTTTTTCATAATCAATTTCATCAAACAATCTAATACCTATTAATCTTTTGAAACCTAAAATGAGACATTGCATGCTTTTAGACCTTCCTTATTTCAAGATGTCTAATGCGAGGATGCTTTTGTAAAATAACAGTTTTGCATCATTCTAATATCTTAAAAATTGTTGCATGCATTACGAAAAGACTTGATGGTTTTTATTTTCTAATCTATGAAGATTATTTCTCAAAGTCAGAGCCAGTTCAGCATGCTCGTTCTCCAAAATAAGCTATCAAATGTCTATTGTTAAACGATAAAATTACTGCCTTAAGTCTATCGCTACTAGAATAGCATTTTGGGATAAATGCTTTTTCTGGTGCAACGTAAATGATATGCCTAGATCCCACCACAAATGTGACATAGAGATGCATGCACTGATAGTGATGGACACAATTGGAATGATATAGTAATAGTGGGGTCACTTAAATAATATTCATTTCACACTTCAAGCTGGCAAACATTTTTTCATCAATTGGAGCAACTTTCATCTCGCTTTTTTGATCCATATACATATTGAAGTAAAGTTAAAAAATGCCGTGTTTTCCTCAAAATATTTCATGTGTTCAATAGAAATGGAATTTCGCAGAGTGTATAGCATTGTAAAAATAATGCATTTACAGCAAAAAAAAACTTTAAATTTTGAGAGTAAAAAGTTATCAGCAAAATTCACTGGAATTTTATCAATGTTATAGTGTAAAATTTGCAGTTATTTTTATTTTAACTATGAAATAAAAATTTCAATTCTCTCATAAAAAACGTACTTCAAGTGGGCTACCTCATGAAATTTTAGGGTCCCTTCCCGTGAATGCTTATGTAAATTCATCTGAAGGTTGCATCCTTTTGTATATGTAACAGCACATCATTTGTGTTTTGATGGTTACATACACTTCCGGGATAAAAATGCCACCCCTAATATCCATTGAAAATTCTGTCACTCAAGTTGGAAGACTTACATCTCGAAAACTGATACACCGATTTTAGCATAAAGCACATCAAATCAAACTTGATTTCTTTCTGCATTTAATTTTGGCATGCAAACTTTATGCCAACAATTATATCATTTGGCCATCAGAAACTAAATGTTCGTGTGTTTTTCTGGTTGCCATTAAGTCGTATGCCATGGCATTTTTGCCGCTTCAATGGTGAAATCTCTGTGAAAACATTTTGTACCACATTGCTGAACATAAATTGTAAGAGCATCTTGATGCTTTGCATTGTCAGCATAAGGGAACAAAATTCATGACTAACTGTATACTTTAGGCAGCAAAGGAATGAAGTCTTAGCCTACCAAACCAAAGGTTTTCCATTCGAGTCCTGTGTAAGTAGGCTACCTGTGTTCAGAGCATGGGTATATGTGATCGCACTTTGCTATTTAAGCTATTTATTAAATCCCCTTCACTCTGATGGCAATATCCATTTTCTCTGCCAGAAAACTGAATCTGGGTTCAAGACCACTTCAGTTGTATAAACAAATAACTGTTTTAACGTATTCTTCTATTTATTTAGAAAACTAAATACTGTCCAAGAAATACCATTCCGTCGGAAGTGACAAAGATTCATATAATCTCTAGCGTTAAAAGTGAAACAAACTCAAAATATTATTTACAAACATTTTTAACTGGGCTGATATATCGGCACCATAACTGTCTAAGGCCTGCCATACACGTTCCGGCCCGGCTTGAGGCCGGGACTGCGCACTTTGGCCGGAGCTACAGGCCTTGAGGCCAAACTGACAGTGTGTGGCGACGCCTTGAGGCGGATTGTCGGCCGGACGGCGGCCGGATGGCCGCTTGGCCATGAGGCCGGGCCTCATTGGATTCCCATCCAGCCGTCCGGCCAACAATCCGCCTCAAGGCATCGCCACACACGTTCAGTTTGGCCTCAAGGCCAAACTGAACGTGTGTGGGGGGCATAAGGGATAAAAGGGATAGTGAGGCCTTAGCTGTTTTTGGAGAGAGTGGAAATATGTAAATATTTTACCTCTCCTATAAGGAGTAAATTTCAGCTAGCTAAGACAAATGTTGTAGGCTACAATTAGTATTTAGTTCTTCAAGTATATAGAATGAATCAAATAAGACCAGAACTTTGAATTTCATGGGAAGCTTGCTGACAGACTGCATGATGTACAATCTTGATAATAGCTCCTCAGTGTACACCTCATGATTTTACTCCAATAATGCAGCAGATGTGACAGATTGGGTGATTTAACTGTGTTTTGATTTGAATTTTTTTCACTTATAGTGAGCACCAAATGTTGATTTTATATTATCAAAAAACCATTTTCTATTTAACTATTTAAACATGTCTTCCCCACCATGTTCTGAATCAATGTAGTATAAACATCAAATACAGGGATTAAATGTACATATGTATTTAAGTACATACATACATCAAATCCCTGGTCTACATCTACATAGTACCCCGCAAGCCACCTAAAAGGCATGTGGCTGGGGGGTGTTAAGAAACCAGCCATTTATGTACACATAAAAATGAGGTACTCTAACTTGCATTATTAAAATTAGGACTAGCATTATTAAAGTCCTTTATGGTTCGGGGGCAAAACAAATTCCCATATCTAACAGTTTGGTAAAACATCTCTCTTAATTTATTACTTCTTTAGGACCTGGAAATATAGTGGGGCTTTAGTATTATCTTCTCAGTGTTGCTCTTAAAGATATCCATTCTCAATTGTTCAAGCAATCTAAGCCTAGCGCACAGCCTCTGAGTCTCCAGCGGCTCCCAGCCTTATTTGTTTAACATCTGGTTAATGCTGTCTGTACGCCCGTAGCAGTTTTTCTGGAACAGTCCAGCTTTCCTTTGTATTTTATTCAGTTCGTGGATTAAGTCTTTCAGAACCCGATCCCGTATGCTTGCTGCATATTTATGGTGTGGTCAGACGAGACTTTTCTTTTACTTTCTTATCCAAAAATCTTACCACAATACGCTTGACAAATCCTAATTTCTTCAGGGCTATGCCGCAAATGTTCTGTACACCTAAGGTAGCAACAGCAATATTCTTGGAATAAGTAGCATTTAAAATATGCCTATAATGATGCAAAAACATGGGAAAATATTAGCACCTTATTAAAGTTTTCATTATGCAATCCAGATTTTCTTATTCTAGTGAACCCTGAAGTTTGCCTGATTTTTGATCCAAATTAAAGAGTAGATGCACTCATATTTAACGCATATATATTTCTTACCCTATCGGCTATTTCTGTTTTGTTGATTTTTCTTTGAGATTCCCCAGGTTCTGCATCGGTTTTATCCTTTGGTTTCTGACTCAACCATTTGGCAAAATCAATGCCTGATGACTGAAGCTCTTCATAGTTTCCAACTGCATTGATCTTCCCCTGTAACCATTGAATTTATCTTTTAAAGTTTGTAAAATATTTAATGGGATATAATTCAAGTCTAGGGAATACATATCACCAAGGGAAATGAAAGTGGCCTTTGTCATGATTTTTTTAAAGCATGTAATGACCTATATTAGCAATTAACTTTGATAGATGATGATATTTATATTACTGCAAGTCCCCAAAGCACAACTGCATGCAGTGGCTTGAAATTGTTGCAAAACAAAATTGAGGGCTGTATAAAGATATTGCTCTGTTATTACTTCATACTATCTCCACACTTGTGGAAACTTTGAGTATTTGGCATTAGCTGCTAGTACCAGGGACGCCGACTTACAAAAAATATTTGGGGGGCCCATATCGGGGATCTTGCCCCAGGAAATTTTATAAGTGGTGAGTTTTAAGTTTTTTAAGCATTTTAGAAGAGTCATATGATCAACATTAGAACCCAGATAACTCGAATCTTGATATCTAGACACTCGGGGGAAAATCGACAAGCCTGACATCACACCCATAAGGAATTTTTGAGGGGGTTCGGGCCCCCTCAGGCCCCATGGAGTTGGCGCCACTGGCTAGTACCTCGGACAGATTTAAGAAAAAACTGCTATAGGGTCACAAGAAAACAGAATAAAATATATACCTTCAATACCTGTAGAATATCAGCTGATAAATTGATGAGATTTGGTCGATAATTCTATTATTTTTTGCCATACCAAGGTTTCAAAAATGTAACTTTTCCAAACATTGTTTTGAGAAAAAAAAGTTGAGTCTTTTACCCAGGGGTTGATTCAGCATCAAATTAGGGGGGGTAATGACCTGGGTGTGGAGAGTATAGAATACTCCCCAAGGGAGAGAGGTGTTCTCCCCTGAAAATTTTTTAAAATTTCCATTTTTTACTCATCTTGGAGCCTAAAATTTAATTTTTATTCTTACCAGTGGATCACATTCAATAATATTAGAAATGAAAGAAAAAGCTATTAAACTAATACATACATGCATGGGAACTAAAAATTTGTGATAAAATTTATGACAGAGGTGAACCCGCCTATATCCGCCCCTGTTTTGACCATGTATGTAATTCAATACATACTTCATCATTATAATGAAAAAAATGACAGGTTCAGAAAACATAAAAAGGAATTTCATCGATTATCTTTCATTCCAGAATTAGTACCTTTGAGAAAATATATGCTAACCTTGTTCAATATTATTATTTGGTCAACGTGCATCAAGTATTGAAGTTGATGAGTGATCAGAATGCGAGTCTTGGATGATAGATAGTTCACAATGCAATCTTCAAAAAGCTGCTTTCCAACTACAGAGTCAACTGCTGATAGGGGGTCGTCGAGAAGGTACACATCTGCATTGTGATAAATGGCCCTGTTTGAAAAAAAAAATTAAATTAAAATTGAGACCTTAACACTGGGGATGGATCAGATCAGTTATTTGGGCCTCGTTCCACCATTTCTTGAGCCTAGAGCGGAAATTGGAACCCAATGTTGAAAAGACTTGACAATGAAATGATTGAATCATATAGGAAATAGTCTTAAATGAGTCATGTATTTTTATAGCAAACATCATATGACAGACATCAACATAAACTATTTTAAAGCATAAGGTAGGTATTTATGGTAGTACGTTTTCAGTTGTTGCTCATTGCTTATTTTTTTAGGGTTCCCATATTTTCACAAATAAAAATGTTTTAGGCTTCATATTCTTGGCACTTTCTCTTGATTGTTAGACATGGCGTAATGGAACACTTTTTCCTCAATAGTGGATTGTTGTCTGATCTTATGATCAAATTTAAAAACTGCAAGCAATAATTAGATGGAAAAAATTCGCTTTTGCAAAAATTAAGGAGCCCTACTTGTTATGAATGTATGCATGGTTATGTTTGATGAGATAAAACTATATTTTAAACATTAGCTTTTTGAACATGTTTAAACCAAAGGCAGTTTGCCTTCAATTGGTACATATTTTCAATCTCAACACCTCTAACCACGCACATTGTTCTGCTACATTTGAATACCTCGATACGCTATGTGTTAATGAGTGATTTGACTTCAATTTAAAAAATTGTGCACATGAAATCTTCAATTAAAAATGAACCATAAATAGTCAATGCAGCATAGCGTAGTTTTTCCTAAGTCATGGGATGACATTGTAATAGCTCCCGTTCCAATTCATATCGCAAAAGAATCCCAGACTATATTTGATCTGTTTTTATGAGTAAAATGCAAGTGGACCAACCTGGCAAGATTCACTCGTGCCTTTTGTCCTCCGCTTAGTGTTATCCCTCTCTCTCCCACTAAAGTCGCATCTCCATAAGGAAATTGCTCAAAATCATGCGTCAGGGCACAAACGTCTATCACCTTTCTGTATGTACTACTCTCAAATTCATCAATGAAAGTAATGTTTTGGCGCACAGATCCTCCAAATATCCATGGTTCCTGAAATAATTGGTATAAATGGCATCAGTCATTGATCGAAATACCTCAGTGACAGATTATTTTTTACTTCTGTGCATAGGTTACTGTACAAAATGGGTGAAATTCATAGTGGAAATTCTTGCTGTGGCTCATAACTTTAATACATACATATACGAAAATGAAGGACTTTTTTTTTACCTGTGACACATAAGTTACTTTTGGTGGGACTTCAATTGACCCGCTCTTCAGTGGAATTTCCCCTAATACTGCTTGTAGAATTGAGCTCTGGAAAGAAAAAAATTTTCCTCGTCTGTTATCGCGGTATTATAGCTAAATTGTCTAGGTTCATATTAATGTGTATGTATTGTCATGAACAAATTCACAAATTTGTGCTCACATATTTCTTCTCTTATCTCAACTTGATATTTTTACTTAATAAGAGTTCCAGAATTATTTATTAACTGAGGTATTCCTCTCTTACCTCTTTTTATCTTGAGAAATATAAGATCAGTATAAATTAATTAAAAACATTACCAGCCCTGATTCATACATGCCAGATTTACCTTTCCTGATCCAACTGGTCCTATGACAGCAACTAGTGATCCTGGCTTTATATGGAGATTGATGTTGTGTAGAGTATTTTCATTCAGTGTTGGTGACCATTTAGCAGTAACATCATTGAACTTCACACCTTCTACTTTGTTCTTATTTCTATCTTTATTTGTTTGCTTCACATCGATTTCTTCATATAGAAGAAATTGCTGAAAATACATATTTTATGTCAGTTGAAAGACTAAGTACTAGGTGCCCAAGCATTTTATCCATTTATCGATATTAATTATAAGACAGCCACATTTTATTAAAGGCAGATTGAAAAATTCTATGCTTATCTGCTGCCATTGCTTTGAACCATTTTTATTTATTTGTTGGATGAGAAATAAGATCTTCATTCCATCTATCTTTCGGAGTGTATCATAATTGCTATTTCTAAATCTAATTGATTGTCTTTCCATGATGAGTGATTACCTGAATGCGCTTTATAGAAACTGAGGTTTTTGCTATCTGAGAAATAGCTTCTGGAAATCCAATTGTCATTTCACGTGAAAGAGCACTGTAGAATGATGTCAGGACAAACACCTGTGATCCAAAAATCACCAAAATTGATTACATATATAATTATTAGAGATGGGCACTTTGGATAATTGAGTATGTACTCAAATACTATGAGTTATGATGTATTTGTGATCATCGATAATAGAGTAAGAAATGAGATTGATGCCTCTAATGTATTTTTTGAAATATTGATAGTTTTTGCCATAACTTACTTTGTCCAAAACTGTCATGGGTTATTGATGATGCATGTTTTAATATTTTCATAAAAAATACTCAAATAATTCAATAAGTTTAAATATTCAAGCTCAACATGCTGTTCAATGTTGCCGAAAAGTAGTTGTATGTTGTAAAGTGAATTCTTTTTGTTCATTTCAATCGAACAGAATATTTATAATATTGAAAAATAGGAAATTATTTTATCAAGCATTTAGAGACGTAGAGTAAAAATATTATTTCATATATTTTCAAATCCTGACAAAAAGATAATCAACTCATCTCTAATAATTGGTCTTTAACATGATCTGTGCATTCATTTTTCGTTTGTTGTGATTGACTTATAAATTTTTAATTTTCAATTTACTTACCTGCTGAGCAGTGATAATGTTTCCACTAAGAGTGTATGAAAGCACAGTAAAAAACAGAGCCACGCGTGCAGTATATTGTGTGAATGACACGTACAAAGCTCTAATGATTGAAAGATTAGTGGCCTGCTTTATTTCACTCCTGCAAGAAAATAAGTGAAGCGGTCAAAGTCAGTCAATTTGCGAAATTATGAAGTTAAGTGGTCTACTTAACTTTTTTTAATACACACCTTCATAACCTTGGAAAACCTACCCTATATAGGTACTTAATTTCATTATAGAAGGAAAAACTGGGGACTAGGCAGTGGCATACCTTCATGGAGTTATCTACAAGTTTACCATAAGCATGAAAACTCGATTGATGAAAAATCATTTGTCTTGGAAAGGATTCGAACCTGGGTCCTCTGCATTTGCACCAGGTGCACTACCACTTAAGCTAGATGATGATAAAGATGTATTATTCCTCATGAATTGTTGTTGGTTTTAGAGGCAAAGGTGGTGAATGGTCCCAGATATATCATGTTACAGGACAATATTTTTGTACATATGTAGTACCTACCACTGTTCTGAGGCTAAATGTAGAACTTTGAATGCCGTGACATTCATTCATGCATGTTTGCCATGGATCAGACGAATTATTCAAGGAAATTAACTACAAATAGCTATCAGGGTACTTTTATGGAGTTTCCGACTATATAGTGCACAGTTTGTGTGAAAACCACTGTGAGAAAGGAGGTAATTTGCCTTGACCAGGATTTGAACGCAGATCCTAGCTCTCAAATCAGATAGCTTTATAAGTATTTTGCACTTCACTGTACATTTTATTACAACCTATCCATCTCCAAATTTATGGGTGTTAAATTCCATGTAAATGTACATGTGCACTTTCATATCATTTCATAATATGAAATTATTAAATGTAATTTAGAAGGTTCTAGTGTTGGCATAGAAATCTATAATAATGAAAAATTTATTCATTTTTCTCCCTATTCACTGATTATCACTTTCACTAATAATTTGACGTGTTTATTTGGAAACAAATTTAGCTCCAGACATTTGGATTTATCCACAGACACTGTGTTTTCTAGCTAAATTTTGCCCGTAGAAGATTTTTTCTCAAGAAAACTGTCCAAATATTGTGTACCTTTGTAATCAAATTTAAAAGTTCTTATTGTAGTGCTTTTCAATGTATGTACTTGCAAAAAAAATGGAATGTTACCTCATAAACACTTACCTTCTTGCCATGGAAATAAGTTTTGAGAAAGGTTTTTCCCACGTGTACATCTTGATGACTTGTATTCCTGTGATTATTTCATTCATCAATTTCACTCTAGTATCAGTACGGTCAGCCATTTTCATCCTGAAAATTGATGTCAACTTCCCCATCCAGCCTGAAAGGTAACTATTCGGGTTTTTTTAGTATGGACAACAGTTGTTTGTAGTCTCCTCATTCATGTAAAAATTCCTGTTGGTATACATTTAGTTACTGGGAATCATATGGATCAGTTATTTGTGGAGTTGGTAGCAGTGATGTAACTAGGAATATGCTTTGGGAGAGGATGAGGGGGTTTTGGGGGGGATGGAGGGCTTTGGGGGGGTAGAAGGGGTTCCTGGGGGCAACCTTCCTCAGAAAATGGGGAATCAAGGAAAAATTTTGAAAAATAACTTGCCTGAAAATGCAATTTACATCATTTTGGCACTACAAGCAGGTGTAGTTATTATACATATATCAAATCCAGACTAGATTTTAAAATAATGTTTTGATTTCTCTGAGGCTTTTGAGGAGGATACATCCCCTCAACCCTCCATAGTTACATCACTGGTTGGTAGGGAATAGTCTTTATCACCTTCGTACTATTTAGACTTGTAGCCATGGAATTATGTTTGCATCTTGTTTGTACTTCTCAATTTTTATGAGTAGTCCATCCACTGAATCAGGTAGTGGTTACTTTTTATGACAATATATATATTAGTTCTCTACTTTCCAATAATATGTGTGCTAAAAATATATAGTTTTACATACTTTTTCTGCTTTCGTAGACTTTTACATGACAGGTTTTAATTTTGTATTAATTTTTTTGGACGTCCTTCCCTACGAAACTACATGGAAATGTGGATTGATGGGGAAAAAGAGGTAGATCAAGGAATTATGGATGGAGTATGCGGGAGAAGACACAGAGAACCTGATGATCATAAAATGCTTAGAAAGAAAACTAGAGAATGGACATATGTCTCGAGGGACACCAAAGTATGTACATACATATAATGGGCTTTACCCATGAATAAGTAAGTGTTAATGCTATTAATCAGTGGTTGACTGACATATGTATTGAGCCCATCTGTCTCAATATAGGCATCAGGATCAGGGCCGGATTTACCATAAGGCAAAATAGGCACGGGCCTATAGGGGCATTGCAGCCCAAGGGGTGCCTTCAAGGGTGGCAGTTCATTCAGTTACAGCAGTAAGTAATGTTTTTATTTTTGAAGGTACTCTTCTTTTTTGTTGTATGAATTAAGGCTAGAAGGCATAAGGCATAAAAGTTAAACTGTTTCATGTAGTTTTACTCCAAGCTGTTTTTCTTTAATTGAATTGTCTATGTCTTCCGTGCATAAAAATTCAAGCATAGACTTATGCTGTCAGCCATATATCTGTTTATTCTTTTTTTCCAAACCTTACCTCACGCGAGTGGCTATGCCTAATCATAAAAATCGGGGAGGAGGGGGGCTCAAGTGAGGAGGGGTTCTCAATGGAGAGGTGAAAATCATAACGTAATCGTAAATCTAAATCATAACTTTGGGTGAATCCGGCCCTGATCAGGATGAAGTACAATTTTTTTGGTCTTAATTTTACTTTGATTTCATTTGGATTGTATTCTACTCACCCTGGAAGGGAATGATTAGTATAAGAGCCAACAATCCTATCAGCGCCAGGGCACCCATATCATTCCAAATTAGATATGCCACTATTGCTGTCTGAAGGGGACCAATCCAAATGTCATGAGCAAATCCCATCAGGTAATCAAAGTTGTTAACATCATTGGACATCATGTTCACTATCTGGCCCACTGTGGCTTCTCCTAATGAAGACTGGCTTAACCGTAGGGCCTAAGAACATGAAAGTAAAATTTTTTCAGTGTTAAATATTCTTACAATGTGTTTGCTTTTTTAATCAGATACTCAAGTGAATAGTGGTTTAATTCTTTATTAACCATTTTCTATCATCAAAGTATTGATCCAGGTTTTTTATGTAGTTTAAATTCTTACATCACATATTGTAAAAAGTGCAACTCTTATTACGGCTGCAAAGTTCGTGAGCAGAGCAATGAAACAAACTGACTATGCTGTGAGATATATGTACATACAATAAAAATCCTATAGAAATATCTGGTGCCATAGAAACTTTCAATGATAATACTATAATGATTAGTTGAGCGTAGTGCAACCAAGTGGATGGTCAAAATAGAAATTGAATATCCACTGAGTGAAAATGTTGACTCACGAAGAAAGATTCATGGAGGATTCAGGTTCAAAACCTATGTGAGGTCACCAGACAATTCAACAAAATTACGTGCACTTAGAGGTAGCATAAAGTTGAAATCATAGAATTCAAACGTAATTTGTAAGCGAAAACTTTATTATTAGCATAAGAGAACAAACTTTTCTTTTCTATTCACAAAAAAAAACATTTATATTATTCAGTTGAATATTTTGTAACATTCTCATTTACATCTTTTAATGAAGCCAAAATATTTATGCTTCATGTGTAAGTGAAAACTGTAAGTGAAGCCTATTTTCTTCTAAATGACATCAACTTCAAATTAAAGCTCTTGCTTCCTTGATTTTTCAAGTCTCCTGTTATTGTATCATTATTAGAAGAGATAAATAATTATGTGTCCCCATACCTTGCGATACATAAGAGAGCAGCAGGCAATCCTGATTTTCATTCCAAGATGGAAAGTTGCCATCACAAATGGATGATTGATGAAACTGCTCAAGGCGAAGCACACAATTACCCCCACTGAATTCAAGTAGGCTGTTTTTATGTCTTCATTTTCTTTGCTCTCAAAATATCCTATGAGTTGTCCCAAAAATATTGGTTGGCCAATTCTGCAATTTATTTAAATAGTGCATATGTGGTTCTAAGTATATCATGAAGTCCATTCAATCACAAGATGTAAAAAAATATTTTGAAATAAACATGGAATTGTTGATGTGGTGGATGTAAATATGAGGGCTGTTTCTTTTTGCAACCTCAAATGGGTCATGATTGCCGAAGAATCACCTGAATTTTCTTGGTTAGCCTGGTGATTTTTAGTTCTTCCGTTGTGATTGTTACTTTGTTTCGTGTGTGTCATATTGATTCCGTTTCATCTCTGGCCACAGTTAATTTTTTTTATTTTCTCTTTTATCAGCATAAAGGTCAAGGCATTTCAATGTTCAAGCCATCCATGCCACAATTTACTCCTGGCAGGAGAATCGTCTGAGAGGACCTTGTTAATGAGACTGCAGCTCACCTTAAATTGAGAACTTGTGCTCATGAATGGCTGAGTGTGTGGTACAGAGACCACCAGCTCGTAGTACCTGCATGTCACTTGTATGGCATTTTCGCTGGGTGATCTGAGGTTGAAAATAGACTGCCCTTGTCTCTAAAATCTTTGAACGCTGGAAAAAGGCTAAAGAGTTTCAGGAGGGGTGTTGATAGAGCAGAGATGTATCAAATAGATTTAAAAAATAATTGGTAAATGTCGTCAGGATTTATTTTCATTCTTGGATGGATATGTAATGTTTACCTTTAGGATAAAAAAATGAAAATTGAAAGTTTATGAAGAAGGTTATGCTATTGAAAATAGGTTTGACCTTACAAAAGAATATTTTTAAAGTATCAAATGTGATAGAATACAAATTTTCTAGTGATATATCAGAACAAGAGTGGCTGAGATGGTCCTAGCTCATCGACTCTATTGGTTTTTAGGATTATGGGGGCACAATCGATTACTTGATTGGATTAACTCTTGAAAATTCTGTTTAACCAAATCTTCCTTGAGCTATAGTAGCTACGAATAGTAACAAATACAGCAATGGGAGTCACAGTAGTGAAGGATAGCAAAGAGGAAAAATTATTCATAGGACTAAGGTTAGAGATATAGCAACAATAAGCTGATCCCTATTGGAAATATTCAATTCCGTTCAATTGAAAAGTGACAAATTTTAATTGAACATGAGGATATTCAATTGAGTTTCCACATATTCAATTAAAATTTGTCACTTTTCAATTGAATGGAATTGAATATTTTCAACAGGGATTAAACTGATCTTAGGTCTGAGGGTTAAGATGCAGGGATAATCTATTTAACTACATCTCTATGACACATATTTCTCCAGTAATGGACAATTTATACATAATTTACCTTGTTAGGGAGTCCAGTATTCCAAAAATTATTCCATACATCCAGAATTCCCATTGGAAAGTTTTTGACAATACTTTAAAAAAGCTGGGGATCTTGTTTCTTGCTGTTTTTTTACGAACTTCTTCATCCCAATTCCTGCATCAGATTTCATAAGAATTACTGAGTAGGTATAGTAAACATGAATTATACATTTTTGGCGTTAAAATATTTTAAAAGATTTATTGGTGCAGTGATTCTAAAGAATGCTTATGCTTAATATCTGGTTTAGCATTTCCTTAATATTAATCTGAAAGTAGATTATCACTTCTATTACATTTATTAATATTATAAGCTACATATCTTTTCTTCTATGTATTTTCATAGTTCTATGACCATGTGTCAAAATAATGGTCATCATCTTGTTAGCATTCAACTGACGTTGTATAAACTGGCTGAAATAAGTACATATCTGAATAATTTGTCTTTCAATAACAGTAAAAGGAACATGTGGTTTAATTTAAGTAGCATATTATTCACTTACTTTTCCAGCTTATCTCCGAGTGACTGTGATTTGTGTTCATCCAATGGTTCATACATGTCTTCCATTTCAAAAACTTTCTTATAACCTTTCCAGAACACTCCTCCCATCCAACTAAAAAGAAATAGATAATTTTTCAATTTTATTTTAGTATGATATGTTTCACTTGAGTGTATTGATATGAAAGTAAAATAAGTGTGTGCTCATGATGAGTTATTTTGGTATTTTTTCAATTAAGTTACATTACATGTGATTTGATGTTTGGATCTTTCCAGGCGAACAATAGCAGTAAAGATTTCTTGGGCTCTGCACCGGATCAGGTCCTTCATATTTCCTTCTGTAGAAGGAGACATAAAGGACCTGACCACGTGCTGCCCCCGAGAAATCTTTACTGCTTACATTATATGTGCTGGAATCAGTTGAGTAAATAGTAATATGCTCTGGGGGGTATGGGATGGCCTGGGGTGGCCACCCTCCCTCTTATTAAAAATTTTGTCCGGGAAAAATTTTGAAAATGACATGCCTGGAAATACATTTTACATAATTTTGGAAATAAAATTTTACTTCAAGCAGATGGAGTTAGTATATGTCAAAAGTAGACAATATTTTTGAATATTTCTTTTCAATATGTCTTGAATTTCTCTGAGGCTTTGGAGGGGGGGGATCTATCCCCTCATCCCTCCCCATAGTTATGCCACTGGCTGGAATCACCACCTAATCCTTGAGGGCAATATAGAGTGTGCAGCTTCAGATTGTTAATCATGCATGGGCAAGCAATTATGTTCATGATTAATAGTTGCTAGTTAAATGGCAGTGGAATGATCCATTTTCCCATGTTCATGTTAGTTGTTGCCTCCTTAACGCATAAAACCTCTTGTGAGACTGACTCATTGGTGATTTTTAATTCCCTTTTCAACTTTTTGAAGAGCTAAAGAGATGCAATTATGCTCAGACAGGGCCGGCCTTAGGGCGGGGCGACCGCCCCGGGCCCCGCGCTTTGGGGGGCCCGGGGCGGTCGCCCCGCCCTAAGGCCGGCCCTGTCGTGAAAAAAAAATTCGTGAAAATTCGCATCATTCGTGAAAAAAAAAATTAAAATACACGATAGTTTTGAAAACGCAATTTCAACTATTACTGTATTGTTAAGTCCGTGCTAGACAAAAAATAATATTATGAAAAAGGAATAATGATGCAGTAATTTTTATTGTGCAATTGCGTTTGTCAGTACAGTACTGTGTCGTGATATTTTAAGTGAAGGGCCCCGGCACTGAAGGTTCGCCCCTAGCCCCGCACCTGCTAGGGCCGGCCCTGTACTCAGAGGCGGGAGATTGAAAATTGATTCTGTGGAAATTCCGAAAACCTCAACTTCTCCGCCTCCTTTACTCTGAAAAAATATAAATGCCAGACTTTCCGGTCAACGGCCTCCAACCCCGAGAATGCTTGGGCTATCGAAGCGTATGCTAATTCTTCTAATAGGGGAAATATCGCTTCTTTTATTACGCTTTTTCTTTTCGCTTGAATCTGCAATACGGAGAAACAAATCTTCGAAACTTCACGTCCTGTGGCCAGGCAAACATCCTACGCGTTTATGCAACCCGAGACACAAAGTGATGGAAATGTCTTTGATGACTACGGAACAACTCAAAGTCAATAAATATCCCTTAAAAATCACCCACTCGGTGTATTTATCGGAAAAATTCCAAAAGGCTTCGTATTCATATTCCTAGCCCATCATAAAATTCAAAATGTGAATTTTCCTGTTTTCGATACAAACCTCCGGTCGACGGCCACGACTGCCGACTCAAGCACGCAATCGCGTCGAATGGCGAATCTTCGGATAAAGGCTGAGGATTCGACTAGAGTACTTATCATGACTGAGTTTCCTTGTCTCTTGCCGGGGAGTGGAGAAAAGGAATTTTCAACGCGAAGAATTCCATGGAGTCTTAAACAGGCATCCATAATTATCCCATTGGTATATGCAACCCGATTGACTAATTTATTGAATAATTTTCCTGCGAGTTTTGAAGTTAAAGACTGACTCCTTATTCCGCTCATTTGTGGCCGACGGGATCTGCTTCGTCGAAATGACGTGAGGCCGTAAAGTTAATGACTTTCGATTGATAAGAATCCAAATACTTATCTTGCATATTTGTGGCCCCATCATCCTCTGTTGCGTCAATTAAATCTTCCTAGAGGTATTTCGCTGGGTTGGCTTGTGAAACGAAACGAAAATGTTTCGTTTCGATCAGGAGGGAAACGAAAATAAGAGACCTAGGTTTCGTTTCGATCCCGCACGAAGTTAAAATCACCAAATAGTTTAGTTTCGACCCGGAACAAAACTTTTCTTCCGGGAACGGAACTAAATTAATCGAAACTCCGCTGCTCATAGTAAAGTTTCGATCCCAGAAGTTGAGTGGAGGGGGATAAGAAGGAATATATAAAATCGTATCCGGCTCCGTTTTGTGAAAGTTCTTTATATCCATGATAAAAAGAAGAACACAATGGTAATTTCCACAATTTTAATGTCAATGTTATCACGTTTGTGCAACTGGGTTCACAGAGAATATTAAAGATTTTTCATGCACTCTAGAAATGAGCTGCGTCTACCGACGTGAGCCTATCGGTAAAAGTAAAGAGTCATATTTAAAGCAAATATATTATCGAAATATGTATTTTTACGCCATTTTTTCTTTTCATATTCATGCACTTAATGATAAGAGATTGAAGATTAATCGATAAAAAGAGCATAGAGGTACTAAACTATTTTTCCGTCTTGAAAAGAGTAAAAAAGGATGTATTTAGCAATTGTATACCTACAATCACATAATGATATCCATGATAAAAAGAAGAATACAATGGCAATTTCCACAGTTTTAATGTCACAACTCAGCAACCGACAATGGTTTAAACACGTAAGTGTCATTTTCAAGGAAAAATTGAAAAACCTTGAAAATGACACTTACGTATTGAAACCATGGTCGGTTGCTGAGTTGTGACATTAAAATTGTGGAAATTACCATTGCGTTCTTCTTTTTATCATGGATATGAGAAGGAATAGTTTCGACCCATTACGCTTGACGTAAGTATAGAGAGGTTAAAACATCGAGTTTAAAATTCGAATGGCCAGTTTGTGTTCGCCGTACTCCTGTAAGTGGTAAAATATGAATGCCCCATGCATCTAATGGCGGTATGCCGAACCTCTACTTCATTCAACCATACTCCGTACTCGGTGAGTGAGTCGAAACTAAACTGTTCGGAGGTTAAGCGCATGGTCCCTGCAGTGCGAAACATTATCTGCGTTTCGTTTCATTTCAGAGTTTTAGTTTAGTTTCGACCCGAAGGAATTTCGAATCCGATTTCGTTTCGACCCTGAGTTAGGTTTAAATCCATTTCGTTTCTTCATTCTTCTCCTGGGAACGAAACTATTGATGTTTCACTGGTTTTGGCTTCCGTTTAGTTTCTATTGCTATCCCTGGTTGCAACTCGTGTTTGCGACGACACCGCTTGGCGTGCCACTGGTTGCGTTCAGAGCTACATTAACGACACCAAAGGATAGAAAGTTTTTTATCAGCAGCGTTAACCATTTATTAACGACAATGCTAACGACTGCATGTTAACCAAAAACCTCCCAGCTTCACTTCGAGTCTCCTCATATCGGACATGATGTTTTTTTTCTATTTTCCCGATTTTGTGAGATATACCTCTATATTGACGGAAGGCTTATGCTTGGTGGGTGGCCCAGGGTCAGAGGCGTAGCCAGGAAACATTATCTGCGATTCGTTTCATTCCAGAGTTTTATTTTAGTTTCGACCCGAAGTAGTTTTCACTCCGATTTCGTTTCAACCCTGAGTTTGGCTCCCCGGGATTAGATACATTTCGTTTGGCTTCTACAGTCCTCTCCCTGGAACGAAGGAATAATTGAAATTTTACTGGTTTTGACTTTCGTTTCGTTTCACTTGCCAACCCTGGGATTTCGCGCGACGAAGGGCGAATAGGGATTTAAGAAGTTCCAAAGTTCCAATGGGAAGGGATAGGAAATAAAGATAAAATAAAAAAATATTTAAAAACGTGCTTTTCCGAGAACAGAGTAAAATGCACTAAAAAGAAAAAAAAGACTTTCACTCTCATGGTGGGTGCTGTTAATAGTGTTAATCATTTATTTACTCGTACATTTTGTTTTTACATCTGAATACAAAAATAACAAAGGGAAGGAACTTTAGGTGGTCTCCAAGGTCATAGTACCAGAACTGAGCCACCATCAAATAACAAAATGTATTACAATAAAAAAATAATAAGGCAGTAAATAATACATGAATGTTTTAAATAAATAACATCGAGTCGACCGCACGCTCGAAAAAACGATTTAAATTTCGGGGTTGCAAGTTGGTGCAAGGTTTTACTTTAGATTCACAATATAGAAGCTTCAAAGAACGACATGATATAAGTAACTTAGCGAAATTCGATGATAATATCTACTTTTTCTCTACGTTTATGCAAAAAAAGGGCTGAAAACAGGCTCCGCCATTTTGTTATATATCTATGGTTATTGATAAAACAAAATATTTAAAAACCCTTCAAATGAAAGAAAAAGAAGTGTCGATTAAGATGGTATAACATGTGTCGATAAAGATGGTATAACAGTTGTGTCGATAAAACTATTCATGAAACCACTGCACGAGGATAAATTCGGCAATTTTCAGAAAAAATCGAGAGTCGTCGTTTTTCGTTAAATTTGTTCAACTTTGACCTCACATATATTGTTAACGTAAAAACACAGGAAATAAATAATCTGGGAAGGTGTGCACAATTTATTTGAGAAAATGTGCGCGAAGTTTCAACTTCCTAGCTCAAAAAAATCGATTTTGAGGTTTTAGCCAGCTTTTTTCTATTCTAGCCCACTGTGCAGCGTGTGGCTAATTTTTACGGAGTAACGCAAAACGGACATAGTCGCACACACAAACACACTTTGGTCGCTTTACACCTCTTTTGAGGGCGCCCCATACGGCAATAAGAGTTTAAATTTTAGTGTGTTAAAGATGGAAAAAAGTTAAAAAATAAAATAATGATAATCTTAGTTTTGAATTAACAAACCCATTTCCGTGGAGTAAGGCTATATAGGTTTATGGACTTCAATGGGCACCCATTCCCCCAATGCTAAGATGCCGCGGTCGAGGCCAAAACAAACCCGAAGAGTAATAATGGCTATGTCGTAAGACTTTACCCTACAAACCATTTGAAGAGGGGTTCGGGATAGTATGTAGATGCAGTGGCGCAGCGAGGGGGGTTTAAGGGCAAACCCTCCCCCAACATCTCAGAGGAAATTTTAAGTTTAATCCATTTTACTTCATTGTATTAATATTACTTATAGAATAGTGTAAGGATTAATAAAGTATCTCTTCAGAAAGTCGTAAAACTCACCATTTTGAAAAATTTATCTCAACTTTTTTCTGGGGGACGGCCCCCGCACCTCCTGCTTACCCTGGCGGGTATTCTATACCCCCCTGTTCCCCAGTATTAGTTGCGCCTAAAACCCCCCCTAGCGTTATTTCCTATCTGTGCCCCTGTGTCAGTGGCGCCGACTCCATGGGGCCTAAGGGGGCCCGAGCCCCCTCAAAGATTCGTTTGGGGGGGCGGAGCCTCCTCAATAATTCAAGAAAATAATTAAGTTACATTATGCTTTGTGAAATCACAAAAACATATTGGTAATTTTTATTTCCCATGTTAGACGATAGTTCCCTTTTAAAATAAATCCAACAATGTGTGTTGAAAAAAAATAATTATAAGGTTAAGCAGGTTAACTGAATCAAGTGGTGTGAATCATGGTAGTGTTTCGGTGCTGCGACACACTTTGAATTTAACCTCTTCCCGGGCAAGACCTCCGATATGGGCCCCCCCATTATTTTTTATAAGTCGGCGCCCCTGCCCTGTGTAGATGTTTCCACGTGGTTTATTTCAAATTTGTACTTCTCCATTGTTTCGATGCGATTGATCTTGGGGTAGTGGCGTTCGATGATAAATTATAGTTTTCCACTCTTTATTCGTTTCATTTTTCGGCTCAATTCTCAAAACAAGCCAGTTCAATCCGGGAAAGTCAGGAGATTTCTTATATCTACCGTTATTTTTCCCCATATCTTTGAATTGAGGTCACTTGAGAATTTTATCGATTAAATGGTGTGAGATAGGAAAACCATATTCCTTGAATGTTGTTTTCCTTGTTCGCCGATCGTAGCTGTCGCTTCAGTCTGCCATAATTCAAGCAAATTACAATGTGCATGAAAAAAATACAAAATCAGGGAAGTGGATTGGGGAACAGAAAGGTTCAAAAATTGTTTATCCACGAGAGCGGTAGGAGACCTCAACCTCACTAATCGCGACGTAAAAAACGTCTTTCGTTAGACAGTGTAATTTCATAGTGAAATTTAAGCTTATGATTACCGAATAATATTCCCAATTGTACTAAATGGTCGATATCGATGGCTAAGTTCTAACAACACGTCTCTCAAAGTCGGCCGGTTTGAGACTGGTATCTTAAACAAAGTGTAATAAAATTAAAAAAAAAATACGAGAAAAAAACAACTCTTTGTGTGTAAGTGAATGCTTTTTTTTCAGTTTTATGAATTTTTGGTTTTTAATTTCTGTGCACAAGTAAAAAAAATTATCGTCTTTTTTGCTCTCCTGAAAAGTTGCAATTTTTGAGATACGTGTTGTTAGAACTTGGCCATCGATATGTGTGCAGCGTGTTTTGCGTTCCTTCATTTTGTGCTGCATCCTCACGTAGACCAAAGTATTGTCGTTGGTTACGGAATAAATGGTGCATGCATTGTAAGAGCTAAACCCTGCCACGTAATTTCACATGCAATTGTCACGTTGTCCAGTTTATTTTTTATTTTCGATTACGGTATAGTGTAAATATAAGAAAGCGTATATTTTTTTCATTTCTCGGTTATCGACTACTCAAAAGGCTATTTGAGACAGTAAATTTACGGCCTTGACTCTTTCGCTGAAAGTCGATGACGTCATGAGCTTACGCCCAGCGTGTCTGCTTTTCGCAGGCACTTTTCGGCCAAGCAAATGGACCTTCGTTGTTATTTACCCTCTTGTGAGCAATTCATTCCCTCAGTGAATGTTCTTCCTGATCGAGTTCTACTGACGTCACCGACTCAGGAAGAGTGGGCGGTAACTTTCGCGTTTTATTATTTTAAACTTACAAGAGAATGGATGAATAGGAAAGAGCTAGTTTTTCCGTCGCAACACTCCTTTAACTATCATCTACGAACAAGGCCGTAGCTAGGGGGGGAGGGGATCAAGGGGAATTGATCCCTATTTCCACATGTACTCCTGAGAGGACTTTCTCTCCTCTAAAACGCCTCAAAACTTATTTAAGAAACTCTACAGGCTAAGAAAGACTAAGCGGTTTGGCTTTGATGTCAATCCACCGCAGAATTGACATCGACACCGAGGAGTTAATTAATTTGTTCACTACAAAGAAAGCTAGAAGGCTAAAGTTAATTTTATAATAATATATTTGTATTTTCGTTTAAGGGTTTATAATAAATGTGTATATTTAACTGTATACGCTATTTTATTTATCTCTTAAAAATGATTTTATGTTTGTCTACTATTCCATAAAATCCCCCCCGAAAATATTTTCTGGCTACGGCCTTGTCTACGTATTTCTTTAAATGAAATGCGGTTTTGAATGTAATGGAACGTCGTACTCAGTTTATGGAAGCATCAACATGTTGCTGACGACGAGTACTTATTCGGGAGCAATAGTCACCCCTTGTACACATCCTTGAGTTGCCTCGCTGGGTATCGTATACATGTAGGTGAATCCATACTTACGCGAACGTCAGGGCCGATAGGGGATTAGCTTTTGCCCGTGGGTGAGCATTGGTCCAAGTTCTTCCTTTGTCCATCACGAATGTCTATGGCAACCACTTTAATGTCAGAGTCCTGGTACTCAAACTTTTTACGTCACCGATTCATGTCCTTCCCGCTCCAAGAACACCTGTGAAAGCATTTACAAATTAAGTGCTCTCCAATCGTTCTTTGTGATGGTTTTAAAATTGTTGTTAACCAACCATTCTCCGGAAGATGGACCTTACATCTAAAGATACTTTGATTTTTTTTGTTGTCCCATTTATGGAAATTTGCATGGGTTTCAGCATCTTGTCGTACCCAATGCATCTTCAAACACCGGATAACTGCTAAAATTCTAAAGCTTGCATTCACAGAAAACCAGTAAGTCCATTAATTATGTGAGGTGATTTTGGCGATTTGTGGACCCTCCTCCCTATCGTGAAATTTGGCTCGACCTTCTCTCTCCTCCCTCCAATCTCTTTCTAAACTTCCGTCAAAAGGCTGCCATCTTCAAAATATGTGTTTAAAGAAATAAGGTTAAAATTATCAAAAAAAAATGGCGAACTTGATAAAGGGAGGTTTATGAGCATCAAGATATATCCTCATCTAGCATACAGATAATTATTAAGTGGATATTCAGCTGTGACACCCTCTAAGATTCATTTAGCTTTGCTGATGCATGCACATAAAGACTGTGCGTATACTTAAATGGGATAATACGTAGGAAAAATTGTATACTTTTATGAAAAAATTTCAAGAAATTTCCTGTGAGGATTGAGTTGTTGTGGTCCGTCAAAAGGTTGCCATCTTCAAAATATGTGTTGAGGAAATAAGGTTAAAATGATCAAAAAAATTGCAAACTTAGTCAAAGATGGTTCATGAGTTTGTTTAGAAGATGCAAAAACTAATACAGAAAATTTTAAAGCCATTATTAATGGGTAAGACATCCAAAATAAGTAACTGCTAATATTATTCTGTTACCAGTTGATATCAGCCTGTTTGAAATCGGCCAGTTAACGATTCAACTGATGATTAATTCAGAATTTGAATTATCTTTATTATCATTCACTCATAACTGGGCTATATCGAGCTGGAGAGGGGGGTTTGGAGTTCCAACTTCTTCCAAAAATATTGGGGATATATGATCTGAGAATGACCACGTGAGATTGTTCAAAATGCGTATTTTCAAAGTAGATTCGTTAATCTATAATTCATTGCGTTGAATTAAAAAATAATTATTTTAATTTGATATTAGTTGAGACTAGTATTCAAGATCGCAATTTTACATGTTTCTTACGGAAAAAAATACGCGATGCTTGCTAGGACCGCCTCTTTCTCCAACGTGATATTGGGTGAGAATCGGCTTAACCGCCTTCCCCCTAAACGTCTTACGTAGTTATTGTATACCCCTCGATGCGTCTGCATAGAGATTTGGCTTGAAGATAGTGTCAATTATCTTGAAAGATTATTCGCTGAGCTGATGAAATCAAAACTTGCATTTGAAGGCCACCTCAACAGCAGGCATCGCCGTATTTCATTTTTTTAACCACCCCTTAATCCATTTCCACCATAATCCTCCCCTGACGAACAACCTATATCTTTCATTCACAGCGGCAACGTAGTACTTTGGCGTTAATTAGGATTTAAGAAGGGCGTCTCATAGATCGCAACAGCTTATAGTGGCGTTACATGACTTTCAAGGATTCGACCTCTGTCTTTCAAGCTTCGAGGGCGTGGAACTTCCAGGGTTTTGGATGGGGTCACAACCCCTCTTATTCCCCATAGTATCCACTACTTTCTTTTATTCGAAAGCTAAGAAAATGTAACTATCGCGACGTTAATAGTGACACTTGGGTAGCATTGGTTCACATACCGGCTTGTGTATTACTGAGAAACTATGTTGCTCCTCAGTAACATAAGCGAATGCATCACAAGAAATACCATCTCATCATCCATCTCGCTCACTTGAAAACGTTGGAAACGGTGATCAATCATGATCTCGTAGAGCCCATATTATTGATTACGGCCATAAAATATTGGGTACATGATACTTGGATAAAAATTATTATTAGAATTTGGACTCGTGAGTCTGAAAGCAGTGAAAGTCACGGTAAATTCGATCACTTACCGTCGTACGGACGCTTCTTACGACGCGATACGTGGTGTCTGAACTAGGCAGCGGCCAAAGTCGTGTATATATTGGCTGCTAATCCATCGGCGAAGAGTGACGAGTGATTTCGTCTCTTTTAATGTGCAAGCAGGTGATAATGGATGGGAGCAGATTTTTCCTGATAAGCAAACGGCGTTTAGTGACGCAACTTGCAATCGCGTGAGAGCGAGAGACATCCATGCAATTTGCGGCGTCATTTTTTTTTCGGACATTCACGAAGTGTTCACGTGGGTCCAACACTAAGTATTGGATATGGATGATACCCGAATTACTTTTTTTATGACAGTGTTTTCTTGAAACAGTAACTCAAACGTATCCAATTATATCTTTGCTCACAAATACGATTCCAGTGGCGGATACATATAGGGGTGCGCGCCCCCCCTTGCAGGGCCGCCCGCATTGCCTACCGTTGGAGAACCACAACTGTAACCTTTTTATACCATAAGATTGCATTTTCTTGTATACGTGTATGATCAGTCCAAATAAAACTTTCTTAAAATTTGCATGTGACTTATTTTTCATTGCGATGAAAGTAAGGTAGCTCAAGATATATTTTGCGCCCCCCCCCCCCCCTTGAGTTTACTCTGCATCCGCTTCTGACCGATTCATAAGTGAAAACACGTGAATTGTTACATTACATGGCAGAATGAAATCTATTCTTCTACATGTAATATTCCGGGAAAAGATCATCCTGGAGCATCAATGTTCCTTAAAATTGTGTAAAATACTCTTTTCTTGGGAAAGTTAAGGAGTTAATTTGGTAAAACCGTCGAAGTTCATAAATAATACGAATTCTTTAGCATTCAAACTTACTATGCATGCAAGTCCTAAGCTAAATGAATTTTAGTGGGCATTACAACCAATTATTCACATGATAATTATCTATCTGTATGCTACATGAGGAGTCGTGTGCATACTTGACCGTGTACAAGTCCTTGAAAAACAAACAAACAGGATTTTTGCGGATTGATGCCATATCTATATTATTATATTTGGGCTTACCTACGGGGGACCCTGGCTTTAATCCTAAAGGCAGCAGTAAAAACTATAGATGCATTGCGACCTTTACTTGTTTTTTTTTTTTTAAGGAGCAGAAGGGGTAACAATTGGTCATTGGAAGCCCAATATGATGACTTGCCCCGCGTTGAATTCGAGGAAAGATAATTATCAGTTGTGACCTATGGGGCTTACTAACTTTGCTGCAGTGGAATCCGCAAGAAAATTGAATTTTGTCATTTTATCTTCGTTGAAACATGAATCGACTCCTTTCGGAGCATTGGTATCTGTATCAATTATAACAACATGTTTTTTTGATTCTTGTAATCATTAAATTTCCTTGATTTTCCTTTGAAAATCTGATTTTATATTGAATCTTTATCGAAATTATTTATGTTAATTATATCTTATTATCACGCATGTTATTTTATATTCGATTAATTTTGTTGTTTATACGGTTTTAATCGGATAACTCTATGAAACAATTAGATGCATTGTAAGTTTTCTGTTTTCTTTGGATATCACAAAATGTAAAAAGAATTAGGAGGAATTTTCGTTCGAACCTCTTGCCGTCCTGCAAGTTTCTCTCCTCCGGATAATATTGCACACGACTCCTCATCTAGCATGCAGATAATTATTAAGTGGAAAATCAGCTGTGATGCCCTCTACGATTCATTTAGCTTTGCTGATGCATGCACATAAAGACTGTGCGTATACTTAAATGGGATAATACGTAGGAAAAATTGTATACTTTTATGAAAAAAAATCAAGAAATTTCCAGTGAGGATTGAGTTGTTGTGGTCCGTCAAAAGGCTGCCATCTTCAAAATATGTGTTGAGGAAATAAGGTTAAAATGATCAAAAACATTGCAAACTTAATCAAGAGTGGTTCATGAGTTTGTTTAGAAGAAGCAAAAACTAATACAGAAAAATTTCAAGCCAGTATTAATGGGTAGGACATCCAAAATAAGTAACTGCTAATATTATTCTGTTACCAGTTGATATCAGCCTGTTTGAAATCGGCCAGATAACGATTCAACTGATGAGTCTTTCTGAATTTGAATTATCTTTCTCTCATACCTGGGCTTTAGCGACCTTGAGATGGGGTTTTGGGGTTCCAACTCTCCTAGAAATGTTGTGGATATATGATCTAAGAATGACTTCCCTAAATGATCCCCCCGACAATTGTACCCTCTCCTTGAATGAACTTCCCCCTAAAATTTTGTATTTCCACAACCTTGTTTTAGGTTGAACACTCATTGATTGAACTCCCCCATAAGAATGTCGTTGTTAGAAGTCACTCGTTGTTAGGAGAATTTTGGAGAAACCATCTGCATGTCTACTCTTGAAGCAGCTGTGGAACTGAATAGCTTGAGATGGTAGCACTATGGTTTTCTAAAGTGGGGTAGCCAGGCATTTCGTTCGGGAGGGAGTATAAAACCAGGGGGGAAATTTTATTTTTATTATCTGATCTACCGTAATATACGGGGGTTCGTAAGATATGGTTAACTTTGTCGGAAAATAAACTGCTCTTAGGCTGCTATTCTGGATGGAATAGCATTATGCTATTCTCCGATATTGCAACCGATGTTGCTATAATATAGCGTATTGCAACGCCTATGCTATTTGGTATTCAGAACGGTTGCAATTCGTGTTTTTACTACACCGGAAGACGTAATTCTCAGAATAGCATAGGCCCGTAGCAATTCACTATTCTGAACGGCGAATTGCAACCGGTAGGCTTGCTATAATATTACGCGGTCTTCGATGCCGAGCTATTCGGTATTGCAACCCTGAAAACGTGCGCATTGCGATGTCGGATTGTTTTTCTGAGGTTAAAGTAACATAATCAGTATTGAAAAATGGAATAATAGCCAAAAATAAAATGATATCTGCTTTATTTTAATTAAATAATAGTAGCATAAGTGATGAATATTTAACTAGTTAAGTGAATTGGTTAGAAATTAACATTCGAGCTTAATATATGAATCTCAAGCTTGCTTCATCGACAGTACGAAAACAATAACAATTAATGCAAAGAATTACTACGATTAGCCCAAATTTTCCGTGTTTTATTCATATGTACAACTCATAATTTTATTTCATCACTTGACTTGCTACTAAAAATATCCTCAATGTAGGCTATGAGGTCTATTCTTGAAAAATTTCAAGCTTGTGTTAACACACTAACTCGCCAAATATAATAATTGTTATAGCTTTCAATGAAAACCATATATTACCATAATAATACCATATACTTTGATCAGCCGTTCATTTCCTCAGTTTTACAGTATATACAAATACATATAACGCGTCGAAATTATTTTCCCCACTATTCGCTACCTTCTACAATTAAAACTTAAAATTTACTAAATTATAACAGGGGCAGTCGACTTGAATTACTTGCTTGACAACAAAGGATTTCTCCGAACACCAATAAAGTTTCCGAACAAATATGATTCACCACAAACGTTTAATGGAATATTCATGTACATCATAAACGCAATACATATCATGTGGAATTCAATACAAATTGTTTCCTCTATAGGCAAGCAAGTTATTCACACAATTAATTTTCAGTATATCGGCACAGTTCAGGGTCTATAAAAAATTTCAGTTACACATTAAAATCAGCTGATACGAAAACAATCATAACTGACACAACAGCACTTTCCACACGATTCACTATCGCTAGATTCACTTTTTCACAGCTGTTCCATCATCCTCAAATTCACCATCACCTCCCTCTGCTTTTTCCAAATCTGCAGCTGAAATATCGATACTATTCCATCGTAATACATGAAAGCACAGCTGTGACGTTTCCACCTACTTCAGTTCCTAAAAGAGATTGAACACTGAAATTAGGGAGTCATATAATATAAAGTTAGTATTAAAAACGAAAGCTCCTAGTCCATACAGTAAAGCTATATCGTCACGATCAAAGCAATAAAAGTTGGTACATATTTATTTTGACATGCAACGAACAGACAGACTTCGAAGCCTAAGACAATTACGAAGAAAATCAAACATATTTAGGTTTCAATGATTATTTCGCATAACATATATCTCACGATAAAGGACCGATCGGATATAGGTAAATGATTCAATATTTATGCCCGATAAATCATCATTATAACAGTAAAATTATGACCTAACCCACCTGTCTGAAGCCATTGTGATATTATCAAAACAACAACAATCAGCTGATTTCCTAAACGAGATTTTCAAAGCGTATTATATAAATCCACGGTTTAATATAATTTTTAAATGCAAATGAAGCAATTATTTGAAATTGCAAGTCAATATTCCATAAAATACAGAAAAATATATAAAATATCTTCTCCCCCATTGGTTGCGCAAACTGTTCAGAAAGTTTTTCATACGGGAAGGGGCGGAGCTTCCAAATAGCTCGCGCAAGGAATAGCATGATGCTATTCCGAACAAAATTATTACTACACGTCATTCAGAATACGGGGTCGTTGCAATAATGACCCGCAGAATAGCATATGCTATTTTTTGCAACGCTTATCCAGAATAGCAGCCTTAGGCTGCTATTCTGGATGGAATAGCATTATGCTATTCTCCGATATTGCAACCGATGTTGCTATAATATAGCGTATTGCAACGCCTATGCTATTTGGTATTCAGAACGGTTGCAATTCGTGTTTTTACTACACCGGAAGACGTAATTCTTAGAATAGCATAGGCCCGTAGCAATTCACTATTCTGAACGGCGAATTGCAACCGGTAGGCTTGCTATAATATTACGCGGTCTTCGATGCCGAGCTATTCGGTATTGCAACCCTGAAAACGTGCGCATTGCGATGTCGCATTGTTTTTCTGAGGTTAAAGTAACATAATCAAGCATTGAAAAATGGAATAATAGCCAAAAATAAAATGTTATCTGCTTTATTTTAATTAAATAATAGTAGCATAAGTGATGAATATTTAACTAGTTAAGTGAATTGGTTAGAAATTAACATTCGAGCTTAATATATGAATCTCAAGCTTGCTTCATCGACAGTACGAAAACAATAACAATTAATGCAAAGAATTACTACGATTAGCCCAAATTTTCCGTGTTTTATTCATATGTACAACTCATAATTTTATTTCATCACTTGACTTGCTACTAAAAATATCCTCAATGTAGGCTATGAGGTCTATTCTTGAAAAATTTCAAGCTTGTGTTAACACACTAACTCGCCAAATATAATAATTGTTATAGCTTTCAATGAAAACCATATATTACCATAATAATACCATATACTTTGATCAGCCGTTCATTTCCTCAGTTTTACAGTATATACAAATACATATAACGCGTCGAAATTATTTTCCCCACTATTCGCTACCTTCTACAATTAAAACTTAAAATTTACTAAATTATAACAGGGGCAGTCGACTTGAATTACTTGCTTGACAACAAAGGATTTCTCCGAACACCAATAAAGTTTCCGAACAAATATGATTCACCACAAACGTTTAATGGAATATTCATGTACATCATAAACGCAATACATATCATGTGGAATTCAATACAAATTGTTTCCTCTATAGGCAAGCAAGTTATTCACACAATTAATTTTCAGTATATCGGCACAGTTCAGGGTCTATAAAAAATTTCAGTTACACATTAAAATCAGCTGATACGAAAACAATCATAACTGACACAACAGCACTTTCCACACGATTCACTATCGCTAGATTCACTTTTTCACAGCTGTTCCATCATCCTCAAATTCACCATCACCTCCCTCTGCTTTTTCCAAATCTGCAGCTGAAATATCGATACTATTCCATCGTAATACATGAAAGCACAGCTGTGACGTTTCCACCTACTTCAGTTCCTAAAAGAGATTGAACACTGAAATTAGGGAGTCATATAATATAAAGTTAGTATTAAAAACGAAAGCTCCTAGTCCATACAGTAAAGCTATATCGTCACGATCAAAGCAATAAAAGTTGGTACATATTTATTTTGACATGCAACGAACAGACAGACTTCGAAGCCTAAGACAATTACGAAGAAAATCAAACATATTTAGGTTTCAATGATTATTTCGCATAACATATATCTCACGATAAAGGACCGATCGGATATAGGTAAATGATTCAATATTTATGCCCGATAAATCATCATTATAACAGTAAAATTATGACCTAACCCACCTGTCTGAAGCCATTGTGATATTATCAAAACAACAACAATCAGCTGATTTCCTAAACGAGATTTTCAAAGCGTATTATATAAATCCACGGTTTAATATAATTTTTAAATGCAAATGAAGCAATTATTTGAAATTGCAAGTCAATATTCCATAAAATACAGAAAAATATATAAAATATCTTCTCCCCCATTGGTTGCGCAAACTGTTCAGAAAGTTTTTCATACGGGAAGGGGCGGAGCTTCCAAATAGCTCGCGCAAGGAATAGCATGATGCTATTCCGAACAAAATTATTACTACACGTCATTCAGAATACGGGGTCGTTGCAATAATGACCCGCAGAATAGCATATGCTATTTTTTGCAACGCTTATCCAGAATAGCAGCCTTAGGCTGCTATTCTGGATGGAATAGCATTATGCTATTCTCCGATATTGCAACCGATGTTGCTATAATATAGCGTATTGCAACGCCTATGCTATTTGGTATTCAGAACGGTTGCAATTCGTGTTTTTACTACACCGGAAGACGTAATTCTCAGAATAGCATAGGCCCGTAGCAATTCACTATTCTGAACGGCGAATTGCAACCGGTAGGCTTGCTATAATATTACGCGGTCTTCGATGCCGAGCTATTCGGTATTGCAACCCTGAAAACGTGCGCATTGCGATGTCGAATTGTTTTTCTGAGGTTAAAGTAACATAATCAAGCATTGAAAAATGGAATAATAGCCAAAAATAAAATGTTATCTGCTTTATTTTAATTAAATAATAGTAGCATAAGTGATGAATATTTAACTAGTTAAGTGAATTGGTTAGAAATTAACATTCGAGCTTAATATATGAATCTCAAGCTTGCTTCATCGACAGTACGAAAACAATAACAATTAATGCAAAGAATTACTACGATTAGCCCAAATTTTCCGTGTTTTATTCATATGTACAACTCATAATTTTATTTCATCACTTGACTTGCTACTAAAAATATCCTCAATGTAGGCTATGAGGTCTATTCTTGAAAAATTTCAAGCTTGTGTTAACACACTAACTCGCCAAATATAATAATAGTTATAGCTTTCAATGAAAACCATATATTACCATATACTTTGATCAGCCGTTCATTTCCTCAATTGGACAGTATATACAAATACATGCAACGAGTCGAAATTATTTTCCCCACTATTCGCTACCTTCTAAAATTAAAACTTAAAATTTACAAACTTATAGCACGGGCAGTCGACTTGAATTACTTGCTTGACAACAAAGGATTTCTCCGAACACCAATAAAGTTTCCGAACAAATATGATTCGCCACAAACGTTTAATGGAATATCCATGTACATCATTAATGCAATATATATCATGTGGAATTCAATACAAATTGTTTCCTCTATAGGCAAGTAAGTTATTCACACAATTAATTTTCAGTATATCGGCACAGTTCAGGGTCTATCAAAAATTTCAGTGAGCATATTAAAATCAGCTGATACGAAAACAATAATAAGTGACACAACAGCACTTTCCACACGATTCACTATTGTTAGATTCACTTTTTCACAGTGGTTCCATCCATCCTCAAATTCACCATCACATCCCCCTGCTTTTTCCAAATCTGCAGCTGAAATATCAATACTATTCCATCATATAATTACATGAAAGCGCTGCGGTGACGTTGCCACCTACTTCATTTCCTAAACAGAGAATGAATACTGAAATTAGGGAGTCATATAATATAAAGCTAGTATTAGAAACGAAAGCTTCTAGTTCATACAGTAAAGCTATATCGTCACGATCAAAGCAATAAAAGTTGGTACATATTTATTTTGACATGCAACGAACAGACAGACTTCGAAGCCTAAGACAATTACGAAGAAAATCAAACATATTTAGGTTTCAATGATTATTTCGCATAACATATATCTCACGATAAAGGACCGATCGGATATAGGTAAATGATTCAATATTTATGCCCGATAAATCATCATTATAACAGTAAAATTATGACCTAACCCACCTGTCTGAAGCCATTGTGATATTATCAAAACAACAACAATCAGCTGATTTCCTAAACGAGATTTTCAAAGCGTATTATATAAATCCACGGTTTAATATAATTTTTAAATGCAAATGAAGCAATTATTTGTAATTGCAAGTCAATATTCCATAAAATACAGAAAAATATATAAAATATCTTCTCCCCCATTGGTTGCGCAAACTGTTCAGAAAGTTTTTCATACGGGAAGGGGCGGAGCTTCCAAATAGCTCGCGCAAGAAATAGCATGCTGCTATTCCGAACAAAATTATTACTACGCTTCATTCTGAATACGGGGTCGTTGCAATAATGACCCGCAGAATAGCATATGCTATTTTTTGCAACGCTTATCCAGAATAGCAGCCTTAAACTTGCATAATAGGTTTAGTTAAGTTTTCGGTATAGAATCTAACAGTGATTCCCATCCGAGTTGTTCTAAGAGGTCAGTAACACTAACAAGACTATCCTAACGACTCTTCACGTACCTTGCAGCCTATCTCTGTACGTTAACTCTATTCCTATTTCATGAGGATCCCTAATGCTGGTAGCGTATTCCAAATAGGCTCTAAAGAGGGAGAAGTAGCTAATACCTCTCACTTTGCCCTCGCACTTTCCTGGTATTCTTTTAGCAGAACGCAATTTACGGTTAACTTGACCTGTTATTTTCCAAATGAATTCAATCCACGACTGATAATTATTGAGTCGAACTTTGAGATATTTTACGGATTCTACAGTACCTCACTGAGCACCCTGAATGAAATAGCTCTGTTGTGGGGAATTGTTTTTTTTCCAAAAATTCACTACTACGCATATTTTAAAATTTAACTCTAGCTGCCAAGCATCGCACCATGCTCGGATTGCATTAAGGTCGTTCGTTAGTTCATCCCTATCTTTACTGCTACGAATTTCCCTGTGAACTACAGCGTCATTTGAAAATAATCGAAGGTTATTGCCTACTATTTCACCAATATCGTTGATATAGAGAAGGAAGAGGAGTGGGCCTATGGCACTACCCTGAGGGAAGCCAGAAGTGACGCTAACCTCGTTGGAGACTGCGTCGTCTAATACTACTCTTCGAACGCGATCGCTCAAAAGTTCTCTTATCCAGGAACTGACTTTATCATCTAGGGCGTAAAATTTCAGTGTTATAAATAACTTTCTGCGGGGCACTTTATCCAATACTTTTTTAAAATCAAGAAAAAATCGCGTCGACTGGAATGTTGTCCTCTTCGGAGACTAAAATATCGTGGGAGAAAAGCGGTAACTGGGTTGCGCCAGATCTACTTTTACTGAATCCGTATTGATTTCTAGTTAACAAGTTTTTCGTTTCAAGGTGTCCCATTACTGAGCTAACTACAATGTGTTAAAAATTTGCATGAGATGGATGTTAAAGATATCGGTTCGTAATTAGATGGCTGTTCCTTATGCCCACTTTTGAAAATGGACGCTACATTGGCAATTCTCCAGTCATTAGTCTCTTGGTGTTCCTTGATTTTCTGCACATTATAGGGCAATTTCTGTGACTAGTTCTTTTTATACTCGGGAAGGGATTTTGTCTGGACCAGGTGACTTATTTGGACTGAGCAATTTCAATAAATTTTCAATTGTAAAGCACTTATGTCAAGAGGCGGCATCTTTCGTGTGCAGTGATTATTAACCGCCTCGGATGAGTTCTCAGAAGACTCGATTAACACGCTCTTTAAGTAGGAAGTTAATAAATTGGCTTTTTTCGGAACGGTTTGTTAACACCTCTCCATTATCGTTTCTTAGTGTACAAACCGTAGATCTTTTGCCTTGAACTTCCCGAACATAAGACCAAAATGATTTTGGGTCATCCCGTGACTGCCATACAAGTATATTCCTTTTAAAATTGGTGAATGCATTCCTGAACGCTGCTTTCCTCCTTCGTAACTGCTTTAGGCGAAGTATTTTTTTAAATTATCAACTCGCAATAAGTTGCGGAGAAATCAGTAAGTACTAACTTTTTTCATTTTAGCATGGCATCCTCTGTCTCCTCCATTATTTTCCCACTTTCGCGTCATGCCATCTCAGTTCGCTACCCTCTTTTTCAATTTAATAGGGATAAAACTTTTGATTCCTTAGGTTGCTTGCGAAAGAAAAGCTGTCCTAGTACCATCTAACTATAACTCTATTACTAATTCTTGAGACACGGGGAAAGCATTCGTCAGATGACTCTGGAACCCATCAAAATCAGCTCTTTTAAACATGAAAACTTTCCATTCTCGTTAAGGCCTGGTTACACGGTACATGAGATTGTACAAGAAAATGTGAGAATGTCTGAATCTCAGAATGAACGCGAAAATGCACCGTGTAACCACGTAAAATGTAAGAATGTATGAATTTCTTAACGCCTGCTCTAATTTCGTTCAGACAATCATACAATTTGAACTCAGAGTCACCTGGTGGCAGACTACGAAAACGACACATTCATTTCATCTGGCTAATAGTAGGGCAGATCGGAAAAATCGATTTTTTTCAAATCCATTCGGCCCAGTGAAAAAAAGTTGTGGGAACGATCAAAAATATAGTATTTTATGGTCATTTCCTATAGATTTTGCCGAGTTACTGCCCTTGTGAGCAAAAATTTCATGCATTATTACGTATCTGCCACTATTTAGCCACAATATGCCTAATTTGAGTCCGCGAAGAAAATATTCCAACGCCCACGCAGCGTCGCGGATACAAGAGCCGCAGGCCGATCCCCTCCCCTCCCCACTCGCTTCTACCCCTCCCACGCCTCCAATACAGCAAAATTCATCCCGCGTATGCTGCTAGGAGGTCGTTTATCTTTGATAATATAAATCGGAAGATGGTAGAAGGTAATAAAGGAAGCTTAGTGAGACGACTTGTCCCTTATTAGGCGCCTCGTCGGGGTTAAACAAATCGATGCTACCAACTTTGAGAGAAGTGATGAAATAGTTTTAGATCCGAGAACGCAGGAAAGGAGCCTACGGCCCATGAAAAGGCCTCTCGAGTGGCTATAAAGGTGGGCTAACTTCGGATATGCTCCAATTTCGGCTTTGTCCGACAGATGCCCGCGTCGTGAAAAAAAAATTAAAATATAGGATAGTTTTAAAAACGCAATTTCAACTGTTACTGTATTGTTAAGTCCGTGCTAGACAAAAAATAATATTATGAAAAAGGAATAATAATGCAGTAATTTTTATTGTGCAATTGCCTTTGTCACATACTTAGCCGGAGAGTGGTAGGGATTGAAAATGCTCGAGTTTGTAGATGGGGTATAGAGTTTAATATTTTAAGTGAAGGGCCCCGCACTGAAGGTTCGCCCCTAGCCCCGCACCTGCTAGGGCCTGCTGTGTTCGACTCAGTTGTGTAGCAAAAAAACCGAGGGTCTGTAATAGTCTGTCCAATTCCGGAAGGCGGGTGAGAGATTGGCGAATAAGGCGATAAGGCGAATTGGAACACGGCTAAATTTAAAAGCAAAATATAATTTTTTGCAACTACTTACAATTAGTGTTACAAAACTAATTGACGTTACTCCGTCGTGTTTCGACTGATTTTTTGAACGAGGGATATCATAATAAGGTTTCCCTGAATGCGCGAACTGGACACTCCTGAAGTTTCTTTGAATAAAAAATTGCACGAACTTTGATTTCCTCAACTTGAGGTCATCGACACGAATTTCGGAAACGCCTCCCATATTAGTGACTGAAAAAGGAAGGTAACTCAAGTAACTCGAATTATTTACGCTACAGGAACCATAGGTTAAAAATATTGGCAAAATATGAAGTGATGAAATTCCCTCCATTGAGGTAACGAGTTTTATCGCATTATTTTTTTATTCTTCCCAAGTAATTATTATTCTTCTTTCTATATCTTGAAACATTTCATCAAGATAAATTATTCTTTTCAATCTAAATGCGGAGTGGCTTCTCAAGTACAATATGAATCTTTTGAAACTGAAAGCGTGATAGAAAGGAATTATGTGCACAATTTTGTTTAGCCTTGGAGAGCTCCAATAGAATTATTTCTTCTGCTACGAATACTTTATAAGTTACGTCCTTGTCGTTGTTAAAGGAATCACGTGGAAACTGTTTTCTCTCAATGCTTAAGGCGTTATGGTAGTGACGGCTGGGAGCCGCTCTGGGCGACCGAAGCCGATCGTTTTTTCCCCCTGCCGGAGTTCACATACCACTCAATTGCGGAACAACTAGAAGAGATAGAGACTTGCGGTTTTCTTTATTGTATTTAGAAGACGTGTATACACATTAAGGAAGGACATAAATAGTAATATGTCCTCAGGTGATCGAGAAAATCAAGTTGGACTTTGGTCAATTATAACTTGCCTCCAAGGTAAAACATAAGAATTTTTAAACCGTCTATCTGTGGCTACACTTTTCTTCCACAACCACCTTGAGACCCACAGTTCTATGTGAATTCGCTTGGCCTAAAATGTCTCTACCCTGGAGTACTGCAGGCCCAAAACGGAGACAAAGGACGTGATTCGGGCCAATTCGAATTTCTTACTTCCCCTCACCCCGCACCGCCCTCCCAACTACGGCAACGTCGCAGAAAGTGGAATGGGAGCGCTCCCCTTGACCCCTCAAACGAAGGCCCACCTTTCCAGCTCTCCCCAGTCGCAGTCAACGAAGGGAGATTCACTAACGAGTATCAGATTAGTACTCTTAGCTGGGTTCAAAAGTCGAAGCAGGCTGCTTTAGCAGTAGCACCAAAAAGATTATTCGCGGCTAATTTCAACAGATAAGAGTCTCAAGAGTGCCAATACGCTTCATATAGAAAAACAAAAGAATTGACAGTTGCGCAGGATAAATAATTTCATCTTTTTCTTAATAAGATAAGTATATGAAATTTTGGCTAACCAATGATCCCTCACAAGAAGTAAATTGATAACTAGCAATATGTAATTATATTATTTGCCGTCGTAGATAAATCAACATTTTCCGCTTGCGATACATACACAGCCATCGGCTCCTATTGCGTTCCCAGTTGAACTGCTTCAATATCACTAATATGTTGAATCAAGACCTCAATCGATTCTTACCGTCTTCCCAATGCTTCTTAGTCACTGACTACCCGTACTAGTCGCGCGTAATACCTAGTTGACTGCTATAGGAGTCAACTTCGACATTTAAACCCAGCTGTGAAGCCATGGAGAGGGAGAGAAAGAAATTATTTTCGACTTCGCTTCTAGTAGGAAACTTCCAAGTGTCACGGAGTGAAGTCTTGTGCCTCTGAAGTTTCACTTCGTTGGGAGAATCGGTAATGGTCAAATCATTAGCCTCTAACCATGCGCTTGTTTAATTGTTGCAGCTTCAGAACTAGCTTCTTCAATTCTTTTCAAAACACAAAATCAAGTCTTCCATATTAAGTGGAGGAAGTGTTGGATAAAATACTGGGTTTTTTAAAAAACGAAATACAGTGGTTTTGCAATATTGTGATGATTGAATTGATTGCGAGTGCAGGAGAAGGAATTTTGGACGGTTTAGTTGGACAACCTTGGCATGGGAAGAGAAAATTATCGAGGTGAACGATGAATAGCCTTTTTTTTATAAACAATCAAAATATAAAATTACAGTTACAAAAACTGCGCTGACAGCTAGAGTGAAAATAAATAAATAATATAACTTTTGTTACTAATTTTGGAAGTTGAGATACGATTAGAAAGAGTAAAGTGAGAAAATAAAGTTGAGAAGAGGAACTTATCAAAAATATTTTCTTACATACTATAGGATAAAACATCTTAAATTAAGGAGCAGAAACCCAAATGATTAAAAATATTACGACATAAATGGCTGTGTGAAATATTTTATTAAATTACATTTGGGATACATTATATCTTCGCTCCCTTTTCCACTATCGCCTTGCTAATATGAGCAGCTTCTCTTATATCTTCAAGGCAAAGCCTTTTGCCGTACCTACGTAGGACTATTTCTGGCAACAAGCATTCCATGAAGAATCTATAACAGAAAATTAGATGTAATTGTGCCAGATTTCAATTCTATTGGATATTCAGTAAAAGTTTAAAAAAATTACTTTGTGAGCTTTGGCTCCACTTCCTTCATCCACCATTCATTGTTGGGCGAAATTAATTCTAATTCGCGGCTCCAACCTTTCGTGTACACAAAAAAAAGGCATCTGGCCCTTTTAGTCATCCTTAGCTGACTTTGCACCTGATAAAAATAATTGCGCGTCTCTCTGAGGATATATTTCCTCTCTTTTAGCTGCACATAGGGAAGCTGTAATGATAATGATTTATGTAAATAATTTGGGTGAATCTGTTCACTGCATATACTATTTGGTTATATTCAAAACGCTGTGTCGTGTTGTGATATTCGCTCGATAAATTTTGCAGTATCAACAGCAGAAAATCAAAATTAAGGGGCCTTCGAAATAAGTTTTCGGTAAGCAAGTAGACTCGCGTTAAAAAAAAAATATGAGTGAAATTACAAATCTATAAATGGAAATTAGTTAAATGCATAAATTAGTTAAATTAATAAATGTAAAAAACACATTTCATATATTTAGCTGCATATGCTACTATTTATAACCTTTTTTGCATTAAAAGCTTCTTCAAATGTTGGATAGGAGGCAGCGGTGACACCAGGACACTTCACTTCTAACACAATATCGCTTCCAATCAGACCGTCTAGAGAAAATTAAATGGATAGACTGAGTTTACATTAGGTAAATTGTAATATAAGAGGTTTGTCTGAATGATTTACAGAAAGCATTGATATTACCTGGACTAGCCGAAAGATATGGAAACTCCTCATCAACATATAAGCCGCTGGGTTCCACCTTGTACCCCATGCATCGCAAGTGGTCTTTCGCTATCTCCTCCATGTTTCTTCCATTCATCATGTCCGGAGTGCATACGGATCCGTATAGAATGGAATGCACAAGCCTTTTACAGGAGGTGTATGGTCGCATATGGCAAACCTCTCCGTGATTGGAAGCGGACAATCTTTTCCGACGCTCCGTCATCCAAATACTTCCGTCTACTTGAACCGTTGTAGACTTCTGCAGTTTTAATCTATCCTCTGCGGTCATTCTGCTTAATTGTTCAATGAAATCGCCCTTCATACGTTCCAATAACTCTAATGGCTCTGGCGCATCATCATCCACCATCCGGTAATCTTTATCAGGCCCAGCTCTTTTTGCTCCTGTTTCCAATTCCTTTTTACTTTGCAGCCCTTGCGCTCTTCGTTCCCTCATTCTCTTGGTCTGCCTCATATTTTTATCCTCAAATGTTTTGGTGTATTTTCCTGGGATAAAAAAAGATCCACAGTCAACATTCCAAAAAAATAAAATCTACTTTTCTATGCCTTCATTCCTCTCTATTCATAAATTACTGTTATGGTTATGATAATGACTAACCAGGACTGTAACCACCCGTTGTTGCCTTGTGAATCTTCCCTATAAAATGGCAAGAGGAATTCAGGGATACGACTGCAGAATGACATCGGGTTCCAAATGACTTGCTTTTAGCATAGTTAATGCGTTTACCATTTCAATATTTCGCAGCTACGCTGTTCAAGGTTTCGCACATACTATTAGTAGCGCGAAAGATCAAACTTCTTGAATTATTTGCCATCTTCTCAACCAATTTCTGTATTGGAGTCCACATATTAGCAGCTATGAAGTCTGGCACTAAGTTAACCTCATCCTCTTTCCCGTCTGGCCCTTTACAAAAGTAATCGGCGCATCGATCATGCTGCCCGAACACATGGCTAGGACAATTGATGATGTCGTTACGAAGTGCCATTATTCGGTTTTGCATGGACATACCTGTTAAAATAAATTAAGGTTAATCACGCGTATTTTCTCGTCTCATATGCCATAAATAACCTCTAATTTTAATACCTTTCTGATTTTTCCAGTGTATACCAGCACAGGAAATAGCTGTGCGAATCTTCAGGACGTTTGCATCCAGTTTATGACGAAGGTGGGCTGGGTATTGCGTGTTATCCTTAATTTTGCGCATATTGTTGCAGAAGTTCCGTAGAAGGTGGCTTATGCATTCAATTTTTTCCACGGGCATTGAAATTCCGTATGGGCTGGTCTCCAGTAAGCGTCTGTGGACACTACTGTCTCCGTCACCTAATATAAACAAGATAAGTGTTGGACCTCTTTAACTGTTAATTTTTTCTCCATGAATATTCACTCCCAATGCCTTTTCTTTGATTTCATTAATGGCTTTCTCAATGTAAACGTTGAAAATTACGGGTGACAATGTACAGCCTTGTCGCACTCCTTTCTTAATTCTTGCTTCTTCACGGCTGGGCCCTGATTTTATCACCGCTACAGGGTTTTTGTATAAAATTTGGATGATTCTTCTGTCATTATAAATAACCCCAATTTCCTTTAGGATTCCAAGCATTGTGCTCCAATCCACGTTGTCAAATGCTTTCTCTAAGTCCACAAACGCAATGAACGTTGGCTTGTTCTTTTCCCTTCTCTTCTCTATGAGCAGTCTTAGGGCCAGTATTGCTTCTCTTGTGCCTTTGTTTTTTCTGAATCCAAATTGGTCCTCATCCAAGTACTCTTCTGCTTTTCGTTCTATTCTTCTATAGATGATCCTTGTCAGTACGCAACCCATACGCAGGTTTAAAGAAAGCTGGAGTAGCGCCTATAGGCGAAATTCAGAATACAAGCCATTTGCCAAATCAATAAAAATCTAGAGCAAATGCAGAATTTTCTATGATTGAGAATGCATTTCTTCAATGACTGCAAGAGAAGAGAGGTGAGTTTGTTACACCTCACTCTACTTAGAAGAAAAGAACTCCAAGTGTCACCTGGATAAAGTGTAAGAGTGCCTGACTTCTTCTCTACCAGTGCCTCTGTGGAAAACAGCAACCATCAGGAAAAAGGTCCTAGAGTGAAGGCGCAATGAAAACACCAACACCAAAATCCGACAAAGAAACAAAGAGATTGAAAGACCCAACATCAGAAGATGACGCATTCAGTTTAAGATCTGGTGGCGACAGCGAAATCATCCTCTAAAATAGTATGAGGAGAATATAGGACACGTGCCTATGTAATTCTTTGTTAAAACTTTCGCGGGTACTCGTCATGTTGAATAAAAACTTTTGGGCTATGTCGCCGCCTCAATTTTTGGGTGGCCCCAGCGTTTCCCGACCGATGCTGGTCGCTTTCTCAAGGGATTCTGAAGAGGTGGGAGTTTAATTTCATGTATATATAGGTATCCGTCTCAGGTGGTGGGGGGGGGGGAGCGAGAGGTTGGAGGAGTGGGTAATCGATTCTTTTTGCTGATTACCTCGCCTCCTATCCTCAATACAAGTTTTTATTGACGACGGTAATCAATATCATGGTTGTACATTCAAGAAGCGCACAGTTACTATTGCGCAAATACTTACACAAAAGTTATGCAAAACGATGCTGGACGACTATTTTAGCTTTCCAATCCGGGTGACGCTGACAGCAAAGAACGATAAAAACGTAGATGAATGAAAGAAAAACCTCGCAAGATGGCTATAATTTCATTTGTATATAATTTTTAATGCGGAATTCAGATGAGTTATCAGCTGGCTAAGTCCTTTGCATTTATTACTTGCGAGTGAACATTCACATCCTCATAAACTCCGTGAAAAACCGTGTATCGTGCGTCATTTGTTTTCAATACGATGCAGAGACGCAGAATCCTTCTAACTAACAATAAGCGGGTGGAAGTGTCATGGTGCTCTGATATCTTAGAGCTGCGATGATCAAGGAGTCTCTCCTCAACATGGATGAGCTGTACACAGGTCAGCAGCATGGAGATGCGACGACAGGCTACGGAAAAACCCCGCAGTGAAGATCCAAGACAAAAGTAGCTTTAGAAAAACAGCGATAGATGAAACAGGAATTCTTTGGATACAAAATTGTCCGGAATCGTCCCACCATATGATTTACGGTAGGAACAGAGTTGCAATGAGGTGCGAAGAGAGTTTCCAAAAATCAATACGGGACTGAAGGAAGAGGAATGTGGAGATAATGAATATAACGGCTATGTGAATAAAAGAGTGGGACAATGAGTGCGAATCATGATAAAAAACGAAGGCTTTTATTGATAAAGTATTATAGGAAATGGATAGAGTGATAAACATTTCAATAGACTTACTTACTAATAAGCTACTTGCCATCCAGATGCATGAACACGCCAGGTAGTGCCAGTAGAGGAGAAGAAGTGGAGGAAATGTTCGATAAAATAGAAAGTTAATCAAAGAACAAAAGATATGGATGTGGCCATTTTGCTATGAGCCATTGGAATAAGTGAGCAGAATTAGTTTTATGTGGCTTCCGAACGATGATAGATTTAGTGATTATGTGTTATTATTTGAGAAATATGAGATGTGACTAAAGAGAATTAAGAGAGATAATATGGTGAAGATGAACTTTTAAGCTAAAGGTTTGACTAAGTAGAAGTTGTAAATAAATGGAGACAAGAAATGAAAGATGTATTTACCGCATCAATGTGAACGGGCACTGGGAAAAAACAAAGGAAAAAGCCAGGTATCGGAATGGATTTAGACATGATGGGTAAAATGCAAGAAAGAAGGGAATGTAAAAAATAAAAGAGAGAGAGGGAAAGAGATATATTTTAACTAAACAGTGAATTTTGAAGAGAAACGTATAAGATCAGGAAATGATGGTATGAGGGAATGTAAAAAATTGAGCGATTATAACGTAGGAAAAATGACTAACTATTCTATAAATAAAAAAAATAGCCGGAATGGTTACAAATCATCTGAGTATTGTTTAGCACATATAGATAAAATTAAGAAGGAATTTGTGGGTTAAGTGGGTGTGGAGCAGAAAGTTAAATTTCAGTTGGAAAGACGAGAGAGATATTAAGCGATACCACAGGAGTAAAATAGATGACTGATGAAGACAACCAAAACAAAGAAGTAAAGCTGGCTGGATCATGTGGATATCACTGAGATAGAAAACGGAAGAAAAGGACGGTTGATTTAGAATAGGAGACAAGAGTACGTGGGGATGAAGATATTGCACGAGACAGGATTATCAGGAGGGTATTCAACGAAACCTGACCTGCTAAGCAGCTAACTACAATAGGTAAGATTGTATAATGATCAATTATTGCCTATTTGAACAAATTCAGCAATTAATTAGCAGCATTTTCCGCCAAAAAATGTTACCGTCTCTAAGTTTTATTTTTGTTAAGGGGGAAATTGTGCAGGTAAAGAGGATGCAGGATAATACGGTGACTTACTTCCGTATTGCGATAGTCCTTCTCTTTTTCCTGTAACCCTTATCCTTTCGTTTCGCCATATCTTCAGCTCGCTTTCAGACACACAACCACTGAAACAGCAGATATTCAAGCGAAGAAGCTGAGAAGTCACGGCAGTCGCACCTCAAACACAGGTGGGAGGGCGGGCTAGACAGCTGAGGGGAGTGTTCCTCTCCGCTTCTCATGCAGTAGCCTTTACACCCCGAAACTCAGGGAAGGCCCAGCGAATATCATTCGCTTTTCTTCGACCTTACCCCCCTCACCTCAAAACGATAGGTAACCAGATACTTGCTTCGTCTCGGCGCGTCGGCGATACGGGCGGGCGCGAGGTATCACTCCCCATTCCACTTTCTGCGACGTTGCCGTAGTTGGGAGGGCGGTGCGGGGTGAGGGGAAGTAAGAAATTCGAATTGGCCCGAATCACGTCCTTTGTCGCCGTTTTGGGCCTGCAGTACTCCAGGGTAGAGACATTTTAGGCCAAGCGAATTCACATAGAACTGTGGGTCTCAAGGTGGTTGTGGAAGAAAAGTGTAGCCACAGATAGACGGTTTAAAAATTCTTATGTTTTACCTTGGAGGCAAGTTATAATTGACCAAAGTCCAACTTGATTTTCTCGATCACCTGAGGACATATTACTATTTATGTCCTTCCTTAATGTGTATACACGTCTTCTAAATACAATAAAGAAAACCGCAAGTCTCTATCTCTTCTAGTTGTTCCGCAATTGAGTGGTATGTGAACTCCGGCAGGGGGAAAAAACGATCGGCTTCGGTCGCCCAGAGCGGCTCCCAGCCGTCACTACCATAACGCCTTAAGACACAAAGACCTTTTTGTCAATTTAGCTACATTCGCTTTCCAACTACTGTTTTGAAAGAGGAATTCTCTAAGTCATCTTATATGTGATATGAACTATGGAGAAGAAGCGATGCTCTGAGAACACTTGTTAACCTCAGTCAAATGGGAAAAAGAAGGAATTTTATCGGTTCTAAAGGCTTTTTTATTATTTAATGCTCCATTTTTGCCATATATCTGTACCAACTTCCAATATTTGAAGTTTAAATAAAATAAAAAACGCAAATAACTTGCTTGCAAATAAATGCTTACTTTTATATGGTATAATTTTTCAGAGTGGAGTGCGATTCGTGACTCATTGTAGCGCACTCGATCGACCAAACCCCGGCCATTGTTTGGCTGAAGGCGGGTGCGCGGCTATCGCTGGGCTCTCGAGCGGTGCCTTAAAACAGTGGGAAACTTAAATGTGGAAGTAAGGAAACAAATTATAAAGGCCTGGTTACACGGTGCATTAACCCGTACGGGTTAATGTCTAAATGTATGAACGCGAGAATGAACGGAAAAATTCACCGTGTAACCACCCCAAAATGTACAAATGCATGAACGCGTGAACGGAAAATAGAACATGTTCTAATTTCGTTCGTGCATTCGCACAAGTTGATAACAGAGCCACCTGGTGGGAAACGACACATTTAGGCTGCTATTCTGGATGGAATAGCATTATGCTATTCTCCGATATTGCAACCGATGTTGCTATAATATAGCGTATTGCAACGCCTATGCTATTTGGTATTCAGAACGGTTGCAATTCGTGTTTTTACTACACCGGAAGACGTAATTCTCAGAATAGCATAGGCCCGTAGCAATTCACTATTCTGAACGGCGAATTGCAACCGGTAGGCTTGCTATAATATTACGCAGTCTTCGAGGCCGAGCTATTCGGTATTGCAACCCTGAAAACGTGCGCATTGCGATGTCGAATTGTTTTTCTGAGGTTAAAGTAACATAATCAAGCATTGAAAAATGGAATAATAGCCAAAAATAAAATGTTATCAGCTTTATTTTAATTAAATAATAGTAGCATAAGTGATGAATATTTCACTAGTTAAGTGAATTGGTTAGAAATTAACATTCGAGCTTAATATATGAAGCTCAAGCTTGCTTCATCGACAGTACGAAAACAATAACAATTAATGCAAAGAATTACCACGATTAGCCCAAATTTTCTGTGTTTTATTCATATTTACAACTCATAATTTTATTTCATCACTTGACTTACTACTAAAAATATCCTCAATGTAGGCTATCAGGTCGATTCTTGAAAATTTTCAAGCTTGTGTGAACACACTAACTCGCCATAATAACAGTTTCAATGAAAACCATATATTACCATAATAATACCATTTACTTTGATCAGCCGTTCATTTCCTCAATTGGACAGTATATACAAAAACATGCAACGAGTCGAAATTATTTTCCCCACTATTCTCTACCTTCTACAATTGAAACTTAAAATTTACAAACTTATAACACGGGCAGTCGACTTGAATTACTTGCTTGAAAACAAAGGATTTCTCCGAACACCAATAAAGTTTCCGAACAAATATGATTCGCCACAAACGTTTAATGGAATATCCATGTTACATCATTAATGCAATATATATCATGTGAAATTCAATACAAATTGTTTCCTCTATAGGCAAGTAAGTTATTCACACAATTAAGTTTCAGTATATCGGCACAGTTCAGGGTCTATCAAAAATTTCAGTGAGCATATTAAAATCAGCTGATACGAAAACAATAATAAGTGACACAACAGCACTTTCCACACGATTCACTTTTTCACAGTTGTTCCATCCATCCTCAAATTCACCATCACATCCCTCTGCTTTTTCCAAATCTGCAGCTGAAATATTGATACTATTCCATCATATTACATGAAAGCACAGCGGTGACTTTGCCACCTACTTCATTTCCTAAACAGAGAATGAATACTGAAATTAGGGAGTCATATAATATAAAGCTAGTATTAGAAACGAAAGCTTCTAGTTCATACAGTAAAGCAATATCGTCACGATCAAAGCAATAAAAGTTGGTACATATTTATTTTGACATGCAACGAACAGACAGACTTCGAAGCCTAAGACAATTACGAAGAAAATCAAACATATTTAGGTTTCAATGAATATTTCGCATAACATATATCTCACGATAAAGGACCGATCGGATATAGGTAAATTATTCAATATTTATGCCCAATAAATCATCATTATAACAGTAAAATTATGACCTAACCCACCTGTCTGAAGCCATTGTGATATTATCAAAACAACAACAATCAGCTGATTTCCTAAACGAGATTTTCAAAGCGTATTATATAAATCCACGGTTTAATATAATTTTTAAATGCAAATGAAGCAATTATTTGAAATTGCAAGTCAATATTCCATAAAATACAGAAAAATATATAAAATATCTTCTCCCCCATTGGTTGCGCAAACTGTTCAGAAAGTTTTTCATACGGGAAGGGGCGGAGCTTCCAAATAGCTCGCGCAAGGAATAGCATGATGCTATTCCGAACAAAATTATTACTACACGTCATTCAGAATACGGGGTCGTTGCAATAATGACCCGCAGAATAGCATATGCTATTTTTTGCAACGCTTATCCAGAATAGCAGCCTTAGTTGTCATCTGCAGGGCTATTCCACGGCCGTCTTGGCTATTCAGTAACTCTTTACGCGTATTTGTTCATTTGTACTGTATCGTAAGTGCTTGAATCCTACCACAAACTCACCATTTGCATCTACACTAATATTTGCATAGATTATCCTTGTATGTATGCCGGACATACCAAGTTTATGCCTATGGTATCTTATTGGTTGTATTATGCCGGAACAAAACAATCGATGAGGTTGTCACAGAGTTTTCAATACGACATTTGTGAAATACAACGGCAATCATACGACTTATAGAACACATTTAAACATAATTAATATCATACGAATTAACGACAATTCTACCTTTTATACGTCCGAGGTGGGAATGCGCTGGCTCACCACAAAAATACGACTCACATTACGCAAGTTCATAAATCGGCAAGACCTCTAAACCAACATCTTTTCCATCAACAGCAAATATCTTCTTAACTTTATAACCGTCCCGAACAAAAGTAGAACAAAGTATTAAAAATATCTACTCTCATACATCATCTACACTCAGTGAAACAGGTGACAGAAAAATGTCTAGTGAACACGGCTTAAAAACAAGCCTAAGTTTTCCTGTGAAAAAAAGTTTCTTATAAATACGCGCAGAGAGCGGTTTTTTGTATAACTTTTTTCATAGACTAACACGCGTCTGCGTCAATAATAAAAATTTAGGCACATTTGCATTTGTACAGCCCAGTTTCATTTATGCAACCCTTGAGAAAGTTGATACTTGATTGGCATCCAGGCGGACTCGACAGGTTGCGTTCAGCTGCCACCGCACACCCGCCAGGCTGCTCTGATATGTATGGACACAATGAACGCTACATTATTGTTTAGCCACCGCGGCTAAACGGCAATGTAGGCACTGCGGCTATTGTTATTTTATTCCATTCAATTCTGAAATTTTAATGACAGCAAGGCGACAGATGAATCAATATCTCACCTATTAGAAGGAATAAGAATCGATGGAATCGGGAATCAATTTTAAGGAATCGGAATTGAAAAAAAGTGGAATTGACTCATCCCTAATTTTTACAATGCTCCTGTTTGTGGTTCTTATTCCTAAGCATTGCGTCGGCACCTCATAGGTGAACGTGGAAAAGATCATGCTGGGTTTTTCCCTCTGTAGGGCACGCTAAATTTACTTCCCTGAGTGGGTATCCTGCAGCATTTATACTGCAAATAGTTATTGCGTATCAAAAGTAGGGAAAAGCATAGTTTTGAAGGGCAATGGCAGGTCAATAATCAACATCTGTCTTGCCAAATAATTTCAATTATGCTAAGGGCCTGATTTTTCAGAAAATTTTCTTCAGACATAATCATAAGGATTATTACAATTGAAAATTATATCAGTGTTAAAACCTGCGGTTTATAATATTTGAACGAGTGTGTACATTGTTGGACAAAATGGTGGATAGAAGAGAATAAAAATGCTTATAAGTGAATAGCGCTTGCAAATTCTAAAATCTGGTAAATTATACACCAAAAAAATTTGTTGATTCCAGTTGGTTAAGAAATTTAAACTCTTGAATTCTAATGCAACTCTGCTGCCATTAAGGGAAATTCTTTGTGGGGCAGAAAAGAGGCTACCGAACTTGGCAATGTCAATAAAGTATATAAATGCGGTGAGAATCACCTAGTGCCTATGTAGGCCTCTTGCCTCATTCCCTTCCCTGTATCTTCTCTTCTGCTGGACAGGAATTGTCTACCCAGGTAAAAATATTTGGTCTGTAACTAATCTGGATCTGGTCTGTAACTGGTCTGAAAGGCTAAATTTTGTTCTGTAACTGGTCTGTAACAGAACTGGACTGGTCTGGATTTCAGAGAGGCAAAGGAAAATGATCTGTAACTAGTCTGGAATTCTGGTCTGTAACTGCGCTGTAATATTCGATGGTCTGCATCTAGTCTGGATCTATTCTGTAACTATGCTGAAATATTCAATGAGTTTCAACTGGTCTGGAACTATTCTGGAAAAATTCCAAGTGAGTCAACTGGTCTGGATTCTGATGTTACATGAGATCTGATATTTTATTCAGTCATCTGCAATTGCTCTTAAATTTATTTGTAACAGTGAAATTATTATAATGTATATCAGGCATTGATACTTATTGGAATTAGGAATCCTGGGCTATGGAGTGGTCAATTTTTAATGTCCATTAATTTTTTTTCAAGAAGGGTTATATTTGTTATTTCATAGATGAATTTCACATGGGTTCAAAGGTACCCACTGCCCACAATCATGGCTTGTGGAGAGTTGCGTTATTTGGATGGCATTAGACAGGGCTGCATCATAAATTGAGACTAATATCAGAAGTACTTCTGCTCTAAGTACCTCTGCAAACTTTAAGCATTTAAGCAAGCTTGGTAAGATAGTAAAAAATGAATATGCGAGGTAAAAATAAATATTACTTCTAAATGATTGCACAAGCAATGAAGGTTGAAATATTAAATAGGGTTTTAGAAAGTAGTTAGCAGTCAATAAAATAATTTGCAATGGTTTATTCTAATTCCAATGTATTTACCAATTTCAGGCAAAAGTTTTTGCCCGCAACTTCCACTGTAATAAAAATGAACTCCTCCATGGTGGGTAGACATAGGGTAAATGAAGGGTAGTACCCTCCATGGTGTGTAGTTAACCCTCCATCAACCCATGCTCTACATTCCAGGGAGGGTAAGGCAAGGGTAGCACTACCGTGGAAGAAGGATTCTTCCATGGCACTACCTTTCCTTAGATCTCCTTCACTCACCAAACATCTACACTTACATGTTACATACTAACATACCTACTTCTTTCAAAAAATTGCATTGCATTTCTATAGGGAAGGGGTGCAGTTACTGAGCTGATTGTAAGAAAAATTTAATATCTTCCAGGTAGTAGCGCTTACACACTTTATTTGGGCTATGGAAGTATAAAATAATAAACTTAAGTATCTATTTGCCCCCTCAAATGCAAATGGTTCTCGATTCAGAACACCGAGTATAAAATGGTAATAAGGTGAACGTAATGCATAATTTCAGTAACCCATTAAAATTAAAGCATTTGTTGAAGAGGAAACTATCTGAAAAGTCCCTCAGGTACCTTCGTGAAGGTACACCTCGCACCTATAAGAAGCAGATGCACCTGCTCCAGAGAAATTTAGTTCTGTAAAAGAATGTAGTAACTGCGGTAAATACATATTTTGCGGATTAAAAATTATAGTTACAATTTTTTCCCATTATATAACGTACTTATAACGTATTAAAAATCGTATTTTGAAACTTGCGCCAAAACAACCGGCGGCCATCTTCTATACCACGTGACCTAACAGCCATTGGCACTGGAATGTTTACACTCGTAGATACAGTAGTTTCCGACTTTGTGAATTAATCTGTGCCTTAAAACGGTATTTTACAAGTAACTGTATGTTCAAGAACATATGGATGGGGAAAATATAACGTTTTTCAAAGTGAAAACTTCCAAAAAGGAATCGAAAAAAATACTGTTTCATGCCAATTGCATACTATCACAATGAAATCAACGCCGGATAAAGTTTTTATGGGTTTGCGGAAAAAGTGGCTCCTTGCAGCACGTAGAGATTTAAAGAAGATGCCTTGGTCAGCATCAACCCATCTCTGCTGCGCTGACTATTTTAATGTAAGTACATGGAACATATTTTTACAATCGATAGTAAATCAACGAACTTGAGTATCAGCAATTTTTAGGACTAATGCAATTAATGAACTACTTCTTTCAACCCAATAGTTATATAAGATTATTTAGTACTACGTTCTCACTGTGGTTACAATTTAGGTTGATCTTTGGCTTAACTTGTATATTAAAAATACTATTCATTCAGATCGATTAAGTTGAAATATTTCAAATTACTGTTCTCGCGTTAGAAACCACATTGTTAGCAGTTTTTCATGGCAGAAAAGTATTAGTCTCACTATAAATTCATTCGTGCATGAAGGGTTTTTCTTGAAATTGAATAACCATATTAGAGAATATGTGGAACAATTTTAAGTTAATTTAAGTACTTATTACTTAGCTGGTTATTAAATGTTACAATTCTCATTTTCCAGGATTGATGGCGATGGACACTAGACATTTTCTCTACTACAATACATGTTAACTGAGTTACTAATACTAGAGAATGTTTTGAGTACATCAATAAATGTTAAATTGCCGGTATGGATTTATTTTATTGCATAGAAAATCATCCACCTCCATACGAATCCAAAATTTCCTGTTGCAGGGGATATGTTATTGATGGTTTGTCAAAAGTCATATGCTAACATGTTTTATCAACTTAGAACTTTGATGGGAGTTCACAGCTGAAATGCAGTTGCCATGTGTGATTACAATGAATATCTTACGATCGTGTTGACATTTGTTAAATTCTGAATTCCATTTGCACTCATACTGGCATAATCTGGAGATACATCAACTCTGAGCTTTTGATTGTAGTAATAATTACTTAACTTTCTTGCCCCTTGCAGCTGAAGACATCCATAGAGATGTATCATCGCTTTTAAAAATTTACAATGTATTAAATTGATTATGTAAGAATGATATTGTAACAATTGGAGATTACTGCTATCCAGTATGCCTTTATCTCTGTCATATTTGGCTGGCTGGGAAATGCCTTCAGTAAGCTTCTCAGATTTATTTGCTTAGGCTGTTCCCTTTTCCTTACTAGCTGAACTGAACCAGTCAGATCAATGAGATTGACTGATCTTTTAGTTATCCTGAGTCTCAGGTTAAGTAGTATAAACCAACTAGTCACTAGAACAGATTAGTTCCAGACCACATAGTCTCCCTGAGATCAGACCAGTTCCAGAGCAGAACAGACCAGTTACAGACCTGGGTCCAGACCAGTTTACCCACCCGTTGTCCAGACCAGTTGCAGACCAAACTGGTCTGGAGCAATGTTTCAATTTCTTCCCAGTTCCAGACCAGCTACAGACCTTTAGCTCCACCCCCGTTCCAGACCTGTTCCAGCTCAGTTACAGACCAAATATTTTTACCTGGGTATGCTCAACCACTGGGCAACGACCAGCCACCTTTTCGGCCAATGGCAACTGGAATAAAGTCTTTTGTCAGGTTAAAATGCCTTGTCAACAGGAAGGAAAGAATGGCTCTTCCTCTCATGTCAGCTCAGGGAGTTTGTCATTTTATGTTGCAGGGGTGTCGTTAGTCAGCCTTGCCATTTTGGCGTCAAGTTGGGACTTGGGAAAATGTCCGCTCCTGGGTGTTTTTTTATCTCTAGAGCTATACTAACAAAAGTCATTATTCTAGCATACATAATTGGTGAAGCTGGGAAGGGAAGCCTTCAGAAGGTGTCCGGCCCTCCTGAAAAAGTCAAATGGAATTTAAACGTTGAAATGTTCACTTTTACTTCACAAATCAAATTAGCACAATTGTCTGGGATGATTACCCACCGAGAAATATAGGGAGCAAATATGCATATAACCGAACGCCACTATGTATTCACCATTACAAGACCTTTTTTTTCGCATCGTCGAAGAGAAATGTTGTCCACAATTATTTGACTCCCATTGTTTTCTCACCTCATGAAGAAGAATTGTGGCATTGTCCTCTCCACATAACTGCCACAAGTGTATTGCTGTTTTTCTTTGCTGAAACTCTTGTCAAAGTATGAAGAGGATAAAAAATTTTGCCATCATATCCATGTCTTCATCTTGTGTGAAGGACTTCACATAAATTGGTTTTGGAATAAATCCCCCTAGATTGGAATCGGACCACAGGCCTTTGGCTTTCTAAACTGCTATGCTAACCACTATGCTATTTAGATTCCTGAATTCCAAAGCCATTTGTACCAAGATTCATTGTACTAGGTGTTAGGTTAGGGAGTAGTATAGTTGGTTTGCTCATAGATCTGCCTCCTACCTCGAAACATGCTTGTTGGTGGACCTAGTAGAAATTGAAAAAAGGTAACCTTTGATTATCAATTTTAATGCAGTTCAAAACTTTCTGTTATTAATGAAAGCAGCCTTCTGTTTTAAGGTCAATTTTTTGCTGAATTTTCTCGCATAACCCTTGCCTGTGAAGAGACCTGAAAATTTATATGTACCTATGTAGTCTCTTGTAAATACATACATACAATGCTGTTGCAGAATATTAGTTACTACAAAACAAAATCACTGTCCCAATCAAAATGGTACCGAAACTTGTTGTAAAAAAAGTTTCTTATAAATTTAAATGAAAGATATTTACTACCTTAATTTTTGGTCCATATAGGAGGCATAAACCTTTAAATGTTACGAATTTTGACTCATGAACAGCAGCATTTATCCTTTCATTACTGCACCCGCTCATTTTAAATCATGAAGTTATGTCTGAAGTTCTAGCAAGAGAATTCACGAATTGTGCGAATCGAATTTCTTTTAAATTTGGTAAGATTAAAGTACAGTAGACCCTCAGCTTATAGTACTAATCCATTCTGGAGGACCAATCACAAAGCTAATGACATTGCAAATTGAGTATTCACATTTGTTGTTAGGAAAATTTTGAACACTTTTTTGGTGATTTAAGGCGGAGCCCTGGCCAAAACAATGGCAATTATATACTGGGCATTGTTGTATAAATATTTTTATTCTATAAGGATCTCTGTTTAACATATGACTTTTTCTTCTTCCTTGCCTTGACACTTGGTCAGGGATGCCATTTTTAGATGATGCTCTTGTCGTGAAATGGTTTTATTTTAATTTCTTGCCTTCCTGAAAGAAATAATTATATCAAGCAAACATTTGATTCATATGATAATATGACATAATTCTCAAAAGTCATATTATATAGATGTTTTGAAAGTATAACTATGTAATCAGCCAATAAGGTCTTTTTAAGGAATGCTAATGTATACTAGGCGTTTCACAGGGAAACTAAAATACTTTAGGAAATGGTAGGGGAAACAATTTTAAGTACTTTTTGTCATAAGCATGTGGTCGCGACTCCTTAGTTACTGAGCTATGGCAGCATAAACATTTTTTTGGATACACATTGCAGTTATCATGAAAATGATTTTTCTTGGCTATACAGCCTTTTTGATATTTTATTTTTAACTCCTGAATTTTAGGGAAATTAAATGAAGGTTGGACAAAAATATTGAGATTGTAATTGTCTGGAACAATTATTCTTTGAGCTTAATTAAACGAGAGCTTTGAGCGAGTATGTATCAATAATACGACTGTGCAATCTCACCCATTTTGAGAATATGTAATTGTTTCAGACATTTACAGTCGGACATTTTCATTCAACCTTAATTATTTGATGTCCTTAAAATTCCAGGGTATGAAATAAAATTTCGAAAAGGCCTGGTACTCAAGGAAAACTGTTTTCATGGTAAAGCAACTGCAAGTGCATTCATCAAAATGTTTGCGTTCTCATAGCTCAGTAACTAAGGAGTTGCAATTAAATGTTTATGGACAAAAAAATGCTTGTAATTATCTCCCTTACCACCTTCTGGAATATTGCAGATTCCTCCTGAAACACTGTTATGTGTAGGATTTCTAAAATATTATTTACATCAGAATCAATTGAGGTGCCTTTTTTGATGAGTCATGAACATTGTGGGGGATTTTATCGTCTTTGTTCTACTTTTGTGCCTGTGAATTATTACCTTGGTATTTGCAGTTAGGGCAACTAGGTTATCTGCCATTTCTTTCCCAGTTTCTTCAACCATTTTTGTTAGGAAACCATTTCTTCTTTCCAGCAGCTCACTTGGCTTTCCCAGTTCCTGTTAATGTATAAAAATAGATTATTTTTATGTAATCATCATTATGAGAGATTTCTTAAGAAGATTATTTAACAAATGTGCTTTTTAGGAAAACCTGATCTCTACCCTCAACAATTTTTCCTGGGTTAATATTCTCAATGAATACCTTATAGAATTCGTCAAATCCATTTCTCTTGGGCATATGATAATACGTTGGTCCAATGGCTGATTTATGGCAGGCTAAGGGCCTCATTGGATCAAAACACACACTAGATAAAGTCAACATTGTTAGAGGTTGCCACTTTGTACAAAAGTATTTAGTTATATTTTCCGATATATTTATCTGTTTAACAATTTGAAATATAAATTTTCTCTAAACTGAGGGCCTATTTTACACACTTTTGGTATGTTAAAATCCAATGGCAGATCCAGAAAGGGGCTTTGGGTATCCAAATTATACTACTATACTGTAGATAAAAAGAATTCTGTTTGAACCCCCACTACAACTGGGACCACCCCCAGTTAGCCTCCCACTAAATAACCCTTGAGTCAACAGATTTTAGCCAAATTTGCCAATTGTTTTCAAATGGATACAAAAATAATCCTAACGTCTTTTTGGTATTCATTAGAGATGTGCGAATAGTATCCGCGAATACTCGAATACCTCGAATATTAGAAAGTATTCGATATTCGAGGTTTCGAATAGTTATGCGAAAAGTACCGCCTCGAATACCTCGAATACTTTGAATTTCGCGTCATACACTGTCGCACGCACGTCGTTGGTAGTTGACTCGGAAAAATGTAGAGAACTGTAGTCATTTAGTGCTCGCAGCGCCGTTTTACGCAAGTTGACGAATTACATCAAATTCGTGGATTTTAGCGGTGAAAAGAGTTCGACGAGGGGAACCGAAAATGGTCGGGTGAAAAAATCCTAAAATCCCCGATTCCCCCCACCAGGAGAACCTCAGTGCCGTGGGATAGTAACCTTAGGGCATTTCCCACGATCCGCTATCCCCCTCCATTCAGCACTTGCCTCACCCACTCTGAAGCTTTCCTCTTCTCAGAAATCAAACAAAAGGTCCCAGCTCGCGCAGGGATCGCATTACTAAGACCCCTGCTTCGAAAAAAATATCGAGTTACGAGAACAATAAAAACGTGTTTCACGCCCTCCCCCCTTTTCTCACCCACTGACCTTTTTCTGGCTACCTGCTTCGAAGTTCCCCATTTCTGGAGGTCAACAGCTGTGTGAGTACCGTGGGATACTTACATTAGCGCATTTCCCAAGATCCGGTATCCCTCTCCATTCAGCACTAGCCCCCCTCTGAGGCTTTCCTCTTCTTCGAAATAAAAAAAAGGTCACAGCTCGCGCAGGGATCATATTACGAAGACCTTAGCTTCGAAAAAATACCAAGTTACACGAGAACAATAGAAACGTGTTTCGGGCCCTCCCTTTTCTCCCCCACTGACCTTTTTTTTCCTGCCAGCTTCGAAGTTCCCCATTTCTGTGGAGGTCAACCGCTGCATGAGTCATCTATTAACACAAAAGGTGTCTAAGAATGACTTCCGTCAATTGATGTTACACCTTTATTGAATTGAAATATTAGTAATGTGCGCGTAATTTCAAAAAGAATAAGACCAAACACGACGTATTTCTGAGTTTATTTAAGCATTTTACGCAAAGAAATAAATGTCAAAATACGACGGAGACTTAGCATTCTGGCGAAACTCGATATGAGCAGCAGAGCTTCTCGGAAGTTGATGCGGTATTTTTTTCCGAAAACATATATCAAGTTACAATTTATGAGTGGTGCTATAAATCTTTATTGTTACAGTCCCAGACAAAGGGATATTTTCTCGGAATATTTGGTTTCTCCCTGATAGCAATTCCAATTCATCTTCTTATCTCGTGAGAACTCCCAAAGATGGACTGAAAATAATTGAAGAAAATCCGGTGGAAAAGAGCTTGTATTTTGCAAAATGCCTCAGATTGTCAGCTAGCACTTGGCAGCAGGAGTGAGGGTAAAGCGATGTTAGTTGAATTAATTATATGCCCAATTGTTTTCATAAAATTAAAATATTCATTAATCAGCTAAATTCCTGTTCGAATCATTTAAAGGAAATCAAAATTACTCCCCAAAATCTTGTGTTGCCTGCTGCATAGGCAACCGAGTCAAACATACCAGCATTCATCATTTATAGTATTCGAGGTATTCGAAATTCGAGGTATTCGAATATTCGAGCAATGATTTAATATTCGAATTCGATATTCGAATTCGAGAAATCTGCTATTCGACCCATCTCTAGTATTCATGCTTCGGTTCACAAGAAATTGCTACAAAACTGAAATTTTATGAAAGCATCTATGCATTAGACATATCTCTGGTAATATGTGACATAGAAAAGCACACAATGGCTCATTTTGTGTCTTAAAGTAAGAAAGATAATTAATGGATTATTTGACAAAATAAGAAATTGTTAATTGTAATAATAATGCAAATTTTCATTATTTTTCATTCTCTCGGTGGTGAAATTTTGCACTTTCAGCCGAGTTTTGACTGTGAATCGTATGGAATAACATTTCACCAGCAGTAGGTCATGAAAAATTAGGCCAAAAATCATTATTCATCATGTTTTAGTGGGTATGACTATTATAACATTAAGTTTAAAGGTTTTAATTAAGAAATTGAGTCACTTAACCCTTTTAGTGCGGCACACCGATATATCGGCTTTTACCGCTCGGCTGAAAAGTGCGGCACGCCGATATATCGGCTTTTATGTACTTTATTTTGTTAAATTTAAGGACATTGAAATAAAAAAGTTATATATCAGTAAACGTACAAAAATGTCGTGCTTATTGTCCAATTTAATGTCATTAATTAAAAAAAATGCTTAGAGATATCTAAAAAATTAACTATATAATGTTTATTTTGCCTAGTTGCTATATTTTATTAAAATATCCTCTGCATTTTTCGACTGTACCCCGGGAAGAAGGATAGCACTAAAAGGGTTAACATATCAATTTCAGTCAAAATTTGTTGAAAAAGTACCTAATTTTTCTAAGGTATATCATTCTTATATTTCCTTGCTTGGATTAAAAGGAAATGTCAAAACCATAAATGAGCAAAAAAATTTCAGTTTTAAAACCATAGAGAAACTTACCACCACCTCTCCTGCATCCATCACCAAAATTCGATCAGAATCCATGACAGTGTGCAAGCGATGAGCAATTGTCAGGACAGTACAGTCTGCTAGTTTTTCTCTTATTGTTCTCTGTATTATTGCATCAGTCCTAGGGAAAGAACAGTGGTAAATAGCTTTGTCTTACATGAAACGCAAGTGACTATTAGAAGCAAGCATTTCATTACGCTTACTCCTTTTAGTCAAATCTACCATAATGTTATTATGTACCGCCAGTGGCGCCGACTCCTGGGGCCTGAGGGGGCCCGAGCCCCCTAAAAATTCATTATGGGTGTGAGAAAAAAATGTGTCAGGCTAGTCGATTTTCCCCGGAGTGTCCAGAAATCGAGATTCGAGTTATGAGGGCTCTAATGTTGATCATATGACTTCTAAAATGCTTATAAACTTAAAACTCAATACTTGTAAAATTTCCCGGGGCAAGATCCCCGGTTTGGGCCCCCCAATATTTTTTGTAAGTCGGCACCCTTGTGTACCACCATTAACTTCAAAAGGTAATTCTACTTACTGTGGATCAATGTTAGCCGTTGCCTCATCAAGTATGAGGATTTTGTTTTTTCGTATGATGGCTCTTGCAAGACATATCAACTGTCTTTGACCAACGCTAAAATTGGTTCCTCGTTCGGAAATTTTGGAGTCAAGTTTTGCTGGGAAACTCTGGACCAGCTCTTTCAGTTCAACCTGTTGATAATAGTAATAATAATATGTCGTCTTTACTTGCTAAGCAAAATTAGGTCATTGAAGCCCTCTCTTACGTGTGAGTTTGTGGGCATGCACATGCATTTAAGCCCTTGATGGTGAAAAACTTACCCACGTGGAATTTGAACCAACAAGTTCTGGTTTACCAAGGGAGGGCTTTATCTCTCTGTCAATCATGCTGTTAGTTTGATATTACTTATGGCAGTGCATTATAATATCTAATCAATTTTTCAAATGGTAACTCTTGACAAGACTGCATTTCCACAATTGTATGGAATGAATAAGCCATAAATTTGTCTCTGAGCATCAGACAAGCCATCAATTTGTCCTCAAGTGTTTCATGAGCAAAAGCAATATATGCGTATGTTACATAAAAGCCATGGCCTCTTCAGAGAAAGGCCCAAGCAGGACTTTAACTCGTGACTTTTGTTGTAGGAAGCAAATATGTAGATCAATCCTGTGGTCAATAATCCTCGCAGTGTCGTAATTTTGTAGGTAATAGATAAGGAAATTAAAGTGTATTAATTTTTCCACACCAAAAGCCTTTGCGTATTCGTTTTAAATGTTTCTGGTCATGTAATCCTTTGATTAGACTCACCAAGTAAAGTTCTTAATCAAATAGAAATTAATTTTTGAGAATTTTTCCAGAATAAATTTAATTTGTTAGATAGAAAGGGCATCATCTTCATGTTCACTATGTTTATTCAAGATTAAAAAGCTATTTAATGTATAGGCTCAAATCCAATTTCGTTCAATGAAGGGATTCCTAGGAGTTTTTAAAATAAGTGAAGCCTTGAAAACATTGTAACTTTGTAATTTCTTGATAAAATATCCAATCCAATTCTGCAATTTTTTTACATTTTTAAATTGTCAATTCTGTATTTGAGTGAAGTATTACCTAGTAAGTTTACTCCATGTCAAATGATAAGTGAAGTTAAGTTAAGAAGATAAGTGATAATTTTTCCTGGTGTAAAACTACTGAGAGCTTAGAATAAAGATAAAATTCAATTCCAGGAAAGTTCCAAGTCTTGCAATGCTCTTCCAGTCACATTGTGAAAGTCGAGGTTTATGTTTGTGATTTTTAACTACTGTTTCATGATCTGGTTCATTGTTAAAATGAAGGATTAGCTGAGTGTGTAATGATCAGCTGAGCATTGCTGAGAACAGATTGATAGGATCAATGGTGCTGACTCCATGGGGCTTGAGGGGGCCCGAGCCCCCTCATAAATTTGTTATGGTTGTGAGGAAAAAATGTGTCAGGCTTGTCCATTTTCCCCGGAGTCTCCAGATATCGAGGTTCGAGTTAACAGGGTTCTTAACGTTGATCATATGACTCTTCTAAAATGCTTAAAAAACTCAAAACTCACTACTTATAAAATTTCCCGGGGCAAGATCCCTGGTTCGGGCCCCCCAATATTTTTTGTAAGTCGGCATCCCTGTATAGGATCAAGGATAAGGATCATAGTGGCAGTTGGTGAGTGCAATAATTTTATTGTACTATTTATTCTGTGGAAAATCTGATTTTAAAAGTTGTAATATGTATGTGTTATTGTTACCTCTTCAAGGGCCATCCAAAGAACATGATCGGAGTGCTCATCAAATGGATCTAGGTTTTTTCTCAATGTGCCGGAGAAGATTACAGGCTCCTGAGGAATTATTGATATCTTTGAGCGTAGTTGATAAAGATTGATGGAAGCACAGTCAATGCCATCAATGAAAATTGTCCCTTCCACCTCTGCCAGCCTGAAAAGGGCTGTGATCAGGGAAGATTTTCCAGCTCCTGTCCTTCCCACTATTCCTAGCTGCAAGAAAATTAAGTTTGGGGTCAGCACATTATGTTTTAGTGAGGGATGGATTTTAATATCTGCCAACCCCCTAAAATCATCAAATTCCCAAGAATCAAGGATTCAAATGTGAAATCAATAAGATTCAAGCTAGAAAACAAAGGGTTCTAAATAACACACTTATCTTTGTTACAGTTACAATGCGAATGACTTGTACATTAATACTACCAATTGTTCTTTCTTTAACTAAAATCTAAGAGTGCAATAGTTAACTCTAAATAGGAAATAATACAACTTCGATTTCTATAGGCATTGTTGACATTGAGCTTCTCCGGGTTTCCTGGCTTCAGGATTTGATATCGTACATGGAATTCTTATTGGTGCTCTTAGACATTTTTTTTTGTTGTGGTCAATGCCAGAGCCACAAATAGTGCTCCGTGTGGATAAACGTGGGAACTAGGAGTGGCATCACTAGGTTACGTGTTAATTTTCATGGAACATTTTTTCCTGGAGGTGAATATACATGCATGCTTTCATTAAATTTTCAAAATTTTTAAAAATACGAATTCAAGGTTTGATTCACATCCTTGAAGGACTCGAATTTGTGAAAATTGTGGATTTGACCCATTCCTAATTTTAGTCTTAATCATTTCAATCCTTTTTAAGTTTCCTCATAGGTTGCTGGGTCCCTGGGAGACTCCCTATCTCCCAAGTGTAGACTCAAATCCTTTTGTGCCGAATGCCACATATATGCAGCGAGGATTTTCTTCACAAAAGAAATATACTAGATCTGTTAATATGAACGTTAGAACTTAGTTTAAAATTTCTTCTTGCTCAGAAAAATACAGGGAATTCACATCATACATTAAGAAAGTGATGGGAGCGGCAAATATTTGTTTTTATAAAGCTTGGCTATCTCATTCAGTTGACAGTGGACTTGCGCTGTGAAGGAGTCTTTTACTAATCCATCTAGGGTCTGGGATGGCGGCCAAGGAAAGGGAACGGCATCCCGCTGAGTTGGGTCCTCCAGCCTTAGGACGGGTGGGAACCTCTACCTTCCGTCAACACGAGAGAGCTTTGTACAGGGAAGTGCAAACAAATTTCAAGGGACTTGTTACGTGGAAGAATTTCCCTCCACGAGGCTCTGGCACGAAAGGGTTAATCTCTCAATACATACATATTTTTATTTATTTCATCAGTTTACAGCTATGTACTCTACCTTCTCCCTGGGATGAATGATGAATTGTAGGTTATTTAGTACGTATGGGTCAGTTGGGTTGTACTTCAGAAATACATTCTGGAAAGTGATCTGCCCTGCTGATGGCCAGTCTTCTGTTGCTTTGTTTTCTGCAAATGTTGATATTTAACCGTGAATAAATGTATGAGATTTATCAATTTTCCCATAGTTACTTGGATTTTAGACTTACCAGATAGTGGTTTTGATAAAACCTTCCTTCGTAATTTAGGTTCTTCAAACTCTTTCTCCAATTTTGAGTATTCAATTACTCTTTCCACTGAGGTCATCTGTATCTCCAACTGTGCAAATTGCTTCATTCCCCATTGGAAAAATCCTGCCAATCCAGCTGATTGTGTTATTGCAAGTCCAACATTTCCACCAAGTGTGTCTAGGTAAAAGAAAAATGTAGGTTAATTAATATTTAAAAATGTAGGTGTTTACGCCTCGCTACTCTTCAAATGCCTGTTATAAAACTGCTATAAAATCGGGGCCAAAGTTAGTAGGGGAGAGAGAGAGTTGATGGATGCAAACCCTCTCAAAAGGTTTTTAAGACCCAGTCTTATGTCAACCCCCGCCAATTGAATTTACCCATTGAATGCCAGTGAGGATGTCTTAATTTTTTGAGAAAATTGGCTTGCTATTTTACAGAGAAGTGCAAACATTAAGACAAATGTTCATAAACCGTTAACATTCATTATTCTATAGGCAGAATGTTTCCTGGATTTTTTGACCACGCTCGATAAAAAAATATCTTCAATTAAAACTTGTGAGTGTGCTTTATGTTAATGTTAAAGATAAGTATGTTATCAGTTGAAGAATACATATTGGAATACTTGAATTCAGCTACAGAGATCCTGAGTCTAAATTTTGGAAAGGAGTACAGTGACTTATTTTAGGAAAGCCTAAACTGTTATTGGCTTACAAATTATTTTTAATTTCATTTGGAACGAGCTTAGTGAACAAGTTCAGATGAGGAGCATCATGTGAATGAACGAATGTTGGTCATTCAACTATACCTTTCGAATTCACCTGTACTTACTATTGCCAAGGAAGAGAAAACTCAGTGTAACCAGTGTTACATAAATAAAGCAGAGGATATCCAGCCAAAGACCAAATGCTCTTCCAGCTGCTAGCAGTATATAAAATGCTGAAGAATGCTGATCCTATAATGAAAAATCTAGTTTAGACACTGGAAAATTTTTCATTGGTTTGTGTGTGCATATGTTTGATGTCTTAGGACAGGGGTCTTCAAAATACGGCCCGTGGAGGGCTTTCATCCGGCCCGTGGAGGGCTTTCATCCGGCCCACACACTCGTTTCAAGTAGCGTGCAATTCTCGCTCGTTAAACTATGTGAGACGTCGCTAGGAGCATTGCAGCACTGCACTGCACGCCAAAGTCGCCTTCAACTGTTTGTATATAAGAAATACGCCACCGGATTTTTCAGTAGACGTTGGTATCGAATACTTCAGTCATCGGCAAATTTGCTATCCGGCCCGCGGGGTGATTCGGAACTTGGAATGTGGCCCTCGTGGCCTTGTAAATTGGAGACCCCTGTCTTAGGATAATAACAAGGCAAGGCACCCCCTGTGCAGCGATGAATTCCAAAGTAACAGTGGGGTTGCGAGGGGGGAGGTCCAGGGAGTCCGGACCCCTTCCCCCCCCAAATATAAAAACAATTATTTTCCTTCTTAAAAGAAAAAATACTAAAAAATAATGAATTTACAAAAGATTTCTATGATGAATGAAGTTTTTTCGATCATGAAAAATGTTAAAATTAGTTTAAAACCCGCTAGTTAGTATGCATCATGTTTTTCAAAAGTTTTCCTCCCAGTTTTGGGCCCCCATGAACAAAATTCCTGACTACCCCACTGCAAAATACCATTGTTTTACTTTTTTATGACATTGTTAGAGTCTCAACGTGACAAAGGAGAGGACTCGGGCATGTCTAGAAAAAATTCTTGTCAAGGAAATTTACCATTGATTACCACTGAAAAATATTTTTCATCTAACATACAATTTTCCAATAAATATGAAGCATCAAACAAAATTGATTGAAAGAATAACTAATTTCTTTAATCCATCCATTCCTCAAACCTTATGCTACTAACATGAATATATTCATCTGGACGTGTCTTGACTCAGGAGATGAAAGCTACAAATTTTCACTGGAGATTTTCTTACGTAGGCGATCGAATGCCGAAAATATACGTTTCCTTACACTCCCTCTTTTATGACAGTCGTGGGTTCGTGAAGTCTTAGTTTCAGGACCAAACAAAGCGGAACATAGGCCATACCCTCAAAATCCGGGAGCAGGTACTCGGACTCCTGGTCTTCTATTACTCCTTTTTATGGCAAGGGTCATTCAATTGTTCATTCAGTCAGTTTTCGACATAAATATTTGTTCCTTTCTCAAAAAATATAAACTAAGAATTGAATTCTTCGTCTTTTGAGCTGCATTTAAAATTTTCAAGTGAAATTCTACGATAAATATTAACTTATATCTCGATTTCAGTATGAACATCAACTTGTAAAATTTTGCTGCATTAATATGATATGATGCTCAAGCTTTGTTAAAAATTTGGCAATTCTCATAAAACGAGGAATTTAATTCGAAGTCGGGAATTTACATGCAAGCAACAATTATCCATACAGCTAATTCATATAAACAAAGCATGATTGACCTCAAACCAATGCTGCTGGTAGGGTTATATACCCCGAAAGGAGGGAGCCTAGCTTCCCTCAGAGTTCTAGATAATGCGGAGTCCCCACTAGGAACAGTCGAAAATGGTTGGTGCTTAGAGTGTGTGATTATCTGCGAGACCCTTCTTAACAAATGTCCATCAAGAATGCTCTGCACAGAGTGGACTGAAGAGTCTCTTGGGGCTCAGACTAGAAGTCATGCTAAGGCAAGAACTCCACCATCTCGAAAAGGTCATAAATATCCCTGCCTTTTATATATAGTAAAATATTCTTTAAAAAAAACACAAAAGAAACCACTGCACCAAAGTCATTGTATTATAATATGTTATAGTATTATAACAAAGTTATATATGTTTTAATAGATACATAGAGGTTAGACTTGTCAGTTTTATATTTTTTTTGTAGTTTGCAATTGTGTTCCATCATTTTAGTGTCATAGTATGATAGTTTTAAACCCTAATGTATTTCCAAAATAAAATAGGTACTCACTTGGAAACCGTCAAATTCACTCTTCAGTTTCCCTTGGGCTCCAAGTGCCCTAATCGTGGTTAGGCCCTGTAGAGATGCATTCAAATGTGTGAAAACTGGACTTCGAGCTATAAAAGTGAAATCGAGATTTTAAATTTCTGGAATCTGATGAAAGCCTTTTTCGCATGGTACTTGATGCAGAACAAGGCATGGCAAGCTAGTTCTTTTGATATTGGGGACTGAGTCCAGTCCTGAGTATGTATTTGTTGATGTGCCAGAAGTTTATCACTATCATTGAATATTTTCTTGTTAAAATAGATCATAAGATGTCATAGATTCACTTGCCATGATTTCAACTCAGCACTCAACCCAGCCCAATCTGATTGATTTCAAAATGAGCATATTTAGTTATCCTATTACCGAAAGAATGGCAATATGTTGTAGTTTTACATTGATTAATAAAGTTGCGAGATACCAAATTTTGGAAATTTTATGAAATTTGGACATATTATCTGTTTTTATATACATAAGTCACCAAATCAATTAAAAATTGAAGTTGCCCCTCAATTTATATAATTATTATGCTCATTTGTCAGTTTGCAACTCCTAGTTGACTGGAAGCTGGAACACTAGAATACAATCTTGAGCATCATTCATCGCCTTGTGTCATGTGAAATGGGCTTGAGTGCTTTAAGTGAGATATTTTTTATAGGATGTATGCAATATTCATGCTGCGTGATTATTTTCATATCACATTAGTAATAAATATTATGATACTACAAAGTATTTAGTAAAATATCTTTTAACTTACTGATTCCTTCGAGTCTTTTGAAACTGGTTGTTGTAGCCAAATATACTATCCTCATCAAGTATGACAAAATTACTATTGCTGCTGCTGGAATAACAAGCCAGTAATTCACCACAGAGACCAGCACTATCACAGCAATGAGCATGAACCCTGTCTGTTTGAAGAAAAATGAGTTTTTAAAAACTGAACCACACATTTTGTCGGTGCTCATCATAAATAAATCAAATCCTCATTCATACCTGCAGAGTGTCCATCAATGCATCGGGTAAAATTTGGTCAATTGCTCCTATGTCTTGGGAAAACCTATTCAGCACTCTTCCTGAGGTTGAAAAAATTAGTTATCAGATTTTTATTCCCCCCTGATAAGACCATCATTGGTAACTCCACATTTTTAACATTTTTAGGCCCCAATGCAGAAGAAAACCTAGGTGATGACAGTTTTTTGGACACAGTAGGAATATTCATGAAGTTCAACCAGGCAATTTTGGCTCTTAGGGTTTGCCTCCCTCTCTCACATACATTAATACTGCTAACTATGCATTGATTATACATAGATCGGTAGTACACCTTATGATATTTTGCATTTAGATGAAAAAGAATACATAATTAAATACTTGATGGAGTTTCTCTCCGTGCCATGCCCTCTTGTAAGATTCATTTAACTAATTCAGGCTGTGGCACTAAATATTTCATTCATTTGTGGGAGTACCTGGGACACTTAGCTCCCATTATATATATCCCCAATGTGGTGTATTAAAGTCCGGAAAATTTGCCTCAAAGTTTATTGCTTGACCCATCAAGCCTGTCTGATATGGCTTAAGCCCCAGAAAAACTCAATTGGTTAGCCTGAGCTTCCTCAACAAAAAGCACAGTCTATATTCAAATTCATGTGAAAACTCCTTGAGTCTTCCAATGGCCATCAGATTCAAGCTTACTGTGATACTTGCATATGGGAAAGCTCAAAAACCAATGAATAGCTAGAACTTGCAATTGTTACTTCCGAAAGTTTATTTCTCATCCCTGCTTTATTGCCTAGTTAAGATGTGATTGCTTCAGAAAGATCTTAGTCAAAATATCCAGTATTCAGCCCATGGGTGGAGTTTGGGGGCCCAGGCAGAGTCTGACCCCTCTAACTTAATGTAATTCGTGCAAAAAAATGTGAAACCTGTTCATTCAATGAAAAAAAAACTTAATAAGTTTAACTAAAGTTTAATACATATTATATATTGCTTAAAATGTTGTTTTCAGAAGCTAATCCAAGCAAATTTTCCAGGAACTCTTAAGGGCTATAGAATACCTCCTGTTTCAATGGGAGGGTGTTTCATAGCCCCCAAACCCCTGGCAGAATTGTTGCCCTCCCAATGTAAAACTTAGCCCATGATTGTCTAGTGTTACATTTTAATTGCAAAATGTACAGCTAGTGAATTCATGCAAAATTTTAAATGCAAAAGTATTTATTTACTAACCTGAAGGATTATTGTGGAAAAATACCATCTTCGTATTCACCACTGATTCAAACATCGTGTTATGCAGGTTATTGGAAGCTTTCATGCAGATAATATAGAAGTATATGGATCTGATTAATACTGATAGTATCATCACAGATACTAGGCCTATGTAAACATAAATGCATATATCCCTTGTTAAGTATTTGTAAAGACTGTCCGTGCCACTTTCAAAACTGCCAGAAAATGGACTTGCTGCGGATGAATTGTTGAGGTGGTGTAATCCTTGGTTAATTGCACGAGTACTTGCATTATTAATTGAATTCTTTTGCCTCCACTCTTCCATATTCACCCTGAAATAAAAGACACATTTACATTGCTAAATATTTCATTTATTTTCTTTCAGTATTAAGGAAGGAGTGACAACAATGCACTATTAATCTTTCTACTATCACTTCCTTCATAGGTATGTTAGCAAAAAAATACTGGGATGGAATTAACCAGTCCGCATATTATTCTACAGTATCCTACTTAAGTTACTAAAATTGATTTTGCTCCCCTGCAAAAAATTTCAAGTAAACATTCCATACCAGTGATAGAATTTGATTTATTGAGTCAAAAATGATCTACATTTACTGTATGAATTATCTGATTGAAATTTTTTACTATTTACCCATGTGGGATTGAAAATACAAGTAGACGGTCAGTCAGGCTGCACTTACCATAATGTTATCCAAGAGTCAGTTGCACTTCCTAATGCCTGTGCTAGGATAAAAATTAGCATAACTAATAAGGATGTGAGAAAACTTCCTCCGGCATTAAAGTATTTCATGAACATCATCATGCTAATTTTTCCTTTGGTTTGTGTTTCATCAGTTCTCTGTTTTTCTAATGCCTTCTCCACCTCTCCATCATCCATTTGAGCTGAAACTTTACCCTGAGGAATAATGCAATAAAAAAGTAATTGGAAATTAAGTTCTATCCTTCATTTTAAATTATTAATATAAACTTCACATGTTTTGTGATGATAATGACTACTTGGATTTTTGTTCTTTTAGGGTCAGGATTGGAAAAGTTTTAATGAGAGGTGCAGGTTTAGATTTGACGGGAAATCTTCATGGAGGGGAGTCTGGAATGCATAAGTAGGAGACTTTATTAATTTGTTTAGCTTTTATAAAATAACACATTACTTATCTTTCTCAATTAAATACCTTGAAAATAAGTCATTGTTGTTATCAAGTCAGTTTTTCATAGTCAATTTCATCAAACAATCTAGTATTAATCTTTTGAAACCTAAAATGAGACATTCCCAGTGAGAAATGGGTGGTGGAATCCACATGGAACCCACGTGGAATCCACGTTGAGTGGTGGATATTTGGTGGTGGTGGATATTGAGTGGTGAGACCCACGTGGAATCCACGTTGATTTCAAGTGGATTTGTGGTGATTATCATAAAATGTTAAACAGAATTTCTAATTTGTGGAACTTCCCAGTGAGAAATGGGTGGTGGAATCCACGTGGAACCCACGTGGAATCCACGTTGAGTGGTGGATATTTGGTGGTGGTGGATATTGAGTGGTTGGACCCACGTGGAATCCACGTTGATTTCAAGTGGATTTGTGGTGATTATCATAAAATGTTAAACAGAATTTCTAATTTGTGGAACTTAACTCTCTGTTGTGACATTGCCTCATTTATCATCCTGAAACCACGCTAGTTATGTGAAAATGTATCGCACATTCTATTTTTATATAATTCGTGGAAAGGCAGCCATGAGAGCACATGAAAAATCGTAGACACATATATAGAAGGTTTAGCTATAGAGTGGTTGAGGTTTTAATGGTTTTAGGACAGCACCAACTGCTGTTTTAATTTTTCCACCAAATTTCCACATGGGTTCCACATTGATTCCACGACCAAAAACACGTGGTATCCACGTTAATTCTCCACGTGGGTTCCACGCGGATTCCACCACCCATTTCTCACTGGGTTAACTCTCTGGTGACATTGCGTCATTTATCATCCTGAAACCACGCTAGTTATTTGAAAATGTATCGCACATTCTATTTTTATATAATTCGTGGAAAGGCAGCCATGAGAGCACATGAAAAATCGTAGGCACATATATAGAAGGTTTAGATATAGAGTGGTTGAGGTTTTAATGGTTTTAGGACAGCACCAACTGCTGTTTTAATTTTTCCACCAAATTTCCACGTGGGTTCCACGTTGATTCCACGACCAAAAACACGTGGTATCCACGTTAATTCTCCACGTGGGTTCCACGTGGATTCCACCACCCATTTCTCACTGGGTTGCATGCTTTTACCCAGTGAGAAATGGGTGGTGGAATCCACGTGGAACCCACGTGGAGAATTAACGTGGATACCACGTGTTTTTGGTCGTGGAATCAACGTGGAACCCACGTGGAAATTTGGTGGAAAAATTAAAACAGCAGTAGGCGCTGTCCTAAAACCATTAAAACTTCAACCACTCTATATCTAAACCTTCTATATATGTGTCTACGAATTTTCATGTGCTCTCATGGCTGCCTTTCCACGAATTATATAAAAATAGAATGTGCGATACATTTTCACATAACTAGTATGGTTTCAGGATGATAAATGACGCAATGTCACCAGAGAGTTAAGTTCCACAAATTAGAAATTCTGTTTAACATTTTATGATAATCACCACAAATCCACTTGAAATCAACGTGGATTACACGTGGGTCCAACCACTCAATATCCACCACCACCAAATATCCACCACTCAACGTGGATTCCACGTGGGTTCCATGTGGATTCCACCACCCATTTCTCACTGGGTATACCCTCCTTATTTCCAGATGTCTAATGCGAGGATGCTTTTGTAAAATTACAGTGTTGCATCATTGTAATATCTTAAAAATTGTTGCATGGATTACGAAAAGACTTGATGGTTTTTATTTTATAATCTATGAAGCTTATTTCACAGTCGGAACCAGTTCAGCATGCTCGTTCTCCAAAATAAGCTATCAAATGTCTATTGTTAAATGATAAAATTACTGCCTGAAGTCTTTTTAAATAAATAAATTTTCTCAGCATTGAGTGTGTTAAGTCGTATGCCATGGCATTTTTGCCGCTTCAATGGTGAAATCTCTGTGAAAACATTTTGTACAACATTGCAGAACATAAGTTGTAAGAGCATCTTGATGCTTTGCATTGTCAGCATAAGGGAACAAAATTCATTACTAACTGTATACCTTAGGCAGCAAAGGAATGAAGTCTTAGCCTACCTAACCAAAGGTTTTCCATTCAAGTCCTGTGTGAGTAGGCTGTGTTCAGAGCATGGGTATATGTGATCGCACATTGCTACTTAAGCTATTTAGCCTACCAAACCAAAGGTTTTCCATTCGAGTCCTGTGTGAGTAGGCTACCAGTGTTCAGAGCATGGGTATATGTGATCGCACATTGATATTTAAGCTATTTATTGAATCCCCTTCACTCTGATGGCAATTTCCATTTTCTCTGCCAGAAAACTGAATCTGGGTTCAAGACAACTTCAGTAGTTGTATAAACAAATAATTGTTTTAACGTATTCTTCTATTTATTTAGAAAACTAAATACTATCCAAGAAATACCATTCCATCGGAGGTGACAAAGATTCATACAATCTCTAGCGTTAAAAGTGAAACAAACTCAAAATATTATTTGCAAATATTTTTAACTGGGCTGATATATCGGAACCATAACCGTCTAAGGGATAAATCCCCTGATAGTGAGGCCTTTGTTGATGAGCTCACCTTCCAATGAAACTAATTTGCAAACAATCTGAGGAAGTGTTCTTTTTTCTCGATTCCTCGACAGGAACACGGACGTTACCGTTTGTCAACAATTGTTTGGAGATTTGTTTACAAACACGGTAGTGAAGAGTCAACTCGAGCTGGGCTTTCAATTAGCTCGAATTAAATTTTTAAAATGCAATTTCAATATTTTGAATATATTTAGTAATTAAAATGTTATATTGCTACGAAGTTCAGTTATTAAATTGGTAAAAATAAAACAAATAATTTAATTTGTAGTTTTGACCGACTTATCGATTGTTGTTGTGTTACTAACTCATAAGAACCTATCACTAACAATAAGAAAGAAGTGAATTTTTTTGTGAAATGATCCTTTTTTTAATGTGCTATATGTTATCCGGGGCTGAGACGAATCGAAAGAACCTAATATCATTAAAATCGGTGCAGCCGTTCTCGAGTTATAAGTGTTCTAACTAACTCCATTTTCGACTTTCTTTTATATATATGTATAGATTTCAGCTAACTAAGACAAATATTGTAGGCTACAATTAGTATTTAATTATTCAAGTATATAGAATGAATCAAATGAGATCAGAACTTTGAGTTTCATGGGAAGCTTACTGACAGACTGCATGATGTATAATCTTGATAATAGCTCCTCAGTGTACACCTCATGATATTACTCCAAAAATGCAGCAGATGTGACAGATTGGGTGATTTAAATGTGTTTTGATTTGAATTATTTTCACTTATAGTAAGCACCAAATGTTGATTTTATATTATCAAAAAACCATTTTCTATTTAACTATTTAAACATGTCTTCCCCACCATGTTCTGCATCAATGTAGTAAAAACATCAAATACAGGGATTTGATGTATGTACTGTAACGGCAGCAACTGATATGTTTCTATTCACCCTTATATTGAGAAGCACTCTTCCTTTTTTCTTCCCTTCCCTTTTGTTTTGTTTTATTTTTTTTGTTTTGTGAAGGTTTATCTTATTTTATGCTTGTGTGCGCGTGTGTGTGCCATATTTAAATCCCGCGCACAGTGATAAGTGCTCCGCCTTAAGAGAATAAAGCGTACTTCTGACCACCGCCCTCCCCTCCCTTCCCCTCTTTCGAAGTTGACGTGGAAGAAAGTGGGTGAACGAGGAGGCAGAACACGACAGACGACCGGGGAATGCAGTTCAACTGCTGCTTGCTCAACAGCTGAGCGACTGAGCCACTATTGCGTCAGGAGCTACACCGCGTGGAAACTTCCTAGCCAACAGCCCGATGTAGACGCATCCCGTGGCCTGCAACCCCATCAGCCTCTGCCAACCACCGTGGGAAATCATCCCGGGGATAGACACGGCTCCACACCCAACGGGAAAACATCGCGAATTGACGAGACGTCGGCCGACATCGTCACTTCTCTCGCACAACGAGTTTCCCAGATTAAGGTGCAGTAAAGCCGTGCCCCCCACCACTTTCCCCGTGTAAAACTGAAACAACCACGTTTTTTACCCCATTTATCCCCTATTTTCCTCCTCAAGATTGCGCTGGAACAGTCAGTGAACCATAAAGTCATATTGTGTCGCAGTGGACTCTTAAACCCTGCAGTTTGTTGAACGCAGTTCAACTCTGATTTATTTTAATTTTTGTCAAGTTGCTTTTTGATTCCTTGTAAGTGCTATTTCCATGTCAATTAGTTTTAAGTCGCCCCATTCCATCCCCACTAACGTCCCTTTTTCCCGAGTGATGTATCTCATATTTTGTGTGCTTCATGTTATTTTCTCATGCTTTTGAGAATAAATGTTTATTTGTTTAATGCAACCCACGAGTACGTGTGTTTTCCTCCGAATCCAGCCCCAAATCCTCAATTGTTCCGTCGTTTCGTGCCCTGACCTACTCGTTCCTACGTCGTCCGCGACTCGAGATATTTCTTGCTCTAAATTAGTGGAACGCGAATTTGTTTGTCATATGTTTGCCTCCGCCCACGTGGGGGGTCAATCAAGCAATCTTCACGATCACGCTTTCTACGCGATCCCGTCCGCCACAGTACATATTGAAGTACATACATACATCAAATCCCTGGTCTACATCTACATAGTACCCCACAAGCCACCTAAACGACGTTTGGCTGGGGGGTGTTAGGACACCAGCCATTTACGCATAAAAATGAAGTTCTCTAACTTGCATTTATTAAAGTTAGGACTAGCATCTATTAAAGTCCTTTATGGTTCGGGGGAAAAATGAATTCCCATATCTAACAGTTCGGTAAAACATCTCTCTTAATTTATTGCTTCTTTAGGACCTGGAAATATAGTGGAGCTCTAGTATTATCTTCTCATTGTTGCTCTTAAAGATATCCATTCTCAATTGTTCAAGCAATCTAAGCCTAGCGCACAGCCTCTGAGTCTCCAGCGGCTCCCAGCCTAATTTGTTTAACATCTGCTTAATGCTGTCTGTACGCCCGTAGCAGTTTTTCTGGAACAGTCCAGCTTTCCTTTGTATTTTATTCAGTTCGTGGATTAAGTCTTTCAGAACCGGATCCCGTATGCTCGCTGCATATTTATGGTGTGGTCAGACGAGACTTTTCTTTTACTTTCTTATCCAAAAATCTTACCACAATACGCTTGACAAATCCTAATTTCTTCAGGGCTATGCCGCAAATGTTCCTTACGCCTAAGGTAGCAACAGCAATATTCTTGGAATAAGTAGCATTTAAAATATGCCTATAATGATGCAAAAACATGGGAAAATATTAGCACCTTATTAAAGTTTTCATTATGCAATCCAGATTTTCTTATTCTAGTGAACCCTGAAGTTTGCCTGATTTTTGATCCAAATTAAAGAGTAGATGCACTCATATTTAAAGCATACATATTTCTTACCGTATCGGCTATTTCTGTTTTGTTGATTTTTCTTTGAGATTCCCCAGGCTCTGCATCAGTTTTATCCTTTGGTTTCTGACTCAACCATTTGGCAAAATCAATGCCTGATGACTGAAGCTCTTCATAGTTTCCAATTGCATTGATTTTCCCCTGTAACCATTGAATTTATCTTTTAAAGTTTGTAAAATATTTAATGGGAAATAATTCAAGTCTAGGGAATACATATCACCAAGGGAAATGAAAGTGGCCTTTGTCATGATTTTTTTAAAGCATGTAATGACCTATTTTAGCAATTAACTTTGATTGATGATGATATTTATATCACTGCAAGTCCCCAAAGCACAACTGCATGCAGTGGCTTGAAATTGTTGCAAAACAAAATTTAGGGCTGTATAAAGATATTGCTCTGTTATTACTTCATACTATCTCCATACTTGTGGAAACTTTGAGTTTTTTGGCATTAGCTGCTAGTACCAGGGACGCCGACTTACAAAAAATATTGGTGGGGCCCATATCGGGGATCTTGCCCCAGGAAATTTTTTAAGTACTAAGTTTTAAGTTTTTTAAGCATTTTAGAAGAGTCATATGATCAACATTAGAACCCAGATAACTCGAATCTCAATATCTAGACACTCAGGGGAAAATCGACAAGCCTGACATTTTTTCCTCACACCCATAAGGGATTTTTGAGGGGGCGCGGGCCCCCTCAGGCCCCATAGAGGCGGCCACTGGCTAGTACCTCGGACAGATAAAAAAAAAACTGCTATAGGGTCACAAGAAAACAGAATAAAATATATACCTTCAATACCTGTAGAATATCAGTTGATAAATTGATGAGTTTTGGTCGATAATTCTATTATTTTTTGCCATACCAAGGTTTCAAAAATGTAACTTTTCCAAACATTGGTTTGAGAAAAAAAAGTTGAGTCTTTTACTCAGGGGTTGATTCGGCATCAAATTAGGGGGGGTAATGACCTGGGTGTGGAGAGTATAGAATACTCCCCAAGGGAGAGAGGTGTTCTCCCCTGAAAATTTTTTAAAATTTCCATTTTTTACTCATCTTGGAGCCTAAAATTTAATTTTTATTCTTACCAGAGGATCACATTGAATAATATTAGACATGAAAGAAAAAGCTATTAAACTAATACATACATGCATGGGAACTAAAAATTTGTGATAAAATTTATGACAGAGGTGAACCCGCCTATATCCGCCCCTGTTTTGACCATGTATGTAATTCAATACATACTTCATCATTATAATGAAAAAAATGACAGGTTCAGAAAACATAAAAATGAATTTTATCAATAATGCACTATATCTTTCATTCCAGAATTAGTACCTTTGAGAAAATATATGCTAACCTTGTTCAATATTATTATTTGGTCGACGTGCATCAAGTATTGAAGTTGATGAGTGATCAGAATGCGAGTCTTGGATGATAGATAGTTCACAATGCAATCTTCAAAAAGCTGCTTTCCAACTACAGAGTCAACTGCTGATAGGGGGTCGTCGAGAAGGTACACGTCTGCATTGTGATAAATGGCCCTGTTTGAAATAAAAAAAATTACATTAAAATTGAGACCTTAACACTGGGGATGGATCAGATCAGTTATTTGGGCCTCGTTCCACCATTTCTTGAGCCTAGAGCGGAAATTGGAACCCAATGTTGAAAAGACTTGACAATGAAATGAATGACAATGATTGAATCATATAGGAAATAGTCTTAAATGAGTGATGTATTTTTATAGCAAACATCATATGACAGACATCAACATAAACTATTTTAAAGCATAATGTAGGTATTTATGGTAGTACGTTTTCAGTTGTTGCTCATTGCTTATTATTTTAGGGTTCCCATATTTTCACAAATAAAAATGTTTTAGGCTTCATATTCTTGGCACTTTCTCTTGATTGTTAGACATGGCGTAATGGAACACTTTTTCCTCAATAGTGGATTGTTGTCTGATCTTATGATCAAATTTAAAAACTGCAAGCAATAATTAGATGGAAAAAATTTGCTTTTGCAAAAATTAAGGAGCCCTACTTGTTATGAATGTATGCATGGTTATGTTTGATGAGATAAAACTATATTTTAAACATTAGCTTTTTGAACATGTTTAAACCAAAGGCAGTTTGCCTTCAATTGGTACATATTTTCAATCTCAACACCTCTAACCACGCACATTGTTCTGCTACATTTGAATACCCCGATATGCTATGTGTTAATGAATGATTTGACTTCAATTTAAAAAAGTGTGCACATGAAATCTTCAATTAAAAAAGAACCATAAATAGTCAATGCAGCATAGGGTAGTTTTCCCTAAGTCATGGGATGACATTGTAATAGCTCACGTTCCAATTCATATCGCAAAAGAATCCCAGACTATATTTGATCTATTTGTATGAGTAAAATGCAAGTGGACCAACCTGGCAAGATTCACTCGTGCCTTTTGTCCTCCGCTTAGTGTTATTCCTCTCTCTCCCACTAAAGTCGCATCTCCATAAGGAAATTGCTCAAAATCATGCGTCAGGGCACAAACATCTATCACCTTTCTGTATGTACTACTCTTAAATTCATCAATGAAAGTAATGTTTTGGCGCACAGATCCTCCAAATATCCATGGTTCCTGAAATAATTGGTATAAATGGCATTAGTCATTGATCGATATACCTCAGTGACAGATTATTTTTGACTTCTGTGCATAGATTACTGTTCAAAATGGGTGAAATTCATAGTGGAAATTCTTGCTGTGGCTCATAACTTTAATACATGCATATGTATACGAAAATGAATGACTTTTTTTTACCTGTGACACATAAGTTACTTTTGGTGGGACTTCAATTGACCCGCTCTTCAGTGGAATTTCCCCTAATACTGCTTGTAGAATTGAGCTCTGGAAAGAAAAAAAATTTCATCGTCTGTTATCCCGGTATTATAGCTAAATTGTCTAGGTTCATATTAATGTGTATGTATTGTCATGAACAAATTCACAAATTTGTGCTCACATATTTCTTCTCTTATCTCAACTTGATATTTTTACTTAATAAGAGTTCCAGAATTATTTATTAACTGAGGTATTCCTCCCTTACCTCTTTTTATCTTGAGAAATATAAGAGCAGTATAACTTAATTAAAAACATTACCAGCCCTGATTCATACAAGCCAGATTTACCTTTCCTGATCCAACTGGTCCTATGACAGCAACTAGTGATCCTGGCTTTATATGGAGATTGATGTTGTGTAGAGTATTTTCATTCAGTGTTGGTGACCATTTAGCAGTAACATCATTGAACTTCACACCTTCTACTTTGTTCTTATTTCTATCTTTATTTGTTTGCTTCACATCGATTTCTTCATATAGAAGAAATTGCTGAAAATACATATTTTATGTCAGTTGAAAGACTAAGTACTATAGGTGCCCAAGCATTTTATCCATTTAACGATATTAATTAAAAGATAGCCACATTTTATTAAAGGCAGATTGAAAAATTCTATGCTTATCTGTTGTCATTGCTTTGAACCATTTTTATTTATTTGTTGGATGAGAAAAAGATCTTCATTCCATCTATCTTTCGGAGTGTATCATAATTGCTATTTCTAAATCTAATTGATTGTCATTCCATGATGAGTGATTACCTGAATGCGCTTTATAGAAACTGAGGTTTTTGCTATCTGAGAAATAGCTTCTGGAAATCCAATTGTCATTTCACTTGAAAGAGCACTGTAGAATGATGTCAGGACAAACACCTGTGATCCAAAAATCACCAAAATTGATTACATATATAATTATTAGAGATGGGCACTTTGAATAATTGAGTATGCACTCAAATACTATGAGTTATGATGTATATGTGATCATCAATTATAGAGTAAGAAATGAGATTGATGCCTGTAATGTACTTTTTGAAATATTGACAGTTTTTGCCATAACTTACTTTGTCCAAAACTGTCATGGGTTATTGATGATGCATGTTTTAATATTTTCATAAAAAATACTCAAATAATTCAATAAGTTTAAATATTCAAGCTCAACATGCTGTTCAATGTTGCCGAAAAGTAGTTGTATGTTGTAAAGTGAATTCTTTTTGTTCATTTCAATCGAACAGAATATTTATAATATTGAAAAATAGGAAATTATTTTATCAAGCATTTAGAGACGTAGAGTAAAAATATTATTTCATATATTTTTAAATCCTGACAAAAAGATAATCAACTCATCTCTAATAATTGGTCTTTAACATGATCTGTGCATTCATTTTTCGTTTGTTGTGATTGACTTATAAATTTTTAATTTTCAATTTACTTACCTGCTGAGCAGTGATAATGTTTCCACTAAGAGTGTATGAAAGCACAGTAAAAAACAGAGCCACGCGTGCTGTATATTGTGTGAATGACACATACAAAGCTCTAATGATTGAAAGATTAGTGGCCTGCTTTATTTCACTCCTGCAAGAAAATAAGTGAAGCGGTCAAAGTCAGTCAATTTGTGAAATTATGAAGTTAAGAGGTCTACTTAATTTTTTTAAATACACACCTTCATAGCCTTGGAAAACCTACCCTATATAGGTACTTAATTTCATTATAGAAGGAAAAACTGGGGGCTAGGCAGTGGCATACCCTTATGGAGTTATCTACAAGTTTACCATTAGCATGAAAACTCTATTGATGAAAAATCATTTGTCTTGACAAGGATTCGAACCTGGGTCCTTTGAATTTGCACCAGGTGCTCTACCACTTAAGCTAGATGATGATAAAGATGTATTATTCCTCATGAATTGTTGGTTTTAGAGGCAAAGGTGGTGAATGCTCCCAGATATATCATGTTACAGGACAATGTTTTTGCACATAGTACCTACCACTGTTCTGAGGCTAAATGTAGAAGGCTTTGAATGCCGTGACATTCATTCATGCATGTTTGCCATGGATCAGACGAATTATTCAAGGAAATAACTACAAATAGCTATCAGGGTACTTTTATGGAGTTTCCGACTATATAGTGCTCAGTTTGTGTGAAAACCACTGTGAGAAAGGAGGTAATTTGCCTTGACCAGGATTTGAACCCAGATCTCTCAAATCAGATAGCTTTATAAGTACATATTTTGCACTTCACTCTACATTTTATTACAACCTATCCATCTCCAAATTTATGGGTGTTAAATTCCCTGTAAATGTACATGTGCACTTTCATATCATTTCATAATATGAAATTATTAAATGTAATTTAGAAGGTTCTAGTGTTGGCATAGAAATCTATAATAATGAAAAATTTATTCATTTTTCTCCCTATTCCCTAGTTATCACTTTCATTAATAATTTGACGTGTTTATTTGGAAACAAATTTAGCTCCAGACATTTGGATTTATCCACAGACACTGTGTTTTCTAGCTAAATTTTACCCGTAGATGATTTTTTCTCAATAAAACTGTCCAAATATTGTGTACCTTTGTAATCAATTTTAAAAGTTCTTATTGCAGTGCTTTTCAATGTATGTACTTGCAAAAAAACTGGAATGTTACCTCATAAACACTTACCTTCTTGCCATGGAAATAAGTTTTGAGAAAGGTTTTTCCCACGTGTACATCTTGATGACTTGTATTCCTGTGATTATTTCATTCATCAATTTCACTCTACTATCAGTACGATCAGCCATTTTCATCCTGAAAATTGATGTCAACTGCCCCATCCAGCCTGAAAGGTAACTATTCGGGTTTTTTTTAGTATGGACAACAGTTGTTTGTAGTCTCCTCATTCATGTAAAAATTCCTGTTGGTATACATTTTGTTACTGGGAATCATATGGATCAGTTATTTGTGGAGTTGGTAGCAGTGATGTAACTAGGAATATGCTTTGGGAGAGGATGAGGGGGTTTTTGGGGGGGATGGAGGGTTATGGGGTGGTAGAAGGGGTTCCTGGGGGCAACCTTCCTTAGAAAATGGGGAGTCAAGGAAAAATTTTGAAAAATTACTTGCCTGAAAATGCATTTTACATCATTTTGGCACTACAAGTTGGTGTAGTTATTGCATATCAAATCCAGACTAGATTTTAAAATAATGTTTTGATTTCTCTGAGGCTTTTGGGGAGGATACTTCCCCTCATCCCCCCCCCATAGTTACGCCACTGGTAGGTGGGGAATATTCTTTATCACCTTCGTACTATTTAGACTTGTAGCCATGGAATTATATTTGCATCTTGTTTGTACTTATCAATTTTTATGAGTAGTCCATCCACTGAATCAGGTAGAGGTTACTTTTTATAACAATATATATACATATTAGTTCTCTTCTTTCCAATAATATGTGTGCTAAAATTATATAGTTTTACATACTTTGTCTGCTTTATAGACTCTTTTACATGACAGGTTTTAATTTGTATTAATTTTTTTGAACGTCTTTCCCTACAAAACTACATGGAAATGTGGATTGATGGGGAAAAAGAGGTAGATCAAGGAATTATGGATGGAGAATGCGGGAGAAGACAGAGAGAACTTGATGATCATAAAATGCTTAGAAAGAAAACTAGAGAATGGACAGATGTCTCGAGGGACACCAAAGTATGTACATTTAATGGGCTTTACCCATGAATAAGTAAGTGTTAATGCCATTAATCAGATTAATCAGTAGTTGACTGACATGTGTATTGAGCCCATCTGTCTCAATATATGCGTCAGGATCAGGGCCAGATTTACCGTAAGGCAAGATAGGCACGGCCCTATAGGGGCATTGCAGCCCAAGGGGCACCTTCAAGGGTGGGTGTTCATTCATAGTTACAGTAGTAAGTAATGTTTCTTTTTTTGAAGGTACTCTTCTTTTTTGTTGTATGAATTAAGGATAGAAGGCATAAGGCATAAAAGTTAAACTGTTTCATGTAGTTTTACTCCAGGCTGTTTTTCTTTAATTGAATTGTCTATGTTTTCCGTGCATAAAAATTCAAGCATATACTTATGCTGTCAGCCATATATGTATCTGTTTATTTTTTTTTTCCAAACCTTACCTCATGCGAGTGGCTATGCTTATTCATAAAAATCGGGGAGGGGGGGCTCAAGTGAGGAGGGGTTCTCAATGGAGAGGTGAAAATCATAACGTAATCGTAAATCTAAAGCGTAACTTTGGGTGAATCCGGCCCTGATCAGGATGAAGTACAATTTTTTTGTCTTAATTTTACTATGATTTCATTTGGATTGTATTCTACTCACTCTGGAAGGGAATGATTAGTATAAGAGCCAACAATCCTATCAGCACCAGGGCACCCATATCATTCCAAATTAGATATGCCACTATTGCTGTCTGAAGGGGACCAATCCAAATGTCATGAGCAAATCCCATCAGGTAATCAAAGTTGTTAACATCATTGGACATCATATTCACTATCTGGCCCACTGTGGCTTCTCCCAATGAAGACTGGCTTAACCGTAGGGCCTAAGAACATGAAAGTAAAATTTTTTCAGCGTATTCATAATATTCTTAGAATGTGTTTGCTTTTTTAATCATGTACTCAAATGAATAGTGCTTTAATTCTTAATTAACCATTTTCTATCATCAAAGAATTGATCCAGGTTTTTTATGTAATCGTAATTCTTACATCACATATTGTAAAAAGTGCAACTCTTTTTACGGCTGCAAAGTTCGTGAGCAGAGCAGTGAAACAAACAGACTATGCTGTGAGATATGAAATGAAAATCCTATTGAAATATCTGGTGCCATAGAAACTTTCAATGATAATAATATAATGATTAATTGAGCGTAGTGCAACCAAGTGGATGATCAAAATAGAAATTGAATATCCACTGACAAAGTGAAAATGTTGAATTTAGACTCACGAAGAAAGATTCATGGAAGATTCAGGTTCAAAACCTATGTGAGGTCACCAGACAATTCAACAAAATTACGCGCACTAAGAGGTAGCATAAAGTTGAAATCATAGAATTCAAATGTAATTTGTAAGTGAAAACTTTATTATTAGCATTAGAGAACAAACTTTTCTTTTCTATTCACAAAAAAACATTTATATTATTCAGTTGAATATTTTGTAACATTCTCATTTACATCTTTTAATGAAGCCAAAATATTTATGCTTCATGTGTAAGTGAAAACTGTAAGTGAAGCCTATTTTCTTCTAAATGACATCAACTTCAAATTAAAGCTCTTGCTTCCTTGATTTTTCAAGTCTCCTGTTATTGTATCATTATTAGAAGAGATAAATAATTATGTGTCCCCATACCTTGCGATACATAAGAGAGCAGCAGGCAATCCTGATTTTCATTCCAAGATGGAAAGTTGCCATCACAAATGGATGATTGATGAAACTGCTCAAGGCGAAGCACACAATTACCCCCACTGAATTCAAGTAGGCTGTTTTTATGTCTTCATTTTCTTTGCTTTCAAAATATCCTATGAGTTGTCCCAAAAATATTGGTTGGCCAATTCTGCAATTTATTTCAATAGTGCATATGTGGTTCTAAGTATATCATGAAGTCCATTCAATCACAAGATTTAAAAAAATATTTTGAAAGAAACATGGAATTGATAAAATTGATTGTATGAGGCATAACTGATAATAACGTTAAACATGGAATTGTTGATGCGGTGGACGGAAATATGAGGGCTGTTTCTTTTTGCAACTTCAAATGGGTCATGATTGCCGAAGAATCACCTGAATTTTCTTGGTTAGCCTGGTGATTTTTAGTTCTTCCGTTGTGATTGTTACTTTGTTTTGTGTGTGTCATATTGATTCCGTTTCATCTCTGGCCACAGTTAATTTTTTTTATTTTCTCTTTTATCAGCATAAAGGTCAAGGCATTTCAATGTTCAAGCCATCCATGCCACAATTTACTCCTGGCAGGAGAATCGTCTGAGAGGACCTTGTTAATGAGACTGCAGCTCACCTTAAATTGAGAACTTGTGCTCATGAATGGCTGAGTGTGTGGTACAGAGACCACCAGCTCGTAGTACCTGCATGTCACTTGTATGGCATTTTCGCTGGGTGATCTGAGGTTGAAAATAGACTGCCCTTGTCTCTAAAATCTTTGAACGCTGGAAAAAGGCTAAAGAGTTTCAGGAGGGGTGTTGATAGAGCAGAGATGTATAAAATAGATTTAAAAAATAATTGGTAAATGTCGTCAGGATTTATTTTCATTCTGGGATGGATATGTAATGTTTACCTTTAGGATAAAAAAATGAAAATTGAAAGTTTATGAAGAAGGTTATGCTATTGAAAATAGGTTTGACCTTACAAAAGAATATTTTTAAAGTATCAAATGTGATAGAATACAAATTTTCTTGTGATATATCAGAACAAGAGTGGCTGAGATGGTCCTAGCTCATCGACTCTATTGGTTTTTAGGATTATGGGGGCACAATCGATTACTTGATTGGATTAACTCTTGAAAATTCTGTTTAACCAAATCTTCCTTGAGCTATAGTAGCTACGAATAGTAACAAATACAGCAATGGGAGTCACAGTAGTGAAGGATAGCAAAGAGGAAAAATTATTCATAGGACTAAGGTTAGAGATATAGCAACAATAAGCTGATCCCTATTGGAAATATTCAATTCCGTTCAATTGAAAAGTGACAAATTTTAATTGAACATGAGGATATTCAATTGAGTTTCCACATATTCAATTAAAATTTGTCACTTTTCAATTGAATGGAATTGAATATTTTCAACAGGGATTAAACTGATCTTAGGTCTGAGGGTTAAGATGCAGGGATAATCTATTTAACTACATCTCTATGACACATATTTCTCCAGTAATGGACAATTTATACATAATTTACCTTGTTAGGGAGTCCAGTATTCCAAAAATTATTCCATACATCCAGAATTCCCATTGGAAAGTTTTTGACAATACTTTAAAAAAGCTGGGGATCTTGTTTCTTGCTGTTTTTTTACGAACTTCTTCATCCCAATTCCTGCATCAGATTTCATAAGAATTACTGAGTAGGTATAGTAAACATGAATTATACATTTTTGGCGTTAAAATATTTTAAAAGATTTATTGGTGGTAATCCTTGCAGTGATTCTAAAGAATGCTTATGCTTAATATCTGGTTTAGCATTTCCTTAATATTAATCTGAAAGTAGATTATCACTTCTATTACATTTATTAATATTATAAGCTACATATCTTTTCTTCTATGTATTTTCATAGTTCTATGACCATGTGTCAAAATAATGGTCATCATCTTGTTAGCATTCAACTGACGTTGTATAAACTGGCTGAAATAAGTACATATCTGAATAATTTGTCTTTCAATAACAGTAAAAGGAACATGTGGTTTAATTTGAGTAGCATATTATTCACTTACTTTTCCAGCTTATCTCCGAGTGACTGTGATTTGTGTTCATCCAATGGTTCATACATGTCTTCCATTTCAAAAACTTTCTTATAACCTTTCCAGAACACTCCTCCCATCCAACTAAAAAGAAATAGATAATTTTTCAATTTTATTTTAGTATTATATGTTTCACTTGAGTGTATTGATATGAAAGTAAAATAAGTGTGTGCTCATGATGAGTTATTTTGGTATTTTTTCAATTAAGTTACATTACATGTGATTTGATGTTTGGATCTTTCCAGGCGAACAATAGCAGTAAAGATTTCTTGGGCTCTGCACCGGATCAGGTCCTTCATATTTCCTTCTGTAGAAGGAGACATAAAGGACCTGACCATGTGCTGCACCCGAGAAATCTTTACTGCTTACATTATATGTGCTGGAATCAGGTGAGTAAATAGTAATATGCTCTGGGGGTTATGGGATGGCCTGGGGTGGCCACCCTCCCTCTTATTAAAAATTTTGTCAGGGAAAAATTTTGAAAATGACATGCCTGGAAATACATTTTACATAATTTTGGAAATAAAATTTTACTTCAAGCAGATGGAGTTAGTATATGTCAAAAGTAGACAATATGTTTGAATATTTCTTTTCAATATGTCTTGAATTTCTCTGAGGCTTTGGAGGGGGGGGATCTATCCCCTCATCCCTCCCCATAGTTATGCCACTGGCTGGAATCACCACCTAATCCTTGAGGGCAATATAGAGTGTGCAGCTTCAGATTGTTAATCATGCATGGGCAAGCAATTATGTTCATGATTAATAGTTGCTAGTTAAATGGCAGTGGAATGATCCATTTTCCCATGTTCATGTTAGTTGTTGCCTCCTTAACGCATAAAACCTCTTGTGAGACTGACTCATTGGTGATTTTTAATTCCCTTTTCAACTTTTTGAAGAGCTAAAGAGATGCAATTATGCTCAGACAGGGCCGGCCTTAGGGCGGGGCGACCGCCCCGGGCCCCGCGCTTTGGGGGGCCCGGGGCGGTCGCCCCGCCCTAAGGCCGGCCCTGTCGTGAAAAAAAAATTCGTGAAAATTCGCATCATTCGTGAAAAAAAAAATTAAAATACACGATAGTTTTGAAAACGCAATTTCAACTATTACTGTATTGTTAAGTCCGTGCTAGACAAAAAATAATATTATGAAAAAGGAATAATGATGCAGTAATTTTTATTGTGCAATTGCGTTTGTCAGTACAGTACTGTGTCGTGATATTTTAAGTGAAGGGCCCCGCACTGAAGGTTCGCCCCTAGCCCCGCACCTGCTAGGGCCGGCCCTGTACTCAGAGGCGGGAGATTGAAAATTGATTCTGTGGAAATTCCGAAAACCTCAACTTCTCCGCCTCCTTTACTCTGAAAAAATATAAATGCCAGACTTTCCGGTCAACGGCCTCCAACCCCGAGAATGCTTGGGCTATCGAAGCGTATGCTAATTCTTCTAATAGGGGAAATATCGCTTCTTTTATTACGCTTTTTCTTTTCGCTTGAATCTGCAATACGGAGAAACAAATCTTCGAAACTTCACGTCCTGTGGCCAGGCAAACATCCTACGCGTTTATGCAACCCGAGACACAAAGTGATGGAAATGTCTTTGATGACTACGGAACAACTCAAAGTCAATAAATATCCCTTAAAAATCACCCACTCGGTGTATTTATCGGAAAAATTCCAAAAGGCTTCGTATTCATATTCCTAGCCCATCATAAAATTCAAAATGTGAATTTTCCTGTTTTCGATACAAACCTCCGGTCGACGGCCACGACTGCCGACTCAAGCACGCAATCGCGTCGAATGGCGAATCTTCGGATAAAGGCTGAGGATTCGACTAGAGTACTTATCATGACTGAGTTTCCTTGTCTCTTGCCGGGGAGTGGAGAAAAGGAATTTTCAACGCGAAGAATTCCATGGAGTCTTAAACAGGCATCCATAATTATCCCATTGGTATATGCAACCCGATTGACTAATTTATTGAATAATTTTCCTGCGAGTTTTGAAGTTAAAGACTGACTCCTTATTCCGCTCATTTGTGGCCGACGGGATCTGCTTCGTCGAAATGACGTGAGGCCGTAAAGTTAATGACTTTCGATTGATAAGAATCCAAATACTTATCTTGCATATTTGTGGCCCCATCATCCTCTGTTGCGTCAATTAAATCTTCCTAGAGGTATTTCGCTGGGTTGGCTTGTGAAACGAAACGAAAATGTTTCGTTTCGATCAGGAGGGAAACGAAAATAAGAGACCTAGGTTTCGTTTCGATCCCGCACGAAGTTAAAATCACCAAATAGTTTAGTTTCGACCCGGAACAAAACTTTTCTCCCGGGAACGGAACTAAATTAATCGAAACTCCGCTGCTCATAGTAAAGTTTCGATCCCAGAAGTTGAGTGGAGGGGGATAAGAAGGAATATATAAAATCGTATCCGGCTCCGTTTTGTGAAAGTTCTTTATATCCATGATAAAAAGAAGAACACAATGGTAATTTCCACAATTTTAATGTCAATGTTATCACGTTTGTGCAACTGGGTTCACAGAGAATATTAAAGATTTTTCATGCACTCTAGAAATGAGCTGCGTCTACCGACGTGAGCCTATCGGTAAAAGTAAAGAGTCATATTTAAAGCAAATATATTATCGAAATATGTATTTTTACGCCATTTTTTCTTTTCATATTCATGCACTTAATGATAAGAGATTGAAGATTAATCGATAAAAAGAGCATAGAGGTACTAAACTATTTTTCCGTCTTGAAAAGAGCAAAAAAGGATGTATTTAGCAATTGTATACCTACAATCACATAATGATATCCATGATAAAAAGAAGAATACAATGGCAATTTCCACAGTTTTAATGTCACAACTCAGCAACCGACAATGGTTTAAACACGCAAGTGTCATTTTCAAGGAAAAATTGAAAAACCTTGAAAATGACACTTACGTATTGAAACCATGGTCGGTTGCTGAGTTGTGACATTAAAATTGTGGAAATTACCATTGCGTTCTTCTTTTTATCATGGATATGAGAAGGAATAGTTTCGACCCATTACGCTTGACGTAAGTATAGAGAGGTTAAAACATCGAGTTTAAAATTCGAATGGCCAGTTTGTGTTCGCCGTACTCCTGTAAGTGGTAAAATATGAATGCCCCATGCATCTAATGGCGGTATGCCGAACCTCTACTTCATTCAACCATACTCCGTACTCGGTGAGTGAGTCGAAACTAAACTGTTCGGAGGTTAAGCGCATGGTCCCTGCAGTGCGAAACATTATCTGCGTTTCGTTTCATTTCAGAGTTTTAGTTTAGTTTCGACCCGAAGGAATTTCGAATCCGATTTCGTTTCGACCCTGAGTTAGGTTTAAATCCATTTCGTTTCTTCATTCTTCTCCTGGGAACGAAACTATTGATGTTTCACTGGTTTTGGCTTCCGTTTAGTTTCTATTGCTATCCCTGGTTGCAACTCGTGTTTGCGACGACACCGCTTGGCGTGCCACTGGTTGCGTTCAGAGCTACATTAACGACACCAAAGGATAGAAAGTTTTTTATCAGCAGCGTTAACCATTTATTAACGACAATGCTAACGACTGCATGTTAACCAAAAACCTCCCAGCTTCACTTCGAGTCTCCTCATATCGGACATGATGTTTTTTTTCTATTTTCCCGATTTTGTGAGATATACCTCTATATTGACGGAAGGCTTATGCTTGGTGGGTGGCCCAGGGTCAGAGGCGTAGCCAGGAAACATTATCTGCGATTCGTTTCATTCCAGAGTTTTATTTTAGTTTCGACCCGAAGTAGTTTTCACTCCGATTTCGTTTCAACCCTGAGTTTGGCTCCCCGGGATTAGATACATTTCGTTTGGCTTCTACAGTCCTCTCCCTGGAACGAAGGAATAATTGAAATTTTACTGGTTTTGACTTTCGTTTCGTTTCACTTGCCAACCCTGGGATTTCGCGCGACGAAGGGCGAATAGGGATTTAAGAAGTTCCAAAGTTCCAATGGGAAGGGATAGGAAATAAAGATAAAATAAAAAAATATTTAAAAACGTGCTTTTCCGAGAACAGAGTAAAATGCACTAAAAAGAAAAAAAAGACTTTCACTCTCATGGTGGGTGCTGTTAATAGTGTTAATCATTTATTTACTCGTACATTTTGTTTTTACATCTGAATACAAAAATAACAAAGGGAAGGAACTTTAGGTGGTCTCCAAGGTCATAGTACCAGAACTGAGCCACCATCAAATAACAAAATGTATTACAATAAAAAAATAATAAGGCAGTAAATAATACATGAATGTTTTAAGTAAATAACATCGAGTCGACCGCACGCTCGAAAAAACGATTTAAATTTCGGGGTTGCAAGTTGGTGCAAGGTTTTACTTTAGATTCACAATATAGAAGCTTCAAAAAACGACATCTTATAAGTTACTTAGCGAAATTCGATGATAATATCTACTTTTTCTCTACGTTTATGCAAAAAAAGGGCTGAAAACAGGCTCCGCCATTTTGTTATATATCTATGGTTATTGATAAAACAAAATATTTAAAAACCCTTCAAATGAAAGAAAAAGAAGTGTCGATTAAGATGGTATAACATGTGTCGATAAAGATGGTATAACAGTTGTGTCGATAAAACTATTCATGAAACCACTGCACGAGGATAAATTCGGCAATTTTCAGAAAAAATCGAGAGTCGTCGTTTTTCGTTAAATTTGTTCAACTTTGACCTCACATATATTGTTAACGTAAAAACACAGGAAATAAATAATCTGGGAAGGTGTGCACAATTTATTTGAGAAAATGTGCGCGAAGTTTCAACTTCCTAGCTCAAAAAAATCGATTTTGAGGTTTTAGCCAGCTTTTTTCTATTCTAGCCCACTGTGCAGCGTGTGGCTAATTTTTACGGAGTAACGCAAAACGGACATAGTCGCACACACAAACACACTTTGGTCGCTTTACACCTCTTTTGAGGGCGCCCCATACGGCAATAAGAGTTTAAATTTTAGTGTGTTAAAGATGGAAAAAAGTTAAAAAATAAAATAATGATAATCTTAGTTTTGAATTAACAAACCCATTTCCGTGGAGTAAGGCTATATAGGTTTATGGACTTCAATGGGCACCCATTCCCCCAATGCTAAGATGCCGCGGTCGAGGCCAAAACAAACCCGAAGAGTAATAATGGCTATGTCGTAAGACTTTACCCTACAAACCATTTGAAGAGGGGTTCGGGATAGTATGTAGATGCAGTGGCGCAGCGAGGGGGGTTGAAGGGCAAACCCTCTCCCCAACATCTCAGAGGAAATTTTACGTTTAATCCATTTTACTTCATTGGATTAATACTACTTATAGAATAGTGTAAGGATTAATAAAGTATCTCTTCAGAAAGTCGTAAAACTCACCATTTTGAAAAATTTATCTCAACTTTTTTCTGGGGGACGGCCCCCGCACCTCCTGTTTACCCTGGCGGGTATTCTATACCCCCCTGTTCCCCAGTATTAGTTGCGCCTAAAACCCCCCCCTAGCGTTATTTCCTATCTGTGCCCCTGTGTCAGTGGCGCCGACTCCATGGGGCCTAAGGGGGCCCGAGCCCCCTCAAAGATTCGTTTGGGGGGGCGGAGCCTCCTCAATAATTCAAGAAAATAATTAAGTTATATTATGCTTTGTGAAATCACAAAAACATATTGGTAATTTTTATTTCCCATGTTAGACGATAGTTCCCTTTTAAAATAAATCCAACAATGTGTGTTGAAAAAAAATAATTATAAGGTTAAGCAGGTTAACTGAATCAAGTAGAGTGAATCATGGTAGTGTTTCGGTGCTGCGACACACTTTGAATTTAACCTCTTCCCGGGCAAGACCTACGATATGGGCCCCCCCATTATTTTTTATAAGTCGGCGCCCCTGCCCTGTGTAGATGTTTCCACGTGGTTTATTTCAAATTTGTACTTCTCCATTGTTTCGATGCGATTGATCTTGGGGTAGTGGCGTTCGATGATAAATTATAGTTTTCCACTCTTTATTCGTTTCATTTTTCGGCTCAATTCTCAAAACAAGCCAGTTCAATCCGGGAAAGTCAGGAGATTTCTTATATCTACCGTTATTTTTCCCCATATCTTTGAATTGAGGTCACTTGAGATTTTTATCGATTAAATGGTGTGAGATAGGAAAACCATATTCCTTGAATGTTGTTTTCCTTGTTCGCCGATCGTAGCTGTCGCTTCAGTCTGCCATAATTCAAGCAAATTACAATGTGCATGAAAAAAATACAAAATCAGGGAAGTGGATTGGGGAACAGAAAGGTTCAAAAATTGTTTATCCACGAGAGCGGTAGGAGACCTCAACCTCACTAATCGCGACGTAAAAAACGTCTTTCGTTAGACAGTGTAATTTCATAGTGAATTTTAAGCTTATGATTACCGAATAATATTCCCAATTGTACTAAATGGTCGATATCGATGGCTAAGTTCTAACAACACGTCTCTCAAAGTCGGCCGGTTTGAGACTGGTATCTTAAACAAAGTGTAATAAAATTAAAAAAAAAAATACGAGAAAAAAACAACTCTTTGTGTGTAAGTGAATGCTTTTTTTTCAGTTTTATGAATTTTTGGTTTTTAATTTCTGTGCACAAGTAAAAAAAATTATCGTCTTTTTTGCTCTCCTGAAAAGTTGCAATTTTTGAGATACGTGTTGTTAGAACTTGGCCATCGATATGTGTGCAGCGTGTTTTGCGTTCCTTCATTTTGTGCTGCATCCTCACGTAGACCATAGTATTGTCGTTGGTTACGGAATAAATGGTGCATGCATTGTAAGAGCCACGTAATTTCACATGCAATTGTCACGTTGTCCAGTTTATTTTTTATTTTCGATTACGGTATAGTGTAAATATAAGAAAGCGTATATTTTTTTCATTTCTCGGTTATCGACTACTCAAAAGGCTATTTGAGACAGTAAATTTACGGCCTTGACTCTTTCGCTGAAAGTCGATGACGTCATGAGCTTACGCCCAGCGTGTCTGCTTTTCCCAGCCACTTCTCGGCCACGCAAATGGACCTTCGTTGTTATTTACCCTCTTGTGAGCAATTCATTCCCTCAGTGAATGTTCTTCCTGATCGAGTTCTACTGACGTCACCGACTCAGGAAGAGTGGGCGGTAACTTTCGCGTTTTATTATTTTAAACTTACAAGAGAATGGATGAATAGGAAAGAGCTAGTTTTTCCGTCGCAACACTCCTTTAACTATCATCTACGAACAAGGCCGTAGCTAGGGGGGGAGGGGATCAAGGGGAATTGATCCCTATTTCCACATGTACTCCTGAGAGGACTTTCTCTCCTCTAAAACGCCTCAAAACTTATTTAAGAAACTCTACAGGCTAAGAAAGACTAAGCGGTTTGGCTTTGATGTCAATCCACCGCAGAATTGACATCGACACCGAGGAGTTAATTAATTTGTTCACTACAAAGAAAGCTAGAAGGCTAAAGTTAATTTTATAATAATATATTTGTATTTTCGTTTAAGGGTTTATAATAAATGTGTATATTTAACTGTATACGCTATTTTATTTATCTCTTAAAAATGATTTTATGTTTGTCTACTATTCCATAAAATCCCCCCCGAAAATATTTTCTGGCTACGGCCTTGTCTACGTATTTCTTTAAATGAAATGCGGTTTTGAATGTAATTGAACGTCGTACTCAGTTTATGGAAGCATCAACATGTTGCTGACGACGAGTACTTATTCGGGAGCAATAGTCACCCCTTGTACACATCCTTGAGTTGCCTCGCTGGGTATCGTATACATGTAGGTGAATCCATACTTACGCGAACGTCAGGGCCGATAGGGGATTAGCTTTTGCCCGTGGGTGAGCATTGGTCCAAGTTCTTCCTTTGTCCATCACGAATGTCTATGGCAACCACTTTAATGTCAGAGTCCTGGTACTCAAACTTTTTACGTCACCGATTCATGTCCTTCCCGCTCCAAGAACACCTGTGAAAGCATTTACAAATTAAGTGCTCTCCAATCGTTCTTTGTGATGGTTTTAAAATTGTTGTTAACCAACCATTCTCCGGAAGATGGACCTTACATCTAAAGATACTTTGATTTTTTTTGTTGTTCCATTTATGGAAATTTGCATGGGTTTCAGCATCTTGTCGTACCCAATGCATCTTCAAACACCGGATAACTGCTAAAATTCTAAAGCTTGCATTCACAGAAAACCAGTAAGTCCATTAATTATGTGAGGTAATTTTGGCGATTTGTGGACCCTCCTCCCTATCGTGAAATTTGGCTCGACCTTCTCTCTCCTCCCTCCAATCTCTTTCTAAACTTCCGTCAAAAGGCTGCCATCTTCAAAATATGTGTTTAAAGAAATAAGGTTAAAATTATAAAAAAAATGGCGAACTTGATAAAGGGAGGTTTATGAGCATCAAGATATATCCTCATCTAGCATACAGATAATTATTAAGTGGATATTCAGCTGTGACACCCTCTAAGATTCATTTAGCTTTGCTGCTGCATGCATATAAAGTTTGTGCGTCTATTTAAATGGGATAATACGTAGGAAAAATAGAATACTTTTATGAAAAAATTTCAAGAAATTTCCTGTGAGGATTGAGTTGTTGTGGTCCGTCAAAAGGTTGCCATCTTCAAAATATGTGTTGAGGAAATAAGGTTAAAATGATCAAAAAAATTGCAAACTTAGTCAAAGATGGTTCATGAGTTTGTTTAGAAGATGCAAAAACTAATACAGAAAATTTTAAAGCCATTATTAATGGGTAAGACATCCAAAATAAGTAACTGCTAATATTATTCTGTTACCAGTTGATATCAGCCTGTTTGAAATCGGCCAGTTAACGATTCAACTGATGATTAATTCAGAATTTGAATTATCTTTATTATCATTCACTCATAACTGGGCTATATCGAGCTGGAGAGGGGGGTTTGGAGTTCCAACTTCTTCCAAAAATATTGGGGATATATGATCTGAGAATGACCACGTGAGATTGTTCAAAATGCGTATTTTCAAAGTAGATTCGTTAATCTATAATTCATTGCGTTGAATTAAAAAATAATTATTTTAATTTGATATTAGTTGAGACTAGTATTCAAGATCGCAATTTTACATGTTTCTTACGGAAAAAAATACGCGATGCTTGCTAGGACCGCCTCTTTCTCCAACGTGATATTGGGTGAGAATCGGCTTAACCGCCTTCCCCCTAAACGTCTTACGTAGTTATTGTATACCCCTCGATGCGTCTGCATAGAGATTTGGCTTGAAGATAGTGTCAATTATCTTGAAAGATTATTCGCTGAGCTGATGAAATCAAAACTTGCATTTGAAGGCCACCTCAACAGCAGGCATCGCCGTATTTCATTTTTTTAACCACCCCTTAATCCATTTCCACCATAATCCTCCCCTGACGAACAACCTATATCTTTCATTCACAGCGGCAACGTAGTACTTTGGCGTTAATTAGGATTTAAGAAGGGCGTCTCATAGATCGCAACAGCTTATAGTGGCGTTACATGACTTTCAAGGATTCGACCTCTGTCTTTCAAGCTTCGAGGGCGTGGAACTTCCAGGGTTTTGGATGGGGTCACAACCCCTCTTATTCCCCATAGTATCCACTACTTTCTTTTATTCGAAAGCTAAGAAAATGTAACTATCGCGACGTTAATAGTGACACTTGGGTAGCATTGGTTCACATACCGGCTTGTGTATTACTGAGAAACTATGTTGCTCCTCAGTAACATAAGCGAATGCATCACAAGAAATACCATCTCATCATCCATCTCGCTCACTTGAAAACGTTGGAAACGGTGATCAATCATGATCTCGTAGAGCCCATATTATTGATTACGGCCATAAAATATTGGGTACATGATACTTGGATAAAAATTATTATTAGAATTTGGACTCGTGAGTCTGAAAGCAGTGAAAGTCACGGTAAATTCGATCACTTACCGTCGTACGGACGCTTCTTACGACGCGATACGTGGTGTCTGAACTAGGCAGCGGCCAAAGTCGTGTATATATTGGCTGCTAATCCATCGGCGAAGAGTGACGAGTGATTTCGTCTCTTTTAATGTGCAAGCAGGTGATAATGGATGGGAGCAGATTTTTCCTGATAAGCAAACGGCGTTTAGTGACGCAACTTGCAATCGCGTGAGAGCGAGAGACATCCATGCAATTTGCGGCGTCATTTTTTTTTCGGACATTCACGAAGTGTTCACGTGGGTCCAACACTAAGTATTGGATATGGATGATACCCGAATTACTTTTTTTATGACAGTGTTTTCTTGAAACAGTAACTCAAACGTATCCAATTATATCTTTGCTCACAAATACGATTCCAGTGGCGGATACATATGGGGGTGCGCGCCCCCCCTTGCAGGGCCGCCCGCATTGCCTACCGTTGGAGAACCACAACTGTAACCTTTTTATACCATAAGATTGCATTTTCTTGTATACGTGTATGATCAGTCCAAATAAAACTTTCTTAAAATTTGCATGTGACTTATTTTTCATTGCGATGAAAGTAAGGTAGCTCAAGATATATTTTGCGCCCCCCCCCTTGAGTTTACTCTGCATCCGCTTCTGACCGATTCATAAGTGAAAACACGTGAATTGTTACATTACATGGCAGAATGAAATCTATTCTTCTACATGTAATATTCCGGGAAAAGATCATCCTGGAGCATCAATGTTCCTTAAAATTGTGTAAAATACTCTTTTCTTGGGAAAGTTAAGGAGTTAATTTGGTAAAACCGTCGAAGTTCATAAATAATACGAATTCTTTAGCATTCAAACTTACTATGCATGCAAGTCCTAAGCTAAATGAATTTTAGTGGGCATTACAACCAATTATTCCCATGATAATTATCTATCTGTATGCTACATGAGGAGTCGTGTGCATACTTGACCGTGTACAAGTCCTTGAAAAACAAACAAACAGGATTTTTGCGGATTGATGCCATATCTATATTATTATATTTGGGCTTACCTACGGGGGACCCTGGCTTTAATCCTAAAGGCAGCAGTAAAAACTATAGATGCATTGCGACCTTTACTTGTTTTTTTTTTTTTAAGGAGCAGAAGGGGTAACAATTGGTCATTGGAAGCCCAATATGATGACTTGCCCCGCGTTGAATTCGAGGAAAGATAATTATCAGTTGTGACCTATGGGGCTTACTAACTTTGCTGCAGTGGAATCCGCAAGAAAATTGAATTTTGTCATTTTATCTTCGTTGAAACATGAATCGACTCCTTTCGGAGCATTGGTATCTGTATCAATTATAACAACATGTTTTTTTGATTCTTGTAATCATTAAATTTCCTTGATTTTCCTTTGAAAATCTGATTTTATATTGAATCTTTATCGAAATTATTTATGTTAATTATATCTTATTATCACGCATGTTATTTTATATTCGATTAATTTTGTTGTTTATACGGTTTTAATCGGATAACTCTATGAAACAATTAGATGCATTGTAAGTTTTCTGTTTTCTTTGGATATCACAAAATGTAAAAAGAATTAGGAGGAATTTTCGTTCGAACCTCTTGCCGTCCTGCAAGTTTCTCTCCTCCGGATAATATTGCACACGACTCCTCATCTAGCATGCAGATAATTATTAAGTGGAAAATCAGCTGTGATGCCCTCTACGATTCATTTAGCTTTGCTGATGCATGCACATAAAGACTGTGCGTATACTTAAATGGGATAATACGTAGGAAAAATTGTATACTTTTATGAAAAAAAATCAAGAAATTTCAAGTGAGGATTGAGTTGTTGTGGTCCGTCAAAAGGCTGCCATCTTCAAAATATGTGTTGAGGAAATAAGGTTAAAATGATCAAAAACATTGCAAACTTAATCAAGAGTGGTTCATGAGTTTGTTTAGAAGAAGCAAAAACTAATACAGAAAAATTTCAAGCCAGTATTAATGGGTAGGACATCCAAAATAAGTAACTGCTAATATTATTCTGTTACCAGTTGATATCAGCCTGTTTGAAATCGGCCAGATAACGATTCAACTGATGAGTCTTTCTGAATTTGAATTATCTTTCTCTCATACCTGGGCTTTAGCGACCTTGAGATGGGGTTTTGGGGTTCCAACTCTCCTAGAAATGTTGGGGATATATGATCTAAGAATGACTTCCCTAAATGATCCCCCCGACAATTGTACCCTCTCCTTGAATGAACTTCCCCCTAAAATTTTGTATTTCCACAACCTTGTTTTAGGTTGAACACTCATTGATTGAACTCCCCCATAAGAATGTCGTTGTTAGAAGTCACTCGTTGTTAGGAGAATTTTGGAGAAACCATCTGCATGTCTACTCTTGAAGCAGCTGTGGAACTGAATAGCTTGAGATGGTAGCACTATGGTTTTCTAAAGTGGGGTAGCCAGGCATTTCGTTCGGGAGGGAGTATAAAACCAGGGGGGAAATTTTATTTTTATTATCTGATCTACCGTAATATACGGGGGTTCGTAAGATATGGTTAACTTTGTCGGAAAATAAACTGCTCTTAGGCTGCTATTCTGGATGGAATAGCATTATGCTATTCTCCGATATTGCAACCGATGTTGCTATAATATAGCGTATTGCAACGCCTATGCTATTTGGTATTCAGAACGGTTGCAATTCGTGTTTTTACTACACCGGAAGACGTAATTCTCAGAATAGCATAGGCCCGTAGCAATTCACTATTCTGAACGGCGAATTGCAACCGGTAGGCTTGCTATAATATTACGCGGTCTTCGAGGCCGAGCTATTCGGTATTGCAACCCTGAAAACGTGCGCATTGCGATGTCGGATTGTTTTTCTGAGGTTAAAGTAACATAATCAGTATTGAAAAATGGAATAATAGCCAAAAATAAAATGATATCTGCTTTATTTTAATTAAATAATAGTAGCATAAGTGATGAATATTTAACTAGTTAAGTGAATTGGTTAGAAATTAACATTCGAGCTTAATATATGAAGCACAAGCTTGCTTCATCGACAGTACGAAAACAATAACAATTAATGCAAAGAATTACTACGATTAGCCCAAATTTTCCGTGTTTTATTCATATGTACAACTCATAATTTTATTTCATCACTTGACTTGCTACTAAAAATATCCTCAATGTAGGCTATGAGGTCTATTCTTGAAAAATTTCAAGCTTGTGTTAACACACTAACTCGCCAAATATAATAATTGTTATAGCTTTCAATGAAAACCATATATTACCATAATAATACCATATACTTTGATCAGCCGTTCATTTCCTCAGTTGGACAGTATATACAAATACATATAACGCGTCGAAATTATTTTCCCCACTATTCGCTACCTTCTACAATTAAAACTTAAAATTTACTAAATTATAACAGGGGCAGTCGACTTGAATTACTTGCTTGAAAACAAAGGATTTCTCCGAACACCAATAAAGTTTCCGAACAAATATGATTCACCACAAACGTTTAATGGAATATTCATGTACATCATAAACGCAATACATATCATGTGGAATTCAATACAAATTGTTTCCTCTATAGGCAAGCAAGTTATTCACACAATTAATTTTCAGTATATCGGCACAGTTCAGGGTCTATAAAAAATTTCAGTTACACATTAAAATCAGCTGATACGAAAACAATGATAACTGACACAACAGCACTTTCCACACGATTCACTATCGCTAGATTCACTTTTTCACAGCTGTTCCATCATCCTCAAATTCACCATCACCTCCCTCTGCTTTTTCCAAATCTGCAGCTGAAATATCGATACTATTCCATCGTAATACATGAAAGCACAGCTGTGACGTTTCCACCTACTTCAGTTCCTAAAAGAGATTGAACACTGAAATTAGGGAGTCATATAATATAAAGTTAGTATTAAAAACGAAAGCTCCTAGTCCATACAGTAAAGCTATATCGTCACGATCAAAGCAATAAAAGTTGGTACATATTTATTTTGACATGCAACGAACAGACAGACTTCGAAGCCTAAGACAATTACGAAGAAAATCAAACATATTTAGGTTTCAATGATTATTTCGCATAACATATATCTCACGATAAAGGACCGATCGGATATAGGTAAATGATTCAATATTTATGCCCGATAAATCATCATTATAACAGTAAAATTATGACCTAACCCACCTGTCTGAAGCCATTGTGATATTATCAAAACAACAACAATCAGCTGATTTCCTAAACGAGATTTTCAAAGCGTATTATATAAATCCACGGTTTAATATAATTTTTAAATGCAAATGAAGCAATTATTTGAAATTGCAAGTCAATATTCCATAAAATACAGAAAAATATATAAAATATCTTCTCCCCCATTGGTTGCGCAAACTGTTCAGAAAGTTTTTCATACGGGAAGGGGCGGAGCGTCCAAATAGCTCGCGCAAGGAATAGCATGATGCTATTCCGAACAAAATTATTACTACACGTCATTCAGAATACGGGGTCGTTGCAATAATGACCCGCAGAATAGCATATGCTATTTTTTGCAACGCTTATCCAGAATAGCAGCCTTAAACTTGCATAATAGGTTTAGTTAAGTTTTCGGTATAGAATCTAACAGTGATTCCCATCCGAGTTGTTCTAAGAGGTCAGTAACACTAACAAGACTATCCTAACGACTCTTCACGTACCTTGCAGCCTATCTCTGTACGTTAACTCTATTCCTATTTCATGAGGATCCCTAATGCTGGTAGCGTATTCCAAATAGGCTCTAAAGAGGGAGAAGTAGCTAATACCTCTCACTTTGCCCTCGCACTTTCCTGGTATTCTTTTAGCAGAACGCAATTTACGGTTAACTTGACCTGTTATTTTCCAAATGAATTCAATCCACGACTGATAATTATTGAGTCGAACTTTGAGATATTTTACGGATTCTACAGTACCTCACTGAGCACCCTGAATGAAATAGCTCTGTTGTGGGGAATTGTTTTTTTTCCAAAAATTCACTACTACGCATATTTTAAAATTTAACTCTAGCTGCCAAGCATCGCACCATGCTCGGATTGCATTAAGGTCGTTCGTTAGTTCATCCCTATCTTTACTGCTACGAATTTCCCTGTGAACTACAGCGTCATTTGAAAATAATCGAAGGTTATTGCCTACTATTTCACCAATATCGTTGATATAGAGAAGGAAGAGGAGTGGGCCTATGGCACTACCCTGAGGGAAGCCAGAAGTGACGCTAACCTCGTTGGAGACTGCGTCGTCTAATACTACTCTTCGAACGCGATCGCTCAAAAGTTCTCTTATCCAGGAACTGACTTTATCATCTAGGGCGTAAAATTTCAGTGTTATAAATAACTTTCTGCGGGGCACTTTATCCAATACTTTTTTAAAATCAAGAAAAAATCGCGTCGACTGGAATGTTGTCCTCTTCGGAGACTAAAGTATCGTGGGAGAAAAGCGGTAACTGGGTTGCGCCAGATCTACTTTTACTGAATCCGTATTGATTTCTAGTTAACAAGTTTTTCGTTTCAAGGTGTCCCATTACTGAGCTAACTACAATGTGTTAAAAATTTGCATGAGATGGATGTTAAAGATATCGGTTCGTAATTAGATGGCTGTTCCTTATGCCCACTTTTGAAAATGGACGCTACATTGGCAATTCTCCAGTCATTAGTCTCTTGGTGTTCCTTGATTTTCTGCACATTATAGGGCAATTTCTGTGACCAGTTCTTTTTATACTCGGGAAGGGATTTTGTCTGGACCAGGTGACTTATTTGGACTGAGCAATTTCAATAAATTTTCAATTGTAAAGCACTTATGTCAAGAGGCGGCATCTTTCGTGTGCAGTGATTATTAACCGCCTCGGATGAGTTCTCAGAAGACTCGATTAACACGCTCTTTAAGTAGGAAGTTAATAAATTGGCTTTTTTCGGAACGGTTTGTTAACACCTCTCCATTATCGTTTCTTAGTGTACAAACCGTAGATCTTTTGCCTTGAACTTCCCGAACATAAGACCAAAATGATTTTGGGTCATCCCGTGACTGCCATACAAGTATATTCCTTTTAAAATTGGTGAATGCATTCCTGAACGCTGCTTTCCTCCTTCGTAACTGCTTTAGGCGAAGTATTTTTTTAAATTATCAACTCGCAATAAGTTGCGGAGAAATCAGTAAGTACTAACTTTTTTCATTTTAGCATGGCATCCTCTGTCTCCTCCATTATTTTCCCACTTTCGCGTCATGCCATCTCAGTTCGCTACCCTCTTTTTCAATTTAATAGGGATAAAACTTTTGATTCCTTAAGTTGCTTGCGAAAGAAAAGCTGTCCTAGTACCATCTAACTTTAACTCTATTACCGATTCTTGAGACACGGGGAAAGCTTTCGTCAGATGACTCTGGAACCCATCAAAATCAGCTCTTTTAAACATGAAAACTTTCCATTCTCGTTAAGGCCTGGTTACACGGTACATGAGATTGTACAAGAAAATGTGAGAATGTCTGAATCTCAGAATGAACGCGAAAATGCACCGTGTAACCACGTAAAATGTAAGAATGTATGAATTTCTTAACGCCTGCTCTAATTTCGTTCAGACAATCATACAATTTGAACTCAGAGTCACCTGGTGGCAGACTACGAAAACGACACATTCATTTCATCTGGCTAATAGTAGGGCAGATCGGAAAAATCGATTTTTTTCAAATCCATTCGGCCCAGTGAAAAAAAGTTGTGGGAACGATCAAAAATAAGGCCTGAAAAATTTGAGACCTCTAGGTGAACCCCTGACCCTCGCTCAAATGCAATTTAGGGGGGGAGGTCGAAATTAGAAAAATATAGTATTTTATGGTCATTTCCTATAGATTTTGCCGAGTTACTGCCCTTGAGTGCAAAAATTTCATGCATTATTACGTATCTGCCACTATTTAGCCACAATATGCCTAATTTGAGTCCGCGAAGAAAATATTCCAACGCCCACGCAGCGTCGCGGATACAAGAGCCGCAGGCCGATCCCCTCCCCTCCCCACTCGCTTCTACCCCTCCCACGCCTCCAATACAGCAAAATTCATCCCGCGTATGCTGCTAGGAGGTCGTTTATCTTTGATAATATAAATCGGAAGATGGTAGAAGGTAATAAAGGAAGCTTAGTGAGACGACTTGTCCCTTGTTAGGCGCCTCGTCGGGGTTAAACAAATCGATGCTACCAACTTTGAGAGAAGTGATGAAATAGTTTTAGATCCGAGAACGCAGGAAAGGAGCCTACGGCCCATGAAAAGGCCTCTCGAATGGCTATAAAGGTGGGCTAACTTCGGATATGCTCCAATTTCGGCTTTGTCCGACAGATGCCCGCGTCGTGAAAAAAAAATTAAAATATAGGATAGTTTTAAAAACGCAATTTCAACTGTTACTGTATTGTTAAGTCCGTGCTAGACAAAAAATAATATTATGAAAAAGGAATAATAATGCAGTAATTTTTATTGTGCAATTGCCTTTGTCACATACTTAGCCGGAGAGTGGTAGGGATTGAAAATGCTCGAGTTTGTAGATGGGGTATAGAGTTTAATATTTTAAGTGAAGGGCCCCGCACTGAAGGTTCGCCCCTAGCCCCGCACCTGCTAGGGCCTGCTGTGTTCGACTCAGTTGTGTAGCAAAAAAACCGAGGGTCTGTAATAGTCTGTCCAATTCCGGAAGGCGGGTGAGAGATTGGCGAATAAGGCGATAAGGCGAATTGGAACACGGCTAAATTTAAAAGCAAAATATAATTTTTTGCAACTACTTACAATTAGTGTTACAAAACTAATTGACGTTACTCCGTCGTGTTTCGACTGATTTTTTGAACGAGGGATATCATAATAAGGTTTCCCTGAATGCGCGAACTGGACACTCCTGAAGTTTCTTTGAATAAAAAATTGCACGAACTTTGATTTCCTCAACTTGAGGTCATCGACACGAATTTCGGAAACGCCTCCCATATTAGTGACTGAAAAAGGAAGGTAACTCAAGTAACTCGAATTATTTACGCTACAGGAACCATAGGTTAAAAATATTGGCAAAATATGAAGTGATGAAATTCCCTCCATTGAGGTAACGAGTTTTATCGCATTATTTTTTTATTCTTCCCAAGTAATTATTATTCTTCTTTCTATATCTTGAAACATTTCATCAAGATAAATTATTCTTTTCAATCTAAATGCGGAGTGGCTTCTCAAGTACAATATGAATCTTTTGAAACTGAAAGCGTGATAGAAAGGAATTATGTGCACAATTTTGTTTAGCCTTGGAGAGCTCCAATAGAATTATTTCTTCTGCTACGAATACTTTATAAGTTACGTCCTTGTCGTTGTTAAAGGAATCACGTGGAAACTGTTTTCTCTCAATGCTTAAGACACAAAGACCTTTTTGTCAATTTAGCTACATTCGCTTTCCAACTACTGTTTTGAAAGAGGAATTCTCTAAGTCATCTTATATGTGATATGAACTATGGAGAAGAAGCGATGCTCTGAGAACACTTGCTAACCTCAGTCAAATGGGAAAAAGAAGGAATTTTATCGGTTCTAAAGGCTTTTTTATTATTTAATGCTCCATTTTTGCCATATATCTGTACCAACTTCCAATATTTGAAGTTTAAATAAAATAAAAAACGCAAATAACTTGCTTGCAAATAAATGCTTACTTTTATATGGTATAATTTTTCAGAGTGGAGTGCGATTCGTGACTCATTGTAGCGCACTCGATCGACCAAACCCCGGCCATTGTTTGGCTGAAGGCGGGTGCGCGGCTATCGCTGGGCTCTCGAGCGGTGCCTTAAAACAGTGGGAAACTTAAATGTGGAAGTAAGGAAACAAATTATAAAGGCCTGGTTACACGGTGCATTAACCCGTACGGGTTAATGTCTAAATGTATGAACGCGAGAATGAACGGAAAAATTCACCGTGTAACCACCCCAAAATGTACAAATGCATGAACGCGTGAACGGAAAATAGAACATGTTCTAATTTCGTTCATGCATTCGCACAAGTTGATAACAGAGCCACCTGGTGGGAAACGACACATTTAGGCTGCTATTCTGGATGGAATAGCATTATGCTATTCTCCGATATTGCAACCGATGTTGCTATAATATAGCGTATTGCAACGCCTATGCTATTTGGTATTCAGAACGGTTGCAATTCGTGTTTTTACTACACCGGAAGACGTAATTCTCAGAATAGCATAGGCCCGTAGCAATTCACTATTCTGAACGGAGAATTGCAACCGGTAGGCTTGCTATAATATTACGCAGTCTTCGAGGCCGAGCTATTCGGTATTGCAACCCTGAAAACGTGCGCATTGCGATGTCGAATTGTTTTTCTGAGGTTAAAGTAACATAATCAAGCATTGAAAAATGGAATAATAGCCAAAAATAAAATGTTATCAGCTTTATTTTAATTAAATAATAGTAGCATAAGTGATGAATATTTCACTAGTTAAGTGAATTGGTTAGAAATTAACATTCGAGCTTAATATATGAAGCTCAAGCTTGCTTCATCGACAGTACGAAAACAATAACAATTAATGCAAAGAATTACCACGATTAGCCCAAATTTTCTGTGTTTTATTCATATTTACAACTCATAATTTTATTTCATCACTTGACTTACTACTAAAAATATCCTCAATGTAGGCTATCAGGTCGATTCTTGAAAATTTTCAAGCTTGTGTGAACACACTAACTCGCCATAATAACAGTTATAGCTTTCAATGAAAACCATATATTACCATAATAATACCATTTACTTTGATCAGCCGTTCATTTCCTCAATTGGACAGTATATACAAAAACATGCAACGAGTCGAAATTAATTTCCCCACTATTCTCTACCTTCTACAATTAAAACTTAAAATTTACAAACTTATAACACGGGCAGTCGACTTGAATTACTTGCTTGAAAACAAAGGATTTCTCCGAACACCAATAAAGTTTCCGAACAAATATGATTCGCCACAAACGTTTAATGGAATATCCATGTTACATCATTAATGCAATATATATCATGTGGAATTCAATACAAATTGTTTCCTCTATAGGCAAGTAAGTTATTCACACAATTAAGTTTCAGTATATCGGCACAGTTCAGGGTCTATCAAAAATTTCAGTGAGCATATTAAAATCAGCTGATACGAAAACAATAATAAGTGACACAACAGCACTTTCCACACGATTCACTTTTTCACAGTTGTTCCATCCATCCTCAAATTCACCATCACATCCCTCTGCTTTTTCCAAATCTGCAGCTGAAATATTGATACTATTCCATCATATTACATGAAAGCACAGCGGTGACTTTGCCACCTACTTCATTTCCTAAACAGAGAATGAATACTGAAATTAGGGAGTCATATAATATAAAGCTAGTATTAGAAACGAAAGCTTCTAGTTCATACAGTAAAGCAATATCGTCACGATCAAAGCAATAAAAGTTGGTACATATTTATTTTGACATGCAACGAACAGACAGACTTCGAAGCCTAAGACAATTACGAAGAAAATCAAACATATTTAGGTTTCAATGAATATTTCGCATAACATATATCTCACGATAAAGGACCGATCGGATATAGGTAAATTATTCAATATTTATGCCCAATAAATCATCATTATAACAGTAAAATTATGACCTAACCCACCTGTCTGAAGCCATTGTGATATTATCAAAACAACAACAATCAGCTGATTTCCTAAACGAGATTTTCAAAGCGTATTATATTAATCCACGGTTTAATATAATTTTTAAATGCAAATGAAGCAATTATTTGTAATTGCAAGTCAATATTCCATAAAATACAGAAAAATATATAAAATATCTTCTCCCCCATTGGTTGCGCAAACTGTTCAGAAAGTTTTTCATACGGGAAGGGGCGGAGCTTCCAAATAGCTCGCGCAAGGAATAGCATGATGCTATTCCGAACAAAATTATTACTACACGTCATTCAGAATACGGGGTCGTTGCAATAATGACCCGCAGAATAGCATATGCTATTTTTTGCAACGCTTATCCAGAATAGCAGCCTTAGTTGTCATCTGCAGGGCTATTCCACGGCCGTCTTGGCTATTCAGTAACTCTTTACGCGTATTTGTTCATTTGTACTGTATCGTAAGTGCTTGAATCCTACCACAAACTCACCATTTGCATCTACACTAATATTTGCATAGATTATCCTTGTATGTATGCCGGACATACCAAGTTTATGCCTATGGTATCTTATTGGTTGTATTATGCCGGAACAAAACAATCGATGAGGTTGTCACAGAGTTTTCAATACGACATTTGTGAAATACAACGGCAATCATACGACTTATAGAACACATTTAAACATAATTAATATCATACGAATTAACGACAATTCTACCTTTTATACGTCCGAGGTGGGAATGCGCTGGCTCACCACAAAAATACGACTCACATTACGCAAGTTCATAAATCGGCAAGACCTCTAAACCAACATCTTTTCCATCAACAGCAAATATCTTCTTAACTTTATAACCGTCCCGGACAAAAGTAGAACAAAGTATTAAAAATATCTACTCTCATACATCATCTACACTCAGTGAAACAGGTGACAGAAAAATGTCCAGTGAACACGGCTTAAAAACAAGCCTAAGTTTTCCTGTGAAAAAAAGTTTCTTATAAATACGGGCAGAGAGCGGTTTTTTGTATAACTTTTTTCATAGACTAACACGCGTCTGCGTCAATAATAAAAATTTAGGCACATTTGCATTTGTACAGCCCAGTTTCATTTATGCAACCCTTGAGAAAGTTGATACTTGGAGGCCTATTACGAACGGCTTACCGCATGCGGTGAGATACCGCCTGCGGTATCATACCGCCCCGAAGCGCGGTTACCGCCCCCGAGCGATTACGAGTGGCCACCGGTCGGTATCATACCACGGCTAAGGGGTCGGTATGATACCACGGCCAGCTACCCCGGTGGTGAGATACCGACCCCCTAATGGCGGACGTCTGTTTACATTTTTCGGGTCGAGCTGGCGTTTTAAAAACAAAATATCCGACGATAGAAACTCGGAAGCTATCATATTTTGTGTTATTTATAATATTAATGTCTGAGTAAGCGTATAAAATACCAAACTGGAGCCGACTGGAGCAGTTGAACAAAAAAAGTATAATACCCGTATAACAACAACGTTGTAGCCGTCTGAGATAAGAGAGAGCCATGGCCGTAGGAGATGGATACGTTGATTGTAAGTTGACCCTCATTCATTTATTTAATTAGAACAATTTGGATGTTTTTTAATGTCCGCAATGTTTTTATATGCAATAACATCTTCCATTTCTTCATAGGTGCCGGAAAATTCGTCGTTAAGGACTGCCTGTGCTTGTATTGTATGGTGAATACAGCTGTTGCTCGCCGCTTGGAGATTTCTACGAACATCTTTTGTGGCAAAATATTATTTTTTCAACGTGACAACTTCTTGTATTGCAAGGTGAATACTACTTTTGCTCGCTGCTTGGAGATTTCTACGAACATCTTCTGTGCCAAAGTAGTGTTATTTTCAACGTTATAACTGCTTGAATAGTGAGGTGAATGTAACTTTTGCTCACTGCTTGGAGATTTCTACGAACATGTTTTGTTTCAAAACAGTGTTATTTTCAATGTGACAACTACCGTTAATCACAGTACCAGTGGTTGTAATGCACAAAGTTTGACGAGGTTGACAAACATCTGCCAAGAGCTGTAGTTATCACTGTTCCATTGTGGTTGGTTTTTAAACAGTGGTTTACGCTATCGAGAAGTGTCTGATAGTAATGTAAAGATTGTCAGTGGCGTTTATACCTTCGTCATTCACCGCAGAGATAACATTTCACGATCAAGCTATCAAGTTCAAAGTCATGTGTGAAATTTGTTTATATACTAGTATATCAATTTCGTACCAAGGAATTGTAGTGAGAAAAGTCACCTGCGCCACTTGCGTAAGATAATGTGAGGCTTAAAATCAGTGATTATATAGTTGTTTTCATCATAGCGAGCTCTTGATTGTAATGTTTACGTGATGAATGTAAGAATGGTAGTGACTTCCAGTTTTTGATGATCGTATTTGCCTGTTTACCATTATTTATAATGGTGTGAGCTTGTGTCGATTGTGGATTTTACCTGAAATATTGAAATAAGTTGTAGCCTGTGTGTGTGATTGCCGAGGAACCGATTCGCGATCTAACATGTTTATTGTGGGCAGACTGTTTTGCTGTGGTTGTGTACCCGTGATTAAACCAAAGAAATGGTGAAACTCTGTCACATTATTTTGAAATAAAATTTTATTGTAACCAGAAGTGAATATCTTGTGTTTTTTAATTCTCCATTGCTTTTCATAGATAACAGCCAAAAAGTTATTTTTTAAAGTGCCTTTCTTGTTCTCTGAATTTGCATTAGGTTTCCAAACCCCGTTACTAACACGAAAGGAATGCAGAGCAACAGATATTTTGTCATTTCACAGATGTTGAGTGTCATATTGTCTGTGATTAAGGCTCTCCAGCTAAGTATTCGTGGTGGATTTTCATATATTTTTTAAGAATGGACATTTCGGTCAAAGCTCTAATGGAATTGGTGGTTCACCTTGCCCGTTGGCCCTAAAAGTACTTCTATCGTAATTTTTCGATGGTCTGCCACGCAATTTGTCACTACCTGCGTCTGCTCATACGTGATTTTTTGATGATATCTTCCGCAAGTCACTGCTAATTATTGTTTTATTCAACTTTTTATCCTATAAGTAAGAATTGAGGAGCAAAATTCGTTCATTTGTCAAACTTTTAAGGTGAATTAACGAAGAACACATCCTTATTAATCCATAAATACCACTAATTGTCTTTATAGACTGCCAACAACTCTTGCCGAAATATTCGTCTGCTAGGAACAGTTGCCGCGGAATTGGAACACCGCACGCCCTTGCCCCTTGCCATTGGCTACACCATTTTCGGGCTGAAGGAGCTCAGAATTTTTCATACAAACGTCACTTCCGCCGCATCGCTCCTTACCGACCCCCTGACACGTACTCTCCGCCCGGCGGTGACTTGCCGACCGTCCCATTCGTAATCGCAAGGGGCGGTATGATACCGTATACCGAACGAAAACTCCGCCCGGCGGTAGCGTACCGCCCGCTCGTTCGTAATAGGCCCCTTGATTGGCATCCAGGCGGACTCGACAGGTTGCGTTCAGCTGCCACCGCACACCCGCCAGGCTGCTCTGATATGTATGGACACAATGAACGCTACATTATTGTTTAGCCACCGCGGCTAAACGGCAATGTAGGCACTGCGGCTATTGTTATTTTATTCCATTCAATTCTGAAATTTTAATGACAGCAAGGCGACAGATGAATCAATATCTCACCTATTAGAAGGAATAAGAATCGATGGAATCGGGAATCAATTTTAAGGAATCGGAATCGAAAAAAAGTGGAATTGACTCATCCCTAATTTTTACAATGCTCCTGTTTGTGGTTCTTATTCCTAAGCATTGCGTCGGCACCTCATAGGTGAACGTGGAAAAGATCATGCTGGGTTTTTCCCTCTGTAGGGCACGCTAAATTTACTTCCCTGAGTGGGTATCCTGCAGCATTTATACTGCAAATAGTTATTGCGTATCAAAAGTAGGGAAAAGCATAGTTTTGAAGGGCAATGGCAGGTCAATAATCAACATCTGTCTTGCCAAATAATTTCAATTATGCTAAGGGCCTGATTTTTCAGAAAATTTTCTTCAGACATAATCATAAGGATTATTACAATTGAAAATTATATCAGTGTTAAAACCTGCGGTTTATAATATTTGAACGAGTGTGTACATTGTTGGACAAAATGGTGGATAGAAGAGAATAAAAATGCTTATAAGTGAATAGCGCTTGCAAATTCTAAAATCTGGTAAATTATACACCAAAAAAATTTGTTGATTCCAGTTGGTTAAGAAATTTAAACTCTTGAATTCTAATGCAACTCTGCTGCCATTAAGGGAAATTCTTTGTGGGGCAGAAAAGAGGCTACCGAACTTGGCAATGTCAATAAAGTATATAAATGCGGTGAGAATCACCTAGTGCCTATGTAGGCCTCTTGCCTCATTCCCTTCCCTGTATCTTCTCTTCTGCTGGACAGGAATTGTCTATGCTCAACCACTGGGCAACGACCAGCCACCTTTTCGGCCAATGGCAACTGGAATAAAGTCTTTTGTCAGGTTAAAATGCCTTGTCAACAGGAAGGAAAGAATGGCTCTTCCTCTCATGTCAGCTCAGGGAGTTTGTCATTTTATGTTGCAGGGGTGTCGTTAGTCAGCCTTGCCATTTTGGCGTCAAGTTGGGACTTGGGAAAATGTCCGCTCCTGGGTGTTTTTTTTATCTCTAGAGCTATACTAACAAAAGTCATTATTCTAGCATACATAATTGGTGAAGCTGGGAAGGGAAGCCTTCAGAAGGTGTCCGGCCCTCCTGAAAAAGTCAAATGGAATTTAAACGTTGAAATGTTCACTTTTACTTCACAAATCAAATTAGCACAATTGTCTGGGATGATTACCCACCGAGAAATATAGGGAACAAATATGCATATAACCGAACGCCACTATATGTATTCACCATTACAAGACCTTTTTTTTCGCATCGTCGAAGAGAAATGTTGTCCACAATTATTTGACTCCCATTGTTTTCTCACCTCATGAAGAAGAATTGTGGCATTGTCCTCTCCACATAACTGCCACAAGTGTATTGCTGTTTTTCTTTGCTGAAACTCTTGTCAAAGTATGAAGAGGATAAAAAATTTTGCCATCATATCCATGTCTTCATCTTGTGTGAAGGACTTCACATAAATTGGTTTTGGAATAAATCCCCCTAGATTGGAATCGGACCACAGGCCTTTGGCTTTCTAAACTGCTATGCTAACCACTATGCTATTTAGATTCCTGAATTCCAAAGCCATTTGTACCAAGATTCATTGTACTAGGTGTTAGGTTAGGGAGTAGTATAGTTGGTTTGCTCATAGATCTGCCTCCTACCTCGAAACATGCTTGTTGGTGGACCTAGTAGAAATTGAAAAAAGGTAACCTTTGATTATCAATTTTAATGCAGTTCAAAACTTTCTGTTATTAATGAAAGCAGCCTTCTGTTTTAAGGTCAATTTTTTGCTGAATTTTCTCGCATAACCCTTGCCTGTGAAGAGACCTGAAAATTTATCTGTACCTATGTAGTCTCTTGTAAATACATATGTACAATGCTGTTGCAGAATATTAGTTACTACAAAACAAAATCACTGTCCCAATCAAAATGGTACCGAAACTTGTTGTAAAAGAAAGTTTCTTATAAATTTAAATGAAAGATATTTACTACCTTAATTTTTGGTCCATATAGGAGGCATATACCTTTAAATGTTACGAATTTTGACTCATGAACAGCAGCATTTATCCTTTCATTACTGCACCCGCTCCATTTTAAATCATGAAGTTATGTATGAAGTTCTAGCAAGAGAATTCACGAATTGTGCTAATCGAATTTCTTTTAAATTTGGTAAGATTAAAGTACAGTAGACCCTCAGCTTACAGTACTAATCCATTCTGGAGGACCAATCACAAAGCTAATGACATTGCAAATTGAATATTCACATTTGTTGTTAGGAAAATTTTGAACTTTTTTGGTGATTTAAAGTGGAATGGTCCTGGCCAAAACAATGGCAATTATATACTGGGCATTGTTGTATAAATATTTTTATTCTATAAGGATCTCTGTTTAACATATGACTTTTTCTTCTTCCTTGCCTTGACACTTGGTCAGGGATGCCATTTTTAGATGATGCTCTTGTCGTGAAATGGTTTTATTTTAATTTCTTGCCTTCCTGAAAGAAATAATTATATCAAGCAAACATTTGATTCATATGATAATATGACATAATTCTCAAAAGTCATATTACATAGATGTTTTGAAATTATAACTATGTAATCAGCCAATAAGGTCTTTTTAAGGAATGCTAATGTATACTAGGCGTTTCACAGGGAAACTAAAATACTTTAGGAAATGGTAGGGGAAACAATTTTAAGTACTTTTTGTCATAAGCATGTGGTCGCGACTCCTTAGTTACTGAGCTATGGCAGCATAAACATTTTTTTGGATACACATTGCAGTTATCATGAAAATGATTTTTCTTGGCTATACAGCCTTTTTGACATTTTATTTTTAACTCCTGAATTTTAAGGAAATTAAATGAAGGTTGGACAAAAATATTGAGATTGTAATTGTCTGGAACAATTATTCTTTGAGCTTAATTAAACGAGAGCTTTGAGCGAGTATGTAACAATAATACGACTGTGCAATCTCACCCATTTTGAGAATATGTAATTGTTTCAGACATTTACAGTCGGACATTTTCATTCAACCTTAATTATTTGATGTCCTTAAAATTCCAGGGTATGAAATAAAATTTCGAAAAGGCCTGGTACTCAAGGAAAACTGTTTTCATGGTAAAGCAACTGCAAGTGCATTCATCAAAATGTTTGCGTTCTCATAGCTCAGTAACTAAGGAGTTGCAATTAAATGTTTATGGACAAAAAAATGCTTGTAATTATCTCCCTTACCACCTTCTGGAATATTGCAGATTCCTCCTGAAACACTGTTATGTGTAGGATTTCTAAAATATTATTTACATCAGAATCAATTGAGGTGCCTTTTTTGATGAGTCATGAACATTGTGGGGGATTTTATCGTCTTTGTTCTACTTTTGTGCCTGTGAATTATTACCTTGGTATTTGCAGTTAGGGCAACTAGGTTATCTGCCATTTCTTTCCCAGTTTCTTCAACCATTTTTGTTAGGAAACCATTTCTTCTTTCCAGCAGCTCACTTGGCTTTCCCAGTTCCTGTTAATGTATAAAAATAGATTATTTTTATGTAATCATCATTATGAGAGATTTCTTAAGAAGATTATTTAACAAATGTGCTTTTTAGGAAAACCTGATCTCTACCCTCAACAATTTTTCCTGGGTTAATATTCTCAATGAATACCTTATAGAATTCGTCAAATCCATTTCTCTTGGGCATATGATAATACGTTGGTCCACTGGCTGATTTATGGCAGGCTAAGGGCCTCATTGAATCAAAACACACACTAGATAAAGTCAACATTGTTAGAGGTTGCCACTTTGTACAAAAGTATTTAGTTATATTTTCCGATATATTTATCTGTTTAACAATTTGAAATATAAATTTTCTCTAAACTGAGGGCCTATTTTACACACTTTTGGTATGTTAAAATCCAATGGCAGATCCAGAAAGGGGCTTTGGGTATCCAAATTATACTACTATACTGTAGATAAAAAGAATTCTGTTTGAACCCCCACTACAACTGGGACCACCCCCAGTTAGCCTCCCACTAAATAACCCTTGAGTCAACAGATTTTAGCCAAATTTGCCAATTGTTTTCAAATGGATACAAAAATAATCCTAACGTCTTTTTGGTATTCATGCTTCGGTTCACAAGAAATTGCTACAAAACTGAAATTTTATGAAAGCATCTATGCATTAGACATATATCTCTGGTAATAAGTGACAGAAAAGCACACAATGGCTCATTTTGTGTCTTAAAGTAAGAAAGATAATTAATGGATTATTTGACAAAATAAGAAATTGTTAATTGTAATAATAATGCAAATTTTCATTATTTTTCATTCTCTCGGTGGTGAAATTTTGCACTTTCAGCCGAGTTTTGACTGTGAATCGTATGGAATAACATTTCACCAGCAGTAGGTCATGAAAAATTAGGCCAAAAATCATTATTCATCATGTTTTAGTGGGTATGACTATTATAACATTAAGTTTAAAGGTTTTAATTAAGAAATTGAGTCACTTAACCCTTTTAGTGCGGCACACCGATATATCGGCTTTTACCGCTCGGCTGAAAAGTGCGGCACGCCGATATATCGGCTTTTATGTACTTTATTTTGTTAAATTTAAGGACATTGAAATAAAAAAGTTATATATCAGTAAACGTACAAAAATGTCGTGCTTATTGTCCAATTTAATGTCATTAATTAAAAAAAATGCTTAGAGATATCTAAAAAATTAACTATATAATGTTTATTTTGCCTAGTTGCTATATTTTATTAAAATATCCTCTGCATTTTTCGACTGTACCCCGGGAAGAAGGATAGCACTAAAAGGGTTAACATATCAATTTCAGTCAAAATTTGTTGAAAAAGTACCTAATTTTTCTAAGGTATATCATTCTTATATTTCCTTGCTTGGATTAAAAGGAAATGTCAAAACCATAAATGAGCAAAAAAATTTCAGTTTTAAAACCATAGAGAAACTTACCACCACCTCTCCTGCATCCATCACCAAAATTCGATCAGAATCCATGACAGTGTGCAAGCGATGAGCAATTGTCAGGACAGTACAGTCTGCTAGTTTTTCTCTTATTGTTCTCTGTATTATTGCATCAGTCCTAGGGAAAGAACAGTGGTAAATAGCTTTGTCTTACATGAAACGCAAGTGACTATTAGAAGCAAGCATTTCATTACGCTTACTCCTTTTAGTCAAATCTACCATAATGTTATTATGTACCGCCAGTGGCGCCGACTCCTGGGGCCTGAGGGGGCCCGAGCCCCCTAAAAATTCATTATGGGTGTGAGAAAAAAATGTGTCAGGCTAGTCGATTTTCCCCGGAGTGTCCAGAAATCGAGATTCGAGTTATGAGGGCTCTAATGTTGATCATATGACTTCTAAAATGCTTATAAACTTAAAACTCAATACTTGTAAAATTTCCCGGGGCAAGATCCCCGGTTTGGGCCCCCCAATATTTTTTGTAAGTCGGCACCCTTGTGTACCACCATTAACTTCAAAAGGTAATTCTACTTACTGTGGATCAATGTTAGCCGTTGCCTCATCAAGTATGAGGATTTTGTTTTTTCGTATGATGGCTCTTGCAAGACATATCAACTGTCTTTGACCAACGCTAAAATTGGTTCCTCGTTCGGAAATTTTGGAGTCAAGTTTTGCTGGGAAACTCTGGACCAGCTCTTTCAGTTCAACCTGTTGATAATAGTAATAATAATATGTCGTCTTTACTTGCTAAGCAAAATTAGGTCATTGAAGCCCTCTCTTACGTGTGAGTTTGTGGGCATGCACATGCATTTAAGCCCTTGATGGTGAAAAACTTACCCACGTGGAATTTGAACCAACAAGTTCTGGTTTACCAAGGGAGGGCTTTATCTCTCTGTCAATCATGCTGTTAGTTTGATATTACTTATGGCAGTGCATTATAATATCTAATCAATTTTTCAAATGGTAACTCTTGACAAGACTGCATTTCCACAATTGTATGGAATGAATAAGCCATAAATTTGTCTCTGAGCATCAGACAAGCCATCAATTTGTCCTCAAGTGTTTCATGAGCAAAAGCAATATATGCGTATGTTACATAAAAGCCATGGCCTCTTCAGAGAAAGGCCCAAGCAGGACTTTAACTCGTGACTTTTGTTGTAGGAAGCAAATATGTAGATCAATCCTGTGGTCAATAATCCTCGCAGTGTCGTAATTTTGTAGGTAATAGATAAGGAAATTAAAGTGTATTAATTTTTCCACACCAAAAGCCTTTGCGTATTCGTTTTAAATGTTTCTGGTCATGTAATCCTTTGATTAGACTCACCAAGTAAAGTTCTTAATCAAATAGAAATTAATTTTTGAGAATTTTTCCAGAATAAATTTAATTTGTTAGATAGAAAGGGCATCATCTTCATGTTCACTATGTTTATTCAAGATTAAAAAGCTATTTAATGTATAGGCTCAAATCCAATTTCGTTCAATGAAGGGATTCCTAGGAGTTTTTAAAATAAGTGAAGCCTTGAAAACATTGTAACTTTGTAATTTCTTGATAAAATATCCAATCCAATTCTGCAATTTTTTTACATTTTTAAATTGTCAATTCTGTATTTGAGTGAAGTATTACCTAGTAAGTTTACTCCATGTCAAATGATAAGTGAAGTTAAGTTAAGAAGATAAGTGATAATTTTTCCTGGTGTAAAACTACTGAGAGCTTAGAATAAAGATAAAATTCAATTCCAGGAAAGTTCCAAGTCTTGCAATGCTCTTCCAGTCACATTGTGAAAGTCGAGGTTTATGTTTGTGATTTTTAACTACTGTTTCATGATCTGGTTCATTGTTAAAATGAAGGATTAGCTGAGTGTGTAATGATCAGCTGAGCATTGCTGAGAACAGATTGATAGGATCAATGGTGCTGACTCCATGGGGCTTGAGGGGGCCCGAGCCCCCTCATAAATTTGTTATGGTTGTGAGGAAAAAATGTGTCAGGCTTGTCCATTTTCCCCGGAGTCTCCAGATATCGAGGTTCGAGTTAACAGGGTTCTTAACGTTGATCATATGACTCTTCTAAAATGCTTAAAAAACTCAAAACTCACTACTTATAAAATTTCCCGGGGCAAGATCCCTGGTTCGGGCCCCCCAATATTTTTTGTAAGTCGGCATCCCTGTATAGGATCAAGGATAAGGATCATAGTGGCAGTTGGTGAGTGCAATAATTTTATTGTACTATTTATTCTGTGGAAAATCTGATTTTAAAAGTTGTAATATGTATGTGTTATTGTTACCTCTTCAAGGGCCATCCAAAGAACATGATCGGAGTGCTCATCAAATGGATCTAGGTTTTTTCTCAATGTGCCGGAGAAGATTACAGGCTCCTGAGGAATTATTGATATCTTTGAGCGTAGTTGATAAAGATTGATGGAAGCACAGTCAATGCCATCAATGAAAATTGTCCCTTCCACCTCTGCCAGCCTGAAAAGGGCTGTGATCAGGGAAGATTTTCCAGCTCCTGTCCTTCCCACTATTCCTAGCTGCAAGAAAATTAAGTTTGGGGTCAGCACATTATGTTTTAGTGAGGGATGGATTTTAATATCTGCCAACCCCCTAAAATCATCAAATTCCCAAGAATCAAGGATTCAAATGTGAAATCAATAAGATTCAAGCTAGAAAACAAAGGGTTCTAAATAACACACTTATCTTTGTTACAGTTACAATGCGAATGACTTGTACATTAATACTACCAATTGTTCTTTCTTTAACTAAAATCTAGGATTGCAATAGTTAACTCTAAATAGAAAATAATGCAACTTCAAATTCATTATGCATTGTTGACATTGAGCTTCTCTGGGTTTCCTGGCTTCAGGATTTGATATCGTATATGGAATTCTTATTCCCCAACAGCACACATTTGGATATACATAATGTATTTATATTGTATTTTCATGGGTCACATACATATTTATTTTTGTTATGTATAACATGTGTAATACATATGTATTATTGGATGTATTTCCTTTGTATTCATACAAATGTAAAAGTGGTACGTGTTACACGATAAATACATTTGTATTTTTGAAATTTGAATACTTATGTAAATGTGGTCAAAAATACAAATGTAAATATCGTGTAACACTTGCTACTTTTACATATGTATGAATACAGAGGAAATACATATGTAAATGTGGTCAAAAATACACAAAATATACATTATGTATATTTCCTGTAATTTTTGAGAGGTGGATTTTCGTGGCGTCTAGTAAAATGTTCAGAAACATTTCTGCAGAAATAATATGTTCACTGCAAACGCCAGATTTCCTCATTTCAATGATCATTCATCCATTCGAATTTATACCCAGGAAGCTTAAAAATAAATCATATACTGATCGATGTGAGCAAGGGTAGTATGGCGACCATATTTATGTTAATTTGTAAATGCACGCGAAATACAGACGTATTACATATGTAAAATTCAGTTTCCATCCGCGAAATATACACATGGAAAATGGTTCACAATACATGAAAAATACAAAAAATAGTTCTTGCACAGCGCAAAAGTAAAAGCGAAGTTTAATTTTTTAAACAATATTTTAAATTAACTGTTTAAACAAAAAAATTAAATTCTCAATTCTGTCGCAACAAGCTAGGGAAGTGAGTGGGAGTGATAATCTCGTTAACAGTTAGCTCGGCATTTCGTTCGAGACTACGAGAACGTCAAGAACGTGCTGTAGGAGGAACTCCGGCTACTGATGTATAGTTAATTTTATATTTGTTTGTATTATTATACGTATTGGAAGAATTGACATAGTGTTTTAATCCTCGATAACCGGTGCGTGTGGATGGTGTGCTCAAACCGAAGCTATGTTTTGCTGGAAATGTGCTTCAATCCCGCACGTTATTGCGATTCGTGCAAGCCAGCTCCAACAGTTTCCTGTCACTGGATAATTAAGGTAAGGTATGATTTATCTTTTATTATATTGTACGCATACATAGACTACATTAATTATGTTATTTGAGTATATTTGGATACAACTATTGGCGCAATGTGTTGACCACATTGCGCCAATAGAGGTAATTATTTTGTTTATGTTTGGCTATTGTTTTCCTTTTTTGTTGAGTTATGTATCGAGGAGACTGGTGTCCATTGAAGTTATATGGTAAAACATAGTAATGTCAATCTTGTACGTATAAATTAATAGATTATGCGTCGTATAGTAATTCCGTGCTTCGCGGCTGAAGTTACATTTTTTCTTCTCTTAATTAAGAGCAGAAAAAATTGTTTAAAGGAATGTTTTCGTTCACGTGTAAGTTGTTTTATCGCTGTTTATTACCACAACCTACTGTATTGTAGTTCTTGCATTCCTAGTTATCCTATGCTTTAGTCATAACATCTTTGACCTTAGACTTATCAGCGTAGCCTTGTCACTAATAGATTCCTCGAGGTTCCGAGCGATTTTGCCCTCTACTTCTAATTATTTAACGAGCAAGAAGTATTGGTCGTGTAATATCGGTTCCCTTAAAGCAAAATGTAATATTTCTTTCATCTTGAAATGCAGTCAATCAAGGTGCATTTCGTCATTATTATTAACACAAGATAAATACGTAATTTTCATGCGAAAGTTTGTCATTATATGTAAGAAAGAGGTGCGTATGGGCCAAATTAATTAATTATAATTTTATTTTCATGCTCTTTCGCGCATACCCAGGAGGCGACGATGTAAATAGCTTGGCCTGGACAAGAGGAGAATGGATTACGGAAAAGACGACGAAGCAAAGCCAGACCCTATTGAAAATGTCCCATTGATTTCCTATAGGTATTTAAGAAATACTATAGGAACTACGTAAATTCCTATAGGAAATAGAATTTCCTATAGGAAATAGAATTTCCTATAGGAATCACAATGGTTCCTATAGGAACCTGTATTGGTCCTATAGGAACCTTGATTGTTTCTATAGGAACCTTGATTGTTCCTATAGGAACCGTTGCGATTCCTATAGGAAATTCTATTTCCTATAGGGTTTTAAGAAATACTATAGGAATTATGTAAATACGTATAGGAAATAGAATTTCCTATAGGAATCACAACGGTTCCTATAGGAACAATTAAGGTCCCTATAGGAACCTATATTGGGCCTATAGGAACCTATATTGAGCCTATAGGAACCTATATTGATCCTATACGAATAATAAATTTCCTATAGGTATGTCCTAAGAAAGTTTACAATAGGAATGAGAAATTTTCCCTATTCTCCTAGGGACCTCGGAGGGAGCGTTCCCGCTCGCTGTCATTGATGGTGGACAAATACGAAATGCAGGCGGCGAGTATCAGAGCGGAAGAAATTATTTGCTCGAGGTCGAATGGGCGCACCGCATGTCTCATAGGGAGCGAAATCATTTGGCATTTCAACTCGAGCAGTATAGGACAAACGACCAAGTGATACGAAAAAGTGACTCCATTCACTGTTTATAGGAAATGGGATCAGATAAGATCATATACATGAGATCTAGAGGTGTGGGAATTCATTATATGTACATGTGAGGCAGTATTCCTTTAGAAACTATATACTCGCATTTGCAGGTAACTTTCTAGTCGGATGGCTTTCGACTAACTATAGTATCGCGTCTTGAATACAACTAATAATGCAAAACCTCAGGTAATCACCAAAATAAGAGAAAGAAGTGTTTATAATAAATGCCATAAGTAATTATTAATTTTATCCTTGAAATGGCTACATAATATATAGTATAAAATATTTATTTTCTCTCCAACCAATCGACCAAAGTTAGCTCTCGATGACACTTAAATCCCGGTTTTGCAATTATAAATATTGGTGCTATAGCATGAGATAATGTATTAGCCTAGGTGGTACTGGAACTGAAGTTGGAATACTGATATTAGTACATTACTGAGTTGCTGCGCAATCTCTCTGCTCAAGGATGACACTCTTAATCCTTAATTGTTCAACATTTTTGCTTTCATATAGGAATTTATTTCCCATAGGAAAATATTTTTCCAATAGGAAATTTTTTTCCCATAGGAAATTTTTTTCCTATAGGAAATTTTTTTCCTATAGGAAAATGGTCGAGTTCCCATTGTCAAATTACTATAGGAAAAAAAATTCCTATGGGAAATTTTCAATAGGGGAAGACCAGGTGGAATTGTTAATACCGAGGTAAGGTTTGAGGGAAAAAAAATTTTTTATCCATGATGGAGAGGTTTCTTAAAGTTAAGCCTGAAATTATCGGTTATGTATGAAATTTATTTGTTTGAAAATTTGATATCACAAGTTTATATTTTTTCAGTGTGAATCATCCGATACTAAATCATGGTACTAATAAATTGGTATAATGTACTAAATAAGCATACCAATGGATTCACGTTTTCCCTAGTTAATTTATATTTAAAAGTAGTCATATGATCTTTTCTCATATTTCTCATTCTTCTTAAGAGAAAGGCTATTAATTTTGTAAAATGAAAGCATATCCCCAAAATATATGATTTCTCAAAGGACAATGTCAAATCTGTGCTAGCTGGGACCTCGACATAATTGGTAAATGAAAAGATTTAAAACTTATGTCTGGAACCTAGCAGAGAAGCCAAACTTTCATTTGCATTCAGAATACAGAATTAGTACTAAAATTACAGACTTCACAGAATTCAAATTGAAAGGCCTTGAGCTCCTATTCAGATCTTACAAAAAGATATATTTTTGCATGACTTTTAAACTTGACTTCTTCTTTTCTCCTTTCAGAAAGTGGTTAATTGTGCAGAGTTGGTTTCCTGAATTCAGGTTTCTTCTTGTGCAATGGGTTACAACGCTTGTTCCATGCTAACATTTTTTTCTATTTTCCAACTCAAACCATTGTTTGTACTTGATTTATCTTTGTGCCATTTTTTTAAACTAAGTTTCACCTACTGTTTGCTGGCCCTTAATGCTTGTTAGCAATATTCATGGCCACACTTGTTATTTGTGTGTATTATTTTATTTTTCTCTTTGAATAAATGTTTTATTATCTGTATGTTCTGCTTTCCTTATATTTATTCATCCGTTTGATCCATATTGATATTAAGTGGATGTGGGTCAGAAAATCAATATGTATAATTCGTGTACGAGGGCCTGCAGATACATATGTATATTACATGTAAGGATATTCAGATTTCCAATTTGTAATACGCATGTATACATACATCCTGAGGGACTTTTGAGCCACTTTTACGTGAAATATACAGACGTAATACGATTGTATTCCTTTGTATACATATGTATAAATCATGTATGGGTATTCAGATTTCCAATTTGTAATACGCACGAATACATACATCTATAGGGACTTTTGAACCACTTCTACGTGAAATATACCGATGTAATACGATCGTATTCCATCTTATACATATGTATTTGGGCATGTATTTTTTGTGTATTATTGATGTAATACAAATGCCGTGTTATCTGGGTTGGTGCTCTAAGACATTTTTTTTGTTGTGGTCAATGCCAGAGCCACAAATAGTGCTCCCTGTGGATAAACGTGGGAACTAGGAGTGGCATCACTAGGTTACGTGTTAATTTTCATGGAACATTTTTTCCTGGAGGTGAATATACATGCATGCTTTCATTAAATTTTCAAAATTTTTAAAAATACGAATTCAAGGTTTGATTCACATCCTTGAAGGACTCGAATTTGTGAAAATTGTGGATTTGACCCATTCCTAATTTTAGTCTTAATCATTTCAATCCTTTTTAAGTTTCCTCATAGGTTGCTGGGTCCCTGGGAGACTCCCTATCTCCCAAGTGTAGACTCAAATCCTTTTGTGCCGAATGCCACATATATGCAGCGAGGATTTTCTTCACAAAAGAAATATACTAGATCTGTTAATATGAACGTTAGAACTTAGTTTAAAATTTCTTCTTGCTCAGAAAAATACAGGGAATTCACATCATACATTAAGAAAGTGATGGGAGCGGCAAATATTTGTTTTTATAAAGCTTGGCTATCTCATTCAGTTGACAGTGGACTTGCGCTGTGAAGGAGTCTTTTACTAATCCATCTAGGGTCTGGGATGGCGGCCAAGGAAAGGGAACGGCATCCCGCTGAGTTGGGTCCTCCAGCCTTAGGACGGGTGGGAACCTCTACCTTCCGTCAACACGAGAGAGCTTTGTACAGGGAAGTGCAAACAAATTTCAAGGGACTTGTTACGTGGAAGAATTTCCCTCCACGAGGCTCTGGCACGAAAGGGTTAATCTCTCAATACATATTTTTATTTATTTCATCAGTTTACAGCTATGTACTCTACCTTCTCCCTGGGATGAATGATGAATTGTAGGTTATTTAGTACGTATGGGTCAGTTGGGTTGTACTTCAGAAATACATTCTGAAAAGTGATCTGCCCTGCTGATGGCCAGTCTTCTGTTGCTTTGTTTTCTGTAAATGTTGATATTTAACCGTGAATAAATGTATGAGATTTATCAATTTTTCCGTAGTTGCTTGGAATTTTAGACTTACCAGATAGTGGTTTTGACAAAACCTTTCTTTGTAATCTAGGTTCTTCAAGCTCTTTCTCCAATTTTGAGTATTCAATTACTCTTTCCACTGAGGTCATCTGTATCTCCAACTGTGCAAATTGCTTCATTCCCCATTGGAAAAATCCTGCCAATCCAGCTGATTGTGTTATTGCAAGTCCAACATTTCCACCAAGTGTGTCTAGGTGAAAGAAAAATTTAGGTTAATTAACATTTAAAAATGTAGTTGTTTACACCTCGCTACTCTTCAAATGCCTGTTATAAAACTGCTATAAAATCCCAGTCCCCAGACCCAGTCTTATGTCAACCCCCGCCAATTGAATTTACCCATTGAATGCCAGTGAGGATGTCTTAATTTTTTGAGAAAATTGGCTCGCTATTTTACAGAGAAGTGCAGACATTAAGACAAATGTTCATAAACCGTTAACATTCATTATTCTATAGGCAGAATGTTTCCTGGATTTTTTGACCACGCTCGATAAAAAAATATCTTCAATTAAAACTTGTGAGTGTGCTTTATGTTAATGTTAAAGATAAGTATGTTATCAGTTGAAGAATACATATTGGAATACTTGAATTCAGCTACAGAGATCCTGAGTCTAAATTTTGGAAAGGAGTACAGTGACTTATTTTAGGAAAGCCTAAACTGTTATTGGCTTTCAAATTATTTTTAATTTCATTTGGAACGAGCTTAGTGAACAAGTTCAGATGAGGAGCATCATGTGAATGAACGAATGTTGGTCATTCAACTATACCTTTCGAATTCACCTGTACTTACTATTGCCAAGGAAGAGAAAACTCAGTGTAACCAGTGTTACATAAATAAAGCAGAGGATATCCAGCCAAAGACCAAATGCTCTTCCAGCTGCTAGCAGTATATAAAATGCTGAAGAATGCTGATCCTATAATGAAAAATCTAGTTTAGACACCGGAAAATTTTTCATTGGTTTGTGTGTGCATATGTTTGATGTCTTAGGACAGGGGTCTTCAAAATACGGCCCGTGGAGGGCTTTCATCCGGCCCACACACTCGTTTCAAGTAGCGTGCGATTCTCGCTCGTTAAACTATGTGAGATGTCGCTAGGAGCATTGCAGCACTGTACTGCACATCAAAGTCGCCTTCAACTGTTTTTAAATAAGAAATATGCCACCGGATTCTTCAGTAGACGTTGGTATCGAATACTTCAGTCATCGGCAAATTTGCTATCCGGCCCGCGGGGTGATTCGGAACTTGGAATGTGGCCCTTGTGGCCTAGTAAATTGGAGACCCCTGTCTTAGGATAATAACAAGGCAAGGCACCCCCTGTGCAGCGATGAATTCCAAAGTAACAGTGGGGTTGCGAGGGGGGAGGTCCAGGGAGTCCAGACCCCTTCCCCCCCCCCCAAATACAAAAACACAATTATTTTGCTTCTTAAAAGAAAAAATACTACAAAATCATGAATTTACAAAAGATTTCTTTGATAAATGAAGTTTTTTCGATCATGAAAAGTGTTAAAATTAGTTTAAAACCCACTAAGTAGTATGCATCCTGTTTTTCAAAAGTTTTCCTCCTAGTTTTGGGCCCCCACGAACACAATTCCTGGCTACCCCACTGCAAAATACCATTGCTTTACTTTTTAAGGCATTGTTAGAGTCTCTATGTGATAAAGGAGAGGACTCGGGCATGTCTAGAAAAAATTCTTGTCAAGGAAATTTACCATTGATTACCACTGAAAAATATTTTTCATCTAACATACAATTTTCCAATAAATATGAAGCATCAAACAAAATTGATTGAAAGAATAACTAATTTCTTTTATCCATCTATTCCTTAAACCTTATGCTACTAACATGAATATATTCATCTGGACGTGTCTTGACTCAGGAGATGAAAGCTGCAAATTTTCATCGGAGATTTTCCTACGCAGACGATCGAATGCCGAAAATATACGTTTCCTTACACTCCCTCTTTTATGACAGTCGTGGGTTCGCGAAGTCTTAGTTTCAGGACCAAACAAAGCGGAACATAGGCCATACCCTCAAAATCCGGGAGCAGGTACTCGGACTCCTGGTCTTCTATTACTCCTTTTTATGGCAAGGGTCATTCAATTGTTCATTCAGTCAGTTTTCGACATAAATATTTGTTCCTTTCTCAAAAAATATAAACTAAGAATTGAATTCTTCGTCTTTTGAGCTGCATTTAAAATTTTCAAGTGAAATTCTACGATAAATATTAACTTATATCTCGATTTCAGTATGAACATCAACTTGTAAAATTTTGCTGCATTAATATGATATGATGCTCAAGCTTGGTTAAAAATTTGGCAATTCTCATAAAACGAGGAATTTAATTCAAAGTCGGCAATTTACATGCAAGCAACAATTATCCATACAGCTAATTCATATAAACAAAGCATGATTGACCTCAAACCAATGCTGCTGGTAGGGTTATATACCCCGAAAGGAGGGAGCCTGGCTTCCCTCAGAGTTCTAGATAATGCGGAGTCCCCACTAGGAACAGTCGAAAATGGTTGGTGCTTAGAGTGTGTGATTATCTGCGAGACCCTTCTTAACAAATGTCCATCAAGAATGCTCTGCACAGAGTGGACTGAAGAGTCTCTTGGGGCTCAGACTAGAAGTCATGCTAAGGCAAGAACTCCACCATCTCGAAAAGGTCATAAATATCCCTGCCTTTTATATATAGTAAAATATTCTTTAAAAAAAAAACACAAAAGAAACCACTGCACCAAAGTCATTGTATTATAATATGTTATAGTATTATAACAAAGTTATATATGTTTTAATAGATACATAGAGGTTAGACTTGTCAGTTTTATATTTTTTTTGTAGTTTGCAATTGTGTTCCATCATTTTAGTGTCATAGTATGATAGTTTTAAACCCTAATGTTTTTCCAAAATAAAATAGGTACTCACTTGGAAACCGTCAAATTCACTCTTCAGTTTCCCTTGGGCTCCAAGTGCCCTAATCGTGGTTAGCCCCTGTAGAGATGCATTCAAATGTGTGATAACTGGACTTCGAGCTATAAAAGTGAAATCAAGATTTTAAATTTCTGGAATCTGATGAAAGCCTTTTTCGCATGGTACTTGATGAGGAACAAGGCATGGCAAGCTAGTTGTTTTGATATTGGGGACTGAGTCCAGTCCTGAGTATGTATTTGTTGACGTGCCAGAAGTTTATCACTATCATTGAATATTTTCTTGCTAAAATAGATCATAAGATGTCATAGATTCACTTCCCATGATTTCAACTCAGCACTCAACCCAGCCCAATCTGATTGATTTCAAATGAGCATATTTAGTTATCCTATTACCGAAAGAATGGCAATATGTTGTAGTTTTACATTGATTAATAAAGTTGCGAGATACCAAATTTTGGAAATTTTATGAAATTTGGACATATTATCTGTTTTTATATACATAAGTCACCAAATCAATTGAAAATTGAATTTGCCCCTCAATTTATATAATTATTATGCTCAATTGTCAGTTTGCAACTCCTAGTTGACTTGAGTGCTTTAAGTGAGATATTTTTTATAGGATGTATGCAATATTCATGCTGTGTGATTATTTTCATATCACATTAGTAATAAATATTATGATACTCCAAAGTATTTTGTAAAATATCTTTTAACTTACTGATTCCTTCGAGTCTTTTGAAACTGGTTGTTGTAGCCAAATATACTATCCTCATTAAGTATGACAAAATTACTATTGCTGCTGCTGGAATAACAAGCCAGTAATTCACCACAGAGACCAGCACTATCACGGCAACGAGCATGAAACCTGTCTGTTTGAAGAAAAATGAGTTTTTAAAAACTGAACCACATTTTGTCGGTGCTTATAACAAATAAGTCAAATCCTCATTCATACCTGGAGAGTGTCCATCAATGCATCGGGTAAAATTTGGTCAATTGCTCCTATGTCTTGGGAAAACCTATTCAGCACTCTTCCTGAGGTTGAAAATATGAGTTATCAGATTTTTATTAAATATGAATGGAGTGCAGTGGAATGTATAGATTGTCATTTTGGAGGAAGAACTGGCTCCATTCATTATATTCCCCCCTGATAAGACCATCATTGGTAACTCTACATTTTTAGGCCCCAACGCAGAACAAAACCTAGGTGATGACAGTTCTTTGAACACAGTAGGAATATTCATGAAGTTCAACCAGGCAATTTTGGCTCTTAGGGTTTGCCTCCCTCTCTCACGTACATTAATACTGCTTAACTATGTATTGATTATAGATTGGTAGTACACCTTATGATATTTTGCATTTAGATGAAAAAGAATACATAATTAAATACTTGATGGAGTTTCTCTCCATGCCATGCCCTCTTGCAAGATTCATTTAACTAATTCAGGCTATGGCACTAAATATTTCATTCATTTGTGGGAGTACCTGGGACACTTAGCTCCCATTATATATATCCCCAATGTGGTGTATTAAAGTCCGGAAAATTTGCCTCAAAGTTTATTGCTTGACCCATCAAGCCTGACTGATATGGCTTAAGCCCCAGAAAAACTCAATTGGTTAGCCTGAGCTTCCTCCACAAAAAGCCCAGTCTATATTCAAATTCATGTGAAAACTCTTTGAGTCTTCCAATGACCATCAGATTCAAGCTTACTGTGATACTTGCAAATGGGAAAGCTCAAAAACCAATGAATAGCTAGAACTTGCAATTGTTACTTCCAAAAGTTTCTTTCTCATCCCTTCTTTATTGCCTAGTTAAGATATGTGATTGCTTCGGAAAGATCTTACAAATCTTGTTAGTCAAAATATCCAGTACTCAGCCCATGGGTGGAGTTTGGAGGCCCAGGCAGAGTCTGACCCCTCTAACTTAATGTAATTTGTGCAAAATAATTGTGAAACCTGTACATTCAATGAAAACAAAAACTTCAAAAGTTTAACTAAAATTCAGTATTATATATTGCTTAAAATGTTATTTTCAGAAGCTAATCCAAGCAAATTTTCCAGGAACTCTAAACCCTTTCGAGACGGCGGAGTTTTCATCTTAGCATGACTGCTGTACTGAGCCCCAAGAGACTTCTTTCTCGTGGTACAGAGCATTTTTGGAGGGCATTCGTTAAGAAGGGTCTAGCTGAACCTTTTTCGACCCCTCCCCGCTGGAACTCCGCATTACCTCGGACTCTGAGAGTAGTTGTGCTCCCTCATTTCCGGGTTTACGACCAGACCTGCAGCATTGGTTCGCGGTCAACTTATGTATTGCTTATAGGTATTTAGCAAATGGATAATTGTTGCTTGCACGTAAATTGCAGACTTTGAATTGAATTCCTCATTTTTTCTGAGCATTGTCAAATTTTAAACGAAGTTCTAAGGCCAATATTAATGCATTTAATGCAGCAACAATTTCCATGTTGATGTTTATACATAATTCGAGATATAAGTTAATATTCATCGTGGAATTTCGTTTAAAAATCGTAAACGCTGCTCATAAGACAAATAATTCAATTCTTAGTTTATTTTTCTTGAGAAATGAACAAATATTTATTTGGAAACCTGACTGGATAAACAATTTTATGACCGCAAAAAAAAGACGAGGGGTCCGGGTACCTGCTCCCGGATTCCGTGGGTAAATCCTAAACCCCACAGGGTTGGGTCCCGAGACAAAGACGACGTAAACCCGCGACGGTCCTAAAATGGGGAGAGCTAGAAAACGTAAATATACGGCTTTCGTTCTCCTGGCTAGGAAAATCTCACATGTAAATATACGGCCGTCGCACAGTGGTCCCAAATCGAAAAAAGCTGGCCAAAAGTCGTTTTTTCGAAAATTTTCAAGGAATTTTTGAACCTTATTTTCGGATTCTACAGGATATGGTCTACAAAATACACTACTAAGTTAGTATTTTTGTTCATCAGAGCGGCTGCAGTGATCCGTCAAACATGGAGCATTCACCGTAAAAATCACAGTTGCGTGAAATCGGTCGATTTTGAGGAAGTTCAGCGTCATGCAGGACAACCTTTACGCAATATATTTGGCCAAAAACATTTTTAACTACAAATATAAACATTATTACATAGTGAGACATAAATTTTATTCGGATTTTACTATGTTTACTATTTTATATATATTTTGTAACTTTTAGTGTTTTTTACCCGAATTTTCAAATAAAATGTACAATATCGTTTAGAAAGGCACGTGAATGCACGGTGTCTTTTGCACCAATACAAAGGGAAAAGTATATGCAACGCAGTAGTGAAGAAAATTTTTGCTACTAGTTGCTACTCCGACCTCAGCATTGATTTAACTGTAATGATGCAATGCGCTGACGCGGGCGGCGGCCTGGCTGGCGCGTGGTAGGGCTCGAGGAAATCCAGTATTTATGGGTGTTATTCAACATTGTTGGATATTTTATTTCTACAAAAAATATTTACCCTATGAATAAACATCTCTTGTCATACGTAGAACGTTTTATCATTAATAGTTTCCATTTGACCTTACCTTTTATTTACGCGTGCCCATGCTCTCATAAAAATTGCTTAAGGACTCCAGCGGAAGGATATATTTATGGAACGAAAGTTCGCAGATGTGCTTATAGTATAGTAAATAAAACATGAATGCATTCAAAACAAAAAAGAATCCCTCAAATGCTACTCCACCCTTTCCTTCCGTTAGACGGGTTATTTTTCGCCCTCACGCGGCACATTGTCCCTCTGTCGCCTCCTTAGCGGCCTCCTCAACCACATGCAGGGCAAACGACGGCCGAAAAGGGCTAGGCTATTGATTGCGCCCATCGGGAAAACACAACCACCGCTCTCTGTACACTTGTTATGAATTGCACTTTGGCCACCGGGGATGAGCGGAGTAAGCCTTTTCACCTTTAAAATGTGATATTTCCTCGAAAATGGAGATAATAGCATCGAGAACCTCACACTGTGGAACCCACAAATTACTTCTAGACATCGCTTGCCCGAAAATTTCTCGCCAAAACTCAGTTTTACTCAGATTTTTCCAAACGAAAGACGTGAAAGTTAGTTTCCTCAAGCGTGAAGATCGAGTCTTGATAAAGTCGAGTATCCTCGAACTTTTTAAAGAAGACTTGTGGGGTTGAAGAAGAGTGCCCATAGTGTTTTAGTTCGATAACTCTGAAAATTTTCACGCCCCTTGAGATGCATGAAAAATTTCTTGAAAGTGGAAAAGGGTCCATATCGTTTAAAAACCAATACTTATTGGATTGCTGGAGCAACAAGTTAGAGTTAGATGAGGACGTTAATTCAAAAGTTATTCTTAAAAAATTGCGGAGAAGTGTTTTTTCTTTCAAATTATCTTCGCCGGTGGAAGGAAAGAAAAAGAAATGACAGGTTTTTTAGAAGAAAGTTCGCTGACTGCCTAAATGAGAAGTTGAAATTTCCTCCGCCTTTATTTAAACAATTTGAGAAGTCCAGTGAAAGGGCCTAGAGAAGGAAAACGGAGGATCTTAGAGCTAGCACATCGCCAGTAGAGCATCCATGAGTTATCGAAGCAAAGGTGATGAGTTCGTGGCGAAAATAATAAATGAGGTGACAACAACCACTCTCTCAAGAGCGCGGCGAGTGTTATCAAATTGGAGAGCCAAGGATGTGAGGCAAAGTAAAATCTCCCACGAAGAAGCCCTTTCCATGATCGTTTCTGGCAATTTCACGAAACATCAGTACTTGCTCCTCAATAAGACGGACATCTAAAGAAGCTGCCCTTCCTATTGTCCACTTGTCCGAGGAGGCAATGGAGGCGAGGAATAAGGACATAAGAAGATTCAGGGAGCACCATGCAAGGAAATTTTCCTGGATAGCAACGAATGAAGACCTGTTTAAAAGATTACTCCTAACTTCAGATGCAATGATATCAAGTATTTCTAAGGCTCAAAGAAGGAAGTTACTTCAATTACCAGTCGAGGTTTACCAGAAGAGTTTATTAATCCTGGAAGAATTGAGTGGATGACGACTGTGATGAGGATTTGTCGGATAGTGATCATGAATGTATTTAAAATTTTTTCGTAACAATGACTGAGAAAGATAAGGAGAAATGTTAACTTATTTTTTTGATAATTAAAAAAGCCCAAATTAATGGAAAATCTCATTTAATTTTTCGTACCAAATCATGTGCTCGTTAAATTGATGCCTCACTTCGTAAAGAGCTTATTGCAAGCGTATCAATAAATTTGGCGTTTAACTTGAGTTATAGGAGTTATGAAATATTGTTTATAACATTTCAATGATTGTAATAATGCCTCCGTTGAAACTTGTGAATTACGGAACCCCGTTTAAAATTGCTTCCAAATCCATTGGCACGTTACAAGGAACTATAAAATTGTCTACTTAATTAGAATTAGATATTATAATTTTTAAACAATTAATGCAGTTCAATAATATTAATAATATACTTATAATATAAATTTCCAATTAATATTAACTTATTTTTCGTATCAAATACGATCAAACATATGAGAAAGTAGAAAATGTTCTCTTGGTTCATTCAAAATAAGTTGTTCAAAATTTGTCCAAAAATAAACAATGCAGTCATTTTATATGCATTTATGTATGTTTTAAATAACTAATTCAGTTTTATGATATGTATAATTTTAATTTACTATCACCAGTATAATCTCAAATTCCAATGTTAAAAAAATTAATTGTTTAAACAAAATGTGAAATAGCAATAAAATTATTGCAAATACATAAAAAAATAGTTATAAATTCAGAATAAGCGGGTCAAAAACAATAAGAATAGACCTTTAGGTCAAATATATACATAATAACAACGGCGTAATTAATTTTGGCCAGCTTTTTTCGATTTGGGACCACTGTGCGTCGTCTCCCGGGCCAGGAAACGACCACACGTATATATACATGTATAGTAGGGAAAAGGTTAAGGGCTATAGAATACCCCCTGTTTCAATGGGAGGGTGTTTCACAGCCCCCAAACCCCTGGCAGAATTGTTGCCCTCCCAATGTAAAACTTAGCCAATGATTGTCCAGTGTTACATTTGAATCGCAAATTGTACAGGTAGTGAATGCATGCAAAATTTTAAATGCGTAAGTATTTATTTACTAACCTGAAGGATTATTGTGAAAAAATATCATCTTCGTATTCACCACTGATTCAAACATCGTGTTATGCAGGTTATTGGAAGCTTTCATGCAGATAATATAGAAGTATATGGATCTGATTAATACTGTTAGTATCATCACAGACACTAGGCCTATGTAAACATAAATGCATATATCCCTTGTTAAGTATTTGTAAAGACTGTCCGTGCCACTTTCAAAACTGCCAGAAAATGGACTTGCTGCGGATGAATTGTTGAGGTGGTGTAATCCTTGGTTAATTGCACGAGTACTTGCATTATTAATTGAATTCTTTTGCCTCCACTCTTCCATATTCACCCTGAAATAAAAGACACATTTACATTGCTAAATATGTTATTTATTTTCTTTCAGTATTAAGGAAGGAGTGACAACAATGCACTATTCATCTTTCTACTATCACTTCCTTCATAGGTATGTGTTAGAAAAAAAATACTGGGATCAAATTAACCAGTCCGCATATTATCCTACAATATCCTACTTAAGTTACTAAAATTGATTTTGCTCCCCTGCAAAAATTTTCAAGTAAACATTCCGTACCAGTGATAGAATTTGATTTATTGAGTGGAAAATGATCTACATTTACTGTATGAATTATCTGATTGAAATTTTTTACTATTTATCCATGTGGGATTGAAAGTACAAGTAGACAGTAAGTCAGGCTGCACTTACCATAATGTTATCCAAGAGTCAGTTGCACTTCCTAATGCCTGTGCTAGGATAAAAATTAGCATAACTAATAAGGATGTGAGAAAACTTCCTCCGGCATTAAAGTATTTCATGAACATCATCATGCTAATTTTTCCTTTGGTTTGTGTTTCATCAGTTCTCTGTTTTTGTAATGCCTTCTCCACCTCTCCATCATCCATTTGAGCTGCAACTTTACCCTGAGGAATAATGCAATAAAAAAGTAATTGGAAATTAAGTTCTATCCGTCATTTTAAATTATTAATATAAACTTCACATGTTATGTGATGATAATGACTACTTGGATTTTTGTTCTTTTAGGGTCAGGATTGGAAAAGTATTAATGAGAGGTGAGGGTTTAGATTTGACGGGAAATCTTCATGGAGGGGAGAAAGATGTAACTTCTGGAATGCATAAGTAGGAGACCTTATTAATTTGTTTAGCTTTTATAAAATAACACATCACTTATCTTTCTCAATTTAATACCTTGAAAATAAGTCATTGTTGTTATCAAGTCAGTTTTTCATAATCAATTTCATCAAACAATCTAATACCTATTAATCTTTTGAAACCTAAAATGAGACATTGCATGCTTTTAGACCTTCCTTATTTCCAGATGTCTAATGCGAGGATGCTTTCATAAAATAAGTTTTGCATCATTCTAATATCTTAAAAATTGTTGCATGCATTACGAAAAGACTTGATGGTTTTTATTTTCTAATCTATGAAGATTATTTCACAAAGTCAGAGCCAGTTCAGCATGCTCGTTCTCCAAAATAAGCTATCAAATGTCTATTGTTAAACGATAAAATTACTGCCTTAAGTCTATCGCTACTAGAATAGCATTTTGGGATAAATGCTTTTTCTGGTGCAACGTAAATGATATGCCTAGATCCCACCACAAATGTGACATAGAGATGCATGCACTGATAGTGATGGACACAATTGGAATGATATAGTAATAGTGGGGTCACTTAAATAATATTCATTTCACACTTCAAGCTGGCAAACATTTTTTCATCAATTGGAGCAACTTTCATCTCGCTTTTTTGATCCATATACATATTGAAGTAAAGTTAAAAAATGCCGTGTTTTCCTCAAAATATTTCATGTGTTCAATAGAAATGGAATTTCGCAGAGTGTATAGCATTGTAAAAATAATGCATTTACAGCAAAAAAAAACTTTAAATTTTGAGAGTAAAAAGTTATCAGCAAAATTCACTGGAATTTTATCAATGTTATAGTGTAAAATTTGCAGTTATTTTTATTTCAACTATGAAATAAAAATTTCAATTCTCTCATAAAAAACGTACTTCAAGTGGGCTACCACCTCATGAAATTTTAGGGTCCCTTCCCGTGAATGCTTATGTAAATTCATCTGAAGGTTGCATCCTTTTGTATATGTAACAGCACATCATTTGTGTTTTGATGGTTACATACACTTCCGGGATAAAAATGCCACCCCTAATATCCATTGAAAATTCTGTCACTCAAGTTGGAAGACTTACATCTCGAAAACTGATACACCGATTTTAGCATAAAGCACATCAAATCAAACTTGATTTCTTTCTGCATTTAATTTTGGCATGCAAACTTTATGCCAACAATTATATCATTTGGCCATCAGAAACTAAATGTTCGTGTGTTTTTCTGGTTGCCATTAAGTCGTATGCCATGGCATTTTTGCCGCTTCAATGGTGAAATCTCTGTGAAAACATTTTGTACAACATTGCTGAACATAAATTGTAAGAGCATCTTGATGCTTTGCATTGTCAGCATAAGGGAACAAAATTCATGACTAACTGTATACTTTAGGCAGCAAAGGAATGAAGTCTTAGCCTACCAAACCAAAGGTTTTCCATTCGAGTCCTGTGTAAGTAGGCTACCTGTGTTCAGAGCATGGGTATATGTGATCGCACTTTGCTATTTAAGCTATTTATTAAATCCCCTTCACTCTGATGGCAATATCCATTTTCTCTGCCAGAAAACTGAATCTGGGTTCAAGACCACTTCAGTTGTATAAACAAATAACTGTTTTAACGTATTCTTCTATTTATTTAGAAAACTAAATACTGTCCAAGAAATACCAATCCGTCGGAAGTGACAAAGATTCATATAATCTCTAGCGTTAAAAGTGAAACAAACTCAAAATATTATTTACAAACATTTTTAACTGGGCTGATATATCGGCACCATAACTGTCTAAGGCCTGCCATACACGTTCCGGCCCGGCCTCAAGGCCGGGCCTTGAGGCCAGGACTGCGCACTTTGGCCGGAGCCGCAGGCCTTGAGGCCAAACTGACAGTGTGTGGCGATGCCTTGAGGCGGATTGTCGGCCGGACGGCGGCCGGATGGCCGCTTGGCCTTGAGGCCGGGCCTCATTGGATTCCCATCCAGCCGTTCGGCCAACAATCCGCCTCAAGGCATCGCCACACACGTTCAGTTTGGCCTTAAGGCCAAACTGAACGTGTGTGGGGGGCCTAAGGGATAAAAGGGATAGTGAGGCCTTAGCTGTTTTTGGAGAGAGTGGAAATATGTAAATATTTTACCTCTCCTATAAGGAGTAAATTTCAGCTAGCTAAGACAAATGTTGTGGGCTACAATTAGTATTTAGTTCTTCAAGTACATATATAAAATGAATCAAATAAGACCAGAACTTTGAATTTCATGGGAAGCTTGCTGACAGACTGCATGATGTACAATCTTGATAATAGCTCCTCAGTGTACACCTCATGATTTTACTCCAATAATGCAGCAGATGTGACAGATTGGGTGATTTAACTGTGTTTTGATTTGAATTTTTTTCACTTATAGTGAGCACCAAATGTTGATTTTATATTATCAAAAAACCATTTTCTATTTAACTATTTAAACATGTCTTCCCCACCATGTTCTGAATCAATGTAGTATAAACATCAAATACAGGGATTAAATGTACATATGTATTTAAGTACATACATACATCAAATCCCTGGTCTACATCTACATAGTACCCCGCAAGCCACCTAAAAGGCATGTGGCTGGGGGGTGTTAAGAAACCAGCCATTTATGTACACATAAAAATGAGGTACTCTAACTTGCATTATTAAAATTAGGACTAGCATTATTAAAGTCCTTTATGGTTCGGGGGCAAAACGAATTCCCATATCTAACAGTTTGGTAAAACATCTCTCTTAATTTATTACTTCTTTAGGACCTGGAAATATAGTGGGGCTTTAGTATTATCTTCTCAGTGTTGCTCTTAAAGATATCCATTCTCAATTGTTCAAGCAATCTAAGCCTAGCGCACAGCCTCTGAGTCTCCAGCGGCTCCCAGCCTTATTTGTTTAACATCTGGTTAATGCTGTCTGTACGCCCGTAGCAGTTTTTCTGGAACAGTCCAGCTTTCCTTTGTATTTTATTCAGTTCGTGGATTAAGTCTTTCAGAACCCGATCCCGTATGCTTGCTGCATATTTATGGTGTGGTCAGACGAGACTTTTCTTTTACTTTCTTATCCAAAAATCTTACCACAATACGCTTGACAAATCCTAATTTCTTCAGGGCTATGCCGCAAATGTTCTGTACACCTAAGGTAGCAACAGCAATATTCTTGGAATAAGTAGCATTTAAAATATGCCTATAATGATGCAAAAACATGGGAAAATATTAGCACCTTATTAAAGTTTTCATTATGCAATCCAGATTTTCTTATTCTAGTGAACCCTGAAGTTTGCCTGATTTTTGATCCAAATTAAAGAGTAGATGCACTCATATTTAACGCATATATATTTCTTACCCTATCGGCTATTTCTGTTTTGTTGATTTTTCTTTGAGATTCCCCAGGCTCTGCATCGGTTTTATCCTTTGGTTTCTGACTCAACCATTTGGCAAAATCAATGCCTGATGACTGAAGCTCTTCATAGTTTCCAATTGCATTGATCTTCCCCTGTAACCATTGAATTTATCTTTTAAAGTTTGTAAAATATTTAATGGGATATAATTCAAGTCTAGGGAATACATATCACCAAGGGAAATGAAAGTGGCCTTTGTCATGATTTTTTTAAAGCATGTAATGACCTATATTAGCAATTAACTTTGATAGATGATGATATTTATATTACTGCAAGTCCCCAAAGCACAACTGCATGCAGTGGCTTGAAATTGTTGCAAAACAAAATTGAGGGCTGTATAAAGATATTGCTCTGTTATTACTTCATACTATCTCCACACTTGTGGAAACTTTGAGTATTTGGCATTAGCTGCAAGTACCAGGGACGCCGACTTACAAAAAATATTGGGGGGGCCCATATCGGGGATCTTGCCCCAGGAAATTTTATAAGTAGTGAGTTTTAAGTTTTTTAAGCATTTTAGAAGAGTCATATGATCAACATAAGAACTCTGATAACTCGAATCTAGATATCTAGACACTCGGGGGAAAATCGACAAGCCTGACATCACACCCATAAGGAATTTTTGAGGGGGCTCGGGCCCCCTCAGGCCCCATGGAGTTGGCGCCACTGGCTAGTACCTCGGACAGATTTAAGAAAAAACTGCTATAGGGTCACAAGAAAACAATAAAATATATACCTTCAATACCTGTAGAATATCAGTTGATAAATTGATGAGATTTGGTCGATAATTCTATTATTTTTTGCCATACCAAGGTTTCAAAAATGTAACTTTTCCAAACATTGTTTTGAGAAAAAAAAGTTGAGTCTTTTACCCAGGGGTTGATTCAGCATCAAATTAGGGGGGGTAACGACCTGGGTGTGGAGAGTATAAAATACTCCCCAAGGGAGAGAGGTGTTCTCCCCTGAAATTTTTTTTAAATTTCCATTTTTTACTCATCTTGGAGCCTAAAATTTAATTTTTATTCTTACCAGTGGATCACATTGAATAATATTAGAAATGAAAGAAAAAGCTATTAAACTAATACATACATGCATGGGAACTAAAAATTTGTGATAAAATTTATGACAGAGGTGAACCCGCCTATATCCGCCCCTGTTTTGACCATGTATGTAATTCAATACATACTTCATCATTATAATGAAAAAAATGACAGGTTCAGAAAACATAAAAATGAATTTCATCGATTATCTTTCATTCCAGAATTAGTACCTTTGAGAAAATATATGCTAACCTTGTTCAATATTATTATTTGGTCGACGTGCATCAAGTATTGAAGTTGATGAGTGATCAGAATGCGAGTCTTGGATGATAGATAGTTCACAATGCAATCTTCAAAAAGCTGCTTTCCAACTACAGAGTCAACTGCTGATAGGGGGTCGTCGAGAAGGTACACGTCTGCATTGTGATAAATGGCCCTGTTTGAAATAAAAAAAATTACATTAAAATTGAGACCTTAACACTGGGGATGGATCAGATCAGTTATTTGGGCCTCGTTCCACCATTTCTTGAGCCTAGCGCGGAAATTGGAACCCAATGTTGAAAAGACTTGACAATGAAATGAATGACAATGATTGAATCATATAGGAAATAGTCTTAAATGAGTCATGTATTTTTATAGCAAACATCATATGACAGACAACAACATAAACTATTTTAAAGCATAAGGTAGGTATTTATGGTAGTACGTTTTCAGTTGTTGCTCATTGCTTATTATTTTAGGGTTCCCATATTTTCACAAATAAAAATGTTTTAGGCTTCATATTCTTGGCACTTTCTCTTGATTGTTAGACATGGCGTAATGGAACACTTTTTCCTCAATAGTGGATTGTTGTCTGATCTTATGATCAAATTTAAAAACTGCAAGCAATAATTAGATGGAAAAAATTTGCTTTTGCAAAAATTAAGGAGCCCTACTTGTTATGAATGTATGCATGGTGATGTTTGATGAGATAAAACTATATTTTAAACATTAGCTTTTTGAACATGTTTAAACCAAAGGCAGTTTGCCTTCAATTGGTACATATTTTCAATCTCAACACCTCTAACCACGCACATTGTTCTGCTACATTTGAATACCCCGATATGCTATGTGTTAATGAATGATTTGACTTCAATTTAAAAAAGTGTGCACATGAAATCTTCAATTAAAAAAGAACCATAAATAGTCAATGCAGCATAGGGTAGTTTTCCCTAAGTCATGGGATGACATTGTAATAGCTCACGTTCCAATTCATATCGCAAAAGAATCCCAGACTATATTTGATCTATTTGTATGAGTAAAATGCAAGTGGACCAACCTGGCAAGATTCACTCGTGCCTTTTGTCCTCCGCTTAGTGTTATTCCTCTCTCTCCCACTAAAGTCGCATCTCCATAAGGAAATTGCTCAAAATCATGCATCAGGGCACAAACATCTATCACCTTTCTGTATGTACTACTCTCAAATTCATCAATGAAAGTAATGTTTTGGCGCACAGATCCTCCAAATATCCATGGTTCCTGAAATAATTGGTATAAATGGCATCAGTCATTGATCGATATACCTCAGTGACAGATTATTTTTGACTTCTGTGCATAGATTACTGTACAAAATGGGTGAAATTCATAGTGGAAATTCTTGCTGTGGCTCATAACTTTAATACATGCATATGTATACGAAAATGAATGACTTTTTTTTACCTGTGACACATAAGTTACTTTTGGTGGGACTTCAATTGACCCGCTCTTCAGTGGAATTTCCCCTAATACTGCTTGTAGAATTGAGCTCTGGAAAGAAAAAAAATTTCATCGTCTGTTATCGCGGTATTATAGCTAAATTGTCTAGGTTCATATTAATGTGTATGTATTGTCATGAACAAATTCACAAATTTGTGCTCACATATTTCTTCTCTTATCTCAACTTGATATTTTTACTTAATAAGAGTTCCAGAATTATTTATTAACTGAGGTATTCCTCCCTTACCTCTTTTTATCTTGAGAAATATAAGAGCAGTATAACTTAATTAAAAACATTACCAGCCCTGATTCATACAAGCCAGATTTACCTTTCCTGATCCAACTGGTCCTATGACAGCAACTAGTGATCCTGGCTTTATATGGAGATTGATGTTGTGTAGAGTATTTTCATTCAGTGTTGGTGACCATTTAGCAGTAACATCATTGAACTTCACATCTTCTACTTTGTTCTTATTTCTATCTTTATTTGTTTGCTTCACATCGATTTCTTCATATAGAAGAAATTGCTGAAAATACATATTTTATGTCAGTTGAAAGACTAAGTACTATAGGTGCCCAAGCATTTTATCCATTTAACGATATTAATTAAAAGATAGCCACATTTTATTAAAGGCAGATTGAAAAATTCTATGCTTATCTGTTGTCATTGCTTTGAACCATTTTTATTTATTTGTTGGATGAGAAAAAGATCTTCATTCCATCTATCTTTCGGAGTGTATCATAATTGCTATTTCTAAATCTAATTGATTGTCATTCCATGATGAGTGATTACCTGAATGCGCTTTATAGAAACTGAGGTTTTTGCTATCTGAGAAATAGCTTCTGGAAATCCAATTGTCATTTCACTTGAAAGAGCACTGTAGAATGATGTCAGGACAAACACCTGTGATCCAAAAATCACGAAAATTGATTACATATATAATTATTAGAGATGGGCACTTTGAATAATTGAGTATGCACTCAAATACTATGAGTTATGATGTATATGTGATCATCAATTATAGAGTAAGAAATGAGATTGATGCCTGTAATGTACTTTTTGAAATATTGACAGTTTTTGCCATAACTTACTTTGTCCAAAACTGTCATGGGTTATTGATGATGCATGTTTTAATATTTTCATAAAAAATACTCAAATAATTCAATAAGTTTAAATATTCAAGCTCAACATGCTGTTCAATGTTGCCGAAAAGTAGTTGTATGTTGTAAAGTGAATTCTTTTTGTTCATTTCAATCGAACAGAATATTTATAATATTGAAAAATAGGAAATTATTTTATCAAGCATTTAGAGACGTAGAGTAAAAATATTATTTCATATATTTTTAAATCCTGACAAAAAGATAATCAACTCATCTCTAATAATTGGTCTTTAACATGATCTGTGCATTCATTTTTCGTTTGTTGTGATTGACTTATAAATTTTTAATTTTCAATTTACTTACCTGCTGAGCAGTGATAATGTTTCCACTAAGAGTGTATGAAAGCACAGTAAAAAACAGAGCCACGCGTGCTGTATATTGTGTGAATGACACATACAAAGCTCTAATGATTGAAAGATTAGTGGCCTGCTTTATTTCACTCCTGCAAGAAAATAAGTGAAGCGGTCAAAGTCAGTCAATTTGTGAAATTATGAAGTTAAGAGGTCTACTTAATTTTTTTAAATACACACCTTCATAGCCTTGGAAAACCTACCCTATATAGGTACTTAATTTCATTATAGAAGGAAAAACTGGGGGCTAGGCAGTGGCATACCCTTATGGAGTTATCTACAAGTTTACCATTAGCATGAAAACTCTATTGATGAAAAATCATTTGTCTTGACAAGGATTCGAACCTGGGTCCTTTGAATTTGCACCAGGTGCTCTACCACTTAAGCTAGATGATGATAAAGATGTATTATTCCTCATGAATTGTTGGTTTTAGAGGCAAAGGTGGTGAATGCTCCCAGATATATCATGTTACAGGACAATGTTTTTGCACATAGTACCTACCACTGTTCTGAGGCTAAATGTAGAAGGCTTTGAATGCCGTGACATTCATTCATGCATGTTTGCCATGGATCAGACGAATTATTCAAGGAAATAACTACAAATAGCTATCAGGGTACTTTTATGGAGTTTCCGACTATATAGTGCTCAGTTTGTGTGAAAACCACTGTGAGAAAGGAGGTAATTTGCCTTGACCAGGATTTGAACCCAGATCTCTCAAATCAGATAGCTTTATAAGTACATATTTTGCACTTCACTCTACATTTTATTACAACCTATCCATCTCCAAATTTATGGGTGTTAAATTCCCTGTAAATGTACATGTGCACTTTCATATCATTTCATAATATGAAATTATTAAATGTAATTTAGAAGGTTCTAGTGTTGGCATAGAAATCTATAATAATGAAAAATTTATTCATTTTTCTCCCTATTCACTAGTTATCACTTTCATTAATAATTTGACGTGTTTATTTGGAAACAAATTTAGCTCCAGACATTTGGATTTATCCACAGACACTGTGTTTTCTAGCTAAATTTTGCCCGTAGATGATTTTTTCTCAATAAAACTGTCCAAATATTGTGTACCTTTGTAATCAATTTTAAAAGTTCTTATTGCAGTGCTTTTCAATGTATGTACTTGCAAAAAAATTGGAATGTTACCTCATAAACACTTACCTTCTTGCCATGGAAATAAGTTTTGAGAAAGGTTTTTCCCACGTGTACATCTTGATGACTTGTATTCCTGTGATTATTTCATTCATCAATTTCACTCTACTATCAGTACGATCAGCCATTTTCATCCTGAAAATTGATGTCAACTGCCCCATCCAGCCTGAAAGGTAACTATTCGGGTTTTTTTTAGTATGGACAACAGTTGTTTGTAGTCTCCTCATTCATGTAAAAATTCCTGTTGGTATACATTTTGTAACTGGGAATCATATGGATCAGTTATTTGTGGAGTTGGTAGCAGTGATGTAACTAGGAATATGCTTTGGGAGAGGATGAGGGGGTTTTTGGGGGGGATGGAGGGTTATGGGGTGGTAGAAGGGGTTCCTGGGGGCAACCTTCCTTAGAAAATGGGGAGTCAAGGAAAAATTTTGAAAAATTACTTGCCTGAAAATGCATTTTACATCATTTTGGCACTACAAGTTGGTGTAGTTATTACATATCAAATCCAGACTAGATTTTAAAATAATGTTTTGATTTCTCTGAGGCTTTTGGGGAGGATACATCCCCTCATCCCCCCCCCATAGTTACGCCACTGGTAGGTGGGGAATATTCTTTATCACCTTCGTACTATTTAGACTTGTAGCCATGGAATTATATTTGCATCTTGTTTGTACTTATCAATTTTTATGAGTAGTCCATCCATTGAATCAGGTAGAGGTTACTTTTTATAACAATATATATACATATTAGTTCTCTTCTTTCCAATAATATGTGTGCTAAAATTATATAGTTTTACATACTTTGTCTGCTTTATAGACTCTTTTACATGACAGGTTTTAATTTGTATTAATATTTTTGAACGTCTTTCCCTACAAAACTACATGGAAATGTGGATTGATGGGGAAAAAGAGGTAGATCAAGGAATTATGGATGGAGAATGCGGGAGAAGACAGAGAGAACTTGATGATCATAAAATGCTTAGAAAGAAAACTAGAGAATGGACAGATGTCTCGAGGGACACCAAAGTATGTACATTTAATGGGCTTTACCCATGAATAAGTAAGTGTTAATGCCATTAATCAGATTAATCAGTAGTTGACTGACATGTGTATTGAGCCCATCTGTCTCAATATATGCGTCAGGATCAGGGCCAGATTTACCGTAAGGCAAGATAGGCACGGCCCTATAGGGGCATTGCAGCCCAAGGGGCACCTTCAAGGGTGGGTGTTCATTCATAGTTACAGTAGTAAGTAATGTTTCTTTTTTTGAAGGTACTCTTCTTTTTTGTTGTATGAATTAAGGATAGAAGGCATAAGGCATAAAAGTTAAACTGTTTCATGTAGTTTTACTCCAGGCTGTTTTTCTTTAATTGAATTGTCTATGTTTTCCATGCATAAAAATTCAAGCATATACTTCTGCTGTCAGCCATATATGTATCTGTTTATTTTTTTTTTCCAAACCTTACCTCATGCGAGTGGCTATGCTTATTCATAAAAATCGGGGAGGGGGGGCTCAAGTGAGGAGGGGTTCTCAATGGAGAGGTGAAAATCATAACGTAATCGTAAATCTAAAGCGTAACTTTGGGTGAATCCGGCCCTGATCAGGATGAAGTACAATTTTTTTGTCTTAATTTTACTTTGATTTCATTTGGATTGTATTCTACTCACTCTGGAAGGGAATGATTAGTATAAGAGCCAACAATCCTATCAGCGCCAGGGCACCCATATCATTCCAAATTAGATATGCCACTATTGCTGTCTGAAGGGGACCAATCCAAATGTCATGAGCAAATCCCATCAGGTAATCAAAGTTGTTAACATCATTGGACATCATGTTCACTATCTGGCCCACTGTGGCTTCTCCCAATGAAGACTGGCTTAACCGTAGGGCCTAAGAACATGAAAGTAAAATTTTTTCAGCGTTAAATATTCTTAGAATGTGTTTGCTTTTTTAATCATGTACTCAAATGAATAGTGCTTTAATTCTTAATTAACCATTTTCTATCATCAAAGAATTGATCCAGGTTTTTTATGTAATCGTAATTCTTACATCACATATTGTAAAAAGTGCAACTCTTTTTACGGCTGCAAAGTTCGTGAGCAGAGCAGTGAAACAAACAGACTATGCTGTGAGATATGAAATGAAAATCCTATTGAAATATCTGGTGCCATAGAAACTTTCAATGATAATAATATAATGATTAATTGAGCATAGTGCAACCAAGTGGATGATCAAAATAGAAATTGAATATCCACTGACAAAGTGAAAATGTTGAATTTAGACTCACAAAGAAAGATTCATGGAAGATTCAGGTTCAAAACCTATGTGAGGTCACCAGACAATTCAACAAAATTACGCGCACTAAGAGGTAGCATAAAGTTGAAATCATAGAATTCAAATGTAATTTGTAAGTGAAAACTTTATTATTAGCATTAGAGAACAAACTTTTCTTTTCTATTCACAAAAAAACATTTATATTATTCAGTTGAATATTTTGTAACATTCTCATTTACATCTTTTAATGAAGCCAAAATATTTATGCTTCATGTGTAAGTGAAAACTGTAAGTGAAGCCTATTTTCTTCTAAATGACATCAACTTCAAATTAAAGCTCTTGCTTCCTTGATTTTTCAAGTCTCCTGTTATTGTATCATTATTAGAAGAGATAAATAATTATGTGTCCCCATACCTTGCGATACATAAGAGAGCAGCAGGCAATCCTGATTTTCATTCCAAGATGGAAAGTTGCCATCACAAATGGATGATTGATGAAACTGCTCAAGGCGAAGCACACAATTAACCCCACTGAATTCAAGTAGGCTGTTTTTATGTCTTCATTTTCTTTGCTTTCAAAATATCCTATGAGTTGTCCCAAAAATATTGGTTGGCCAATTCTGCAATTTATTTCAATAGTGCATATGTGGTTCTAAGTATATCATGAAGTCCATTCAATCACAAGATTTAAAAAAATATTTTGAAAGAAACATGGAATTGATAAAATTGATTGTATGAGGCATAACTGATAATAACGTTAAACATGGAATTGTTGATGCGGTGGACGGAAATATGAGGGCTGTTTCTTTTTGCAACCTCAAATGGGTCATGATTGCCGAAGAATCACCTGAATTTTCTTGGTTAGCCTGGTGATTTTTAGTTCTTCCGTTGTGATTGTTACTTTGTTTCGTGTGTGTCATATTGATTCCGTTTCATCTCTGGCCACAGTTAATTTTTTTTATTTTCTCTTTTATCAGCATAAAGGTCAAGGCATTTCAATGTTCAAGCCATCCATGCCACAATTTACTCCTGGCAGGAGAATCGTCTGAGAGGACCTTGTAAATGAGACTGCAGCTCACCTTAAATTGAGAACTTGTGCTCATGAATGGCTGAGTGTGTGGTACAGAGACCACCAGCTCGTAGTACCTGCATGTCACTTGTATGGCATTTTCGCTGGGTGATCTGAGGTTGAAAATAGACTGCCCTTGTCTCTAAAATCTTTGAACGCTGGAAAAAGGCTAAAGAGTTTCAGGAGGGGTGTTGATAGAGCAGAGATGTATCAAATAGATTTAAAAAATAATTGGTAAATGTCGTCAGGATTTATTTTCATTCTGGGATGGATATGTAATGTTTACCTTTAGGATAAAAAAATGAAAATTGAAAGTTTATGAAGAAGGTTATGCTATTGAAAATAGGTTTGACCTTACAAAAGAATATTTTTAAAGTATCAAATGTGATAGAATACAAATTTTCTAGTGATATATCAGAACAAGAGTGGCTGAGATGGTCCTAGCTCATCGACTCTATTGGTTTTTAGGATTATGGGGGCACAATCGATTACTTGATTGGATTAACTCTTGAAAATTCTGTTTAACCAAATCTTCCTTGAGCTATAGTAGCTACGAATAGTAACAAATACAGCAATGGGAGTCACAGTAGTGAAGGATAGCAAAGAGGAAAAATTATTCATAGGACTAAGGTTAGAGATATAGCAACAATAAGCTGATCCCTATTGGAAATATTCAATTCCGTTCAATTGAAAAGTGACAAATTTTAATTGAACATGAGGATATTCAATTGAGTTTCCACATATTCAATTAAAATTTGTCACTTTTCAATTGAATGGAATTGAATATTTTCAACAGGGATTAAACTGATCTTAGGTCTGAGGGTTAAGAGGCAGGGATAATCTCTGACACATATTTCTCCAGTAATGGACAATTTATACATAATTTACCTTGTTAGGGAGTCCAGTATTCCAAAAATTATTCCATACATCCAGAATTCCCATTGGAAAGTTTTTGACAATACTTTAAAAAAGCTGGGGATCTTGTTTCTTGCTGTTTTTTTACGAACTTCTTCATCCCAATTCCTGCATCAGATTTCATAAGAATTACTGAGTAGGTATAGTAAACATGAATTATACATTTTTGGCGTTAAAATATTTTAAAAGATTTATTGGTGCAGTGATTCTAAAGAATGCTTATGCTTAATATCTGGTTTAGTATTTCCTTCCCAGTGAGAAATGGGTGGTGGAATCCACGTGGAACCCACGTGGAATCCACGTTGAGTGGTGGATATTTGGTGGTGGTGGATATTGAGTGGTTGGACCCACGTGGAATCCACGTTGACTTCAAGTGGATTTATGGTGATTAGCATAAAATGTTAAACAGAATTTCTAATTTGTGGAACTTAACTCTCTGGTGACATTGCGTCATTTATCATCCTGAAACCACGCTAGTTATGTGAAAATGTATCGCACATTCTATTTTTATATATTTTGTGGAAAGGCAGCCATGAGAGCACCTGAAAAATCGTAGACACATATATAGAAGGTTTAGATATAGAGTGGTTGAGGTTTTAATGGTTTTAGGACAGCACCAACTGCTGTTTTAATTTTTCCACCAAATTTCCACGTGGGTTCCACGTTGATTCCACGACCAAAAACACGTGGTATCCACGTTAATTCTCCACGTGGGTTCCACGTGGATTCCACCACCCATTTCTCACTGGGTTAATATTAATCTGAAAGTAGATTATCACTTCTATTACATTTATTAATGTTATAAGCTACATATCTTTTCTTCTATGTATTTTCATAGTTCTATGACCATGTGTCAAAATAATGGTCATCATCTTGTTAGCATTCAACTGACGTTGTATAAACTGGCTGAAATAAGTACATATCTGAATAATTTGTCTTTCAATAACAGTAAAACGAACATGTGGTTTAATTTGAGTAGCATATTATTCACTTACTTTTCCAGCTTATCTCCGAGTGACTGTGATTTGTGTTCATCCAATGGTTCATACATGTCTTCCATTTCAAAAACTTTCTTATAACCTTTCCAGAACACTCCTCCCATCCAACTAAAAAGAAATAGATAATTTTTCAATTTTATTTTAGTATTATATGTTTCACTTGAGTGTATTGATATGAAAGTAAAATAAGTGTGTGCTCATGATGAGTTATTTTGGTATTTTTTCAATTAAGTTACATTACATGTGATTTGATGTTTGGATCTTTCCAGGCGAACAATAGCAGTAAAGATTTCTTGGGCTCTGCACCGGATCAGGTCCTTCATATTTCCTTCTGTAGAAGGAGACATAAAGGACCTGACCATGTGCTGCACCCGAGAAATCTTTACTGCTTACATTATATGTGCTGGAATCAGTTGAGTAAATAGTAATATGCTCTGGGGGGTATGGGATGGCCTGGGGTGGCCACCCTCCCTCTTATTAAAAATTTTGTCAGGGAAAAATTTTGAAAATGACATGCCTGGAAATACATTTTACATAATTTTGGAAATAAAATTTTACTTCAAGCAGATGGAGTTAGTATATGTCAAAAGTAGACAATATTTTTGAATATTTCTTTTCAATATGTCTTGAATTTCTCTGAGGCTTTGGAGGGGGGGGATCTATCCCCTCATCCCTCCCCATAGTTATGCCACTGGCTGGAATCACCATCTAATCCTTGAGGGCAATATAGAGTGTGCAGCTTCAGATTGTTAATCATGCATGGGCAAGCAATTATGTTCATGATTAATAGTTGCTAGTTAAATGGCAGTGGAATGATCCATTTTCCCATGTTCATTTTAGTTGTTGCCTCCTTAACGCATAAAACCTCTTGTGAGACTGACTCATTGGTGATTTTTAATTCCCTTTTCAACTTTTTGAAGAGCTAAAGAGATGCAATTATGCTCAGACAGGGCCGGCCTTAGGGCGGGGCGACCGCCCCGGGCCCCGCGCTTTGGGGGGCCCGGGGCGGTCGCCCCGCCCTAAGGCCGGCCCTGTCGTGAAAAAAAAAATTCGTGAAAATTCGCATCATTCGTGAAAAAAAAATTAAAATACACGATAGTTTTGAAAACGCAATTTCAACTATTACTGTATTGTTAAGTCCGTGCTAGACAAAAAATAATATTATGAAAAAGGAATAATGATGCAGTAATTTTTATTGTGCAATTGCGTTTGTCAGTACAGTACTGTGTCGTGATATTTTAAGTGAAGGGCCCCGCACTGAAGGTTCGCCCCTAGCCCCGCACCTGCTAGGGCCGGCCCTGTACTCAGAGGCGGGAGATTGAAAATTGATTCTGTGGAAATTCCGAAAACCTCAACTTCTCCGCCTCCTTTACTCTGAAAAAATATAAATGCCAGACTTTCCGGTCAACGGCCTCCAACCCCGAGAATGCTTGGGCTATCGAAGCGTATGCTAATTCTTCTAATAGGGGAAATATCGCTTCTTTTATTACGCTTTTTCTTTTCGCTTGAATCTGCAATACGGAGAAACAAATCTTCGAAACTTCACGTCCTGTGGCCAGGCAAACATCCTACGCGTTTATGCAACCCGAGACACAAAGTGATGGAAATGTCTTTGATGACTACGGAACAACTCAAAGTCAATAAATATCCCTTAAAAATCACCCACTCGGTGTATTTATCGGAAAAATTCCAAAAGGCTTCGTATTCATATTCCTAGCCCATCATAAAATTCAAAATGTGAATTTTCCTGTTTTCGATACAAACCTCCGGTCGACGGCCACGACTGCCGACTCAAGCACGCAATCGCGTCGAATGGCGAATCTTCGGATAAAGGCTGAGGATTCGACTAGAGTACTTATCATGACTGAGTTTCCTTGTCTCTTGCCGGGGAGTGGAGAAAAGGAATTTTCAACGCGAAGAATTCCATGGAGTCTTAAACAGGCATCCATAATTATCCCATTGGTATATGCAACCCGATTGACTAATTTATTGAATAATTTTCCTGCGAGTTTTGAAGTTAAAGACTGACTCCTTATTCCGCTCATTTGTGGCCGACGGGATCTGCTTCGTCGAAATGACGTGAGGCCGTAAAGTTAATGACTTTCGATTGATAAGAATCCAAATACTTATCTTGCATATTTGTGGCCCCATCATCCTCTGTTGCGTCAATTAAATCTTCCTAGAGGTATTTCGCTGGGTTGGCTTGTGAAACGAAACGAAAATGTTTCGTTTCGATCAGGAGGGAAACGAAAATAAGAGACCTAGGTTTCGTTTCGATCCCGCACGAAGTTAAAATCACCAAATAGTTTAGTTTCGACCCGGAACAAAACTTTTCTTCCGGGAACGGAACTAAATTAATCGAAACTCCGCTGCTCATAGTAAAGTTTCGATCCCAGAAGTTGAGTGGAGGGGGATAAGAAGGAATATATAAAATCGTATCCGGCTCCGTTTTGTGAAAGTTCTTTATATCCATGATAAAAAGAAGAACACAATGGTAATTTCCACAATTTTAATGTCAATGTTATCACGTTTGTGCAACTGGGTTCACAGAGAATATTAAAGATTTTTCATGCACTCTAGAAATGAGCTGCGTCTACCGACGTGAGCCTATCGGTAAAAGTAAAGAGTCATATTTAAAGCAAATATATTATCGAAATATGTATTTTTACGCCATTTTTTCTTTTCATATTCATGCACTTAATGATAAGAGATTGAAGATTAATCGATAAAAAGAGCATAGAGGTACTAAACTATTTTTCCGTCTTGAAAAGAGCAAAAAAGGATGTATTTAGCAATTGTATACCTACAATCACATAATGATATCCATGATAAAAAGAAGAATACAATGGCAATTTCCACAGTTTTAATGTCACAACTCAGCAACCGACAATGGTTTAAACACGTAAGTGTCATTTTCAAGGAAAAATTGAAAAACCTTGAAAATGACACTTACGTATTGAAACCATGGTCGGTTGCTGAGTTGTGACATTAAAATTGTGGAAATTACCATTGCGTTCTTCTTTTTATCATGGATATGAGAAGGAATAGTTTCGACCCATTACGCTTGACGTAAGTATAGAGAGGTTAAAACATCGAGTTTAAAATTCGAATGGCCAGTTTGTGTTCGCCGTACTCCTGTAAGTGGTAAAATATGAATGCCCCATGCATCTAATGGCGGTATGCCGAACCTCTACTTCATTCAACCATACTCCGTACTCGGTGAGTGAGTCGAAACTAAACTGTTCGGAGGTTAAGCGCATGGTCCCTGCAGTGCGAAACATTATCTGCGTTTCGTTTCATTTCAGAGTTTTAGTTTAGTTTCGACCCGAAGGAATTTCGAATCCGATTTCGTTTCGACCCTGAGTTAGGTTTAAATCCATTTCGTTTCTTCATTCTTCTCCTGGGAACGAAACTATTGATGTTTCACTGGTTTTGGCTTCCGTTTAGTTTCTATTGCTATCCCTGGTTGCAACTCGTGTTTGCGACGACACCGCTTGGCGTGCCACTGGTTGCGTTCAGAGCTACATTAACGACACCAAAGGATAGAAAGTTTTTTATCAGCAGCGTTAACCATTTATTAACGACAATGCTAACGACTGCATGTTAACCAAAAACCTCCCAGCTTCACTTCGAGTCTCCTCATATCGGACATGATGTTTTTTTTCTATTTTCCCGATTTTGTGAGATATACCTCTATATTGACGGAAGGCTTATGCTTGGTGGGTGGCCCAGGGTCAGAGGCGTAGCCAGGAAACATTATCTGCGATTCGTTTCATTCCAGAGTTTTATTTTAGTTTCGACCCGAAGTAGTTTTCACTCCGATTTCGTTTCAACCCTGAGTTTGGCTCCCCGGGATTAGATACATTTCGTTTGGCTTCTACAGTCCTCTCCCTGGAACGAAGGAATAATTGAAATTTTACTGGTTTTGACTTTCGTTTCGTTTCACTTGCCAACCCTGGGATTTCGCGCGACGAAGGGCGAATAGGGATTTAAGAAGTTCCAAAGTTCCAATGGGAAGGGATAGGAAATAAAGATAAAATAAAAAAATATTTAAAAATGTGCTTTTCCGAGAACAGAGTAAAATGCACTAAAAAGAAAAAAAAGACTTTCACTCTCATGGTGGGTGCTGTTAATAGTGTTAATCATTTATTTACTCGTACATTTTGTTTTTACATCTGAATACAAAAATAACAAAGGGAAGGAACTTTAGGTGGTCTCCAAGGTCATAGTACCAGAACTGAGCCACCATCAAATAACAAAATGTATTACAATAAAAAAATAATAAGGCAGTAAATAATACATGAATGTTTTAAGTAAATAACATCGAGTCGACCGCACGCTCGAAAAAACGATTTAAATTTCGGGGTTGCAAGTTGGTGCAAGGTTTTACTTTAGATTCACAATATAGAAGCTTCAAAAAACGACATCTTATAAGTTACTTAGCGAAATTCGATGATAATATCTACTTTTTCTCTACGTTTATGCAAAAAAAGGGCTGAAAACAGGCTCCGCCATTTTGTTATATATCTATGGTTATTGATAAAACAAAATATTTAAAAACCCTTCAAATGAAAGAAAAAGAAGTGTCGATTAAGATGGTATAACATGTGTCGATAAAGATGGTATAACAGTTGTGTCGATAAAACTATTCATGAAACCACTGCACGAGGATAAATTCGGCAATTTTCAGAAAAAATCGAGAGTCGTCGTTTTTCGTTAAATTTGTTCAACTTTGACCTCACATATATTGTTAACGTAAAAACACAGGAAATAAATAATCTGGGAAGGTGTGCACAATTTATTTGAGAAAATGTGCGCGAAGTTTCAACTTCCTAGCTCAAAAAAATCGATTTTGAGGTTTTAGCCAGCTTTTTTCTATTCTAGCCCACTGTGCAGCGTGTGGCTAATTTTTACGGAGTAACGCAAAACGGACATAGTCGCACACACAAACACACTTTGGTCGCTTTACACCTCTTTTGAGGGCGCCCCATACGGCAATAAGAGTTTAAATTTTAGTGTGTTAAAGATGGAAAAAAGTTAAAAAATAAAATAATGATAATCTTAGTTTTGAATTAACAAACCCATTTCCGTGGAGTAAGGCTATATAGGTTTATGGACTTCAATGGGCACCCATTCCCCCAATGCTAAGATGCCGCGGTCGAGGCCAAAACAAACCCGAAGAGTAATAATGGCTATGTCGTAAGACTTTACCCTACAAACCATTTGAAGAGGGGTTCGGGATAGTATGTAGATGCAGTGGCGCAGCGAGGGGGGTTGAAGGGCAAACCCTCTCCCCAACAGCTCAGAGGAAATTTTAAGTTTAATCCATTTTACTTCATTGTATTAATATTACTTATAGAATAGTGTAAGGATTAATAAATTATCCCTTCGGAAAGTCGTAAAACTCACCATTTTGAAAAATTTATCTCAACTTTTTTCTGGGGGACGGCCCCCGCACCTCCTGCTTTCCCTGGCGGGTATTCTATACCCCCCTGTTCCCCAGTATTAGTTGCGCCTAAAACCCCCCCCTAGCGTTATTTCCTATCTGTGCCCCTGTGTCAGTGGCGCCGACTCCATGGGGCCTAAGGGGGCCCGAGCCCCCTCAAAGATTCGTTTGGGGGGGCGGAGCCTCCTCAATAATTCAAGAAAATAATTAAGTTACATTATGCTTTGTGAAATCACAAAAACATATTGGTAATTTTTATTTCCCATGTTAGACGATAGTTCCCTTTTAAAATAAATCCAACAATGTGTGTTGAAAAAAAATAATTATAAGGTTAAGCAGGTTAACTGAATCAAGTGGTGTGAATCATGGTAGTGTTTCGGTGCTGCGACACACTTTGAATTTAACCTCTTCCCGGGCAAGACCTCCGATATGGGCCCCCCCATTATTTTTTATAAGTCGGCGCCCCTGCCCTGTGTAGATGTTTCCACGTGGTTTATTTCAAATTTGTACTTCTCCATTGTTTCGATGCGATTGATCTTGGGGTAGTGGCGTTCGATGATAAATTATAGTTTTCCACTCTTTATTCGTTTCATTTTTCGGCTCAATTCTCAAAACAAGCCAGTTCAATCCGGGAAAGTCAGGAGATTTCTTATATCTACCGTTATTTTTCCCCATATCTTTGAATTGAGGTCACTTGAGATTTTTATCGATTAAATGGTGTGAGATAGGAAAACCATATTCCTTGAATGTTGTTTTCCTTGTTCGCCGATCGTAGCTGTCGCTTCAGTCTGCCATAATTCAAGCAAATTACAATGTGCATGAAAAAAATACAAAATCAGGGAAGTGGATTGGGGAACAGAAAGGTTCAAAAATTGTTTATCCACGAGAGCGGTAGGAGACCTCAACCTCACTAATCGCGACGTAAAAAACGTCTTTCGTTAGACAGTGTAATTTCATAGTGAATTTTAAGCTTATGATTACCGAATAATATTCCCAATTGTACTAAATGGTCGATATCGATGGCTAAGTTCTAACAACACGTCTCTCAAAGTCGGACGGTTTGAGACTGGTATCTTAAACAAAGTGCAATAAATTTTTAAAAAATAAAATACGAGAAAAAAAACAACTCTTTGTGTATAAATGAATGCTTCTTTTTCAGTTTCATGAATTTTTGGTTTTTAATTTCTGTGCACAAGTGAAAAAAATAATCGTTTTTTTTTTGCTCTCCTGAATAGTTGCAATATTTGAGATACGTGTTGGTAGAACTTGGCCATCGATATGTGTGCAGCGTGTTTTGCGTTCCTTCATTTTGTGATGCATCCTCACGTAGACCAAAGTATTGTCGTAGGTTACGGAATAAATGGTGCATGCATTGTAAGAGCTAAACCCTGCCACGAAATTTCACATGCAATTGGCACGTTGTCTAGTTTATTTTTTATTTTCGATTACGGTATAGTGTAAATACTATAAGAAAACGCATATTTTTTCATTTCTCGGTTATCGACTACTCAAAAGGCTATTTGAGATAGTAAATTTACGGCCTTGACTCTTTCGCTAAAAGTCGATGACGTCATGAGCTTACGCCCAGCGTGTCTGCTTTTCCCAGCCACTTCTCGGCCAAGCAAATGGACCTTCGTTGTTATTTACCCTGTTGTGAGCAATTCATTCCCTCAGTGAATGTTCTTCCTGATCGAGTTGATTAACTAAGTTCTACTGACGTCACCGACTCAGGAAGAGTGGGCGGTAACTTTCGCGTTTTATTATTTTAAACTTACAAGAGAATGGATGAATAGGAAAGAGCTAGTTTTTCCGTCGCAACACTCCTTTAACTATCATCTACGAACAAGGCCGTAGCTAGGGGGGGGATCAAGGGGAATCGATCCCTATTTCCACATGTACTCCTGAGAGGACTTCCTCTCCTCTAAAGTGCCTCTAAACTTATTTAAGAAACTCTACAGGCCAAGAAAGACTAAGCGGTTTGGCTTTGATGTCAATCCACCGCAGAATTGACATCGATACCGAGGAGTTAATTAATTTGTTCACTACAAAGAAAGCTAGAAGGCTAAAGTTAATTTTATAATAATATATTTGTATTTTCGCTTAAGGGTTTATAATAAATGTGTATATTTAACTGCATACGCTATTTTATTTATCTCGTGAAAATGATATTATGTTTGTCTACTATTCCATAAACCCCCCCCCCCCCCCGAAAATATTTTCTGGCTACGGCCTTGTCTACGTATTTCTTTAAATGAAATGCGGTTTTGAATGTAATGGAACGTCGTACTCAGTTTATGGAAGCATCAACATGTTGCTGACAACGAGTACTTATTCGGGAGCAATAGTCACCCCTTGTACACACCCTTGAGTTGCCTCGCTGGGTATCGTATAGATGTAGGTGAATCCATACTTACGCGAACGTCAGGGCCGATAGGGGATTAGCTTTTGCCCGTGGGTGAGCATTGGTCCAAGTTCTTCCTTTGTCCATCACAAATGCCTTTAGGCAACCACTTTAATGTCAGAGTCCTGGTACTCAAACTTTTTACGTCACCGATTCATGTCCTTCCCACTCCAAGAACACCTGTGAAAGCATTTACAAATTAAGTGCTATCCAATCATTATGATTAAAAACTTTTGGGCTATGTAGCCGCGTCTATGCTTTGGGTGGCCCCAACGTTTCCCGACCGATGCTGGTCGCTTTTTCAAGGGATTAATAAAGGGATAATGCCTTCAAAAAGCGACCAGCATCGGTCGGGAAACGTTGGGGCCACCCAAAGCATTGACGCGGCGACATAGCCCAAAAGTTTTTAATCATAATGACGAGCACCCGCGAAAGTTTTAACGAAGAATTGATCTCCAATCGTTCTTTGTAATGGTTTTAAAATTGTTGTTAACCAACCATTCTCCGGAAGATGGACCTTACATCTAAAGATACTTTGATTTTGTTTTGTTGTTCCATTTATGGAAATTTCATGGGTTTCAACATCTTGTCGTACCCAATGCATCTTCAAACACCGGATAACTGCTAAAATTCTAAAGCTTGCATTCACAGAAAACCAGTAAGTCCATTAATTATGTGAGGTGATTTTGGCGATTTGTGGACCCTCCTCCCTATCGTGAAATTTGGCTCAACCTTCTCTCTCCTCCCTCCAATCTCTTTCTAAACTTCCGTCAAAAGGCTGCCATCTTCAAAATATGTGTTTAAAGAAATAAGGTTAAAATTATCAAAAAAATAAAGAACTCAACAAAGGGAGGTTTATGAGCATCAAGATATATCCTCATCTAGCATACAGATAATTATTAAGTGGAAACTCAGCTGTGATACCCTTTAAGATTCATTTAGCTTTGCTGATGCATGCATATAAAGTCTGTGCATCTATTTAAATGGGATAATACGTAGGAAAAATAGAATATTTATGAAAAAATTGAGTTGCTGTGGTCCGTCAAAAGGCTGCCATCTTCAAAATATGTGTTGAGGAAATAAGGTTAAAATGGCAAAAATAATTGCAAACTTAGTCAAAGGTGGTTTATGAGTTTGTTTAGAAGAAGCAAAAACTAATACAGAAAATTTTAAAGCCAGTATTAATGGGTAGGACATCCAAAATAAGTAACTGCTAATATTATTCTGTTATCAGTTGATATCAGCCTGTTTGAAATCGGCCAGATAACGATGCAACTGATGATTAATTGTGAATTTGTATTATCTTTCACTCATAACTGGGCTATATCGAGCTGGAGAGGGGGTTTTGGGGTTCCAACTTCTTCCAGAAATATTGGGGATATATGATCTGAGAATGACTTCACGTGAGATTGTTCAAAATGCGTATTTTCAAAGTAGATTCGTTAATCTATAATTCATTGCGTTGAATTTAAATAATTATTTTTATTTGATATTATTTGAGACTAGTATTCAAGATAGCAATTTTACATGTTTCTTACGGAAAAAAATACGCGATGGTTGCTAGGATCGCCTCTTTCTCCAACGTGATATTGGGTGAGAATCGGCTTAACCGCCTTCCCCCTAAACGTCTTACGTAATTATTGTGTACCCCTCGATGCGTCTGCATAGAGATTTGGCTTGAAGATAGTGTCAATTATCTTGAAAGATTATTCGCTGAGCTGATGAAATCAAAACTTGCATTTGAAGGCCACCTCAACGGCAGGCATCGCCGTATTTAATTTTTTTAACCACCCCTTAATCCATCTCCACCATAATCCTCCCCTGGCGAGCAACCTATATCTTTCATTCACAGCGGCAACGTAGTACTTTGGCGTTAATTAGTATTTAAGAAGGGCGTCTCATAGATCGCAACAGCTTATAGTGGCGTAACATGACTTTCAAGGAATCGACCTCTGTCTTTCAAGCTTCGAGGGCGTGGAACTTCCAGGGTTTTGGATGGGGTCACAACCCCTCTTATTCCCCATAGTATCCACTACTTTCCTTTATTCGAAAGCCAAGAAAATGTAACTATCGCGACGTTAATAGTGACACTTGAGTAGCATTGGTTCACATACCGGCTTGTGTATTACTGTGAAACTATGTTGCTCCTCAGTAACATAAGCGAATGCATCACAAGAAATACCATCTCATCATCCATCTCGCTCACTTGAAAACGTTGGAAACGGTGATCAATCATGATCTCCTATAGCCCATATTATTAATTGCGGCCATAAAATATTGGGTACATGATACTTGGATAAAAATTATTATTAGAATTTGGACTCGTGAGTCTGAAAGCAGTGAAAGTCACGGTAAATTCGATCACTTACCGTCGTACGGACGCTTCTTACGACGCGATACGTGGTGTCTGAACTAGGTAGCGGCCAAAGTCGTATATATATTGGCTGCTAATCCATCGGCGAAGAGTGACGAGTGATTTCGTTTCTTTTAATGTACAAGCAGGTGATAATGGATGGGAGCAGATTTTTCCTGATAAGCAAACGGCGTTTAGTGACGCAACTTGTAATCGCGTGAGAGCGAGAGACATCCATGCAATTTGCGGCGTCATTTTTTTTTCGGACATTCACGAAGTGGTCACGTGGGTCCAATACTAAGTATTGGATATGGATGATACCCGAATTACTTTTTTTATGACAGTGTTTTCTTGAAACAGTAACTCAAACGTATCCAATTATATCTTTGCTCACAAATACGATTCCAGTGGCGGATACATATGGGGGTGCGCGCCCCCCCTTGCAGGGCCGCCCGCATTGCCTAGCATTGCAGAACCACAACTGTTACCTTTTTATATCATAAGATTGCATTTTCTTGTACATGTGTATGATCAGTTCAAATAAAACTCTCGTAAAATTTGCGTATGACTTATTTTTCATTGCGATGAAAGTAAGGTAGCTCAAGATATATTTTGCGCCCCCCCCCCCCCTTGAGTTAACTCTGCATCCGCTTCTGACCGATTCATAAGTGAAAACACGTGAATTGTTACATTACATGGCAGAATGAAATCTATTCTTCTACATGTAATATTCCGGGAAAAGATCATCCTGGAGCATCAATGTTCCTTAAAATTGTGTAAAATACTCTTTTCTTGGGAAAGTTAAGGAGTTAATTTGGTAAAACCGTCGAAGTTCATAAATAATACGAATTCTTTAGCATTCAAACTTACTATGCATGCAAGTCCTAAGCTAAATGAATTTTAGTGGGCATTACAACCAATTATTCCCATGATAATTACCTATCTGTATGCTACATGAGGAGTCGTGTGCATACTTGACCGTGTACAAGTCCTTGAAAAACAAACAAACAGGATTTTTGCGGATTGATGCCGTATCTATATTATTATATTTGGGCTTACCTGACGGGGGACCCTGGCTTTAATCCTAAAGGCAGCAGTAAAAACTGTAGATGCATTGCGACCTTTACTTGTTTTTTTTAGGGAGCAGAAGGGGTAAAAATTGGTCATTGGAAGCCCAATATAATGACTTGCCCCGCGTTGAATTCGAGGAAAGATAATTATCAGTTGTGACCTATGGGGCTTACTAACCTTGCTGCAGTGGAATCCGCAAGAAAATTGAATTTTGTCATTTTATCTTCGTTGAAACATGAATCGACTCCTTTCGGAGCATTGGTATCTGTATCAATTATAACAACATGTTTTTTTGATTCTTGTAATCATTAAATTTCCTTGATTTTCCTTTGAAAATCTGATTTTATATTGAATCTTTATCGAAATTATTTATGTTAATTATATCTTATTATCACGCATGTTATTTTATATTCGATTAATTTTGTTGTTTATACGGTTTTAATCGGATAACTCTATGAAACAATTAGATGCATTGTAAGTTTTCTGTTTTCTTTGGATATCACAAAATGTAAAAAGAATTAGGAGGAATTTTCGTTCGAACCTCTTGCCGTCCTGCAAGTTTCTCTCCTCCGGATAATATTGCACACGACTCCTCATCTAGCATGCAGATAATTATTAAGTGGAAAATCAGCTGTGATGCCCTCTACGATTCATTTAGCTTTGCTGATGCATGCACATAAAGACTGTGCGTATACTTAAATGGGATAATACGTAGGAAAAATTGTATACTTTTATGAAAAAAAATCAAGAAATTTCCAGTGAGGATTGAGTTGTTGTGGTCCGTCAAAAGGCTGCCATCTTCAAAATATGTGTTGAGGAAATAAGGTTAAAATGATCAAAAACATTGCAAACTTAATCAAGAGTGGTTCATGAGTTTGTTTAGAAGAAGCAAAAACTAATACAGAAAAATTTCAAGCCAGTATTAATGGGTAGGACATCCAAAATAAGTAACTGCTAATATTATTCTGTTACCAGTTGATATCAGCCTGTTTGAAATCGGCCAGATAACGATTCAACTGATGAGTCTTTCTGAATTTGAATTATCTTTCTCTCATACCTGGGCTTTAGCGACCTTGAGATGGGGTTTTGGGGTTCCAACTCTCCTAGAAATGTTGGGGATATATGATCTAAGAATGACTTCCCTAAATGATCCCCCCGACAATTGTACCCTCTCCTTGAATGAACTTCCCCCTAAAATTTTGTATTTCCACAACCTTGTTTTAGGTTGAACACTCATTGATTGAACTCCCCCATAAGAATGTCGTTGTTAGAAGTCACTCGTTGTTAGGAGAATTTTGGAGAAACCATCTGCATGTCTACTCTTGAAGCAGCTGTGGAACTGAATAGCTTGAGATGGTAGCACTATGGTTTTCTAAAGTGGGGTAGCCAGGCATTTCGTTCGGGAGGGAGTATAAAACCAGGGGGGAAATTTTATTTTTATTATCTGATCTACCGTAATATACGGGGGTTCGTAAGATATGGTTAACTTTGTCGGAAAATAAACTGCTCTTAAATTTGCATAATAGGTTTAGTTAAGTTTTCGGTATAGAATCTAACAGTGATTCCCATCCGAGTTGTTCTAAGAGGTCAGTAACACTAACAAGACTATCCTAACGACTCTTCACGTACCTTGCAGCCTATCTCTGTACGTTAACTCTATTCCTATTTCATGAGGATCCCTAATACTGGTAGCGTATTCCAAATAGGCTCTAAAGAGGGAGAAGTAGCTAATACCTCTCACTTTGCCGTCGCACTTTCCTGGTATTCTTTTAACAGAACGCAATTTACGGTTAACTTGACCTGTTATTTTCCAAATGAATTCAATCCACGACAGATAATTATTGAGTCGAACTTCGAGATATTTTACGGATTCTACAGTACCTCACTGAGCACCCTGAATGAAATAACTCTGTTGTGGGGTATTGTTTTTTTTTCCAAAAATTCACTGCTACGCATATTTTAAAATTTAACTCTAGCTGCCAAGCATCGCACCATGCTCGGATTGCATTAAGGTCGTTCGTTAGTTCATCCCTATCTTTACTGCTACGGATTTCCCTGTGAACTACAGCGTCATTTGAAAATAATCGAAGGTTATTGCCTACTATTTCACCAATATCGTTGATATAGAGAAGGAAGAGGAGTGGGCCTATGGCACTACCCTGAGGGAAGCCAGAAGTGACGCTTACCTCGTTGGAGACTGCGTCGTCTAATACTACTCTTCGAACGCGATCGCTCAAAAGTTCTCTTATCCAGGAACTGACTTTATCATCTAGGGCGTAAAATTTCAGTGTTATAAATAACTTTCTGCGGGGCACTTTATCCAATACTTTTTTAAAATCAAGAAAAAATCGCGTCGACTGGAATGTTGTCCTCTTCGGAGACTAAAATATCGTGGGAGAAAAGCGGTAACTGGGTTGCGCCAGATCTACTTTTACTGAATCCGTATTGATTTCTAGTTAACAAGTTTTTCGTTTCAAGGTGTCCCATTACTGAGCTAACTACAATGTGTTAAAAATTTGCATGAGGTGGACGTTAAAGATATCGGTTCGTAATTAGATTGCTGTTCCTTATGCCCACTTTTGAATATGGACGCTACATTGGCAATTCTCCAGTCATTAGTCTCTTGGTGTTCCTTGATTTTCTGCACATTATAGGGCAATTTCTGTGACCAGTTCTTTTTATACTCGGGAAGGGATTTTGTCTGGACCAGGTGACTTATTTGGACTGAGCAATTTCAATAAATTTTCAATTGTAAAGCACTTATGTCAAGAGGCGGCATCTTTCGTGTGCAGTGATTATTAACCGCTCCGGATGAGTTCTCAGAAGACTCGATTAACACGCTCTTTAAGTAGGAAGTTAATAAATTGGCTTTTTTCGGAACGGTTTGTTAACACCTCTCCATTATCGTTTCTTAGTGTACAAACCGTAGATCTTTTGCCTTGAACTTCCCGAACATAAGACCAAAATGATTTTGGGTCATCCCGTGACTGCCATACAAGTATATTCCTTTTAAAATTGGTGAATGCATTCCTGAACGCTGCTTTCCTCCTTTGTAACTGCTTTAGGCGAAGTATTTTTTTAAATTATCAACTCGCAATAAGTTGCGGAGAAATCAGTAAGTACTAACTTTTTTCATTTTAGCATGGCATCCTCTGTCTCCTCCATTATTTTCCCACTTTCGCGTCATGCCATCTCAGTTCGCTACCATCTTTTTCAATTTAATAGGGATAAAACTTTTGATTCCTTAAGTTGCTTGCGAAAGAAAAGCTGTCCTAGTACCATCTAACTTTAACTCTATTACCGATTCTTGAGACACGGGGAAAGCATTCGTCAGATGACTCTGGAACCCATCAAAATCAGCTCTTTTAAACATGAAAACTTTCCATTCTCGTTAAGGCCTGGTTACACGGTACATGAGATTGTACAAGAAAATGTGAGAATGTCTGAATCTCAGAATGAACGCGAAAATGCACCGTGTAACCACGCAAAATGTAAGAATGTATGAATTTCTTAACGCCTGCTCTAATTTCGTTCAGACAATCATACAATTTGAACTCAGAGTCACCTGGTGGCAGACTACGAAAACGACACATTCATTTCATCTGGCTAATAGTAGGGCAGATCGGAAAAATCGATTTTTTTCAAATCCATTCGGCCCAGTGAAAAAAAGTTGTGGGAACGATCAAAAATAAGGCCTGAAAAATTTGAGACCTCTAGGTGAACCCCTGACCCTCGCTCAAATGCAATTTAGGGGGGGAAGGTCGAAATTAGAAAAATATAGTATTTTATGGTCATTTCCTATAGATTTTGCCGAGTTACTGCCCTTGAGAACAAAAATTTCATGCATTATTACGTATCTGCCACTATTTAGCCACAAAATGCCTAATTTGAGTCCGCGAAGAAAATATTCCAACGCCCACGCAGCGTCGCGGATACAAGAGCCGCAGGCCGATCCCCTCCCCTCCCCACTCGCTTCTACCCCTCCCACGCCTCCAATACAGCAAAATTCATTCCGCGTATGCTGCTAGGAGGTCGTTTATCTTTGATAATATAAATCGGAAGATGGTAGAAGGTAATAAAGGAAGCTTAGTGAGACGACTTGTCCCTTATTAGGCGCCTCGTCGGGGTTAAACAAATCGATGCTACCAACTTTGAGAGAAGTGATGAAATAGTTTTAGATCCGAGAACGCAGGAAAGGAGCCTACGGCCCATGAAAAGGCCTCTCGAGTGGCTACAAAGGTGTGCGAACTATGGTGACGCTTCCCTTCCATTATGTGTGTGACTAAATGGATTTAGCGGTACAACAGGAAGTACTAAAACTTACGGAAAATGCGAATAGGCTAAAATTAGGGTTTTTCCTGAAGTACAAAACTCAAGCACTTTTGGAAGAACATGTGAAATTATGCGATATTTTTGCGTGTAAGTGCAAGAAGGAGCATAATGTTCCCCCCAATGAAGAAGTATATTGAGATACCAGCGGACGAAACTAAAGATGATGGATGCTGGATTGAGTCCTGAAGAAACTCGACAACTGAGGAAAAAAAAGAGAATCGTCGGAGAGCGTTGAGTCGACATCGTCAATTCTTGTATGGGAAAATAGTATCAAAAATTTTCTTCATCAATTCATCCGAAGAAAATTAAACTGAAGAGAAATCATCCGATTTTTATCTCTACGTTTCTCATCAAATAAAAATTCAGGACTAAACTCAAACTGGAACTTCTGCGTGTAAAATGCGTCTGCCAAATGTGATAGAGGTATATGCAAGAACCAAGAAATAGCAATGATTGTCCCTGCAACTTTAGTTGACGCAAAAATCATAACTTCGTAAGAAGCATCCAAGGTAGTTTGCAAGAATTACTTGCGTAGACAGAAAAATATGCGAATTATTGTGAATACGAAAAGAGAGGTATCAAAGGGTGTCATCAAAGGTTTACATTTTTATGGAGTGAAAGACTATACTTTTGTCTGATGAAAAAAGGCAAGAGCACTTATCAATCCAAGTTTAGAGGGGAATGTGTGATGTTAGTTGAAGAAACAGGGTCCCACTTTTGGGTTTGCCTCCCCCTTCGGAGGATTAGCAAAAGTTATAAAATCTGCGATTCTCGATTCCTTTCCGAGTGAAAATTAGATACACAAAAAAAAGGATTTGAATGCGATGGTGAATGCCGCCCAAAAAGGAGGCATCATCCCTATGCTACAAGCATAATTCCAACATCCCTTGCTATGTGAGTAAACTCTTCTCGGGATTCCCATCGGGTTAATTTTTACATAATGGCAAACGTTTCAAGCTCTGACTCGGGGCTCATCATCAGGGATAAATTTCGTTGAATCCCGAGAAGAATTTAGCCACATCATTCGCCGAGAAAGCATCAAATCATATTTCATCCCTTACAGAGGTTTATTTGCTAATTGCACTAAGTTGACTTAGATTTGCGACATAAAATTGGGAGGGCAATCTAAGGACCGAATTTGCGTTGTTGCAAGTATGCGTTTGGCGGCCGATCCGAGATCTTTTAAAGTGCTGGATTTTAATATCAACTTTAAGGACTACTCGACATATTGGAGAGAGACCACAGTACCTCCGGCTACATCTGACCTTACTGCTGTGGATTTTCAAAAATCTATTGATGAACGTTCAAATTTGAAGCTAAATATTTCTTTTTATTTTACATACGGACGAGAGATTCGTGAAGACTTTGTTGACAACAGCGAAAGACGAGGAATGACACTGACATAAGAAATACAGATTGGAAAGCAGGTAATTGAAAAATTCTTTCGTGATTGTTCCTCCACAGACGATACTGAAACATGAAATATTTATACTAACGAAGTAAGACGCACTTGGTGTGAATTTTGGTGCATTTGGCGCGTGGGTGAGGCTTGCGGGGAGGGGACGCGAGCGGCTTTCGCCCAAAATCCATTTAATCACATCTGTCGGACAAAGCCGAAATTGGAGCATATCCGAAGTTAGCCCACCTTTATAGCCACTCCAGAGGCCTTTTCATGGGCTGTAGGCTCCTTTCCTGCGTTCTCGGATCTAAAACTATTTCATCACTTCTCTCAAAGTTGGTAGCATCGATTTGTTTAACCCCGACGAGGCGCCTAATAAGGGACAAGTCGTCTCACTAAGCTTCCTTTATTACCTTCTACCATCTTCCGATTTATATTATCAAAGATAAACGACCTCCTAGCAGCATACGCGGGATGAATTTTGCTGTATTGGAGGCGTGGGAGGGGTAGAAGCGAGTGGGGAGGGGAGGGGATCGGCCTGCGGCTCTTGTATCCGCGACGCTGCGTGGGCGTTGGAATATTTTCTTCGCGGACTCAAATTAGGCATTTTGTGGCTAAATAGTGGCAGATACGTAATAATGCATGAAATTTTTGCTCTTAAGGGCAGTAACTCGGCAAAATCTATAGGAAATGACCATAAAATACTATATTTTTCTAATTTCGACCTTCCCCCCCTAAATTGCATTTGAGCGAGGGTCAGGGGTTCACCTAGAGGTCTCAAATTTTTCAGGCCTTATTTTTGATCGTTCCCACAACTTTTTTTCACTGGGCCGAATGGATTTGAAAAAAATCGATTTTTCCGATCTGCCCTACTATTAGCCAGATGAAATGAATGTGTCGTTTTCGTAGTCTGCCACCAGGTGACTCTGAGTTCAAATTGTATGATTGTCTGAACGAAATTAGAGCAGGCGTTAAGAAATTCATACATTCTTACATTTTACGTGGTTACACGGTGCATTTTCGCGTTCATTCTGAGATTCAGACATTCTCACATTTTCTTGTACAATCTCATGTACCGTGTAACCAGGCTTTTAAACAGTGATGATGAATGAAATAAATAAGAGGCAGATATAAACTTTAAACCATTTATAGGGAAGATGAAAGCATCTCCAGTCTGAAAAGCTTAATGAGTGGATAACGTAGAAGCTCAAAGAGCGTATATGGAATGTTTCCTTAGCACAGGAGCATAGGCAGTAAGGTAACAATCAGTGGTGTCATAGTGCCGGAACAAGCCAGAACGCAGTTCTGGCACTGGTTAACAAAAGACATGATAGTCAAATTAAGCACTTTTATCAATGTTCCCTCAAAATTCCTCATACATACACTCGCAAACCAAAACAATAAAATTGTAATAAAATGTAAATAATAACTTGTAATTAAAAAAACAGAGTAATATTTCACTTCTAAAAAGTGCGTTCTGGCTCTGCTAATTTTGCCATGGCGTCACTGGTTACAATTGATATGCACTTCAATGGTCTTAAAAATCTACAGAGGTTTCTACAAAATACTGTGTTCCCGGGCCGGCCTTAGGGCTGGGCGAACGCCCCGGGCCCCGAGCTTTGGGGGGGCCCGCGTTCGTGAAAAAAAATTAAAATATAGGATAGTTTTGAAAACGCAATTTCAACTGTTACTGTATTGTTAAGTCCGTGCTAGACAAAAAATAATATTATGAAAAAGGAATAATAATGCAGTAATTTTTATTGTGCAATTGCCTTTGTCACATACTTAGCCGGAGAGTGGTAGGGATTGAAAATGCTCGAGTTTGTAGATGGGGTATAGAGTTTAATATTTTAAGTGAAGGGCCCCGCACTGAAGGTTCGCCCCTAGCCCCGCACCTGCTAGGGCCTGCTGTGTTCGACTCAGTTGTGTAGCAAAAAAACCGAGGGTCTTTAATAGTCTGTCCAATTCCGGAAGGCGGGTGAGAGATTGGCGAATAAGGCGATAAGGCGAATTGGAACACGGATAAATTTAAAAGCAAAATATAATTTTTTGCAACTACTTACAATTAGTGTTACAAAACTAATTGACGTCACTCCGTCGTGTTTCGACTGATTTTTTGAACGAGGGATATCATAATAAGGTTTCCCTGAATGCGCGAACTGGACACTCCTGAAGTTTCTTTGAATACAAAATTGCACGAACTTTGATTTCCTCAACTTGAGGTCATCGACACGAATTTCGGAAACGCCTCCCATATTAGTGACTGAAAAAGGAAGGTAACTCAAGTAACTCGAATTATTTACGCTACAGGAACCATAGGTTAAAAATACTGGCAAAATATGAAGTGATGAAATTCCCTCCATTGAGGTAACGAGTTTTATCGCATTATTTTTTTATTCTTCCCAAGTAATTATTATTCTTCTTTCTATATCTTGAAACATTTCATCAAGATAAATTATTCTTTTCAATCTAAATGCGGAGTGGCTTCTCAAGTACAATACGAATCTTTTGAAACTGAATGCGTGATAGAAAGGAATTATGTGCACAATTTTGTTTAGCCTTGGAGAGCTCCAATAGAATTATTTCTTCTGCTACGAATACTTTATTACTATAGTTTCGTCCTTGTCGTTGTTAAAGGAATCACGTAGAAACTGCTTTCTCTCAATGCTTAACACACAACGACCTTTTTGTCAATTTAGCTACATTCGCTTTCCAACTACTGTTTTGAAAGAGGAATTCTCTAAGTCATCTTATATGTGATATGAACTATGGAGAAGAAGCGATGCTCTGAGAACACTTGTTAACCTCATGTCAAATGGAAAAAAGAAGGAATTTTATCGTTTCTAAAGGCTATATTATTATTTAATCCATTTTTGCCATATATCTCCACCAACTTCCAATATTTGAAGTTTAAATAAAATAAAAAATGCAAATAACTTGCTAGCAAATAAATGCTTACTTTTATATGGTAATTGTTCATAGTGGAGTGCGATTCGTGACTCATTATAGCGCACTCGATCGACCAAACCCCGGCCATTGTTTGGCTGAAGGCGGGTGCGCGACTATCGCTGGGCTCTCGATATCGCTTTGGATGGCGAGAATTCTCGTCATTACCTTAAACTCAACAACCTCGTCAACGTGTACCTTAAACTCATTTAGTTTTTGTGTGTCTTTCTCCATTGTATTTAAAATTCCAAAATAATTGATATAGAAAAAATATTTCTGTTATGTAAGCACTAACAATTAGTCATGCCATTATCGCAAAATAAATAGTTGCGTGAAAAGGGCAAAGCAAATAACTAATTTAATTTGAAAGTCTGTAGAGAAGAAGAGAAACAAGCACGTCACACCCAGTAGGTATCAATGGCTTTCTTCTGTAGCACCACATTTCAAAGACCTCTACCCTGGATTTCTCCGCTGCCGTCATTGTCCATGCCTCACCTTTCCGTATAGGAGCATACTTCAAACGTAGGTTTTTATAATTTGTTTCCTTACTTCCACATTTAGGTTTCCCACTGTTTTAACACGTTGCTTACGGATGGCGAGAATTCTAGTCATTTTTTTCCCGAACGTTCCGGACGGATGACGAAGATTCTCGTCATTTAGGCACGTCAACCTAAACAATTTTAAAGCGTACAATACGTATTCGTGAGTACGTTTTCAGTTGTTGTTCGTTATTCTTAATGAATTGATGCATCATAACGTTTGATTGGGTAAAGTTATATTCTAAACATTAGCTTTTTAACCATGTTTAAACCAAAGGCATTACGCCATAATAGGCACATATTTCCAATCTCGACACCTCCACCCAGAATCGGCGTTCCTAGGAATTTAAATACCCCGGTACGCTACGTATTAATATCTTACCCGCCTTCCGGGATTGGACAGACTATAATATAATCCTTTGTGTTAAAAAAAATCATATGGGCCGGTCCGAGCAAGTACGTAGGGAACGTTAAAGAGGGGGTGTCCGGGGGTTCAATTCCCCCGGAAAGCTAATGAACCACTCACTCCGAAATGTACACCCTCTTTACGAAACCCGTCCCTGGGTCCTATAGGAATGTAATTTCAGTGCCCCCATCAAGAAGTTCTCACCCGAGGTCAGGGGCGGATACAGAAAAAACTCAAGGGGGGGCGCTAAAGATATCTAGACCAACTTTTACTTTCAACGTAATAAAAAATGGAAATCAAGTGAAATTTAGAGTTTAAGAAAGCTTAATTTTAACTCATAATCCACGTACACTATGCCAATTATTGGTTATGAAAAGTTACAATTGTGGTTCGCTACACCTACCTTAAATGAAGTCTCTGCGCCTATTCTTCTTGGCAAATTCGGTAATTACATCGTCAATAGGACAATCAATGTCAGGGTGAGTGTTCATCAGAGCTAAACCATTGAGTCGATCCTCCTTCATTGTCGTCCTCAGCCATGTCTTCGTACGCCGCAAAGCAGAAAAACTTCTCTCTACTGTAGAGATAGACACAAGTTGGCACGCAAATATTTTGTACAGCGTGTGCAAAGTGGGATAATCCGATGTAGGACAAACAGACAACGCTTGCACAACAGAATCAAGGTCATTTAAGGCGTTTATGCTCGTTTGCTTGTACTGAATAATCTCTCCCATTAGTCTCTTTTTAATCACATAGGGTGATTCTTTTTCAAAAAACGGTAGATCAGTTAAGCACTGATTCAATTTGTATATCAGATCATTACCGGTATGTTTCAGTAGTTGCGAGGGCAAAAGTATGTTAAATTTTAAATGATAAATGTTTTCTTCAGCAAAACGTTCTTTCATATATATACCATATTACGACTGATATCAGTCGTAATATGGCCCAGCGTTGGAATAAACACAGTTCTTTTCCAATACGTCGTAGCATCATCATTATGATCGCAGTTTTCCCTGTGTCTTTGTCTACCTGCAAGACGAGGAACACTCATCTCTGCGTCTAACTCTTCCATAACTGGCTTCGCCTCTTCAACAATACTAGCAAAGTGGCTATCAGCATTAGCTCTCATGCCGTCATACACCTTAAGCGTCGAATATAATTTTGCTCTTGCCATGGCGACGTCCATGCTAGGGTCTTGTAAGATTTTGCTGACTGGATATGTTATGCTCATAATATCACTCTGTGTAAACAGAGTAATAATAAATTCGCAATTAGAGAGAGCTCGAAGGAGAATATTAGCTTTAGCAGCTGTTGTTCTATCCCTCCAACACTGAATTTCTTTAAGAACTTTGCATACTGTTCCGAGATCAGCTGCGAATTGTGTAACAGCATCATATCGCTCAACCCATCTCGTTTGACAGTGTGACTGCAGTGAGTGTTTTAGGTGTCTCTTCAATGTTGCGAACCGCTTGCTAGACGCTGTAAAGAACGATACCACTTCTTCAATAGTACCAAGTGAGTTTCTCACACTAGTAACTTGGCAACTGCGAGAGACAACGAGGTTGAGCTGATGATTTCGACACGTTGCTACTTGGGCGTTGATAGCTTATTGTAGCCACAGCTCCTTTCAATTCCGACATGTTAACTGAGCAGCCATCACATCCTATACCCACACAGTTCTCCAGTGGTAGAGAAAGGCTTTCCATTCTTCTGAGAATCGTAGCACCCAATACTTCACCAGTAATGCTAGGCTCTTGACTCTCTTGAGGTTCATGGTCAATATTTATACTACAATCAACGTCTTTACGGATTTCAACGAAACCCAAAAATCTTTCGTGTAATTTGCCGTCACTATTGACATATCTTGCAGCTAAACACAATTGGGCGACGTGAGCTATGTCCGTAGTCTCATCGAAGATGATGCTGTAGTAACGAGAATCTTTGATTTCCTTCAGTATTCTCGATAACATCACCGTTTCACAGCATGAAATAAGTTCGTTACACGTTGTTTTACTGATGTAAGTGGCGTTCGCTTTAGCGGTCTCAAGGTGATGTTTTAGTTGCAAGTCTCCAGCGTCAATTCTAAATCTTAGAAGAGCTCTGAAGTTGCCCTCGTTACTCACTGTACTTTCGCAATCATTTTCTTCTTTTAATAGATTCCCATCATCTCTTTGCCCTCGTAAAGGAATATTTTGCTTTCCGTAAAATATGACTGTTTTTACTATAGGTACAAGACGGTCTCTACTAGCCCAAAAGTTGTCTAACAAATTGATATTACACTTTTATTGGATTGAATAATTAGTAATATGCACGTAATTCAAAAAAGAATAAGACCAAACACGAAATATTTCTGACTTTATGTAAGCATTTTACACAAGAAAATAAATGTCGGAAAGACGAAGAAATACGACGGAGACTTAGCATTTTGGCGAAATGCCCAAATTGTTTCCATAAAATTTAAATATTACATTAATAAGCTAAATTCCTGTTTGAATCATTTAAAGAAATAACAATTACTCGCCAAAATCTTGGGTTTCCTGCTGCTTAGGTAACCTAGTCAAACATTCCCGCATTCATCGTTTAGTATTCGAAGTATTCGAAATTCGAGGTATTCGAATATTCGAGCAATTATTTCATACTCGAATTCGATATTCGAGTTCAAGAAATCTGCTATTCGACCCATCTCTAGCAAAAAGTGTTTGCGCTACATCGTATCGTACGATACCCAACAATGAGGAATTGAGGAATGTCCGTCATTTTTAATTTTTTGCAGGTTGATCGATTCAACCATTGAGAAAATGTTTACGATTTCTAACGTCAAATGCAGTATTCTTTGTACTTAAATGCTTAAAGGAATTCGGTTGGCTCCTATTGTGTTTGGAAGGGAGGAAAATTCGCTTCATAAAATACGGATATCACTCCTATGTCGTTTACCGCCATGCTCAAGCACGAGTTATTGACCGGCCGACCATCTCCATCTCATATCTCAAATTGGCCACCATATATTAGCTTTTTATTAGCAGATTAGATTATACTTTATTCCTATTCCCTTAGACCATAAAAGCGCCAAGTCTACTAAACATAGTCACTACATAAACTACGTAGTTTATATTATCTAAGCCTTTTGCGATGTGCGTGGCGTGCGGCGCGTCGGCAATACAGGGGTCCCCCCAAGGGGGGGGGGCGCGCCCCCCGTGCCCCCCTTCTGTATCCGCCACTGCCCGAGGTACTCGAAGTGAATTCTTTCAGGCCATCCAGGAAATCCCAGCACAATGTATTTGTTTGAAGACTCCAACTGCCATCTTTCGGCACATGGGCGTACCCAGGATCAAAACTGGGGGAAAGCCGTGGTCGTTCAAATTTTAACATTTTAGTCCAGAAAAGGTAAATGATACCAAATGTTTAAGAAAATAATGTCAGCGCTTTATTAGTTTATAAAATCATTTGCTTGAAAAAATATAGATTTTTATTTTTGTTCCATGTCTTTAACTAATTGCATTTTCCTTCAATATAAAGGGTCAAGCAGGTTGAGATGGTGAAAAGTGTCCCCAGATGTTTTGAAAAATAAAAAATATACACTCAAGGTGCATCCAAAATTATGTGTTTTCCCTAAGTTTCAGGCTGTAACAATGGAAAAAACAACCCAAAAAAAAATTGAAACACGATTTTTAGTTTTTTGACCATATCTCCAGTTTTTATGTTTGCAACATCGTTTTATTGATTTTAAAGTGTATTTACTATTACGTTATACCATTATATTTTTTTCAAAATTTTTTGACCGAAAACTAAACTTTTACATAAGTTTAAAAATTTCAAAATTAAATTAAAAATTTTAGGAGACAATAGACACGCCGAAAAATATATCTTGTTACCCCTGCGTTAAAGTATAATCCTATTTTTTTCAGATTCTTTCAAATTGGTGGAACACGGTCAAAAGCACGAATAACTGCTTTGCGCTATTTACATCTATGTATTCCAGGAGGATATTTGATTTGATTGTTGAGAGCAGCGATTGTTGATCAGTTTCCAATATTATTGATTAAGAATAAACTTTAAATAAACAATGCCTATCACCCAGCCCCATGACACTTCCTATCCCACTCCATTGGGAACCCATGGTCTTTTATTGAAGTCGTTTCCTCAACCTGCCGCACGTTTGCCGGGGCGGCGCCACGTATTCTGGAGGGCAAGAATTAGCGGGTAAGTTAATTTCCGTATTGTTGAGCGCATACTACAGGTGAGTGGAAATAGTCATTTTTGTAATTAATTAAGATTTAGTTTTCATTTATTTTCGAATGTTAGTCTTCTGCATTATTTCCTTATTGTTCTACATTAATATTTCGTGGATATATATCGCGGATTTACTGAAAAAAGGAAAATGCCGTGGACGTGTGTGGTACCGCGTTGCACCACTGGTTATGGCCACAAGACTTCGGGGATTTCGCTTTTTAGAGTCCCCAAGGACCCTGAGAAGCGATGAAATAGCTGTACGATTCCTTTTTTTGGTGTGCTAAAGCTCCAAAATTTATAATTATTTTAAATTACAGGTTCTGCTGTTCCAGTGGTCAATGTCATTCACAGTGGAGGAATGAAGTAACACTGAGAAAATGCAAGATGTACGACGGCTTTCATCAACTATTCATCATTCTCTCCTACTAAATTGAATCTCTTATAATGATTAGTAATTAGAAGTAGAAATTAGTAATAGAAAGAATTAATAGAAATGTTAAGTTTTGAGTACTTAAAATTTATTTTTCATGATTGTATAAATTTATTGTACCTTGCATTGATTGTATAAATAATCTCAGTTTCAATAGCATTGTGTAATCATTCTGGAAATGTAGATTTGATGTGTGTGTACATTATATAAGTTGGAAAAATGTGAATCGTTTTCATTCTTAATACCTCTTTCGATGATTTCTTTTAATGCAGCTGTTATCGATGGTGCGTGCAACTCTCATGAAAAGTATAAGTACATTTATCGCGTATTAGCAGTATTAGCCTGTGGTTTCTGTCGTACTACTCATCTTATTTTTGGGTGAGGGATAATATTTCAGATTTGCCAGCACCTGAAAGTGATCAGACATCCGCAAATCCCTCGGATTATATCCATTGCACTGTTTTCGTGGAAGTTTATTCGGAAATTATTTGCAAAATCTCTTTCGTTCTTATCTTTCATATGGTATTTTACTTCCTTAAATCTCAAATTATTCCTTTGGTGAGTAGGCAAGCATCGTTATAAAATAGCCTTTAACGGTAATAATGGTACTTCCGGAAATTATTCACCCTGTTCAACGATTAAATATGCCTATTCTATACCCGCAAAACGTCCCTAGGATAGAATCATTTTTTTAGGTTTGCTGTGCCCTGCCATTATTATTATCACTTGATCGAGACTCAGGAGATTAAAAACATTAACATACGTCACTTCATAAGAAGTATTTCACTTCGGCCTTGGTAAGAAGCCGTTTGCGTTTCTGATATTATATTTGTTAATAGTGTTTGAAAGCAAGGAATAACATCTATATTCTTATAAGGCCGTGTAAACATGCCGATGGGCTCAGAGGCAATGGGGCGTACGTAGCTTCTATGACAACTTATATTAACGTTTACCACAAGATAGCTATAAATAATTATTTCCTTAAAAATACCTTTCCTCACTACATAAGGTTTTAACTGCTGACAATCTTTCGTTATGGCTGTAACTGATTTTACAAAGGTATGGAAGCAGACGAAGCTGAAATCCAACGCCTTCCATTTGATTAATACTCACGTATGAGAACGATTTCTAGGTATTTTTCGCTATAAGATGTTAAGTGCATATGAACTTGTTAACTAGTAACCACTGTCGATGTGTTTATATTCATTTTTTCCATAAATTAGTTCATAATTACTGAAGTATCGTATACAGATACGTAGGAAACTTGCCCTTCAGGATAGGTGGCGCCCCTACCGGCCTCAACGGGAAACGGCTTCATTAAATGACCATGCTTGGACGGAGAGTGTCCAGACCTTCTCATATTCTAAGACCGTGCTATCACCCTTACATTAATCGTAATTATTTTCTTGCCAACTGCCCCCTTCTTTCTCCTTTCCCCCCCCCCCCCCCCCCACTGGATACGCCCATGTTACGGCGGCACATAACTTTCTTTCCGCAATCCATGTCGATGACCTAAAGAATTGGGAAAATCCAAGTTCGTGTAATGTTTTATTCAAAGAAATTTCAGGAGTGTCCAGCCCCCCATGCATTCAGGGCTGCCTCATTATAATATCCCTCAGTAAAAAATCGATACAATAGTACTGTTGAGTGGCTGGAAATAAGCTTGTGTGAAATATACAAGGAAACGTGATGAATTGAAATGTGCTCAATTTTTCAATTTGATACAACTCAAATGTAACAATAGTATTTTCGCGGGTCATGAGGTGCGGTGATGTCCAGTATTTATTTGCATATTTATATGACGAGGGCTATAGCTGTAGTCATTTAAAATATCTATTTTTTATGCATTACAGATCCAATTGAAGGAGCACTTAAAGAAAAATGAAAACATTTCATTTGATAGAACACGCTCTGGCACGCTTCAATTTACGATGACGCAGCTCATGGATTTTTTTTTATCTTGCAGTGAATAAACATGAGTTTTAATGTAGATTTAACTAATTTTTCCTTCTGATATTTTTGGGGGATATAGTAATACACACGAAATAACGCGCCTATTCTCATTTCACCGCGTTAATCCCCCTCTTAACCTTTCCCTGTACCCTTTCCTCGTTCACGAACCATTACGAATACAAATTAACACCAATCCCGATAATTTGATTGTTTTTCAATAACTTAAACTCTAAGATCGACAGAAGCCAGTGGCGCCGACTCCATGGGGCCTGAGGGGGCCCGAGCCCCCTCAAAAGTTCGTTATGGGTGTGAGGAAAAAATGTGTCGGACTTGTCGATTTTCTTCGAAGTGTCCAGATATCGAAATTCGAGTTATCAGGGTTCTTATGTTGTTCATATGACTCTTCTAAAATGCTTGAAAAACTTAAAACCCACTTGATGCGTAGTTTTCCGCGGCGTTGTCTAGATGATGTCTCCATGTTTCTGGGCTTCACCGCGTGGATTTTTTTTTCCTGTCGTCATAAAGAAAAATCCACGCGGTGAAGCCCAGAAACATGATGCTTAGTTTTCCGCGGCGTTGTCTAGATGAAGCGATAGACGCAGTGAAGCCCAGAAACATGGAGACATCATTAAAACTCACTTCTTATAAAATTTCCCGGGGCTAGATCCCCGGTTTGCCCCCCCCCCCCAATATTTTTTGTGAGTCGGTATCGCTGACAGAAGCGATAAGTTAGGAGAGATCCTTTACCGATAGGAATTTGTCTTTCCCCCAGCAATGAAGAACACGAATTAATCCTAGGTGGAACGCAGTTCGCACATTCCCTTTTATTTTTTCTTCTTTTATTTTCACGGCTGTTGTCCTAACCACAGAGTGCCAAGTGATGTCATGTAACGCACGCTATAGCGATTAAACGCGAATAACGAAATAGTCGAAAGTTAAAACAAAACATACAGTATAACGGCTAAAAAATAATTTTCGACCATTTCTTTATTTATGATCGGAGCACATCGTGTTTTACATCATTCCTCTTAGCTTTTTTAGTAGTTTAAAAATATGCTATTTAGATTGAGATATTATGGGAAAGTAAAAAAAATTTAATAATTCTATTGGTTGGCTAAGGTACTTCGCGGGTCCGTGCGCCAAATTACGGTGTACATACTATAATCTACTCGGCTAAGGAGTCTCATTTTCCATAATCTTCCCTCCAGTGAGGTAACGAGTTTTATCGCATTATTTTTTTATCTTCTTCCTAAGTAGTTATTATACTTCTTTCTATATCTTGAAACGATTCATCAAGATAAACTATCCTTTTCAATCTAAATGCGGAGTGGCTTCTCAAGTGTAATATGAATCTTTTGAAACTGGATGAGTGATAGAAAGAAATTATGTGCACAATTTTGTTTAGCCTTGGAGCGTTCCAATATTATTTCTTACGCTACGAATACTTAATAAGTTATGTTTGCTACGTCCTCGTCAATGCTAAATGAATCGCATTGAAGCTGTTTACTCTCATTACTTGAGACACAACGACATTTTTTTTATTTTGTTACATACGTTTGACGCTCGCTTTCCAACTACTGATTTGAAAGGGAAATTCTTTATTCATCATTAATGTGATGTAGACTATGAACTATGAGTTTTTTTTACTATGGATAAGAAGTAACATTTTGAACACACTTTTTAAACTTAGTCATATGGAAAAAAGGAATTTTATAAGCGCAGTGAAGTTTTCTCGGGTTTCGCACCGGGTCAGGTCCTCCATTTCTCCTTCCAAACCAAACATTATATTAGGAATCTTATAAGTTTTTCAGGATTTATTTGATGTTTCGATTTACCCATGTATCTCTACCAACTTCCAATATCTGAAAATATTTTCCTATTATTAGTGGCAGTTCATGACAACGGTATATGTTACTCCTTACCCATTCTAGAATTTCTGAATGCCAGGTATAGCTCATATAGAAATATTCCTCAGCATGCTATATGGCAAAGGTAGAAGGGTAAACGTCTCATTTCGAAGTTTAAAAAATCAAGTATATACCCCTTGTACTCATGCGCATAGTTGCGATTTCATCACTTCATATTTCGCCAAGACTTAAACCTGTGGTTACTGCGGCGTAAATAATTCGAATTATTTGAGTTACCTTCCATCTATCCTATATAGTGATTAATTTTGGAGGCGATTCCAAAATTCGTGTCAATGACCTCAGGTTAAGGAAATCAAATTCGTGCAATGTTTTATTCAAAGAAACTTCAGGAGTGTCCAGTTCGCGCATTCAGGGTAGCCTTAATATGAAATCCCTCGTTCAAAAAAATCAATACGTTAGTATTGTGAAGTGACAGTCTGTACGAAGGTTGCATAAAATGTCCGGTGGAAACTCGGTGTAGCCAAATTTGTTTAATTTTTTAAGTTCTTATTCATAATTGATTTTTCCCTTCGCATTTTGGTGATTTGTTAGTCGTCTATCGATATTTTCTTGATAACGTCATAGTTACCGGCTCCGTCGTCCTCATAATCCAGTCTTTGCTGGTGCAATTGACGCGTCCCTGATCACACTTAAGCTTTAAGATGCTTCTCATTACATCTCAACTTAGTTGCCAAAAATTGCAATCATAGAGAATTTCGTTTATTTTAATTTGGGATTTCACCTCAATTTGCATTAAAAATATTTTAAATTAATCGTATTATCAGTGAAAAACAGGTAAATAAGGATGTGAAAGAGAATAAACACGTAGGCACGATCTCTTTCAACGCCGTGCGTAGGTGTGAAAAGATTAGCTGATAGGAGTGGAGAGCTGCGTCAAATTCACAAGTGAAAGCGTTATAGTTTTTATTCTTGCTATCGCTTTGCTGAAAATCTATTCCATTTTTATGTTCAATATCGAATTCTTCTGATTTTGTCGTTCATATTTGATTGCTGGGCGTTCTAGTAATGAACGGCTAAAGAATAATTTCAACCTCCCCGCTATTGGTGCTCGATTGCTGTGAATTGGGTGCGACTGGTGCGACTCTGGTGACTAGTCGGAAGGTGAAAACCCGCGTACGCATTTGTTTGTTTACCTCGAGAACCCCAAGAACCCCGACAAGGCCCAGAAATGCCTACGTGACCGGGGTAACGTTACATACCTGTTACGGTCATCAGCTTATACACTGCCGAATTACTCCTCAAAATCCGCGCCTCTTCTGTCATTGTTGTGCAGTTTGTGTTAAGAAGAAAGTGATTTGATCTTTGACGTGTAAGGCGGCTTGAATTTTGTGAGTTGGAGCGGATATAAGTGAAAAATTATATCATTCATGATCCGTCCAGCATTACTTTTTTTGAAGATGTTTGCTAATTGTGGGTGAGAGTTCTTCAAAAAACTGTGTCGCTGTATGCAATCATAATATTTAACATGGCGGATAGGAAAAGAGGTTGGGATCCTAGTCAGTTAAGGAAATATGATATTCAATTAGAAGAAATTCCGAGACTTAGTTGCAATGATCCCAAAGTTGAGGAATATATATCTGCCAATGTAAGATAAATGTTTTACAGCTATAGTGGTCTTAGTGTTCATCGACTTAGTGAACTTTTCTGGTTCAATCGCTGTAATTTTCATTTGACGTCATCTACTTTGTTTCAGAAACCTGTGGTAATAACTGATTCAAAATTAGTAGCTTCTGCATTGAAATGGGACGTGGACTACTTGGAAAAACACATCGGCTCGGGAGAGTTCTCAGTGTTTTTATCAAGAAATCACAAGTTCAAGTATTACGATGACAAGAAGTTGCAAGAAGTCGGGTCAGATTTCACTCCGGCTACTCGACGAGTGGATATGAAGTTTCCTGAATTCGCAAAGAAGTTAAGGCAATGGAAAAGGGGAGATGAAAGGTTGGTCACATATGTAAAAGCAATTATCGCCATTCATGCTGCTGTATTGGTGCTTGTGGTCATACTGTTCCTTTTCATGCAGTTGCTGTACCTAATCTAATGGTTTTAATATTCGTTGTGGTTTTCAGAATGTACCTGCAGCAAGCATTAAATAATACCGTTGGGCCAGCAATTGTAGAAGATTTTCTAAAATTCAATTGGGACTGGATTAATGCCAAGCAAAAAAGTCACTCTTGGGGGCTCCTGACGTCAAATTTGTTGTTGGTAGCGATGGAGGGTAATGTATATGCTAATGTGATATCAATTCATAGCCTTTTTGCGTTCTGTTGTGGTTTTTAGCATGTAATTTTAGTAAACATATGCCACATTATTGTGCTCAAATAAAAGCATTGTGTTTGAAGTTTAGGTGATACAGATCCAAACCGTGACTCGAATAGCAAATTTTCTGTGAATTGACCCTCAAACCTTTGTTCAATTGCCTCATGCCTATTGCAGTATTCCTTTCATTCGATGAATTACGACATCGATGTGAGGAAGGACCTTAACGGTTTGCCACTTGAAAGGTTTCCATTTTTCTCATGTCAACTACACGAAAAAAAACACTAACATCACTGTAATCATGATGCTATACATTTATACCCATCAGCTTCGGCTGTCACCAGTCGTTGAGTAGTTAATCAGTTGAGTAGTAGTAGACTTCATATTGCCATGCACTATTTGATACGGAATCAATTCTTCATTTGGCTTGAAGTTTCAATAGGTAGTTTTTCAATTTCATTAGTTTCTGTAATAGTTTAAAAATAGGTCATTAATCATTATGTATTTATTATAATGAATTTATAGAGAAGATATTATTGTTTTCATGGGTTGGAAGCTTAGAAATTTTTATGGCATCATAGCTGCATGGGAAGGTATTTAGTGATTAGATGATGGTATGCAGAAGCTATCCAGACTATGGTCAATTACTTTGCAAGGTTACACGTGGAACTGTGTTGTGTTTCGGGTTAATTCCTTGTTACTTGATACCATGCATATTTTCTTATTTCACATGACTTGTAATTTTGGTAACTCACCTTAGTTCAGCTGTCCCATTAATGTGAAAGAGTTCTTTCTCTTGCCCATTTTGCGTTTATTTCTTGTTATGAGTAAAAGACAACTTCGTTCACCAGTAAGATGGGAATCATAGAGAACTTTGGGAGGGAATAGAAAATGAATTTTTATATCATCAGGGTGCTTAGCGACTGAGAAATAAATCGGGTATCGTGCGCAAAATTTTGATCCAACCGGGAATTTTAAAATATTTTATTTCAAATTCATTTCAGATAAAATTTTGCGTGTTCAACTCCCATTTTGTGGCCTTAAATGTGTTTGTCATAATTTTAAGTGCAGTAGCTTGGTAGAATTTTGGCATCGAAACGTGGAATGTTAGACAAGATTACAGAATCGAACTTTTTAGCATTCTTGACTCAAGTTCAAAAAAATGAAGAGTAGAATGCCAGGTGATGTCAACATGGAGTTATGAAGTCAAAGCAGCATCTTGGCTCGTATTGAATAAGTTTTTATTTAAAATACAATGTGTGATAATTAACCTATTCCTCATCATTGTAAAAATACATAATATTATTTAAAAGTGTTGAAGTAATTTTGGGTGTTTTAAAATCCTTGTCTATCGCAACTTAATCACGTATGATTAACGTAGAATTTTGTAAAATTTCCCTTGAAAAACGGCAATTATGCATGATTTTTCTGCTTTGATTCGCTGGACACCCTGTTCATGGTATAGGATAATTCTGAAGAATGAGAAAATTAAATATTAGCACAGGAAGTTGATATTCCAAGTGATGCAAGTATTAAAGAAATTCCATTCTATTTTTGATGGTTTTAGGAAAGCATCAGAGATTCCATCGTGCTGATGAAAAATGGTCTTTTCAGATTTGTATAATGTAGGTTTGACCCTTTCACTGCTTGCATATTGATATCTCCACTGCATGAACGCTCAAAATTCACTTACTGGACCATTGGGTGATTGTTGAGCATTTGTTCAGTGGAGGTATCGATAATCATCTACATTTTCCTATCAATAAAAGAAACTTTGTTACTCCCACCATATAATTAAAAAATTTTCAACCAGTTTCGGCAACCTCATTATCAAGTACAGAAAATATAAAAAAATATGTTGAGGGCAGGTTTATATTTATTATGGTTGTTAATGGGGGGGGCTTGGTTCAGAGCTGGGTTTGGTGATTCCTGGAAGGGAGAGGGGGGAAAACAAGGTTTGTCATTTGGGTTGTAGGGGTGGGGGTTTTGGCAGGGTAAAGAGTAATAAGGGCGATGGGTTGGGGAAAGATATTGTCGTATAAAATAATATTTTTTAAAGCAAATAATTTTAAATCTAATAAAGAACTGTTTCAGTTTCCTTAAAATTTTGGTGTCATTCACCGTTTCTATGCTTAAATCTTACCTATAACTTGAACAACCATGGCTTGCCACCCCACCCCCCCCCCCCTAGTTTTGTACTTGGTATGCCCTTGAACCTATATGCTTTTAGACCACTCCCAGCTTGTAACTGTTTAGATTTTCATCCTTGTGCATCATAAGTTGAAATGAGAAGAAGGAAAGTTAAGAATATGCTGTAAATGTATGTATACGAATTATACCGAAGAATTATTTTGTGCTTTGTTTTTAGATCTATTTGATACATAATGCTTTTTTTCTCATGGGAAAAAATTTAATATTTGTTAAGTTTAAGTTAAGTTCCTACCAATTTATTGAATTTTTATCTTTGGGAAGTTCATGTCTAATATCATTCTTGAAAAGTGCTGTAGATTTATACTTACCTATTTTATATTTCGTAGGAAATGTGACTCCTTGCCACTATGATGAGCAGCAGAACTTCTTTGCTCAAGTTCGAGGCTACAAGAGGTGCATCCTTTTCCCACCAGAGCAGTTTGAGTGCTTGTACCCTCATCCAGTATTCCACCCTCATGACAGGCAAAGTCAAGTGAGTGAATATTCTTGTTTTTTTTATGAAATGCCTATACAGTAGATTCCGGTTAATTGGGACATATCGGGACTTGTGCACTTTGCTCCAATTAAGCGGCTGCCCCAATTAGGCGAATTATCCTGTGTATGGGCATAAACAAACATTGAAATGATAGAAAGAAGACTAAAAAATGTTTATAATGCAATATAAGTTTATTAAACTGTTAATTTGATTAATAAATCAGCGAGTTTAGTTAATTCATGATAATTTTGAAAAATTATAACAATTCAGTTAAAAATATTTTTCACAGCCTCGGCCGACGCTGAATGAATGTCTTTTACTAAGTCCTATTAAAGAAATATCCTATCCTCTTGCGGAGAGTATAACAACAAGTGCTTTAAAATAGGGCAAGATTAGGAGCATTTGTGAAAAATAAGAGTAAATCAAAGGAGAAGAATATTTAAAAAAATATTCTGGAAACAAAAAATTTTAATTTCGTTGCGAGTATAGAGTCAATTTTGCTGACTCATGGCCCAATTAAGAGGAGAATACTCTGGGATATTCCTCTCTTGGGTTCTGTTCTTCAAGATCTGCCCCAATTAAGCGGCTGCCTCAAGTAACCGGTGGACCTATTATATGGAGTCTACTGTATTTGGCCTTATTCTAGCTGTTACCTATGTTTGATGCTACCACTTGCACAACAGAGGCATCATCTTCCTCTCTGGATGTATGTGGGCTATAGAGGGCAGAATGGTTTATGGTGGCAGGCGTGCTATGTCTCAGGGCAGCTTGTTTATGTGCATTTTACCATAGAACTGATGCTAAACCAAGAACTTTGAATGGCAGAATGTTCAACATGGACAGTATTCAAGTAATATCCACCTAATAGCTAGCAGCATGCCTTTATGGATTCATCTGCTAATGCACTTCTAATGCAAAAGCCAAAAAAAGATTTTTTCGTCTGCAGAATTTTGGTGCTCCAAGTGCACTTGGGGGTGACTCCTTCAAGGTATCCTATTGGCTTGCACAAACGTGATTGTCTTTGGCTTTTTTATGTCTGACAGTGTAACCCATTGTCATGTAAAACCGGAAAAACTCCATTGAGGAAGAGAATGCCATTGGTAGTTCAAGTGGTAGGGTATGTGGAGGAATTCAGTAGACCATATTGTAGCGTTCTCTTAATTATAAAAAACACCAACTCCGGGTTTAACAATTTATTGTCACTGAGTTACATCGAGGGAAGACGTTGAGTTGTAGACTGCTCCCCGTCATGCCGGGCCACGGCCTTTTATACGAACGGCAGGCGATGACGCACAGGCTCTGCGTTAGTCAGCCACCTCAGTCGACTGTCTCGGCCCGCACCTGGATCCCAACACTTAGTTTATATCCTGGCCCAGGCGAATGATTTTTCCTCTTTAGAATTCTCTAGCTTAATAAAATGCATATATTCGGCCTTCTTCTAGCTGTTTCCTATTTTGAAATAAATTTTTTTACCAAGAAAGATAAGAGAAGTGGGAATTAACACTTTCGTGCTGATGCTGCACATATGCAGCAAGGATTGTCATCGCAAAAGAACAAAAGACGCTCGTGTGCTGCATCAAAACAAAATCTGCATATATGCAGTGGGCGTGGAGGAAACTGACTGCCATGCACACAATAGACTTAGCTAGGTGGTCACCCCTCGAGACCCAGCTTAGTGCAAGCCCAGGACCTTCCTCGACTGTCCTTTGGATTTTTTATGCCTGGCAGTAATAAACCATTGTCATATAAAGCCAGAAAAACTCCACTGTTAAAGAGAATTCCATTCGCAGTTTAAGTAAGTGGTAGGGTATGTGGAGAAATTCAGTAGACCATAGTTTATATCCTGGCCCAGGTAAATGAATTTTCCTCTTTTGAGTTTTCTAGCTTTAAAATAAAACTCCAATCAACTTCCATGCTGGAATTATCCATATCTCATTTTAATATAGGCGGTCCTTGACTTTTGTACAATTCGCACTTAGTACGTTTCAAATTGACACCTTTTACTTGACTTTAGTACACTAAATTCGGACTTTGGAACGTTTTTCTGTAATTTTTTCAAATACCCACAATGTGTAGTGCACATCCCAACATTCAACTGTTTTATATAGCATTATATTCCGACAGTACGAATGTATACGATCAAGGGCAGTGTTAACTTAAATCGAGGTGATCTATTTTAGAGAGAGACTGCCTGGTATAGGCTCCTTTATCAAGAGAACAACAAAGGTGTAGTTCAGCCTTCATGGGAGAGATTTTGGCAAAAAGATCAACTAGAGGCCATCAAATAGCTTTCAATAAATTTAATAAATAAATGTGCTTCTTTCTAATCATATTTTTCTGTTTGAGTGCTGTTAATTCATGTACGACATTTAAACCTTCAGCAACGATACTGCACTAAATATCATCGGAATTCCGTATATCTTTTGTCTTCTTTGAATAACTTGCGAAAAATACGCAATAGGGTAGTTTCCTTCATCAAAGAAAACGAAAGGCATTGATTGCGATTCGTTACCCACCATTAGTGTATTCATAATATACAAGTTATTTCATTTTAGAAATACCGGTTTAGACGAATGGCAATGGTCCATTCTTATCCTCATTTGAAAAGGGCCAGATTGGCGCCCATGCGATGCCACTCCACGTGACGTCACAGGGACCTAGTTTCTATACGAGAAGATAGGAGTTATACATCGTCTGAGGTTACCAATGCATGCATGAGGCGCAGAGTTCAGGGAAAATGTCTTAATAATCACTTATTAAAACTGGCTAAGGTCAGAAAGTTTTCTTCGTTCGATAAGGTATTAATAATCCTTATTAAAGCCAAGCGCTACCAGCCAGCAGGGTACTCAGCTACCCGCTAGCAGCCTGCGTCGTATCAGCGCTAAGCCTCGCCTCAAGGTCACCTCACAGGGCGGCAGCGGGAACCAGAAATACGTCACACGGAGAAATTTCCCGGCAGTCATACTTAGCCGTCGCGTTTTCGCGTGCTTGAAAATCTTCACTTTTCATTTAATCCCGAAAAATAGATATCGTCATTTAAAAATCTAAAAGCGTGAAATACATACTCCAGGAGTAATAATCTTTCGATTTAGGAAGAAAAAAAATAATAGGAAACCACCCTATTGTGAAATATGTTGTGACGAGATGTCACCCGCTGAGGAATTTTTATGTAAAAACTTTAAGGTATCAAGAGTGATGGTTCAAAAATTGCGTTTTATTATGTTTCGTGCTATATCTTTTAATTTATAGTGGACATTATACATGGAATGTCAACTTAAACACTGAGAAGAAGTTTCACTTGGTACGCAATGGAATTCATGTTTTTTTTTTAACTTTCATTTACATTTTCTGCATTTCTTCTAGAGAAATTACTAATAGGGTAGTTTCCTCCATCAAAGAAAACGAAAGGCATTGATTGTGATTCGTTACCCACCATTAGTGTATTCATAATACACAAATTATTTGGTTTTTGAATACCGGTTTAGACGAATGGCAAGGGTAAAATTTTATCCTCATTTGAAAAAGGCCAGATTGGCGCCCATGCGATTCCACTCCACGTTACGTCACAGGGACCTAGTTTCTACGCGAGAGGAAAGGAGTTATACATCGTCTGAGGTTACCAATGCATGCATGAGGCACAGAGCTCAGGGAAACACATCTTAATAATCACCTATTAAAACTGGCTAAGGTCGGAAAGTTTTCTTCGTTTGATAAGGTATTAATAAACCTTTTTTAAGCCAAGCGCTACCAGCCAGCAAGGTACTCAGCTACCCGCTAGTATCCTGCGTCCTATCAGCGCTCAGAGCCTCGATCAAGGTCACCTCACAAGGCGGGAGGGGGAACCAGAAATGCGTCGCGCTGACTTTTTCCCATCATTCCTACTTACGCGTCGCGTTTTCGCACGCTTGAAAATTTTCACTTTTCATTTAATCGCGAAAAATAGGTATCGTCATTTAAAAATCTAAAAGCGTGAAATGCGTACTCCAGGAGTAATAATCTTTCGATTTAGGCAATAAAAAAATAATAGGAAACCACCCTATTGTGAGGAATTTAGTTAATTTATTATTTAACATTAGTTAATAAATGTAAAATCTGTGTAAAAAATAAGGTTTTAGTATGTATATTTCGCTATTTTGAAACGTAACCCCTAATTAGTGTAGAACTTAATGGTTCGACTTTCGTACACATTTTCAGGAACGCATTGTGTGCGAAAGTGAGAGCAAACTGTATTCATCACTTGGGAAAATTATTTTCCAACAACTCTTAAGTGTGATGATGATGTCCTGTTTCAGGTGGATTTTGATCGTCCGGACTTGAATCGCTTTCCAAAGTTCCGAGAGGTAAAAGGACAAGAAGCTATTGTTGGTCCGGGAGATGTTCTTTACATTCCAATATACTGGTGGCATCACGTAGAATCCTTAATGCGAGGTGGCTACACCATTTCTGTAAATTTTTGGTATAAGGTAAGAATAATTTGTTACCGAAAAAAAATTTTTGTTTATACCTGATACTCATGTCTTTTTTTGTTTTCTAAATTGTATTATGATTAGTAATGCATATGCAAATGATGTTGATTGGCTGTTTAGGGATGGATCTAAAGCAAGTTTTAAAATGGATTTGTGAATTGTGTTTGCCATACCGTACGGTAGGTGCGGAGCTAGGAATTAAGGCTAGGAGGGGTTTTAGGAGCAACTTATACGGGGTATGAATGTAATGGGGTATGAATAAGGGAGATGTGGGTGCCCTCCCCCAGAAATGTTTTAAGATAAATGGTTCAAAATGGTGAGTTTTTCAACTTTATGAGGGATATTTTATTAATCCTTCAACTATTGTATAATTAATATATTTATCCGTTTAAGTAAAATGGATTAAATTTTAAAATTTATCTGAGTTCTTGGGTTTATCCACCAAAACCCCCCTCACTGGGCCACTGCCGTATGGGGCATAGCCTTGATTCCAACAGGATTACATAATATGAGGATGTATGCTAAGGAATTTCATGAGTTAGGTTAATATGTTGTTCGTGTGACTATTTTTTTGCAATGTCATTTTGCATTGAGCCCGGATTTCAGTGGACTCATTTTTGTGTGCATATAGTAATTTTCATTACATGCATTAATTTTTATTCACAATTGACGCTTTAGTTCTCTGACAGTTTAAAAAATGAATTTTTGTGTTGATTGATGATCATGTCTCAGGGTCAGGCCTAGCGATTGGATTTTACTAGTATGTATTTTCCATGTTATCAGTTGGCTTGGAGTTATGAAATGACCGCTGATGTTTATTTTTGGTGAAAAAGGTGGAAGTGAGGGAACAATTTTACCAACACTCATGATCAACTGCTGAGATTACCATAGAATGATTGCATGGGAGGTTCATTATTATCAGGTTGCGAATTTTTACGGAAATTTTCCGAATATACTGCCAATATACTGTAATGGTTCAACGTCAGTTGCCCGGATGAAAAACCCCGAAAACCACCCATAAATGATAAACCTCCTTAAGTTGCCAGTCAGGACGATTTATCGAAAGATTTAATTAAGCATTACAATAAATGCGGGGGATTCCTGTTCGCAGCTTATTTCGTGGTGAAGCGATCCTAATTGGGGTAAGGCGCGTGACAAATCGGCGGCAGGTGAAGGAAAATAGGTTTCGTAGGAATACCCAAAGAAATGCGAGTACCCTTTCATTCAGCATTCACACAAATACCGTATAAGCTTGTGTAAGAGGCGCACACGTGTAAGAGGCGCACCCCTATTTTGAGGATCGAAGCTATGAAGAAAAAATATTTTGCGACATTTTTTTTATCCTATCGTGCGGTGTTGCAGACGTATGCCTAGAATTTCGACAGTTATCGAAATGTCCTCTTTCAGTACTATTTGAAAGAGGAAATTTTAATAACTGCGGCGGCATAAGAGGGAGTAGAAAGAGTTCCGATCCTCTCTTTGCCTACGCCATCGCTCTACGTTGCTTGTCCTACTCACGAACAATTTTGATTAAAAGCTCTCGCAGGAGTATTGCAATAGAATCACAGCCGTGGAAAATTTTAAGGCAAAACACGACAGGCAAATGGCATGAGCTTTCCCAAGAGATTGAACAACAATCGGGGCAATCTCAGCGCCGTAGGATAATAACCACGTCGTAGATTTAAGGCCCCTTGCACACCCACCGATTTTGGACGGCCGGTAAAATATCGGCCGTCCACATTCCAATAGTGAACAATGGGAGAGCATTGGAGCTTGCACACGTACCGACCACACGCCGGCACCGGCAAAATGCCGGTTAGCTGCCGGCTATTGTCACTGTGGATCGCCGACGCCGGCTCAAAAACTTATCAACGTATTGTTTGACCGGTAAAAATCCGGCGTGTGTGCAAGCATCGCTTCGCCGGTAAAATATCGGCCAATATTTTACCGGCCGTCCAAAATCGGTGTGTGTGCAAGGGGTCTAACGGAACTATACTCGGCTCTCCATCAGCTAATGCCTCTGCCGTTTTTTTCCTTTCCGAGACTCCACAGGAAAATATCAAGTCACAGGGGAACAATGGAAACGTGTTTCATCCCTACCCCATTCCACCAACTGACCTTTTTCGGTCTACCAGGCTCAATTCCCCGAGTTTCTGGAGGTCAAATGCTACGTGAGTCACCTTCTGAGCTCGAAGATATCTCGATATATCTTTCAGAAATTGTATGACACGCACGAAGTTCTAAAAAGAATTAGACCTAACGCGACGTATATCTTACAGCATTTAAGTTTTTTGAGCTCTAATTGATTGACACAAAGATTTATAGTTAAAATAAGGCTACTAATATTCAACATAGTCCAAACAGCACTATTTCGGAAGAAACAAGCGTAGCATAAGCGCATTCAAACAAGACGAGACGGACTGGAAACTCAGGCAACGCAAACTGCGTATATCACATTGCTGCGCCTTCGCCCCTTCGCTTTAAAGGCAACGACGTCACATGCAAGATCGGACGTGTTCTTCCCTTGCTCCTTCGCTCGTAGCTTTCAATACGGAGGGGAGGGAGCCCTCTTCCCCTCGATCTCTCCTTCAGCGCTCTTCACTTATAAGCATTTCCGATTTATTCAATCCACCATTAAGTCCAACAATGAGCACTCTCGTTCGAATTTTTTCAACCGCAGGTTTTGACATCAATATTACTATATGCAGTATAAATGCCGCGGGATGCCCACGCGTGGCAATAAATTTAGCGCGCGCTCCGGAGCGAATCACCCCTCGCGATCTTTTCAATGTTTACCTCTGGGGTACCGACGTGACGGCGCGATGCTTGCAAGAAATTCAAACAGGAGCATTTTAAAAATACGTCACTAAGGGAGAAACTCTCCTGCCTGCCGCTTGATTTTGACCCAGGGTTTCAGATGACTGACTCACGCTGAAAATCAAGGCCACTCAGTTCCCCTTGGACTTGCGACCGGGGAAGGGGAGGGGGGGGGGGAGATTAGAAGTTTGTGTAAGAGGCGCACCCCCATTTTCGGCTGCAATATCTGGGAAAAAAGGTGCGCCTCTTACACGCGCTTATACGGTATATTCAAAAATAAGAAACATCTTACATGTAATATTTAACCAGATGAGTGAAAATGATTGGGTTAGTGATGAATGGATGAAATAACAAATGATTTATGCAATTGGCATTTGAAATTACCATGAAATAATAATTAAAAAAAACAATATTTAACAAAGGTCAAAATGTATGCCGTTAAGCGGACTTCTTTCAATTATTAGACTTCGTTACACTTTTTATATCTGGGAAGTAATAAAGTCTGTCCCAATTGCGCATTTAAGTTCCGTTGCTGACTAAGTATGAGAATAATGAGAATAATCACTGAGGCGTCGATGAATCTCACAAGGTGCCTTAATAGTGGCGTATTGCTGCATACGGGGACAAGTACACGGACACAGGGGTGGTATCACTGGGGTCAGGGCAATATAACTTTACGTGACCTGGATGACCGCCGGACGACTCCGTTCCTTGGTGCCGTGGTTCGGGCTGGACGCAGGCTCGTCTATTTCTGTGCGGCCTCCTATTTTCTCGGAGACGGCAATTTGCGCGGCCTGGCTGCCCCTGGAACCTCCTTGGCGACCACCTTTGGTTTCCGGAGTGGATCCTCCGACTTGGCTTCCCGTCTTTACGCCGCTCGCTGCCTTTCGCCTTCTGCCTCGTGTTCTCACTTTTTCTCGTAGTGCACAGTCAGCAACACAATTTACAATTCTCTTTTTTTTCTTGCTGTGCGTTCGGCTTTTATACACTCCCAAAGGGGAGTGAGGGGGTTCCGATGCACACGCAACACACGCAAAAAAAATAGGGGGATACCTTGGGCCATTCAACATAGCTGCCCTCCACTCACACCGACTCACTCGCATCCACTCCACCTTGCATACTTGGGTAGGAAAAAGGGGAGGGGGAGGATGGGAAACGGGTGAGGAGAGTGAACGAGGGAATGAAGGCCAGGGTTGGGACGGCCGCAACCATCACAATACGTACCCTTCATTAGTTCTGCAGCGCATTAATTGTTAATAATGCAATGTGCTATTATTTGATGCCAATACCTCTTGAGAGGTGAGGTGAATGCTATGCTGTATATATCAAGACAAGCAGTGGCGTAACTAAGAATATGCTTTGGGGGGGATGAGGAGGCTTTGGGGGGAATGTGGGGGGTTAGTTAGGGCTACCCCCAGGAAACAGAGAGTTCAGGAAAATTTTTGAAAGAATAATATGCCTGTAAATACACTTTACATCATTTTGGGACTTAAAATATAACTTGAAACAGATACAGTTATTATGCCTCAAATTCAGACAAGATTTTAAAATAATATTTTAATTTCGCTGAAGCTCCAGGAGGGGATTCCTCCCCTCATCCCCCCGTAGTTATGCCATTGAAGACAAGCCTTTATAAGATGTTTGCAGTGTCTGTCTTTTACTTTATTCTGAAAGGTACATCATCTTGCGTAAGACTTTTGAGTGAATGGTCATTACCATCTCCTGAAAATTTTTATTTCGGTGGTATTTTTTTGGTGCTTGTGTTCTCTCCTTTTTAGATTTGTGGATAAAGGTTCCTTAGAACGACTAAATGTTTCTTAATCTGATTTCATTAACAGGCTGGACCCATGGGGCAAATATCATATCCTTTGAAAGGTCATCAAAAAGTGGCAATAATGCGAAACGTGGAGAAAATGTTGTTGGAAGCACTGCAAGATGCCAGTCAAGTAGGACCCCTCCTACGAGCATTGGTTCTTGGTCGCTACACCGGTCCCAGTGCTAATGGTGGTTTGGAAGGGACTTCAGATTCCAAAGATCCCAACGATGAGGACGAATGTTCTGTGTGAATGCACCGTTGAAGGTGAGGTGCTTTGTCAATTTCAATGTGAGCTGCTGGACTTTTATTTTGGGAAATGTCTGGATCAGAGCTTGAATGACAGAGAGCCATGGTGAACCAATATTATTGCCAACATGTATTATTGGTGAGATGGCAAAAGACTTACGATGTGTGAGGGCATTGGCTGAGGTGGAAATAGTGGTAGTTTATGGAATTCTGCATTTGTTTCCATTTTGGTCAATCCTCGTCAGCACATGTGCTTAGCAGTATTCATTGTTGGGATTTGGTCAGATTTTTTTCCAGATGGTGAAAATTTTATTTCAGCTGGCAAAATGGTCTTTTGACTTGAATGTTTTTATTGCCGACTGAATCTTTTTGAGATCCTTCTATCCTCTTTTTTTTTAAATGGCCAAGTGGCCCTTTCATGGGCAGTGTTTTAATAATTGACATTATTTTAGGGAAAATATGAGCCAATTATGTAAGTACCTTTTCGCCATAAGACTTCCTACTTTGTGGTTAATGAAAACTTACTGATGTGACGAAGGTACTGTCCAGTGATTTCAAAAGGCTGTCCAATTTTGGATGTTTTCTGTTTTATCTAGTGCATATTTTAATTCGTGGATGCAGAGCTTTTTTTCAATGAACGTCAATGTGATAGATTGTAATTAAGTGTTTTTTATATTTGTATTGTTTGTGACTTGTGATAAAATACTTAGTCAATTCTATTTCTGCTTTAAAATTGTTAGTCATTGCACCTTTGTTTAGATTTTACTGCTGTTACATAAAGAATGTGATTCGGACCAAAATGTGCCTGTTGGAATTCATTGTGGTTATTAGGCCGTCGACTACTGCTGAAACAACTTGTGAATGGCAGTTTTAATCTTTCGTCATGATTTTCTATTCAATGTTTGTTCCTTCATTATACCATATCTCTGTTTAATAACTCTTTGGTTTGAAGTAAAAATCTTGTTGTTTCTTCCTAGAAAAAAGAACTGTATTAACAAAATTTCCTGGGAAGTCTATTAATAAATATTTTAGGCTAATCAATTTTGATCTATTGCTGCTGTGGTTGGTTAACCTGGTTCTGTGATTCAGCCATTCACGGTCATGAAGATTGTAATTGGCAGTTAACAGGTTTTGTGCAGAATGTCATTGAGTATACCCTTTTCTGACAACTCTTGGTGGCTGGATGAGAGAAAACTGGTAGCCAATCAGAGGCGCTGTCCCTAACACCACACTATTCTCCTCTATCCCTCTCTCTTTGGCCAACCAGCACTGCCAGTCCGTGAGGGTAAACGTATGCTCGATCACATAGAAAGTAAATGTATGTACACTCAAAAGCAAACCATGTAAAAGAACGTTGTGCGATCTGCACACATTACATTTGGCGGCACTGTTGGCTGGAGAGTGATATTTACTGCACGGAAGTTAGAGAGAGACTGAGTCCTTTACACTTCACTTGGCACTCGTATCGTGATTGGCAAGAAGAGTGAAAGGAGCACAAGCGCATTCAAGGTCACCCGCCATGAGTCGGTAAAAAGGGTATGAAATAAAAATTCCTTTGCCCCACCCAGCCATTTTTGGCTGAGGTAAATTTTGAAACTAATGCAGGGAAACCATAATCTGTTCTCGTTAACTCTACAGGAGGCATGTACGGTACCTAATGCAGCAGTTTAACATGGATGGCACTAACTATTGCCATGCCAAGTTCATTGGTGGCTACACTTGCTTTTACGGGCACTTTGCCTTGTTTCCATTTCATTATGCTGCTTCTGGTGTTAGTGTCAAATGGCATGGTTTTATCGATGTGCATGAAAACAGTCTTACTCTCTCTACCCATCTGACATGAACAGTGTGGCCACCCTTCTAAGGGACTTGGAAAGTAATAGAATTTACGTAATTTTGTCTATACAGTGATGGAATGTCAGGTGTAATAGTGAATCCTGATTTATGATATTTCATTGCTATAGATAAGTGTTTCTTTTTCCTCATCCTTTCATGCAAAGATATCTCCATGACATTCAGAAGGTGCTGTATACTTTAAAGACAAAACAACTTTCAGGGACAACTCCATTTGGATCCAAGTAAGAAATTTCCTTGAATTTTTTTAAGCTTGGAAAATATAATCATCGTATCAACACTGAATAAATATTGTATGAATAATTATTCACAAGAAAAGCCTGCCTACAACCTGAGGATTTAGGGGGGTCACAGGTGTCTTGCCTCCCAATTTTATCAAAATTTTAAAATACATATTTATTAATTTTAGTTTATTTGTTAGTTATTTATTTGTCGCATCCTGGTAAAAGGAGTATATATATGCAAATGCATGGCTACGTGAGAGAAATTTGAGTTGTATTCGGGGGCAGTCTTGCCTAGTCGGGTGGTGGGCAATCGCGGAGGGCCATGAGCTTAGGGGGCCCCCACAATACTCGCCCCTATCATGAAGCTTATAAGAAATGTGCAAAAAAAATAGTGAGATTAGTTTAACGGAAGATTGTTTTGCTAATAATATAAAATTCTAAGTTTTCATTAATTTGCTTTATTTACAACATACTCAATGTCCAGAGAAAGAGGGGGCTGGATTGTGGCCTCATATGGGCCAGGTAAAAGAAATTAATCAAATGTGAAAAGATCATATAAAAATAAAATAGATCCTGATTCTTTTTTGAAAGGGTTATTTGAAAAGATTATTTTAGAGGTTTGTTTTAGATTTGCATTATTAAATATCATTAGCCGAAAAATGCTGACTTTTTACTGTACTTTTTCCTGACGACATTGCTATTTAAAAAAAACATCTAGTTTATAAGAGCCAGAATAGTGTCAAAATCCATTTCTGGGTGTGCAATTTCCTTAAATTTTCTGGGGGAGGGCCCCTGAAACTATTCCATATTCATGACCATGATCCCCCCCTGCCAAATTTAATGCTGAATCCGACCCTGGCACGCCTAGCCCAGTGGCGTAAGGAGGGGGTAGGCCTGAGACCTGGGAGGTCCGGATCTCCCTCTCCAGAAATATAAAAACACGATCACCTATTTTGTTTCATAAAATAAATTAAAATATTAAATAATCATGAATTTACAAAAGATTTATTTGAGGAATGAGGTTTTTTCGATTAAGAATAGTGTTAAAATTAGTTTAAAACCCCCTTATTAGTTCACCGTTTTTCAAAAAATTTTCCCCCTAGTTGGATCCCCCTGAACGAAATTCCTGGCTACACCACTGTCCTAACGCATACCTTTTTCTTTAATCCAAATGTTTCCGTCTGTATAAAGTTGATGATTATTTTGAACGAAGCATTGAAGATTCCAGTATTGGCTTGTATCTTCCTTCAACTACCTTGAGTTTTCACCCAAGTGGCACAGTGAGGGGAGATAAAAAAGGGGATAAAATCTCCCCAGAGCCCTGAGGAATTTTAAAATGTATTCCATTTTACTTAATTGGATAAATATCACTTTTATAATAGTGTAAGGATTAATAAAAAACGATCTGAAAGCCGTAAAACTCGCCATTTTGAACCATTTATCTTAAGAAGAAGGGCACTCGTACCTCTCGTATACCATATCCCCCAGTATTAGTTGATCCTAAACTCCCCCCCCCCCTCCTAGCCGTAATTCCTGGCAGCGCTCCTGATTCACCCTATGAAAAAACTAGGGATTCAAAAATCAAGCAATGTTAAATGGGATATTTAGGTGTTTCAGTCCAATTTATTCCTACTCGAAGAAAGATCTTGAGAGAATATTGAGGTTCCATTCAAAGAGCCGTCAGTTCCTCCCATTTGTGACACGGGCTGTCGATTACTTTACCGAAGTAACGATGGAATAAGTTGAGAACTTCGACGCCGTGGTGCCGCCAGTTCACGAGACCCTGCTGTTCGTCCCAGTAGTCCGGGCGAAGTGCCAACAGGTAGCAGCACTCCCGCGAATGGCGAAGCTGCAAACCTTTTCGGCGGGGAGCACATAGTTCGCAATCGGTACAGCGACGTGGAGTCGGTATGCATCGGAAGGGTTGAGGGCGAATTCTTCCTTTCGCGACGATGGATTTAACGGTGAGTAAATGAATATTTTTATTATCATCCCACTCTCATTGTGAATGACATAACGAAATTCATTGCGTAACATCGCCCCCATTCGCATTCAATTCGCGTGTGGGTTGAACACCTTGATGTTTACCTCAGGTGGCAGCTTTTAATTCAGGTTATTTTTTTTCGAATACTTGATGATATATCTCCAATTATTTACCTAGCGTGATGATTCCAAAATTGTTTCCGAACGAGACTGTCGTCTCGATCATTAATTCGACATTTGTTTACGTCCCGTTTTGATCGCGTTGCCTTATTTGCCTTGCGGCGAGTTTACATTCCGGCGATCTTGCAACAACGCGATTTGTTTCATGGTGTAACACACTCGTGTCATGAATTGCTTTCCAAAAAAATATGTTTGCTTTTCTTACGAGACGTGTTCGGTTTGGAAGGAGGTTTTATTCTCTTGCATGTATGCAATGAAAACTTGTCTCTCCTGGCCTTGAATTTGAAGCCGTGAGCATTTGTGAAAGATGAGAATTCACTGTTGAGGTCGGTCAGTGTTGCCTCCCCCACGATTCCCTTACGCGAGGACCATCCATCTGGTCGTTTCTAAGTACGGGGATGAAATATTCGCGCTTTTTTTTAATCGCATTTTAAGTCGTCCCTCGTGTTTACTCTTCATGACTAGACACTAATTTATCTAGTTATTTAATGCATAATTAAGATGAAAGATTATAGAATGAAAACTTCGCTCGCATTTTTATCGGAAACATTTAGGGCATATTACACAATCGAGCATTTGACCGAAACGCACAGGTGGTGATTGCAAACTAGAGCCAAGGAAAAAAGACAATCCTCCTCCTTCCATGCTTCTTGTCTCCTCCTTTATGCCTCTTCCAATTCTTCTGTCTTTGAGGTCTGTTCGGTGATATTTCTGCTTCGACAAATTTGTGCATTTTTTACTTAAATTTAGGTCCCTCTTCACCTCGAAATCTCTCGTAGCGGCCGTTTCACACAGCGCACGAAATTGAAGATATTCAAACTGCACGTTTTTATCAATCAGGCGTCCTATCATTTTAGAATCGGATGGTGGGCTATCTACGTAATCCTTGGCATTCCTTTTGAGGTCGTTTTACACGCGGCACGTACTTGCACAATCTGATGTGCGTACGAAGGCACAGTCAAAGCGTCATGTAAAGCGATTAATTGCTGGAACGCAGGCGACAATGCATGGACGTGAGATGGCAAAATAGCCCCTGCTCTGATTTCGTTCATGCATTCGCGCAATTTCTCTACGTAAAGAAAAATTAATGCGGTTCTCACCCGCAGCAGAAGCAAATCCGTCCCACGTGTAAAAGGACCTTTATGCAAATTCATGCCTTTACTCGATGCATTTTGAGTTGCACATAAGTTCGTTCGGCTATCAAGTTGCCCAATTTCGTACTTATTATCATGGGCGCACCCGGCGAGAAGCAAAAGTCTTTAAGCAAAATTAGTATGGAATTGAAACGAAAGCATTCCACAATTTTTCTTTAAACCCACGAAAAATGATATGTATTTGTATAAGATATGTAATTAAAATAACACTATTTTTTCAAGGAAATAATCTCACAAACTAATGTCACAACTTGGTTTGCCTCCCCACCTATACCATGGCTTGCCCCCCCCCCTCCCCTTAGTTATGATCCTGGGTACGCCCTTGCTTATTATGAAATAGGCTATGCGCGTTGTCTTTGCGGTGGTGTTGAGCGAAATGCGTGGTGTGTTTGGTCCAACGGGGCCGCATTCTACGAGGATGGGATGAGTTCTTTTTTATCATTTCACATGCATCGCTCGCGGTGTCCTTGCCCGACGACCTTCTTCGCATCCCCGGCGATTCGCTTATTATCTTACCTCTCTGCCTTGTCTCGCCTCGTGCGTATATTGCCTGTCAAGCCTGTTTACCCTCCGTGACCGCTCTTTCACACCCTCCGCGTCTTACACATCCAAGTGAGTTACATTTCTTCGCACTCGAGGCGAGCTGCCTCTTCAATGGAATCCTTGGAACAGGTCAAAAACGAATTCAACTATCACTGATTGGCTGTAGCGCTGCTAGGAATTAAGGCTGGGGGGGAGGTTTAGGTGCAACTAATACAGGTGTGTGTGGGGGTATGGAATTCCCACCAGGATAAGCGGTAGGTGCGAAATTAATAAATTGTGGAATTTTAAGATAACCGGTTCAAAATGTTGAGTTTTACGGCTTTCTGAGGTATGTTTTTATTAATCCATGCACTTTTTTTTAGTAATATCAATCCAATTAAGTAAAATGGATTAACCTTAAAATTTCTCTGAGCTCCTGGGGGGGGTTTATCCCCCAAAAGCCCCCCCCCCTCGCTGCACCACTGCTGATTGGCTCCTTATTGTGGAAGTTCGCCCTCCTTCCAGGCTATAAAACTGGGAAATATTTTCCAGCTTTATTTTGTTTACCACAACTTGTTTTGATGTCTTATTGCACCGTCATAATGTAGTGTTTGTCACGCGGGGTTTGTCTTCATATTCCTAATACCCTCCGCTGATGTAGTCTGACATTAACACTTAAAATTAGATACAGGGGCATACCCTATATGAGGTAGCATAGGCGGATCTAGGGAGGGTACGGGGGGGGGGGGCACGTGCCCCCCCAGGCCCTAAAAAATATGCAAGATTTCTTATACGGTTCCATTATCATTGCGCTCGTTTTGTATCACTAGGTATCCTTGTGCCCCCCCGAACAAAATCCTGGTATTGCTTGTGCCCCCCCGGAAAGAAATCCTGGATCCGCCCCTGTAAGGTAGGCTTGAGGGTCCTCCATAGAGCTATCGTAGTCATCAATCCGTCTACTATTACTATCGCTCTTCCTTGGTTTTTTTTAATGTAACATTTATTTAAAATATAAAATGTATTGAGATGACATAATTTAATATTACGTTACCTAACCTTACATAGATCTTGCCCCTCCCCGCCCCCAAGGATATTATCTACTTGTGTGTACGATACTGATGAAATATAAAACTGTCGAATAGCGCTTTGTTTACTTCTTTTTGAGCGAGGTCAAAAGGTAGCCGTGATTATCTGCGGCCTTATGCGAGGAATTAGTTACGTTGTTGCTTTTTTAAACGTAATACTTCGTTATAAAATGTTTCAAGTGATATTCATGAATCCTAAAATGACGGTACCCAAAACTTCTTAAGTAGGGCTGAGAAATAATTCTCCGTAGCTCTTGATTGAACAATCGAACAACTAAAAATATTTCGTGCACTAATAAATTGCAGAAGCCTAACTTTGATTAATTGAAAATGGCTCCTAGCTAGCTCAACGGTATCTTTTAGGTTTCCATAGCGACAACCAATTAACAGTAGATGAACTGATGACGCACAAGCACTCAATTATCCGACTAAAAACTACGAGCAACACCATTAGTTGGATATAACTTGAACTAATGCTATTATTGAAAGTTGTTTGCGTTTTTAATTGATTGGCGTAATAACCTCTGCATTAATTATCTTGATCAGGAAAAAATAACTGGTTAGATATGTGTTTTTCCTTTATTTTCGCGTTTCCTAAGTATACAGTCTAAAAAATTTTTTGTGTTTTAATCGAATTTCCTCACGTGATTTTTTTTTACAATTATTTTAATCATCATCATAAATCAACAATCCTAAGATTGTTTTGACACAGCTCTCCTATCCGCTTGACTTTTGTTAACTAAGTATATATTCTCTTTACATCCTTTATAGGCTTTCCTACGTAATTCATTCTGGGCCGTCCCTTGCCCTTCTTCCCTTCTACCTGTCCTACGATTGTTTTCATCAGGCCATCATGTCTCATGATAAGGCCAAGTAAGTTTTCCCGTCTTATCCTCAAGGTTTTTATAAGACTTCTCTTTTCTGACTCTCTTATTAGCACTTCCTCATTAGTCACTTGGTAGATCCATCTTATCTTCATCATTCTTCGGTAGTACCTCATTTCGAATGCTTCCACCCTAATATCGTGGCAAAAAATTTTTTCTATTGGAGCCTAGAACAGATTTTCCGTTCCATGTAGCGGTCGTAAGAGGGGTTCCCTCCTATTCGAACTGTTTGTCGTCAATTTCTTGTTCATAGTTTTTGCCATTATTTTACTCGAGCACCTCTTTACGAAATTTCATTTTCATTAATAGATCTTATCGAAGTGAATCTCTCTCTAGCCCTTCATACATGGGCGTACCCAGCGGGGGGCAGGAGGGGGCAGTTGCCGTCCCCCCCTGGAAGCAAAAATAAATTTATTTCAAATCGAAATTTTTGAACAAATTATTTTAATCCTAGAAAAGTGATATTGATATACAACATTTAATCAAAATAAATATATTTTTGCCGAGCATATAATTTTAAACACCAATTAAGTGCTGTTATAATGTTTTTACAATTTTGGTTTCGTAACCTTTACTGTGTTACAACTCGAACAACCGCGGCTTGCCCCCCTCTAGTTTTGATGCTGGGAACAGTGGCGCCATGGGGCCTGAGGGGGGCCCGAGCCCCCTCAAAAATTCGTTATGGGTGTGAGGAAAAAATGTGTCAGGCTTGTTGATCTTCGCCGCAGTGTCCAGATATCCAGATTCGAGTTATCAGGGTTCTAATGTTGATCATATGACTCTTCTAAAATGCTTAAAAAACTTAATACTCACTACTTATAAAATTTCCCAGGGCAAGATCCCCGGTTTGGGCCCCCCCCAATATTTTCTGTAAGTCGGCGTCCCTGGCTGGGAACGCCCTTGCCTTCATACTGTCTCAATTCTCTAGACTTGGGTCCAACCATTACTATATCCCCTCTTAGACTTTCCATGGGTTCTCTCCTCTGTATTGGCCGTTCTCAATGATTCACCATCGATCTCGGACTCGGTCGAAAGCTCCGTTTATTAGGTTCAGCCCAAAGAAATTGATTCTCTTGACTTCTTTTGTGGAACTGTTCTTGTGCGATTGGAATTGATCTTGTCAAATTCATTTTATCCCGTCTCTGTTTTTCCGAGATCCTTTGATCTTCTTACTCTCAAAAGGCTGGTTCTGCAAGAAAAAGCCTCGGCGTAGCACTTAATCTTTTCTTCTGCGTTACATAAATCAGGTTTTAATGTTGTACTACGTGATACAATAATTTGCACAAATTCATGCATGAAATACCCAAGCGTATGACCATATTATTTATTCTCGCAATTTTATTTATCTACATGAGCTTATTATTAGGTTAAAAACTGTTTTTAAACATAATTGAATTGTTCAAAGGTTTCGAATAGAAAACAAACCACCTTTTTTTTACTAGTATGTTTATTCGGCGAGGGCGTAAGCTTCCAAAATTTTCGATTATAGATATGATGTTTTGGTTGAATTTTATTATTTTTTATGTTTACATCCAGCAGATAATTGAAATTAATGTTTCAGAATTTAAATGTTTCATTTCGATCCGTACGGAAACGAAAACATAATGCCTCGGTTTAGTTCCGTTCCCGCATGCGAAATCAAAATCATCAAGGAGTTTAGTTTCGACCTTGGACGAAACTTTACTCCCAGGAACGAAACTAAATTAATAGAATCTCCGCTGCTCATAGTTAAGTTTCGATCCCAAAAGATGAGTGGAGGGGGACAAGAGAGAAGATTTTCGACCCTTTACGCTTGACGTACGTTTAGAGAGGCTAAAACATCGAGCTTAAAAATCGAATGGCCAGTTTGCGTTCACCGTTCTCCTTTTAGTGGTAAAAATATGAGTGCCATTCTTCGTACTCGATGTGTGGGTCGAAACTAAACTGTTCGAAGGTGAAGCACGTGATTCCTCCGGTGCGAAACATTATCTGCGTTTCGTTTCGTTCCAGAGTTTTAGTTTAGTTTCGACCCGAAGGAATTTCGAATCCGATTTCGTTTCGACCCTGAGTATAGCTCCCATTAGGGTTTAAATCCATTTCGTTTCTTCATTCTTCTCCTGGGAACGAAACTGTTGATATTTCACTGGTTTTGGCTTCCGTTTAGTTTCTGTTGCCATCCCTGGTTGCAACTCGTGTTTGCGACGACACCGCTTGGCGTGCCACTGGTTGCGTTCAGAGCTACATTAACGACACCAAAGGATAGAGAGTTTTTTTTATCAGCAGCGTTAACCATTTATTAACGACAATGCTAACGACTGCATGTTAACCAAAAACCATCCAGCTTCACTTCGAATCTCCTCATATCGAACATGATGTTTTTTTTTCTATTTTCCCGATTTTGTGAGATATACCTCTATATTGACGGAAGCCTTATGCTTGGTGGGTGGCCCAGGGTCAGAGGCGTAGCCAGGAATTTTGTTCGGAGGAGAGGGGGGGGGGCTCCAAAACATGGTACTTAGTAGAGGGTGTTAAACTAATTTTAACAGTTTTCATGATCGGAAAAACTTCATTTTTCATGGAATTTTTTAATGAATCAATGATTTTCAATACTTTCGTTTACGATGCAGCAGAGTAATTGAGTTTTTATATTTGGGGGGGAAGGTACAGACCCCCTGGACCCCTCTCACTACGCCACTGCCTTGGGCCACATCATTGATCCGGCCCTGCCACAGTAGGGTATGGTGTATGCTAAGGTGGTAAACATTTGAATTGATATTCGGCGTAAGTTTGGTGTGGGATATTTGCACCAAATTAAGTCATATAACGCTATTAAGGCCGTTTTACACGGTACACGGAATTGCGCAATCTGACGTACGTGCAATGGCGCAATCAAAATTGCGTCGTGTAAAGCGGTGAATTGCTAGAACACATGCGAGAATGCGTGGATGCGAGACGGCAAAATAGCCCCTGTTCTAATTTCGTTCATGCATTCGCGCAATTCCACGCCATTTTCGAAATTAATGCAGCTCTAACCTGCGCAATTCCGTGCCCCGTGTAAAACGGCCTTTACTCGTCTATTTTGATGCATTTGTCTGTCGCAGTCAACGAGTAGGAAATGCTCGATGCCACGAGTTACTTCTAACCGGCTCTCGTGAAGTCACAATCATTCATTGTAGTTGATTTTCATTGCTTTTTTAGTTCATTTGACGTCGAGTCATGCTTAGGCTGCAGAAATCTTCAAGTGCGATGCGGACCTGCTGACCTTCAATTATTCTGGGCGCATGCTGTTATCCGAAGCATGCAAATCTCTTCCCAGGGAGTCAACCTGTTTACCACCATCGTGCGTCGTTGTCATTTGCTGGAGCGAGATTATCAACTATCTACGTTCACTACGCCTTCATTTTGAGTTTAGATTTCGTATAAGTTTAATTGAGTGATGACGGGTGAAAGTAAAGCTGTATATAAATTAAAAGCTGCGATAATAGGTGTTCATAACATTGGCATCGGCTGCGATAGGTTATTTTAGATTATGAGCATATTGTGGATAGCGTGGCGATTTAAAGAAAACAAACCTTAAACTGTGGTAATTATTGTCTGCCCACAGTTTGCATTTTACAAAATTGCCGCGTATTGCGTTAAGAAATCATTCTCATAATGGTTATTTTTCTTGCTAAAATTTCTCGCATTTTGCAGCCGATAGTTTCAATTATAATTATATAACCGCCTTCAGCATGAGTTTCATAGAGAACCATCCACACTTATCTGCTGTAAAGTGATATGATTCATCAATTTTTGGCTCATCCAGGGGTTTGCTTTTAAATTACTGTGCACTTAACAGTAATCTTGTCTAAAAATTTATTCATATACATATGTGTTAACGAAGCTCAATCCTTTCTTGTATGGCGAAAGCAGGCTTTTAAACTATTTTTTCAACCTAACAATAGCTAATCAAATGATGTTGAAATTGTTTTTGTGATGGTGCTTAGAATGAAATAAAATAATTTATAAATTTTTGTATACCAGTAGGAGAACGAGTATTAAGCAAATTAAACGAACCAAGCTAGTATTTTTATAACTTGTAGATTCAAATAAGTAGCCACTGAAATGGAATACCAGTTATCTAAGTACTCTCTTCTTCTTAACTTAAACTTCTCAAATGGTATACAAAAAAATGGAACGTTCCATTCATTCACATCATTGATATGGCTGGCATGGGATTAAATCATTTTGGGAATTTGATCGTCGCTGTGTCATTCATCCTGTTATGGTCTGAGAGGGAGGTGCGGAAACTTGGAGGCCTAGAGTAATGCACCTTTAAGTCTTCCACAAGTTTATAATTTGTGAATTATTAAACGGTTGTTTTTATTTATTATATCCCCAATGAGGTTCCAAGCCCTGAAAATTACAAATATATTTTTTTGAAACGTTTTAAAAGAGCAAAATACTTTGATTTAACAGAACTGAAGACGAACTAAAATTATTCTAATTAATTAAAAATCAAAATTAGAAGCTTTTACGTAGTAAGAGTTTGTAATAATATCGATAAACTTAGTCACTTCCTCAAGATATTATTCAACAAAAGACCGATTTCGGAAGTTGCGCAATTCTCGAGCGGTAATGAAGGTATCGGCCTGGCGAAGGATTTGAAAATTGCCTCCTTTAATGATAACGGCTCTCCAAACCTATCTCCATTGTTGCTCGTCACCTTACCTCACTGTAGATCCTTCACAACCCCCACAACTCTCCCTCCACTTTGACTTTATACAGGGCGGAGAAAAATTGTGCCACGAAATTTTCATCCTGGATAGTTGATGCCAGCAGGAGCCAAAATTACTAATGACGATTAAGTTTGAAACCAGTAACGGATACAGAGGGCGGGCGCGGGGGGCGCGCGCCCACCCCTTGCGGGGCATTGCCTAACATTGCATAAACACAATAGGGTAGTTTCCTTAATCGAAGAAAACGAAAGGCATTGATTGCGATTCGTTACCCACCATTAGTGTTTTCATAATACACAAATTATTTGGTTTTAGAAATACCGGTTTAGACGAATGGCAAGGGCCAAATTTTATCCTCATTTGAAAAAGGCCAGATTGGCGCCCATGCGATGCCACTCCACGTGACGTCACAGGGGCCTAGTTTCTACACGAGAGGATAGGAGTTATACATCGTCTGAGGTTACCAATGCATGCATGAGGCACAGAGCTCAGAGAAACATGTCTTAATAATCACCTATTAAAACTGGCTAAGGTCGGAAAGTTTTCTTCGCTTGATTAGGTATTAATAAACCTTTTTTAAGCCAAACGCTACCAGCCAGCAAGGTACTCAGCTACCCGCTTGCATCCTGCGTCGTATCAGCGCTCAGAGCCTCGCCCAAGGTCACCTCACAAGGCGGGAGGGGGAACCAGAAATGCGTCACACGGACTTCTTCCCATCATTCCTACTTGCGCGTCGCGTTTTCGCGCGCTTGAAAATTTTCACTTTTCATTTAATCGCGAAAAATAGATATCGTCATTTAAAAATCTAAAAGCGTGAAATACGTACTCCAGGAGTAATAATCTTTCGATTTAGGCAATAAAAAAATAATAGGAAACCACGCTATTGTAACTACTTTATATTATAAGATGGCATTGTCTTGTATGTGTTTCTAATTAGTTTAAACAAACCTTTCTTAAACTTTGCATGTGACTTGATAATTTTTCTTTACGATAAAAGTGAAGGTAGCTGAAGATGTCTTTTGCGCCCCACCCCTTGAGTTTTTACTGTGTCTGCTATTGTCTGAAACGCTCCATTTTTAAACTACAGTTACTTTGAGCCGAGTGCACCGATCGGCCGCGAGTTTACCCTGTTGCCGGATGCCTTGGATGCGCCGCGATCTACGACATGAAAAGAATTCAAAGACATGAATTCCCCAGAGAATCCGGCAACAGGGGAAACTCGCGACCAAGCGGAGCGCTCGGCTCAAAGTTTCTGTAAATAAAAAAAAAAGCGCGTTTCTGACCTGCACATCATCAGTAACTTTAATTCCTGTTGGCATCAGATTTCCAGAGTTAAAATTTCGGGACGCGATTTTGCTCAACCGTGTATGCAAGCGGTAAGTTGGTGCAAATGCAAATGGTTTGTTGATGCAAATGGTTTCAGACTTCGGAAATAGGTTAGTTGACTTTTAGTGTGGCCTATTAACTTATGTAATTATTCATTAACGCATATTTCTGAATTTTCTTAATATTTCTTACAGCATGTTTAGCATTTTCTAGCTTCATAGGCAGATTGCTTTCATGAGTAGCTGTACGTTTTTCCTTTGAATGGACGTGAAAGTATTTTCTGTTGGTATGCGTAACATTTTTATGGCGGTGCGGCGTGCATGTGTCCACTTGCATACTGCGTGATGGTGATTGTCAAACACTCTGGAGATGGCTCATGGGGTATTATTTAGATTTAGAGGACAAGAAGGCGTATCGATAGTCTTATACATCCATAATTTTCCGTCTCATTTCTTCGATTCATCCATCGATTCGGTGCGGAAAGGACTTGGATGCATCGAAGGATGTATGATCCGTTTTTTTTTTAAATTTCTTTCGTCCCGAAGAGTGATTAAGGGAACCAACCTGTGTGAGGCGAGGGCATGTTCCGTTCCTCGCCTTTTTTAATCATCGAGATCCGTCGGTGAACTTAACCGTCATCTCCCACTTTCGTCGTCTCATGTGGAGCATGAATTGTGTGACCTACCCTTCCCCCCCCCCCTCCCGGACGGCCCGTGGTTTCATTAATGGCTCGGGGGACGTGTAAAGCGAAAAGTCCGACTTAATTGCTTTTTCATTCCCAAGGCCGAGCCGTCAAAAAAATTTTTTTTCTCGGTCATAAAAAAAGTATGCCGTCCGAAGTTCCCACCAGCGTATTCATTCTTTCTCCTTCGTTTTCTGATGAGTCAAATGGGGCTGGTATCACTTCGTTTGGGTTGTCTCGCGCGGTGACGCGTATTCGATTTTATTTTCAGTGGATATTTTTCAGCAATTGATGTGCTGCGCCGATACTGCTCATTGTGTTCATCCCTCGTGGCGGTACGCAATGCGAAAATTGGAAAAATTTTTAAAACTGTTGTGATGTTGCGATTTTAATTAAATGAGATAAAAGTCCGATATTATCGCCCTTTTAGATTATAGTTGGCATCGGTTGCCAAAGCGATGTTCGCGGATTCGATTCTCCCCTGGACTTGGGTGTGTTTAAAATTGCTTTCCGATAATATTAAAATGATCGTAATTGGGGGAAAATTTGATCGTTAAAGTTACGATTATTATTCATTGATTTCAGCAAAAAAAAATCTTCAACTTATTGAACACCGATTTTTCTCGTTATATTCATACATCGTGACATGCATTGCCAAAAGATAACTTTTTTAGTATCGATTTAAAATATTATTCAAATTAATTAATGTTAATGAATATTTTCTAATTTTATTGTTTTAATGGAAAACTTTTTTCAATTTTTAAGGCTTCATTTTCATACATTGTGAAAATCGATGAGAAAGAACGTATTTATCAAATGGAGACGTAATTTATCAGCAATTTATAGATCATTTTATTTTCCCTCAAGTTTATGTTTTGCGATGATAATATTTTTGAAAAAGTAGTTAAATAATGCATCTAGGATCACTCTGAAAGGTCATAAATTGGAATTTATTGACATTGAGGAAGTAGGTTTAAGGTTGAATCAGTTTGCTTGGGTTGTACCATGTTATGACGCATATTCAATATTTTTTTGCGAATATTTTTCAAGTTGATATGCGCCGGTATTGCTGATTCTATTGATCTCTCAGCACGGACAATACGAAAAGAACATATTCGGTCAAAGGAAAGTTTTGTTAAAGTTTCGATTTTCGATAATTTCAGTAAACGTTTTTTCAATTCGCTTTATTCATTAATCGTATTATATGCATTGTCAGTTAATATATTTTTACAAATATAAATTAAAATATTAATCAAATAAAATAATGTCACTGAAAAATGAATATTAATATTTTTAATTAAAAGCTATTATTACTTTTACAGGCTAGCTTTTAGATGAGATGGAGGAGACAGAAGGTATGGATGTAGCGAGTAGTTACTTATCGGGGAGGGGATGTTGAAAACGGTGTTTGAGGGTAGAATAAAAGGTAAACGAGGGAGAGGAAGGAAGAGAATAGGATTTTTAGATAGTACGACAGGGCATTCACGTATTATGAATTGAAGAGGGAAGTTCTTGAAGGCAAGGGAGGCTCCCAGAATGCTTCTTAAGTACTCCATGGAAACCTACCTCAATCGGTAGAATAATAATAGTATTAATTATGCCTTTTGCATATTGTCTTGCAAGTATCATAAATGTGTATTTTTTGGCAGTTAATACCTACGTAACTCTTCTATAGACTCTTCAGCAAAGAACCATGAGAGCTCAAGGGGAGCTCTTCGAGGATACAACCACCGGGGCCAGGAACCAAGCCCGAGGCTTATACGCCCGGACACCCGGGGAGGGACTGGATGGGAAGGAAAAAGGATAGAGGCGCCGTCGCGATCGGAGCCCGCCGACGCCTCCGGGAAACGGATAGGAATGGAAGGGAGGGGAATAGGGATAAAACACCCCAGCGCTATAGAAGCGAAGGGGGCCCTACCTAGCGAAACCAAGCATACGCAATTTCTCTACCACCATCCCGGAGAGATTTTCCTATGAGGAAGAAAAATCCCAGATAGGGACAGTGGGAAAGACTCTTCAGCAGTCGGATATACGGAAATTAAGAATTTTTTGGTCAAAACATGCAAATAATCCTGACCTCTGGTATAATTTTAAAGGGATTTATTCTGCCACTTACTTGAACGACTGACTCTAGATGGCTCTGCGAAATTTAATTTTTAAGGAAGTTTTTGAGTCAATACAAAATTAAATGAGACACGGGCGTAAATATATATATAAAATGTAACTAGTTGTCGAATTTTTCTACGCCAGGACATGCACTATATCCTCTTAAATAGATTTTTCGTAAAGTTAACATCCAAGTTAATTTTGCTAGAAGGATTAAATATGTTTATTTACGTGACCCAAAAGTTTTTAACCAAGGGATGAGACTAAAAGCTTGCAGATAAATATAAATATAAGGAGTCTAAAACGCTATGGGGATGGTTTGGAGGCTTTTAAGAATATTAGGTCATAAAATATTTGGTAGACAATTGACGGATATGGGCAAATATTTTACCGCACTAATATACTTACTTAAGGCTGGGGCGTCGCCAGGGTTTGTTTACAGCCCTTTAATAATACCTTTGGGTGGGGAATAGGCCTTATGTTTTTCGAATTCCGTAGGAATGGGAGTGAATTGCATAAACAACTTTCATATTTAGGATAAATATGAAAGTTGTTTATGCAATTCGGTAGGGGCGGTACCCACCTTTGGCGACGACCATGTATTTTTATTAGACGGAGCACTTGGCAACAAGCGTGTCATAAGGTATGCTCTCTGAAGCAATACAGCTTTTGAATTGCGGCTTAAGCGTATCTGGGCTCTATCCCGTTACGCAGTTCACTCATTATCTTTTCATATTTCATTTTTTCTCTTTGTCATCCAAGTAGTTTTTTTTCACTTACCTTCTCGTGTCTGTTTGCGTTAAAATCTTTTCCTGTCAATTTCTCTTGATATTGTTTGATGTGCTAAGCTGTCACTAATGTAATATGGAAACGACCCTAACGGTGTGTAGAGGGATTGAAATTGCATTTCTTTCTTTCCTGCTTGCCACAAGGGGGAAAATGTTTATAAAACCAGTGTTCACTGTGTGTGAATCATCAAAATTAATGATATGAAAAAAAAAATTTATTGAGTTAATTTTTGGTGAGAAACCTCGATCAAACGTCAATAATGCCTAAATCAATTACTCATCTTTCCAGTGAATAACTAATGAAATACTTTTGCGTGAAGAAATCACGGGGATGCGAGTATGATTATGTTTAACTAAATAGAGTTTTGCCCAAACGACCCACTTAGATGGCTGATAATATTGGCGAATAGCGGGTCCAAAAAGATCCGCACAAATGCAGTTGAGTAATGCGATACTATGACTGTACCATACATCTATGGTTCAATTGCCGTATTAGGTATTTTTTACGGCAGCTATTCCTGTGAATATATTTTCCTTTGAAAGAACGCTAAGTTTCTTCTTCATTAGTTCCTTAATGTCATATTTCGCGGGAGTGTTGTTGACTTCGTTTCTTACACGTTAGCTTACAAGGTGTGATAAAAAAAGTAAAAGACCGGACTGATTTCATTCTGCCCAAACCATTCAACAGATGGAAACGAAACAAAGTGTGCCATCTCGCGACGCATCTGACAACTAAAACGAGAGGTGTTGCGTTTGTTTACGTCGTGCCGTAACTTAGCGGCAGCGGTACGTGTCTTGATCTGTTCGTCGCCTCGTGCAACGGCAGCAAGAAAGGAGCTAGAGGAGGGGCATGCAATTTTGTTCCAAACTTGGAAAAAGTTCTACGGAGACATTTGGAATGATTCAGCAAGCCTTTGTTAATGAAGATATGAGTCAAAGCCAGTGCTTTGAGTGGTACAGTCGTTTTGAATCTGACAGAACCTCGACAGATGAAGATTCGCGAACGGGGCGGACTCCCACATCAACAGACCCCAACCGTGTCAAACTGGTGAACGACTTTTCAGGAAAATCGCTATTCATATGTTAGGGAGGTAGCCGAAGAAGTGAACAATATTTTTGGACCTCATCAGACCATTTTGATCGACATTTTGGGCATGACGCACATCGCATCAAAATTCGTTCCTATTGATGGCGTTTCCACCACGATATCGCGCCGGCTCACACGCTGATCATGACAGAGTTTTTCTCTAAAACCTCCTCTTTCGTGATCTTGCGGCCATCCTACTCTCCAGAAGTGGCTCCATCACACTTTATTTTTATTGCAAAGTTAAAATCAATCTTGAAAGGGTACCGATTCGACTCTATTGCGGACATTAGATGTAATTGCACGGCGGACCTGTATGGAATCCTTAAGGCGGCTTACCAGGCAGGGTTCGAAAGCTAGAAGAAACGTTGGTAAAGGTGTGTCGTCCGCCAAGGGATATACTTTCAGGGTAACAATTTCGATGAAGTGATATTTCGATCCGTAGAAATGAGCAAGTTATAAAATCAGTGCGGTCTTTTTTTCGTCACACCTTGTATATTTCAAATTTGCGTACGGCAGTCGGAAGCTAGGTAAGATAAATTACCGCTCAGGTTTTAAAATATATTTGATGCTATTTTTCTCTCTAACAAAAACATCTAACGCTGAGATAACGCTTAAAATTTAGTATGCTTATTCTTCGCAACGAATGTTAGACTTTTTCTGGACCCATGCCCGGGGGTGTGTGATAGTTTTAGCTGATTTTAGATGGCCGAAATAATCGCTGACTGGCTTGGCAACGTTAATGTAAACAGAAGCTCATACTTCCCCTTTTTTTGCGATTTTTGCGGACACATTGGTTGTATGCCTTGGATTAGACAGCTATTTTTTTATTTGACTGGTCGCACTTAGGTTAATGGACCCTTAACATAATCATTAGCACCTTCCAAAATCGGTGGCTAAATACTGGTTGGCAATTTTTCTATGGAAAACGGCGCACGTTTAAATTTAGGGAAAATATTTGACATCCACAGCGCACTATACCATGTTACAACAAAATTGGTATGCATTTGCGCATTAGTAATAGGAATTATTAATTGTTCACTGGCAGCATATTCGTCCCAGAAGTCCAAATGATGATATATTAGCTACTGGTAAGTAATATTCACAAATCCTATTTTCATCAAATTGATTGTTTGAGGCGTAACTTGGTGAAAGTGATTCATAATCAAATTAAAAAAGAAGAACTTTGTGCTTTCACATTAATATTTATTCACGACCATGGTTTCAACGTTAGACGTCCTGTCTGATATATACACCTATATATATACACACGATGATGACGTCTAGCATTGAAACCATGGTCGTGAATAAATATTAATGTGAAAGCACAAAGTTCTTCTTTTTTAATTTACCTATTATCATCGTCAATACAATATGACTTTCGCCATTATCGGAAGAATATCCCTTCATCTACTTCTTGTTCCATAGGTGATGTATTTGTTCCTTTCGATACATACATATTTGGTCGTTGCTGATATATTTCAGATATTTACCGATATAAAAATATGTTTTTAATTTGAATCGGAAATTAGACATAGCCAAGAAGAGAAAGTGACTACTATCATATCTGCCCGGAATTCGGGAGATTTGGATACAAATCATGGCGAAGCGATGCGAAAATTTCGTAGAAGAATAAATCTTGGGTGTAAGTAAAACAATGTGGTTAAACTTCTCTTATTTAACGAAAAACGGTAATGACACGGTTTTTTATTTTTATTGCACGCTTTTTCTTAAATTGCTTCATCTGTTTCATTGATGGAATTTTGTACTTAACTTAATTTAAACCCGCTTAACATTGTTAGATCGGCTTAAAATTTAGCACACTTGCTTGTTGCTGATGAAAATACAATATTAAAAAATCAAACATTTGAAATTTTGTCACATTGTGATGCAGTTAATCAACTATATTTACACATGGAAAAAATAGTTTTAAATTTCCTCAATATATGGCAATAGTTATACTTTATTTGGTATAAATTACTTTAACAACTCTGGTTTAATCGATTGGATGATTCACCACTAAAGGGTAGAAGAAATAAAAAAAGATTATGAAACACGATTTTACCAAAAAACAGTGTGAAATACTCTAACAAACAAAAAAATTAGCTTTTCAAAACTCGGAAAAGAAAGAATGGGTGCTGATTTGGTTTAGATATTAATACAGCGTGCAAATCCACAACCTGCTATTAAGGCTCCTCACCTTAGATTCTAATAAACTTTAGATAAACTTTAGAATAAACTTTAATAAGCTCTCTCGCTTAGTACTCCGAGTCATGAATAGTTCTACTTCATAATAAATATTATACTCTTTTTAAGTCTTTTTTTATATTTTGGTGTTATCGAAGCTCTGGCTCAAACGACACTAAATAAATATTTGTAAACGAACCCATTGAGAAAGTAGTCTGAAATTTATGGAAAAGTCAGGGAATTCCGTGTTGATATTCGTGTGGCCTATCCGTTTATTTTTTAGAATTAAATCTCGCGGCTTGGAGTGTGTAATTGGGTCGGACTGTTGTGCCCTCCGGGTGTTTGCGGTCTCATACGTTATGCGCGGCGACATTCGGGGGAATGGATGGGGGTTGGGTCGTGGATGTTCGCAGAAATGCAACTCTCCGCGTGGACGCAAATAAACGTCCTCCTTCCAAACGCTCCACCCCCGCGGCCATCCAACCCACGCCTCCAAGTCCCAGAATCCACCGCTCTTCGGAATAGATGCTGCGCGCGTCCTATGACGTCACTTCCTCCGTCCAGGCGCACTCATCTTGGCTCCCGCTCTCTTGCTCGTAACCTCCGAAAATATTTATCTTTTTCTCTCCTCCCTTCATGGGCTTACCCAGCGAGGGGCAGGAGGGGCAACTGCCCTCCCCCTCTAGAAGCAAAAACCGCAATTATCTATAAGGAAAATAATATTTTTTCAAGAAAATATTTTTTTTAAACTAATAAAGAGCTGTTACAGTTTCCATAACATGTTGATTTCATTTACCTTTTCCATGCTAAAATCTTACCTACATTTTGAATGACCATGGCTTGCCCCCCCCCTCTATTTTTGATCCTGGGTACGCCCTTGCCTCCCTTATTTCTTGACCTAATCGCATCTCATTTTCCTCTCTACCAGCCACGCCTCCTTTTCGTAAGGAGGTTACACCGAGAAACTCGGTACAGTAGACCCAATCTTTATGAAATACATCCGTTCCGGAAGACCGATCGTAAAGCGATTTTCGTCTTAAGTTAAATACAGTGGTACTTCGAGATACGAGCAGTGGCGTGGCCATGGGGAGAGGGGGGTCCGGACCCCCTTCGAAATAAAAAAACAAAATTATCTTCCTTCATGTAAGAAAACAAAGTATTGAAAAATCATGAATTTACATTATATTTCTTTACCAATTGAAGTTTTTTTGATTATGAAAAGTGTTAAAATTAGTTTAAAACTCTCTACTTAGTGCCCTATTTTTCAAAAAATTTCCCCCCTGGTTTTGAACCCCCCCCCCCCGAACGAAATTCCAGTCTACGCCACTGGATACGAGTGCCATTGAATACGAGACATTTGAGATTTTGCCGGTAAATGTGTCAATTTTAAGCCATCAAAAAGAATGTGTAGCCATAAAATGAATATGCCATATTTGAATGCAAAGTGCTGTGTAAATAATTCTCTCAACTTTATCAGGTAGAAAATTTGACATGCTGTAATCCATTTCGAATTTTTATGCCACAATGTTGAGCGCATTTAAGGCTACTGACTTCAATTACAAAAGCAAGTTAGGGCGTTTTATCATGTTGCGTTTGTTAAAAATAAGCTCAAAAAGTTTATGGATGCATTATTTTTTTAAATAATTTGCATGCAGAGTAAAAATCTGTTCCTAGGTTTAGCGTCGTAAATACACCGATATATGAAAATATCAGTGGCATAACTAGGAATATGCTTTGGGGGGATGGAGGGTCATGAAAGGGGGACCCCCACAGGCAACGGGTGTTCCAGGAAAATTTTTGAAAAATGATATGCATGGAAATCCATTTTATATCATCTTGGCACTTTAAATTTAACTTTAATCAGATGCAGTTATTATATGTCAAAAGTAGGCAATCGTTTTAAATAATTGTTTTATTTGTCTGAGGCTTTGGGGAGGGGGGTCTATCCCCTCATCCTCCCATAGTAACGCCCCTGGAAAATATGACTATTGTTTTCGTAGTCAATCATAATACGTAAGCCTTGTACTCCACTGTAATTACCTTTGATAAAATACGTACATTAAATATCGAACAAGGCGGTCCCATGCATGTCCAATGCATAAAACATGTTTTGATGAAAGAGTTTGATACACGATTTTAAAGTTTGACCTAAACTTTCGGGTAAAAATCCGAACGGGACAAATTTTGAAAAAATAATTAGAAGCGGTACAATTTTTCTGCCAATTAGTGTAAGAAGCAACCCTCTTTCTGGAGTGGAATAAACAAGCAGAATTGCAAGCCACCGAATGCTTTTTCCCTCTCCGATAAGAATCACTTGGTGGAATCAAAGTGAGTTTTAATATTCGCCACTAATTTAGACATGCGTTGTGCATGCATAAGAATTATGTCTCTCTCTCCTTGCTCGTGTTTTGCGTAGGCATCCGTGGTCGTGGGATGGAGGTTATGTCGTTCTTTGACGCGCACAGTTTCCAGAAGGAGAGATGGGAAGAGAGGCCGGCCGCCACGGGGGATTCCCTTAATTGCTGCCCGCCGCTTAATTGCTTTAATTGCGGCAATGGAGATGCGTAGGGGGTCGCACTAACTAAGGATCAGTGTCCTCGTTAGTTCGCCCCAAAGAACTGCGACACGACTGCGCCTCCCGCCATGCTTATCTTTTTGTCACGGACTCACGTAAAGTGAGAACAATAGCGGGTAATTGTACCTCATGCAGAGGTGAATGATGCGGAGACAGCGGCATGGCCAGTGGGAGGGGGGTCGCAGGGGCCACGTGCCCCCCCCAAACCAATTAATTGTAGCTAAAAAGATTATTGAAATGAAAGGTAGTTGAACTTTTACACAATAATTTAATGCGTACGACACTGTAGCACAATATCGTGTACGGGAGTGTCTTGTAGTGGCGTAGTAACGGTGGTAGGTGGTCACAGGGGGCACGTGCCCCCCCAAACCAATTAATTGTAGCTAAAAAGATTATTGAAATGAAAGGTAGTTGCACTTTTACACAATAATTTAATGCGTATGATACTGTAGCACAATATCGTGTTCGGCAGTAACTTGTAGTGGCGTAGTAACGGTGGTAGGTGGTCACAGGGACCACGTGCCCCCCCCCCCAAACCGATTAATTGTAGCTAAAAAGATTATTGAAATGAAAGTTAGTTGAACTTTTACACAATAATTTAATGCGTACGACACTGTAGCACAATATCGTGTACGGCAGTGTCTTGCAGTGGCGTAGTAACGGTGGTAGGTGGTCACAGGGGGCACGTGCCCCCCCCCCCAAACCAATTAATTATAGCTAAAAATATTATTGAAATGAAACGTAGTTGCACTTTTTCTCAATAATTTAATGCGTATGATACTGTAGCACAATATCGTGTACGGCAGTGTCTTGCAGTGGCGTAGTAACGCTGGTAGGTGGTCACAGGGGGCACGTGCCCCCCCCCCCAAACCAATTAATTATAGCTAAAAATATTATTGAAATGAAACGTAGTTGCTCTTTTTCTCAATAATTTAATGCGTATGATACTGTAGCACAATATCGTGTACGGCAGTGTCTTGCAGTGGCGTAGTAACGGGGGTGGGGGGATTTTCGGGTTGCAAACCCCTATTGAGCCTTTAAAAGGGGCGCCAAAAACGAGTAAGATGACCTCAATAAACAAAACGATAACATTTATACTGTTTTTGAGTCCTTAAAATCACGCTTTCAGCATCAAAAATCCCAACATTTTTCGGGGGTAGTCCTCCGAACCACCCTTTTCACCGGGGTGTTTTCCATGCACCCCGCATGGGCCCCGAAATCTCCGGTATGTCCCCCCATACCAAAATCCTGGCAACACCACTGGTGTGTTGCACTAGATGATGGCTCTATGAGCCGGAACGCGTCGTACGCATTAAATTATTGTGGAAAAAATGAAACTACCTTTCATTTCAACATGTAGAACTACCTTCGTATCGAGCCTGAATCAGCTGAGAAAAATATTAGCCTACAAAACAAATGTATTCTACTCCATTAATATGTTTTAGCTAAACAGCTTTCCGATCACCCGTCAATTGTTTAATTTCATGTGCCAAAATAGCATAAAATGTGATTTCTAGAGATAAAAATGTTCGCATTTTTCTTGGAGGGGGGTTCCAGCCCCTCATACCCCGGATCGTGCCCCCCCCTCCCCCAACACATCGTCCCTCGACCTCTCTCTTCAAAGACATCAGTTCCCATGTGAAATGAAAATCTTAGGGCTATGTCGCCGCGTCAACTTTTGGGTGGCCCCAACGTTTCCCGACCGATGGTAGTATCTTTCTCAAGGAAATCTGAAGAGGTGGGAATTTAAAGCCTCATATAATTTATAGGCATCCGTTCGGGAGGGGAGCGGCAGTTTGGAGGAGAAGGTTTCTGGTTGTTTTTCCGGATTACGGGTTGCCAAGTACGAAGAACGATTTTAACAGGGACACCGGCCTTAAAATAAGTCGTACTTAGCAACCCGTAATCCGGAAAAACAATCAACAACCTACTCCTCCAACCTCCAGCTCCCCTCCCTCCGCCCCCTGCCACGGATACCCATATGTATATGACTTTAAATTCCCACTTCATTAGATTCCCTAGATAAAGCGACCAACATCGGTCAGCAAAACATTTGGGCCACCCAAAAATTACCGCGGCGACTTAGCCCAAAAGTTTTCATTTGGCATGACGACTACCCGTGTAAGTTTTAACGAAGAATTACATCAGTTTCCTGTACTAAATTCACTAAAATAATGAAGATGTTATAGAGTGTATAAATTTTCTTCCCTTGTTTCGTATTTTGTTTCTGGTTATTAAAAGATTTAAATGTTTACGGAATCATCTACACCGATGGTGATATTTTTTTCAAAACTTTCATGTTGTAATTAGGCATAGATCCGAGAACGGAGTGTACATAACTCCTTTATACGGCGAACAATAGAATGCCACAGTGGAGTTCACCGCGATTTGAAGCGTGGTCCTTCTTCAGGCAGTTCACTTGATATTAGATTTGCAAACAAAAATTTGATTGCGTAGTTCTAACTACTGATCTACGTTTTGTTCTTTCTCAAAGTAGCAGGGTACGTGTTCCTCCGGATTGTAACTGCTTCATCAAAAATGAATTATTATGCCTAGCAGCCTTTTTATGGCATGAGATTGTTTTAACAAGGAGCCAAGATGCTTGCAAATGATTTTCAAATAATGAGTTCAATTATTTTTTATAAAATTACACGGAATTAACCATGAAAGTGAAAGTATTCATACAAAGTCTTCATTAATGGCTTTATCACTCGTTACATCGTTTTTTTTCAATACGCAGAAATCATGGAAGTGAAAATATTCATCCTTGCCTTAATTCATCATCATCATCATCATCACTGGTCAACAATCCTAGGATTGGTTTGACGCAGCTCTCCAATCAGTTCTCCTATCAGCTAATCTTTTCACACCTACGTATTTCTTCTCTTTCACATCTCTCTTTACTTGTTCCATATATTTTGTTCGGGGTCTTCCTTTTCCATTCTTGCCTTCCTTAATTAATTGTTAAATATCTCGCAACACATTTTGTTTCGCTGATGATAGCAAGATGGATATATTAATTTCATTTTATGGGAAAACTAAAAATGGAATATATTTCTCTATTCCTTATGGCTCTTGGGAGTAATTTGTACCCCCTTTTCTCCATGAGCCTATTATAAATAAAGAAACGAAGCGGAATATTTGGTAAAATTTATCATCTGTGGAATTGAATGAATAATCCATCATCGTTTCGTTTCAAGTACAAATACTACTCTAGGTACGGTGAGAATTATCTCCGTTAATCTTGGATTTAATATTGCGCTGTTGAGAGAAAATGTGGACAACCTTAGAGTGCTAAAATTCTCTTAAAAAGTCCTATTAATCATATAAGTTCATTGACCATGAATAATTAATCATTCATGTATCTCTCCCATGTGAACCTACTTGTGTCTATTCATATCAAGGGACACATGTTGGAATATTGATTCGTACTTTCTTGTGTACCCTAAGATCAGGGAGAACTGTTATAAATATATTAGCATATCATAGCTTTATTATACTGGTAAGTACACTCAATGGCCTCCGAAACGTTTGATATAAGGAATGTTATGACAAAGGCCATATTAACCATTACCTATATCGTAGCGTCGGATATGTATGAATAAAATATTTTTTTAAATGAATAAAACTTACATTCATTTAAGGATTTTTGCAGTAATGCGTCCCGTGTAATCTCTTGATGTTCTTTTTTATTTATTTCTGTCACATTTGTGTGCGTTATTTATCATGATTTTGCGTTTTGACCCGATGAGAGTGTTGAGTATCTATTGAAAAGTACTCCTCGGCCACTCGTCGCGAGCGTTTGTGATACAATTTTGATGTACGAAAACAGTACGCGAAAATTATCTGTAAAACTATGCACTACACCACTGAATCTTGTGGAAAAACAATATTAAATGCTTTTAATATTTTCAGTTTCTTATCACTAAATCCCAAATTTATTTCCAATCGTGCGACCATTATAACTGTGCAACAGGGCCGGCCCTAGCAGGTGCGGGGCTAGGGGCGAACCTTCAGTGCGGGGACCTTCACTTAAAATATTAAACTCTATGCCCCATCAACAAACTCGAGCATTTTGAATCCCTACCACTCTCTGGCTAAGTATGTGTTCCCCTCCCAAATTCAGACTTCGTAATTACGCCGTTATGATACCATCACGAAGTTGAGTTCAAAATAGTATAATACAAATAACATTTATAATTATATTTATTCATAAAATTCAAAAGCGCCCGCTCTCACTCATGTCAAGTTCTCTCACTCGTTGTTATCACTCACACGACACAGTACTGTAATGACAAACGCAATTGCACAATAAAAATTACTGCAATGTTATTACTTTTTCATAATATTATTTTTTTCTAGCACGGTCTTAACAATACAGTAATAGTTGAAATTGCGTTTTCAAAACTATCGTATATTTTAATTTTTTTTTTTCACGAACGCGGGGCCCCCCAAAGCGCGGGGCCCGGGGCGGTCGCCCCGCCCTAAGGCCGGCCCTGCTGTGCAAGGTTTAATTTCTGGGCGAATAAGACCCGACTCGAGTAGTTACGTAACTTTATCCTACGGGACTACATAACCCAGGAGAGGGCGCGCTCCGAAATGTAACGTTAGAAGGCGCATTGGGTGTCACCGACACCCCAAAGAAAAAATATATTTTTTTCTCTTTCATTGGAATGATATACTTAGGTACGTTGTGTCATTTTTTTAAATAGGTCCACCGAATGATATTGATACCAACTATTTAAAATTCACTAACTCTTGATTTACTTTGTGGTATTCCATTATAAGTTTTCCTGGATATCAGAAAATTATTATACCACTTATATTTTATATATCTTTTTATTTTAATATTTTTTTTCGATAAAAGATAAAAAATATAATAAATAAAAGATAAAAAATAAGTGTTATAAGTAATTGTCTGATATCCAGGAAAACTTACCAACTATTTACTTTTGCGCCATTACCATAAAATTGATAATGCTAGAAAAATATTCAACTGAAGTTGTCTAGGTTCCTACTTGAGACTTTGTAACATATTTCTAGTTAACGTTTCTAGTTTGGGTTTCAAGGCATGGACTGTTTTATCAAACATGCTGAATGGTATGTTCTACATGCTGAAAGAGAAAAAACATAATTAGCTCTCATGCAAGAAATTATCTCGGGGGAAGTACGATGGCTCGGAAGAGGAACGGGGAAAGGTGCGTTGGGTGTAGGTGACAGTGGCGCAGCGCGGGAGGGGTTTTGGGGGATAAACCCTCCCTCCCTCCAGAGCTCAGAGAAATTTTTACGTTTAATCCATTTTACTTAATTGAATTGATATTACTAATAGAATAGTGCAAGGACGAATAAAATATCCATCAGAAAGCCGTAAAACTCACAATTTTCGACCATTTATCTAAAAAATTCCGCAATTTAGTAATCTCGCACCTACCGCTTATCCTGGTGGGTATGCAATACCCCCACACACCCCGGTGTTAGTTGCACCTAAACCCCCCCCCCCAGCCTTAATTCCTAGCTGCGCCCCTGGTAGGTGACACCCCAGGACACTTTAACTCGGTCCTATCCCGAAGCGGAATGAAAATTTTATCGGATACTGGCAGTATGATTTTGTCAAAATGTATGACACTTGAAAGTATGAGAACTAACAACACTGTAGATTCAAGATGGACATACAATGTGCCAAATGAGAACTATGAGGTGTCGTTTACACCCCGCGCGCCCTCTTCCGGGTTAAATGCCCCCGCGAACTGGCAACTTCTGTTTCAACATCACGCACCTTACACTCCCTTCAAACAACCATTTATAAATAGTTGCTTCGAAAAAGTTGCCAGTGCGCGGGGCCCTAAAATGAAACGAGAAAAGAAATGAAATGTGATTGGAGTTTATTTTTTACCATGGCTATTTATTAATTTTGGTAAAATATTGTCGTTATTGTTGGACCTCGAAGTATTGTAATGCGCCCGAGTGAAAAAAATCTCAGCATTACTCGGTGACACGTTGATAGTGCTTAGTAGTGCTATCTAGTTCACGTTATTTATACCCGAGAGTGTATCTGCGTCAAATCCTGTTTTTTGTCTTCTTTTGTTTCTAATAAAATCATCCGCGCGGAATGACTGACAGCGTTCTCGTGTTTAACTGCACAGCGGTTGGGCTGAAGTAAGGCGCACTTACCGGCGTGAGCATACCCACGTATTGTAGTGGCTTCTCTTGCTAACAGAAGGAATGTGATCCTCCCGTCTCTAACCTCAGCTTCCCGCTCGACCGCACGTATTCCTGGTGATTTCATCGTTGCTCTGGTAATACATTTTTCTTTTTTTCTCTATTACTGCTCACAATGAGTAATTCAGCAAATATATTGAAGTATGTATATATGCTTTGTAAATTGTTTTGTTCTTAGAGGACATCAGTCCTAGAATAATAAATAATCTTTCTATTCTATTCTATTCTACATTTTAACGGAAAACAGCTCATCAGTGGCGTAACTATTGATAAATCCCCCCTCCAAAGCATCAGAGAAATAAAAAAAGTTATTTTAAAATATTGCTTTGTTTTGAAATGTAACACTGCATCTGATTCAATTTAAAAATTTTAGTGCCAAAATGATTTAAAATTTTCCCGCCCCAGGCCATGCCATCCCCACCCCAAAGCATATTCCTAGTTACTCCACTGCAGCTAATCATTCTCTTCTCTCGTCATGTATTAGATTTTATTTCTTAAGAGGGGAGTGCCCGAAATCAGGGTTTCAGAATTCAATCAAAGTTTGTGGTGTTGTAGTCGATCGGGAGGTGTCCACGAATAACTCCCCGCATGGGGTTATATGTATAACCAATAGTTTCAACAAAAAACGCAGTTTAACATTTATAGGTCGTATATATTCCCTTTAAGACCAAATTTATGTCCTTCGGTCGATACCCTGATAACTCGAGAAACATTAAAATTGAGGATCACATTTTTGAAAGAGTGAATGAATTTAAATGCCTTGGTGCCATAATCAGCTCAATCAATAGTGAATCATTTGAGATACAGAACAGTATAAATTCAGACAGCAGAAGTATGTATGCTTTGAACAAACTGCTAACATAAAAAATGTTATCCATCAGAACCAAACTCAGAATTTATAAGACCATAACAAGACCTATCCTTCTTAATGGACCAGAATCGTGGGTTATCGATAATAGAACGGAAAAGAAGTTAATTGTCTTCGAAAATAAAGGGCTAAGGAAAGTTTTTGGTCCAACAAGAGAGAACGGAACCTGGAGAATAAAAAACAATAGGGAAATCAGGAACCTTTTCAACTCGCTAGACGTAGCTGCCGAAGCCAAGAGCCGCAGATTGCGATGGGCAGGGCACATAATACGGAGGGAGCAAAGGGCCCTAGTAAAACACGTCTGGGTAGAAAACCCTGATGGAAGACGACCTCCAAGAAGACCGAGAAAAAGATGGAAGGATGAGGTGCAGATTGATATGGGGAAAATGGGAGTCAGCGAGGCGGATGCAGAAGTTAGAAAGAGTTGGAAGCAGACAGCTGGCGAGGCTAAATATCATTTGGGGTATAAATGGCCATGGGAGTGAGTGAGTGAGTATATATTCCCTTAGAAATGGACTTCCAATAACAACAAGCGCCAGCTCGGTGGTTAAGGTTTTCGCCCACTATCCGGAGATGCTGGGTTTGAGTCTCGGATGTGCCAATAGGACCACCGGGTTGTAGGTGAACACTGTAACCTCCTGGCTACCACTCGTTGTTGATGAAATCCTATTTCTAAGGGACCTCCAATACAGCCTGAATGGCTTCATTTCGTATGGAGGATGTCCTCGCTTCAGAGAAGACACCTACTCGATAAACGTGCATCGTTTCCATTCCACGAAAGTGATACAAATGGGCTGTGAAATTTCTTCGAATTTTAAGAAAACTCTACTAGACAAAAATCAAGGTCTGTATGTAACCTAATTGTCAAGCTTGTTGCTTAAATGGGTATTATTTGTAATCATATTGAGTACTCATGTTATTTTAAGGACGAGAAAAGACTCGAGGCCTATGGGATGTGAGTGCGGAAATAGAGAAGGTGATATAGCCAGAGAGGAGAAGGAGGGACGAAGTGCTGGATATGGTGAGTTAGGAGAAGCAGCTTTTAGGTGAGAAACGGAGGTGACAGGAGGCATGGACGGAGCGCGTACTTAGCGGGGAGGGGATGTTGAAAGCTGTTAGAGAGCAGAATGTTGGGTAAGCGAGGGAGAGGAAGGAAGAGAATAGGATTTTTTAGATAGAACGAGAGGGAGTAGGCGCAAGAGCTTATTATTCAATGCTCCATGGAAACCTACCTTGATCGGTAGAATACTTCAATTATAATAGTCATTAAAATGGTGTTATTTTATTACTTAGCGCATCGGTTAATCTTGTATTCATTTGAGTACTCCGGCACTGGCTCCGGTAATAAAATAGAAACCGATGTAGCAATTTTCCACCGTATTTTTTTCACCCAACCGGTTTCAAATTTCACACTTCATTATTGAGAGCTGCCTGTTTTGATTTGATAATGATGTGTAAACGTTTGAACCGTTTTTTTTACTACAGCTGTTTCTATCTTGTTACAATACAATGGCGTAACTATGGAGGGGATGAGAGGGATATTTCCCTCCAAAGCCTCAGAGAAATAAAAAAATGTTTAAAACTATTGTCTAGTTTTGAATAAAATAACTGCATCTGCTTAAAGTTAAATATATCGATCAAAATGATATAAAATGCATTTCCAGGTATGTCTTTTTCCAGAAATTTTCCCCAAACTTTTTCCCGAGGGGGCGACCCCCGTTTGCCTAGAGGGGTCGCCCCCTCGGGCCCCCAACCCCCCCCCCCCCAAAGCCTGTCCTAGTCACGTTACTGTTGCAATGAATTTCCAGAGTATGAACTCGTCAACAATCGATCTGACTTGTTCCGGCACTCCAGTAACAATGAGCGATTACTTGTGGCATACCCCTTATAGTTACAACCTACTGGAAACGTGCACAGACATTTCTAGTTCGGTCATATTTTCTCCACCGCTTCCGTCGTCGAATCATGCTTTGAATCTGCCGAGTGGCCACAGTGAATGCATGTACTTATATTCTTCTCGTGGGTTTTTCATTGCCTTCCGTTGCTGTTGGGAGTACGCGAGTGGAATCTGATTTCAGACTTCAAAAATGTCGGTTGCATTGCAACGCTATTCGCGTCGCAATTTTTTTTCGCTCTCGTGGGTGGAAAATCCCCTAGGTAGCTGTTAGTGAAGCTACAACTTTATGAGGTCTTGTACTGCGCAATTCTGGTCCAATGGGTTGGTAGGCATTCCCTCGACTGCAGGATAAAATCAGAAGTACATTTTGTTCTTGGCGTCATAGATTATTTTTTTTTCTATTTTTCAAATGCATAGTACGTTTCCATGTTTAAGTGTTTGCGAAGTTCTACGCGCTGTTATCTCAATGATGGCAATTACTGGAATGAGCTGTGCATGTAACACACACGATAACATGCCGATGGAGAGAGTTCCTATACAACGCAGTAGCCTTTGAATATGTATCTGTACTCTTTGGGAGTATTTATAGCTGAACAGCAGGTAAATAGCTTTGCGACACTATTATAATGTAGTACTCGATTTAACTCTGCCAGTTCTTAAAATTTTTGTCTGCATTTTGTTCCTCAAGGATGTTTTTTTTTCGATGATAACTAGCCTTTACTTGATCAAAATGGGACAGGGCAGAGCTTAATCTGTGTGGTGTTGAAATGAAGGATTGTTCCAGATAGCTTTTCAGGCAGCTGTTGAAATGTGTTCTGAAAAGGAGGAGCAATGAGAATTCTGTGAGGCGAATCTCGGTTATTTTTATTACGTACTTGTGTGAGACAAGTTATTAAATTATTGTATGCGTGATTTTATTCTGTTTCAAAACAACTTTGATTAAAAAATCAACAGATTTAGGCGTTACTTGGTGGAACGATGAGATATTCATGGTTAAATAAAAAACACAGTACTATTCCACAACTTATATTTTTGCAGTCTACTAGTTTCAACGTTACAACGTCATTATCAAGACTAACTGAGAAAAGCATACAACATCCAGCCTTATTTATCCAACAATAGTGTAAGGGAAGGAGGAGGGGGGGGGAAACTAAATGAGGAGGAGCATTGAGCATTGTTGGTTGGGCATTGTTGGTTGGATGGGAGATTCAAAGCAAAAAGTATAAAAGTTTGGGGAGGTGGGATGGGGGAAGGCAGATAAAAGTCAGGTGGTAACGAGGTTAATGAGAAGGGGAGGAGGAAGGATTGTCAAGGAAGAAGTCAGATTTTAAAACAGTAGATAAAAAGTTAGAACATTTGAATACAGTCATATCATTAAAAATTTCGATGTTGCGTGCAAGAGTGCATTTGGTGATTTCTAAAATTTCTAAAATATCCAGTTTTACACTCTTGTCATGTACATGTAAAATATTAATATTAAAATCACTGTTGTGGCCGGATTCGGACAGGTGTTTAGAAAAGTGGGAAATGGAGTCTTTCAAACGAGCACTTCTTTTGTGTTCATCGACACGAGTTTTAAACTTGCGGCCCGTTTGACCAACGTACACACCGTTGCACTCGTCGCATGTCAGGGCATAGACACCACTTTTGTCTTCAGGATTCACTTTGTCCTTTGAGTTAAAAATCACTTTACCAAGGGAGGTCGGGGAGTAAAAACACACTCTGTATTTGTCTTTGGGTATGAGGTTGTGAACACTGTAAGACAGGGGGCCAAGGAAGGGTAATTTGCACCACCGTTTGGGTTCTGTTTTGGGGACCGGCAGCAAACTGGTTAGGGTGGGCGATACTCTTATTCGGGTTTTTTTGGCCAGTAATTTACGGAAGAGGTCATAATGATAGCCGTTATTAGAACATATCGATTTAATAACATCAAGTTCCTGGTTGAAACTTGAAGCAGTCATTGGTATACAAAGGAGTCTGTTTAGCATAGAGTTAATGCCTGCTATCTTGTGGGAGTAAGGATGGTTTGAGTCTGCAGTGTTTTGCTGATCACTTTACGTTTCTTGAAGGCGATGCGGCTGCTCAGATCCTTGACTGATCCTTGACTGCTAAACAAAGACCCCACCCCCGTTTTTCAAGATCAACTTAAATCCATAGTGAACAGATGCACTTCCTTACTCTCACCTCGAGAAAGGAGACATCTTATTAAAATGAATCCATTGCCACCGAAAATGTACGGCTTACCCAAAACCCACAAGTCTAACGTGCCCATACGCCCTGTGGTTTCCCATTTTTCTGCTCCCTCCCATCTCCTTTCTTCAAAGCTAAATACACTCATACGGTCCCTCTCGGGGTTCAAGCCTACGCACAGCATTGAAAATTCCTCTGAATTAGCAAAACGTCTTTCAACAATAACCCCCCCACCAAATGGAAAACTGGTATCATTTGATGTTTCCAACCTTTTTACCTCCGTACCTGCCAAAGAAGCCATAGATATAACTCTAGATTGGCTCAGAAAATCATCCGTCAATGACGACTTAGTGAGTGACTTCAAAAAACTATTATCAGTGTGCATGGACCAAAATTATTTTCAATTCAATCAACAGTTTTATAGACAAAACCACGGTCTCTCTATGGGCTCTCCTCTCTCGCCTATCCTGGCTGATATCTTTATGGATAACCTGGAAAGTAAAATGTTCAGCTCTCATCACCCCCTCTTAAAAAACTTGTGCTACTACTTTAGATATGTTGATGACATTATTTGCTTATGGACCGGTAGCAAGAGACAACTGGCCTCCTTCCTTGGGCTACTCAATTCCCTCCACCGATCCATCAATTTTACAACTGAACTTGGAGGTGACTTAATCCACTTCCTAGATCTTACGATTTCCCTCAAAGAAGGCAAACATGACTTCTCAATCTACCGGAAAAGTACCTTTACGGATGTACTTATCCCCGCAGACTCAAACCATCCTTACTCCCACAAGATAGCAGGCATTAACTCTATGCTAAACAGACTCCTTTGTATACCAATGACTGCTTCAAGTTTCAACCAGGAACTTGATGTTATTAAATCGATATGTTCTAATAACGGCTATCATTATGACCTCTTCCGTAAATTACTGGCCAAAAAAACCCGAATAAGAGTATCGCCCACCCTAACCAGTTTGCTGCCGGTCCCCAAAACAGAACCCAAACGGTGGTGCAAATTACCCTTCCTTGGCCCCCTGTCTTACAGTGTTCACAACCTCATACCCAAAGACAAATACAGAGTGTGTTTTTACTCCCCGACCTCCCTTGGTAAAGTGATTTTTAACTCAAAGGACAAAGTGAATCCTGAAGACAAAAGTGGTGTCTATGCCCTGACATGCGACGAGTGCAACGGTGTGTACGTTGGTCAAACGGGCCGCAAGTTTAAAACTCGTGTCGATGAACACAAAAGAAGTGCTCGTTTGAAAGACTCCATTTCCCACTTTTCTAAACACCTGTCCGAATCCGGCCACAACAGTGATTTTAATATTAATATTTTACATGTACATGACAAGAGTGTAAAACTGGATATTTTAGAAATTTTAGAAATCACCAAATGCACTCTTGCACGCAACATCGAAATTTTTAATGATATGACTGTATTCAAATGTTCTAACTTTTTATCTACTGTTTTAAAATCTGACTTCTTCCTTGACAATCCTTCCTCCTCCCCTTCTCATTAACCTCGTTACCACCTGACTTTTATCTGCCTGCCCCCATCCCACCTCCCCAAACTTTTATACTTTTTGCTTTGAACCTCCCATCCAACCAACAATGCCCAACCAACAATGCTCAATGCTCCTCCTCATTTAGTTTCCCCCCCCCCTCCTCCTTCCCTCACACTATTGTTGGATAAATAAGTCTGGATGTTGTATGCTTTTCTCAGTTAGTCTTGATAATGACGTTGTAACGTTGAAACTAGTAGACTGCAAAAATATAAGTTGTGGAATAGTACTGTGTTTTTTATTTAACCATGAACTTTGAATAATATGAAATTGTTTTTTTACTATATTTTTAAATTTTTTTTACTTTAAGTTTAATCCTATGATAAAACACCGTATCTCCCACTGTTATTGGGATAATAATTCACAAAATAGTGAAATTTCACAATTTGGTGAAAATTAAAATTGCTCCAATCGATGTGAAAATTGATCATTCTGTATCATGTAAACCTTCTGGCAGACTGCCTCAATTACTGATGAACTGTGACACTACTTTTCTAGGTTTTCAGCGGCGTAACTTTTTTTCGTGAGAGTAATACAAGGTAGTACTTCAATCTTCTCTGGAACATTCAGTTTTGCCGTCTTTGTGCCGTTTTACGATTCCTTTTTTAAAAGATCTATTTCTAGGCGAACTTAATGCAATAAGTGACGTCGGTGTGAATGCTGTAATCATAACAGAGGGGTCGTAAATATGTAAGATCGGAACTTGAGTACTTTGGTTGTACGACCACACTTATTCTATTGAGAGGACGTATTTTTTTATATCGGAGATTCTCTATCGGAGACGTAAAAAGTGTGAGATGAATATTGAATAGATGAAGAAAGAATCGAAGAATGAATCGGTTTGACACTCACCCGTGTGGCCTATTAGTCACTGTGGATGAGACAGGTTCATTGCGTAATAATTGAATGTTACGTAGAGGCTAACTTGTTTCTTCGTAGCCAACTGTAGTTGAATCGATTCAGGATTTGATTTTTTTATTATAGTCTTTACATTTTAATGCTTTCTTTTGTATTTTTTCCTTTGAATGTTATAAGTTTTCTCTCGGAAAATTTATAGTTTTGTCGCTGGATTTGAAAATACATGGACAATTTATAACGTGAAAAAGGAGCAAATGGTATGATAATATCAGTTAAAATTGTCATTGAATAGTATCTAACATATTGATATTTTTTTAAAAATTGTGAATTGGCACATTCGTAGTCTTTTTTTTAGAATACAGGTTAAGGAATCGAAGACACCTATACGTGCTTTGCTTTCAGGCAATGATCCAAAAAAAGGGGTAGCTTTCCGTCGAGAACGTATTTTTCACGCTACGAGTAGCCGAGCCCATTGTTTTATGGAAATGTCGCTATAAATTAGTTTGAATTTAAATCGGCATAAAAGTTAGTTGGTGACATTATTCGATAATGATGAGCTCATGTCCTTTGCAAAATATCCTGCAATTAATATGCATGAGGAAAAGAACTGTTGGCCACCGTTCTCCAAAGCATTTTTCTGAATCCTCACCCTTTTTTAACGCTATAATATGTCGGAGACAATAAGATAAATGTGATCATTCGATAAATTTGAGATTGAGTGAACTCACGGAGATTGAAAACCTATGATTAAAAATATTTTATCCGTCTTAAAATTTAATTTTGTTGTTTGAAATTCATTGTACCTAGCTTTAAGCTTCCATCTCCCAATTTAGTTTTGTTTGTTAGAGTATTATGCATACGATTTTGGCCGACTGTCTGATCACAGCGTTCGAATTTTTCTTTATAAACCTGAATTCTGTGCTTAATTTTCCTAAATTTTAACATATTTTTAATTGCATATCATACTTGGATTGGATATCATCTTGATTCTTGGACTATTTAATAACTGTGGAAATAGTGTTCTTATCTTGTATCCATCAGACATGGTTATTTAAAATTAGGAAATTGTTGAAATAGTGTTCTTATGCTGATGAAACCATAATCCATTGATTTGTGGTTGTTTTTGTGGATTGTATTTTCGGTTAATCGACTATTCTAAAAATAAGCTTGATTTCACACCTTATTTACCCAAGCTCAATTCTGTCTCGGATTTATTCGCCGATATCGCGCCTTGGCGAAAAACAAAGAGAGATGAATCGTTGGGCGATAACCCCTTCTACAAAATGGCATTAGTCAGGGCTCTCTTTTAGAAGGGAAGCCGTCGGAAGATTCTCTCCGCCCGCGTTTTAGTGAGGAGGGCGCTTTTGCGAACCAGGCGTGAATCTAAAAATACGACGCGGAAGCGAGCGTCAAAACGAAGAGGAAATCTCGCCTTTTTCCCCCCGAAACGATCCATTTGCTCCTGGATTTAAGGAGGGAGCGAGAAAGAGCCTTTTCAGAGCATTTCGTGAAAGACTTTGAACGCCATTTTGAGGCCCCACCCAACAGGCGGAGGGAATCCATTAGTCATGCTAATTGTTGACACTTGTGCTTTTTCGCCGAACAAAACAATGTCATGACACTTGGGATTCCGCCCATAGTCATTCTGTGTCCCATTAAACGAGAAAAACATAGCACTCTGTGTGTATCGACATTGTTACTCGTATATGCTTCAAAGTAAACATACTCAAGAGCAATTTTGGTTACTCCGCACGAGGTCAAGGTTGAAATCATTGGAGGCTCCACTAGGGAGCAGTTGCCGCGATACTGTTAAACGCGATACTGGTCTCCGCGTATTAATCCGCACTCTAACTTTGGTCACTAGTGGCGCAAGGATCGGTAGCTGTCAATGTATTTGGCTTTGAATTCCCTTCAGAAATCCGTATGTAGTAAATACTGTCGTGACTATGGTGTTCGACTCCCACGCTGGGGATCTAAGATCGTGTCTTGTCTGTGGTACTTTTTAAAATATTTCTTTGTACTTCTTCTTTTGCAAAAACCTGATATTCACAATTATAGTCATGATTTTCACTGACAATGTTAATTCTGTGCGAGAAAATGTTTTTGTACACTTGCGATGTCTGATGTTTTCCCATTTTTTTACATGGAAGATTCCTTTGAATTATTTAATTTTCGTGTCACAACACGACGCATTAAGATACACATGTATTTGGTTTCCTTTTATGTTGCAATATGATATTGTGGACTCATTCTTACCATAATAATAGAAAAAATAACCAAAAATGGGAATAGAACATGGCACTTCAGAATGGTATTCCAGCACCATAACCACTAGACCACATTTACAAGTATTTGCATATCGTTTTGAAGTGAGTTTATGTCACTTGTAAATGTTAATTCTTTTTTTTAACTATCAGATATGAAATTGAGCTTCATATTAATTATTTGAGCTCGATTTTGAGCAATAAACGATTAAATTCGACGCGTAGCTTATCACTTAAGGTTAATACGTATATTGACTTGTATCCTAGCGACTGGAGACCCGCTATTTATTGCGACCGGTGGGAATCAATGGAACCATGGGAGTGGAGAATCCTGAAATGATAGAATTCGAGATACCGCTATGGGTCTATGAAACTATATTTCCACGTCGAAATTCAGTTAATTAATAAGAGCTTAATGGAACAAAATTTCGAATGCCTGATTATTGAATATTGTTTTGTCATCATAAGGAAGCAAGTGTGCATAATTTCAAGCTGAACCGGCATGCCGGCCGCGGCAGTGGGAAGTGGGTTAAAAATCAATTTCAAAATTCCATCGATGAAATAGACAAATAAATTAAGAAAAAGTGCAAAAATTACTTTGATTTTCCTGTATTCCAATTTCAAAATTTCACACTTCTATATGTCATTTATATGGTAATGACCATTTCGCTGATCCATTTGACATGTTATGCTATGATGTAAAGCTCGCTAATGCTACGTAGACACTGCAGTTGAAATGTTCTGTGGCGCACGGGTGATTTACGCCGCGATGTTTAGGCCAAAATATTTTTTATAAACGAATGAATTTCTTATAATTTATTATAGAGATGAATCCATCCATGAATTATCGGAGCATTTTCTTCACTCAAAATGACTTTTTTTTGGCTCTTGTGATCAAAATGAAAAGAATTCGATGCACGAGGACATTAAAACTGAGTTTCATTTTCTTAAAGTATTGACTAGTCGCTTGTATTTTTTTCATTACCTCCTTCATCGGTCATCGATGTAGGTAATCAGCGTTTTAAGGATTTGCTTTTTCCTTCGTTGGTCGTAAACCATGCGGTATTTTATGTCAGATGTCGCTGGCGATTTCGTTCCGATGGAACGGAACACATTCCATGACTTAGCCAGTTGTGGAGTGGATCAGTTGGTCACTGTCGAGCTGACTCAGCGATGAAGGACACGGCAGGAAATGGAAAAAGGGACTGGAGGGCGAATTTTTTTAGTGGAGAACGATGGCGCCGAGGATATTTTTAGAAACTCGTCTGCGATGGATTGGGAGGGAACTGTATTTTTTTGCAAATAAAGGAAACGTCTCTAGACCTAATTCCATGTTTTGCATCGTTTGACACTGAAATTTGTAGCGTGAGATATTAACAAAGTGTAAAATGCTCAGATATCATTAGTAATTAACTTTTAATTTTAAAATTTTAAATTATTACTTACCATTCAATTAATAGCGTAGTATTTAAAGTATTTTTTATATTATATACGGAAAAGAAATATTCATTTCATACCCACTAGAAATCACAACTTTGACATTCATATCCCCCGCCATAGAACATCTCACCTCAATAAATCATTCATGGTTACAGCGGCTAGAATATGGAACTCACTGCCGATAGAAATAAGAAATTTGCCATCAATACATGTATTTAAGAATAAAGTATATTAGTTGTTTAATGATAGTTCATGGCAATTCCCTGTGTAACTAGTCATGCTGGCGTGATTGAGTACCGATGTAATGAGGGGAGAATATATTCTGTATGCATGATATAATTTTCTATTGGTCCTACGTTTTCCTGTCACACCTGAATATTTTTTCTTTGAATAAATTGCGATACTGTATCAAAAGTATTTAATATGTATGAAAATTTTGTGTGGCTAGATACCCGGGTATCCGCATTCGGGATGCAAATGCATCTATATGCTTGTATAGGTTTATAATTTGTTTTTGTTTTTAGTTTTTTCCTCTATTTTTACTGAGTCTTGATGTAGTGTTTTTTTCTTTGAACCTTTGTCAAATGATTTTTACTGAATTTTCGTGCACTTGTAAATCATCTCATGGGCGAAATGGCCCACGATAATAAATTAATTGAAATTGCAATTTTTCGGAGGTAGTAGCATTTTTCTCATTAAAAAATTCTATGAATTATCTTGTGCCTGCGGGTGGTTTGTTCCTACTAATGTTTATGTAGATATATGCATTGGGACATCGATTGAAGCGACCTACTGCTTTGAAGATGTGCTTTTCCTCATGACCGAGCATTAGTATCATGTCATATGAGTGGATGAGAAGCCAGGGTTACAGTGATTTCTTTTTTCTAAACAGAATTAGGTATTACAGAAATGAGGTATAGGTAACAAACAATATCAATTAGATATTCGGTAGTGCATTTGATTTCACACTCGATTTCAGCACATAATAGAGACTCACTCGTTTCCCTTGGCAACCAAGTTTTTGTGTATTTCTTTTAACAATTAAGTTTAACTAACGATGTTGAGAAAAATATCACTTTAAGAGCCAAAAAATTTTCCCGAGGATATGGTAGGGTATTCGGAGGAGGCGACCGACAGCTGAGGTCATTTGCGCCATGAGGGAATGGAATGGACGGAAGGGTGGAGAGAAACCTGGCGTCGAAATTAGCCTGCTCTGGACGAAAGGCGCATAGGGGACCGCGGCTTAACGTCCCATCCGATGGAAGGAGTGTTGCGCTTGAAATGTCCTCCAAACAACACTCAAGCAGGGATCGGGCAGTCTCTGAAAATTTTCTGCCACCGCCGAGATTTGAACCCGAGCCCACCGGGTGTGAAGCCAACACTCTATCCACCACACCAACCCGATCCCCAAGTAATCTCTGGTTGTGCAACCAGCCTATCAAGCTGTTTCTCATATGGCATGTGGGCCTGATAGACCTCTCGTGCGAGCCGCGGTACTTTGCTTAGGTTCGTCGCAAAATTTTGACTAGAATCGACGGGAAATACGCTAACATCGACACCGAAAATTGATTGATCAAGTATTCTCTCGTTCGTCTCTGGCGTCGGTTTCTGTGGAGTGTCGGCGTGTGGACTTTGTAGTGTCGTCCTGTCGGATTTGCACCGTTGGCTACCGTTTTCTCCTTCTCCTAGCCTCGCGATGTCGCCTTCGCCTTTGCCTTCTCGGTGGAAAAGTTCTTTTGTTTCCCTCGGTAGTTCTGGCGGTTCTCCTCCCATGCGTATTCCTTTTTACTTTCCATTTCGTCAGAGTAGACTTGAATTTCTTCCTTCCTCAAATTAATTGAATCTGGAAGATGGTTCTTTTTCTTCTCTACTATGACAGGTGAACCAAAATCGCGGTTCAATCCTCGAACGGTAATTACGCTTTGCGATAACTCCAAACACATCTTTCACTTCTTGAAAAGTGGACTGTTTCGTCCAAGATGACAATCAACGCTGCCAATAGCAGTCTTGTCGTCTTTCAACGACAAATAAATCCTGTCCAGGAATTGAAGGTTAGGGAATGGGCCATATATGAGAAACAGGCTGGATAGGCTGGTTGCACAACCAGAGATAACCTACCGCATCACAGCTCTCACCTGGTTACGGCTGCTGGACATCAAGAGCAAACAGAAATTTCTTCCGTACAACATTCATTCAGGGATCGGGCAGTCTCTGAAAATTATCTGCCGCCGCCGGTATTTGAACCCGAGCCCACGGTTGGGATGCGGACCCTAGCCACAACACCACCTTGATCCCTTTTCCCGAAGGATAGAGGATTTATGCAAGAGGGGTCTCCTCATTCTTCTCCTTTGAGTTTTGAATGCAAGCAAATCCTTTTGGTCCGTTGGCGACTTTTCGTTGGCGTGAGGTCATTCACTCACAATAATGTCAGACCCAAACTCGCATTTCAGTAAATGAATTAATGAAACGGTATTAATAAATGCGTATGTAAGAACAGGTAAAGATAAGTTACGACGGAAAATTATGCCTCACAAACCCGTCATCCCATAAGTAAAAAAAATATCGAAAGTTTCTACCCGTTTTTCATGAGTTGGCGACGTCATAAGTGTTCCGGTTAATTTTCTTGTTCAGTGTGAACCGCTGAAGGAAAATATCGCTCGCTAGAGAGTAAACGGCCGCGAACTACGTGAGTCCGATGCGCTTAGTCGATGATTGTCTGAGAAGCAGTGAAAATTTCGGCGGGAGTTTGTGGCGTCATCAACTTATCTGCGAAAAGCTGTGGGCGTTTTGGATCGATTTTTCGACTTAAACATCTGATGAAAGGAATTCATTAAAGAATACAAAATTAAGTTTGGAAGAAAATGATGGAAGGGAAAGATATGCTACGATTTAATATTAAACTTCATACAGCCATTAACTCATGAGTTAAAAAAAAAACAAAGTTACCGCCCGAGTTTCATGAGTTGGTGGCGTTTTAAGTGTTCTGGTTTATTGGCTTGTTAAGTGTGAACCGCTGATTATGGTAACTATTCGCTCACAGGAGAGTAAACAACTACAAACCACGTGAGTCCGATGCGCTGGGCCAATGAGTACTTGAGAGGCGGTGACCCATTCGGCTGAAGTTCGTGACCTCACCAACTTATCTGCGAGAGGGTTTAGGTGTCTAAGGACTATTTTCCGCCCCAAACAGCTGATTACATAATTTAAAGGATAAAAAATTGATTTATGAGGAAAAGAATTGTGGAAAGAAAAGATAGGACGATAAAATATTTCTCATACAGCCATCATCCCATAAGTTTTTAGGTATAATGAAAAAGCGAAAGTTATCGCCCATTTTTCATGAGTTGATGACGCAATAAGTGTTCCGAATCGTTGGCTCGTTCTGGGTTCACTTGAGTCCGATGAGTAACAGAGAAGCGGTTACCCATTCGGGATGAGTTCGTGACGTCATCATCACATCTCCGATAGGGTCAAGGCGGTCGATTCTTTGCCGCAAGCTACTGAAGAAGTTGGCGAAGGATTGAAAAACGGTGAAATACGCGTTTCTTTATTTTTCAATCTAAATCACAATCAGCAATTTTATAAATGGTGAGCGATCCTTTTTCAAAGACATGAAATCACAGAGAACACCAGTGTTTTTACATATTATTACGTGCGTGGGGGGCAAAAAGAAACTGCTCCTATTTTTGGAACCCTTTAAACGCATTTATTTCCCTAAAAATTAATATAAATTTTTTAAAGTTAAAATTAAAACAGTAATTAAAAATAAATTAAAATTAAAACACAGTAATTAAAAATAAATTGACATTAAAACACAGTAACATTAAAATCGTTCCTAAACACACCATTTCCCGAATCCCCTTGTTTAAATAATATATATATTGACTTTATAAGTCTCCCGTCAACGACCACCGTTGCCTAGGCTTTCGATGATTCCTCCGCAACAATTTGATTATAATATGACCATAGGTATAGCCTATTACCTAGGTAGAGAGTTTTAGCCGTAGGAAACGTTTTTTGGAGAGCATGGAGATGTTTCGATTGGTGCTGAAGCCACCTCCTGGGTTTGTCCCTGGCCATATTGCTTTGCCTCATCTTGATTTATCATTTCTCCAATTTTTGCCTTTTTTCCGCTCCATTGTCCTCTCTTTGGGCGCTTTCCTTGATATGAAACTGCGTTCGTCTTAATCAGTCACGCGGTGCGGTTCGCGAAATTCGATTCTTCCATCCCAAAGCTATGCCTTTTTGGACAATGCATTACCGTTCCTAAGCAGCACAGTGTCTGGTCCCAGCGGGACAGCAATCTTTTCGCAATTTCTATTTTTTTTCTTCTCTCCGAGATCTCATTTCGTGATTCATTCCGCGATTTTTTTCTCTCTCCGGGGAAAAGAGAATCTCCGCCATTCTCCGCTCTCCGCCAATAGATCAAAGGTAGAAGCGGTGGAAATGGATCGGGAAACCAAGGCTCGCTTTTATTTCCCTTGGGGATAAAGGTGGGGTAAGGGAAGGTGCAATTTTCGCAATCAATTTCGCCAGCTGCCTGCGGCATAACTCGCGCCTTAAAAAAAATAGAAAAACGAAATGCTCTCGGTATACGCCAGGAAAGTTCGCCTGTAGTCATTAGCAGGAGGGAAATATGTATCCTGGGATAAAGTTTTTAATTTTCAAAAGAAGTATTTTTGGGATTCGCTTTAAATGTGCTATAAACGTTTAATGAGGGCGTAGATGGCGAGATATTTAATGAAGGAGTTCCGCGACTCGGATATTTTTGGCATGTGCATGAAGAAATATTTCGTATCGGGCATATCATATTTGGAAGGGATCGTCGTTATCGAAATGACCTCTTCCTGTCAAAATTTATTGCTGATATTACAATATAACTTGGTTATAACGTAAATTAAGAGAGCACAGAATTACTGACGCTGTATCCGAAAGACACTTAGAATGGTTCCTTAGTTACACTTAGTCATTGATCAATAACACAGGAGAAATAATAAGTTACATGTTAGATAGTTATTTCAATGAAATACATATTTTAATGAGATTATTGGTGACGATACAACTAAATTTATGGGTGATAGTGTTGTTCTACTTAAATTTTATTTTTAAAAGTCATCTAAATGAAATGTTTTTCATGCCGCGAATACAGTATTATGTTTCATTAAAGGCACAATTTAGTATGTTATTAAAAATTCAAAACTTACAAGCACGTTTTAATGAAGTCATAATGGTGAAAGAAATCTGTAATTTTCTTTAGGACAGTCCTTCGTTGCTTGGAGCCGGATTTTGTTGACGATAAATACGAGGTTTTGTAATCTCATGGCGATAAATCTTATGTTTTATCAATGCTTACATTTTAAGTTTGGCGGGACTTAGGAACGAATGACGTCATATCCGTGTTGGCGTCACGGCCTATGCCGTAATAACCGAGTCGCACTGTATTACCATTATAATTGATTTAAGGACGAGTGAATAATTTAAAATGATTGTATCGGCCGTTACTTTGTGGAATTCTATTACAACAGAAAAATAATTCAACTTTGCAAATCCCACTGAAACTATTTATACGTATTTAATTTAGTCGACATTTTTGACTTTTTCACAACATTTTAGTGACACGCTTGGACATGGACGCTTCATCCAATGATGCAATCCTACTTCCTGAGTTCTACTATGTAAGGTGGCTTAAAAAGTTTACAATAAGAGGTATATTGTATATTCTATGTATTTAATTATGCGTTTATATAAGAAAAATAGTTATCCTTGTGCAAATATTTGAAATACATTTTGTAATAATGAATGCAATCGGCAATAGAACAAATAACTGAATGTAAAGAAATTTTACTTTTCATGTGTGCTAGCACCAGACCTATGTAAAAAGTTTAAGATGATAGCCCCAAAACTATACAATAAGGGGTACCTATATATTCCATAATTATTTGAGTGTGTCCTAATGTAATATATTTGAATGTTAATGGAATAAAGTTATATATTATATATTTTTTAAACTAACATAATATTTAACAGAAAATATCATGCCGGGTATTATTTAAAACTACTTACTGGTGACTTAACCTTACACTGATCTTGATCCGTCTAAGTTATAATCTACAATCGACATTGTGTCTTCCTATTGATTCAACCTCCTTTAACTTCGGAAAAAAACTGACATTGAATGACCTTCGATCAGAATAATTCTGATCTCATCCCCCATTCGGTGTAATGGAAATGATTATATTTTAATGGTGTGCTTAAAAGACAAGCATAAAACTCCTCGTGAGAGGGAAGATTCGGTGTTTTTAATGCGCTGAAGGATAGAGTTATCTTGCTGCTCCCAGTAGCAGCGCGTGTTCCATTCCCGATAGTGTTTTATTAGTTTTTTTTATGAGTTCGGGTTCTTTTAAGAATGTTGTATTCCTCATTTGTATACCGGGATAAGTGCGTTTCAATCGAAAGACGCATCCCAAATTCTCACTGTGTCCTCCTTTTTTTTACCTTAAATCATTTATGACCTCCTTGGACAATATGGCTACATTCTAACATTGTGAGCATATGAGGCTCTTGAAGAAAACCCGCGCTTCTTTTTGCTGCCGAATTGTCACTATAGTGTGTATACCGGAAGTTGGTGCACGGGCCCACGAAGTACCTGAGCCGCAAGCAAAGGAGAGGAGGAAAGGACCGACAAAAAAACTGTATGGGACCGACACAGGCAGCTGGCGGGTTCGTTCTCCTGTCCTTTCCTTCCCCCGACGAAAGCAACTATAGAGCGTTCCACATTTAGTTGACAGTATGGGCTCTTATGGAGAATCGTTTCCCATGTTAATCTCCATAAGGCCAGGAGCGCGGTGTTGTCAACAACAGCACGAAAATTAATGTTGCGTTATGCACTGATTAAAAATTGCACTCTAATGTAGAAAAAGGAGCTGCATTCATTGGTGCCAATAGTTTTTCGATAAAAATTATAACAAAAGGTATAAAAAACATTTCCGTAAATTTCCGTCAGAAACGTGTATTTTTTTACTTTATCTTCTTCTCGCAATTTCTACCTGACCGTTGTCTGTATTGAATTGAATTTTGTGCAAAACATTCTTCACACTATTTTCTCCTTGAAGGTCTACACCAATTGTACAAATATTGAGTTTTAATGTTGTTATGCTGACGTAACACACTTTAGGACAAGAAAATTTTGATTTTTGCAAGGTAAAAAGTAGTCGCTTACTAACTTACGTTTCTTACGTCGTAGGTCCCTATATGCTGCGTATCAAATGTGAAGAAAACTGCAAGGTTATTTTTGGTGAAAAAATCATTAACTTACATCAATTCTGAAGGGAGTTACAAGGTTTTTATCTTAAGAAAATATATTACGGTGCCGCTGGGCCGGGCTTCTTGCTTTTTCTTGCGCGCAGAGGGAAAATTCTCGGGCGGAAAAGGAGTTTTTTGTCAATGCATACTATGAAATGTATTTATCTATTCGTTTGATATCCTAAACAGAGAATACTGAAATGTATTTATCTATTCGTTTGATATCCTAAACAGAGAATACCGACTCATACGTCGTAACAGCAGTGTTTTTATCTGAATGCATTGATACACGAAAGTAAGCAAACGGCTTGGAAGTAAGACCCTTTCGTCTTGGGTGTGTAGGTCCCATCGGGGAAACCAAGAAAAAGAATATCTCATAATCTGTACCAAACACTACCCCACCCAGTGCACGCATTTAGAAAAGGGGGCTTGGGTTTTTTCTGAGTTCCTTTCATAGGGTACCATAAAACCTGCCCCAAAAGCGACCCAGGCCGAAGGGGCCGAGGGAAGAATTTACGAAGGCGTTCATATTGTCATTGCATTTTTTTGGAGTGAACAAGTGTTGTGTGGTGTATTGAACTTGAGAATTGCGAAGTGCCTTTTACACTTATCTTTGCTGTAACACGCCCAATCAATATTTCCGATACAAAGAAGAGGAGAAAAGGTGAGAAGCTCATAAGCCGCGAAAGACGGTTGGTGCTCAAAGTCTTCTCGTACATAAGGATATCTCTCAGCATTAGTGAGGCCTGCCGAGAAGCTTCGAAGGCTACTGGGTGCTAGGAGTTCACTATTTACAGAGTGAGAAAGGAAAGCTCCCGTGGTCCATTGGTAACTCCTTCAAAAACTAAATAAATTAGACAGCCTTACAAAAATTCGAGGGCAGTGATTTTCGACGTTTTGGTGAGATCGGGAATTAGAAGGAAGGTACATGAATCCTTCGTGAAAATTATTCCTCCGACTTCAAAATCCATCTGAAACTCGGTAAATATGGATAGTATTCTCCCAGATTACAAAAGGACAACACTATATCGTCTTCTTTTGGACATAGGCTTCCTGTACGAACGCAGGGGGAAAAGAATCATCCTTATCGAAAGGGATGATATTATTAGTTGGTGGCACAATTAATTATCTAAGGTAGCTAAAAAAATATAGTCGCGAACACAGGACGAGTGTATTTACTGGCGAAAGTTGGATTAATGTTGGACAAATAGTGAACATTAGTTTGCGAAACAAACAATTAGAAAATCCGCATCAAGCTTTCCTTGCTGGACTAAATACTGGGCTTGGCCCCCACTTCCCGAGGAGGACGATTTGCAATTATACACGCAGGAACGGAAAATGGGTTCATAAAAGGAGCATCGCATGTGTTTCTGTACAAAAATAACTCAATGGATGAGCATGAAGAAGTGGGTGGCGAGTGTTACGAGAGATGGTTTGAGCACTCACTTCTTGCAAACTTACCCGAAGGATCAATTATAGTGGTAGATAATGCCTCTTATTACTCAAGAAAATTGGAATCCTTGCCTACTACAAGGTGGAAGAAAGAGAACATTAAGGAAATTAGCTTTGAAGATGTTAGCTTGAAAAGAGATCTTTAATTAACTATAAACCAAGTACGGGAAAATTATGAAAAATTGAAGATTGATGATGTCTTATACAACATCGCCTTTCATGTAATACTAGCTAGAGCCAAAAAATATTGCATAATATGGAAGGAATAGAAATTTTGTCTCATTCTGGAGCGGCTATAATTTTTATTATCCTTCAATTTATTGTTATTTTTTACATTACAGATTATTCATTATTCAGCTTGTGCATTGAATAAGTGCGTACATGAAATAACAAAAGACTTTTCCTTTTATATTGCAGCAAAGGTATTGTAATTTACGCTAAAAAAATTCATTAATTTACGTCGTCTTTCGTGCGATCCCTAACTCCTTTTTGAACTGAACCATTTTGGCGCTCTATTATGTGTGGTTGCATACGCTGTTAGGATGCCTGCCGGCGGAGCGGAAGCTTGGCAACACTGTTATCCATAAGGCCCGTACTGTCAACTAAATGTGGAACGCTCTATAGTACCTTTAATAGGATTATTAACTTTTGCACTGAATTGTTGAGGCCTTTACTTTGTAGAATTCCATTATATGGTTGGAAAAAAATTACTTTGCTCTTCTACGAAAAACACACTTTATTGCCGACTAGTTTCGGTACACTGTGCCATTTTCAAGACGAGTGATTTCAAGACTAGATTTTCAAGATAAGTACACCACCAGTCTTGAAAATGGCACAGTGTACCGAAACTAGTCGGCAATAAAGTGTGTTTTTTGTGGAAGAGCAAAGTAATTTTCTTCCAACCATTATTAAATTTTTTAACTTTCTCATAATATCTCAATTTAAATAACATATTCGTAATGTACTAAAATAGCTAAGAAGAATGATATAAAACACGAGGTGCTCCGTTCATTAATAACGAAATAGTCGAAAGTTAAAACAAAAAACACAGTATAACGGCAAAAAATAACTTTCGACCATTTCGTTTTTTACGATTAATGCTGGGAAAAGCCCGTGGGACGTCATTCTGGTTCCGGCTGCCGCCGTGTGAGGCCACCTTGGTGCGAGGCTATGAGCGCCGCTACGATGCAGGCTGCTAGCAGGTAGCGCTTGGCTTAAATAAGGAATGTTAATACTCTATCAAACGAAGGAAACTTTCCGACCATAGGCATTTTTAATAGGCGTTTATTAAGAGATATTGCCCGGAGCTCTGTGCCTCATACATGCATTGGTAATCTCAGGCGATGTAAAACTCCCGAATACTCGTGTAGCATCTGGGTCCCTGTGACGTCTCGTGAAGTAGCATCGCATGGGCGCCAATCTGGCCTTTTTCAAATGAGGATAAAATTTGACCCTTGCCATTCGTCTAAACCGGTATTTCAAAAACCAAATAATTTGTGTATTATGAATACACTAATGGTGGTTAACTAATCTCAATCAATGCCTTTCGTTTTCTTTGATGAAGAAAACTACCCTATTATATGTTTACAAGACATATTGAAGGAACAAGTTGATGTGCAACCAAAATATTTCACTGGATTACTAAGGACGACGTTTAGGAGCAACGTACCTACCCAAATATGCTCACAATCACCAGCAGAAAATTTCTGTTCTGATATGAGTTTAAGACTTTCGTAGATGTTAGACAAAGATATGTTCCGACGAAAAAATTCTTCTCTATCCAGCAATTATTTTTTGAGTTTAAAATAACGGAACGCAAAAATTGTTGCCCACTTCTCATGAGTTGGTGACGTAAATAGAATTTTGGTTTATCAAGTCGATCAGGAAAAATATTTCACGATTGTGTTAAGAGTTTTTTTCATTCTTTTTCCTGGACGTTCTGAGATGGCGAAATTTTCACGAGTTTCGCTGAGGATTTCTATCGCCTATGCATGAGACCGTTTGCAATGTTCTGGAAAGGATGCCACTGCGGAGAGAACTCGGCCCAAAAATAGTGTAAGGCTTATCGTGCAACACATAAAAGCACCTCACGAGAAGACCCGAGCGCTTTTGGATAGCCGCGGCTTTAGTACGGTGTATCTGGGCTTCCTCCCCCTCCCCCGTGGATTACGCGGCGAAAGTAGAAAGAGATTTTTAGCCGAACGCCAGGCCTCTCGACCTTGCGTAAAGTGTTTCTCCTGGAGACCCCTGACTTAATAAACGAGATAAAAAAGTAGCAGCCTGAGTTAGGTATGAATAGTGATGAGGGCCTCGTCCTCCGGTCACGAGGGATGTTTTCACCCCGCGAGATATCCTTCACGAAAGATTGAGCTGAATCATATTTTCTCAACGCGAAGTGGCTAAAACTTGTATGGCTCTTTCCAATTTATTGGTCAATAAATCGGCGCGCAATATTGTTTAAAATATTGGGCGTTACGTACCAATATTGTCCATAATAGTAGATGCGTAGTTTTCCGCGGCGTTGTCTAGATGATGCCTCCATGCATCCTGGGTTTCACCGCGTGGATTTTCTTTGCGACGACAGTTTCTTCGGTATTCCAAACGGCGTCTTCAGGTCGACCCAGGAGCATGTAGACATCGTCCGTAATAGTATTCTAAAGTCCCACTGTAGAGCGTCATTTGTAATTCGATGGTTTTACGTTGTACAAGCATTTTTTTGATTGGTACGCTTCAGTCAATAGTGAAACAACTTCTTTCGTCCACATTTTAGAAAGTTCAATCGAATTCTTGGAACAAAGCCAATGTTTTACAGCCAAACCGAATGTTTTGCTGAGAGCTTCTTGTTTTGGCCGCTAGGAGTCAACAAAAATGACTTCTGATCGGAGATTGGCCGCGAGGAAATAGAACCTGTTCTAAATTCCAAATTGGGTGAGAAATGATGTCCATTATTGCGAAAAGAATATTGGACTAGAAATTAGTGTGTGTCAGTTGGGCTACAATCAAATATCCAATAGATTGGACCAGAAATAGGGAAGTGTCATACGGGCTTAAGTCTCGAATAAACGGTGACTGTACCCAGGGGCGCAGCTAAAAATTAAGGCTAGGGGGGGGGGTTTAGGCGCAACTAATACTTTGGGGTGTGAGGGGGAGTTGCGGCGGCCCTCCAACAGAAGTTTTTAAAGATTAATGGTTCAAAATGGTGAGTTTAGCAGCTTTCTGAGGGATATTTGATTAATCCTAACACTATTCTATAATTAATACTAATCCATTAGGTAAAAAATTTCTCTGAGCTCTGGGGGGAGGGTTTTATCCCCCAAAACCTCCCCCTTGCTGCGCCACTGACTCGCTATCTTCAGAAGCACCGTAGGTTCTGATGTTAAAATGTTTAAAATCAGACCATAATGTCTTAAAATATGGCCAATAAGGCTGTTGCCTCTTCATATATCGAGGTTTTCATTAGGCGTCTCTGTATAGGACTTGCTCATTACTAACTCGGTCGATCCATTTGATCCTCATCAGTGGTGTCATGGTGCCAGACGCGCCGGAACGCCGTTCCGGCACTGGATGAGAAAAGGCAAGTCAAACGTTTTTTTACAGTTTCGCTGCCTCAAAATTTGTAATAACTTTATGAAGTCGTAAGCAAAACTAAAATTCTTTTAAAAATATGCAGATGTAACTTGAGTAACAGAGTAATATTTCGCCGGTGAAAAAGTTGAGGAAAGCGCGTTCCGGCACTGCTAATTTTGCCATGACGTCACTGATTCGCATCATTCATCTGTAGCACCGCATTTCAAGAGTCCTCAACTAGTGATTTCAGTGCATTGAGATTCAGTGGGTGATATTTTATTTCGCTCCATATGAGTTCAGTGGGCTTTCTACTAGACTGGCTGGATTGCATCGTCGAGAGTCTTGCGACCTACAAAGGCATTGGCGGTGTGGCGGTGGCTACCCCACACGTTCGTCCCACGCTGCTTTAACCGTAGCACGTGGGTACCAGTTGCGTGATATAGCGTGATGCTGGCTGATAGCTGATTGATTGAAAGGGTCTAGCAGGTTAAGATGGTGAAAAAAGCCCCTAGTTCTTTTGAAAAATAAAAAAATATACACTTAAATTGCATCGAAAATTATGTGTTTCCCCAAAGTTTCAGGCCTTAACAATGGAAATAAACCCTTTAAAAAAATTGAGACACGGTTTATACGAGTAATATATATTATATTATATTCTTAATAATATATATATATATATATATATACAATGTATTGGAAAATCCGAAATGCACGTGGCACGTAATATAAATAATTTAAGTTAATGTCAATACACACAGAGACACAAAAAAGAAACACTCACATTGGATAAATAAACTTGAAGCTATCGAAGCCCTTCCTAACCTCAGCACCATCTTCAAAGCCACCCGCCCCCTTCAAAAATTGAATTCAGCCCCCACTACCCCACCCTCACCGTGCAACCGTCCTAGATGTAAAACCTGTAAAATTCTCTCTCCACCCCCAGCCTCTTTCCTCTCCAAACTAAAATTCCTCCCGATATCTCCTTCCACCACCTGTACCTCCACCAACATCATATACCTCCTTCAATGCAACTTCTGCCCCGCTTTTTATATAGGCCTATGCACTACCCCTCTCAATCTCAGAATTAACAATCATCGCGCCTCCTGTTGTCCATCTTCCCCCCACTCCTCTCTACCAGTTCCCACACATTGTCTTTCACATGATTCCATTTTCAATCAATGCTACAAAGTATCCATTATTGCCTCCCTCCCTCCCACCGACTCCGCCCTCAACCTCCACACCCTCGAATTGGCGTGCATTTGGCACTTTCAAGCCAATAGTTTCCCGGGTTTGAACGTTGCATCCTAACCCCTATACCTAACTCCCCCCTCCCCATACACCTCTCCCCTTACCCCTCTTTTTCCTTTTTCCAACCCTCTCCTTTCCTCACCATTCATTCTTCAGCTGACGAAGAAGCCGGAAGGGCTTCGATAGCTTCAAGTTTATTTATCCAATGTGAGTGTTTCTTTTTTGTGTCTCTGTGTGTATTGACATTAACTTAAATTATTTATATATATATATATATTATTAAGAAGGACTCACATTCAATGGCTAATATGGTCTGGTTAACATTGATTGTAATCATCGCAATGAGGCATCATTAATAAGATTTGGTTGGTGGAACTCTCCACTGAGCTCTCATAAAATCACATTTTGCGTAGTAAATTTATAAGCAAAGCAAAATTTCAGCTATTAATTCTCTTTTTCCTATTACCTTTTGTAGATTTGTGCCTCTTTTACATTAATTTGCTTATATTCGGTAAAAATTTTAATATCACATGATTTTTAATGATTTTAATTATGAAATTAAAAATATAAATTTAATGTAATCAATATACCCCTAGGATTTTTTGGTTCAGAATATTAAATGTTATGCTTATAATGTGCCACCATGTTATATACGAGGGCAGGTCAAAAAGTAATGCCACACATTTTTTTCAGAAACAGGGGTTGTTTTGAATAATAAAACGTTATTGTACTTTTCCACACGATTTAATTAATACGACCGGTTTCGTCGCAGAGGCAACATCATCAGGTACAGAAACCGTTATAATAACAGCTATTTTGTTCTGTTTGGAGATGCCGTTTACATTGAATCGCTGTAGTACAGGCCTGATCAGATTTTTACTATAGTATTTCTTAGTTACATCTTCATATTCTCCCCAGCGTATGACGTGATGTTTTATCATGCAATACGTATGCTTCGATAATAACTTTCTTTTATCTTTTTGATGTAGTCTCACAAAGACTCGCTTTATGCTCGGTGGAACTTCTAAGTCAAGATATCCAGTCAATACCTTTGATCTCCGGCCTTTTTAACCTTCCTGTTTTGTATCGGTTGGTGAGTAAACAAACGAAAAAATGTTTTGGTTAAAACAGAAGTGAAACCACTATAGTTTATTATTTTGGCGTCCCCTTTTTTTTCAATCCATGTCACGGACGGATCCCTAAATTAAACGGTTATAGTCGCAAAAAACTGGGTTGGTTCGGAAAAGAATGATTGGCATCATGATTTAAAAAAAAGGGATTGTGTTACTATCTCAGAAAAAAAACAATTAAAAATCATTACTTCATGTATTTTGCCAACCGATGTAACCATGGCAATATTTATTTTTTTAAACCCTAGGACAGTCCAAGCTATGGGATAATACAAAACTGCTACTAAAATTAAAATGGCGTTAAATATCGTGCCGAGGTATTAAAATTGAATATCCATTATGCATGAATTATCAAATTGTTATATTCAAGTAGAAATGAGTGACATACGGAAATTTTTCGGGATGATGGATATCACGTTCACTCCCGTCTCTTTATAATGTCAGTGGAGTATTGATTACCACTTTCATTCACGTCTTGATATTTCTACGTTTTTCTGCCAAAAAAGACATTTCTGGGAATTTCCACCATGAATAACTTTAGCTCTAATATAGACGGCTACTTCGTTATTTTCACTTTGAGATACATTTATTGCTGTTGATGTCACAATGATATATGGGCCTGGTATCTTAGTTTTTTGAACCCTCGATAGTAATGGAAAAGTTCGTTTCGATTAAAATCGAAAATTAAGTTTTAAATGATAAAGGTCGAGGAAATGGAGAATTAGCCGTGAAGATCGAGTTTCGAACCAAACTCGATTTTTCATCTTCGATCTTGACCATTTTATCTCACACCGTACAAGCAATGCACATCATTAGCTGCCTGTGTAAACCATTGGAGACAGCTGATATAATTCACTTTACAATATATCATGTTTTAAAATATAGATTTTTGTCAGCGGGTGCGATTTTCAAACTAAATTAGTGATCGGACGTCTGTAAAACAAACTGTTCGGAATAAATAAGGAATAACGGCTATGGCATGTATATGTAAAGGTTATGAAGATAGCACTCCAAAGAAAGTTTACAATGCAGATTTTTTCATGTTTTTTTTACATCTTTTCCATAAAAAACAATAACATTAAAGCTAGAGGAAAAGAATAACAAATATATACATGTGATTAAGAAAATATACCACATAATTAGTTTAATAATTGAATAATAATAATACGCTTCATAAATTATGTGATAGAACTTCGTTGTTGCCAATTTTTAAATTACCAATGTGTGAGCTGCACACACACATTTCTATGTGCACAATTTAATTTGCTCTTCCTAATGTGCGCAATATTTACCGTGTATGAACTAACCTTAGGGTAAACTACATAATATATAAAATTATCGTATTAATTTTTCCACCCGATTGCCCACGGATACATCCATTTTTAAAAGCTTTATTGAACGAGTTCGAGTCAGTAAAAGAAAGCTTTACTGAAAAATAACTGCTGTTAAATATTGCTGATGAATATAGCAATTCAATTTATGCGTTGGAGAATTTCTTTGTAGTCGACAACCCCTTCCTTTGATATGTTAACAAATGATGGAGCAAGGTGATTTTTCTTCCTAATATCTGAGTCATTGCCGTTACGATTTTTAATCCTTGATATCTTTTGCTTGGTTTCCGACCACGACTGAAACACAACTCCACAGGAGAAAGAAAATAAAGATAAAAAAAACTATTTTCCATCGGTTTTACCTCACATCAACCCTGAATGAAACCAAGATATTTTGTACCTTACCAAAACACATCCCGTATGACAGAAAAGAAATGATAATGTACCGTAGAATGGGGTGACTTTGTGACAAGGGGATCATCTTTCATATTTTAAATCTTGCGTCGCGATCGCTCGTTTCATGAAAGAGATGAACTGCGCATTTCAACTGTCAGACATGCCGCGCCATGTTGAGGTAGCCTGGTGAAGCTTCTTAGCACGTGTAGTTCCTTTTGACGCTATTGTCTAGCATACTATTTTTTACGCTTTCGGAAAAGGAAGGAAACTTTATATCGTGAAAACATATCTGTTAAAGACACATCTAAAACAGGTACGTACATTTATTTATGAATATGTTGCGCAAATTATTCTAAAATATCGATTAAATTAAGCCATGTTTGCTGAAAATATGAGACAAAAACTAGAATGCATGCACTTTGTGCGGTGACTTTGTGACACGTGAGGTTGTCATAAAGTCACCCCACCATGGTTTTAGGATTATTTTATCATGTTTTTTTTTGTTTTTGCAACGCTGAAAGGAAGAAGAGGACTAATAGAAAGAAGTTGGGTGCAAAACTTGTCACAAAGTCACTCCATTTTACGGTAGTTGAAGTTGAAATTTCTTTTTTTAAATGTGCTTATAGATTTAGTGGAGCAAAACTGGTCGCATGGATTACAAATGGAGTGTACACTACTGGTCGTAACATATATTCTAATATTTTTCCGATACTTATTAAGTCCTTTTATTATCACGAGTCGGTGTCTCTGAAAAATGGCTTTTACTCCGTTCGCTGTAGACCTTTGATAAAAATATCCGAATTTAACCTTTGAATTCGTATCCACATTTTATTAGTCAGATGACTTTTTTTTCATCAACCCACAGAACTCTTTTTCCGTCGACGCTGTTTTTTTTTACCTTCGCCCAACGATATTCCTTTTTTTCTGCCCCTCTATGTGAGCAGTAATAGTAATGTAGGGAACAAAAGAGTGCCCTTTTGGGAGCTCCGATCGCTATACCAAATGCCCACAAGCACGGAATTTCGATTGCAGTACGTGCGGAGCACAATGGGAGCCCACAGCGTGCCATGGTCGATATCCAACCCGTGGATTTTCGCTTCACAAAAGGGGCGCCAAAAACCTCCTCTCTTTCCTTTCGGTAACCAATCCGCCATTCAGCAGTTTTTTTTTATTTACGGCTCCACTCAACGGCTACCCTCCGCGTCCCTCCAATATGTAATACCTGCTACGGTGCGGAGGCTGGAGAGAGGTTTTTGGATTAAATTTTCACGTGGTGCCCTTCGAGAGGGCAAGCCTACACTGCGAAAGGGTCCATCCAAGGGTCGGAAAGCATGGGGGTTGGGATATCTGGAGTTTTTTTTAGCGTGGTCAGAGTTCAGCCATCATAGTTTGACAATTTTTGCTCAAGAGGGAAGTTCATAAAGGAAGGGGTGGCTGCCGGAATGCGTGTAAAGTACTCCGTGGAAACCTACCCATTAGTGCATATCGTCCGATATATCGGACGCGCGTATTTAATTTTTTCTGGACTCCAGTTGATTTGCGCTACATTTTGATACTATATTTAGTTCAAATGGATGTCTATCTTCACCGCCCCGCTAATATTTTAGTTGACTCATCGAATTTATCGACTTGAGAAGCATTTATGTGAGACGTGATATTGAAAGAATTTTCAGTCACCCGCACGGGGTAAGTAAATTATTTTTATTGTAGCATTTTGCTCAACATGTTGATAACTTTTATCTCATTTTTCTTCAAAAGCTTGATCTTTTTATTTTCCAAATTGTCAAGTTTTTCTGTACTAGTTTGAATCTGTAATCAACGCTGAAATCTGACCGTCCGATATATATCGGACGGGATATATTATTTAAATTATTGATTGTAAAAATTTAAAAATTGCAGATTGCCTTACTAGCCAGTATAATTACTTTCTAAATGAATATTTGACAAACATAACTTTATGCAATAATGGGTTAATCGTTAGAATAATAAAAATCCATGTGCTACACAAGCCGATATTGGTCTCTTTTCGATTTCGATACGTTAGTGGGGTGGGCCTCGCCATCTCTAAATTGTTTAAATCATCAGATTTTGAATTATCGGCACACACGATGGAAATAAAGTTTTCTTCAATTGGCTAAGTAAAAAATGACGACTTCAATGACTAAGTGATTTAGCCCGTAAATTTATTTGGATAGGTTTGGGTAAAGCTCACCTCACATTAGCCAGAACCTATGGCCTATCCACCCGATTATTTATTTTAAGTATGTCGCTACAAAATTGTATTTCTTCTGCTATTCGGTACTTTTCTCCCTATGTCTTGTTTCCGCTTGCTGTAAGCGCTTATAATGCTTTTTACCATCAATCAGGATAATTTTCCAGAGCAATTGTATTTGTGCAATACGAGGAAAAAGTTTGTTTGTAAGGTGTCTTCAGTCGCTATGGATCCTTAGCACTAGCTCACCTCTAACGAGAAAGGGCGTAACCCAAGATCAAAACAAGGGGGGGGGGTCAAACCATGGTCGTTCAAGTCGTAACATTTTTAGCATAGAAAAGGTGAATGAAACCAACATTTTAAGAAAATTTTAACAGTGCTTCATTGGATTTTAAAATTATTAGCTCGAAAAAAATATTTTCGTTATTTGTCTTACACTATTATTGTTTTTCGTGAATTCAAAGAAAAGTTCTCACAAACTTTCAGGATTTTTAGATAGAATGAAAGGGTAGTCCTTATTACGAATTAAGAGAATCGTACATGAAGGAAGGGGAGGATGCTGGAATGGTTATTAAATACTCTACAAAAACCTACCTTAATCGGCAGCATATTTTAATAAATGTACTAAGACCTCAGTGCGCCATTTTTAGTGTCTTAGATTAGTTTAAACGGTGCCCTCTATATCATCTTAATCCCGTTCGCATAATCGCCTTTTCTGTTATGGTGTTTAGAAGGAAGCTCAGAAAGTTTTATTATGCATCAAGATACTTCTTACTTACTTCTCAAAATGAAGTTCCAAAAGCGAAAATATCTACTCCATTTAAAATGGGATGCAATTCAAAAATCGTATGAATGGAATTTATTCCAATTCAAATTTTTCTACCGTATCCGTGACCATGCAGTAATCATTGCATTCTCAGCACCCGGAATTAATAATATGCTCGAATATAATGCAGCTGAATCCATAATAGTTATTATAATTATAAAGATAATTTGCCTCTTGGGAATAACCTGCGTCCTGATTATCCCTATGTTTATTCCATGCTACAATTTAATTGAGGAGTTAACCATAAAACTTTGAGAGATTATAATGAAGAGATTGCACTCACCGCTATCCCACGCACGCACCCGCTTAAAAAGACTTCCGAGCTGAGATTTCTTATTCGTCTCTGAGTGCTTAATCTCATTTACAAAGCGGTTTAATAATGCATGAACGCCTTAAAAAATATGCAAATTTGATAGTACGCGATACTTTCGCTAGAGTGAGGTAGTGCGGTCTTTTCGAGCGACGATTTTTCGTCACTATCCTCGCCTTCTTCTGTCGTATCCCCATTTGGACACCGACCGCCATTTGATTTCAAAGCGAGTCTCCGGCTCGATTATCGGAAACAATGGGTCATTATCGCTTCAAGGAGGTCTCGATCTATACGCCAACATCGAGCGAACTCTTTAATCGATTACGACGTGTCGTCATTCAAACTTTGTGGAGTTGCGAAACCATTCGGGATGATTTACATAATTTCGCACTTTGATTTTTGCATCAAGTTCCATATTTGAATCTCTCTAAAGTGGTCAGCAAGAGTGAAGATCGTGCATTTAAGATGGTTTAAACCTCGTAGCTGTACCTAAAACGACGTTTTTATCTTTGTAGCAGTAGCGACATACTATTTGAAATTAGCTATTCCTTGGTTCTTAGCCCCAATGAGGAGTCGGCTAGCTTTTACATTTGGTGATAGTTCGTACTATATTAGCCACCTAAGCCTTCATTGCTTGTGATGTGACTGCACATTGACTATCTGAACTGAAATGAACTATAATAATTCATTTTTTATTCATAATAATTCATTCATATTAATTCATTCGTTTTAATTGTCCTCTTTTTGTTGTCTTTTACGATCTAGTTGGATAAGTCAGAGATATGTATTGTATAATTAAGGACATTATATCGGGTATGGAACTTTCCGAAAATTTTTATTTGAAACGTTAACTTCTAGTTGAGACGAGGATATCTAATTTTTTTTCTTTTCATTTAAACATAATGTGTATCCAGTTTTTATCTACCTTAAAAGACGAATTAGGAACGTATTAAATATGAAGCTGATACCATCAAACGTTAACTTGGATGTGGAGAAATAATCTGCTTAAATTCTACTTTAAACGAGGATGTCTAAATCTTTTTCTTGCCATTTAAACATAATATTTATCTAGTTTTTATCTACCTTAAAGGACAAATTAGGAACGTATTAAATATTAAGCTGATACCATCAAACGTTAATTTGGATGTGGAGAAATAATCTGTTTAACTTCTAGTTTAAACGAGGTTGTCTAAATATTTTTCTTGCCATTTAAACGTAATGTTTATCTAGTTTTTATCTACCTTAAAAGATGAATTAGGAACATATTAAATATTAAGCTGATACCATCAAACGTCAACTTGAATGTGGAAAAATAATTGTCTTTCCGATTATTCGCCCTTTACCCACCTTTCTACCTAGGGATAGAAGCAGTAGTGAATCTGGAATACAGGCAGATTTTTTAATGAATATTGTATGGTTTATTATAATTACGTATTTCTTTTTGAACTAACCAGATGATTTAGCCTCTTCGATGGAACCACGACTGTGTAATAAATCAAGTTGTGGAATTTGAAGTTTTCTTCTCGTTCGTTCAAAAAGAATTATACATTGCGCAATACTACGCCATAAAGTATTTTTTAGCCTTAATCCGATCTAATTTCCGTTATTTAGATTTTTTTAAAATTTTTCTCCTTACAGCATGCTATACGTACCCCGCTGTTTGCAATGAAGCTTTTTCGTACAGATGAATTTGCCTTTGTCCGGTAAAATATTTCTTTTAATTAATGCCGAATTTTCCATCCAGTACCTATATTACGGAAAGGGAAAGTACTTTATGGAGAAAGCATCATATGAGAGACACAATGGAGAAAATTTTTATGGAAATTTGTTTCATTTACTTTTATTTGCATTAAAATAGGTGGAAACATTTTTCATTCATATAATTTCATTTATAAATTAGTTGTTCATATAATTTTATTTATTAATTAGTCTCTCACGTTATATACCCTTAAAAATTACTGCTTCGAATTCTATGCCAGGTAGATATATGTAGGAGAGATGATAATATTTGATCGCGGAGGTGCCTTGCGTGAGTTGCCATCATTAAAACTTGACGTCTCTGCAGAAAAAGTCTCCCTAAATATTCGTATACTTCTCTCTAGTTGTGCGTGACTTGTTAAATAACTGAGGAATTTTAAATTAATTGGTCTGGCGACAACACCATTTGAGTTTTATTGTGTGCTTATCCAATTTTACCTGACAAAAACTAATTACTGCTCAAAGTTGATCTGTTGAGTTTCTGGTTTAAGTCGTAATTCGCTCTGTCTCAGCTATTATATTTTAGCAGCCTAAAGTACATACTTACTTACATACTTACCATTTTCAACGAGTATCATTTTTCACACTAATACTCGTACTATACTGATACCATCTGTTCATCTGACCAATTTCTTTCATAGCTCCTTTCATGGCCCCACCTTTGTCTATTTAATATACGTATAACACCAGTTGGTTGCTTTTTCCGCTCTTAAAAATTTCTCGTCATTTTGTGTCCTATTCTATTGTATCCATGAGTTCATTTACCTGACCGAGTTAATCAAACCCTTAAAGACAGTCCATTAATTAGGTCATCACGTTTCAGTTCATTTTTCTCTTAGAAGGAACGTAATTTGTTCTAAAGATTTTCATCTTTTTGGACTTCCATTTGTTTTTTTTATGATGGCCAATAAGTGAAAGTAACAGCCAAACTTACATCCACGCCTTTGTATTCTCTAACGATCAGAACTTGGGATATCTCATGGTCCATATGGAAAGGAACTGGCTCTCCTATCTTGAATGAGTTAAATATTTGAAGCCTTATACTATACGCTGAAATTCGATCTCTTCTGTGGAATCGTTAACCTGAAATTCTAGTAATACTGCGTGGACATCAGAGGAAATATTTTGCCAGGGGCACTACACTAAAAGGTACTGCTTCAGATTATTTTCTCTACCTGAGTTCATTCTTGAGGTTCCCAGTTCTTTTTGAGGTATACGGAGAGTCTGTGACGAATGACTTGAGTCACAGTATTCATTTTATCTTTTATTTTTCTATCAGTCTTCCGTTTTCTCATTTTGATAATGCCATTACTATTTAATTTACCATTAACATTTAAAGCTGTCATTTTGGACTCATTCTGTGGAAAATTAAACGCCGTTTGTGAATGAATTCTTCGATTTCATTGCTTTTTTTCCTCCCGTAAAGATACCGCGAAGGTGTACGGCGAAAAACTACTTACTTACCTAAACAAAATTACTTGGTGTTTATTAATGAGTGGAATATTTGTTGCTCTCGTCCTTCTAGTTTTTTAAGCAACCACCCGCGTATCCTCCGCGCGAATAATTGAGGGAAAATGGGTAGTTTTTGGCTTAGCATTTTGTAAATTGTCCATAATTTTCTTTCCTTTTTCTTGCTCCACTCTTTGGGATGGAGGAAAAGATCACTCTAATAAACCCATTACCTATGATCCCTTAGATTACAATATGTAAAGAAGAAAAGATACTCAAATGGCCGTATAATATATCCCAATGCTCGTCCACCTCGCAAAAATTAACCACTGTGCTAGCGTGTATTTATAATGTAAAAAATCTTAAATATATACAACGTTTTAAAACATCAAAGTAACAGTATAAAAAGTAAAATTTCGAGTAATCATTTGCCGAAAATGACATTGTGCCGAAACCTGGGTCGGTGTAAATAATTAAGCGTGGAAAAAGACGAGTACTTTCATTATGCTAAATATAAATTATTTCCAGCGAATTACGCCGAGAACAGTATCTTTTACATGGCAGACATCCACCCACCAAAAATTATGCAAAATTTCTCGTTGTTTTTGAAACTTGAATGTTTTTCCTCTTCTCTAATTGTTTTTACGACCGCCCAAACTTCCTCTTCAAGAGTAATTGAGGGTAAATGTGCCGTCTGGTGAATTTTTTTTTCTTAAAAACGTTTTGGCCGTAATTTTTCTCGCCTTTCCCCCCCCCCCCTCCCTCACAATTCAGTCGAAATGGGTCGGATGGGGTCACTGGGTTGGAGATTTCCCGGCGAGCGAGAGTGATGTGTCGGTCCCTTGAGTGGGGCGATGTGCCGGATGGCTAATTCAGCAAGACCTCACCGAACATCACGGACGATGGCCCGTGATGTGGTTGGCGAGGATACGAGGGAGTGTTGCGGAGCATCTGGAGCTCGGACGCTCAATCTCTTGACGGGAAGCCGTGAAAGGAGAGGCACGTTTTCTTAGCCGTAAAAACCTCCGCACCCTCATCTAGTCCAGTCTTCCTGCGGTCTTCAAAACTTTAACCTTCCGCGCCCCGATTACGTGACACGTGTTCCCAGTGGCCTCCAGCATCGTAAAATCTTCGACAAAAAAATGAGCTCTCTTCTTCTCTCAAGATGTTTTCGGAAATTGTGTGGAGAAGTAGCCTTCAGCTTCAATTTATTGCGATTGATTTCAGGAATTGGCTGTCTAAACTGTTATTATTATTATAAAGTTGAATTTAGGTTAACTGGAAGCATTCTAAGAATTACCTCAGCCTATCTCGTTTCAGTAATTGGACTTCTCATCCCTCTGTATTTCACGCTAAAGCCTTCTCCCTTTCATTATCTGCAAACTATAAAACCCACTTCGCACCACTGACTGACTCACTGATTCATTCAAATGTTTGGAGTGCATGAAACGATATACGACAAAAGGCTATGGATCCGATCCCTTTACAATCGTCTGAAACCCTAGAAACATTAAATTTACTGATATGCTGGAAACAGTTGTCGAAATATTATATTTGTTGGCTGTCTCAACACCGTGTTAAGTATCTGGTCTATTTTTTAAGCGTCTTTGGGGGAGTACGTGTCCCCGTACTCCCCCCTAAATCCGCCTATGGACATTCGCATTTTTCACTCATTCTAGGACAAGGGTCTGACAGGCAAATGGTCTTATCGTATTTGAGATCAAAAACAACATATAGCAATAATTGTACAAAATATTCTCTTTATTTTAATATGAAAATTTTTAAAATTAAATGATTGATGCTCCTTTACACAAAAAACAAAACGAACGTAATGATAAACATATTAAAAATCTCGTCCTTTTCTTAAGCGTCCGGGGGTGAGCCCCCAAGAATCTTACATGTGCACTTGTGCCCCTCCCCCCCTAAATCCGCCTATGGACATTCGCATGTTTCACTCATTCTAGGACCGACTTCCTGCGAATTAGAACGTTGCGATAGGCTGAAGAGGTAGAGAGGTTTTTCCTCCTGAAGAATTATCGTCTTGGCTCGCTCCGGGGGAGGTATACCGTGAAAGGGGCGTGTCTGGCGGCTGTGGACAAGGAAGTGGGTGGGAAGTAGAAGCATGCGATTCCGGGAAAATTGGAAAAGTCCGAGGAGTGTGCGAATGGCCGTGGCAGATGTCTTACCACTCGCTGCCAAGGCGTCCACCCTCTCCATGTGGTGGAAGAAAAAATTTACTCTGCCTCTACGTGATATGTTCAAAGCCTAAGATAGGTATCTTCCTCAGTCCATCGTAAGTTTACCCTATTATTTCTAAGCGGGTGGGTTCGTAACAGTGGAAGAAAATTTCTACGAAATAAATTTTCTGAAAATTTCTTCGAAACTATTGGGGATTTATACCTCTGGTTCTAATCCCGTGTTAAAGGAAAATCTATCGAGGTCAAGATGCAAAAAAAGGGTACAAGGAATGTAGATGATTCAATCCTTATATTTTTAATTGAAAACTTTTTCCTGCTATGTGAGTCGGCCGTGAATATTTCAGTTATTTTCGTAAAAGATTTTGAATGTGAAAAGAGTGCTAATTATGTAGTAATTTTTATCGTGTGAACGGGAGTACAACGGTAGATGGAAAAGAAAGTGTTTCGACGGAGCTATTGGGGATTTCTACCTGTGATAGTGAACTGAGCCTTGCCTTAGACGTTATAAATGAAAAATTCATTATTAAAATGATATATCACATATATCGCGCTGATACATAGTTACAGGGAAAGTTTATTATTAAATTTTTCTATTTCCAATTTCAAACCTCTTCCTGCAGCGTGAGTCGAAAGTAGATTTTTCAGATGTTTACCTAAATTTTGTACGAGAAAATTTTAAGTACTAATTTTGTAGTCATTTTCATCGTGTGAACGGGAATATAGCGTTATATATCAAAGAAAGCGGCGCGACGGAACTTTTGGAAGTTTTTACCTGAGATATTGAACTAAGTCCTTCCTTTGACCTTACAAATAAAAAATTCATCGTAAAAATGATGCATCATTTATATCGTGCTTTTAAAAGCCTTGAGAAAATTTCACAAACCTTTGCTAAGTTTGAGATAGCATATGAGTCCTTGTGTCCTACCGCCTAAAATGCGTCTGAGTGTTTAACAATGTTAGTACCACTTACTTGGAGTGGCAGTGGGGAGAAATACCGAAGGTATTTAAAATAAATCTAACATCTTCGAGAAAATATATTTGTCATGTTATTCTTTGAGTTATCAACATGCTTTTTTTCATTTTACACTCATTACATGAATATTTTACTGTATAATTAATCCTAATTTTTGATTCCATAGTTTAGCTGATGGCCCACGCAAATAAGACGGGAAAATTCCAGAATCGAAGTCCAAAGGTAAACTTTATTTTATGAAATTGAAATAAATTGAATGAAGTTTTAGGCATATGGAACACCACTCCATTAATTTGCTCAACAATTTTGTATCGTCCTTATTAATTTATTTTCATTTCACAGTTTTTCGCACAGTAGTTCACACAGTTAAGTGAATATAAAATTAATGCACTCTAGTTAAGGGCTGAGGCATAATTTGTTTTTTTTTGTATGGCATGTCAGGAAAGGGGTGCGATTCGAGTGAGGTAAATAACTAAAGGTTTTGATCTATGTTTTTTCCTTTGTATTTATCCACACTAATTTAAGGCCCATCCGTTTTATAGTCTGGCCCACCCATGTGACATATGGTAGAGCCGCTCCAGGCTTGGAGGCAAAAGCAGATACATCTGGAAGTTTAATCAGAGAAAAATCTCAAAGTATTCTATGTCATGAAGAAGAAGAAGATGTATGTTGAATGTTGAATAGATATGCAGCGAATATATTATTGTTCGTTAAACATCGCGGAAATATTTGTAGGTATTATGTATTCGGCAATTTCGTTAGCATGTTACGGTATTGCTTTTATTAGGGTAAAAGAAATATCATGTTGTGAAAAACCGTTCCGTCCGACCGTCCATCGTAATTTTTCATCGGTGGAAACCCTTCTGAGACGTATTGACCGCCCCGAACTGAAGTGGCCGAGGCAATTGTGATCTGGCTTTATCGCCCCGCTCAATTTGTCCAACATAAGGCTTAGGATTCAGACATATGGTGCGCTATTCTTTGTGAGTGCTTCGGTCTAGTTCTGATGAGAGGGGCTTCTCAATCGTCGGGTGGCAGGTGCTTAAACTTTTCTGAGCAGACGAGTGCAAACCGTTAAATTCCACGTTTTGTACTAAGGAAACCAACCAACGCACTGAAAGAGTGTCTGAACAGACGGAGAACTTATTCGGGGTATATTTCTCGTCATTTGAGGGAACATTAATGGTATGGTACTTGGAGGAGGCGACCGACAGCTGAGGTCATTTGCGCCATGAGGGTAGGGTGTGGAAGGAAGGGTGGAGAGCAACCCGGCGTCGGCATTAGCCTGCTCTTAACGAAAGGCGCCAAGGGGACCGCGGCTTAACGTCCCATCAGACGGACGGAGTGTCGCGCTTGAAATGTCCTTCACACAACATTCAAGCAGGGATCGGGCAGTCTTTGAAAATTCTCTGCCACTGCCGGGATTTGAACCCGAGCCCGCCGGGTGGGAAGCCAACACTCTAGCCACCACACCAACCCGATCCCCCAGGGAACATTAAAATTTTTGATAATAAAATGTATAAAAAATAGGAGTAAAAATAAAACAATATAAGATAGTCATAAGTTAAGGAGGGAAGGGAGGAAAAAGAATGATTATGAGGAGGTTACTATATAATTGAGAAATAGTTATAAGGTGGGAAAATTAAAAAAAAACGTAAATGAGATATAAGTTAAGCTTTTCCCCAGATGGTTTCAATAAATATACTTCATTATATCATGGAAAGGAACTGGAGGAAGATATGTGAAATGGAGGACAGAACGAAAACATTTGAGTCATATTATTTCCGCAGGATGTCACAGATGGTAACGTTTAGAAACTGTAAAACTGGTAAAAGAACTTTATTTTTATGTCTCAATTCTGTGTAATCGTTAATGAAATGTGTGGGAAAATTTTCACACACATCTTCACGAAAAAAAACCCCCAGCCTTCGAAAGAAGTCGGAAATTCCGATATGGTGATTCCTCCTAGAGTAGGGTGGGCCGAAAAAAGTGAACTTCGTCCGATTAAAAGCAAGTATGTCTTTAAAGTTGCGTAGTGGCTTTAGAATAAACGGCATAAAATATTAAGCCTATCGGATAATATCTTTAGACTGCGCAAACGCCATAAAGTTTGATTTTTTTTTAAATTGACATTTTCAGAATTTAAAAAAATGTTTAACTATGTCATGCCTAAAACATGTATATCTTAAAGGTTTCATTTTGGGTCTAGCCTCAATAACAAAAAAAATAGACCTGTAGTGCAAATAAGTTGGACTTCTCAATTAGTTTTAAAAATAGCAATTTTCGTGAATATTAAGAAAGTTTTGAATTATTTCTCTGGCTCGATAGTTGTCGAGATTGCATCATTCTATAAATAATTTTGTGTAATAGTGTGTAATAAATAAAGCATCATTATCACTGGTCAACAATCCTAGGATTGGTTTGACGCAGCTCTCCACTCAGTTCTCCTAGCAGCTAATCTTTTCACACCTACGTATTTCTTCTCTTTCACATCTCTCTTTACTTGTTCCATATATTTTGTTCGGGGTCTTCCTTTTCCATTCTTGCCTTCCACTTGTCCTTCGACGATTGTCTTCATCAGGCCATCATGTCTCAAGATGTGGCCTATAAGGTTGTTCCGTCTTCTTATTAAGGTTTTCATGAGGCTTCTCTTCTCTCCTACCCTTCTTAGGACTTCCTCGTTACTAACTCGGTCGATCCATTTGATTTTCATCATTCTTCTGTAGCACCACATTTCAAAGGCCTCTATCCTTGCTTTCTCCGCTGCGGTCATTGTCCATGCCTCACTTCCGTATAGGAGCATACTCCAGATGTGATGATAAATAAATGCAATAATTAATAATAATGGACCCTTTACATGGACCTTGAGGCTTTAAGCAGGGGACACAACGCCTCTGCTCAACTTGTCTTCCTCTGCGGCGTGTGATTTCTTTAAAATTTGAGTGATCGCTGTGAAACTTTCAGATAGTGGAAATCTCGCAAACATTTTCCATTTCTCGTGTTTTAAATTTTATCACAGTATTTTCTCAGGTGTAACTTTTTATTTGACGTACTGGTGCATGCTGGCAGGGTTTTTGCTTTGTTTTCGAAATGCATGTATGTTCTAAAAATTTCAAGGTGACAGTGTACAAAAAAGTAGCTACAGAAATAATGCACTCTGCTCGATATGGAGTGAGATATAGTCTCGATTTTCGTTACGCAACATGCGTAATGTTCCGACGTCGTAATTTATTCTAAAAATTCAAAGGTGATAGTGAATTTTTTAAACGATTAATTATCTAGATACACAGACATCGTACGCTCCACTCGATTAAGATTGAGGCATCCACTCAGAACCATGACACAAGAAAAGTAATTACGAAAACAAAGATACGACGTCGTTACGTCATAATTACGTCATAATCACGGGTCGCATACAGGATTCAGCACGCCTCTCCTACAAGCGTATGTTTTAAGAGAGTAATACGGTACGATAATAGAAATATGCGACCGGTTCAAATGGATAGATGCGTCCTCTTAAATTTTTATGCCGCAACAATCGTAAGTTTTGGATGTTATGACGTCAGAATTCCGTTTTCGTCGGCGATCACGTGTCATTATGCCTCGCCCATCAGCGTAAGTTTTCAGCGAGTAATACGACACGATAAAAAGCAAAATATGATCAGTCAAGATGGAGACATGTGTCCTCTTTAATATCCGTGACGCAACAAACGTAGCGTTCCGAGACCGTGACGCCATAATTACGTCATCGTTGCTGGTCGGCGATCACGAGTCACTTGGCCTCATTATATCAGAGTAAGTTTTCAGCGAGTAATGATGAAGATGGGGACATGTCTCCTAATTTTCCGTGACGCAATAAACATATTCTTCTGAGATCGTGATGTCATAATTACGTCATCGTCGCTGGTCGGCGATCACGAGTCTCTAGGACTCGCCCACCAACTTAACTTTTCAGTGAGTGATGATAAAGGTCAAAATACAATTGGTCAAGATGCAGAGATGTGTCCTCTTAAATTTCCGTGACGCAACTATAGTATTTGTAGATGTCGTGACGTCAGAGTTTTGTTTTTGCCGCCGATCAAGAATCACCAGGCTTTGCCCACCAGCGTATTTTCAGCGAGCAATACGAGCGTGATAAAATGGTATATACGGTCGGTCAAAGTGGAGACGTGTGTCCTTTTAAATCTCCGTGACGCAACAAACGTAGTCTTCGGAGATCGTGATGTCATAATTACGTCATCGTTGCGGGTCGTCGATCACGAGTCCTAAGGCTTCGCTCCACCCGGGACCCTCCCACCGGGCTCGGTCTCTGGGGTGCGACCGGAGCCGCCATCAACGCACACACAGAGTAACGAAGGAGTCCTTTCTCCTCTTCCGCCCTTTTCCTTCCACCCACCCACGGCTTACGAGTGCGGCAGCTGACCCAAATTGCGAGAATCCACTCGGAACCTTATTCGAGAGAAGGGGGGAGCCGGGGACCCTTTCAGGCTAGACCCGTCCCACCCATTCTTTCCACTCTCGACCCCTTCTCCTGCCGAATAGACTTCCCACACCACCACACCCCTTACCCATGAAACCTCTACACTCGATATCCCCCCTCGCAGAACTGTCTCTCCTCCCTTCCTTCCCGTCGCCTCTCTGTGTCTATCATACGCTCCGCTTTAAGGAAAGTTCCGCCGAGTAGCGAAGGAAATGTCATGTTAGAGCGTAGGTTTCCGCGGCGATGGTCTGATCTCTGCATTTCTCCAGGGTTTTCTTCCGCGTCAGGTTGTTGGTTGATTGACAATGGAAAGCCAAATGTCCGTGGTTCGATTCCCGGTCCAGGGAAATTTTTTCTCATGGCAATTCTTGTATAATGGATATCCATATAATATCCATAGATGGTTACCAATATCCAATAAGCATTATATCTAAAAGTAATATTGTATGGATATTGTGAGGATATTGATATGTGCTGGCTTTTTGAAAAAGCATAATATCCAACCAACAACCTGACGCGGAAGAAAACCCTGGAGAAATGCAGAGATCAAGGAAATGTCATGTTCGTGAAAATCCCGAAATATATATAAATGCTGTTCTTATCATGCTTCAACGTCTGACGACGGTAAAGATATTGTACTACCCACTAATTTTATTTAGCAGTTCACAGCACGTGTTTCCTTTAGTTTAGATTGCCTTACTTACTTTGAAGGGCAATCGAAACACGTATTGTGAGCTGTCAAATTGGTGGACACTAAGATATCTTTGTTTATCATTCGATCATCATCACTCGTCAACAATCCTAGGATTGGTTTGACACAGCTCTCCACTCAGTTCTCCTATCAGCTAATCTTTTCACACGTACGTATTTCTTCTCTTCCTCAGCCATCTTTACCTGTTCCATATATTTTGTTCGAGGTCTTCCTTTTCCGTTCCTGCCTTCCACTTGTCCCTCGACGATTGTCTTCATCAGGCCATCATGTCTCAAGATGTGGCCTATAAGGTTGTTCCGTCTTGATACCAATATAATAAATAAATTCTATCTATTTTGCGTGCGGGTAAGGAAATTTCTGGCTAATTTGGTTACCTTAATTTTTCTTACTCGCGGTAAAGCCTGAGAGAAGTTTATGTTGATCTATATACGTATGCAATTTCAATGTTTATTTCTCTCAGTTACCATATACATTGATGTTTGTTGATTTTTTAAATTTCAGTTTTCAGTTTGTGAATCATACGAAAGAGAATACGTGTGCTTTTAAGATTAAAGTTAGGTACTAATTAATTTCCATCTGGCTTGAAAACCAGCACGAGAGAATGGTGTATTTACAGTAGGCATTGATTTTTCGTTCTCCTATCCGTCACCTACTTTTCGATGTTCGCAACGAAAAATCGACGTTAGCCCTTTCGCATTGTCGGTGACGTCACAAGACCATGCCGAGCGGGTCGCCAGTTTTCCGCCACTCCTCCGCGATTGCGTTAGCCTCACTTGGTTGGTTATGGTTTATACTCTCGTGAAAGATTCCTTCTCGTTCGGTTAGAGAAAAAATCTCCTTGTACGAGTTAATGAATCAGAGCAATAATTTCCAAGGCATGAACTGATGGCTGACTCTTTCTCGTTTCGTTAATTTAAAATCGCAACATTGGATTATTGGATCGAGAATAATTTTCGCGAAGTATCTCACGAATCATAACCAGCTGTATCCTTTCAATGGGTTGCGATTTAGGCCTGAGAGAACGAACGCGGTCGATCTGAAAATCAAAATTTTTACTAGTGTCAACTCATTAATTAGCCTTGGCTTGTACATATTTTTTTGATATACTACGTAAATAAATTTATAAAAACACCCCTATGCATTATACTTCTTCAATAGGGTAGTTTCCTTCATTTAAGAAAACGAAATGCATTGATAGCTATTCGTCACCCACCATTAGGGTTTTCATAGTATACACATTATTTGGTTTTAGAAATCCCGGTTTAAACGAATGGCAATGGTCAATTTTAACCTCTTTTGAAAAAGGCCAGATTGGCGCCCATACGATTCCACTCCACGTGACGTCACAGGGACCTAGTTTCTACACGAGAGGATAGGAGTTTTACATCGTCTGAGATTACCAATGTATGCATGAGTCACAGAGCTCAGGGAAACATCTCTTAATAATCACTTATTAAAATTGTCTAAGGTCGGAAAGGTTCTTTCGTTTGATAAGGTAGTAATAATCCATATTTAAGCCAAACGATACCTGCTAGCAGGGTACTCTGCTACCTGCTAGCAGCCTGCGGCGTATCAGCGCTCAAGCCTCGCCTCAAGGTCACCTCACTTGCGGCAGCGGGAACCAGAAATACGTCACACGGACTTTTCCCATCATTCCTACTTAGCCGTCGCTTAGTTTTCGCGCGCTTCAAAATTTTCACTATTCGTTTGATCGCGAAAAATAGATATCGTCATTTAAAAATCTAAAAGCGTGAAATGCGTACTCCAGGATTAATAATCCCTCAATTTAGGCAATAAAAAAATAATAGGAAACCACCCTATTGTTCGTGGGGAAAACCTACCCGTCTGGAAAAATATCGCACTTATTTTATCGTTTTCTTTCATACCTAGATTCGCGGTGAGGTTCCTAGGTGATGTCATTCGTGTCGCTCTAAGCCTAGCACGTAGCCTAGGGGTCTCTCACGGTACCATCGTAATCCATGTAAAAGCTCTGTCGCGCTCTGTACGTAGTAGGTTGAGTAAGCTCTACGTGACTCGAGGGGCTTGGGAGGACAGTGGCCGAGAGCAGGCTCCTCCTGAAAGCTTTTTTGATCCTGGGACCGATATTTCGTGCCAACAGCGTATTTATGGTTTACATGACCGAAAAAACTTCCTTTCGACAAAAAAATATATAGGCAGCCGTAACCAACGGCAGTGGCGTAGCCAGGAATTCCGTTCGGGGGGGGGGGGGTCCAATACCAGGGAGGAAATATTTTGAAAAATAGGGTACTAAGTAATGGGTTTTAAACTAATTTTAACGCTTTTCACAATCGAAAAAATTTCATTTGTGAAAAAAACACTTTGTAAATTCATGATTTTTCAATAATTTGTTTTCTTTTATGAAGGAAAATAATAGTGCTTTTATATTTCGGGGGGGGGGGGGGGTCCGGACCCCCCCTGGCTACGCCACTGACCAACGGCAGGTTAAGGCTGAGGCATAACTAAACCCCCTAAAGTGATTCCGTTGTTAATCTACATGTTATTGCTAGCCTCGATGGCGGCGGGGTAAGTCCTCTCCTTCCAAACAGGAGGTCTACATCTACATAATACCCTGCGAGCCACCTCTAGGGTGTTTGGCAGGGGGTGATCAATCACCAGCATGAAGCATGCATTTGGACTCTCACATGCACACCACACCGTCCAAAAAACGTCCCGTATAATAACAAACTATACTACTATATGCTGTTAGAAATAGAATATAGAATAGAAATTCAGAAACATGCATTAAGTTTTACATAGGTTAGTAGGCTACACCAGTGGCGGCTTGCCCATAAGGACTCTCGGACGCCGCCCCTCCCAAATATTTGAAAAAGTAAAAAAAATAAATATCCATTAATTTATAATTAAACATCTAATTAATCAAAGTGTTTTTTCAGTCCCATACATCGAAAGTATTGGAAAAACACGAAAAGAAATGGCGCGAGAAGTTCGTATTTGTAGCCGTGGGGCGCTGGCCAGAACGTCCCAATCCATCCCCATGCAGTTATATGGAGAGTGGTAGTGGTGGGGGCCGCTGGTGCTATGACGCGTCTAACGTTGTGTCTTATGGAGGTCTTGGGACGTCGTCCGAGAATGCGCAGAGCGACGTGTGAGTTGATATCGCTGCGCAGGCCGGCGGGCGTATAAACTGGCGTCTACTTGGTGCTGCCACAGAAAAGGGACGTACGGAATCAGAATGGTCACTGTACTGGGTGTAGTTATACGATTTTAATTTTTAATTACTGGTAAGTATTGATACAGAAAATAAATTATCTCATTATACTTGCGTTTTTGGGTGTTTGAATTCCGGAACACATAAAATCCAACCAGTTAAAGGCCGTATTGACGTAGGAAAACTATTCTCGAGTATTTGCCACAGTTCTGTTATGATTACGAATTTCAAGAACCTTGGGGAAACTAATGTTATAATGTTTAGGCCTGAACAATGTATTCATATCTTCCCGATGATTAGAAATGCGGTACCTATTTTTCAGATAAATTTATCAAAAGACCTGCAGTATTAGGAAAAATCAGTTAACATTCCCCACTGATTTATAATTTAAGAAATAGGTGCGTGCGTGATAGGGTGAAGGATTAAACATGATTTAACCCGTAAAACGTGACTTTAAATAGAGTCATTCAATGAATGTCAAGAAGTTTCGCGTACAATGCACCTTTTGTGTGTAGGTTCATCATTTTTCTAGCCGTCCTTGTTGTATTAGTTCATGTTCACCTAATTCCTCAGTGGCAGAGCGGTAGCTGTCTGACGGAAAATGTCCACTTGGGTCTGATTTAAGTGGCTTCGAAGAGTTCATATCAGTGCGGAGATCCTTACAGCTCTTATTTGTGGTTCAGAGCCGTCTTCTTTTACGATCTAGAATTTATTTTCTATTATATCATGGCAATGATTTCGAAGACATGGTTATTCCAAGTGCGACCCGTTGGCGTTTCGTGTGTTTGCCACATATGAATCTTAGACTCAAGGAGATGGTGCGTGACGTCTTTTGTTTGCTTGAGTGCCTTTGCTGACCTTAAATTCGTCCCTCAGCTGAATCATCATTTGTGGACCACGACTTCTATCTCCCTTGAGTCTTCCTTATAGTAACGCAAGACTCTCCTTAAGAACGGAGTGAAATGAGTTCAGACATCATTTTTGAGGAGTTAACTGTGCTTAATTGCCGATTAAGAAGTTTCTTAGTGCTAAGTGTACATTCAAGAAGACAATTTTGAATTAATCAACAGTGCTCGTTTTTGTTTTAGGGAAATATAGGGAAAAATTGTCCCCAAATCTGTGTCCTGGCACCTTGTTCTTTTTGGTCGTATTTTTCGTCGGCTCATTTTGTGTCGTCCCTTGTTTATTTATAGACTAGCGCCCTTGCTATGTGTTCAATCGGAAAGAAATGGTTGTCCGGCGCTGATTTCAACGAACGTGTAATTGATCACTTTGCTGGACAAAAGGAAAGAAGGATGGACTTGTGCAATATAACTAAAGGCATGTGAGTATTTCAGATTTTGTTAAAAATGTGTGAGAAATATTTAATTATTGATTTTAAATCATACTGTATTCAAGAAGCAACGCGAACACCGCAATCAAAGTTTACATCTACAATAGCAAAGCGCGCGCATTCTAGTAGTGTTTGTTGCCTAGTGGAAGTCAGTGACACTCCCCTCCCTCCTCAGGTGTTACAAGTGTCATTGCTACCTAAATCTTTGCAAATGTCGAATAGATTTGACAAATAACGCATTATGATTGCAAAACGAACAACATAAGTGTATTGCGGGCATATCCGCACGAAGAATGTAGGCGCTAAAACCTAAAGTTACGTATTTTCGTTTGTATTTGCAAAATATCGCAGCAATTATATTTTTATTCTTCAAGATCATTGATCAGTATAATCGAGAGTCCGGACTAAGCGGATCCGCATGAACGAGAGTCTACCGCATTTAGTATTTATTAATCAAGCTTTATTAGGAAAACTAGGTATTTTTGTTGAAAAAAACGGAACATATGGCATTACTAAATTTTATTCCTAGATTGCCGTAAAAACTTAATAAAATACACGAAATATTAAAAAAGTGGAGTGGTGCCCGGTGGAGTGCGCCCCCCCAGGCATTTGACTCACGAGCCGCCACTGGGCTACACTACAAGTCATGCAATCTATTTACGAGTTCTATTGCTGCCGTTATAATCTCTTATTGATCGTGGAAAAAATGACATTCGGAATCTGTCTGTTCTACAATCTCTCTCTCTTATTTTATTTATATGATCTGATTTTCCGTAGTACGTTGGCGTCCGCAAGATATGGTTAACTTCGTCAGAAAAGACACTGCTCTTGAATTTATCTAAAAGGTTTAGTCTATTTTTCAATCTACGGTCCGACAGAGATTCCCATCCGAGTTTATCTAAGAGGTCAGTTACACTAACAAGACTATCGTAACGACCTTTCACATACCTGGCAGCTCTTCTTTGCACGCGTTCTAACTCTGTTATTAAGCCTTTTTCACGAGGGTCCCAAACACTGGCAGCGTATTCCAAATGTGGGTCTAACGAAGGAAAAGTTGCTAATTTCTCTCACTTTGTCGTCGCACTTTCCTAATATTCTTTTAACAAAACCCAGGTCGCGGGTTAGAGCCCCGCCTGAGTAAGTTACCCCTATATAGGGCATGGTTATTTGTGTAAGTTAAAAATGTTAATATGTTAATAACCCTGGCGTAAAAGGCTATATAAAGCTGTTTCCGGTAGTAAGGAAATAAAAAAACCCACTTCCGACCACTCAGTGACTCACTCATACAATTGTTCGAGATGAACGAGACGAGTATACGACAAAAAGTAATAGCGTCGACTCCCTCTAAAAATCGTCTTAAAAATTGTCGAAACACTAAAAATTTCCATTTTATATCTAAGTATTCGTTTAAAATTAAATAAAGTGATTAGTTCAAAAAGTGGTCACCAAAATCCGATGGCAGCGCTGCGATCAGTAAAAGGATGGAGTAAATATTAGAAAATGGTAACAACAAATTTGTTTCTGCAAACAAAAAAGAAGCAGAAGTGAAATTAGAAAAGTGGAAAAGAAGAGGGAGGAGCTAAAACGAAAAGATGAGGTAAGGCGAGCGAAAGCGAGTTGAAAAATATGAATCAGCTGCCAGATTTAATTTTAACTCAGACGTCTGGTATGAAAATTTCAATCGTTTGGCATGCTTGTGTTACGTGCCTGATAATTTTTTGATGGTGATCCTCCAATGCTCCGGTTTCATGGAGAATCAGAATAACACCCTAAAAAGGCTTCTTCCGTTCGGGACGACTCTTGTTGACATTAGCATCAGTGACGTCATGGCAAAATTAGCAGAGCTCGACCGCACTTTCCTTAACTTTTTTTAGAAGTTAAGTATTACTCTTTGTGTTTTTTCAATTACAAGATATTTTTTACATTATATTTCAAATTTTTTGTTTTGGTTGCGAATTTATATATTAGAAATTTTGTGGCAACAAATTCGAAAAAAAATGTTATTTCACTATACTGTCTTTTGTTAACCAGAGTCGGAACGACGTTCCGGCATCATGACACCGTGGATTAGCACATATCTCAAAAATGAATTCTTACCTCTTGAGTAAATACTGAGGTGAACTGTTCAAATTTGAGATTTGAAATATTGCTTATTTCAAAGCCCTTCATGAAATAAGTAAATTATTACGGAATCGCGCGATCAGGTGTAACGTTATATACACCAAGAATGTAATCCGCCATTAGAATATTTGGCTTAGCCGGTGTTCGAATCTAGATCTCCCGATTGCCAATCCGGAGATCACTCTGCAATCAGGAGATCCGGGTTTGAATCCCATCTAAGCGAAATAATTTTTATTTTTTTGTGGATTCCATCCTGGATTTATATATTATACCGTAAATTTTGAACGTGTAATATCTCACGAAGAGTGATTTGCCATCGAGATTATAGCGTCCACATAATAGCAGAACTGGCATCTCAAACGAACGTTTCTATTAATTTAGGAGATTACGGCCCGTTACTTTTAAGTGATTTAGTAGTACCATAAATAAATCATTGAATGGTTATGCCGTAATTAAAACACTCAAAATTAAAACTGCAAATGCAAACAGTTCTTCGTTTCACAATAACTGGTTTGAAAAATGAATTTCGACGAGGAAAACTATTTTTCCTCTTTAAAATGTTCAAACTTTGTTTGTCAATATTCTTGTCAGTGTGGTTTGAAATTAGATTCTGTGGTGTTTTGATTTTATCTGTCCAAAACGGGTTACTCTATTTATAGTGGCGAAGCTCAAAAGATCGGTATTTTTGCATATGTATTGAGTATAAGCCGCGGGTGACGTAGCGTGAGTGAGGTCTTTACGTACGGGTCACGCTCGGCACTCCAGTGAGACGGGAATCATATGGAGAGGTCGGCTTACGAAGGCGGTGTAGACGAATGGATTGCCTTATGTAACAGTGACGCGTCGCATTACATCATCACTAAATATAGATGGAAACTTTTGGGTCTTGTTGAGGAGGGATTAGAAATTTGTGGGCCTCACCGATAGCTCAAGCGTTTTATCACAGCCCTGACGAATTTCTGGTTTTAAATTCCATATGATTACTTATTATCAGGTATGGCAAGTGAAACGAAACGAAAAAAAATACGAGGCCTAGGTTTAGTATCGTCCCCGCACGAAATTAAAATCACCAAGGAGTTTAGTTTCGACCCGGGACGAAACTTTACTCCCAGGAACGAAACTAAATTAAACGAAACTCCGCTGCTCATAGTTAAGTTTCGATCCCAGAAGTTGAGTGGAGGGGGAATATAAGGGTATAGGATAGGATAAGAGGGAATAGTTTCGACCCATTACGTTTGACGTACATGTGGAGTGGTTAAAATACTGAGCTTAAAAATCGAATGACCACTTTGTGTTCACCATTCTCCTGTTAAGTGGTAAAAATATGAGTTCCCCATGCATCTAATCCGGTATGTCGAAGCTCTACTCCATTCAACCATACTTCGTACTTGGTGTGTGGGTCGAAACTAAACCGTTCGAAGGTGGAGCACGTGGTCCCTCCGGTGCGAAACTTTATCTGCGTTTCGTTCCGTCCCAGAGTTTGTTTGGTTCCGACTCGAAGTAGTTTTGACTCCGATTTCGTTGCGACCCTGAATGTAGCTCCCCGGATTTAAATCCATTTCGTTTCGTTCTTACATTTCGCTCCCGGAAACGAAACTATTGAAATTTTACTTGTTTTGACTTTCGTTTAGTTTCGTTTGCCATCCCTGCTCATTAGCCAATCTCAATTATGGCACAGCACTTAATTTGATTGATTCCAGGTAAATTTCGTATAACCTTAATTATTTAATGCCCTTAGAAATTCAGAATATTAATTAATACGTTGAAAAGGGTTGCTGGATATCGAAGAAAAACTGTTTTCATGGTAACTGAAAAGATAATCCTAAAAATACTTGCGTTGCCATAGAATAGTAACTAAGGAGTTGCGGCACCATGTTTATTAATTATGACAAAAGCTTAACATTGCCTCCCTCAACACTTCCTGAGTATTGCAGAATGCCTGCGTAACCCCCTGCATTCTGTCAATTGGATTCACCTCTTTTAGGAAAATAGAATTAATTGGATAGCATTAATTGGACGACCACTAAAAGATTAAAAAAAAAGAAATTCTGGCGCACATTGTCAAATTTTCCTGTGGTGTAATACAAATTTCACTGCATTACCTTTAAGTCAAGATTTATGGAACAGTTTCCAAAAATATTTACTTTTTAGTTACTCAGTAATTTGAAAGACTTTCGTGTGTAATGCACGCATTATTTAAATGACTTTAATATTTATTTATTTATTTATTTATTTAAGTAAATTTCACATACAGCTGTGACGCCAATTTACAGTGAAACTTTTAACAATGACATACATAAATTAGACACAATACAATAACAATATAAAAACAAACAAAGAATTAACCAGTAGGGAAGTATAACATTCAATTAGCAGACATATGGGTCAAAGCTTGTGCGGTGAATTTTTTGCGTGACAGGTAAAAAGGATCTATGGAAGGAGGGAGCGAATTTAGAAGGGAGGAGAGGCGATATAAAGGTGAGCGCTTGGTCAGGGAGATTCTGGGAATAGGCAGATGGAGTAGGGAGAGCGAGCGGGTGGAACGAGTCGGTGTTCTAAAATTCAACAGAGAGAGGAGTTCAGGGCAGTCAAAAGTCGAGTTCAATATGCTGTGTAGAAAGTTGAAGTCCGTTTTAAGTCTGAGATTCTGAAGATTAGACAAGGAAAGAGAAGACAATACAGCATCAGAGGACATATTGCGTAAGTGAGGGATTCTATGCCTAACTATTTTGGCAAAGAAGTGGGGGATGCAATCGAGGGATTTTAGGTTAGTCGGGGCTGACATGGACCAAATTGGAGAGCAATACAAAACTATGGGAAGGACAATCGTTGAGAAATAGGAGTGAAGTGCAATGGGATCCTTAATTTCCGTGAAGCGGTAAAGAAGGCCTAACAGAGACATGGCTTTCTTTTTTACAGTCTGAATGTGGTCGGAGTAGTTTAGTTTGGGGTCGATTATAACGCCCAAATCTTTCATCGTCGTAACTCTGGTCAAGGGAGATGAATTTATGGTGTAGTTGAAAGTGATGGGCTGTGTTTTTAACGCAATAGTCATGATGCTGCATTTTTTAGGGTTGAGCTTTAATTTCCAAGTGTCACACCACAGGGAAGCTTTATTTAGGGCAATTTGGAGATCTCTGCAGTCAGAGGTGTTTTTTATCTCCTTGTAGATCTTGCAATCGTCCGCATATAAAAGAGTTTGTGTTTGGGAGGACAGAAGGTGGGACGGAAGATCATTAATATATAAATTGAAAAGATAAGGTCCTAGGACACTGCCCTGAGGAACTCCTGACGTCACAGGAGACCAAGAAGAAGATCCACCAGCGAGTATTACACGCTGGGTTCTGTGGGAAAGAAAGCTTGTGAGAAGGCTAAGGAACTTACCATGTATGCCAAATTGCTGGTTTAGTTTATGAAGGAGGGGTTGATGATGGAGTGTGTCGAAAGCTTTGGAGAAGTCAAGGAAGATGGTATCGAGTTGACGAGAGTTGTCTATTGCAGTGACGGCGTGGTGCTGGAAGACAGCAAGATTTGTTAGGCATGATCTCCCAGGGAGGAAACCATGCTGCTGGGGGGATAAAAAGGGAGAGGTGAAGTAGAAAATCCTATTGAGAATTATGCGCTCACAGACGGAAGAAAGTATTGGAAGCAAAGATATGGGGCGATAGTTTGTGACGTCAGCTTTGCTTCCCGCTTTGAGTATCGGGATAACGTTGGCGCATTTCCATTGAGGAGGGAAGGTTCCTAATGAAAAGCAGCGATTAAACAAAAGGGTTAGAGGTTGTGCAAGGGAAGAGGCGCAGTTGCGAATGAGTTTAGGGCTGAGACCATCAGGACCGGGTGAGCGGTGAAGGGGTATTTTACAAAGGAATTTATAAACTTCCCTGGAATCTGTCTGAACGGATGATAGGGAATCGCTAGACAGCGGTTGGAGGGACTGAGGAGGGGTTACATTGTGGAAGGAAGTAGGCTGTACACAATCGGAAAAGAATTTGAGAAAGAGATTAGGTCTCTCTGAGCCCAAGGCATTTGTGGCATTGTAGGAGACTGCTTCAGGAATCTGCGGACGGCTACGGCGTTGATTGATAAAGGTCCAGAATTTTTTGGGACTGGAAGATATGTTTGAAGAAACAGAGCGCGCGTAATTTTCGTAGTCTCGCCGGATAAGAAATTTGGAGTATCGGCGGAGGTCAACAAAACAACGGCGAGTTTCCGCATTTTGGACGGCCTTGTGGAGGTACCAAGCGCGATTTTTGTTCCCGAGAATGTGAATGGTGTCCGGTTTAAACCATTGGGGGAACTTTTTTGTCTTCGGTTTTACTACAGGAACAAAATCTTTTACAACGGCCTCGAGGACACCGTGGAGAAAGTCCACTCCTTCTTCGGGGGACAAAGAGGATAATAAACCCCAAGGCATAAGGTCTAGGGCGCGACAAATAGGGCGCAATATTCAAAACTTATCTTTTTAATCAATGATAGGAGGAAGATAAGTGTTTAAAAAGTTTACGCCAAGCATTTGCAATGGACATGTATTTAAAATGTTGAATAAAATTGTAAGAGGGGGCGTATCGGCCCTGCGGGATACTGATGCAATGGTGCCTGGCTGAAATTCCTGGGGGAAGCCTTAGGAGTCCTCAAATGAAAAGTCTTGAAGGGCGAGGTGGCTTAGAGAAAGGAATTGGCCCTCCTACCTTGTATGTACATAATACGCCTGTGGTTTAGTTTGGGGTGAGAACTTCCCTCACCAAGCCGGAAAACCCTTCGGGTTGAATCAATGAGTGATTGGGTAAACTATTGAGTTGGAAGCCAGAATTAAGATGCCACGTAATTCCCGCTGGACTTTTTTGCTGCATTTCTTGCTTTAAACTAATGATATCATGAAATCAATGGTTTGCGAGGTCAGTTCGTGGAGTGGTGATGTGATAGAATCAAAAATAAATGTTTATATATTTCACATATTATATATTAAAAACTCTACCGGTGTCGACCTTTTCAGGCCAATACCAAGGAGTAACAGAACTATTTGGATTATAACAAAGTTTCTTTTTGATTTTATAAAGCTATTTATCTTGACATTTTCAGGGGATATAAAATAGACCATCGTCAGCATGTTCCCGAGTTTTAAATTTTACTTCATAATGTTTTGGGATGCGAATTTTTTTAATAATTAATTGTTTATTATAGAAACTCCATAACCGACCATTTTGAATTTTTCTTAAATACTTAATGCACAATTTTAAATGCATTGTTTGTTGCAGGAACTATTCAATTGCAAATATTCTAAAGGCAATAGACTTAGAATCAAATTATTTGTTTCACGCAGAAATCCTTAAATTACAGGGAGTAAGTAGAATATTTCTTAACTTCCTTAAACTTCAAAAATCGTATTATATGAGTATTCTGTAATAAACGATTCAATTACGTTTTTATATAACGGACAACACCCTAAATCTATTTCTCAAATGTTTCTCCATGCTTGCTTATCTATTATTGTTCATTCTGTTCAATAATCTATTACAGAGCCCCCGAGAAATATTGCTAAATATTATTCGCGGGGAAAATCAATTGCTAATTGGTAATTGGTTAATTGGTCCCAACGTTTCGAAGGCTGAGTTTTCCATCGTCTTCAGGGGCAGAATGTGGAGCCAAATTCTTGTCGGCATTTTATTTTTTTGTTTATTTTAATTTTATTTTTCCTTTAAAATCGTATTTTTCACCCTGTTCCTTTGCTCACTGAACATTCAGTGTGCTCCGCACTTGCCTACCAAGCCGACTTGCCTACTACCGACCGAAATTTCATCATCGATTCCGACCGCGAAATTCCGATCGATGAGCTTTCTGATCAGGAAACTCTTTGGCGCAGTGGCATTGATGCATCGGTTAGGTGCACCCCTGTCCCGGCCTTAATCAGGGCCGGGAAGTCGTGGGAGCGGTTTTTCGGAGAGGCCGAGTAGGCAATGGCACAATTTACACGCGCTCAGAGTGTTCGGACCGAATCGCATGTTGTGCATACGTAATATATGGGGCTGCGCTCTTAACCTACTATCGACTCGCTCGACTATGCACGAATAGAATTTGAATATCAAACCCCTCGTTCCAAATGAAATATCGCCTGGAGTCCCTAGGTGTCGCCACCGAAGCGGAGGAACAGGTGATGTGAGGTTTTAATATTGCCGGAACACACGAAAAAAAATTGAGAAACAATCCAAAGCCATTTTTTAAATATTTATCTTTAAATATTCCTTTTAAACAGCCGCAGTGGAGTTGAATTCAAATTAATTCCATCGATTTTGTTACAGTTGATGGTAGGAGTTTAAAAAATATTCTTATAGTGATAGATAGGTTATGAGCCCTCTTTTTTTCTATAATCGATGCTCTCGTTTGATCAAGCCCAAACATTATTTGCTTCAGACAATTATAGTCATACATGTTCGTCCAACTTTAATCATTGAATGTCCTTAAAAATATTCATCGTAAACATTCCAATATTCCCATTTGGGAAAAGATTTATAAACATTTATGAAAATTATATTTTGTATCAGTGATTACTTTTATAGCTTTTGTTATGTAAATAAAGTATGGAAGTATTTTTTTAAGTGAATCACATGACTTGCGTATACATTGGTCGTTAATTATACCTTTTCAAAATTGGTTATTTTCGTCACCTCTGTAGTGAGTATACAATTTATTTGATATTTTCGCTTACACTCGCTCTCCAGTGACAAATGCTCATTTATTCAAAAGATCAATATAATCAATAATACATTGTTAAACTTAGTTTTTTCGATCAAATGTACATTTATTTTTCAAGAAATAGCTAAGTTTTTTGGCGTGTTCCCATGCGGGAACATGCTTGAAAACGAATTTAAAAAATTTTGTTCGGGTTTTCATAATATCGCTTAATTAGTTGTAAAACAAATAGCATATGCAAGACAAAAATAAAAACCATTTGGTAAGTTAGTTCGGTCTTTAAAGGGCTAAATAAAATATAAAAAAGGCTGGATATCCAAGAAAAACCGTTTCCATGGTAACTGCAAAGTCCATTCAAACAATGTTTACGTTGCCATAGCTCAGTAACTAAGGAGTTGCGATTCCATTTTATGGACAAAATAATGCTTAAAATTGTCTCCCCCACCACCTCCTGAAGTGCTGCAGGCTATTCCTTGAACACCATTTGTAGAAAAACAATTGGTCTTCATGATCTACAGGTTTTTACTCTCGCACTCAAGTTCAAACCGGTCTCGCAAAATGAGAATTAACCAATTCGGTAGGCAGCGTTGTGTGATCATCCCGCGCACCAGAGGGGGTTGTAGGTATTAATCTCCGGATTGGGATGGGAGCACATTCTCATCGTTCTGGTTTCCGCGTTGTGGAATCTCCGTCGGGTGATGAGCGAAAGACTGCCTCGAATCGGAGGAGGACCCCCGTGGAAATTGAAGCGGCATCGGCGCTGCAGCGGTGGTGGTGGTCGTGATCAGGCGCTGAGCGGCGTCTCTTCCTTCCTTCTAATTGCCTCCTCCTCCCAGTCGAACGGGGCCCTGCGTGCCGTGCGCCGTTTAACTCGGAACGAGCCGTAATTCGCCATGGGGGGGATCCCTTCTTGATAGAGCTGTGCATACGCTATTACGACTCCGGAAAAGCTTTTCCTCCGCCACCGACCTCGCCGTCTCCGTGGCCCGCGATAGTACTCGAGTTTCGTGTTCTTTGTGAAGTGCGAGTTATCATTCCTTTTGTAGAGGGAATGTAAGCTAAATAAGTTCTATGCGAAATTTCAAGTTCTTCTTCCATGGTTTATGTAAGTTTCCTAGAGCAATTGATTTTTTAATAATTTTTCGCTTTGAGTAATTTTTAGGTCTACTTCCATTGCCTCCGCAAGCTTTTAAAAGCAATGAATTTTTTTAAACAGTTTTTGTTTTCTGTATAATAATATTGAGACACGTCTTTATAATACCGACTTTTCATTCCCTCCCAAGCTGAGGTAGATATTTGATTTTAATATTAATTTCTCCTTAGGTTTCGGAATGAATAAAGTCGTAAAACGTATTCGTTTTATGTCTAATAATATTGAGACCGTGGACTTGTCGTAGCTACTTTTTATTTGCTCGTAGCTGTTGTGGTCAGTGGCGTCTGGGGGGACGTGGGGATAGACCCCCCCACAAAGCCTCAGAGAAACAAAAAAAATGTTGACTATTGTCTATTTTTGGCATATTATAATTGCATCTGCTTCAAGTTAAACATCATTCCTTAATATCATGGCAGTAAGTCATTTGACTCATTTAGACGTCCCCCAAGACCCTTCATCCCCCAAAGAATATAATATTCCTAGGTACGCCGCTGGTTGTGGTCTTCTGCTTTTAAGGAGGAATGTATACTTTTCGTAATTTGTCTCATTCTATAATATTCGTGTGTTTAAATTTACAAGATGATTCCAGTGTGGCATATTTTCGAGACTTTTCTGAAATTTTGACCTCCGTGGTAGCTTTTCTCTAAAAAATGGATGGAATACTTAAAGCTGATAGTATGAGGAATCATTTTTATATCGAATCGAGTATACGTCAGTCTTTTTTTCCCAGCGAAGAGAATTTACTTCAAAAGATAGCTTCACTAAAGTATCGCTCTGGAGTGTATTCTCCTGGTACTGATCATTTTTGATTGAAGATATAATTAATCATATTTCAACCGATGGGGTGAGAAGCCAGGGGCACAAGTGTTTCTTTTTCTATAAAGAGTCAGATACAGAAATTAGGTAAAGGAAAAAAACGAGATCAACTAGATTGTTAGTATTGCATTTTATTTTCCACTCAATGTCAGCAGAAAACAGAGAATCACTCGTATCCCTTGGCCTACAAGCCTTTGTGTGTACCAATTTCTGTACCTAACTTCGTTTAGGAAAAACTCACTTGTTCCCCTTGCCTTCCCACCCCCTCAATTTATAGTGTCTCCTCTTCAATTTTTCCAAATTGTTCAAATTTTTCCAAATTGATCAGTTTCCTGTAGCCCAGTGGCGTAACTAAGAATGTAGTTTGGGGGGGATGGGAGGGTCTGGGGGTGAAGCCCCCCCTTCGAGCAACAGGGGGTACGGGAAATTACATGCCTGGAAATACATTTCACATCATTTTGGTACTAAAAATTTCACTTCGAGTAAATGCTGTAATAATATGTCAAAACTAGGCAATAGTTTAAAATATGTTTTTTTTATTTCTCTGAGGACTTGGGGAGGGGGATTATCCCGTCTGATTCCCCCCATAGTTACATAGTTACGCCACTGCTATAGCCTATACAGCAAAATCTTGAATTTTGAACTGCAATTTATTTCATGGAAAGATCATTTTAAAATGATATATGGAAGTGATTAATTTCCTCGTTATGTACGGTTCTCTCACCACTTTGGGCTCGCACTGTCGATTGCTACAACTTTGAAATCACTTCGTACCACAACTCCGTACAGAGGTTGGATGAAACTGGTGAAAAATGAATGAACGTGCTCATAAATGATAGGTTAGCAATCCCCGTCTCCACGCCTGAAACTTCATCGTTTCACTGAGGTGGAGGTAAATCTCGCCCCCTTTCCGTGGCCCCGTTAACTTTCCACCAATTAAAAGTACGTCATGCGAATTCCTCCCCGTAGTAGTCGCTTAAATTCAAGTTCCACTTCATGCCCTCCCGGCTGAATTCGATTGCTGGATCCCAGCACTTTTTCCTTTTCGTTCGCATCTTATTATTCCCGAATGCCGGAGAGAAGATTCATTTGCGAATCGTACCTGTCGAATCGGGCGCTTTGGAAAAAAACGAGGCACTAGTAGCGAGCTGAAGTTTTCAGCAGTGTCATTTTCGATTCATCTGGGAGGGATGGAGCCTACGCCCGAGTTTTAACCTGCATGCGAGATAGTGGTGACTGGAGTTAATTTCGAATGTATTTGCCAAAACGACTGAATTTAAGAGGCCCTATCCCATCCCATATAAGGTTGATTCCTGTTGCCACTTCGGTCGCATTTTAATCGGTTTTCAAAAATGTCCGCGGTGCGGTGATGAGCGCAATGCGATTCACTTTTTTCCAATACTTTACGGCAGTGGCGTAACTATGGGGGGGGGGGGGTTAAGGGGATGTATCCCCCCCTCCCCAAAGCCTTAGCGAAATCAAAAAAACGGGGCAGTCGTGGGACTGGCCGACAGAAGTGAAATCTGAAATAATTATTATCCATTTATTTTTTATATAGATTGAATATTATTAATTTTCCAGTAATACTCATTTTTCAACAAAAATTGAAATTATTTTTTCAGCAAACTGTTTATTATTAAATAAATATAAAAAATACGATGTGTATGAAAAGAAAGGAACATCATTTATATATTGAAATATAATATGCTTTTATTTCTTTTATTTAATATGCTTTAAACCTATAATTGTTCACTATGCACATGAAAGGAACTGCCTTAAATTGTATAGACCTGTATTTTTATAGCGTGTACATTCTTCTGCACGTTCATGCACTAGCTCTTTATATTTAATGAACTTATCTTCTATCTATATATATATATAAAAGAAAGTCGAAAATCGTGTTAGTTAGAACACTTATAACTCGAGAACGGCCGCACCGATTTCAATGAGATTTGGTTCTTTGGATTCGTCTCAGGCGGGGTTAACATATAGGCTATTAAAAAAAGGATAATTTCACACAAAAAATTCATCTCTTTCCTATGGACATGCTTTTAGGAGTTATAGTAACACAACAATTGATAAGTCGGTCAAAACTATAAATTAAATAATTTGTTTTGTTTTTACCACTTTAATAACTGAATTTAGTAGCAATATAACATTTTAATTACTAAATATATTCAAAATATTAATTAAATTGAAATTACATTTAAAAAATTTAATTCGAGCTAATTGTAAGCCCAGCCGTGGCCAAGCTCGAGTTGACACTTCACTACCGTGTTTGTAAAAAAATCTCCAAGCAATTGTTGACAAACGGTAATGTCCGTGTTCCTGTCGAGGAATCGAGTAGTTTTCACTCATTTCCTTGGAATGATTGCAAATTAGTTTCAGTGAGCTCATCAACAAAGAGTTCCAGAATATGATTGATCACCAAAAGAATCAAAGATGGTTGATTTAGCGAGCAAGAACGAAGATGCGGATGACTAAAACGAGGTAAATTCAAATAGTTCGTACTCTGCATGAATTCGAATCTTTTAAATGTGTAACAAACGAAGACGAAATCACCAACTACCTATCTGAATATTTTAAGTCCTTGGACATACCTAGCTTACCAAGGCACGATTTACAGAAAAATGTAGTTTCTGTGTTCATGATCTTTCGAAGCCTAAACTAACCATAACTATCCAACGGAACGTGTTTGGTGTTTAAATAATTGGTAATGAATGTGATTCACGCAACTTCACTCAAAGGAAAATTCAAAGGTGAGGAAGTCCTTATTCCGTAGATTCCATTATCTCAACTCATATGCCCTTTTGAGATTAAACGTATTCAATTTCCAATTCGTGTTGCATTCGTGATAACGATTAAAAAATCGCATGGTCAGTCTTTCAGTTTTTGTGTTGTTTGTGCTCATGTACTAATGAAAACCCATGATTTTCTCATGGTCAATTTAACGTGCTATGTCCACGAGTCGATAAACCATCCTCTGTATTTCTTCCTTCGCTTCAAGTGCGTAGCTAGGATAGGGGGTTTTGGGCGCAGCTAATACCACGGGTCTGTAGGGTATAGAAAACTCGCTAAGGTAAGCGGGAAGTGTGGGGGCACTTCCCCCAGACATTTTTTAAGATAAATGGTTCAAAATAGTGGGTTTTGCGTCTGTGTGAATAGTTAAATATGTTTTGTTTGTTAGTCATCCGTCCCCCTAATATTAATAACAAAATCTTTCATATAAAAATTCTCTAAGCTCTTGGGGGGGGGGGGGGGTTTATCCCCCAAAACCTCCCCTCGCTGCGTCACTGCTTTGCTTCGCTATATTTATTTAGCTTTATCCGCTTCATCTTGCGCCTGATAACAAAACAAAACTGTTGTTTCTCAGAAGGTGCTTGACGCAAGAAATTAAACCCGAATGTGTAGAGCTCACCGTGGTGCGTTTACGCATGCAGTACGTTTACGCAGTGCATTTTTTTCAAACAGATATACTAAAACTGGCGCGCCTTAAGTCATTTAATGCGAATGCTGCCTCATAGGGGCTTTTCTTGCACGATTTTGAGCATCAGTCAAGCGTCGGTCTGAGGTCGTGTCAACCTGCCCCCTGAATGGGCCAAGTGTAGGCAACAGACTTGGACCTTAAAACATTTTTTTACACCTAATAACGCAAATAGTCAACAACTGAATGCGTATAATTTTTATTTCATGAACTGCTTTATTAAACCACAATGCCCAACATTTCTTAAGCTAAAACGTAATAAAATTTGCTGAAAAATATCCGCGTAGACGTGCTCCGATCCACCCTATATAGATTCAATAAAGAAAATGTCCTTCTGACAAGCGATTTTGGTACTCATTTACGTAGTTTTATTGAATTTGTATCCTTATTTCATTATAATAAATTAAACATGATTAAAAACGATACAGCCGCTCTTGATTTATAAATGGTGTAAGTAAACTTTAAGTTCATTGATTGTTAGGCGATACGAAGTTCGCCGGGTCAGCTAGTACAATATATACTGTAGATTTTTATTTTCAATTTTAATATTTTTAAAACAAAAAGACTTTAACAGTCTATATATTAACAATATATTAACAAAGTGTATATATTAATCTCTATTAACACTCTACAAAATAATACGCACTGTATAGAAAAAGTACATATGTGCAGTATAGAACTAGAAGCAGACAGATGCCAGCATTCAGTATGTAAAAGTATAGCGGTGACGCAACCTATACCATTGTACATATACACTATACACACTATACATATGTATATCTCGCTGTAGCGATCGCGGTGTCGGGTCGGTGACGCTCACGCGAATTCTATGCTTTTTCCCCATCCCGCAAAAGTGCTTAACGCCGCTAAAGAAGTTTTCATTTCAAAAAGTTCATATTGCAATATTTTAAACAAAATTCTAATTACATTTCAAGTTTGAAAGCACAAAGCATACGCGCAAGATTCACGAAAAAGATTACCTAGTCAGCCTGCGTAGTTGAAATATCCAATGTAAATTTTTTTTAATTGCATGAGATTGAGAAAAAAATCCTCCCCGGCGGGGAATCGAACCCCGGTCTCTCGCGTGATAGGCGGGGATACTGACCACTATACTACAGAGAATGTGATACTAACAATAAGAGACGAATTTTAAGAGGGAAATGTATATCTCGCTGTAGCGATCGCGGTGTCCGGTCGGTGACGCTCACGCGAATTCCATGCTTTTTCCCCATCCCGCAAAAGTGCTTAACGCCGCTAAAGAAGTTTTCACTTAAAAAATTATTTGAAAATCTTGTCTGGATTTGATGTATAATAACTGCATCTGCTAAAACTTTTCATTTTAAGTGCCAAAATGATGTAAAATGCATTTTCAGGCGTATTATTTTTCACAAATTTTCCTGAAATCCCCGTTTCCCTGGGGGGCGGGGGGGTAGCCCCCACTAATCCCCCTCATCACCCTTAAAGCCGCCACATCCTGCAACCAAAGCTCCCTTATTCCGCCGCCCCAAAGTATATTCCTAGTTACCCCACTTACGCCACTGCTTTGCAGTAAGTATAGTGTTCGTAATTGCGAGAAAAATCAAAAAAAGTTATGAATTTGATAGATCACATTATCATGTGTATAAATTTCGGTTAAGACCACCACTTGTGCCTTTTTTCCCCATGAAATTCGCATCACTTTGTCCGTTAGCAACGCGAGCGGCGAACCTATGTAAACCCATTTATACCTCGCGGTGGGTGACAACACATTTATACCTCGTTCAGATTACGATTGTTCCAGCAATCGTTGGAACTATCGTGCACTCATACAACGAGGGTTAAAACCTTTGCTGCACTCTAGTGCTGACATCTAAAGTGAACGAGAAATTGACGGTTAGCAAAGCTGTTGAGGTATGCAGGGTCAAGATGTTACTGTGTCCAACATGTGTTTAACGAATCATTTTTTTACTACGCCTGTATTCTTCCTTGTTTGGACAAATCCATGAATGAAAAATAGAGCGTTGGTTAAAACCGTTAAAAACCGTGCTGCCTCTAGTGCCTCTAGTGCTGACATCTAAAGTGAACTAGAAATTGAAGGTTAGCAAAGCCGTTGAGGTATGCAGGGTCAAGATATTACTGTGTTCAACGAATGATTTTTCTTCCGCCCATACTCCTTGCTTGGACAAATCCATGAAAAATATAGAGCGAAGGGAGCTTAACGAACTTTTCGTCTTTCTCTTGTCGCTTTCTCTTCCGGTCTCCCAGCGCCTAAGCATCGTTAATTGGCAACGTTAGGAACTTCGTGAACTATTGTCCGGACATGCATTCACAGTGCTAGTTCTGCCAACTATCGTTAGGACGATCGCTTGGACAACAGTAATATTAACGGGGCATTAGAGACCGACTTGATCCTCTCTTGTGATATTTGTCGTTTTTACGACTGACGATGAAATGCAGGCCCAAGTATTTTTGGAGGCGTGAGGTGGGAGGGTACCAAGATGCGATAAAAGATACGGTTTCCGGCGTAATTCGGTAGATTTCTCTTATATTTAGTATAATGAAAGCAGACGTCTATTTCCACAGTTCTTTATATCTACCGACCGAGGTTTTGGTGCATGATGTCATTTTCAAGCCTTGAATTCCGTGCTTGATCATTCAGTAGTCAAGAACTTGCAACTATTTTAAATGTATTGTATTATTTACTATTTCAACTATCTGCTTTCTTAGAAACCGTTTTATTTTCCCTGTTGGACAACTTTCTTGCCCAAATTTGAACAGAACGGCATTCACCGAAATTTAACGAATAGAATTACCTGAATATAGTTTTGGATTATTTTATGCAAACTTTTAAAGAATTCAATTCGTAAGTTATCTTTTATGAAGAGTAACGATTTTATTAATAGTTTAATGCATATTAATTTTAATCGTTAATCCCAACTATGCGAAGGGCTTATCCGAGATCGTCCTCTCTAGATTTTGAAAATATCTGTTTTACATGCTATTGATGCTAAGAACAAGTATGCAGGCATGTTTAATTTGAGTAGTTGTCATTTGAAGTAATTGTGTTTCAGAGGCATACAACGGATTAGTTACTCGACGATGTTGTCCTTTTAATTGAATATTTATCCATGGAACTTATTTTTCAGTTAGCTTTAAGTTATTTCCATCATATCAGGCTCAACTTTGTGGAAGTTAATTTTAATAATGAAATGAAAAAACTTTGTTTTATTCCACTAATTCATTTCAAGGTATGACTGGTTTCGACGCAGCGGTATTATTATCAGATACTGACCATACATTAAGCTTTTTACCACATCACCAGTATCCGATGATGCCGCTGCATCGAAACTATTCATTTGACAGAATTTGACAGATTTGAAGAGCACAATGCTAAGATTCAACGCTCATTAAATATGTGCGTTAGGTTTATCTTTAATATAAAAAAGGATGATCACATTTCCTCCTACTTCAACCGTCTTGGTTGGTTTAAAGCAAAAGCCAAGAGTAGTACCTGCTTGGTATATAGCTCTTCTCTCTTTTCAATACTGATCAGCCAAGCTACCTAAAGCTATTTTTTTCGGTCAGGGATAAAAAATCTCAAATCTTGACAAGAATGGCTCCATATTTTCTCATCACTCCCCAACACAGAACCACCACCTATGAAAATTCATTTTCTGTAGTCGGAGCACGTCTGTGGAATAGCATTCCAAAGAATGTAAAAGATTCTATGTCTCGGTCTTCTTTCAAGCAAAGATTTCTTCAATTCATTAAAACCCTCGAAAATGTATGACCTCGTTTTGTGCTCTTGTATTGTTTTTCATTGTAATGTGTCTGCCTACTCCTGTGGTTACCATGTATAAATATTTTTAGTTTGTATAGATGTGGGTTTGGTAGCAATAAGTGATGGTGCTAAAAAAACACCTGTAAACTCTTGAATAATGTGAAATACATAATATATCGCAATTGCAATACCATTATCATGTTTAAAAATTTATGTCCATGCTATTGGAAAGTATTTACTGGTTTTCAAACTTGTTAAGTATGCATTTATTTATTCGTCATTGAGATTTCAACTATTCATAATTAATGTTTTATAACATTAACCTCAGGTCTGTTTGAAATCGAATGCCATATTTGTTGGAGTAAATGATTTATCTTTATTCATATTCTACTTATTTAGTTATCTAATTATTATTTCATGTTTACCCTAAATGTTGTGTTGGGTATGTGTTCATACTTAGGTTTTCTTGCTATGATTGATTGAGTTAACTTCAAGATTTCATTTCTATGCCCTAATGTGTTAGTTGTGCTGAATTCCATTCGGAAATCTTTGACATATTTTGTACAAGTTTATTTTGTGATCTCTTTTGTATGTAATATTCATCTTATGTTCTTAATGGACAATTTGTTCAAGAACAATAAATATTATTATTATTATCTCATATAAATTGGTGGGACAAAACAAAGTTTTTTCATTTCATTTTTAGCTTTGAGTCTTTCAAACAACTTTTACAATGATTTTCGCGGTATCTTAAACTATAAAATGTAGTTACATTATTTTTTATTGCTCTTGTCATATTTCTCAGAATGCAAAAAGAAGAAGGTTCATTTGCGAATTTTACTCGTCAAGTTGGCCGACATAGTGGAGGAGGCAGTTTCGCGAGCCAAAATTTTCCAACAAAGCCGTTTTTCCTATTCAGCTAGAAGCGAAGGTGCATTGAAGAGACTGCAGCTGGGTTTTCCCCCTCTGCTGGGAGCCTCTTGAGAATTCTCTTTTAGAATAACGGGTGCAGCTTACGTAAGATGTTCCATTGTGCTGGATGAGGCAGTTGATACCGCCCGCGGGCCCTCCAGATGAGAGGCTGACCCATCTCTGGGCATCCACTGTCATAATGGACTTTATGGATACATCTCATGACCTTCGTGGTGATATCCAAGTATGGCTCAGTTCTGTATTTCGACTGATTTGGATGTGTTTTTAGGAAGTATGCATTAATTACGTGGGGCGTTTAGGAGTCGGAGGGGACAAAGCCGATTCTCACCTAATCTCACTTGGGGTAATAATACGTAAGTGTCACGTATTTTTTTCCGCAAGAAACAGTGTAAGGTGTGATTCTAGACTCTGATCTTCCGAATCTTAAATACTAGTTTTAACTAATCTTAAATAAAAATAATTAAATTTTTTAAATAAATCCAACGCAATGAGAATATATCATCGTATTTACACTGAAAATACGCATTTTTAACAAACTCACGAGAGATTACAGGGAGAAGGTGGAGACAAATCTCATGATATGTCACTGAGGGGGTTGGGGGGGTCCAAAAATCGCCAAAATCCACTCACGTAATTAATGGACGCCCCCTTAGCTGAGTTCAAGGGTACTGCACAGAGGAGGCCCAATTCCATCCCGTAGAAGGCTGAATTCTGTTGCCACTTCGGTCGCATTTTAATCGGTTTTCAAAAATGCACGCGGCGCGATGGTTGAGTGCAATGTGATCGACTTTTTTTCTAAAATTTTGCAGTATGATGTTCGTAACTGATAGGAATATCATTGAAAAGTAATGCAATTGATAAAGCGTATTATTATGTGTATAAGTATCGGTTAACATCCCTAATTATGCGTTATTTCCTCGTGAAACTCGGATCACATTGTCCGTCAGCGATACGAGTGGCGAGTGAAACATTAAAAATTGATAATTACTAACCTATGATTAGAAGGAGGTTAGGATATACGATAGATTCATCGCAGAGTCACTTGTTGAGGCTGAGTAGTATGTGTTGTCAGTGGCGCAGCGAGGGAGGGTTTTGGGGGATAAACCCCCCCCCCCCAGAGCCCGCAGAAATTTTTAAGTTAAATCTATTTTGCTTAATTGGATTAATATTGCTTATAGAATAGTGTGAGGATTAATAAAATATCCCTCAGAAGGCCGTAAAAATCACCAATTTGAACCATTTATCTTAATTTTTTCCGGCGGAGGGCCTCCGCACCTCCCGCTTACCCTGGCGGGTATGCAATACCCCCAAGCCCCAGTATTAGTTGCGCCTGAAACCCCCCCTAGCCTTAATTCCTGGCTGCGCCCCTGTGTGTTGTTGGTATACTTCGATCGTAATCTTAAATGGCTGTTCGCCTTTAAGGAGGAAGTTTTATCCTTCTGCAAGACGCGTCACTCCCGCTCGTAACCGGCCGTATTTTTTTCTTTTTTCGCAACGTTCATGCGTTTCGCTATCAACTCGAAAATCTGAGGGCACGTACGGTATATCCATGTAAAAATTTTCCTGGCTCTTAAAAGTGACAATTTTGCAACTATGGAGAAGCTCCGTGGAGACGGCTGCTGTGCCAACAATGAGCGATCGTCAGTGCTTCGCGGCGGTCGAGAGTGGTAGTGGAGGAACAACGTAACGGAAACGTATTGTGCCCAGGGATGGCAACAGAACCTAAGCGAAAGTCGGAACCAGTAAAATTTCAATATTTTCGTTCCCAATAGCGAAATGTATAAACGAAACGAAATGGATGGAAATCCTCCAGGGGAGCTAAACTCAGGGTCGAAACGAAATCGGAGTCAAAACTACTTCGGGTCGAAACTAAAATAAAACCCGCGGACGAAACAAAATCTAGGTAATGTTTCGCACCGGGGGGACCACGTGCTTCACCTTCGAATGGTTAAAGCCTGAATCAGACGATCATTTTTTTTCGTCGCGAAAGTGATCACTATCGCGAGCACTGCGCAAAATGATCGTCGGCGGCAATTGTTTTTCGCGATGGCGATGTGGATTCCCATCGCTATTTTTCATCACTCGTCCGGTCGCTTTTTCCGTCGCTAAAACCGTCACTAAAACCCATATCAGCCAATCAGATAGCATGACCGTATGGTGTGATTGCAGCGCCACGTTTGACAAATGTGGGAACGGCATAAATAAACAAACACGCTATATAATTTCGTGATGAGGGTCCTATGACAACGAGCTGTGATATTGGAAAGCGACGGCGGGAGTGACCGTGTGATTCAGAAAAATGATCACTAGAGCGATCGCTTTTCGCGACGGGAAAAGCGATCGCGATAGTGATTACTTTCGCGACGAAAAAAAATGATCGTGTGATTCAGGCTTAAGTTTCGACCCACACACCGAGTACGAAGTATGGTTGACTGAAGTAGAGGTTCCGCCATTGGATGCATGAGATGCATGGGGCACTAATATAGTTACCACTAACGGGAAAACGGTGAACGCAAACTGGTCATTGGATTTTTAAGCAGAATATTTCGACCTCTCTACACGTAGGTATGTCAAACGTAATGGGTCGAAACTGTTCTCTCTTCTCCCCCGCCATTCAACTTTTGGGATGGAAACTTAACTATGAGCACTGAGCAGCGGAGTTTCGATTAATTTATTGTCATTCCCGGGAGTAAAGTTTCGTCCCGGGTCGAAATTAAACTCCTTGGTGATTTTAATTTCGTGCGGGAGCGAAACTAAACCTATGCCCCGTATTTTCGTTTCCCTCCGGATCTAAACGAAAAATTTTCGTTTCGTGCCATTTGCTATCCCAGGTTGCGCCTAGCGCTGCATGCGGAGACGCAACGACTTAAGAGACCTTATTTTTACCACGTTTTATTATACCTACTCGCTTTCTTGTTTGTCCATCCGGGAAAAATCTTGCAACTCAAATTTCGACTACTTCCGGAATACTTATATCGCTGAAATTTACAGGATAGGTCAGAACTGGATGGCCATGTTATTTTCTTACTCATTTACCATGATCGTAACAGTATTTCGTGAACTATTTTGAAATAAAAATTAAATCTGGAGTTCCAAAAATGGTCACCAAATGCAGGCACTGCAAACATTATAGCAGCAGAGTCCTCTAGATTGCTCTCTCAACACTACTCTGTCATCATGTCAAAAAACTTCGTAGTTATTACATGGCAATATAGAGGACTCTGTATAGCAGTATTTTACTGAAGACTTTAGAAGACAACTACAACAACTTCCGCCGTAGTCAGATTGTGATAGCATGCGACTACTGAGCTGAGGAGTCTCGGATTGAGACTCTCGAACAGGCTTATTTAAGTTTATCCTCGTATTTGCATCACCGCCCAGGAATTTACTTTCGTTTGAAAACATTTTTCCCATTCGTGTCACGAGGAAAATAACGCGGTTTGGAGATGGAAAGGTTGCGTAATGATGAACGAGACACCAAAATGACCATATGGTAATTTTGAGGTTCTGGTGCGTTGGAAACCCTTCAAGGATCAACGCAGCGTCTTGTGGGATTTCTTATTTTTTTATTTTAGTCCAACGTGCCACCATGCCATAGCGAAGCCCCTGAAAATTTTCACACACACTGCCTAAATTCGTGATTAGATGCATAGTCATGGCTAACTTTAAGGAGAACGCAACGAGGTTACGCGAGGTAAAGTAGTACTGATCTCCATATTTTTGTCCATTTTAACCAGAAAATCAAATCACCTGCGCTTGTCCACGCATATTTTTAAGTCTCAAGTGTTTTAATTTTCTTTTCCAAATGGATATAAGTTCTTTCCATGAAGATATATTTGAAAGGATCTATTTCGTCCATATTTCTGCTTCATGTGCCTATAATTATACTTGGTTAATCGACTATAAGCAGTGACGTCATGGCAAAAGTAGCCGTGCCGGAACGCATTTTCTTTAGATGTGAAATATTACTCTGTGTTTTTTATTAGAAGTCATTTTTGAGGCAGCAAAATTGATAAAAGTGTTATTTGACTATTATGTCTTTCGTTAACTATTGCCAGAACGGCGTTCCGGCGCTTTCCGGCACTATGACTCCTCTGACTATAAGCTATAATTATATGGACGAACTCACCGGCATGGGCGCAAATTTAAGTAAAGCATGCCCCAAAACTGAAATTATTTGTCAAATTCCGCCAAAGTCACTCCCTCACCAATAATTTAACAATTATTTGTCGTCTTCTAAGCTGCAGAGTTTACCTCGATTTTATTGATGATGACAACGACGATCCTCAAACTTTTGCCCTAGAATGTACAACATTGGGTACAGGACCAACTGCCGGTGTGTAGAATATCACCTCTACGGCGGGAATGATTGTGCGGGGGAAACACACTGAGGGGACAATTTGCACAACAATCGATTTTATTGATACGACTGACTGATATACACTGTGAGGATAGATGTTGACCTTGAATATGCGTGCCGTACATCACATACTTTTGCCAGCCATGTGATTTATCACACCTTCTGCGACATTACTACGGATGAAGGCAAAAATTTATATTGAATTCAATGAAGGAGAACTTATCATAGACGATAAATTTCTTTTCTTAATGAATTGGTATTTGCTGAGGATGAACTTTCTGGATCGTAATTAAGGGTTGATCCACGATTTTTTCTGGGGGGCACAAGGGTCTCACAGGCAAACTGTCTTATCATGTTTGAGATTGAAATTGAAACAGCATGCAACAAAAAGTGTACGAAATATACCTACAATTTATTTTTATAGGAAAGTTATTGATATAAAGTTAAATAATTGAGGCCCCTAAAAATCGAACGTAATAATAAAATATTAAAAATATTGTCTATTTGTTATGCGTCCAAGGGGGGGAAGTGCCCACCCTAAATCCACCTATGATCGTAATTGTCATCAGTATCTTTCATCTGCCTGTATTTAAACCATTTCCGCCCAGAAAACTTTGTACTTGCGATTGTGAATATACTTAGGTAACTACGTTGATCCTATGGTGGTCTTTAGTGATCCAGTGATATATTTTAGTGATAAATCTACTAGTGTCTTCAGAATGACCCGTAACCATGGCTAAACTGACTCATAATGAGGTCATAATCTATTGTTGTTCAATTTCTACGAGTGACCTTGATAGAAAGGATGAATCTTGAGGGAAAGCATATTTTGGATGAAGGAAAGTTAAAATAATCCACGCAATGCCATTTCCTGTTTACTTGTATGTTACTTGAATGTAATTTACAGGCAGTAGGCGACCATATTGAATTTCCGTTTCGCACCCGTCTCTTTCCGTCATTATAAGCTTATTTCAACCAGGACTGGGCAATATGTCAAGTAAAAGTATTTTATAATATGTACTTGAAATACATTTTGAATTTGTATTTGGTATTTCAAGTACACGGCCTGAATGTATATTGTATTTTGTATTTGAAATACAGATTTTTTATATTTTCCCATTCTAAAATAAAAAAAATACTTTTGGAGTTGCTCTGATACCACTACCGTAACATTTTGCTTCAGAGATTACTTCGTTTTCATTAGAATCGTTTTCTTGCAACTATTCATAATGTGCCAAGCAGGTTATGTATTTTAAGGTCTCTTAGTTTCCATGCAAGCATGTTTTGTATTTTAAGGGATATTTAAAATATTGTTTTGTTGCTTATTTTTCAAATACCCAAGTCAATGGTATTTTGAATTTTAAGTACCTTCGGAGCAGTATTTTGTATTTCAAATACTCCTCGCCATGTATTTTACACAGCTCTGATTTCGACTGGCTTCAAAAATAAACTAATAAGCGGTTTAGTCATTGAAAGATTCGAGAACATCTTTGTGACAATTCCATAGCAAAAAGGAGTGCGGGTTTTCTTCAAGAGCCTCACATGCTCAGAATGGTAGGACGTCGCCATATGGGTACGGTGGGCGGAAATGGGTTATTAAAGCTTATTTACCTAAATTTAAGGAGCTGTTCACGTGAGTGTCTCGTTTCGTGCGAAGATTGCCGTAGATACTGATTTAATGTAATCCCAGATATAACGCTACAGATTTATTTTTCGGTGGCGCGCCCCCAGTTATTAATCTTAGCGTGTTAAAGGCATCAGCTGCCTAATAATGACACGAATGACCAAGGTGATTCTTTTCACTTATCCTTTTCGTCTTCCCCTTTTCGTGTGACCACATTCACTCTTGATTTATGACTTGGGGAAGCTCGCCGGATTAATGCTGAGGAATAGGGTTCGATGATTTAATTTCTCTGGCGCTGAGCCTTCATACCTTTCATCTGCTTTCGGCCGACTTAATGGGGTCATTATCCATTTCTAAGGGTTAATAAATTTATATGGTTCCTATAATGGGTCCCACGTGTAAAATACGAATACAAACGATGTTTAAATATCCTGCAGTAGCTTATGAATGACTTATTTTTCTATACATCTTCAACAAAGTTGTTTATAGCTCTGATAATAGGCGAAACCTGTGAATAGCTATGCAAAAAGTGCTTAAATAGCTGAAATTAGCTCATGAGTGAACATATAGTGACGTCTCTTCTTCTCGTATCTTTGTCCGCTGATTCTCAGTGGGGTTTATCAACGTCAAATTTACTATCGCTGCCTCATAGTGCTTATTCAATTGATTTTTTGTGAAAACGAGTTGTATATTCACTTTTGTGATTAAAATAGAGTGAAAATAAATGTTAACTTCCAGACTATGAAGGCTACTCCATAAAGCTTTTTTATCGTATGTTAGGTTAGTTCAAGGTACATTGTATATTATTCATTTAACTTTGAGGGTATTGTGCACCTCGAGTAATGGTATGCTGTCATCACTTAAAGACTTCTGAGAATATAATGGAAACTTTACATGGACTTGTTGTCCATAAAAATTTCAGCTGTATTGCCGTGTTTTGGTGATCACCAGTAGTGTCTATCCTTCCTGCTCTCGTACTCCCAGAATCTCATTATTCCAATGCCTCTGACTTTTTCTCCTCCTGATTTTGCATCGCGCAAGTTTCGGTTTTACAAAATATAATAAGCCTTACATTTTCGGTAATTGCATGCAATAAGTTTTCGTCAAAATGCTCATTTTGCTAGCGCCATTCTTTTCTTGCTCCAAACGTGATTCCAGTAACTGATCTTACTGATGAAATCGCATAAAATTGAAATTTTCTGTGTGGCATAATTTTTATCCAATTATTTTATAAATTTCTAACCTTCTACCTTCCAGAGAATCTTCCTTCATTATAGTCACTTTTATTTATTTTCATTATGTTTATGCCGTATGGCTAGTTCGTTTTATGCAACAGATCTGCATGACCTTCCGAGAAACTACTAACAACACAAGTTCTTAGGTTCATTATACGCTAGGCTTATGTAGCCCCCATTGAACCCTACAATCATTACCTCTTAACATTAATCCAATGTTAGCCTAAGCTTTTGCGTACTTTGTAACCACTTTGAGAGATTTTATGTATATATTTCCAATTAAATCATCATTTCCTACCCATGATGCTTTTCTCTTCATTCTTCTTCCACTTATGGAATTTATCGAACCGCACAAGGAGCCCTATCCACTACGGCAATCTCTCGAATAGATCGTGGTTGGTTCTCGGAAAGACGTCAAAATTTCGGAATGAGGTATCCATCCGAACTTTCCTTCTCGGCTACTCGTCCGACAGCGGCCGATATGACGGAGGGTCTCGGAAAATGGCTTTCCGTTTCTCGGAATCGGAAAGTGATGTGCCAGCTTGTAAGTTATGGAATAAATTTTTCACGAAAGTGACGCTGCAGAAGCTGGTACAAAGTCAAATTTTTTTTCAATACTGGCACGGTATGTGTACTTAAACTTATGGGAATTGGATGATTTTGTACGGAGTTGGGAACTAAATAAAGTTACAGGCGAAACCAGTTGAAAACTGCCTTTAATGCCTTGAGAGTCATTGACGCTTTCAGCAATGAAGTAAATTTAGCATAGTGGTTATTATAAAAGCGCTTCAGAGTGACGGAAACGGAATCGGATACGGAAACAGAATCGGATACGGAAACGGAATCGGAGACGGAAACGGAATCGGACACGGAAACAGAATCGGAGACGGAAACGGAATCGGACACGGAAACAGAATCGGAGACGGAAACGGAATCGGAGATGGAAACGGAATCGGAGACGGAAACGGAATCGGAATCGGAGACGGAAACGGAAAGTTCGATTCCGAAATTTCGGAAATGAGGAGACGTAGTAACTGGATAGGGCCCCAGGCTAGCTACTCTTATTCAGACAGCTCTTGATAATGACATATAAGCGTTGAAACCGGTTGGGCGAATAAAATAATGTGGAAAATTACCACAGCTGTTTGTATAATTTCTATCGATGAATTTCCACAAATCGAACTCGTGAATTCCAAGCGAACTCGTCAATAGTCGATCTTCTTCAATGACCACCAATTTCGCGTTTCCTTCGCTAGCTTTCGGGGGAAATCTTATTAAGTCGGCCTCGGTGGCGGCGGTGATGAGTCCACGCCTACTATACCGAAGGTCGCGGGTTGGAGTCCCGGATAGGTTGTCCCTTACAGGACATGGATGTGAGCGATCGTCTGTTGTTTATTGTTTAAAACACCCGATGTGAAGGCTTTATTGTGCTGTTTTCGGGGGTAATTGAGATAAATAAAAAAAATATAAATGAATAAGTCGTAATCTTTGCTATCTCTTTCCAATCCCCATCATAGAGCTCAAGCTTGGGTTTAATTTTTGGTTAATGCGAAGCCACCTTGAAAACTCTTGTATTTTTATGGGCGAGGGTAGTAGTAGAAATCTGCATACGAATATTATCACGCAAGTTGCCTTAATAAGTGTGTAGCAGGAAGTATTTAGACATCAGCCATCAACCTGCAGGAAAACATAAAATTACATTACGAAATAAAAAATAACATTTTTTATAATCAAAACACCACGTTTTATTAAAAAAGAAGAAAATAATGGCTCCAATCCCCAAAAAGCATTGAAAATTTCAAATATGTTCGATATGAATAGCTATATTTATTCTGAGGTTTCTTTTCGTGGCCTCCCAGAGTTGTGGGCCGCTGTCCGGCGCTGAGGCGAGCTCTTTGTCTGAACCCCCTTACCCCACATTGCCGAGCGAAATCCGTTCTTCACTTATATTTTTCTTCCTTCGGCCGCCGTAAACGGAATGGAAGAAATTCAATCGGAATAGGTGTGGCTCCGGAAACGGGTCGGAGGCGTTCTCTCGCTGCCGGGAATGGAAGAAGCTCTGATGGATGAAGGGAAGTGCGCGGCTGGGAGGCGTGGAAGGGATGGATCACGTGACGTAGGGGCGCGCTGCCTGTGGGGGGAATGATAAAATGACAAGGCTGCCCGCTAGGGTGTCTCGTCGTAGCGCTTTTTTTCTCTCCAGAATCAGATTGGAATACGCGGCCAAATTTGCTGCGGTGTTACGGATGTGTTATTGTCTCCAAATCTGTTTGTATTTAGTGTCAGACGATTTTCCTTAATCCTCATAGCGCCACTGAAATTTAGGTGGTACTAGTGAAACGTACCAACGTAAATTTTAAATATTTTTTGTGGAATAAAAAATTGCTTTTTCCACGATAAGGCACGTTTTTATTTACTTTGAATAGTTTACTTTGTTTTTATCTACTTTAACCCTTTAATTAGAAGGAATAAAAACTTTGCTTGTCCTGGAAAAAGGAATATTTTTATTTGGCCCGCTACCACTACTTAAATTTAAGAATTTTGTACCACTTTAAGAAAAAACACAATACGAAGTTACTGTATTGGATATCAATGAAATGATTTTTTTATTTTACTAAGAAGGAAGCATTTGTTGCTTATAATACTCTAATATAGTTGAGAGATAAAACTAAACGTATTAACTTATTATGATTTTAAATCCGGTCTACAACCCAGACGATATAATGTCTCATGGCATTTTTCACCTGTGAAGCAAAAGCCGATGTATCTTCACTAACAAAGTGAAAATATTGACGAGGAAAAACCATATTTTCATTTATGTTTCCGTCTGAGTCGTGAACGTACGCAGCGAGAGGTTCGGGGGAAAGAATTGGGACAACTTATTTGCGAAATGGTTAAAGAAGTCGATTTTTCGTCGTGAGGATTAAGCACGGAATCTAATTATTAGGTAATACGAGTCAACGTATTTCAAGCTATATCGCAAACGACAATTAAAGAAAATCTGCAATCAAGCTCATTTTTTCTATAGATAATAAATTCCACCTCCGACTACTGACTCACTCATTCGAATGCATGCAGTGAACGAGACGAGATACGACATAAAGTAATAGAATCGACCCCTCTAAAATCGTCTGAAACTCAAGGAAAAAAGGTCGAAATAAATTTTCTGGTTTCTTAAATCTATGAAAGTGTTACCAGCTGCATCTATGCTACTTCATTTTTTGGGCATTTTAGGGTCAAAAATCTATTTTTCAAAATTGTTCTTTTACAATAATATAGACCGTGTAATTCGCCGATAAACTAATTTTCAGACTAATCGGAGGACTTTTACTTTTGGCCAAATCGTTTAATTTCACGACTTTGTTAATTATTGTCTCAAAAACTGAGGAAGATACGCTGTTTCGTCACAGATAATGACCAGTAAAGGCTGTATGGCGTTTCCGGGAATACATAGCCCCCCCCCAGCGATCGAAAGCGAGTTATATACTCATTTTTTGGTCGATAAATGCAATATTTTTCACGAGCTCCAAAACTTTAACGGTGCTCTCCGCGACATTCCTCTTCTGCTCCCCCCTTCGGCTAAAAATGGATGTGAAAAAAAAGTAATAAAGATTTTTTTCCTATTCTCGAGGAATCCCAAGGACGTCGCTGCGTGGGTATTCTTCTGTTTGGGGTGTGAATTGAGATAGCGCGGAATGGGGAAGAGACGACGAAGGATTCCTATCCAATCCCAACTATGCGGGAGGGGTCGCCTTTGATAAGGATATGTTTCCTGCCCCAACCCCGCATGGCGTGACCAATGA